>NC_140642.1:38440900-39719650 GCF_978046115.1 Saccoglossus kowalevskii
TTTTTCTCTGTATTCCGTTCTTTCTTATTTCCTTTCCTTCTCTCACGATTTCTGTTTCTTTCACGTTTTCGTTTTTTCCCCTTTGTCCGCCCATGATTGTGTCTACGAGGCAATTCTTCTACCACCTCCGTCCGTCCCCTTTTACGTTCATTATCACGACTCGGTCCAACCCCCGACTCCCTGCGATGCCGTGTGCGAGGTTTAATATATGTCCCTTCCTCGATCATATATTCACTTGGAGTCCTGATGTTTCTAATATTTTTATCAATTACATTTTCAAAATTGCTCCTTTTCAATGATTCCTCAACTTGGATACCATGTAAATATGTAGATGAATGTTTTCCCAGAATTTCCCTTCGCCTGACATTTACTTTTCCTGAACTGTCCCTCAATCCCTGAAATGAAACAGAATAAGTACGATTAATACTAGTATACTAGTACATGCGTGTATTGATCACATGATATGTGGCGTCATCACATATCGGGAACACGGACACGTGCACGGAATTACACCCAGCCCATAATCATGGTGTACGCTAGCCGAGAACTAAAGTGCCAACTACTAGTATATGAGTCGTGGGTTCAAAACAACATTTCAATGCCGGAATTCATTTCATGTCGTAGCAAAAAAGTTTGTGATGAGATTGTTATGTACGCCGTATAGATAAACATTGTAGAATCAACTGATTAGTGACAGCGCGTCTTCAGTGAGTAATAATTGGATGCTATATAGTGTTATTGTTGTAATCTAAGTGGCATTATCTTTAAATGTAAAATGGGTCACTATTCTAATATTACGGTTGTATCACCACCCAGGGATTGATTAGCTGAAACTTATTCACTGCGTTGGGTCAGCACACTGCCTCATTTAAAATTAAACTTCAAAGGATGCGTGTCTCCTTATAAACCAGTTTTTGTCCCCTAGTGATTTCTTGCACACTTCAATCTGAAATTGATTTATATTTGGAATATCTTCGTTATTTTGCATCTCTTATTTATGCGTGTGGGTTAACATCAACCAACCTCCGTTAAATTGGACCACCGTACAATAAACAACGGCTGATTGTGTCAATTCCAATTAAATTATTTATTAAAAACTAGCAACGAGGTCCAGTAATTACAGTATTCCCATTTCCTTCTGTGACCCCAACCACGTGTCGGACATCGCCACTGCTTCCGTCGAAGGGGCGATGTACGATGTCAGGCAATGTATGCTGGGAAGTTGAAGATTGTTCGGTAGTTGCAAACGCATTCCATGGTTTCTTCGAAGCATGACAAAATGTTGCTAGGGATATAGCCCTGAATAGTCGGTTAATGAGACGTGTTTTTCCGATTCGTGAACATGAAATTTGCGGGAGAAATCAAAAACAGGTTTCCCGATTACAGCGTGTTGATTTCTTTTCTGCGGCTTCTTTATTCTACGTGCACGGTACTTAATTGCTTTGAAGTTCGCCGCCGATGATCCTGGACAATCACAAACTGTTCTGAGAACCGATATAATCCCCACGGGGAGAATCTACTGTGTTGGACTATCCAGTTAATAATAAAACAAAACAAAAAAAAGCAGATATATATTCGACAGCTTTGCTCATCCGTCTTGGAAATGTCGGAAGTCAACATTCGGCACCGCCTTGCACGTTGAATGATTGCCGACTGAAGGTCTAAATGGCCTTAGAGACGAACTAAATGATGGCAATGTGACAGCGGAAGGATTACTTGCATATTTTCGAGGACAGTGATCCGCGAATCGTAATAGTCCGAGACAATTTAGTCGCAGCATGACTGCTACTAGTACTTCCACGCTCACGCTCGATAAATGTGAAAATGTATGTCATTTGATATTTCTCTAAATTGTATGTTGTCCAAACGCCTTGAACGGAAACGTAATAAGCATTGAGGTGGATGAATCGGGATTCATATTTTTGTTCACAAGAGAACGACATAAAACATCTGATGACGGTTGATTGGTTCCACTCTGTATCTAAGAGCCGACTGACTCTTGATAACACCATCACCATCCAAGCGAATTCAAACGGAAACATTGGCTTTAGCACGGGTGCTAGAAGAAACAGCTGCCGACGTCTTGTCAAACTCTCCGTTTTAACGTTATCATGAATTTCCTCTGACACTGTTTTGCAACATGTTGACATGTATTCATACTTACTGACCTTTTAATTATCAGCAATATATTTTTTCGTCCGCAAACTCATATAATTTACCATCAGTGGTCGCATCTCTCTATCTCCAACGAAAACTTTATACATTGTCGAAAACACTTGCTATTGTACTAATATAATCTGACAAAATCGACCGTGTTAATTCCCCCATTTTATTTGGAAGGTCTTGCGAAAACAGTTGTAAGACCCCATAGACAGGACAACAGAGGCTACGGTAAACCATAATCCACGACGAAAACAATGGGTCCGTAAAAGCAGCATTGGGTCTACGCTATACTGAAAATAAGGCACCTCACTTGTTTTCATACACGGTACAGAACCAACGTCGCCAGAAGATGCTCTACAGACGTTATGAATTGGATTGCAAATAGATCTTTTACAGAACAAACAGTAGGCCAAGAATATACAAGAAGGTCATTTATATAGAGGAAGTTGTAGGTAAACCCAAAACCCAAGAGTGAAACGATTGTAAATCGAACCAGATAGTGAGATAAAACGCACCAAGTGATGGAGTTTGTAATTCTTACCTGTGTACGTAGTCTCTGTAGCAATGGTTTGCTCTGGCATATTGGGTGAAAAACTGTAATTATAAACACCAACCTAACTATAATATTCGACCGCACTAACGAAACCATGTCGCCGTTAACTATCGCTACTCGCTTCGTGTACGTTTCATCCCATTGACAGTAGGTCCGAAACCTTCCAGTAAGATATAATGGTGTTTCCCATGTCAGCTATAGAAATATAATATAATAGACGGATATAAAATGAAGTGTTAATGTCGACTGGCGCATACAGATAGGTGTGCGTTCGCAGTACTATTGTATACCCGTTGTCCGTTCAAAGGCAGTTGACAGTTTTCTCCTGTTAACTTGTACAAACTGCTAGTCACTATTAAAGGGGACGCATGAACGAAGCCACACCCCTCACCACCATGTACCGACAATTGGTCGACGAGAGATAAATCTATTGCCGATTGGCTACGCTATCATCGCGAGTACGCTCGTGATTTCTAACACGTCTTCCAGTGCCGATGTATTCCATTACGTGAGTGAGAACGATATGAAGTGTGTTCTCCGCACCAATTAGTGAAATAGCATTTACTCTTTATAGTGTATAAACAGCCATCAATATCAACGCGGTGTTATCGCTTGAAACCCCCAGGAAGTAACGTGACACTTCCACATCTTTCATCGTTCTCTCTCCTTACCGAGTGCCCGACTAACTACTATAGAGGTAGATAAGTTAATAGGATAAACTCGCCACTAATATCCCCCTCCCTGTTCCAAGTACTCATTACGATCTCCTATGCCAACATGGTATGCAATGTAAATGCAATTGGTCCGGCGTGTAAAAGTAAATAAAAAAATCATTCCAGAACTACTGATGTCGATATTTGCAGGTTCTATCTACAAACGCATTCAAAACAACATTAATTGGATTCTTGAATATTACGATGTGAGCATTCCTGTCGTGTAGAGTACTACATCATGGGCACCGTATAGGCATCCCCAGTTTGAGTCGTCAATTGTGGGCGACATCGCTGTCTCCGCACAATCTTCGGCTTGTCGTGTGATAACCCTCGTCGTCCGGGTCCCAGTGTTATGAAACGTAATGCGGTAGTCGTTATTCTGCACGAATAAGAACTAAGAATTGCCCCCTTTTACATTAATAAAGTAGCCGATATTGAACGAATCACCCCAACCGTTACAAATTGTAATACTGTTTAAAGCCACTTTTCTTTCAAAATTAACAAGCCATATAAACATAGTTCTTTTCCATTGCATGTTGCTAAGAATTACTTTTTTTAGAAGTGACCGCCGGCGGATCTCAGTTTTCACGTTGTGCTGTTTAGAGACGCAAGATACGGGACTGTTTTCTATCACACGGGCGTGTGCGGTCTGCTTTGAGTTCACCAACTATGGTGGAATTGAAAGGCTTTGCTGTTTTCGGAAATGTACACTTTACATAACGATTCCAATATTGAGTTTACTTTGAAACAAGTAGTCGCTTTGTCTATTGTAAGCGCCTCATGACAAGTATATGAATTGTCAATTTTCAGGTGTGCCTGGATTTCAACGTGGTGTCAGATGGTAGGGGCGGAGACACCTGGCCAACCTCGACTGCCAGGCTCCATCACACACTCCCTCTTCGTCATGTGGAGACACAACCATCGTATATTGATGTGCCTTGTCGGCATTTCTGTGTGTATAGCGGCATCGATTGTCCCCAGCTATAAGCAACGTAATATGTAATCGGAGGAGATATTTTGATCAAACCTATCGGTCCCGATATACTTGTTAACAGTGATGGTTCTAAATATACATTGGAGATTAAGACTGTGATACCTATATTACCCAAGAGAAGGTTAGAAATGATTTTAAGCAGGGGAGATGCAAATATAGACTAGGTTCGCTGTATCACATGGAGATCAATGGGTAGCAACTGCCTGTACTCGCACGTATAATCAATTTCTTTTCTGTTTCTGCAATAATGCGAATGTGGAAAGTGGACGACATCTAAAATATACAAGTACTCAAACGAGGACAACTGCTTTGGTAGTCTAATTGTAGGGTCCATGACCCTGAGAACATATTTCTCAAGTCGTGCCGCGGCGGTTGTTCGGCATGTTGAAAGTTGTCATTTGGCCATGACAGCTACTGGGGTAGATCCGTCAAACTACCCGCTGTCAAAACACAAGGTGTCCAAAAACACTGGCAGCGTCTCTGTGAATTCGTAATGAGATCTCAACACAAGTGCGTATTTTCTGTTTTCTATAGTCTGTTATATGCAGATAAGAAGAACGCCGAACAATCAAATTGTATATACATATTTTCTATTTTGTAGTATCCAGAAGCCTGGAAGAGCCTTCTGTGTTCCGAAACTGTGGCCAATAGGATAATACTCTAAATTAACTTGAATGTGTGGCGAGATGATTACCTAATTGGTCGGAGTACTGGGTAAAAGCTGATTTTCACCCCTGATAAGCGTATATATATATCCCTTTCTGGGAATATTGAACTGTATATACTACACTAATGTTTGTAAATGCTACAGGCGCCACTCACCTGGTGTATCCGATCAAACCACACACCACGCCAACCAGTAAATGAACCCGTACTAAGGAATCTGATCACTGAAACCTCTACCTCATTCGTACTCTAGTCAACGGACGCATATTGTATATGTGTTTTAGTCACATGATTATTTACATGTTTACTTGCATCTTTGTTTAATGTATATCGTGCGCGAACTGTTTTTCACTATTCCAGCCTATCTGCAGGCGATAAGCCTCGCGGCGACTAGAGTATAGGTGTAGCGATGTGTTTTCAACCTTTTGTGATACTCATCATACATACACGCACGCTTGTTTAAAAGGATTGTCGCGTATACGTTCAGTTTGCATTTTAACTGATTTGAGACTTTTTTATTCTCTCTTTTTGGAGACTGTGTTCATATTGGATTGGTTGGGAATGACCAACTTAAGTACCATTGCAAGTATATACGTGCAATTGCAAGTATTGTCTGGCATATTGCAGTCATGTGCGTGAAGGGCATTCAAGACAGCTAATGTATGGAATCTTGAATATCTTTCACATTGATGTTGTTAACACTGTCCCTTTATATAAACATTGCAAACAAATGTCCTTTCCTTCGAACACGTACTTCGCCTCTAACGTTATTTATCATATTGACGTAGGTTCCATTGCTCATACCGTATGGAGACAGCGTGTATACACATGGTGACCCTCACTGAGTTGCACGGAGACGCCGATACGCAGAAACAACTTCATATACCATTACTAGGCAATTTTACAAAAGCCCTATTGATAATTGCCATGTAATGGTCGGAACTTATCGCAAGAAATTAGTTCGGTCCCGTAACGCGAAGCCGATAACATAGTATACAGTGTGACACAGATGTATATGGTGAATCTGGGCGCAAATGGAAGTGCAATAGCCATATATAGAACAACTGTCCTTGTTCATTTGGCTTCGGCAAACGTATTGTAATGTGACAAAGCCTTATACATTTGCATACAGAATAGCGAACGCTATACATATAATATAATCTGACATGATTTTGATAGATGTATGTTTAGGGAGTTGAGCACACTTCGACAAGGCTTTCCGACCTCAATGAAGTATGATCGTACATTCAACTGTCACTGGTTTGTCGGTGTGTGTGTGTTTGTGGATGGTGGGCCTTGGAACACATTTGGTCAATATACTATGGTGTTAGCAACTCTCAAAAAAGAGGACGGTCGACCACATATTATCAACTTTTTAGTGCCGTTCTATATTCCCAATGTTGAACTTTTTCGATGAACACTATAGACGTTTTTGTCAAACTTACCAGAGTATGCGTTTTCCCCTTAGGTTCTACGCACGTACAATGTACATACATGAAGACACGGCCAACTCTTTGCTATACCAATGTAATGTGCTGCGACCATTGTGTGGACAACTCACAGCTATGATACTCATCTTTGACCCCAGCTTTCTGTAAATGACTGTAGAGTAACTAGAGTGAATGGGCCGATATCACTGCATGCCCGGTAAAGTAGGTGTTTTCTATTGGGAATTCAACGTATATTGACATAGCGATCTCTCGTGTCTTACAATAGAAAATATATTACAATTGGTACTGTGCTAATTACACTCGTGGCGTATACCAGGGGTATGGAATCCAGTAACCGGACTGAATGGCGACGCAAGTAGGGAACTTTGGACGATAAGCGCTAGTAAAAAATGGTACAACTATAGTGATGGGTGCTTGTAGAATTTGATTAACGCGAGGCGGTTGACTCTGATGTTATACACTTGGAATTATCCAAGTATTTGTTATGAGCAACGTATTAAGTTAGAAGCATGCTCAAAGAAAACACCCAGAATTTATCCATTATTCAAATTTTAAGGTTGCCATTCCATTTTTGAGAAAATGATGGTAATGGTTTATAGAATGTCGGCCATTTTGTCAGCATTTGAACGCTTTTACCATTGGTCCCTATATTGGGGATAATATGCCATATCTGAATTTCAGTATCCCTCATTACGAATTCAGGTTAGAGCCACACAAATATAGAATAAAGAGAGATGACGTACACTAAAGGAATTGAAGAATATAAGCTTAAGCTATACCCGCCCTGAACAAAATAGCGTCATTCACACTACCCATGATTACATCAGCGTCATTCACAATACACATGATTATATCAGCGTCATTCACAATGCACATGATTATATCAGCGTAATTCACAATTCACATGATTATATCAGCGTAATTCACAATGCACATGATTATATCAGCGTAATTCACAATGCACATGATTATATCAGCGTAATTCACAATGCACATGATTATATCAGCGTCATTCACAATATCCATGATTATATCAGCGTCATTCACAATACACATGATTATATCAGTGTCATTCGCAATACACATGATTATATCAGCGTAATTCACAATGCACATGATTATATCAGCGTCATTCACAATACACATGATTATATCAACGTCATTCACACTACACATGATTATATCAGCGTCATTCACAATACACATGATTATATCAGCGTAATTCACAATACACATGATTATATCAGCGTCATTCACAATATCCATGATTATATCAGCGTCATTCACAATACACATGATTATATCAGCGTCATTCATGATACACATGATTATACCAGCGTCATTCACAATACACATGATTATATCAGCGTCATTCACAATACACATGATTATATCAGCGTCATTCACAATGCACATGATTATATCAGCGTCATTCACAATACACATGATTATATCAACGTCATTCACACTACACATGATTATATCAGCGTCATTCACAATACACATGATTATATCAGCGTAATTCACAATACACATGATTATATCAGTGTCATTCACAATACACATGATTATATCAGCGTCATTCACAATACACATGATTATATCAGCGTCATTCATAATACACATGATTATACCAGCGTCATTCACAATACACATGATTATATCAGCGTCATTCACAATACACATGATTATATCAGCGTCATTCACAATATCCATGATTATATCAGTGTCATTCACAATACACATGATTATATCAGCGTCATTCACAATACACATGATTATATCAGCGTCATTCATAATACACATGATTATATCAGCGTCATTCACAATACACATGATTATATCAGCGTCATTCACAATATCCATGATTATATCAGTGTCATTCACAATACACATGATTATATCAGCGTCATTCACAATACACATGATTATATCAGCGTCATTCACAATATCCATGATTATATCAGCGTCATTCATAATACACATGATTATATCAGCGTCATTCATAATACACATGATTATATCAGCGTCATTCACAATATCCATGATTATATCAGCGTCATTCATAATACACATGATTATATCAGCGTCATTCACAATATCCATGATTATATCAGTGTCATTCACAATACACATGATTATATCAGTGTCATTCACAATACACATGATTATATCAGCGTCATTCACAATACACATGATTATATTAGCATCATTCACATTACACATGATTATATCAGCGTCATTCACAATATCCATGATTATATCAGCGTCATTCATAATACACATGATTATATCAGCGTCATTCACAATATCCATGATTATATCAGTGTCATTCACAATACACATGATTATATCAGTGTCATTCACAATACACATGATTATATCAGCGTCATTCACAATACACATGATTATATTAGCATCATTCACATTACACATGATTATATCAGCGTCATTCACAATACACATGATTATATCACGGAGGAAAATCTCTTCTCTCGGGGTTCTCCACACGTGTCAGGGGGGAAATTCGTCTCGTCTCTATATCTCGTCCCCTTGAGGTACGGGATCGGGGAAGTCACTTAAGCTTTACAGTCAAATAAGACACACACAACGAAATACGTTTCAGCTCTCGTCTTAGTCGATCAATCGAGCACTCTATAAGACACAGCGCCCTGGGGAAAAAGAGTCCCCAAGACTCTCACAAGGCTGAACCAAGACTCGCCCAAGACTGGACTGCGTCAAGGCTCGCCCCAAGACTCTCTTAGACTGGACTCGACTGCCCAGGACTGCACTCTCTCTCTACTGCGTCTATCGTGCTGTGTTCGTCAAGACCAACTCAAACTCTCTTTATTCATTTTCAAAACTCTAACCAATTACAAAACAGTAAAAAGACTCTAGGGCGTAACCTTCAATCATAAAGCCAATCACACTAAGTACTGAATACGTCATATCTTTTGATTAATCGTTCACTACATTAATAACTATGGATACCAACTGTCAGAATCGCGACGGATATCTCGTAATTCGTTCCAAATCACTGAGCCAACTTCCGTCCAAAACTTCAAATAGGCCTGAACGATGACAGACATAACACAGCAATTCAGCTAATAATCAACTAATTAAGTCGGTCAACAGATACGCAAAAACAAATTCATGACACATATCAGCGTCATTCACAATACACATGATTATATTAGCGTCATTCACATTACACATGATTATATCAGCGTCATTCACAATACTCATGATTATATCAGCGTCATTCACAATATACATGAATATATCAGCGTCATTCACAATACACATGATTATATCAGCGTCATTCACAATATACATGATTATAACAGCGACATTCACAATACACATGATTACATCAGCGTCATTCACATTATACATGATTATATTAGCGTCATTCACAATACACATGATTATATCAGCGACATTCACAATACACATGATTATAACAGCGTCATTCACAATACACATGATTATATCAGCGTCATTCACAATACACATGATTATATCAGCGTCATTCACAATACACATGATTATATCAGCGTCATTCACAATACACATGATTACAACAGCGTCATTCACAATACACATGATTACAACAGCGTCATTCACACTACACATGATTATAACAGCGACATTCACAATACACATGATTACAACAGCGTCATTCACATTACACATGATTATATCAGCGTCATTCACAATACACATGATTATATCAGCGTCATTCACAATACACATGATTACATCAGCGTCATTCACACTACACATGATTATATCAGCGACATTTTATGGTAAACTAAAATTGTGTTTTTATTATTGAAATTAAAATGAATATATATATATATCTGTTCTCATTTTTATAGAAGAACCTTCCCAAATAAAAGAAATTCTAATATTTAAAACATAATAGGTAGTCACTAAACCATGTACTTTGACACTCAAGCAAGAGAAGAGACATGTTGGTTACCTAGCCTTGCACTGTGAGTGTTTTATTGTTAACACTCTGTAAAATACAATTTTTTTCACAAATAAAAAAAGAACTGCATACCTCATTTCTTTATATCTTTGAGTGGGCCAGCCAAGTTTCCACATACAGAAATACACATAATATTTCTATATAATTTATTTTATTTTATAATATTTTCACTGAATTTTTAGAATAAATTTACCAGTTACAAATTAATATGTTGGACACTACATAATCTTAATATTTTACAATGCAAATTCTTATATTTGTATCTGTTTCGAGACATTTGAAACATTTATTTTGGAAGCATAACAATACAACGACTAGATTTTGTTTCACAGTTTGCTCCCAATTCATATTGGAATATTGCCAGCAATAATTAATAAAGCTTGTTCAGAATACTATTTTTGCCCGACATCATACTCAGTGGCTAGTTCTTAGGATCTACAACAGTAAATAAATAAACAGAATTCATTTTAATGCCATGTTTTTTAGACGACACCGTCTTATCGAATTTTGATTTGGACCATACCATTTCAAGCTGCAAGGTGTCTAAACAATGACTCAACAAACAATAAACACATCTTCCACCCACCACACAAATTTTAGCCCTATTGAATAACTAAGAAAGCAACAAATATCAAGCTGCATCCTGAAAGCAACGAGATAGCACATTACAACCAGTCATTACAAACATGAAATCCTCCACCCTTCCCAATACACCCTACAGCATTAATGGTTCCTATACTCATTTGCATCTATGTAGAACAAGCTTAGCCAATAGATGCACCTGACTCATCAAACATTTGACCAACCACTCATTCTAATTATTGTTGAGAGATGGCGCTATTTACTAATGATGAATTAATATATATAAATACTAATGCACGTACGGGGCAAAAATGTCAACCTGATTTGTAAAGTGTTGTGGTTTGCATATTTCTATAACATAAAAAGACACTTGTCAGTTCCCCGACTGTGTAAATCATCAGAACACGTGGACCGTGCATATAGAGGGATTCTTCACTAACCAATGTGACAATTAGCATTTCAGCGATTTCGCTTTAAACAAAGTAAACAATGTGTGTTGTATGTGTCACATGAAACCCTTCATATGTACACCATTGCTAACCATTGTAAACCTATCGAGTGCCAGATTTTAATTCGCAAAAAAATTTAGTTCACCATTTTTACGTATTTTGCCAAATATTTTTTTTAAATTTTTGGAGCCAAATGGATATAATCCCCCATTCACTTTAGATCTTGATTAAAAAGAAGTTGAAAAATTGTAAACAAATTAGACGCTTGTAATTTGTGAAAGGTGCAACACTCGATTTGCCGTTCAAGGGGTTAATTTTTTTTTTGTAGCTGGATTGTTATGTAAAAATCACGTGACAGATACATTGTGACACTTCAATTCAATTGATTATATGAAAAAAAACATAGCTTAATAGCTTATTTTAATAGGCGAAGAGACTATCTGGAGAATAGAATAGAATAGAATAGAATAGAATAGAATAGAATAGAATAGAATAGAATAGAATAGAATAGAATAGAATAGAATAGAATCCCAAGGAAAATATTACATTTCATTTTAGGAAGTACAATACATATACAGCTTGTACAATATAACAAGAGTTTATTTTTTACTCTGAAATATTTGGTACGATTGCCGTGAGGGAGGGGGTCACGTGGGCCAGAAATAATATATAGGGGAACGTACAAATAACAAACACGCAAAACAGACTTTTTCTGAACACATAATGGCTTTGAGCGTTGATCCGCCCTCTACGATATAAAAGATAACCTTTAACGCGCTTGCGCACAGGGACAAAACAATAATATTGCCGACCCCTTCGCGGTCCAGTCTAGTCCTGATATTAGTATTTACGTAAAAAACATACATTATACATTTATCGGAAACTGCCTTGTATTGCGCGATGTGCTTATACCACCCGGAACACTCGAACCTCAGTGATGAATGCTGTTGACGTGGCTAAATGAGAGGTTATTTGGTGTAGTGGTTGTCGAGTGACGAACACTGTTTAATCAGCGGTACTGCTCATAGCTGGAGGGACAATGAGATAGTGCCGTACTCAGTCGGTAGGTAGGTCACTAGTTGGTTAAGATTATTTGAGTGATTCATTTGCACCATCTGCTCGTATTTAGAATGAATGATGTTAGAGTAAAACTAAATGGCTGTTTTTAGAATAGATATGAAATAGTAATTTCATATATTTGGTAGTATTAATTTTGAGAAATATTAAAATTTAATATTGTCTGTATGAATGTACATTTGATTGTCAACTGTGCTTTTATAGTACAAATTATTATTTTTCAATTTTCTGTGCCGTTTTTGCTTGCTGTAATCTCTGGGATGTCTCTTCGTAATTTAGAATTTAAAATAATTTGAGATCACTAGGCGTGAGCAATAACATGTATAACTGCATGTTTAAAAGCGTGTTTATGAGAGTTTATTCAAGTGTCTTTCTCATAATTTTGCAAAACCACAGTTTATATCAATATATTCCATTTTCCATATGTGGACATTGTGCATTGTGTTACGTCACTATATTGTCAGGCGTTAAATTTGGTGATGACAAAATCATGCAACATTTTCTAATTTAAAGCAGTTCACATAACAAATTGATCAACTTTGGATATTCGTTAACAGACAATGATATGCACCACACCGTTCAGTTTTGTTCATAAAAGCCATCATAGCAATATACGTATAATGATCATAATTCCTAACAGTGCCATATTAAATTGGGAATCAATTCTACATTTGATAGTTTTCTTGCAAGTGATTCTTCTTTCAATAAAATGATATTTATTTTTTAATTGGAACAAAATAATATAATACTCTCTGCACAACAAAGGCATTCCCTTCATCTTTATGAATATATAATTACAATAGCAGTAGAATCCAATGAGCCAATCAACATGGGCATTGTTATAAAACATCATTTGAAAATGTTACAGTATTATTCAGTCAACTAATAGAAATCTCTTGTTTTAATTTGAAATGTGGAATTTGTAAATACATGTATTTATGAAGAATAATGGAACACATTAGTTACTCTGAGAATACAATATTATCGTTTTAATAGAAGACATTGCACGGTATATCTGTATACCGGTACTTTCATTTATTCATATTACTGATTGGCCAACATCATCTGTGTGTCCAGCTTATGTCAATTATTCCTTGTTTTTTTATTTCCTATTGGTAATAGTATTTTATTTGGGGGGGGGTCTTATATCTCTCAGAAAATAGTACTTTTAATTTACTAGCTAGTGTTGTATTTCCTATATTAGTAGCAAGTGCACTTACGTAAAAATTACAGATGTGTTTCTGTGCATGTCAAAATTAGTTGTTTTAATGAAATTCCAAATTCCATTATGATTATATATTGAGAAGAGTGTTTGAGTAGTCTCTTTAGCAAAGTTAACGATGTACGTAAAAGTGTAAATAAAATATTTAGTGTTTCATATACCATTACGCATACATAATGAAAATATGCCATAAATTGTCAGGCAAATATGTGAAATGAAAAATATTCTGGTTTATGACTATAATTCTCCAATCACATGGAGACAATAAACATTGGTGGACCAGACCTTGACAAAATATGTGCACTGGTTATATCGTAATCAACACCAAAAGTCTAAAAGTACATGTACACTCACTGATACCTGAATAATGTGTTAGTCACATAAGTGCCCAGCTGAAGGCTAAACAATATTGTGTTACTTTTATAGCCATATTCTCTTTCTTCTGGTTTTATATCAAATTTAATTACTGATCAACTTCAGTGAAAGTACTCTTGAAGTGTTGTCTTGAATTTCACATAGCTTATACTATTTCTCTAAGTTAAAATGCACATTGCTGTTATTGGCTGTCAACTCTATAGTAAAATGTAGCTCTATTGGTATTGGTCTTTGCGTTAAAACAATGTCTGTTACGTAGCTCCACCCATAGTACTAACAAATACATACCTGGTATGCAAATGAATGGGCATTCTACTACATTGCTTCACAATTAGTTTATCTTGATTAACAGTAGCAATTAATAAAAATTAGTTCAGTGATATTTTCAGAGAATATTTCATAATACTGATGGTTTGTTATTTGGAGAAAAAAACAAACTGAAAATAAGAAATGTCCTAGAGCACTTCTATCATATTATTATACATCTATCACCATAGGTTACAGCGTAGGTTACAGCGTACCGTATTTATGCAGTATTGTACTAAGTATTTTCATCCTACCATATTAGGAAACACAAATGCCAAAATAATTACACGCGTAAGCATTCTCTTATAATAAAAAACAAACATGGCTGCCCAGGGTTTGTCTGGACTCCACACAAAGTTCTCTAAATCTGTTCCAAACATTTTGGATTTTTGCATTTCCATGATGTATTCCTGGGAGGAAAAGATGTATAATAATAAGATTAATATAAGGATACTGCAAAGTATGCACTCAGACTGCTGCGTGTTGGTTGTTACGCCCGCTGTACTGTCTTTGTGCATACTTTTTCGATATCCTCATAATAACCTCATAGTATAGCGATGATACTATGAGGTTATCATGAGAATATCTCAGCGGAAGTACGGTGTTTTTAGTGTGCGAGTTATTATAACATTTTCAAAATGGCTGAGTATAACAATAATAATAACAGTAAACTTTATTCATCGTAAACTTGTTGACATTTTCAGCCATTAAGCCCAATTTTTCACAGGGTGGACAGAAATCGAAAATTCACAATAAGGGTTACTACAAAAGGCCATTGACATACAAAAATTTAAAAAAGTATATTTTTAAACTTGTTCTAAAGGATATAGTTTTTAAATCAATTGACAAATGATTCTATTTAAAAGCACATGAGTTTACCAGACTCTCAATTCAGCTCTAATCTTACGTAGAAAAATTTTGTACTTTTGGATTGCTGTATAATAAGATATTTGTTTTTCAAGTGGTAAACATTTTTAAATATGCTCTTCTGTTCTACACCATCACTAATTGTTACAATACTATTATTATTATTAATTACAGAAGTTCCCAAAATAGTGTCCCTATACATCCTGCATGGATCAACGATGGGTAGTAGACTGGGTAGTTACGTTACCACTTTCCTAACAGATTCCATCTTCCACAGTGGTGATGTCCAAGCCACTGGTATTGCTGTATGCATCGTTAGTATGCTCTGCTTCTCCCTCATATGTTTCCTCATTGGACTGTTGTTTGGCAAACCCCCAGGTAATAACGCTTGTAAAAAGAAGAAGTATCTTGTTAGGACAGTGAGTAGAGGATGTCAATTTGGACGTAGCAGACCCTCCTTTGTAAGTAATGTTTCTTGTCACAAATGTTTTTATTCTATATTTTCATATTATTTTTAGCATACTCTACTCCAAAGTTTACAATTATTGAGTACATACATGTACATTTAAAAGCGACTTACATCTATAATGAATGCAAGGCAAATAATCCTTGTGTTGTTAGGAGTGAACTAACCTCACTCTGTAATATCTGTTATGTACATGTATACTGCGTCATCAGGGATTATGCCCATCTATATATAAATGGCTATACTGTAAATATGCTGCTTCAATATTACTTCAGGTCACATTTTTGCTCTTCTATATTGTAGATAATTGAACACTTGCACGATCACTTCCCTCACTCACTCATTGATCACACTCACTCAATCACTAACACACTCCCCCACTTACTCTTCTAATCACTTCCTCACTCTTTCTTGATCACTCATTACATATACCAGATTCTGCCGTGGCGATTTTTCAGCAGTTTTTTTTTTAAGGTGTTATTTTAATCTTTTCTGATGCCTAAAAGTTTCACCTTAGTCATTGACGCCTATTTAAGAGTATGATGTTCATTGCGACTAGCGTGAATGGGTAAGCTTTGTTTCGACAATGAGCTGTTATCACTTTAAACAAGGTTAAATTATTCTTCAAATGCTCAGTTTATCTTTTGAAAACAACTAATTTTTTTATTTAAAAACAAATCATGCCGCCTTCCCATCAAAATTCAAGCCAAAAGTTCGTACGGCATCAGCAAATCTCTTCCGTGCTGCGTTCAATAACATTAACATATTTAAATGAGATATGGTAATTTGAACACGTTGGCATCATCCAACGTTTTCATTGGTTAATTAGCAATTTGACCTGTCAGGTCAAAGAACACGTCCCAGGTCAAAATATTGTTACACAAGGTTCGTTAATGTGATTTTTTGGAGAAAGATGCCCTGGGTGACATTGTAATTAAATTTTAGGCAGTCTACTTTTCAATCCAGCAAGAAAAAAATGTATCAAATTTTAAATTAGCTTCTGCAATAGTTTTTGACTCCCGTGTGCGAAGCACAAAAGGGAGTCTTTGCAGTTACCCTGTCTGTATGTCTGTATGTCTGTATGTATGTACATGTATGTATGTATGTCACTTTTTTTGTTCCACCGTTATCTCAAGAACCACTAATCAAATTTTGGTGAAACTTGGTAAATAGATACTCTGGGATAATGCGCAGAGTTGATTAGGTTTTGGTAAAAATTTATGAATATTAATTACCTAATTTGCATGATAATTAGCTGATTTTTAGCTGTTTCAAGACTGTTCCACTGATATCTGAAGAACCATTAATTAGATTTTGATGAAATTTGGCACATGGATGCTCTGAACTAGTGCGCAGATTTGATTAGTTTTGGGTAAAAATCTATGAATATTAATTACCTAATTTGCATGATAATTAACTGATTTTAAGCTGTTCTATGACTGTTCCACTGATTTTTGAAGAACCACTCATTGGATTTCAATGAAACTTGGCACATGGATGCTCTAAACTAATGCGCAGATTTGATTAGTTTTGGGTAAAAATCTGTTAATATTATTAATTACCTAATTTACATAATGATTAATCAATTTTCGGTTTTTCCACTAATATCTCAAGTACTAATCATAACATTTCAATAAAACTTGGTACATAGGTGTCATATGACACTGCACGGACCTGATAGTTTTTAGGGTAATATCAGTACATATTAATTACCTAATTTGCATAATTAATTAATTTTCAGCTTTTGATATTTCGAGTAGTAATGATCACGTTTCAATGAAACTTGGTACATAGTTACTTGAGGACTGTGCAGAGACCTAATTAGTTTTTGGGTAAAATATTTGTGCATATTAATCACCTTATTAGCATAATTAGTTAATTTTCAGCTTTTCACCTGATATCTCAAGTACTAATCATCACATTTCAATGAGAATTGCGACATTTTTTCTAGGACTATGCAGAGACCTGATTAATTTTGGGTTAAATAATTGTGCCTATTAATTACCTAATTTACATAATTAGTTAATTTTTTGCTGTTCTATGGCTGTTGCACTGATGTCTAAAAACCACTCATTGGATTTTAATGAAACTTTTAAAGAGTACCCATCACATTTCAATGAACCTCAGACTATGCACCATACTAGTTTTTGGTAAATATTTATGCTTCTTAATCACCTAATTAACATAATTAATTAATACTGATATCTCAAGTATTGATCATCACATTTGAATAAAACTTGGTACATAAATGCTCTAGGACAATAGACAGCCTGATTAATTTTGGGTTAAAATCTGTTCATATTAATTCTCTAATTAGCATAATAATTAATATTTTTTTGGTTCTAATCACATTTCAATGAAACTTGGTACATTGTGCAGACCTTTAGTTTTACACTTAAATCTGTTCATATTAGTTACCTTATTTGCATAATTAGTTTTCAGCTATTCCATCAATATCTCAAGTATAAGTAATTTTGAATTAATTTTTAATGTGTCTCCAAAACTCTCAGCACACGGGAGTTCTTTCTAAGCTTTCTTTGATTTTCATTTTGGGTGGTCCACCTGCCATCGTTGAAAGTCCACATAGGTGGATTTTTCAATGAGAATATAAGTCCCCCCCCCCCAAATATTTGATGATTATTTTTGAAATTTGTAACCCCAAATAAGGGCCCACCAACCGTGAAATCGCCCAGGGTGATTTTCCGGATGGGCGAATTTATGGCAGAATCCAGTAACTGTATATACCTTGATGACCCTCACTCACAATTGATCACTCCTTCACTCACCTCTTTACTCTCTCTTTCTCTCAATCACTCACCGTGATGACTACTCACTCACAATTGATCACTCCCTCACTCACTATATATATATATCTTGATGACTCCTCACTCACAATTGATCACTCACTACATATATATACCTTGATGACTCCTCACTAACAATTGATCACTCCCTCACTCACTACATATATATATCTTGATGACTCCTCACTCACAATTGATCACTCCCTCACTCACTACATATATATACCTTGATGACTCCTCACTCACAATTGATCACTTCCTCACTCACTACATATATATACCTTGATGACTCTTCACTCACAATTGATCACTCACTACATATATATACCTTGATGACTCCTCACTCACAATTGATCACTCCCTCACTCACTACATATATATATTTATCTTGATGACTCCTCACTCACAATTGATCACTCCCTCACTCACTCACTACATATATATACCCTGATGACTCCTCACTCACAATTGATCACTCCCTCACTCACTACATATATATATCTTGATGACTCCTCACTCACAATTGATCACTCACTACATATATATATACTTTGATGACTCCTCACTCACAATTGACCACTCCCTCACTCACTCACTACATATACATTGTATATATACCTTGATGACTCCTCACTCACAATTGATCACTCCCTCACTCACTACATATATATATATCTTGATGACTCCTCACTCACAATTGATCACTCCCTCACTCACTACATATATATACCTTGATGACTCCTCACTCACAATTGATCACTCCTCACTCACTACATATATATACCTTGATGACTCCTCACTCACAATTGATCACTCTCTCACTCACTACATATATATATATCTTGATGACTCCTCACTCACAATTGATCACTCCCTCACTCACTACATATATATATACCTTGATGACTCCTCACTCACAATTGATCACTCCCTCACTCACTACATGTATATATCTTGATGACTCCTCACTCACAATTGATCACTCCCTCACTCACTACATATATATATATATATATCTTGATGACTCCTCACTCACAATTGATCACTCCCTCACTCACTACATATATATACATTGATGACTCCTCACTCACAATTGATCACTCACTCACTACATATATATACCTTGATGACTCCTCACTCACAATTGATCACTCCCTCACTCACTACATATATATATCTTGATGACTCCTCACTCACAATTGATCACTCCCTCACTCACTACATATATATACCTTGATGACTCCTCACCCACAATTGATCACTTTCTCACTGACCTCTTTACTCTCTCTCAATCACTCACTACATATATATATATCTTGATGAGTCCTGTGATCACTCACACTCAAAACTCCCTGAATCATGACCTCACTCAATTACTCACTAATTACCTCGATGACTCGTCACTCTCACTCAAAAATGTCATATTTATTGGGTTACTTTGATTTTATTCTGAACCATTGTTTTATTCTTAATTATCAGCTTGTGTCACCAAAGTTTATTCTATTTATAGAAAATAGGATAATTACTGCTTCTCTATGCTCCGTTGCTAGATTACAATAGCATATATTTACAGTATCCCTACGCTCCAGCGACCAATCACAATGACATATATTTACTGTATCCCTACGCTTCAGCGACCAATCACAATTGACACCACACACAATATGTCATTTTTTCTGGTTCTTGTGAGCCACAATTCAAGCAAGTAGTAAGTTTTAAACTAGATGACCCTTCACAAATTTGGACTATCATATATCTTACACATATCAGATCAGATCAATGGAAGGCATTCATCAGAAGCTGGCAACTCACCGGGCTGCTTCAACTATTTCAGTGGGTACTTAAAAGACACCAACTCTTCTCAAACTGGAATATACATGTATGCAGTCCACGTTTGTTTACAGTGAATTAGAGCATTCAGACCACTGTTACAGTATATTGCTTTGATTTTCTCATTGATTTTCTGTGGCATGAACAACTCTTCAATCTCTATCAAACGCAACTATTGTGAAAATAACAGTTCATTTGATCTACTGTATTTTCTCTATTAGTAACACATGCATTCAAATAAGTAATATTTCAATGATTCAGTATACAGCCAATGCGATTTTTGTATTATATGCCCTTTTTGAGAGATGCAGAGCAAACACTGTATTAGTAGTGCCGAACTGAATTGAAGGTTGACAAACTGCTTGAATTTAGTTAGTTAATAGCAGTCCAGCATATAACAATTCTGGCAGTTTGTGTATGCAGTAAAGTTATAAACTTAAAGGTCTCTAACTGCTAGCTGTACATACTATGTCCTAGAACATGCATTTGTTACCTACCTAAGGAACTGTCAAATAATTGTCCTGTGGTTGTCTTTTGTACAATGTACATACATAGACGACTGTGTGTCACTGTGATTTCATAAAACTAACAGTAATATTGTTTATATTATTAAGATTGGTTCGAAAAAAGCCATTGCACGATTTCCCAAGCAGAAGAATTCAGTGATTGTTTCATGTAGAGAACTCCCCAGACAACTGAATAATGTAGCATGTCTCTGTTGTAAAATTGTGGCTGCCAAGAAGAATTGCAGGTAATCATGCTTGGAATTTGTTTTGAATTGAAAAACCAAGATATCCTTGGGCCCAACTACATGTAGACTAGATGTTGTTATCTTGAAACTTGTAAAAGTCTATCGTCAATCCGTCTGGAAGGCTGTGGGCTGGCACTTGCAAGTTTTCTTGGTAATGTACTGAAGTCATGGAGACAGCCAATCAATCAGTGATGACACAGAATTCTGTGTCATCCACATTTTTACGTAGCGATTCACCAGACCATTCTTGAGTGCACTGGGAAGGGCATTCAGAGTAGCGTGTGTGTTCGTCTGTTCCACTGATATCTCAAGAACCATACATTGATTTTTGATGAAACTTGGTGCATAGAGGCTCTGTGCCAATGCGCAGATTTGATTAGGTTTTGCTAAAAATCCATGCATAAAAATTACCTAATTTGCATGATAATTAGCTGATTTTTAGCTGTTCCATGACTGTTCCACTGATATTAAAAGAACCACTCATTGGATTTTGATGAAACTTGGCACATAGATGCTCCAAACTAATGCGCAGATTCGATTAGTTTTGGGTAAAAATCTGTGCAATATTAATTACCTAATTTGCATAATGATTAATCAATTTTCGGCTTTTCCACTGATATCTCAAGTACTAATCATCACATTTCAATAAAACTTGGTACATAGATGTCATAGGACACTGCACAAACCTGATAGTTTTTAGGGTAATATCAGTACATATTTAATTACCTAATTTGCATAATTAATTAATTTTCAGCTTTTGATATTTCAAGTAGTAATCACTACGTTTCAATGAAACTTGGTACATAGATGTCATAGGACACTGCTCAGACCTGATAGTTTTTAGGTTAATATCAGTACATATTTAATTACCTAATTTGCATAATTAATTAATTTTCAGCTTTTGATATCTCAAGTACTAATCATCATATTTCATTGAGACTTGGTACATAGATGTCATAGGACACTGCACAAACCTGATAGTTTTTAGGGTAATATCAGTACATATCTAATTACCTAATTTGCATAATTAATTAATTTTCAGCTTTTGATATTTCAAGTAGTAATCACTACATTTCAATGAAACTATGTACATAGATGTCATAGGACACTGCACAGACCTGATAGTTTTTAGGGTAATATCAGTACATATTAATTACATAATTTGCATAATTAATTACTTTTCGCTTTTGATATTTCAAGTAGTAATCATCACATTTCCATGAAACTTGGTACATAGATATCATAGGACACTGCACAGACCTGATAGTTTTTAGGTTAATATCAGTACATATTAATTACCTAATTTGCATAATTAATTATTTTTCAGCTTTTGATATCTCAAGTACTAATCATCATATTTCAATGAGACTTGCTACTTAGATCTTCTAGGACTATGCAGAGACCTGATTAATTTTGGGTTAAAATTTGTTCATATTAATTCTCTGATTAGCATAATAATTCATAATTTTTTTGTTCTGTTCTGTTCTGTTCATATTAGTTACCTGATTTACATAATTAGTTTTCAGCTTTTCCATCAATATCTCAGGTAAAAGTAATTTTGAATTAAATTTTAATGTGTCTTTAATACTCTCAGCACACAGGAGTTCTTTCTAAGCTTTCTTTGATTGGAATCTGTGAATAAAATTGAAAAGAGTTGAGAGTAACTGATTAAAATGGTGTTATAATGCATGGATCTCAACAATACATATCACTTGAGTTGATGTCACATACCGTACCATACAGCGTATGCATCACATTAGTGTAAATTAGAATATATAATAATATTATTCGTATTTGTTGTTATTTCACCAATAGTGTCAAAACTTCAGAGTTTCACTTTATCCATGTGATTATTAATATATAATCCAGTGATATAAAGTAGACACACGTTATCACCAGCATAGTAGCATTAATCCTCACTTATTAATCAAATTGATAAAAAACTCATGAGTTATAACCTGAGAAAAATATGCATATATTGGTAACAAAGTGTGATTAAGCCAAGTCAGTATACAATGTACTTCATATTACAAATCTGAAAACAATAGAAATTCCCTGTCTGAACATAAACGAACACAGTGCGAAACTTTCCTAGTTGCTATTTTGGCCTGTTATCTCACATTAAATTATTAGTACAAGCAGGGAAAATGTATAATATTGAGGTTATCACAAGAATAGTGCAAAGTATGAACTCAGGCAGTACAGGATTGCATCAACCTCCACTATGTGTTGTTTAATATGATCACTGTAGAGTATATGCCTTTGTGTATACTTTGTGGTATTTTTGTAATAATGCTCATTGTTGAACTATGTCTGGGTTCAATTTGAATGCAACCTTAAAGTTCAATTTTATGATTATGATTTTCTAGATATACCAGATGTGGATCATGTTGTCGTGGTAACAAAGCCTCCATATGTCACGCCCATGGAACTGGTGGTACAGCCGCTCAGGGAATTGTAGAGGGCGCTTGTCAGGATAAACCAACCGAGCTAGATTTAAGGTAGGGAACTGTAGTGGGCGCTTGTCAGGATAAAACCAGCTCTGAGGCCAGCGTTCCCTGGCAGTTCGCGCAGACCCTATAGAAATATATGGTACAGTGGTGCGAATCTTGGCAACATGGAAACGCTGATACATGTCATCTATAGAAATTAAAATGGAAACAGTTCGTTATCAAGTTGGTTTCATAAACTTCATATACTGTTATCTTATGTCTTCTACCAAGTAAACTATTTTTCTATGTGTAGGCTATACCAAAGTCATTGTCTTTGGTTACACCTACCTTTATTATTATAATTGATTAAAAATGGATTAAATCCAATGCTTTATGTACCCCAATGAGGTGTACCGTTAGTGATTGAATTTAGTTCCTGTAGTTTACACTGTATGGAACTACGCCAACATAATGAGTAATTATACAAGCTGAAACTAAAGTAGAATAGCTGGTTTAGTTTATCATGTGGCTGTAAGCTAGCGACAGATTTTGTCAAAGACGAATTGTATGTACCGGTATTAGTAGTCGTAAATTCTGGCATTCTGTCGGGAAAATGTCATTGTGGATATGGTAAAATCACTCACTAATTAAAAATATATGAACTATAGAAACAAAGTAAATATTTGCATGGTTCAGCAAAGATGCTATTTTATAGGTGCTTTAACCCATATATTATCAACCTAAACGCTGATTCATATCCTCTCCTTATAACTATTAGTTTTATAATGTATTTGTCTTCTGATTTCAGTTACCTCAATTTGAAACGTTGCCCTGATAGAATTGGTTACATTGGTAGCCAACTTGTTAGCCTGAATCTATCCAATAATAGACTAGCCTCACTCCCCGATGAAATAGGATTTTTGAGAGGATTAGAAGAATTCTTCTTGCAGTATAATTGCCTTACAGAACTTCCAGTAAGTATCAACAAATGTAATGTTTCTGTAAGTATCTATTGTCATGTTCCATTGAGAACATTGAATATAAAGAGTGTGAAATCAGCCAATTACATTATGATCCCTATAACTGTCTTTACGCTATGTGCGAATAATAATATAATTTATAGATTGAACACATTTTATGTGTCGTTCCCAATCGGACTGAAAAATGAGAACTCATGTATGTGTGCATTTGTGGTTGTGCCCATTTGTCTATATATCCAACAGTATCTTGTGTGCTTGGACCGATCAAGTTCAAACTTCACACATGAATCGCCAATATATTTACATATGCATTACTTTCATGGGCTGATTAAAGTGGTGCATGGACAGATTTTGTTCAAACTTGGTACATACATTGAACATAATGAGACCATTATAGTTTTCGGATTGCTGGTGGCCTGGATTGATCAAGTTCAAATTTCATACATAAATCAAAAATCATATTAGACAAATGCAGTCATCCAATTTAAACAAAAACAATTTGTTATACAAAGCCATATCCCATACATGTACATGTTCATTATTATTGATGTCACCTTGGTAGTCATGTGATATCTTGTGCTTATAATACTGCTATTATAATGCTTATAATTGACAATGACTTGTTATAAACATTTTATTCTTCACGTGCTGTGTTAGTGATAATTCTCCTTAGTTCAGTTTGTTTTGTAATCACCTTGTATGACATCTTTAAATCTTTTAAGCTTTTCATCAGATATCATACCCTTTAATACATCCGGTCATCTTGTACATCTTTTGTCTTGTATATTATCTTTTACAGAATAGTATTGGAAATTTACAGAAGCTTGTAGAACTGGACTGTAAAAACAACAGGATCCGCCGTTTACCAAATACCCTTGGAAATATGACCTGTCTTAGTATATTGAATGTCACTAATAATGGCTTACAATCATTTCCATCTTCTATTGGTAAATTACATGAATTAGAAGAACTTTGTGCACAGTAAGTATCAACATTGTAATGATGTGACAAACTACAAAAGGGAAACACATTTACAGGGCATTTTATTGTTGGCAACTTGTTTTATAGAGTATCGATATTTTGCTTTAGATTTAAATATACCTTATTTGTGATATTTACTTACTAAATGACTCAATAAAAATAGTTTTATAAATATGTTTGGTGTACACGGCAAAACAATCCTTTTTTATGGCTTAAATGTATGTGTATTGGAGATGTGCTTGTAATAGACCACTTTCAGCGTTTGTATCGTAGTTGGTCTTACTTTCCAAAATTGAGATAAATACACATCTATCTACACTTGAACTTAACACAAAGCCGTAACAACATTGCTTACAAAACTGATATTGGCTCTGTATGTGTTCTTCTTGTCTTCAATGCATGTCCAAAATCACACCTACCCTGTTATGTTGTTAAGAGTGAATTCTACATCTCAACTGTAGAGGGCAGTATAGTATTAACCGATATGGTCTTCCATTGCAGTTCCAATCAGCTTACTGAGTTACCGGATGAAATATGCAAGCTGGAAAATTTAACAGTAAGTATCTTTACATCTCTAAACATTTATATATGTATTGTGCATGTTGTGCATATTCAATTTAGAAGCTCTTTTGTGTTTGAATTTTAGAAACAAAAAATAGAAACTATGAAAAATTGTATGCATATTCATTTTTGCCACCAAATATTGTATCCACATATTTGTGTACATGCAGTGTTTTTTTTTTTCAGAACATGGTAACTGAAGCATATTTTTACCCCTTTGCAATTTGTTTGCCTTTGCAGTGTCTGCTTGTGATAATAAATAAATCATTTTTTTGTCATTCTCCTATATTTCTAATACATGTCGAGAGGCATGGCAGTTACACATGCTTATTTTTTATACATGCTGAGGGACATGGCAGTTACACATGCTTATTTTTTATACATGCTGAGGGACATGGCAGTTACACATGCTTATTTTTTATACATGCTGAGGGACATGGCAGTTACACATGCTTATTTTTTATACATGCTGAGGGACATGGCAGTTACACATGCTTATTTTTTATACATGCTGAGGGACATGGCAGTTACACATGCTTATTTGTTATACATGCTGAGGGGAATGGCTGTTAAACATGCTTATTTTTTAAATATGCTTACACATAAAATCAATACTCATTTATTTACAGACCTTCTATCTTGGTGAAAATAGATTGAAAGAATTACCTAAGCACATCGGTAACCTAATAAGGCTGTCTGAATTAGATATATCCTCTTGCGAATTAGTTTATTTACCAGATTCTCTATCAAGATGCACCTCATTAGTCAAAATATGGCTCTCAAATAATAAGTAAGTGTTATTTCTTTTAATTCCTTTTCATTGTGTTACGGTTGCCAACAATTTGTTTTATTAGTACATGCACATATGAACCCAAATGAAATGCATTTCTTGTATGTTAAAATTGTGTTGGTTTCTTTCTGGGAAGCTGAACACTGTGAAATCCCACTCTGACGTGAATAAAGTATACCAGGGTATATCACAATGTGATATTAGTTGATATTTGGTTTTTTCAAATGTACTTTAGAACAGAAATCACAGTCACTCTACTTAGGACGGTTAGGAAGCGCTATTGTTAAAAGATGTGAACAAGCAGCTTCTGAGAACCTACGCTGGTCTCAAAACTATGACGTAATTGTCATCAGAGGGCGCTATTTTTTCTCCATTATTCATTGCGTTTGATGTTGCTCGATACGATCGTGAATTTTTGAAATTGTGCTTTATTTTTACATCAAACTACAATCTCAACTTAACTATGATTAGGAGTGATATTGTATTTTACAGATGAGCGTTCTTTTGCAATCTTGAAGATGCTTTACTCGAGAAAAACGTTGTTTTATTGACAGTCTCTTTGTCTTGATCTCTAACAGTCTTTCGGTCCGTAAAATAAACCCCTCGCTCAGTTTAAAAACAATTTTATCGCTAAAAACATTGATGTCTGCAAACCTTTACAATATTCCTTTGTCCATTCTCGTAATTTTTGTGTGTTTTTATAGTCACTTTATGGCGAAATTCAGCATGTTTTCGTCGTCTATGGAGGTGGTCGCCATGCTGCTTTATTGCATGGTTTTCAATGGAAGTAATCGGACGAAAGATATTTTTGATTGTTGTGTTTTCATATCCCTCCATTCGCTTTATTTGATGACTGATACAAATCCTGTTCAGTTGTATCGGTGCTACAAGTCATATTTAGTTTCGTTTGAATATTTTTTTTTATGACTTTGCTTTGTGATAATCTTATGAACGGTTTATTTCAGCATGTCCGCACTGCTTTTTGATTCAGTCGAGACAGGGTAAAATATCCAGATGTTAATTATTGTGTGGGAATTTTTTGGGTGATATTCTAATGTAGTATTCTATTAACTAGTAATAATTTCAGAATGCCATACAAGACAGCAAGATTTTCTCGGGGGGAAAAACGTGTATATACAAAGCATGTTTATTTCCGTGTTTGAGACTGCACTTCGGTGAAGGGTAAAGTGCCATATATTGCAATGCTTTGTGGGGGAAAATGACGCAACTCTCGCACTGTCTCACGATTTATCGCGTGTTTTCTGTCGCCCATTTTATGCCTAATGACTTCTTAGCTCATTAATACCGCTTTTGTTTCAATGTTTATCGAGACAAGGGTAGTTACAATAGAACGACGCCGCGCTTCCTAACCGTCCTAGTAGAGTGACTGTGCTTAAATCTTGACAGTGATACTGATTTTCTTTCCTTTATATTTGATTAATTATTATTTAGTTGAGTGCCAATCAAATTGCACACATGTTTAATAGAAAGAAGTAAACAAAATCTTGCGAGACAGTGTTTGGAATTTGTACGATGAACTGATCATGGTTTTATCACAATACGTCAATATGAACATCCTGTTGAAAAGTGAAAAATCTCACAACCTGTGAATGTCATGCTCAACTAATTTTAATATTCAAGTCAATGATATACAAATATTATTTAAATTTACATCTTATCTTGGAAGAAAGTCAAGCTGTGATGGGTTGCTAACAGTGATAACACATGAAGCATCTGAGGTTTTATTAGAAGTACCGATACTTCTCTATTACAGATTAAAAGCAATACCAGATCAAATGGGAAGATTGAATCAACTCAAAGAACTACATGTTCGCAATAATCAAATCAGATATTTTCCTGCTTCTTTGTCATATTTACAGCTTTATACCTTCAGTGGTGAGTTAACATCATTCATACATGTACTGCTATCAGAAAGCACATTAAGTTTTTACTCTTTTTCATACTGCCCTCTAGTGACAGTCTAATTTATTCACTTGTTTTTACACTGATCAATTGATAGTAACTTTTGTAAATGCGCACCATTCTAGTAAGCTATTGCATGTGCACATGTAGTGACTGGTTGGTAAAATTTGATTACAACTTACGAAAATACCCCTCGCCGACCCTCTAATAACATTGAAAATAATTTCCAGATGAATAAATCTTGGTGTCATAACTTGCTCATTAGTCAATTCAGTATCTATAAAAGAAAGCTGTGCATACTATCAGTATTGACCTAGTTTTCACTTTGACATCAACTCTGCATTAACAGCCAATCATAATCCATTGATTGAAGAATGGAACATAGAATCTATACTTAATCTCAGTGTTCAGCCAAGTCAAGTTATTCCTCCGTTATCAGAATTATCTGCCCGGTGTATCGTCAAAAATGATGTCTATTGGTCTAAGGGGGATGTACCAACAGCTTTAGAAGGTAAGTTACACTTATAGTTTTTATTCTATGAGTTTTAGACTTTATAATCTGCAAAAAGCAGAGCATCTTTTGCTGTAAATGCAAGATATAGTCATTATCACCTACTAATACATGTATATATCATTAACATGTGTGATGTTTAATGTTATTTCATAACAACTTCATACATGTATGAGCACATCCAGATGTCGTGTCAAATTAGCATGTGATTCATAATCAGAGTGCAATGGTCATGTGATAAATTGGTTATGACCGGATACCACTTGTTTATTAAGCTGGTTAATATTGGCAAGTATCCACTACCAGAAAATCTTATTTCATTTTATAGTTTAGGTATAGTTTACACTTGTCATTACTGCTTTGTTTTTAGCTCCGCTGTCGACTTTGTCGAGCGGAGTTTATCATATGAGTGATTGTCTGGTGTCAGTGTCAATGTTTTACTTTTTCGACTTCTTCTTGAAAACTACAAGCCTGAATGCTTTGATACTTGGTGAATATGTACCTTGGGTAGACCTCTCTCAGATTTGTTCATTTCATGATCATATCTTCAATTCTCTAATTTTGGTGAATATTTTTGTCATTTTGGGTAAAAAGTGATATTTTCGACTTCTTGTTAAAAACCGCAAGTGCAATTGCTTTGATATTACATATATAGGTACTACATGTGTATCTCTCTCAGATTTGTTCATTTTGTAATGATATCTTCAATTCTCTAACTTTGGTGAATATTTATGTCATTTTTGGTAAAAAGTGATATTTTCGACTTCTTGTTAAAAATCGCAAGTCCAATTGCTTTGATATTACATGTATAGGTACTACATGTGGACCACTCTCAAATTTGTTCATTTTGTAATGATATCTTTAATTTTCTAATTTTGGTGAATATTTTTGTCATTTTTGGTAAAAAGTGATATTTTCAACTTCTTGTTAAAAGCCGCAAGTCCAATTGCTTTGATATTACATATATAGGTACTACATGTGGACCTCTCTCAGATTTGTTCATTTTGTAATGATATCTTTAATTCTCTAATTTTGGTAAATATTTTTGTCATTTTTGGTAAAAAGTGATATTTTCGACTTCTTGTTAAAAACGACAAGTCCAATTGCTTTGATATTACATATATAGATACTACATACATGTATGGACCACTCTCAAATTTGTTTATTTCATGATGATATCTTCAACTCTCTAATTTTGATGAATATTTTTGTAATTTTTGGTAAAAAGTGATATTTTCTTCTTGTTAAAAACCACAATCATTTATGGTTAAAAATTATATTTTTGACTTCTTGTTGAAAACAGCAAGTCCCATTACATTGATACTATGCATATTGTTCATTTTCTAATGATATCTTCTGTTCTTTAATTGAAATGTGCATTGCTAACAGCGGAGCTATCTCAGCCGAGAGGCTGCTTGTTTTATTTGTGTTGTTCATCAGTCAACATCATGTACATTGTCCAGTCAACCCTGTTTTATATTTTCAGACATGTTACTGAATTTCTTGTTCATCAGTTTGCAAGTCAACATCGTCTACATTGTCCAATCAACCCTGTTTTATATTTTCAGACATGTTACTGAATGTCAGACAGTGTTCTAGCTGTGAAGGTCCATTCTTCAAACACTATAAATCCCAAGTTGTGTTCAGCAATGTTGGCGTGTTTCATAGAGTACCACTTTACCAACAGATTTGTTCACCATATTACAATACACATTGTCAGCCTGTTGATACAAAGTAGCGTTCACACTGGACAGTAGGTACATGTGATTTTTTTTTCAGTTTTTTTTTTTCAATTTTACTGTTTTAAAAAACAAAACAAATTATTCAAGAATGAACTTCTGTTATTTATTGGCTTAACTCAAATAATTGTTGTTGCCGTTGTTTAATTGATTTTGTACACAATTTTTTTTTTATAAACAAATAATGATATAGAATGGATAGACTTGTACTTCTGTTGATCAAAACAGTTTTGTGAAAGTTTTTGGTTTTGCTGATATGTTGTGTATAGATTACTTATTGTCTGTACATGGTCATACATGGGTTATTTTTACATAAACACAAATAATTGAGTTAACCTTGTCACCACCAGTTTCTTCTCTTCATCACAAATTCATAAAATAGTCCCGCTTATAGTCTGTATTTTTGTTGAGAAGATTGAGGCACAAATTTTTTTTTTTTAGTAAAAACTGAAAATTTACTTAAATTTTGTCTGTTGGCCCCAAAATTAGGGTTCATTTCAAGAAATATTGAAAAATATAAGAATAAGGTACAAAATAATTTTGGGCAAGAAAGTCTGGTGGTGAAAAGGTTAATATATGTAAAACACAACTCATTAATGTTACCCCGTAATACATTGTTCTCAGGTGAACACTAATGTGCATTCCACTTCAACCACACCCACATTATGAAACTATTGATCAATCTTAATACATTCCTAAACATATAAGAAACTCGGATTATACATTGTACATTTTTATTCTTTGTGGCAGTCAATGAGTAAATGCATGGCAATATGTCTTGTAATGAAGTATACATGTATAATACTACCCCGGTACCATGCAATTGAAAGAACATTTTTTAACTGTCTAGGTACTATTTACACATCCATGTGTGTTCATTTGTACCCTAAAAGTAATTTTATCTGAGTTTTACATAGCTCTTTTAAAACATGCAATGTATGTATAATAGTAGATGTATACTGGAACTGCTTAAATTCTGCAATTTGATGATTTTATGACATTCCGTATCATAGAACCCCAGGGAAATTTTCACTGCTACAAAGTTTGAAGATTTACAGCGATTTGTCTCTCTCAAAATTAAAGCAGCTCACACAGTACCTACATTGGATAAGTAAATATTGGGGATAACAGTAGTACAGACAAACAGATACTTATATTCTGTATAAATTAAACTTCTGTAAAGACTATATCTACAAGACATCTGCTGTGTTTCTGCATATTTTTTGTCAGAGTATGGCTTTCAAAATTGCAAATAATAAAGTGAATCAGGGTTTTATCAGATCATTCATTTGTAATACCAGTATAATATTTCTGTTCTTTGTGACCAAATTTTTCAGCCAATCAGGATTGTGCAGGATCTTTCAATTCCTCCTCGTACTTGTGGTAAAATATTTATTTACATATTTTGAGAATATATCCAGAGTTTGATATTTCTGTTTTTTGTGACTTGTATTCTTCAGGATGCCTATACTTACAAACAACTTCAGGACTCAAAATAAAAAAAGGAAATAAAAAATTGCGTTTCTGGTCAGCATGTGCACCACCAAAAAAAAAAGTATTGACTGATTTTTTTTCACTTATTTATATTTCAGTAAAAAAAAAATCAGAAACATTTGTTTGTTGTTGTGAGGCCTAATTTATTTATTTGATATTAACTTTTCATATCTAAAATTATTTATCTGTATGAATTCAGTATTTTCAAAAAATATTTTTCACATTAAGTTTTTAATTGATGCAAATATGTGTATAAATTGTCTATTCAAATATTGTCTGTGAAACAGTGAGATATTTAAGTTTAAATGCATATTAAATCAAATGTTTGGTGTAATTGTTCGTTTCTCAATGTTCTGTAATTTCCTGTAATTCCCTTGCGAGTTTTTGCATTGTTAAGCAAGCTGCCATTTCACTACTTATCATGTACATAATACTGTGTTGAAATTTGTAGTTTTGTTAATGATATGTCATGTAATTACCTTTGTTGTCTTAGGGATCTGAGCAATAAAAAAAGTATGTTAGATGTGGTTACCTTATTGTGGAATCCCCAAGATCATGACAATTTATTATCAAAATCATCATGCACCAGACTTTCTACTCATCAAATAGTGGTGGTCATGCAAGTAAAGTTGGACTATATCGCCACCACCACCCAGTGTGTAAATCTAAGAAACTTACTTTAATCTGACAGAGACTTTCTTTGCATTAATATGTTAACTTTGACATTGTCAATAGTGGCAGCCATCTTGAAGTACAAACCATTCATGTATTTATTTGCAGATTAACTTTTTAAAAGATATTAATGTCAATTTTATGATATTCATAACAAATGTTTCACAACTGGTGTTTTATTTACAACAGACTTCCAAATAAAATAATTTTTGCTGGTTCTATGTTTAAATGTGTTTTACTTATTTTGGAGTAACTTGCGCACAAAAACATTGATATTTTCATCACATTATATACATGTGTAGATTGATTGCATTTTTCTTCTGAATGTTTTGTCTCACCAAAAGTAGATAACATTAAATCTTTGGCACTTTGCTGTGCAATGTGACAAATTTTTATGCAAAGAAAATCACAGATGAAACTTAATATATATATAATAAAGGTGAACACGTACAGTTGTACTTTTAATGAAACAAAAATGTCACTTTAATAATGTACATAAATTAAATAATAGCACGAGTATCAAACTATATAATATGAGCAGAATGGATTACTGTTACAGTAGTATTTGTTACACATAGCTCAAATCACAGTTGTGGAGGGACTGTGCTCAAATCTATTTGCCATAATTAATGAGCATGGAGAATGTGAACATTTTCACCACTAGTGTTTGCTGTTGGTGTGTCTATAAAGACAAAGTCACAGAATTTGATAAACCAACTTGTGTATAGGATTAAAATGGTTTCTTGTAATAATTAACTCAGAAAAGGCTTTATGTTGTCTTACTGAAGGCATGATACATTCCCAATACAAGTAAACTTGACAACAATTCTGAGTTGTGCCGAAATGAAAATACTAAATCTTGTTTCACTCATTATAGTCAGTTCATAAAATTCTAATTATATAACACGGATATTATACATTTTACCCCAATGCTTTTATTTAAACATCTACACACTGCCAGTCATGCCTTGAATATTTAAAGTGACCCTGTATGTCGTCGGATCTGCAGAGGGGAGAACTTGCACAAAAACATATGTTTTTGATGGTGGCCAGTTTTTAGAGATATACTCATTTATAAACAATTATCAAAATTATGTGTTGTGATTAGTCATAAGTTTAGTGTTGATAAAAATACTATTGCTACAATTCTGAGCAATGTTTATGTTTAGAACTGCATATAGCATGTAGTGAAAATGATGAAGACCAACTGGAGAACAAAGCGACAGTAGAATTTACACTCCCAGAGTTCTCACAAAAGACGGTTTTCATTATAACTGTTCACACAAGTTTCCCAAACATATTTCTTTTGGTACTGTGTACTCCTGCTAGGTGAACAGTCTAGAATCACAACCACATATTATCTAGCAGGAGGTTTCTATGCATGGCACCAATCCTGCTCTTATTAAGATCATACTTCAAATATGTACTTTCAAAACAGATTCATCTTTGTTCCTACTTTGCAATATTTACTGTCATACAATGACAATATATTCACACTATTCAGAGCAGCATTGCAGAGACACAAATATTGATAATGTACATTTTAAATTGAGTAAGTTTGTATCTTGGTTGGGTCTGTGAACTTGACTGTGATAAGATAGAAGACTGCTGGCACAGGTACTAAAGCTAATAACGATGCATGTAATACTAAATCCTCTAGTTGAGTTATTGCTATTATTCCATATGCATGGATCAGCCAGTGTCCAAGCAAAATAACAATGTTCTGAGGTTTTTTCACAAGGTCTTTGAAACTCTGTAATAATATTAAAAAAAAAGAAAGAACTACTTGGTTAATAAGTCAATGCTGTTTTCACCAAACAAAATCAAAGTAAAATATATTTTATATATATATATAGTTATGCAGCATACAGTCAATCATTATTAACACTCAATCCCAAAAAACAAGAAATGGTTATAAATAAAAAACAAAAAAATTCAGAAGAACAGGGAAGAAATCAAAATCGCACTGTTAGCTCAGTTTTTTATTAATTACCATAATATGTAAATGTAGAAATGCATCATACCATTGCATGGTAAACAAGAGTGGGTGACATTATATACACCACAATTATACATCTGAAGTTACTCAGACCATTTGTGATCACGCAGTATTTGTTGTTTTCAAAATAATGAGCAAAACAAGGCAGAGATTCCTCAAGTTTACAGTCTGTTTATTCCTCTCAATTGTTTGTATATGCGAAGACACACATGCCACAAGCGCTGTACTTACCTCGATTTCTTTTTTAGCAAAATGTAGAGCACTTGTCAACAATGAAGCAATAACAATAATATATGGAAATGAATAATCTGGAAAACACAGAATTAATGAATATTATTAAAGGTAGAATAAAGGACAAATTGTTAAATCAAAAATATTTGTAGATAAGAATATCAATTTCAACATTTTTACTCAGCACAGGTAATGCACATTTCAGTATGCACATTTCAAATGCGGCATGTTGATTGGTCACATTTTTATAAATAAATCACTTATTCAAGTCACTCATAGGTCCTAACAAAATCTCTATGGGTGCCATCACCAACCAATGAAAGTCTGTCGAACCAGAGACTTCAGTGTACATTGTTTGATGCATTGAGTTGGAATATGGTTGACGAATGTGTCAAGATATCATGTCATTTCAAAAGAGTTTGCGTTATTTTCTCAAAACCTTGCAAACGCGTGACTACAAGTTCTTGTTTCTGTCCACAGTAACCCAAGCCAATGAGTCATTCAGCATATTTAGTATCGTGTTTGTTTCTGTTCAACTTGAACAGTCATCGGGAGATATAAAGGAGAACATTTGTTAGGAATCACCATTTTAGAGTGTTCATATCTGCTGCGATTGTGTCAAATTATAATGTAATAGTTTATCAGTTTTCTTTGATGCAATTTCTGACCACACACCAAATCCATTGATTTCCTGACATTCGTTTGTGTATGAGAAAACATCCCATCACTGATACAGGTGCCAGTGAATAATATTTTACATTGTTTGACTCAAACAGAGTTTGACTTAAAAGTGTATTATCTGTTTTACCAACACAACAATATTAATTGCACATTGATTTACTACAACTATACAAAAATATACCGAGTAACATCAAAAGTGAACAGAAAACACCTAAAAGATTCAGTTGCACGTTGACAAATATGGGTATGTAATTTATTAATTATTTAAGTAGGTGACATCATGTCTTACATGATTGGGTGTTTTTCAAAGGGTAAAGGTTGAGATATGCAAATTTATATGAGTAACAAAGTGGATAAAACAGACAGAGACAGTTGGAGTAAACTTTAAAGTATTTTAAATTTGTTTAAATCAAAGAGCTAATAAGTGTTTTTTTTGCAGTGCAAAAAGATTACATCTTATTTATTATGTTTTACCAGATGTTGTATATTATGCTAAAAATATGTGTTCCAAGTTTCATTTCATTTTCTGTATTTTATGAGATTTAAGCATAAAAGCTAAAATTTGCTGGGGATATTATGAAGACATAGTCATGTTTTTATTTGGCAGAACTGTATACCTCATGAGGACTGAAAATACGAAAGACGTCAAGGAAATTTTTATTCAAGATCAAAATCAAGTTGGCATGCAAATTAAATCTTTTATGTCTTGTCATCATTACAAATTGGTGAACGTATACCTGAGAAACCAGTAGGACATACTAGAACAAAACAAACCATGTCCAGTTTCTGGTTGCTCAACAAAACTGAAATTAGTCAGCTATCGATCCATTCAGAAAAACAAAATGACCTGCGTTGTATTATATTCAATGTATGTATGAATGAAATTTGTCTGTCATTTTGCTATCTTGAATTTGAGTGTCAAAAACGAATATGTGTGCATATCATGTTTGAAAGTGATTGCATGGTCAAAGCACATCAGAGAAATGGCTCCTGAATAGCTTTTATTAAAAGAAAATGGCTGTCAGATGGCCATTATGTTATGTCTGCTAGATATAGTAGAACTAATTATGTCAAGTGCTGGTCTAAACTAAAACATATGAAAGAAAATAAATACTCAATTGGTCTACATATTGATATGAAAACCCAGCAACGATGCATTGTGAATCCCTTTCTACTTGTCACTATAGACAGTCGATAACACACGTACCTCACCATCTAGCACCCCAGCCCCTGCCCCACCATGTACTTACAGATTAGTCCAGCACCTACAGCCTGTGTAACAGTTAATATAGGTAGGAAATACAGAGCTGCGTATATTGACGGTTTACCAAAACCAGTGCACAGCTTTGTTGCTAACAGAGGCCTCACAAACATCAGACATACCAAGTCAAATGCGTAGTAGATGAATACTATTGTGTACCTGTAAAACATAAGAATATATATTGTAACTATTTTTTTTACTCAACCATACATTAGATTAAATCAGATTATTGCAATCGTTTTTTGCTTAGTATTAAATATTTTTATAATTTATTGATTGTACTACCTGTACATCATAACAATTTACTAGTAACATCATTTGTTGCAACCAATGAAAATGAAGAAAAATAAGGGGAAGTCCAGATATTCCATGTTTGGGACAATATGACACGGCTGTATGTGTGGCTACTTTCCTATCATAATGTTACTTTATTACCATCATTATCTTTCAGCATAATAATTTAAGGTTATCGTGGCTAGTTTTTCCTATAACAAATAATGATCAAAATATTGAGAGTAATATCAAGCTGGATAAAAACTAAAAAAAGTCAAAACGTAATGGAAATTTATGTTGAAAATGAATTTTACCTGACAGTGAAGGTAATAGTCACAGGACAGCTATATACAGTGCTAAATTCAGTTTTGGTTTTGTAGCATTCATTATGTAAACCATATGCAATATATCTATAAGACTACAGTCACTGTAAAAGTTAAACACAATCACAGTGTATTCAATACTGTATGTATACTTACAATGGATAGACTGCTTCATGGGTACAGTGTAGTGTTGTAGTATAACCAGGTTTGGGATTAAATAACATGGTGTACCAATCACTGAGACCAGTCACTGTACAAGAACGAATTTGAAATGAACCTGAAAAATATTATATAAAGATATAGACAATTTTATTTGTAAGAGCCGAGGTACATTTATTTAGGAATTAAATTCAGTCACAATTCAAAGATTTGTAAAAACTATAAAATTGATATGGTTTATTTAAGCATTAACTCTGCACTGGACACAGGTATACCACAAGGTATGAAACAATTCATGACATACATGCATAAGTCATCGGTGAGCGAATATATGAAGTATTTTGCAATACTGTGTGATATATCTGCCTTAAGATTATTTTCCTGTAGTTTTTAGCAATGGAAACAACACAAAGACACTCATATTGAAAAATCAAAGAAAGCTTAGAAAGAACTCCCATGTGCTGAGAGTATTGGAGACACATTAAATATAATTCGAAATTACTTAGCTGAAAACTAATTACAAATGTATGCAAATCAGAAAATAAATATGACCAGATTTGAGTGTAAAACTAATGAGGTCTGCGCAATGTAACAGAAAATCTATGTCTCCAAGTTTAATTGAAATGTGATTAGAACCAAAAAATTATGAATTATTATGCTTATTAGGGAATTAATATGAACAGATTTTTACCCCAAACTAATTAGGTTTGTACATTGTCCTAGAGCATCTTTATACTAAGTTTCATTGAAATGGAATAATTAGTACCGTGAAAACTCCAAAATTTCGACCCCTCTAAAAATTCGATTGCCTATTTATTTGCCGGGTTTCGGTGTTTCATTTACCTCCAAATTTTCGATTCCACTAAAAATTGCCGACTCATTCTTATTCGAAAATTGCGACCAGTTTTAGTTTTCCCACAAACGAAAAAAAAAAACGATGTGAGCGTTCAAACGGGACCTTCCTCGAAGGCATGAATCCGGGTTTCTGATTGACTGAGAGATTTTTATTTTATTGGTAACGAAAATATATTCTAAATAAACGAAGTTTGAAATAAAAATGAACACAAAAATCTCGGCATGCTGCGTTTCTGAATTGTTGATTATTACTGTACTCAGTAGTGATTATAATAATGTACACAAAATAAATTTGTTGAATGGTTATGAAATACAAATAAAAGTCAACTTAGTTTCATCGTAAGCGAATGATTCCGGTCTCGTATAAACGTTTGATGCTGTAGGATATCCGCCATGTTCTCTTAGGTCAAATAGGTCAAATCGCAAATCAAAATTCGACCGTCCGAAAATGCACCTTAATTTTGACTCTAAAAACACGTCACATATCTAACACCAATTATTTAAAACCGGTCGAAATTTTGGAGTTTTTACGGTACTTTAGATATCAGTGTGAAAGCTTAAAATTGGTTAATTATGCAAATTAGGTAATTAATATGTACAGATTTTAACCTGCAATTATTCAGGTCTGTCTATTGTCCTACAGCATCCATGTACATTCATTGATATGTGATGTATAGTACCTGAGATATCAGTGTGAAAGTTGGTTAATTATGCAAATTAGGTGATTAATATGCACAAATATTTATCGGAAACTAATTGGGTCTGCATAATTCTAGATTCATTGAAATGTGATGATTAGTACTTTAGATATCAGTAGAAAAGCTGAAAATTAATTATGCAAATTAGGTAATTAATATGCACAATTATTTACCCTAAAACTAATCAGGTCTCTGCATAGTCCTAAAGGATCTATGTACCAAGTTTCATTGAAATGCGATGATTAGTACTTGAGATACCCGTGGAAAAGCTGAAAATTAACTAATTATGCAAATTAGGTGATTAATATGCACAAATATTTATCGAAAACAATCAATCTCTGCATAGTCCTTGAGTATGTAAGTACCAAGTTTCATTGAAATGTAATGCTAACTACTTATATCAAATGCTGAAAATTAATTAATTATGCAAATTAGGTAATTAATATGTACTGATATTACCATAAAAACTATCAGGTCTGTGCAGTGTCCTATGACATCTATGTACCAAGTTTCATTGAAATGTGATGATTAGTACTTGAGATATCAGTGGAAAAAACGAAAATTGACTAATCATTATGCAAATTAGGTAATTAGTGTCCACGGATTATTACCAAAAACTAATCAAAACCTAGCATTAGTTCAGAGCATCTATGTACCAAGTTTCATCAAAATCCAATGAGTGGTTGTTTAGATATCAGTGGAACAGTCATGGAACCACTAAAAAATAGCTAATTATCATGCAAATTAGGTAATTAATATGCACGGATTTTTACCAAAAATTAATCAAATCTGCGCATATGTTCAGAGCATCTATGTACCAAGTTTCATCAAAATCCAATGAGTGGTTCTTTAGATATCAGTGGAACAGTCATAGAACAGCTAAAAATTGGCTAATTATCATGCAAATTAGGTAATTAACGAGCATGGATTTTTACCAAAACCTAATCAAATCTGCGCATTGGCCCAGAGCATCTATGCACCAAGTTTCATCAAAAACCGATGTATGGTTCTTGAGATAGCAGTGGAACAGTCGGACACACATACACACACACACACATACACACATACACACATACACACATACACACATACACACATACACACATACACACACACATACAGACACACTAACTGCAAAGACTCCCATTTTGTGCTTCGCACATGGGAGTCAAAAATAAACAAGCCATGCATGGCAGGGTTCCTGTTAGTTATCAAATTTAAGATATAAAGCATTTAACAGATATGGCCCTAGAAGCCCAATCATTAAAACAAAATGGTCGCCAGTCAGCCATTTTGAATCCAATCTGAAAAATAAAATGACGTGCATCAGGAACCCGTAATGTCTAATGTATGTACCAAGTTTGAACGAAATCCATCCATAAATGCCAGAAATGCTTGATATTTGATGATTTTTTAGCACAAAAATGACCACCATTCGGTCATTTTGAATAGGATCGTCAAACCAATATATCTGTATATCTATGACATGATGTATAATGAATATTTAAAATTTGAACATAATCAGTCAAAATAAGTCAGAGATATGGGTCTAGAAGCCCGCCAGTCGGCCATTTTGAATGTTTTCTGAAAAACAAAATTATTTGCATCATGGTTCCATAATGTCTAATGTATATATCAAGTTTGAACAAAATCCATCTGTAAACAGCCGAGAAATGCTTGACTTTTATGATTTTTTAGCATGAAAATGGCCGCCATTCGGCCATCTTGAATCAGATCGTAAAACAATATGATGTGCATCAAGGTCCTACAATGTGTAACCTATATATACCAATTTTGAACAAAATCCATCTGTAAACAGCCGAAAAATGCTTGATTTTGATGATTTTTAGCACAAAAATGACCGCCATTCGGCCATCTTGAATCAGATCGTGAAACAAATTGACGTGCATATGTATAATATCATGTATGATGTATGTGTGAAGTTTGATTGTGATTGGTCCAGGCATTTCTAAGATACAGGTCCACGCACGCACAGACACAAGGAGGTCAAAACATAAGTCCCCGTTTTCGGACTGCGTCTGAACGGGGACTAATAAACTGCAATCTGGTTAGGTTAGGAGTAAAATATAATATAACATAAATAGAAATTATGTTTCTTTACAAATTTTATTTCCTAGCAGACAATATAATAAACCTATTTAAAAAAATATCAGCTGCTATACAGCACCATACACACAACTACAGTGTATAGAGGCAGAACATTTGTTGTCGCTGTAATGCTCACTCAAATAAACCAGCGCAGAAGGCCGTCGATTATGCTACTTTCACTATTTTGGTAAGTGGCTGGATATGGTAAGGATGTAGTAGAAGTTTTTCAGAAGTAAAATGCTTACTGTATTCATGACAGGACTGGTTACATTGTTTTGTCAAAATTCACCCCTGAAGACATCTAAAAATCAAGTTTTATTGGCAAGTGAGTCTGAAAATGTTCGTGTCACAGGAAACGGAACACTTACCGATATAAGAACTTATCACAACAGAGATAAACAGCAGAAAACACAACATTGACTCTAATTTGCATAAGAACCAACAAAAACATTACACATGCATGCATACTGTAAGTTCACAATGCATTGACTAGCGAAGATGCATATGAAGAGAAAAAAAGGACCTGTGAGATAAAAATGTAATACAAAGGAGCAAAGATAGGATCGAGTACCATGCACGAAAGCAAAGGTTGCATTACTAAGCAGTGAGTCAGACAGTGAGCTTAATGCGACTGAGGATACCACACCAAAAAAACTCTCCACTGAGTTTGTTGTTGTTATCGCATTCTCCTGATTGGAGCCAGGAAATTGAAACTGGTAGTGTCAAGGGGTCCTTGAGATTTGTGGATCTTCACATGCTTAATACGGAAGTGTTGAAGCGAACGCTCTGTTTTCGGTGTGGGAGCAGTAAGATACAGATAGGCGAATCGTCGAGGCACAGATGGGGGTCTCATTCAGAATGCAGCCCCACACCAACCGACTGTTTTCTATTTTCCTCAAAACAAGAAAACCACTTTCAAATTAATACAAAATCAGTATTGTCAGGGCAGTTATTGAAACTCGCATTACAGTCTGTTTTGAAACCAGAAATTGAGTAGTACATCAATACAAAAATAAAGCTCATATGTTGTCCAATATTGCATGGCAATGAACCCTCATTTAAAGTGCCTGTGCAATGCCCACCCACACGCTTCCCATTTTAGATCTGTGCCCCACTGAAATGGGCAATTTTTTTGCTGAAAATGATTACTCGTATCCAAGTAAATTTGAGATATTTCCCGTGCTGTAGCCACGCCCACCTATCCTGAAACGGTCGACTGTTTCCAGATTTCCGATTCTCGCCGAAAGTGCGCCACCAAATGCAAAAATCTGAAAGGAAGCCATACCCCTGGGCCGTACTTTTTTATCACTGTGTCATTCAACGTACAACTGTACTTTTAAACGATATACATTTTTTAATCGGCGTTTCTTTTGTCTATTTTATTTTATTTTTGAGAGAGCGAATTTTAAGAAGTTGTTTTCGCAACAAACTTTTATGATGGTTAAACGTTGTGTTGTGGGCGGTTGCAGTAATGCGTATAGTTATAGTGTAAGTATTTACACGTTTCGAATCGATCCGAAGGTGCGAAATTGGTGGACGAAAGCCGTGAAAATAACGAGAAAAGGTTGGGGTGGACTTCCTCCTAACAGCGTCATATGCAGTGTCCACTTCACCTCAGATTCTTTTTTTGTTGTTGAAAAACTGTCCTTGTACATGACAAAACAACTAGGTTTTAACGAGAAACGCCGAAAATACAAAGCGTTTTCGAAAAAATAGATTCCGGACCAGCCCATGATCACTGAGACGGATTTCAGAAGGGAGAGAGACGTCGAGTATTTGTTTCAAATGATTTGATTTTTTTTGCGATCCTGATTATCACTTTATAGAGACCACCCGTGTTATGTAAAACGTAGCAGTAATTTTGATAATGACGCGAAAACGAAGCGTCGGACAAACAGGAAATTACGCAGCCCTCAGGATGTTTTCATTTTCACAGGCTAAAACTATCTGAATTGTTCGGTTATTGGTGTTGAATGTCGAATTCACACCTTTGTTGCCTTTACTTGCAGCTTGATCGGCGTAAAAATTTACGAAATAAGAATCCGGGCTTGAGCTGTCAATGTATTTCTTTAATATGATGCCATAATCACGAAAATCACGCTAAATCCACTCTGAATTTGTCTGTATGTGAGTCGCTCTCAATTATTTTTGTTATCCAATTAAACGCTGCCATTCACGCACTTGTCCCCCTCATGACCCGACGCGTTCAACCATTACAATGCGGCAGTCATTTATGTAGTAACTGTGTTTTGTCGTTTTTTTTTTAATTATTTCTCTTTTTTATAAATCAATAGTGTCTAGTAACCTGCTAAATAATAAGACCATTCAGCCGTCAAATTTGATTTTGACGACCACGGTGACTAGCTACACCAGGCCGGACATATTTCGCATCTGACTCAACCCCATGCAACAAACTTGATAATATGTGTTCATTATGGTCCATTCTTCCTCGACGAACAAATACATAAGTGGCAATTTAGTCAAAGACGAGAAAACAGCACAAGAAATTTGCCTTATTTACACGTATCGGCAATGCAAGCTGCCCAGCGACTTCCCCTCTGACGTCACAAGGGGAATTTCTGTATGCAAACGAGAAGCTAATAAGGAGCCTCCTTTTAAAATACACAAAAAAAAGTTTCCGTAGACTGAGTTTAAAACACATTTTTTCACTTAAAAAAAATTATTTATGCTTAGAAACATAAAAATTAATAATATTTATGTATCAATAGATAATTGTAGGCGTGAAAATAGCAGCCCTTTCACAGGCACTTTAACTGACTGCATCTCCGCATGCAACTCGAATCTAGTATCACTTTCAATGTTAACGTGTTCTCTAGTGATGGTAGATTCGGCAACCATAGTAAATAAATTGCGAAAAGCCTCGACGATGTTTACACCACCACAACGACTAAATGTCGACAATGTTACAAATTTGAAGACATGTGTATAGAATGATGTTCATTCCATTATTAAAATTGAACAGACCTACTCGCGTATAAGGCAATATTGGCGCATCCAAGCCTACGAATGCAACAACGAATGTTCTTTCTTTATTCCGAATATCCTGAGTGGAGTTTCAACCAAATATTGTTACTAGTATTTTGGATAACACTTGCAGCACACTTAAGTAAGCAAACATAGATTATGTAATCATATTTGTACAACGTAACTGTGTTGTTCTACGAGGCCTGAAAATAGTTCAATTTGATTAATAATTGTTGACCATTGGAATAACTAACAAAACTGATAACGAGCAGAAATTATAGCTTTATATTATCTACAACACAGAACCATGAAATACGGTGTTTACAGGTTTCTCAATGTCAGATATTACCACAACTACTATGGTTTGTTGTCCATTTCGGTCATTTTCAAGCAATTCAATTCTAGCACAAACCCGGTCAATCAGAAGAGTACTCTTAGGTCATTTTTTTAGTGATTTTAGATGTGGTATAAATGAACAATAAGTCTTCAGAATTCTTTTATAAATTTACACATTCTAGAGATTTTACTACAAAAATGTAAAAACAGACACCAAATTCCAGTAAAACATAAACTCAGACCTGTTCAACAAACCAGAAATGTTACAAAAAATAGTTTTGACCTATATTTTTTTAGTGTTTTATTCTGCAGTTTTCGATGAACACAATAGCCCTTTTAATTTCTTCACAATACTGAATCAAAGTCTCAATAATGGATTATTTACTTTACGATCATGTGACTAACTGAGGGATGTGCCTGATAAAACTTTGATTTTTATTTAAGTTAAAGTCTGGGCTTTCATAAAATATTTATTACTCTACTGGGAATGTAATTAATATGTATTTTACTTCAGGAAAAATTCTACTACATCCTGAAGTGGTTAATTTTATGCACAAGACACAGCTATTACAGTTCTTATATTTGCTATGATTGTTTTCCATTTCAGATGCCCAAATGTTGATAAAAAGTCAGTTATTTCAATTTGGGAAAGATAAAACTTACCAATAGGGTCAAGAAGTAACAATGTTGCAATGGCAGCCAGTGAGCACTCCAGCAAAGCAGATATATGTAATATTATTGCTCTGTAATAAATATAGATATAAATATGATTATAGTGATACACACGGAATTTTGTGTAAAATTTCAGTATTAATTACAGTAATTAGGTCAATTGTGTGTGCTGTGTTGAGTCACAAAAGTACAGCCACTATAGTGTGCTGTGTCAGCAGAAATTGAGAAATAAACATTCTGTTCCCCCTGTGGCATAATGGTATGTCTCAGAGAGAAGCATGATTATTGTGAAATACCTTGGAATGTCCAGTGCTGTTGCCCATTAAAATAAATATGACATCATTGACCTGAGGCCCCTATTTTAAATAGTTTATCCCACTACAACATTTGTCATTCCCTTGTTTGTGCTCTATTTATAAACACCCAATCCTCTATTTTCAAAACAACTTCCTTGCATGCCAAAACACCCTATCCTCGGGGGCGGACATCCGGGCATTTTCACCGCCTGCATGCTCCCGCCTGGCAACCCTCACGGTGAAAACAAAGGCCAAAAACTCGCAGAAAACGGTACTTGGGGATGGTTGTTGAGACTCCTCTGAACAGTGTAACAAGATTAGCCCTACGTGTGTAACATATATAAATTTGGTTGTTCAGGATTACTTCAAAGTTGAGTTTGTGTTGTTTTCTCAAATTTTCACCGGCTCGACCGGCGTTCTACAGCAGCATGCACAGAGCCCATAGAAATGCATGGTACAGTGGTGCGCGTCTTAGCAACGTGGAACGTCTGTGACGTGGGTCCGTCCCGAGGATATAAACATTTGCATGGGATGTAAACCTTTGATCAAGAACGTTTTCACTTTTTATCAGAATGCATTTATTTACAAGATATTGTAATAAACACATCAAGTGAATATCAGGTGCTAAGCTGTGCATGTCTGTATGTCTATCATGCTATGTAACAAAGAGTCTGAGTCCAATGAAATGGTTATTATGTAACATGTTATCATATGTTTTCATCATTAGTGTTGGAGAAACATTGATCAATAGTGTACAATATGAATAAACTGACAGCAATACCTGGTTAAAAATTTTTGACTTACAGGGAGGTTATCATTGCACAGCGCTTGTTCGAATTTCATGTAAACAAACAATGTATTTTACATGCAGGGTGTAGCATTACGTCCATTGCCCTTTAATAAAATGTCTGAAAACTGATTATATGTATTGTGCTGTAAGCCCCACATTTTGCGCATGTAAATGCCCGTTGACGAGTATCTGAAACTATCAATGTATTGTGGAAACATTCAGCTTTACCATATTTGAAACAGTTTATATATTGGCTAATTGGAAAACATAAAGCAAAATTTCCAAAAAGACTGTACAGCAGGAGTATCAACCGATGTGACAGTTTACTGTCTGAGTGCATACTTTGAGGTATCTTCGTAATAACCTTATTATTATACATCTTTTCCTTCCAGGGATACATCATGGGAATGCCGAAATCCAAAAAGTTTAGAACAGAATCAGCGAACTTCTTTGACTGGAGTCCGGTGAAACCCTGGTGGCAGCCATGTTTGTTTTATTATTATTATTAGAGGACGATAACGTGCATAATCATTCCATATTTGGAATTTGCATTTCCTAATATGATAAGATGAAAATACACCTTAAATAACGCAAATTACAACATACTGCAACTTATGGTGTTACAGTGATAGATGTATAATAATATAATATATCCAGTTTCCAGCAAAATCAACGGTCTACACAATTTTAACTATCACTACATGCAATTGGTGAATTTGAAATGCCAGATTTTTAAACTATAAATCATGGCAGCTATCAAAGGATGTCTCTATTGGTGCATCTCATCCTTGAATTTCCAGCAGTATAGTGATTAAAACAACAGTGTTTAGTATCTATTATATGTAACATAAAGTAAAAGATCACTTTTTGTTCTTGCCTTAAATCCTGATCATCTCTGTACCATTTAATTAAAATACTTTATTTTCACTTGGAATTAACTTTCGCTTTCAGTGAAAATAAAATCCAACGAATATATCTTTTTTCTTATATTTTACATTCAACTCATCAAAAATCAGTTAAATTAAATGCCATACAAAACACCCAAAAAGCCATTTCAGCAAAAATTAATTGCAGCTACAATAAAGAATTTTACAGTACCTTCTGTATTGAAGACTCTTCCACAATAATTCTGTTTAATACATAGCTTAAATCTTGTCATGCAGTGTGAATTAATTAAACAAAAAATGTAATTTACATGTAATGTATACATTGCATTGAATTCATATCAAACATACTAGTACTTAATGCATATAAAGTTTACTCACCTCTTTTTCTGCTTTGCAAAATATTCAATAAAGAACCAGTTTAACACAAGTGCCAATAATGCCATAAACCCCAGGTACAGCCAGTCATAAAATGTAGGACTGTCTGTGCATGGAGTACATATGGATGATCCATTAGTAGTTTCACCCCATGGGCAAGGCTGTAAGAAAAAAATTCAATCAATTTGAGACAAAGTTTTTATAGAATTTAATTCAATTCAGTTTCATCTTCACTGTAAGTCTTGATGTTTATTTTGAAGTGTGGAAGCTACTACAAGTGATTATTTCCACAGAAAGAGCATGATTAATATATAGGCAATACCATTCAATTATGATTGGTCATGAAGCAAGGCCATGCCAATTAAAATGTTACTTACTCAAATTAAAATATTAATACTTATTAATCCTCTTTTGTCCGATGGCAATTACCCCATATCTACCAAGTCTGTCATACTTGCAACAGGTTGTATGACCAAGATTTTTACCAGCATTTGCCCGACAGAGTACGACGGATTTGGGCCGCCGAAAAAAATATTCATGCAAGCCCAACAGGCTTGGGCCAAACAGTTAGTACTGGAGTATCAGACTTGGGCTACTAATATTTTTATTTCTGGCATTGTATCCCTGAATTGCAGGTACTTCAGAGTTCTCACCTGCGGGGACTTACACCTGTGATACTTTAAATATATATAGTGTGTAGTATTAACTGTCTTCTCTAATCTAATCTGTAAAATATAAATATGTGAACATGGTCAATCACATGTCTGCAAATGACCATGTAGGATCTTACTCCCCCCACCCCCACCCCTGGGGACCAGCTAACTAAAATTCTTATATTATTGTCATTTTCTCCCTTTCTTCTGGGTCTTTTTTCCTCTACCACTACCACGACCACATCCCCTTCCCCGTGGCCTTCCCCTTGAGGTAATAGCTTGTTCTTTTGAATTAATAGTGGATCTTTCTGTGCTAGTATTGGCTTGTCCGCTTGAGGTACTAGCTTGTTCCTGTTGATTTGCAGTAGATACTTCTGTGACAGTAGTAGTGGCTTGCCCCCTTGGATTAGCACCAGCTTGCCTCCTTGTAGCAACAACTGTGGTCTGTGTTCTTGGTAGAGAGGTTGATTGATCAGCATTCCATCGTCTGACTGCCTCAGCTATGTCAACTCTAACAGTTTGGGTCTCTGCTGTCTTACCCTTACCACCACAGGTAGCTTCTACATGGTATGGCAAGAAACATGGTTTACAGAGGTGAATACTACACTCCCTACACTTGAATACTGTGGTGATGTAACAATTACTGGGAGTCTTTATGTTCAGTTTTATATCTGCAGCTCACACCTCTGCCTGTCCCACGAATCAAGTTGTGGTTTTTGTATGTGGTAAGGGGTGGTTCTGCATTACTCAGTCTCTGCTTTCTGGATGTAAAACCACCAACCAATGCTGTGCCTACCTCAACTTGGAAAGATTTGTGAGCTTTCTTTTCATTGATCAATTCACCATATATTACGTGGGCATTGGTTAATGCTGTGTCTAGCAGGTAAAAGAATACATATTTACACCACTTATGGCACTGACGCTGGGAACTGTAGTAAGATCTTAACTGGTTGGTCCTATCTACACCACCCATGTATAGGTTGTAGTCTGCTATCATTGCTGGGGCAGGTAGTGAGAATGCAACCTTCCGTCCTTGTTCATTTCTGATGTACCTTACCACTCTGGTGTCATCTTCAGTTCCGAATCCCTCTCTGCAGTTTGTGATCAAGGAAAGTAAATTTGAATCACGCCATACAACAGCGACCATCTCACCTTTTTGCCTAGAAGCAAACTGACCTCTCTGCAAGGTAGTTATTTGATCACTTTCTGGATTTCTTCGTGGGTTGGTTCTAAGGGCATCAGGAAACCCTATCCTGTCTTGTCTGACACTCCCCACTACATGAGTATAGTGATGTGCAAGCAGATGTTCTGCTATGTTTATACTAGTGTAGAAACTATCAGTATATAATGTATGGTAGAGTTTTCTAATGGGTTGAATCAAATCAACACAAATGGCAAGTGTCTTGGATTCATTGCGCTGGTCATGGTCATGGCTTCCAGTCATGAATACCATGTGATACATGTACTGAGTTACTGAATCAGCGAGAGCATATACCTTGAAACCTTTGGCTTTGGGTTTTCCCTGGATGAAGACTGTGGGGATCCCATTATACCGTCCCTTGTATGCAATAATAGATTCATCAATTGCCACATGCTGGTGTAGATTGTAACAGTCCCTTGAACGTTGCATTATTACATCCAATACAGGGGCTACTTTGTACATGGGTTGGGCTCTGCGTTGTCTTGTTCTCTCAGTGACATCCGGGATGTTGGCAGGGTCAGTAGCTGCATCATTGCAATGAAAATATTGCAACAACTTTTGGAATCGGTTTCTGCTCATTATATTGGCAATGAAGTCATTACGCAGTGCTCTATTCTGCGACCAAAAGTCAGCAATTTCAGTGTTAGGATCAGTGCCCATGAGTACCATGATTCCAAGCAGGGCTTTCATCTCCTCCTCATTGGTCACTGACCAATTCACATCAACTCCCTTCCTGAGTTGTACATATCTGGCATAGCTATTTGTCTCTTCAACCAGTTTAGATACCAATGATGGTGGAAATATTTCATAAAATGTGCTGAGTGGTGAAGCACTATCCCCTAAAAAAACAGCAGCCCCAGGGAGGTCCCCTGTGAACTCCTCAACATCAAGTCTCGTCAATCGGCGAGTCCACCCATCAGGATCTGCTGGCTCACAGGTGTCAATCTCACTTACTTTTGGTTCCTCATACCTCCTGTCTTCCCATATACTCTCTATTCTGGTAAAATTTGGCATATTTCTAGCACGACGACATGCTCTAGTATTAGGTCTTTCCCTTTCATCTTCCTCAGTTGAGGGGAAAATTTCTGCATCTGACCCTGATGTAGTACCCAAGTCACTGGAACCACTTGAGTGTGGCATGTACTCCTCATCACTGGTACTATCATCACTGTCTGACATGGCCTCTTGACGGGATCTTTTCTGACCCCTTGTGACAGTTTCAGCATGACTATTGCTTGCACTATCCCCATGCCCCTCGTCTTCCTCAACATCCATTGGTTCTGAGGATTGGGGATGTTCATCATTACCCTTGTCACCTGAAAAACTCTGACTTTCCCGCTCACCTTCTCTAACAGTATGAGTCTCTACCTGGTGCTCTGTCTCACCATCCTCATTACATGCCTGATCAGTGTCTTGAGGGTTTGCAGGAGACTGTTGTCCTTCCTCATCAAAATGTATGTGACTGCCCGGCCCTGATGTTGATATTGCTCCAGACCTTGTCCTTCTTTGACCTGTAATGATAGCACTTTCTTCCTCAGTAATTCGCAATGAATTTAGTTCTCTTAGTGACATAATAAATAGTAGGGATGGGAACCATGCAGCATGCAACCCTGTAATAGAAATACAGGGAATATATAAGCCACTACACTGTATAACATGTATATATACGAACACATGCATAAAAACTAGATAAAATGATGCTATATACACTCAATACAGTGATATGATGCCAGTTCTGCTAAAAATAAACACTACAAAGTGTGGAATGTACAGTGATGAACAGCCAGTTCTGCTAGTCATGTCTAAGCTTCCTTAGGGATTGGTCAGTTACTTCAGCCTGGTTGTACTGAGTTACTGAATCAGCGAGAGCATATACCTTGAAACCTTTGGCTTTGGGTTTTCCCTGGATGAAGACTGTGGGGATCCCATTATACCGTCCATTGTATGCAAATTCAAATCCTCTTTTCCTATCTTATAAGGGCATTTATTGAGTGAGTACTTCACAGCTTTGCTTTTATTTACTATCTTTAGCAGCATAGATTTCCCTCCTTCCTGCAGCCTTTTCTGTAGTCATTTTTTGGCTTTATGCTTCCCCTCCCCTCCTAAGGTCTATTAAATGCAAACACTAAAATTGATGTCAAAATTATGGCAAACCATGATATTTTCAATGCACATATAATACATTTTGTAATCATGCCAGAGCCAATGTTTCTTTGGTTTTTTTTTTGTGTTTTTTTTTTTTTTTTTTTTGGGGGGGGGGGGTCAGCATGTTTTAAAATATAATGTTGGGGGGGTCACCCACTTTTTTTTATTTGATAGGGGGTGGGTCAACTGAGATTTACAGCTGGCAACATGGAATCTGCCGACCCCCCCTAGGCTGAAGTAACTGACCAATCCCTTATTATGTAAGGTGGTAGATACAAATTGCTTTTTTGCGGTCCAAATCTGTTCCTCTTGTACTTACTTATTTGATCCATGGCCCAAGCCTGTCCTGATCTGCTGAAAACTGTAATATTTATGGCAGGAAAAAACTGCTATATTTCGCAACGTACTGCAAAGCTAGCTATGCCAGTTATGTACTATGTTTATTTCCCTTCACTGACAGCCAAGTTTGACCACAGTCAGCAGCTGTCATCACCCTCCAGGGGCATCATGTTACAACTGTACAGTGCCTGCAAGGTCATCAGACTTAGGAGATTATGAGTACAATGATTTGTTGCAACAAAGTCAGACTTGGTAGATATGGGGTATAGTGTTACGGTCAATGGTCAACGACTGGCCTGCAAGTGCATAAGACTTGGGAGAAAGAGGATTAATTAATATTTATTAATAAACACATATATGTATGTTATTGTTGAACATCAAAGATATTGTTTGGATTTCATTCATTAATTGTTCTCTGTATTCAGGACATGAAGACTAGATGGACCACTTTGTTTGGCAAACTATTGACCAACACATAGCATGGCAGTATTTTTGTAATACGTTTATTATTTATTTATTTTGATCGGTATTCATGAAAACGTTTCACACTGTGCAACATTTGCATACAGTGACAGATTCTATTTCCATCACACGCTATAACACTTCTGCATCTGCATCAAAGGAAAATGACGTCAATAACTTTGAACAAGTCAATGTTTGTGATGTTCATTACCCCAAATCAGAAACAAATATGAATGTTTGAACAACAGTGCAGAAATATTTTGAAATGAATGCAAATACAGCTTTTTATGAAGCAGTAAATTCTATTGTTTGGAGCTAGAAATTTAACAATATTCGGTATTAATACCCATATTACAGACCACCAATCTGACATGTAAATAAACTCTCTATAATAAATAATCATATACAGTAATGTGTAAGCAACACACCTCATTATAGCGCCATCTAACGACAAATTCATCTGGGTGAAAAGAAGGGGGCGGGAGGGGATTCACTATATCGTAAAAGACGAATGCCGACACAGCCAAACACAATTGTCGGTCTGAACAAAAAAGTACTCGGGTTGTCCTAATGGAACGAATTCAGATTCAACATAGGTTCATTCCATTCCAACGAATACGTACCCCACACGGTCCAAATACAGTGTCGTTTTCACCACAGTGTTCAAATACAGTGTCGCTTTCAATTCGTCCACAGTATGACCCCGGACAGGATTTAATATTTGGGAAGATTTCTGTTATCACTGTAAAAAAATAATAATAATGATAAAACGTCACCATGCAACGTAAATAATAGAGCAAGTTATACGTGACTCTTGTATCAACGAATCGTAAAATAAACAAAAAAATGTTATTTTTTCATGTAGATTTGCACTGATTCTACCATAGACCCTCCTATGATTCTACGAATTCCTCGGATTTGTTGTCAAATATCTCAAATAATGATGCGACCTCCATGTGATGTTGAGTGTTAGGACCGTGTAAGACTTAATAAAAACGCAAATTTACCTTCGTCATAAGGAAACTGTTCTTGCCGAAGCTGAAATGACATTATGAATATAATAAGTGACTTCCGATTAAGGCACACTAACAGGACATTCAGAAATTCAGCAGGTTTCTTGTAATAGCTTCCCAAGCGGGTAACGATCAGTGGTGGGCTTTCCAATCCACTTCCGGGTTACGATGAACAGCGCCCCCATTCATCACAACAAATAACTGGTTCGTAGGGACTGCCATGGATGGTCGGTAAGAAAACCGAGCGATTCGGACCACAGGGGGCCCAGGAACTATAATCAACTGTAGTACGCAGTCTCTATGAGCGGCGGGGGGGGGGGGGTATCGGCTGGTATCTAGTGTAAGAAATAGACAAGGGATGAAGGCTCCAGCCAGCTCATATTTTTTTAAACTCGAAAAAACAGACGAAAAGAATGAAAAATAAAATCTATAAAAATACCAGGTTGAAGAATATTAGTTGCTCCTTCAAATTTCGCCTAAGCCTTACCTACATTTTACCTATATCTGCAGAATAAATCAAGAAAAATAGACAAATTGACTCCATTTAGGAATTCCTAACGGTTTGCCCGAACGCACGGCACAGTTTGAGGAATTCCTAAATGGAGTCAATTTGTGTATTTTTCTTGATTTATTCTGCAGATATCGGTAAAATGTAGGTAAATCTTTGGCGAAATTCGAAGGAGCAACTAATATTCTTCAACCTGGTTGTTGTAGGAAACCTCATCAGTAGGGTAAAACTAACCTGTCTCACGACGGTCTAATCCCAGCTACTCATCAGTAGGGTAAAACTAACCTGTCTCACGACGGTCTAATCCCAGCTACTCATCAGTAGGGTAAAACTAACCTGTCTCACGACAGTCTAATCCCACCTCACGTTCCGTGTTGGTGGGTGAACAATCGAAGGATTAACGTGATTAATTAGTGATAAGTTCCTGTGTACTAGTTTCATGTTAATTTCTGAGTATAAATATCTGTTGATGAGGTTTAGAGAATAAAATAGCTTAGTTAACTGTATGCACTTTGTCATCACCATTCATTGTGTGCTCCCGCGTGCTTAGCCAATCCTCGAATTTGTGACACTGGTATTTTTTTTAGATTTTATTTTTTTATTTTTTTCGTCTGTTTTTTCGAGTTTAAAAAATGTGAGCTGGCTGGAGCCTTCATCCCTTGTCTATTTCTTACACTAGATACCAGCCGATACCCCCCCCCCCCCGCTCATAGAGACTGCGTACTACAGTTGATTATAGTTCCTGGGCTCCCTGTGTTCGGACAATGATACTGCTATAAATATAAATCTATAAATTTGAGCTTCGAGTCACTTCCTTTTTATTCTCAACAACAACATACTTAGTATATTAAACTCGCTCCAGACGAATATTCGACTTTTGCTGCTTGATGCTTCTGTTTATCTATTGTATACAGTTCATTAGTAATCAGTGAAATAGTAGCTGCATTATATTGTATTTGTGAGTTGCTTTTTAAAAATATACTAAATGTGGTAGAATCATAGGCCAATACGAACAATGTTTTATCACATTTATCGTCACAAACCATGTGATAAAACCAGGTGATATTTTCGACGTCACGGCACATCTCAATATAACTGTATTACACAATTTATCGGCAATTTGATTGGCCCTTGCATACAATTTGAAACTGTGACGTCACCGACTGACAATCTTCTTAAGTGAAGGCCAAACACACATATTCCGTTATTGACTGTTTGAAATACAACTTCGAATGTTTCCACAATATGCCAATAATTTGAGATTTAATGTCGAATTTATAAAAAATTAAAGTTGTTTTGCTAACAAAATCACGATTGATTTGAGAGTACATGGCATTTCATACTTGGATGACATACAATAAGCCATGTAGCTTAATGACAAAACTGTCAATAATCTTGAGCGAAAACCTATTAAACTTCTTGTTTTCATAATTGGTATTATTATACATCTGTCACCGTAACGCCATAAGTTACATCTTGCCGCTATTTTTTGGTATTTTACGGCGTATTTTCATCTTACCATATGCGCGTGAGTGTCCTCTAATAAAAAACATGGCTGTCATCAGAGTTTGACCGGACTCCACACAAAGATGTTCGTTGATTCTGTTCTAAATATTTTTAATTTCGGCATTCCCATGGTGTATCCTAAGAAGGAAATATGTATAATAATAAGGTTATTACGAGGATACCTCGAAGTAAGCACTCAGATAGTACGCTGCGCGTCAGTCGATACTCCTACTGTCTTCGTGCATACTTTGAGGTAACTCGTAATAACCTCATATTAATGTCTCCAAATCATCTTGTCCCTTGGTTCAATTTGTTTAAACGATTTATAATAAAGGTATATAATTGTCTATTGTGCTGATGATGTCAAGTGTTGGGTATAATGAGCAATTCATTGAATGTCATTAGATAGGAAACTTAGTACATGTATCTCTAAAAATGTACTTAAAATTAGGGAGTCCTGTGAGACTGTTTTACGTGACGTTTTTATTTTTTTTTTTTACAAAAGCTGTGCTTGCCATATAAGATCCGCATCGAACACGGCGTGATGCGACAACAATGGCACCGTACAAGTTGAGACGCGAAATTTACCCCACTCAACGCATAGACTATATATAGCTCATGCAATAACTTACTAGTATTAGAATTGATGGGGTCCCATTGAGAAAGTTATATTTATTATTGAAATTATAGAAAACATAAAAAGTGACTACTTATCACGAATGATTTGTTCAATATGTATTATTACCACAAACTAGTTATGAATGGTATAATTTATCAACCAATACCACAACACATTAAAATCATGTGTTTTTTAATCATCCCTAAAAAATGATTCAAAATCATGTTATCAAATTTACCGTCGTTATTACGAGTTTAAGGTCGTTATAATGAATTTATTATTTTTTTTTACGATTTCGAAAGACATTGACTTACTGTCGTTATTGTGAGCATGAAGTCGTTATTTCGAGCTTATTGCAATTTAAAAAAAAAACATCGATTTATAAGAGTTAACAAAGTTTTGAGTTTAATTACTAGCTCAAAGTTGTTATAACGAGTTGGAGGCATCAATTTATTATTTTAATAATGGCACTGATAAACCACCGTTATTACTAGTAAAGAAGGATACGGAATTTATTTATTTTCGCGATGAGTCATGTCGCAAAGTAATCTACAAAGCCGGTCTATAGAGGGACTATATCAAGGTGTCAAAGGTAATTCCGTTATAGATCAACGCCATACGAAAAGACGATGAATATCAAAACAGTTGAGATGCATACTAATGGAGACCCTGTACGTCTTGTCACAGGTGGATGTCCTGAAATCAAAGGTAAAGACGTCCTCGAAAAGATGAAGTTCTTTAAAAACAACCTGGATCACATACGCCGGTTATTAATTCTGGAGCCAAGGGGGCATGTTGATATGTACGGTGCTGTGTTGGTAGAACCCGACCACCCAGAAGCACATATTGCCGCTTTCTTCATACACAGCAGCGGATACGGCACGATGTGTGGCCATGCAACTATTGCTATAGCAAGATATGCTGTTGATCACGGCTTTGTTAGTGATGTCCAGGAACCAGAAACTGCAGTCAATGTCCAATGCCCATGTGGACTGGTGCGAGCTTATGTTGAATACAAGAACGGTAAAACTGGATCATCTCGAATACATACGGTGCCGGCGTTTGTTTTTGCCACAGGTGTGTTTATATGTATATAATTGTGGTGTTTTTATACTATGCTTTTATATTTTATTTCCACGTTTTTTTTTTTAATTGGCCACTACTGTATCAGATGTATTATATTTGACCTCCCACATGACTGATTTCATATCTGTTTATTGACATAAAACACCACAATATATTAAGATTACTGCTCCTTGAACTAAATAAATAAAATCCGAACATTGTCACAATTGTTCGAAGTGCGAAGTAAGTATGAAAATTGAGTACATATGTGGAAAATTGGGTACATATGTGGAAAATTGGGTACATATGCAGAAAATTGGGTACATATGTAGAAGTCCCCCCCCCAAAAAAAAACGCGGTAGGATCCGTGGTACATCGTGGCCATTTCACAATGTAATCTCATCCTTACAATTAATTAAATAAAAATTTAGTATATTAGTCATATTTTTGATTCGATGTTAACATAACTCTGTACTACGGTGTTGGTGATATATGAAATCGGTGCCATAGGATGGTACTTGGCGGCCAACCAACCTAATCAAATATGTATTTTGCATTGTACGAGTGCAAAATAAGTTATTAGGAAATTAGAATATTAGTACATCCTATGGCACCCAAATCATATATCACCAATTTAATAGTACAGATTTATGTTAACAGCGAGTCAAAAATAATACTAATATACTATTTTTTTATTTAATTAATTGTAAGGATGAGATCACATTGTGAAATGGCCACGATGTACCACGGATCCGGTAGACAGGTTACCGACTGGCTACTCACGCTGCCAACCACTTTGGCGTTGTATAAATAGATAGATTGTATGAAAGACTGAAAATTGTCGTGGATGCTTATCCACTTGTGTTTTTCCTCATTGATTCAGATTTATTCATTCTTGCTCGAAATTTAGTTGTATTATTAGATCATGTTTTGCTTTATCTATTCGTCTTTATTTTGTTCATTTACAAGCAGTATTAGCTGAGATATAGCCAGTGGAAGCTATTACATGTCAAGTTTCGCACTTTAATACATGTATCTCTATTATAAATTAACAGAGTCGAGTTACATAAGCCATTTAATAATAATCAATAGACAGCACGAACGCAATAGGAATCAGTTGCAAGGTCGATTCGAAGACGATGTATCAATATTGAAAACCTATCACTGTGTCTCCCTCCTATTTTAATCCATAGGTGTGAATCCTACTAAACCCTATAAAAAGGGCATTCTATCGTGTATTCATCAGTTGCCTTCTTGTTACATTGTATATTCTTTGTTGTAACATTGCCATAATAAACAGTGTGAGCGAATATCACCCACAAAAATACTGATAAAACATTACTTGAATATGGGGTGATGTCATCATTTAATGCTTGACAACAGGCATAGTGTGCTTCAATTTGCTAAGCCAACTCAGAGTATATCCTATCAATAAGCCAGATTATATATAATAGCGGATTTATACAAGGTGAGGGTTAATGTAGGAAATATGTATTATTAAAAAATGTCAATGTCAAGAAGAACAGTCCACTATACATGAGGGGTAGACAAAAGACAAACTAAATTGTTAATATTTGTTAATAATACATTTTTCTACTCCATGTGTCAAAGACTAGCAAGACCGTAATGGACAACTTGGGGGCGTACACTTGATAGATTTACATATCGAATGACTGTAAACAATTTGCGATCTGTAGTTATAATATTAGTTTCCAAATTGTTATATGCAGCACAGTGAATGCATTGTCACTTATTTACTGTACATTTTTGTCTACAGCTTGCTATTAACCTACTAAAAATTGCGTTGACATATCAATTTATGCAACAAATGATTTTTTTTTTCAATCTCAGCTATTTATGTCCCCTTTTAATTTCAATAAGTATTAAATATAACATTATTTTAATAAATACACCCAATAGTAATAAAACATAACCCGTTACTGACAATTCTACTGGATATTAATCTGATTGGAATTGAATGATTATTTTCAGACTTTGAAATCGAAGTAGTCGGTTACGGTAAATTAAAGGTTGATATAAGTTACGGCGGGGCTTTCTACGCCTATGTATCGGCTGACGTCTTTGGTTTGGACATGCGTACTTCCCCTGTCCGTCATATCATCGCAGCCGCTGGTGCACTCAACCGAGCACTGGTAAAGCAGGTGAAAGTGGAACACCCCGACAATGACGATTTATCGTTCATCTGTGGTACGGTAATGAGTGACGGAAAAGATGTGTATGACGATGGACCCACGGTTAATGTTATGATATGCGGCGATTCTCAGGTATGATCGGTACTCCATATGTACGTTATTCAATGAAATGTTGTGTCAGGCGACAGTTCCGAACATTCAGTGTCATTTAATGAGTTTATTTAACTCTTAACGAAAATGTTAATACAAATTTGAAAAAAAAAACGGCGAAAGTGAATGTATCTGCTTCTACACGCTTATTTGGTACCACAAAACTGAAATGGCATTTAGAGAACTAAAAGTGGTCTCAAGTAAACGTCATTTGTGTGCCAAACACTCCCCGTTGTGACACGCGCGCACCATTCCATGGCGAATCGTGGCAGTGTGCATGCTAATCGAATTGAAGTAGGATTTGCTCAGGTTTTCTTTGAGCACCCCTCCACCCATGGTTTCACCATGTACTGCAGTGTTTTGTGATATTTTAATTTCTTAGTGTTTTATTTGAATGAGTTGTCACTTTTTCCAACTCCTAACGAAAATGTTATTACAATTTCGAAAAACGGCGAAAGTGAAGATGTATATGGTACCGCCGTTATGGTACCGCAAAACAGAAAGTGGTCTCAAGTGAATGTCATTTGTGTGGTGCACAGTCGCGAGATCTCGTAAAGACTGTACCCATCTGAGCATAAGTGAACGTAGATTGTATTGCATACTCAGATTGTATGTGTGTAAAGTAGGGCAGTGTACTACGGGGTAACCATTACAGCTGTGATAGTTACCCATTTTACCAAATTAAAACAATATTTAAAACAAGATGGAGCACCCCCCCCCCCAGTCAGGATAAGCATGCACTGTCATGCTTTACAACGACATTCATAATAATGTGTTTCGCAGATTGAACCAAATCATATTTTTTTCATCTTTACGTAGGTGAGTCGATCGCCATGTGGGAGTGGTACAACTGGTAGAATAGCTCTGCTCTATCACAAGGGCTTACTTACTGTAGACCAACCCAGAGAATTTCAAAACCTAATTGGATGCAATTTCATTGGCAAAGTTGTTCGTCCAACAACATGTGGCAAGTTCGATGCTGCCATTGTTGAACTGAAGGGGCGTGGTTACTATGCTGGCAGTGCCAACTTTACAGTAGAAGAAGACGATCCACTAAAAGATGGATTTCTTATTGACTGAGATTCACGAGAGTTAGCAAGACAGGCCAATAGTTATATTTACTCAAGAATTAAGCACATTGACAACACTATAGAAAGTGACTACTTATCACGAATTATTTATTCAATATGTATTATTACCACAAACTAGTTATGAATGGTAATCATGTTTTTTAACCATCTATAAAAAATGATTCATATTATCCGTCAAATTTACAGTTGTTATTACAAGTTTGGGGTCGTTGTTATGGATTTAGTCATTTTTTCTTACGATTTTGAAAGACATTGACTTACTGTCGTTACTACGAGCATGAAGTCGTTATTGCGAGTTTATTGCGATTTAAAATAAAAACACCGATTTAAAAAAGTGTAAAGTTTAATTACTAGCTTAAAGTTGTTAGAAAGAGTTGGAGGCATCAATGAATTCTTTAATAATGGCACTGATAAACCACCGTTACTGAAAAAGGATACGGAATTTATTTATTTTCGCGATGAGTCACGTAATCAAGTAATCTACAAAGCCGGTCTATAGAGGGACAGTATCAAGGTATGTCAAAGGTGTCACCAGCTGAAGTAATTCGCATTATATCTACGCCATACGAAAAGACGATGAATATCAAAACAGTTGAGATGCATACTAATGGAGACCCTGTACGTCTTGTCACAAGTGGATGTCCTGAAATCAAAGGTAAAGACGTCCTCGAAAAGATGAAGTTCTTTAAAAACAACCTGGATCACGTACGGCGGTTATTAATTCTGGAGCCAAGGGGGCATGTTGATATGTACGGTGCTGTGTTGGTCGAACCCGACCACCCGAAAGCACATATTGCCGCTTTCTTCATACACAGCAGCGGATACGGCACGATGTGTGGCCATGCAACTATTGCTATAGCAAGATATGCTGTTGATCACGGCTTTGTTAGTGATGTCCAGGAACCAGAAACTGCAGTCAATGTCCAATGCCCATGTGGACTGGTGCGAGCTTATGTTGAATACAAGAACGGTAAAACTGGAGCATCTCGAATACATACGGTGCCGGCGTTTGTTTTTGCTACAGGTGTGTTTATATGCATATAATTGTGGTGTTTTTATACTATGTATTTATATTTTATTTCCACTTTTTTTAAATGGCCACTATTGTATCAGATGTATTATATTTTACCTCCCACATAGCGAACGCACGACTGATTTCTGTTATTGACTTAAAAACACCACAATATATTAAGGTTCTCGCTCCTTGAACTAAATAAATAGTCTAGTAAAATCCGAACATTGTCACAATTGTACGAAATGCGAAGAAAGTATGAAAATTGAGTACATATATAGAACATTGGGTACATATGTAGACGTCCCCCTCCCCCCCAAAAAAACGCGGTAGACAGGTTACCGACTGGCTACTCACGCTGTCAACCACTTTGGCGTTGTATAAATAGATAAATGTATAACTGATTGTATGAAAGATTGAAAATACTGATAAAACATTACTTGAATATGGGGTGATGTCATCATTTAAGGTAGCCAGACTATTATTTGTGTTGAAAATTACGATTTTCACATTTATGTATTAATTGATGAAATGCACCATAAACTTTCATATGATAAAGTCAATATAACATAGAATGTCATGTAAGTTGGTTAAAATATAGATTTTCTGAAGGGAAGCAAGGCAGCCTCAGTAGTGTTTTCCAAAATCAACAACACAGGTTTAATCTGTGTGCCTATAAGTTTCAAAGATAAACTCAAGACAAAGCAATGTTAGGATGTGTTATCAGTAGCTATCTGACACACAATGAGTGTTTCCAAACATTTGAGTGGTTTGTCTCCGCCCTTGTTTGTTTCACAGATTAGTCATTTGCATATGAATGTGTCAGACACAAGGTCACACAGCCACTGAAAAAAAAAATCATTGATTTTGGTGTTTTCATATGCCGAATTTATCCAATTATAGCTATCCCATTCCTTTATTTTTTTGGTTTCCAATAGCCTTACACATTTGGATGTCCCTACACATGGTAAAACAGACCTTGATGGGAAAACAAATTGATTGTGCCGATAAACAAGCTTGAAAATCTTTGCTGTTACTTCATGGACGTTTTCTAGGAGTTTATGTTTTTCAAAATACAAGGTCTTTAACAAAAAATAACGTATACTTATTGTCGTCGGATTAACACCAAATTTTCACAGCTTTAAGGTGACGGTGAGAGGAACTTGAATGTGTCCAGACAAACTATTTCATCGATTATTTACCAACGAGTTGTGGTTTGAGTTGGGGGCAATGCGACTAAAACAGTAATTGAAATTCAGGACACTATTTTTTAAAACGCGTTGCTTGAATAAAACTAACCAGACACATTCAATTTACCAGACTATTGAACAACTAGGAAAAGTGAAAAAAATACTTCTTATCGCCAGCATAAATGCGTAATTATTTTTTTTACAGAAAAAGTAATTTTTCAACTTTGATTGAGTAACGCGTCGTAGATTGCAGATACGGGCATGCAAAATACACTTGTGAAAAGCTTGAAGTCTGGCGATTCTAAAAATATATACTTTCCCGGGTCTATTTGTAGTCATTTAGTCACAATTAGAAGATGAAAACAAGTATGCAAATAATAGTCCCGCTACCTTAAAGCTTGACAACAGGCATAGTGTGTTTCAATTTGCTAAGCCAACTCAGAGTATATCCTATCAATAAGCCAGATTATATAATAGCGGATTTATACAAGGTGAGGGTTAATGTAGGAAATATGTATTATTAAAAAATGTCAATGTCAAGAAGAACAGTCCACTATACATGAGGGGAGACAAAAGACAAACTAAATTGTTAATATTTGTTAATAATACATTTTTCTACTCCATGTGTCAAAGACTAGCAAGACCGTAATGGACAACTTGGGGGCGTACACTTGATAGATTTACATATGGAATGGCTGTAGACAATTGGCGACATGTAGTTATGATATTAGTTTCCAAATTGTAATATGCACAGTGGTTGCACTGTCATTTATTTCCTTACACTTTCTACAGCTTGTTGTTAACCTACTAAAAATTGCGTTGACATATCAATTTATTCAACAAATGGAATAACTTTTCAATCTCAGCTAATTATGTTCACTTTTAATTTCAATAAGTATTAAATATAATATTATTTTAATAAATAAACCCAGTAGTAATACAACATAACCCGTTACTGACAATTCTACTGGATATTAATCTGATTGGAATTGAATGATTATTTTCAGACGTTGAAATCGAAGTAGTCGGTTATGGTAAATTAAAGGTTGATATAAGTTACGGCGGGGCATTCCACGCCTATGTATCGGCTGACGTCTTTGGTTTAGACATGCGTACTTCCCCTGTCCGTCATATCATCGCAGCCGCTGGTGCACTCAACCGAGCACTGGTAAAGCAGGTAAAAGTGGAACACCCCGACAATGACGATTTATCGTTCATCTGTGGCACGGTAATGAGTGACGGAAAAGATGTGTATGACGATGGACCCACGGTTAATGTTATGATATGCGGCAATTCTCAGGTATGATCGGTACTCCATATGTACGTTATTCAATGAAATGTTACTACAGGGTCTCGATATCGTGAACAGTTCACATTAAGTAAAGTGTGCCACACACTCCCCGTTGTGACACGCGCGCACCATTCCATGGCGAATCGTGGCAGTGTGCATGCTAATCGAATTGAAGTAGGATTTGCTCAGGTTTTCTTTGAGCACCCCTCCACCCATGGTTTCACCCTGTACTGCAGTGTTTTGTGATATTTTAATTTCTTAGTGTTTTATTTGAATGAGTTGTCACTTTTTCCAACTCCTAACGAAAATGTTATTACAATTTCGAAAAACGGCGAAAGTGAAGATGTATATGGTACCACAGGCTTATTACAAAAAGCGCACCGCCGTTATGGTACCGCAAAACAGAAAGTGGTCTCAAATGAATGTCATTTGTGTGGTGCACAGTCGCGAGATCTCGTAAAGACTGTACCCATCTGAGCACAAGTGAACGTAGATTGTATTGCATACTCAGATTGAATGTGTGTAAAGTATGGCAGTGTACTACGGGGTAGTTGTTTAACCACGTTAACCATTACAGCTGTGATATTTACCCACTGTAAAATGACTAATTTTCACTGGGTTTTAATTTCACTGATTTATCATTTCAGGCGTATTCAGTGGGTTTTAAATTCACGGTTTTGTCATTTAGATAATGTGTTCTATGCTAAATTTTACATATTCACTGGGTTTTAATTTAGCGCATTTTCCAGTCAGCGAAATAAGCTAAACTAAAACCCAGTGAATAATTAACCCCTTTACAGCATTTTACCAAATTAAAACAATATTTAAAACAAGATGGACCCCCCCCCCCAGTCAGGATAAGCATGCACTGTCATGCTTTACAACGACATTCATAATAATGTGTTTCGCAGGTTGAACCAAATCATATTTTTTTTCACCTTTACGTAGGTGAGTCGATCGCCATGTGGGAGTGGTACAACTGGTAGAATAGCTCTGTTCTATCACAAGGGTTTACTTGCTGTTGACAAACCCAGAGAATTTCAAAACCTAATTGGATGCAATTTCATTGGCAAAGTTGTTCGTTCAACAAAATGTGGCAAGTTCGATGCTGTCATTGTTGAACTGAAGGGGCATGGTTACTATATTGGCAGTGCCAACTTTACAGTAGAAGAAGACGATCCACTAAAAGATGGATTTCTTATTGACTGAGATTCACGTGAGATAGCAAGACAGGCCAATAGTTATATATACTCAAGATTTAAGCACATTGACGTATTATATAAACATAATCTTCATTTCCGGCATTCTCTACGTCTTCAGTAGTAGCACCAGAACCTTACCGCGTCTTCCACGGGAACACCAGAACCTTCACAATGTCTTCCATGGGAGCATCAACACATTCATACATCTTTCATTATATACACATGACTGTAGTACCTTCATTACGTCTTCCATGGGAGCCGTATTACTATACACGTGATCGCAACAAATTCAGAATTATCTGCAGTACTGATATCGTATTGATAGCAACAAAATAAACCCAACTTTGTCAGAATTGTATACTGGTGATTGCAACACATTCCTACTTTGGAAGCAAAACGCATCTCCAACTTCGCTACGTCATTCATGGGAGCATAAACCATAAAATTTACTCTATATTCTCAAACTGTTAAATTTGGATTATGACTAACTAATGGACGTAACAATGGAGCTAAGATACGTTAAAATACTAATTACATTGTCTTTCCATATATAAATATGTACATTACAAGTCTTCTGTCACATTGGTTAACAGCTATAATAAATAAAGTTAAATAAGGCCAGTCCAAAGAAATCAAAACATCCTCTAATTCCTGTACCAGAAAGTAGTGCTTAAAACTATTGAGACATTTGTGAATAGCAGTTATTTGTCCATGCAAAACATGGGATCGGAACCAGTCACGGTGAATACAACAGAAAACAAATAATACCTCCCTGGGTCACTAGTCTCACACGGAAATTATCACGTTAACAGTTTGTGGATTATCAAATGTCAACTTTGACTCATTTAAACGACACTACCTATAACACTAGATGCACAACAGAAGCAACTGGTTAGAGAGTGTGTGGTATGTGACAAATATTAAACATAAAATAGTATATATAATACACAGTATAATATAATATAATAAATGCTAAGTGCATAAAATCCTTAAAATGCAAAATATTACCGGTATATTTTTGACTTGTTCTTGAAAACTGCTCATTTAAATGCATACACAGTCGATAAGGTTACGCGCAAAGTGACTTGGGTAGTCTGTAAAGTGATGTGCAAAGTCCGTAATATACGTGATAAGTCGAGAACGTTTCCTGTGAAATTGGGAAAACTTGGTGCAAAGTGAAATGTTACGTTCAAATTCCGTAATGTGTCGTTTAAAGTCAAATACAACGTGCAATGTCAGTGAAGTGAAAAGTTCGTAATACTCCCTGAAAGTCACGTGCAAAGTTCGTAATACTCCCTGAAAGTCACGTGCAAAGTTCGTAATACTCCCTGAAAGTCACGTGCAAAGTTCGTAATACTCCCTGAAAGTCACGTGCAAAGTTCGTAATACTCCCTGAAAGTCACGTGCAAAGTTCGTAATACTCCCTGAAAGTCACGTGCAAAGTTTGTAATACTCCCTGAAAGTCACGTGCAAAGTTTGTAATACTCCCTGAAAGTCACGTGCAAAGTTTGTAATACTCGTGCAAAGACGGATGTGTAAAAAGGCTGTGAATTACTCTGTAAGATTCTAAAGTGTACCAGCTTTAATATTTGTACCTGCTGAGATTATGATATATTAACAATTATAATTTATTTCAAATGTAAAACTAAACTTTAATTGTCTTTTTGGTGTGATTAATTTGTTGACACAAACATATTCTTGAAACCAACTCGTATAGATTATTACAGCTGTGTGTTTAAAACACCAACGAATCAGTTAATGGCGTTGCTATAATTACTACCACAAATTTGTTTATTTAATTTTCCCTTCTGAGATCTGCCGGCGCCCCCTAGTGCCCAGTGTGGAAAAAAATAAACGCAGGATGAATATTGCCGCGTAATCCTGTACACTACCAACTGCCAATGTTGTGTCTTGTTATCTACTTATACGAAATCGTCTAAGAATTGTGCATGTTTCTAAAGAGACTTATAAGAAATTTAAAAAAATGCACATGGTCATGCGCAATTCTTATAGTTTAACCTACTCCTGTATCTAGAGCAACCCACAGTCCGTTGCACCAGAGTTTGTGTTTAGGTTGGAAACAAAAATTGTGAAAAATAATTATTGCTTCTATGAAAGAAAAAATGTTCAAAATTCATGATGAATCTCAAAAACACGCCACATTTTATTTGCGGTGTAGTAGAAGTCCATATTTCCTTCACTGATTTGATAATATTAGTATTGCATCATATTGCATCATTATCATCACCCTATCTTTATCGTTGTATTAATATGCCCGTTACTGTGTCTCTTCATTTTTATTAATGTAAGTAATTTATGTGCAAATTAATCAACACATCTCAGGTGTTTTATCCGTATAAAATATACATGAGACGTTCTCATAAAGTTTTAGTATATTTATCAGATATTCAGAAAATGTTATAAAAGTGTCTTACATATTTTATTATAACAATTTTGCTTATTATTTATAATATTCTTACAATAGTTAGTTTCCAATAATCCGTAAAATGTTATTTTGACGGTAAACAGGTTGCAATCGTCTCACTCGAGTTAAATTGTACCCTCAACCGATCGTAGCCAAATTTGCTTAATGTAAACAGAAAGAGAACAACTACGAACAACTAATACTTCCAGAGGACAATGATAGTGATTTTTGTCACGGATGGTGAGAGCTAGTCGCAGACAACTGTCATAGTTTCTGGAAAAAAAAAGCTAAAGGTAATGGTAAATGATTTCCTGAACTCTGATAAACCTCAGATTGGCGGAAAACTGTAAATATTTGTAAAACCATGGAGGTAAAAACATTGTTGGGTACAGTCTAGGGTCGTGTTGGTGACGATGATGATGGGCAATCAACGCGTTAACATTCCCTGTTTTAATAGGGTCTTGCTGTCAGTACCATTTTATGAAAAGTTGCCTACAAAGGTTTATCACAGGGGCTTGCTAACTTGCCCCGTTTGTCATGTTTTATGTGTCATTTGGGACCGGGTCTTGAAATGCGAAGCCCTGGAGGTCGATTAAACAAACAACCCCTATAGAATTCTGGGTAATTGTTTTTGAGAGGTTATTGACCGCGGAGACTTACTATTACTATTCTATTTTTGTCAACTGTCATGCTGTGACATGTAGAAAAAGACGAACGAAGTTAGTTTATTTAGGAGAATACATTTTGTATACCCAAATCATACATGAAAAGTACAAACACAAAATCTAAATGAAAATATTCTAGCTCACGGCTTAGTGCAAGAAAATAATTTCTCTCAGAACACCAGACACTGGTTATACGATCTTATAGAGTAATCCGACGAGCGCTTCTCGAAAGTACGCCCTCATACGCCGCCGCCATTACTGGGGGCATATACCATTCGCAGTCATGGCGTCCCATAACAAATTACGTAAAAATAATAATATTTATTAATAACATGCGAACTCGTACTATTGCCACCACTACAAACTCACCTACAAACATTTAATACGTATTTCCAACGATTATTTCCATGGATATTTGGAAAGACGATGTTAGAGACTGGCTAACAGGTGGGGCCGAATGATCAACGGAAGGAGGTCAACCTAGAGGACTGTACTCAGGGCTAGAGACTGGCCAAAGCTGGAAATTCAGACTTTGTGTAGAAATTGTTGTAAAACTGGATTTTGTTTCGTTTGTGTGCGTCCAAATCGTTTTTTTTTTTTTTTTTTTGCACGTACAGAGTTAAGCTGTTTTCCAAAACGATCAATGGAGAACAGACGTAGGAGAATTATTCTCGTTAGTAACTGGGCAGTCCCCTACCAACACGGTCGGTGTACAGAATCGTAGGTTGTTCATATGGTACGATTTAATTTTTGTTGTAGAGACTTACTAGGGTTAGTGGATAGTCATTCTTTGTAGAAAATGATGGGCATTGATCGCCAAGAATATCATTGTAACTACACTGATGAACACTCGCAAAATAACATGGCAGCACAAGCCATTTCATAACTATTCAAAATATTTTGGCATTTGAATGTTAATAACGAATGCTGATGTAGAAAAAAATAAATAAAAACCAAAACTCTGCCCCTTGGACATCTCAGAGAAAGCTACGTATCACAGGTAGTGCAGCTGCAAGCGTCCCAAAGAAACTGAACACCGATCCCTCAAAATGGATTTGCAACCATGTTCACCCACGCTTCACAGGTAATGCAGCAACAACCGCAGCCAGTAGTTACTAAACCCAGGTGCAAATTGCAATGTTTTGCTCAAGAAGAACAAAGTGCAAGTTTCTTATTTGGGGTCCTAATGACTATGCGACTGCTGATGTTTCACTAGATTTACCATGCGCTGTACCCCAGACCATTCGTCCCGGTGTTATCGCTATCGCCACACGAGACTCCAGCTTGTCTCCTATACAATTTTCCTTCCGCCCACTTAATTTTAATATTCATATGACCTTTGCACTGACATCGATAGCCAATCGCATTCGACCGCGGACGTCACTCTAAATAAACAACTGAATAAATTAATATACCATATTTGGAAGATAGCGGGTAAATTCAACGTTGTTGGTGTGTTCCTTCGGGTTCCGAAGTCGCACGAAACGAGTTCATGTTCCGTTATCTTTCGCAAGTAAAACAGGTCGATATGTATTAAACATGGCATTTGTTTTCTTGTTTTAACCCCCTTATTACGCAAGCTTCCGTCGAAGTGGTGTTTTTTTCGACGATTTGTGGCATGTTGCAAAACGAACGAAACATTGCGGCATTCTTAGCGGTGGATAAGGGATCGACTATGTCGTCACATTTATGTCTCGTTTGAAAGAGAATAAACAACCGCTCAGAAAAATATGTTGCTAATATTTAAGTGCGGTGCCTTGAAATCGCCTGCCCGACGTCCAAATTTCAAAAGGATGTTCGATTTGCAATGACGACCGTTCATATGTACTAGGCGACGTTACTAATTACTACTAGGGTCGGTGTTTGCATTAAGAATTATAGAACAAAAGATCAGCAAAGCGGTGCTTTTGTCGGCGATTTTGTCAAAGGGAATATTGATAAAATGTTGCAAAACAGAATCGCGAGTTGGGTGAAAAATTGCGCTGGCGGCATTCTCAGCGATGGCGACACCCGAGAAACACAGTGTCACGGTGCATTCGTGCATCAGTACACCGAAGAAATACATACATATTGTTGCGGACGACTATTGTAGACTGTGTTCGTGTAGTCTTCGAGTTTGTGGACAGTTAAAGTCGTGTGTGAATTTATTCAAGCCAGGAAAAGCAGGAGGGATAACTTATGGAAATCGTCTTTCCAATTTGATCCAGTGCGACGTTGTGAAAGGAGCGACTCTGTCGTCTCATCTATGTCTAGTTTGTAAGAGAAAGATTGATAGCGCAGAAAAAGCCGCCAATAATGTAAAACAGTGGCGTGAAATTGTCAGCCATTCTAATATCTCCCAACCTGTGAACGAAAGGGTTAAGCGTGCTGCCTTGAAATCGCCTGCCAAAACTAAAATGGCGCGTGTCACGTGATTTTGTTTACTAAAGATAGCGTGGGCGTTTGATTGACACTCAACTCATTAGTATTCCACCAATCACAGCTACATCTACTTTCTGGATGTGCGCAGTCAAATTGTATAGGAGACAAGCTGGAGTCTCGTGTGGCGATAGCGATAACACCGGGACGAATGGTCTGGGGTACATGCGCTGAAATATAAAAGCACACCATGTTGATAACTTGTGATAAATTAGCTAAAAACTGCTATACAAGAGTTTCAATCTGAGCCCTGAAAAATACATTAGGGGCAAGGTCTTGACATCATGTACAGTAATTATAAACACTGACTCATCATGCAACTCAACATGTTATTATTTCCATTAATAAGAAATAAATAAAAAAATGGTAAAAAACTGTGAGAACTATTTAAAGTTTACTTGTAGTAACAAGTCAACTAATTTGGTAAACACAAAGGCTGCTTTGATCAAGGACGGCATGTTAAAGCACTGTCACTTAAATTGAAGGGTAAAATTTGGCATCATCAATGCACGTGCGCTGAGATGCTGTTGTGCATCTTGTTAACAAGCCCTGAAGGTGCTAGCACGACTGCTCTAGTCAACATTTAGCACAAACTTCAATGCATTGATTTTGTCCAATTTCACAATTATAGAGTCAACTTTACATGTACTAAATTTATGATCTTATCGTGGTGAAAGCACGAGAACTCAACAAGGGGCTTTACATTGTACATGTATTTTACTGGTGTATTTAATACTGTCTACCAATTTCATGTACAAAGTAAACTACCAGTTTGTGAAAATGCACAGACTCATTTGTTCACATGCATATTATTTATATCAAGCTTTGATATGTATGTAAACAAAGGAGCCTGTGCATTTTATCAAACAGTTGACTTGCAAAATTACAATGAGAAATCAAAATCTAAATGTTGCATTATTGCAAGTGGTCCACTTTTGGGGAACTATTGAAATAAATTCAAAAAGTGGAAAATTACAAATTTATTTTTCCCTTTTGCATTCTTCATATTGAAATCAATTTCTTCTTGAACATGAAGGGTCCAACACAGTGTTACTTCAAATATTTCAGTCGTAATCACATTGAATGCAACATCACGAATAACATCTACAAGTTTGTTTACAAACAAACGAGAATAATTAGAAGCTGCCTCCACATATTTTCGTAAGATACTCCCTGTGTTGTATTATGCTTTAATACTCGTACTGTTATTACGAGTACAACACAAACGATGTGGATAGGCGAAATTGGCTTTGTTTACATTTTTGTGAGACGGGAGCTTTTCATTTGTATCACTAGATGCGACGAAGTTTGCATTACTAAACATTCGTTTTACTGCTATAAATCGTTCTATTTTGACTTACCCGACTATCATTCCTTGGAAAGAAGTATTTCTTTTGTATAATCTGTTTCCATTTTATCAGAAGCTTGGCAGACTTTTTTTCTGTTTGGTAAGGTTGCCTCCCGGGGAGTGCTATATGTATATGTGCCACCAAAAGGGGTCCCAAATTCACCACTTCTGTCTAAAAAGGGGTATGTTATTTTAGCCTGTCTGTATCTGTTTGTCATTATTTCTGTCTGAAAAGAGGACTATATTTTCCAAAGACTGTCTCTAGACCTTGAGTGATCCAACAATCAGGAAAATTAAGCTGATTTTTTCTTTCTGTAACTTCATTTCGGTCGTCAAATTATGTCCCCGGGAGTCCATCTAGGTAAATAAAAATAGCTGACCACCCACCCCCATTTCCCGGAATAAATAAACCTGAAACAGATATCGATCCTCTGATTCGCTTTTTACCATTTATGCGTACTGTCTGGAAAGGGGTGTCAAATATCCACAGTTTGTCTGAAAAGGGGTAGGCGTTTCACAAACAACCAGCTACACACCCCTGTCAGTATTTTTGCAAGTACTCCCCATCCGGGGGTTGCCTACATTCGCACTCATCATGTCTCTTTGGTGAATCACAGTCACTCTACTAGGAGAGTGACTGTGGGTGAATGGATTTCGCATGTAGTTTGTTTCCATTTTTTTAAGTTTGTTATCGTTGTTCGTGCATCCTAGAAACTTAGTTTTTTTCTGACCCTCCCATGATCATAAAAACATTGAAACTATAACACTAGTTAAAATTATGGTATAAAATTTTGATCAAAACAATATTACACTGACGAAAGATTTCCACTCGATTATCGATACACGTTGCCCCCCCGGTAATGGCGGCCGTGAGCGGTAATGGCGCCTACGGCGAAGGGGTAATTCATCTGCTTCTCGAATTCGTCTATACCAATGTCGTATTCAGCTCCATATTATCGAACGTGATTTACGACATTTTATACTACACTGTATTATCATTTCACCAAGAAGTCATGACATGGTAACCAGGGATGGCTTAAACACAATTCAACGGTAGTTCAGACGATGTAAATAACGAACAAACCAAGTTTGAATATATCGTTATAATTACCCATTTTACTTTATTTTTCGTCAAAATTATTATCAATCATGCGTTTCTGTTTATGTGACATTTCTAAAAATGAAATTAAAACGTTGTGAGAAAGCCATGTGAAATACAGTCCAACAGTCTATTCCCTTCGACAACAAGTGAACGGTGATTGGATCTTTCACGTCCACGCGTCTTACTGTTAATAGATTATGACAGTGGCTGTCGGTTTCCGCGGAAACATACAACACCACTAAGTGGTTCGTTGGTTAACGCATTCAACATAGGCCACTACATTTGAAATACCTGTTAGTAATTGTTTTGAATCAATTTGTATTACAGATACCTGGGCACACTGCATAATTCCATGAAGTTCGGGGCAAATCTTCCAATTACAATTACAAGTTTACTGAATATCCAATTGTTATATGTGGTGACATGAATGCACGCACTGGCAGTTTTCAAGGTTTAATTTCAGACTAGTAATACTAGTCTGAAGTTTAATTGATCATGGTAGAAACATATGCATCATGGAGGTGTTTTATAATAATATAAAAGCAAGGCTGTGAACGCCGGGAACGCCTGCATAATATGCATTTGTGTAATGAACACTTGTAAATTTCCCCGGCGGATGGCACATTTCCATTTGTCCTTCTGATCGAATTTTGCATCATATTGATGTTACACTAGTATTGCAATTGGTGTGTTAATATGTATATAAATTCTGCCTAATTGTTTAGGTATTATTTGTTTCAAAACTTTAGTTTTCATTCTACTAATGAATGCAAGTAATTTATATGCAAATTATTCAACATATTGTCCAGTTCTCAATTGTTTTATCTTACGAGTTCGGTGTGTGTTTCAGGATAAGATTATTTAATTATTAATTAGTATATTGATTGCAATGAAATTTAGGTAATCTTTATACATTTCTTAAATACGTTTATTGCTAACACAACTTTCCGTTGTTTTCTTATAAAGATTCATATAAAATCTTACAAGAAAAAACATAGGAGTAGACTGATTTCTACGAGCTGTTGCAGAATTGAATTTGTACTATAATACAGTCTCTTTGTCAAATCACAGTTATATTGTTGTGATTTTATTTGCATCCGTTGCAGCGTAATATACATATTATTTTGTCGTAATATTTTTAATTGCATTTTTTACAAGGTAACGACCGGAAAGTGACATATGTGTGCACTTGCAATGTGACCATCCGATTATTAGAAAAAACAAACACTTTTGAGTCATTTGTAATTACGCAGTTCCTGGATTTTGATCATTACAATAACGTTAGTATACCCATAGACCCTTTTAGAGGGTCTATGGTATACCATGGAAGGTACTTACCTTCCCAAGTACCTTCCATGGGTATACCAGAGGCATCTAGAATTGCTTTGATGTTTGAACAGATTTGAACCGGTATGAGAGTAAACAGTCGTGATAGTCGCTTGAAGATGGACGACAATGACGCCAAGACGGTACTTTATCGATATCGATAATTTAGATAGTAGCCAAGCACGCGACCAGTCACCAACAATTAATAAAGAAGTCGACTAAACATTGTCAACTTCAACTTCAACTTGGTGCAAATTATATAGAAGACAGATAGTGAGTATCTGATTAGTGAGTTTATAGTTAGAGGTCTAATCAATACCTAGAATTTCTTCGCGAGGGTTGCAATGGGACGACTTTACCCATCGTCCGTGATAGTGGAGTGCTTCGACGGAACATTCACCTTAAAAATTCAAGATGACTTTACCTGTCAGAGAGTGAAACGTATAGTAACTGAATATATATGGCGAGTGTAGTAACAGCATTAACGGTAGAACAATTCCGATTCCACAGTGAAATAATAATGTTCGTGACAGCGGTTCTTTGAACCAAACAGTTTAGAAACATCAATTCCGCTATCGACACCTTCAGTTTGGGAAGAAACATCCCACGAAGGACGATGCTGTAAAGACTGTCATGGAGGAGGTAACACACTCAGTGTTCAGTGGTACTGATTGATAATATTTTGCTGTGTATAAAAACACAATAGGAAATACTTTTTTACTTACGGCGAAATAGTCTCTCAAAATTGTTATATATAATTAGCGGAACAAACAGGAACGAACTTGGGTGAAACTTACGAACGCCAATCGATGCCATGGAACGCTATTTCAGGTTTCATAAACGCTGGTTAAACTAGCAAATACTATTTTAAAAACGATAACTTTCTAAAATTTCGATTAATGGTCCCTGTCATACATAGATCATAAAAACAATAACAGTTATTCTGCCAACATATTTTACAGTATTCCTTTTGGTCTATATAGCTCGCTTTCATTCAAATGAGTTTACTTTTTACTTATTTCTGCAAAATATTGTTCACATACTAGTATGTGCTACACGAATATATCTAATTAATCCTGCCACTAATATGTAACGAGGTTCACTTTATATTATGTTATATATTATTATGCAAACCACACACGTCTTTATTTAAATGAGTCTAAATTTCAACCACCTTGGTAAATGCTACCTTATTGGAGTAGACATTACAACAACCAAACGATACAGTAAATAGTAGCATACGGGTATGTCACACTAGAAATTTAAAAAACAAATCAACTTGTAACAAAAAAATTAAAAAACGAACCAAAGTGTTACAAAATCAAGGAATACTCGTATGTAATGACGTAGTTGTTGATTGGTTACCTCTATAGCAGATAGTAATTCACAGCGACGTTATATGGTAACTTACTGAAGCAATGCCAATGAGTATAGTAGTGTTTGAACGGACGAAAAGGATTGCGTGTGAACCAGCATTATTCAATATAATATGCACTTATTACATATGTACTGCAGTTTATTTTGATTCGTCCCCGAAATCAAAATCGGTATTTCCACACCTCATATGCAAATGAGGTCCGAGAGCAAACAAAGTAGTCCCTTCAGGAGTACCGTTTTTCGAAACATAGCAGAAATAAACAATATTAAGAAGTAAGATATTTTTCTCTTGGGGTACATGAATATAGTATATTTTTTTAGTGTATTTATTACAAAGCAAAAGGTCATTTGCCCAAAGAGCAAATACAGTTTCACTTAACAATTGTAACAATAGAGAAAACAAAAATCATTTAAGTTCTGCTTTTCATGGCGAAATAAACATAACTCGCTAACTGATTTAAAATTACATCGTTTCTTGAACTCTTGAGCGAGCCGAGTGAAATGAAATTTGAACAACAGTAATGGTACCTTTAGCCAGTCACTTATTTTGACAAAAACTAATTTGCATATCACCCATGCAATAATGTTTTTGGTATTTTCACGGTCGATATGCAAATGAACGTGGTATTTCTATCGGCTACCGAACTATTTTTATTTTGTAAACACATTTTCGTCTGCTATTTTTGTCCGGTTCAAATCGTCAGGCAACATTTTTGGCGTGTTAGGTGTACATCACATGGAATACTAGGATTGGGAGAACTTAATGTATGTTGACCACCTGGAAACTGAGTTTTATAAACTTTGAAGGGCTCTCGGAAGATTCACCAACAGTGAAATCACCGATTACTATGCAGCCGCAACCATCAACATCGAGTTACCAGGTTTCTGCTGGCGACGTTGCGGCGTTACTCAGTTCCAAATAAAAATTACCAACGCCAAAAGAGCAACATTTTAACCGGTTAACCAAGACTCAGTCAATCCACGACCAGCAAGCAACATCACACACGAAATTGTAGCGTGCAGCTCAGCGACAACCGCTGTCGACGAAAGTCACCCCGTCGGTGAAGTACCGCAGTTGCACGGCATGTTTGCCAATGCACAATTCTGTGGCGGAACTTTTAACTTCAACATAAACTGTGTATCATAGTCGTCCAGTTTAAGTTCTGATTCTGTCGTGGTCCCAACTAAACGTCAACGAGTTATTTATTCGGACAGTGACTCAGATTAGACGTCTGATTATTTTAATTTCAAACAATCAGTGACACTCGTTCTCCGGGCGCGTTCTACACTGACACGCGCTGCTAAGGCGTAACACTATATTGGAATATATTAATTGGCAATGGGGTTCCCCTGACCTAAATTCCATCCCGGTTTGTTGCACGTTCTTTCTTTAATATGAAATAATCAAATATGGAACATATGTAATAATAAAAGAACCCCACACCCTGTCTGTGGCTTTCGTTGCGTATGAAAGTTATTTTCACTTGAGATGCGGTGTATTCTGCTGTACTTTCACGAGCGAAGGGTGTGGGGTTCTGTCATATTACGCTCAATTTTTCGGCATTTCCCAGCATTATAAATGATTATTTCAATATTTCGTGTTTTGTCAGTGAATTTCAAAGACAATTTTATTTTTACAAACTTTATTAAATATATTAGGTCATTTTCACCACAAAACGTTGCCGGGCATGGTTATACAATGACCTCAGCCTAGAAAGTATTTCACATAATACCGGTGAACTACGACCGCAGTACTAGTATCTAGTTTGTCATTATTAATAATAGTACATCTGTCAATTTCCGGCACAAAATGTTGTTCCCCGGTAACAACGACCTACTACAGTCTTTTGGAAAAAAAAATATGTCACCATCCACAATAAAGTCCACGCCTTCCAAAGGGAAATCTTACTTAAGATAGAAGCCTAGTCATAATTTTTGACAAAATTGGTCATAAATCGCATCAAAAAGCTTAACTGTTGTGTTACAGTTAAGCTTTTTGATAAATGTGTCGTAATATCTTTTTGAAAATTGCTATTTTTAGAACAATTCCATAGAACACAATGTTAAAGAAAAATTGCATTTTTTGACACTTTTTAAAACCCAGATTTTTTAAATAATTCAGAATAACAAAAAGTACTCCATCATTAACAATATATGATTTTTTCAGCCTATGTCACCAGGCTAGATTTTGAGATATTGCATAATATCTCTGCCATAGGAATCTGTGGTAAAAGTGTTATAATAGTGTCAAAATGGTGACTTTCCACTAAAATACAACCATCAATTTCTTGAAAAAAAGGCTGGTGACCACCAACTTTTTTTTAGGTCAATATGCTTATATTACCGTGACCTTGGAGTACATTTTATTGCAAAATGAATAAATTCTGGGTTTTTGAATTTATGAGTAGGCTTGTACCTTAATAAACGTTTAGATCAACAATTGAAAACAAATATGTGATAATATCTCCATTGTATAAAAGCCTATAGCGCAAAATATGTATAATAAATTGTGTATTGGGCGGGGAAGGGTCTGGCGGTCAAAACCATGCTCCGGGTCAAAGTTTATTTTCCGGGTAAAATTATTGGGCTAGAAAGTAGTACATGTGAACTCAACATGTCTACTGTTTCACGATAAAATGTCATTTCTCATATTTTTCTATCGTTCATATCCACTTTTACCTGCAATATTACACAAGCAAACACACTGGACATGTATACACAATGAATAAAAATTAAAAAATAAATTAATTACAGTTTGACACACAAAATTAATATTCATTCTAATAATGGCTAAGACATACAGTAAATATAGTTACCGTTGCCTGTATTTCAGTATATGCCGATTTGTGTTGCATTTTCACTATTCCAGCTGTATAAACGTTGAAAGGGACGTACAGAGAATCTAATATTAAAATATTTTATTGGTGTTATTGTTATTGTATTTAATAAGAATACAACATCAAGTAATTACCGAATTAGTTGCATCTGTATTTCGGAGGCAGGGGGTTGTAATCAAAACAGAGAAATTAAGGTAACTGTACGTGGTTATTCTGTCATGAATTTGTTTTTGCGTATCTGTTGACCGACTTAATTAGTTGATTATTAGCGAATTGCTGTGTTATGTCTGTTATCATGATTTATATTTCAGTCAGTTTGACAGTGGTTGTCATGACATATACTGATAAAGGTTAATGACAAGACCAGATGGCGAGCTGGTCGAAATCAACCAAAAACATCTTATGACTCTGCAGTTTTTAAGATACAAGACAGTAGCTGTAATTCTAAACCAATGTTGTTTGCGAGTTTAAAAAAGGTAGTATCTTGGTGGAATGTTAGTGCGAGATTATTACCCCATCAATATTAGTTAGTGTTGACAATGTATAGAAATGTTTTCTCTAGACAGCTTGACGAGTAATTAATTGATTATGATGTGTAAAACTTTCATGTGATTGGTTGTTTGTTTGAAGGCAAGGCCTTGGAGTCTCTTATACTGATTGTAATTGGTTAAGGGGTGACAAGAAATAAAGATGGATTTAATGCTGTCTCGGGTGAAAACCAGGGACTTGGCAGAGAATCGTCTTGGGAACATGAACGAAGCTTGTGTGTGTCTTTTGTCAGCCTAGCGTGGAAACGACCGAATCCCGGTTACCTAAGTGAAAGGTTTTTAACCATCAAAAATACCTATCACACCGTCATCGTTTAGGCCTAATTGAAGTTTTGAACGGAACTTGGCTCAGTGATTTGGAACTAATTACGAGATATCCGTCGCGATTCTGACAGTTTACATCCATAGTTATTAATGTAGTGAACGATTAATCAAAAGATATGACTTATTCAGTGCTTAGTGTGATTGGCTTTATGATTGAAGGTTACGCCCTAGAGTCTTTTTACTGTTTTGTAATTGGTTAGAGTTTTGAAAATGAATAAAGAGAGTTTGAGTTGGTCTTGGCGAATACTCCACGACAGACGCAGTCCTGGAGAGACTTGGGGCGAGCCTTGACGCGGTCTAAGAGAGTCTTGGGTCAGCCTTGCGATATAGTCTTGGGGACTTTTCCCCAGGGCGCTGTGTCTTATAGAGTGCTCCAAAAGATCGACTAAGACGAGAGCTGAAACGTATTTCGTTGTATGTGTCTTATTTGACTGAAAGTTAAAGTGACTTTCCCGATCCCGTACCTCAAGGGGACGAGATAGAGAGACGAGACGAGTTTCCCCCCCCCCCTGACAAGTGTGGAGAACCCCAGAGAGAGAGGTTTTACCCCTGATAATTCACTAAATTAGACGTGAAATGTTAGATTTTTTTGATAATTGACATGATTTAACATACGAGTGACAATTCCTGGGAATAAGATTCTTGTATCGTACACAACTGAATAATGGAGACGTACACCAGTTGAACATTTTGGCCCCGTTCATACTCAGCTCGCCAAATCAGATTTCGAGCCGAAATCGCCGAAGCGGATTTATGTGGCCTAGTATGAACTGTCGAAGTCACATCGAAGCAGGCTAAATCGCGAACCACCTCGGTTCGATCATGGAAGGTACTACTACTCCGTTAGTACCTTCCATGGTTCGATGTAGCTCAGGCGACTCGCGATTCCAGTATGAATGCAAATGTAGCTTGAAGCCATCTTCGCCAGGCAAGGAACGTTTGTATCGGGTCACCCCTTGAATAAGTCGGCACCAACAAACCGTACGAGTCAGACGATGCTTGAAGCTGGCTTGGTTTGCATATTGACCTGGTCATGGGTCACGTGGTCAAATGTTAATTGCACCGTTTCCCCGCCAAAACAAGAACCAGGGACGCCGCGTTTTCTACAATTTTTCACTGTTTTTCGCGAATATAGCTGCTTCGGGTGGCGTGTAGACAAACTCTTGGCTATATTCGCGACGCCACCTTGCGTGTTTAAAGTTAACAAACTGAGGTTCGTCCACTCCTCGATGGCTTCCTGCCATGTTCTTGTTGGCCTTCATCCCGGGCCTTCATCGCGGTCTTTTACCTTCGCATATATCCTGGATGAGGTCTCTTGACATCCTTCCTCTGCAAACTTGGTGCCCAAAAAAGTTAATTTTTCTTTTTATCACTGTCTGCATGTAGTGTTCTAGTTTTTGTTCGCTCTCTTGAAAGTTTTCTGTGACCCTAGTCCATACATAGTCTTTACTATTTTTTTTCTTTCCATGTTATTTCCAGCAGTCTTCGATAACATTTCATTTCAAATACTTCTATCTTCCTCCAGACCTTGTCCGTTATTGTCCAACTTTCGCAGCCATACATGAGAATACTTTTTATTACTATAGAGTTCAACAGCCTTATTTTCGTTTTCGTATTAAGTTTCTTCAACATATGGCATGTTCAAATTTGGTGATTTTTTACAAAAATTGCCGCCAGTCAGCTAAATTTCACCAAACTCCAAAAATACAACATTCAACCCATTATGTCTTGCCTTTGTACCAAATTTGAGCAAAATCTGAATAAAAAATCTCCCTGAAAAACACTTGTTAAAAATGGCCGCCAGTCGGTCGGACAAGGCATGCCCGTGAAACATTTGATGACATGTTCACATGTTGATATTTGTTTGTTTTTTGGGGGGCGTTGACGCTGCAGGTCGGCGTCTTCTACACCGATCTGACGCATATCGCGAAAGGTGTGCCCGGAGTTTATTCGAAATTTCGAACGTTTCGAAGTCAATCGTCGATTGCCACGTATTTTACGGATACATTAAATCGTTTCAGAGACCTGTTTACTAAATAATGATAAATGAAACTTAGAACACTTGTAAGAACAAACTGGGCCCAAATCGCGCAAATTGCAATAAGTTTATGCTGCTAGAGTCTGGTTCGGATGGAGTTCTACGCGTGATTTTATTGCGCTCAAGGACGTTCTATTTTCGAACTAGTTGAAACCGGAAATAACGCAACTACTTTCGAACTTCAAACACAAATTTGATTATCGTTATTAGGGGCCCAAGCCCAAAGGGCGAGGCCCCTATTCTTATTGTCCGGTTTTTAGGGGCCCAAGCCTGAAGGGCGAGGCCCCTATTCTTATTGTCCGGTTTTTAGGGGCCCAAGCCTGAAGGGCGAGGCCCCTATTCTTATTGTCCGGTTTTTTAGGGGCCCAAGCCCAAAGGGCGAGGCCCCTATTATTATCGTTCAGTTTTTTCTTTCTTTCTTTCTTTCTTTCTTCCGTAACTTTTTTCGTCAAGCCGTTTGAGAAAACCACTGAACGGAATGGTCTGATAATGCTCTATACTGATAGTCCCTAATGTGAACTGGTGCAACATGCTTTCAGAATTTCGATTGGTCAATTAGTTTGGCAGCCATATTGGATTGAAATAAAACCGGAAGTGGCTGTTTGACCACTTTCTGAGGGTCTAGGCGTCTAGATTTTTTTATGGTATATAGTACAACTCATGTGTAATAGATATCAGCAATAAAAACTTTAGCGGTCACGTGACTTTTCCCGCCATTTTGTTTTTCCTAAAAACGGCAAAAAACACTTGAAAATCTTCTTCTTCAGAACCACCTAGCAGAATGCTCTCATATGTTGTATTTAGCTTCTATATATGAATCCCATTTACGTTTGAAAAAAATATTACGATTAGTCACGTGGTTTGGCCACCATTTTGGATTTCTTCTAAACAGGAAGTAGTTTTTTACTCTGGCAACACTTGAGGGAATATTTTCAATTTTGCTTCATGGCATCTGTGTTTCAAGCCCTTTCAGAAACCTAAAAAAAATTTCAGATCAGTCACATGATTTGGCCGCCATTTTGGATTTTAAGCAAAATTTACCAAAAGTTTGGGTATTTGTTTCTCAGAGATGATTCAACCAATCTACTAGATGTTTTCATATTTACCATGCCTGGCCTTAGCTGCATACGAGAAAAATAATATTATTTTTATCAGTCACGTGGTTTGGCCGCCATCTTGGATTTTGTGAAAATAGAAATTATGCAACTACATGTTTTGTCTGATTTCTTTCAAATTTTGTATGTGCATTTGTGTCATCAGATGCATCATTTTGCCTCAATAGCACACTGTTAGGCCACGTGGCTGGGCACCCATGGGGTGGGGGCTTCTAACCTCATTAATATGCATAACTGATATATCTCAAGCACTGTTGGAGTTAGGAAGATGATTCCTGTGTTATCATGACAACGTTGAACAAGAGATTTGATTAAAATAACAGATGACCATATATGGTCACGTGAACTCATTAATATGCATAACCATTATATCTTAAACACTGTTGCAGTTAGGAAGATGAATCCTGTGTTATTATGACAACAGTGAACAAGAGATTTGATTAAAATAACAGATGACCATATATGGTCATGTGAACTCATTAATATGCATAACCATTATATCTTAAACACTGTTGCAGTTAGGAAGATGAATCCTGTGTTATTATGACAACAATGAACAAGAGATTTGATTAAAATAACAGATGACCATATATGGTCATGTAAACTCATTAATATGCATAGCAGTCATATCTGAAACACTGTCGCAGAGCAGGACATGTAACTAGTGTCATTATGAAGACATTGAATGAAAGATGTAACTGACATTAGAAATGGCTATATATGATTATGTAATCTCATTATTGTGCATAAGAACATGGCTCATTATATATCCTGAAAACCATATTTCGATAACCAAACCAGGTAAATACATGGTACCAACTTCATTTTGACCTCATGTTACTGATAATACAAGCTACCTGATTGTCTAACATGTGACCTCATTTATTATGAAACAGAATCTTGTCATGATAGATCAGCTTGGGCCCCGGTGATGCCGCTTGCGGCTTTAATTCTTCTTTCTTTCTTTCTTTCTTTCTTCCGTAACTTTTTTCGTCAAGCCGTTTGAGAAAACCACTGAACGGAATGGTCTGATAATGCTCTATACTGATAGTCCCTAATGTGAACTGGTGCAATATGCTTTCAGAATTTAGATTGGGCAATTAGTTTTGCAGCCATATTGGATTGAAATAAAACCGGAAGTGGCTGTTTGACCACTTTCTGAGGGTCTAGGCGTCTAGATTTTTTTATGGTATATAGTACAACTCATGTGTAATAGATATCAGCAATAAAAACTTTAGCGGTCATGTGAGTTTTCCCGCCATTTTGTTTTTCCTAAAAACGGCAAAAACTACTAAAAAATCTTCTTCTTCAGAACCACCAAGCAGAATGCTCTCATATGTAGTATTTAGCTTCTATATATGAATCCCATTTACGTTTGAAAAAATGTTTACGATTGGTCACGTGGTTTGGCCACCATTTTGGATTTCTTCTAAACAGGAAGTAGTTTTTTACTCTGGCAACACTTGAGGGAATATTGTCAATTTTGCTTCATGGCATCTGTGTATCAAGCCCTTTCAGAAACCTAAAAAAAAATTCAGATCAGTCACATGGTTTGGCCGCCATTTTGGATTTTAAGCAAAATTGACCAAAAGTTTAGGTATTTGTTTCTCAGAGACGATTCAACCAATCTACTAGATGTTTTTATATTTACCATGCCTGGCCTTAGCTGCATACGACAAAAATAATATTATTTTGATCAGTCACGTGGTTTGGCCGCCATCTTGGATTTTGTGAAAATAGAAATTATGCAACTACATGTTTTGTATTAGTCTGATTTCTTTCAAATTTTGTATGTGCATTTGTGTCATCAGATGCATCATTTTGCCCCAATAGCACACTGTTAGGCCACGTGGCTGGTCACCCATGGGGTGGGGGCTTCTAACCTCATTAATATGCATAACTGTTATAACTCAAGCACTGTTGTAGTTAGGATGATGAATCCTGTGTTATTATGACAAACTTGAACAAGAGATTCGATTAAAATAACAAATGACCATATATGGTCATGTGAGCTCATTAATATGCATAACTGTCACATCTCAAACACTGTTGCAGTTAGGAAGTGGAATCCTGTGTTATTATGACAACATTGAACAAAAGATTTGATTAAAATAACAGATAACCATATATGGTCATGTGAACTCATTAATATGCATAACAATTATATCTTAAACACTGTCGCAGTTAGGAAGATAAATCCTGTGTCATTATGACAACAGTGAACAAGAGATTTGATTAAAATAAAATATAACCATATATGGTCATGTGAACTCATTAATATGCATAGCAGTCATATCTAAAACACTGTCGCAGTTAGGAAGATGAATCCTGTGTTATTATGACAACAGTGAACAAGAGATTTGATTAAAATAACAGATGACCATATATTGTCATGTGAACTCATTAATATGCATAACCATTATATCTTAAACACTGTTGCAGTTAGGAAGATGAATCCTGTGTTATTATGACAACAGTGAACAAGAGATTTTATTAAAATAACAGATAACCATATATGGTCATGTGAACTCATTAATATGCATAACCATTATATCTTAAACACTGTTGCAGTTAGGAAGATGAATCCTGTGTTATTATGACAACAGTGAACAAGAGATTTGATTAAAAATAACAGATGACCATATATGGTCATGTGAACTCATTAATATGCAAAGCAGTCATATCTAAAACAATGTCGCAGAGCAGGACATGTAACAAGTGTCATTATGAAGACATTGAATGAAAGATGTAACTGACATTAGAAATGGCTATATATGATTATGTAATCTCATTATTAAGAACATGGCTCATTATATATCCTGAAAACCATATTTCGATAACCAAACCAGGTAAATACATGGTACCAACTTCATTTTGACCTCATGTTACTGATAATTCAAGCTACCTGATTGTCTAACATGTGACCACATTAATTATGAAACAGAATCTTGTCAGCTTGGGCCCCGGTGACGCCGCTTGCGGCTTTAATTAGGGGCCCAAGCCCAAAGGGCGAGGCCCCTATTATTATCGTTCAGTTTTTTCTTTCTTTCTTTCTTTCTTTCTTCCGTAACTTTTTTCGTCAAGTCGTTTGAGAAAACCGCTGAACGGAATGGTCTGATAATGCTCTATACTGATAGTCCCTAATGTGAACTGGTGCAACATGCTTTCAGAATTTCGATTGGTCAATTAGTTTGGCAGCCATATTGGATTGAAATAAAATCGGAAGTGGCTGTTTGACCACTTTCTGAGGGTCTAGGCGTCTAGATTTTTTTATGGTATATAGTACAACTCATGTGTAATAAATATCAGCAATAAAAACTTTAGCGGTCATGTGACTTTTCCCGCCATTTTGTTTTTCGTAAAAACGGCAAAAAACACTTAAAAATCTTCTTCTTCAGAACCACCAAGTAGAATGCTCTCATATGTAGTATTTAGCTTCTATATATGAATCCCATTTAGGTTTGATAAAATTTTTACGATTGGTCACGTGGTTTGGCCACCATTTTGGATTTCTTCTAAACAGGAAGTAGTTTTTTACTATGGCAACACTTGAGGGATTATTTTCAATTTTGCTTCATGGCATCTGTATATCTATCTCTTTCAGAAACCTAAAAAAGATTTCAGATCAGTCACGTGGTTTGGCCGCCATCTTGGATTTTAAGCAAAATTGCCCAAAAGTTTGGGCATTTGTTTCTCAGAGGTGATTCAACCAATCTACCAGATGTTTTTATATTTACCATGCCTGGCCTTAGCTCCATATGAGAAAAATAATATTATTTTGATCAGTCACATGGTTTGGCCGCCATCTTGGATTTTATGAAAACAGATCTTGTGCAATTACATGTGTTGTATTGGTCCGATTTGGCTAAAATTGTATATGTGCATTCTACTCTTGAGATGCATTTTTTCAACCGAATGGCACGTGGCTGGGTTTTGTCGATGGGCGCCTAAGGGGTGGGGGCTTCTAACCTCATTAATATGCATTACTGATATATCTCAAGCACTGTTGGAGTTAGGAAGATGAAACCTGTGTTATTATGACAACATTAAACAATTGATTTCATTAAAATAACAGATTACCATATATGGTCATGTGAACTCATTAATATGCATAACCATTATATCTCAAACACTGTTGTAGTTAGGAAGATGATTCCTGTGTTATCATGACAACAGTGAACAAGAGATTTGATTAAAATAACAGATGACCATATATGGTCATGTCAACTCATTAATATGCATAACCATTATATCTTAAGCACTGTTGCAGTTAGGAAGATGAATCCTGTGTTATTATGACAACAGTGAACAAGAGATTTGATTAAAAATAACAGATGACCATATATGGTCATGTGAACTCATTAATATGCAAAGCAGTCATATCTAAAACACTGTCGCAGAGCAGGACGTGTAACAAGTGTCATTACGAAGACATTGAATGAAAGATGTAACTGACATTAGAAATGGCTATATATGATTATGTAATCTCATTATTAAGAACATGGCTCACTATATATCCTGAAAACCATATTTCGATAACCAAACCAGGTAAATACATGGTACCAACTTCATTTTGACCTCATGTTACTGATAATTCAAGCTACCTGATTGTCTAACATGTGACCACATTAATTATGAAACAGAATCTTGTCAGCTTGGGCCCCGGTGACGCCGCTTGCGGCTTTAATTAGGGGCCCAAGCCCAAAGGGCGAGGCCCCTATTATTATCGTTCAGTTTTTTCTTTCTTTCTTTCTTTCTTTCTTCCGTAACTTTTTTCGTCAAGCCGTTTGAGAAAACCCCTGAACAGAATGGTCTGATAATGCTCTATACTGATAGTCCATAATGTGAACTGGTGCAACATGTTTTCAGAATTTCGATTGGACAATCAGTTTGGCAGCCATATTGGATTGAAATAAAACCGGAAGTGGCTGTTTGACCACTTTCTGAGGGTCTAGGCGTCTAGATTTTTTATGGTATATAGTACAACTAATGTGTAATAAATATCAGCAATAAAAACTTTAGCGGTCATGTGACTTTTCCCGCCATTTTGTTTTTCCTAAAAACGGCAAAAAACACTTGAAAATCTTCTTCTTCAGAACCACCAAGCAGAATGCTCTCATATGTAGTATTTAGCTTCTATATATGAATCCCATTTACGTTTGAAAAAATGTTTACGATTGGTCACGTGGTTTGGCCACCATTTTGGATTTCTTCTAAACAGGAAGTAGTTTTTTACTCTGGCAACACTTGAGGGAATATTTTCAATTTTGCTTCATAGCATCTGTGTATCAAGCCCTTTCAGAAACCTAAAAAAAAATTCAGATCAGTCACATGGTTTGGCCGCCATTTTGGATTTTAAGCAAAATTGACCAAAAGTTTGGGTATTTGTTTCTCAGAGACGATTCAACCAATCTACTAGATGTTTTTATATTTACCATGCCTGGCCTTAGCTGCATTCGAGAAAAATAATATTATTTTGATCAGTCACGTGGTTTGGCCGCCATCTTGGATTTTGTGAAAATAGAAATTATGCAACTACATGTTTTGTATTAGTCTGATTTCTTTCAAATTTTGTATGTGCATTTGTGTCATCAGATGCATCATTTTGCCCCAATAGCACACTGTTTAGGCCACGTGGCTGGGCACCCATGGGGTGGGGGCTTCTAACCTCATTAATATGCATAACTGTTATAACTCAAGCACTGTTGTAGTTAGGATGATGAATCCTGTGTTATTATGACAACCTTGAACAAGAGATTCGATTAAAATAACAAATGACCATATATGGTCATGTGAGCTCATTAATATGCATCACTGTCATATCTCAAACACTGTTGCAGTTAGGAAGTGGAATCCTGTGTTATTATGACAACATTGAACAAAAGATTTGATTAAAATAACAGATGACCATATATAGTCACGTGAGCTCATTAATATGCGTAATCGTTATATCTCAAACACTGTTGCAGTTAGGAAGATGAATCCTGTGTCATTATGACAACAGTGAACAAGAGATTTGATTAAAATAACAGATAACCATATATGGTCATGTGAACTCATTAATATGCATAACCATTATATCTTAAACACTGTCGCAGTTAGGAAGATAAATCCTGTGTCATTATGACAACAGTGAACAAGAGATTTGATTAAAATAACAGATAACCATATATGGTCATGTGAACTCATTAATATGCATAGCAGTCATATCTAAAACACTGTCGCAGTTAGGAAGATGAATCCTGTGTTATTATGACAACAGTGAACAAGAGATTTGATTAAAATAACAGATGACCATATATGGTCATGTGAACTCATTAATATGCATAACCATTATATCTTAAACACTGTTGCAGTTAGGAAGATGAATCCTGTGTTATTATGACAACAGTGAACAAGAGATTTGATTAAAATAACAGATAACCATATATGGTCATGTGAACTCATTAATATGCATAACCATTATATCTTAAACACTGTTGCAGTTAGGAAGATGAATCCTGTGTTATTATGACAACAGTGAACAAGAGATTTGATTAAAAATAACAGATGACCATATATGGTCATGTGAACTCATTAATATGCAAAGCAGTCATATCTAAAACACTGTCGCAGAGCAGGACATGTAACAAGTGTCATTATGAAGACATTGAATGAAAGATGTAACTGACATTAGAAATGGCTATATATGATTATGTAATCTCATTATTAAGAACATGGCTCATTATATATCCTGAAAACCATATTTCGATAACCAAACCAGGTAAATACATGGTACCAACTTCATTTTGACCTCATGTTACTGATAATTCAAGCTACCTGATTGTCTAACATGTGACCACATTAATTATGAAACAGAATCTTGTCAGCTTGGGCCCCGGTGACGCCGCTTGCGGCTTTAATCATCATCTTCTTCTTTCTTCCGTAACTTTTTTCGTCAAGCCGTTTGAGAAAACCGCTGAACAGAATGGTCTGATAATACTCTATACTGATAGTCCATAATGTGAACTGGTGCAACATGCTTTCAGAATTTCGATTGGACAATTAGTTTGGCAGCCATATTGGATTGAAATAAAACCGGAAGTGGCTGTTTGACCACTTTCTGAGGGTCTAGGCGTCTAGATTTTTTTATGGTATATAGTACAACTCATGTGTAATAAATATCAGTAATAAAAACTTTAGCGGTCATGTGACTTTTCCCGCCATTTTGTTTTTCCTAAAAACGGCAAAAAACACTTGAAAATCTTCTTCTTCAGAACCACCAAGGAGAATGCTCTCATATGTAGTATTTAGCTTCTATATATGAATCCCATTTATGTTTGAAAAAATGTTTACGATTGGTCACGTGGTTTGGCCACCATTTTGGATTTCTTCTAAACAGGAAGTAGTTTTTTACTCTGGCAACACTTGAGGGAATATTTTCAATTTTGCTTCATGGCATCTGTGTATCAAGCCCTTTCAGAAACCTAAAAAAAGTTTCAGATCAGTCACATGGTTTGGCCGCCATTTTGGATTTTAAGCAAAATTGACCAAAAGTTTGGGTATTTGTTTCTCAGAGACGATTCAACCAATCTACTAGATGTTTTTATATTTACCATGCCTGGCCTTAGCTGCATACGAGAAAAATAATATTATTTTGATCAGTCACGTGGTTTGGCCGCCATCTTGGATTTTGTGAAAATAGAAATTATGCAACTACATGTTTTGTATTAGTCTGATTTCTTTCAAATTTTGTATGTGCATTTGTGTCATCAGATGCATCATTTTGCCCCAATAGCACACTGTTAGGCCACGTGGCTGGGCACCCATGGGGTGGGGGCTTCTAACCTCATTAATATGCATAACTGTTATAACTCAAGCACTGTTGTAGTTAGGATGATGAATCCTGTGTTATTATGACAACCTTGAACAAGAGATTCGATTAAAATAACAAATGACCATATATGGTCATGTGAGCTCATTAATATGCATAACTGTCATATCTCAAACACTGTTGCAGTTAGGAAGTGGAATCCTGTGTTATTATGACAACATTGAACAAAAGATTTGATTAAAATAACAGATGACCATATATAGTCACGTGAGCTCATTAATATGCATAATCGTTATATCTCAAACACTTTTGCAGTTAGGAAGATGAATCCTGTGTCATTATGACAACAGTTAACAAGAGATTTGATTAAAATAACAGATAACCATATATGGTCATGTGAACTCATTAATATGCATAACCATTATATCTTAAACACTGTCGCAGTTAGGAAGATAAATCCTGTGTCATTATAACAACAGTGAACAAGAGATTTGATTAAAATAACAGATAACCATATATGGTCATGTGAACTCATTAATATGCATAGCAGTCATATCTAAAACACTGTCGCAGTTAGGAAGATGAATCCTGTGTTATTATGACAACAGTGAACAAGAGATTTGATTAAAAATAACAGATGACCATATATGGTCATGTGAACTCATTAATATGCAAAGCAGTCATATCTAAAACACTGTCGCAGAGCAGGACGTGTAACAAGTGTCATTATGAAGACATTGAATGAAAGATGTAACTGACATTAGAAATGGCTATATATGATTATGTAATCTCATTATTAAGAACATGGCTCATTATATATCCTGAAAACCATATTTCGATAACCAAACCAGGTAAATACATGGTACCAACTTCATTTTGACCTCATGTTACTGATAATTCAAGCTACCTGATTGTCTAACATGTGACCACATTAATTATGAAACAGAATCTTGTCAGCTTGGGCCCCGGTGACGCCGCTTGCGGCTTTAATTTCTTCTTTCTTCTTTCTTTCTTTCTTCCGTAACTTTTTTCGTCAAGCCGTTTGAGAAAACCGCTGAACGGAATGGTCTGATAATGTTCTATACTGATAGTCCCTAATGTGAACTGGTGCAACATGCTTTCAGAATTTTGATTGGTCAATTAGTTTGGCAGCCATATTGGATTGAAATAAAACCGGAAGTGGCTGTTTGACCACTTTCTGAGGGTCTAGGCGTCTAGATTTTTTTATGGTATATAGTACTACTCATATGTAATAAATATCAGCAATAAAAACTTTAGCGGTCATGTGACTTTTCCCGCCATTTTGTTTTTCCTAAAAACGGCAAAAAACACTTAAAAATCTTCTTCTTCAGAACCACCAAGTAGAATGCTCTCATATGTAGTATTTAGCTTCTATATATGAATCCCATTTATGTTTGAACATTTTTTTACGATTGGTCACGTGGTTTGGCCACCATTTTGGATTTCTTCTAAACAGGAAGTAGTTTTTTACTCTGGCAACACTTGAGGGATTATTTTCAATTTTACTTCATGGCATCAGTGTATCAAACCCTTTCAAAAATCTAAAAAAAAATTCAGATCAGTCACATGGTTTGGCCGCCATTTTGGATTTTAAGCAAAATTGACAAAAAGTGTGGGTATTTGTTTCTCAGAGACGATTCAACCAATCTACTAGATGTTTTTATATTTACCATGCCTGCCCTTAGCTCCATATGAGAAAAATAATATTATTTTGATCAGTCACATGGTTTGGCCGCCATCTTGGATTTTGTGAAAATAGACATTATGCAACTACATGTTTTGTATTAGTCTGATTTCTTTCAAATTTTGTATGTGCATTTGTGTCATCAGATGCATCATTTTGCCCCAATAGCACACTGCTAGGCCACGTGGCTGGGCACCCATGGGGTGGGGGCTTCTAACCTCATTAATATGCATAACTGTTATAACTCAAACACTGTCGCAGTTAGGGTGATGAATCCTGTGTTATTATGACAACAGTGAACAAGAGATTTGATTAAAATAACAGATGACCATATATGGTCATGTGAACTCATTAATATGCATAACCATTATATCTTAAACACTGTTGCAGTTAGGAAGATGAATCCTGTGTTATTATGACAACAGTGAACAAGAGATTTGATTAAAATAACAGATGACCATATATGGTCATGTGAACTCATTAATAAATATAACCATTATATCTTAAACACTGTTGCAGTTAGGAAGATGAATCCTGTGTTATTATGACAACAGTGAACAAGAGATTTGATTAAAATAACAGATGACCATATATGGTCATGTGAACTCATTAATATGCATAACCATTATATCTTAAACACTGTTGCAGTTAGGAAGATGAATCCTGTGTTATTATGACAACAGTGAACAAGAGATTTGATTAAAATAACAGATGACCATATATGGTCCTGTAAACTCATTAATATGCATAGCAGTCATATCTGAAACACTGTCGCAGAGCAGGACATGTAACTAGTGTCATTATGAAGACATTGAATGAAAGATGTAACTGACATTAGAAATGGCTATATATGATTATGTAATCTCATTATTGTGCATAAGAACATGGCTCATTATATATCCTGAAAACCATATTTCGATAACCAAACCAGGTAAATACATGGTACCAACTTCATTTCGACCTCATGTTACTGATAATTAAAGCTACCTGATTGTCTAACATGTGACCTCATTAATTATGAAACAGAATCTTATCAGCTTGGGCCCCGGTGACGCCGCTTGCGGCTTTAATTTCTTCTTTCTTTCTTTCTTTCTTTCTTCCGTAACTTTTTTCGTCAAGCCGTTTGCGAAAACCGCTGAACGGAATGGTCTGATAATGCTCTATACTGATAGTCCCTAATGTGAACTGGTGCAACATGCTTTCAGAATTTTGATTGGTCAATTAGTTTGGCAGTCATATTGGATTGAAATAAAACCGGAAGTGGCTGTTTGACCACTTTCTGAGGGCCTAGGCCTCTAGATTTTGTTATGGTATATAGTACAACTCATGTGTAATAGATATCAGCAATAAAAACTTTAGCGGTCATGTGACTTTTCCCGCCATTTTGTTTTTCCTAAAAACGGCAAAAAACACTTATAAATCTTCTTCTTTAGAACAACCAAGCAGAATGCTCTCATATGTAGTATTTAGCTTCTATATATGAATCCCATTTACGTTTGAAAAAATTATTACGATTGGCCACGTGGTTTGGCCACCATTTTGGATTTCTTCTAAACAGGAAGTAGTTTTTTACTCTAGCAACACTTGGGGGATTATTTTCAATTTTGCTTCATGGCATCTGTATATCAAACCCTTTCAGAAACCTAAAACAGATTTCAGATCAGTCACATGGTTTGGCCGCCATTTTGGATTTTAGGCAAAATTGACCAAAAGTTTGGGCATTTGATTCTCAGAGATGATTCAACCAATCTACTAGATGTTTTTATATTTACCATGCCTGGCCTTAGCTCCATATGAGAAAAATAATATTATTTTGATCAGTCACGTGGTTTGGCCGCCATCTTGGATTTTGTGAAAATAGAAATTATGCAACTACATGTTTTGTATTTGTCTGATTTCTTTCAAATTTTGTATGTGCATTTGTGTCATCAGATGCATCATTTTTCTCCAATAGCACACTGCTAGGCCACGTGGTTTGGCACCCATGGGGTGGGGGCTTCTAACCTCATTAATATGCATAACTGTTATAACTCAAGCGCTGTTGTAGTTAGGATGATGAATCCTGTGTTATTATGACAACGTTGAACAAGAGAAGTGATTAAAATAACAGATGACCATATATGGTCATGTGAGCTCATTAATATGCATAACCGATAAATCTTAAACACTGTTGCAGTTAGGAAGATGAATCCTGTGTTATTATGACAACTGTGAACAAGAGATTTGATGAAAATAACAGATGACCATATATGGTCATGTGAACTCATTAATATGCATAGCAGTCATATCTGAAACACTGTCGCAGAGCAGGACGTGTAACTAGTGTCATTATGAAGATATTGAATGAAAGATGTAACTGACATTAGAAATGGCTATATATGATTATGTAATCTCATTATTGTGCATAAGAACATGGCTCACTATATATCCTGAAAACCATATTTCGATAACAAACCAGGTAAATACATGGTACCAACTTCATTTCGACCTCATGTTACTGATAATTCAAGCTACCTGATTGTCTAACATGTGACCTCATTAATTATGTAACAGAATCTTATCAGCTTGGGCCCCGGTGACGCCGCTTGCGGCTTTAATTATGTGTTAGTTTCTGTTGTTTCAAAGATTGAATTATGTATGACAATAATATTTCACACTATAAACAATGTTTCACTAAAATATGCGATTCAAAGGCAACCCAAATTGTAAAAAGCAATATCAAGTTCCGCGTATAAACACTGTTGTAAAGTGGTGGCGGGGCGGAATTTTAGCCAAAACCGGCGAGTAAGGCGTCATCGAACTCCGCACAGTTCGATACGCGTTACTTATCACTGCACAAAGCAGATTTGCATAGATCTCATTTGCATATTCGAATATGTTCGAACTACAGGATCCTGACGGTTAACAAAGTTATGCCTAAGTCACTTGGTTACTTTAATCACTTTAATAAGACGTTTCACGCCCTGAATCCGAATAAAATGTTTAGTGATTAGAACAAAATATACAAGACTTGCTTTAGAAAACTGCAATAATTTCCTAGATGCCAAAGCATTATAATGTACAATAAATAACTTTATAAACTTACTAGAACCTTTGTGTTCTATGACTGTTAGATGCGGAAAATCGAACCCGTTCAAGCCAGAAATAGTATTGAAATATTTACCAGAATACAAGATGAACGGAAATGTTAGGAAACCCCTTTCAGTGAAATTAGTCTTTAATGTTTCTTTCCCAACTATATTCGTTAACACAACGTTTCTTTCCTCCAAGTTTTAGTGTATCACATGCGCCATTTCACCACTATAACATTACCTCGCAAAACATAGTCCGCGATAAAATGGTTCGTATTTACGTTTTTACTGAAGTCTGACATTAATAAATAGTTCGGAAGTCACATACGTGTTTTTCCACTTTTTGTAGTACGTTTTCAGATGTAACAGCTGCAGAAAAATGGTCGTGCGTAGCGAGGTGATTGACCACAAAAGTGAAGGCTGTGGCAGAGGCACTATTGCACTATTGCGCAAAGCGCAAAGGCCTCTGGGAAGGAGATTGAGGCGTCATATGACACAGGTTTGTGCTGGGACAGCGCTTCCGGTGACGACACAACGGGGGGCGGGGGGAATGACCGCCAGTCGGCCAAAGGTCAACCAAGAGAAAAAAACTAAATCGATGTGCATAAGTAGAGAGTTTAAGATTTGCGTACGTAACGGGAACGTAACGTGATGTTCTAATTTCGTTTGCGTTACGTTCTCGGGTGTCAGAAAACGATTAAGTACAAGCGCCCATAACGGGAACGTAACTGAAACCAGAATCATGTCAATCCGTCTCATTGGGCAACAATAACTACCTAATAACATTTGTTATGTCATTTCTCATCCGGAATCTGAATTAGTAGTTAGTTCACAGACATTTGACAGAGCTCTCGCTATTTCCATCCACTCTGCTGAGGTCCCAGGCCTGTTTGCCGAATCCTCTTTCAGCAGATCAATATCATGCGTTTTTAGTGGGTATAAATGTCAGCTAAAATGCATCCAATATTTCTTATTTCATCATAAATATTCAAAAACACTCTAATATAAAACGTTTTATCAATGTCAATGAAAATTATTCAAAATTGACAGCGAGAAAAGCTCTCGGAAATCAACTACGAGTCAGTCACCTTGATCACGTTCAAAACGACTGCCGAACGACCAGGCAACCGATGACGTCATTGGTTCGCGCGGAGGTCATGCACAAAGCAGTGACGTATCCGTTCTCGTTCCGTTCTCGTATGCGCATCTTAATGTCTCTATTGTCACACGCAACGTAATATTACCGTAATTGGTATAGTACAGGTGTGATGGTTCAAATACCAAAATGGCAACAGTAACATAAAGACTTCCCTGGCGGCGATGATAACATACGAACACGGAGCCAACAGATGAGGTTTCAACTGGTACTGGTATTATTATACTCTGCAAACATCAAGTACCATAACGCGGTAAAACTCCACTACTCCAATGACTAGATACTTAAACTCCAATACAATTCAACGAGATCTCCGATCTGAACTCAGTGCTGAACAACTCCCCGATACATACTTCCACTGTCTATAAATAGACCATTACATCAGCATACATAATGAGTCTGGCACTTACTACAAATTTCTAGAATGTTCCATTACTTTCTATTGCCTCCTACAGTGTTCTATTACCTATTCAACCAGTTTCTAAAAAAAATCTAGAATATTCCACCCAGACACAGCACGGTTCTAGAACATTCTCAGCGACACGGAGGTGGTAAACAAGTCGTATGCGACATGCCTCCCCTCTCAAGAATATTATAACATAATATTACATGACTAGCAACGACGTCAATAATACGAATATGATAGCAATTTCAAATAAAACAACAATACAATATATCAAATCGAACCGAATAAAGCTCTGAATACATAAATTCGAAAATCACATACAGTAGAATATAATAAAATATGAAATATAATCATAAACGAATAACATTCTACTATACTGTTCAAAAGTTCAGGTAGTCAGGTAGGTGACGTCTCCCGCTCAACATACAACTTTAACATATTTACATGATACGTCTTCACTTTGTCACCTACCCTCACTCGATAATCGTTTTCGCCTATTACCTGCTCCACCACATAAGGACCCTTCCACTGCATCAATAGCTTGTTGTTGTCAGTTGGCAGCAAAATTAACACCTTATCTCCTTCCTTAAACACTCGCTTCTTCGCTTGTATCGTTTCTGTGCCTTTTGTAATTCCTCTCGAGCAATCTCTAAAGTCTGTTCTAACCGATCTCTCAACTCAAACACTGGTAACTATTAACTATCTCAGGAGTATCACTTTCTTTGGTCCTTAACTCTTTAAGGATCTTCATTGGGTCTCTAACCGTTCGACCATATAACAGCTCAAATGGGGAAAAACCAGTTGACTCCTGTGGTACCTCTCTATATGCGAAGAGTAAAGCACTAATATACCGATGCCATTGCCTTGGTTGTTCATGGCACAACCGCTTTAACATCTTCTTCAAAGTACCATTAAACTTTTCCACCAGTCTATTACAAATGGGGTGATAGGGCGTAGACGTCAGTCTCTTAATGCTGAGCAATCTTGATACTTCTTGCATGCATTCTGACACAAACTGAGTCCCCATGTCACTTAGTACTTCTTCTGGAACCTCCAATCGGCTATAAAAGTCAATCAAAGCCTCGGCTATAGTCTCCGTATCTATATTTTAAGTGGAACCGCCTCTGGATACCGTGTAGCATAGTCCACCATAGTTAAGATGTATCGATGACCCCCGTCACTGGCTGGCGTAATTGGTCCAACCAAATCTATAGCCACACGCTTGAATGGCATATCAATTAAAGGCATCTTACCTAATGGGGCCTTCACAACTGATCTCATCGAAACAGTCTTCTGGCACACATCACACGACCTACAAAAATTGGTAACATCTTGATGTAGCCCAGGCCAATAAAAGCTAGTCACAATCCGGTCTTCTGTCTTCTTTATCCCCATGTGTCCACCAAATATTGAATCATGTGAAATCTCCATAACAAGAGTCCTCAACAGTTTTGGCACAACCACTTGACGTACGGTCTTGCCTCCTGGAACTGAACGATCCTGATACACACGATTGTCGCATACGACTTGTTTACCACTTCCGTGTGACTGAGAATGTTCTAGAACCGTACTGTGTCTGGGTGGAATTTTTAGAAGTTGGTTGAATAGGTAATAGGACACTGTAGAAGGCAATATAAGGTAATGGAACATTCTAGAAATTTGTAGTAAGTGCCAGACTCATTATGTATGCTGATGTAATGGTCTATTTATAGACAGTGTGGGTGTATATATAACGGAGTTGTTCAGCACTGAAATCAGATCGGCGATCTCGTTGAATTGTATTGGAGTTTAAGTATCTAGTCATTGGAGTAGTGGAGTTTTACCGCGTTATTGTACTTGATGTTTGCAGAGTATAATACCAGTACCAGTTGAAACCTCATCTGTTGGCTCCGTGTTTGTATTTTATCATCGCCGCCAGGGAAGTCTTTTTGTTACTGTTGCCATTTTGGTATTTGAACCATCACACCTGTACTATACCAATTATGGTAATATTACGTTGCGTGTGACAACGATATAGCAAGCCCCCATATACCTGGAACTCTGTTGTATGGTGCCCTCTCACTTCTGGTTCTCTCTTACTATAATACTTCTTCAACGATGTGTCTGCTTGCTGCATCTCGATTAAATTGTCTTTTGTTACATATGCTCCAGTCTTTAAAACACACACTTTGAGCGGCTTCACCTTACCAGATTTCTTCGCTTGCGCTCAGGTTGTTACTGCTCCACTCACATTCCACACTGGATCCGGGTCATCTGGTGGTTTTGCTCCGGGCACATTCCCAACAATTAACTCATAGATTGGGTCCTGCACACATAATGCTTCAATCGTGCCTCTCAAATATGGCGTATCAATTTCCATCATGGCGACTGGAACCCTTCTTACAGTACGATCAACCATCAATATATGACCCTTCTTTTTTGTATACTGGTCATCTGGTACCAAGCTCTTCTCGACTATAATGCCATTACACCCAGTGTCTCTCAACATGGTCACAACTGTGTCACCAACCTTCCCTTGACCCACAGGCAAAGTCCTGTCCTCCACAACGCCACTCCGTTCCATACATGCACCATTCACAACCTTTAACTGCTCCCCCGATGCTAACAACAAATGGTCCTTCTCAATCGTTTTAGGCACATCACTGTCAATTTGAACAGCACAGCTAGCACTGATATTAGACTCCTCTTTAACCACTGCAGCTGCACCAGTAGTAGTGCTGGGTTTGACACTCTTTCTTTCTTGACCCTTGTGTTGTCCACTATGGCAGAACTTAGCCACATGTCCTATGTCACCACACTGAAGGCACTGTTTACCTTTGTCATGGTTGACATCAGTAACGCGGGATAGACATTGTGATGCTCGATGACCAACACCCTGACGTACAAAACACCAGATACTACTACCCTGTCCCACATCAGTATTTCTAATGGCAGTCTTATCATTACGCCTCACCTGGTCCTTCGTGGATAACTGTCGATCATGTGCCACTAGGTACTGCTTTGCTATTACTGCCAACTCATCTAAATCTTTGGGTGCTCTTTCTTTAAAGAGGAACTAAATAGAGCCTATTTTGGTGTTAGTATTTATCAAGTTATGTATATTGATTATAAATTTGAAAAAAAAATTAAAAAAATGATTATCTTCAGAGTTATGATGATTTAAATATGAGAAACTATAAACCTGCGAAGGACTTCCGTTTGCACCATCTTGCCATAAAAAACGCCCTCATGAGGTATAAACAGGTAAGGTAACAAAGCATGATGACGAAATAGTATCTCATTAAATATAAGCAACTTACAGAGCCATAGCTGGCTGGACTGGTGAATTGACTTCTAGTCTAGGTTGTTTCGACTTTTACAAGCATATCAACATACAAACATTATGGATGTGCGATTGATCGAGATAGGCATTTTGTTTTGTTTTTTGTCTAACTGTCTAATAAATTCTGTTTCCAGTACTGCACCGTGCGGCGTGCAAATTATTCAAAGTATGGATGCTGGAGTATGCAATCTTGACTTCGTAGGGTGGTGGTGGAAACATTTTCGTCCATATATTCACGGGGCTGCACTGGCAAATCATGGGACAAGTGTCACAGGAACACCAAGCAGATTCACAGACTTCCGTGTAATTTGAAATAAAACTTTCATCCGAACAAGGGGCATCGTCGACGATATACTCTCATCACTCACACTGGACTGATCTGAATCGTCACAGTATACCGTACTTCCCTGATCATAAGCCCGGAGGCATGAACACGTAAAGGAAACGCAAGGGATGAGCTTGTACTCGAGGACCAACTCAGAAAAAATGATTTTGTTTGGGGGTTAAACACTGTAACCATCTTGCAAACAACGAAAAATTATCCAAAAAAATATTCGTTCACCACGCCGGGCTCGGGAAAATAATACTTATTTTTGAAAAAAAATGCGTCATTGATTTGAACGATACTTACAATGAAGAAACAAACATGTTCATAAAAAACACGCATATTTTATTACAATACGATTTACATACCGTCTGAATTTACGGTGAAATAATGGGTAGGGTCTGTGAGGAAACAGTGGACAAAGGCATTTATCATTATCTTCGTTTTGGTATGTTTTCGATCGTACGCAAACTCTCGACGCAAAACAATTTTTCAGCACGATTTGACCTGGAACAACTTCCTTTGACATAACAGGTCATATCTTTCATTAACCAATCAAAATGATGTGTCGTAATGATGAAATTTTCCGATTATTGACGATGATTTTTTAGCGCAATGCGGAAGTGAATTACAGCAATGTTAAAATGCTATCTGTAGCACTGATTGCAACGAAAAAAACGATTATTTTTCCCCTAAAATCGCAATTTCCGAAATATAAACAACGGTTAATAGTAACCGTGGGTAAACTGAGTGTGGAGAAAGAATTTAAACACCTTTCTCGGTCGCCAACATGTCCCATCGTTCAAACCCTAGGCCTTTCATGATAGTCTCAAAGTAAACCATGCCCAATAACCAGATACACGCTTTGACGATCACATTTTTGGCTTTTCGAAGGCTACTACTCAAAGAAATATGGATTACTCCAGAATTGCAACATCGATGTTCATCCTTTGTAAATGACAGAATAGAAACGATGCGAATCACGTTGTGTACGTTCGCCATGCACTCTGAACTTAAAATTAATGCAGTCTTCTCATAAAACTAAAAGCATGAACCAAACTAACATGCCAATCACGATTATTATGAAATGAAACACACCTTTTACACGCATATTTTAAAGAATATCGTCGACGCCCAGTAAAAACACTCTGGGCTTATAATCGTGAATGCCCTCAACTCGATAAATACCAAGTAAAAACATAGGGATGGGCTTCATACTCGGGAGGGGCTTACGATCGGGGAAGTACGGTACTTTAACGCAATTGGGCTGTCACTCTCAGAATACTGTGGTTCAAATGCATAAGGCTCTAACCCAAGTTTTAAAAAGCACATTGTGCATATAAAAGTTGAGTTTATACTAATAGTACACAATGCTTGGCAGCATGAACGGCTATGTACAATGGCGTATACGAATGCGATCAGATACAAAAACGTCATAGCTTTGAAAAGTACCCGGATGTTAAATATGTTCGTTCGTTAATTATTCCCCTCCATGAATGGCCTCCATGGTAAGCACTTCAAATGCCTATCCAAGCTACAGTTATAATTAAAACAAAATTAAACCACTGCAATATTATTTCGAATACAGTTTAGAATATATATACAACTATAAATTAAGGCCGCATTTGGGTTCGCTTTAAGATAAACTGCAAGTTCTCTTGTACAGGCACCAATAAACTGCTCCTTCACCATCAAGTCGGTAACACCATCATATGTTGCTGCAGTGCCTGACAACTCTACCCATTTAGCAAAATAATTCTTAAGCCGCACAATTAACTGGTCAGGACTCTCGGAACTTTCAGGTTTAATTTCACGGAATCGCTTCCTGTACCCATCCTCTGTGAAATCGTATCTTGTCAACAGCGACACCTTCACCCGATCATAGTCAACCGCATCAGTATCGGACACCCTAGAATATACTTCCAGTGCTCTACCAGTCAACAGCGCACTCAATTCTGTGGCCCATCCATCTCTATGCCAATTCGCATTCGTTGCAAACCTCTCAAACCGCAATAAATAACTATCAAGTTCGTCCTCACTATTAACAAATGCAGGCAACTTTGGTGACTGCATCACTGACCACATTTCGTTCACCACCAAAATCAGCCTATTGAAACCCCGGCATTGCTGCTTGCAGCTCTAATTTCCTCAACTCAAACTCTTTTCTTTTCTTTTCTTTTCTTCCGCTTCCAATCGTAACTTTTCCCTTCTTTCCTCAATTTTCCTTTCCTTTTCTCGCTGTTCTGCTTCCGCTTCCAGCCGTAACTTTTCCTTTCTTTCCTCAATCTCCATTTTCCTCACCTCTGCTTCTATTTCCATTTTTGCCTTTCTCTCTTCCCTCGCCGCTTGCCTGTCAGCCCGCTGAGAACTCGATTGCTCCAAAATAAATTTCCTTTTGTCTTCTCCAGTCATTCCCAGTTCATCCGCCCATTCCATCAACTCTTGTTTCGACATATCTTTTATCTCGCTGGCCATGTTGTCTTCTATATGTCTTCACTGTTCCCGGACGAGCCCCCAGATGTCACACGCAACGTAATATTACCGTAATTGGTATAGTACAGGTGTGATGGTTCAAATACCAAAATGGCAACAGTAACAAAGACTTCCCTGGCGGCGATGATAACATACGAACACGGAGCCAACAGATGATGTTTCAACTGGTACTGGTATTATTATACAGTACTCTGCAAACATCAAGTACAATATCGTGGTAAAACTCCACTACTCCAATGACTAGATACTTAAACTCCAATACAATTCAACGAGATCTCCGATCTGAACAACTCCCCTATATATACCTCCACTGTCTATAAATAGACCATTACATCAGCACACATAATGAGTCTGGCACTTACTACAAATTTCTAGAATGTTCCATTACCTTCTATTGCCTCATACAGTGTTCTATTACCTATTCAACCAGTTTCTAAAAAAAAATCTAGAATATTCCACCCAGACACAGCACGGTTCTAGAACATTCTCAGCGACACGGAAGTGGTAAACAGGTCGTATGCGACAATAAGCATCCCATTATAGCTTGTATTTGTATCTGCTTTGAACAAAATTGGCTGACAGATGGAATCAAAAACATAAGTCCCAGTTTCCGTTTGAATCAACAAGATTCCATCAACTGATACCAGGCACCTACAGGTAGCACATGACCCTTATGATCATCATAGTGTCTTTAAAACTAGGTCAAACTCTTTAGATCTTGAAGATAACAAAATGGGATGGAAAAATTACAGGGTAATGGAATTTGTGGAGTCTGCAATCAGGGCAAAGAAGACATTTACCACTTTCTTTATCTTTGTAGGTCATCTAATCATATTAGAAAGGAATTTTATTTATCTTTAGAAACCTCACTGAGAAACAATGTTGAATCTTCATCAATAATAGTTTTCTTTCAGGGGGTTGAATTATAGATTCAATTTCTTTTTTGGCGATACACTATGGAACATAAATGAAAATGTGGGAAATACCTCATCAGCTTTAATTAGGAAATATGTAACTGATTTATGGCATTATAGGAAAGAAATGATGAATGTAATTTAAGATATGTATTACTGTTTTCATGCTGCCGATACAAAGGTTGAATAAACATTATTATATTATATTATAATTATGACGTCAAGACAATCATCAGTAATTTGTGAACGCTGCCAGAATCGTGACAAATAATGGTAACTAAATATGGTTCATTTGTAAGTTGTAAGCCCACAAATATGTTCAATTTGTTAATTTTATATGCATTAATCATAAATTTGACAATAATCATTTGAATGTATGATGTGTTGACTTATATATGGTGCTATTTTCATAACGGTCGTGCAGTCAATAGTGATCGTGTCGTTCAGTTTCGATTGTCGTATAAGGTGCAGATGCAGTTTACCCGACAGGTATTTTAATTAGTTAATTAGGAAACCAAGATGACCTCCCTTGTCCATAAAACTATATATTTTCGGAAAGCTTATTGTTTGAATTTAAAAATGTTGTTACTATTTTTTTTCCATGGACACTGTAGTTTGAAATATGCACAAAAATGTGCTTTTTTGGTCAAAAGTGATTTAAAAAAAAATTAGCCTTTAAACCATGCTTCCGTTTCCTGTCAAAATTGGTTTATGGGTACATCTGTTTACTATGAAGAAAGTGCTGTCTTGAAAACTGTCTACCAGTTGTCAATTTTGCGGGGCAGCAGCTCAAATTTCACTACTTCAAGTTTATGCATAAATTAACACCCAGGCTAGTTTTTTGTACGATTGTTGTAACACTGTTCAACCAAAAACAATGCCCCGACGGTGTTTTGAAGATAAACACATTGTCAATCATTTGTGAAAATTTCAAAACAAAAGGTCAAAGCGTCTAGGAGCTATTTTTTTAAAGTTCTGGAATGTGCACTAAAAAGAAGCTGAGATAATTGCTAATTTGCATAACAATTTACTCAGTAAGAAGTTTACTAATGCTCATAATTAAAATGGCTGTAACAGTTCCAATTCAAATTGAAATGTATTATCGTTTTGTTAAAAGTTAAATATAGTGCATAATATGAAGATCCCGTCATTTCTTTTTTCACCATGTTTCTTTTTTATTATTAATGTACAGCCTTGCTAAATCTTGCTAAGCATTCAAAAGAGAGAATGTTTATTTGTTTATTTTGTTATCTATATTTTAAAATCGTTTTTTTTTTTAGTATGTTCCACTATTCACAATTTTACACAATTTTAACAGTCTATAGCCAAGACTGTTTGGATAATAAAAAGCAAAAAAAATGTCTCTCCCAAGTGCCTACGAACCTGCATATCTACCTTAAATCAGTACCAGTACGTTTCATCCCAGTTGTTTCAGTACCAGTACGTTTCATCCAAGTTGTTTCAGTATGTCAAGAGGTCTAGATATATATTTGTGTTAAATCTGAAATAATTCATACAAAGCGAATGGGAATGCCAAACAGTGATTGGTATAACTTAAACTATATAGATCACACTTGTTGTGGGGTCTTTTCACGGGCCATAAAGGCATTGGAAATCATTAAGATGGTTATCGTTACAAGACGACAATGATCTCAGGCCAATAACAATTGGACATCTAAGAACCATAGAGAATTTATAAATAAGGGAACGAACACATTCATCATACACGCACAGCACTAAATGACACCAAATTTGAATTAACTGCAATGTGCGTACGCACACTTTAATACAAAGAGCAAAAGTTTGACACATATAGCTTCACAAAATCGGCTAATTAAATATTACTGCATTGCCTAAATATTTTAGACGGTTCCGATAAACGTAACCGCGGTCGAAATATGCAGGTAAGGCAAGGGGAAACTGGAACCTGGCTGTTTGTGCGTGTAAGGCAGATGTACTATACCGGACGTAACGATGTCGAACTGCAGCAACAAACTTCAGACGGCTTGGTTTCCAGGGGTGGCTCACATCACGAGGACGCTGTACAGTAACTATAGCTGACACCAGGACGACCAGAGAGTGAATTCTCAATCCGGAGTTCAATGGTGACGTTATCTGTGTTATACCGTACTTCTGGTGGATCGTCCAACACGCCCCCCAAGGCACGCTTTCTTGTTCAATTTATTGTGGACCATATGTAAATCAAGATGACACCCCTTTGTTTACACTGCTCATTTCTAATTGGTCGAAACCAGAAGAATTGCGAGAAACTACCACATCAGGTGCGACAGGAATGTTATGCAAACTGACAGAAATCTCGGGAATCAAGTCTTCGGTACCATAGTATTTGGAGACAAATCTCACCCCAGGTAAATTCTTTGTCGTCCAATCAGACTGCTCCCCTTGCGCAGAATGTAACAATTCGTGCATGCAATATATGTATTAAGTATTTCTTTATTTCTCCACCTATAACAAGTCACAAAGTATTCCCCTTTCTATGTAAATCATGTATGCATTTAAAAGCTTATAAGCCTAACAGGGAGGGCGTAATACTTGGAAATAAATTAAACTTTGGATTCCTGACACAGTACCAGTACGTTTCATCCCAGTTGTTTCAGTACCAGTACGTTTCATCCCAGTTGTTTCAGTACCAGTACGTTTCATCCCATTTGTTTCAGTACCAGTACGTTTCATCCCAGTTGTTTCAGTACCAGTACGTTTCCTCCCATTTGTTTCAGTACCAGTACGTTTCATCCCAGTTGCTTCAGTACCAGTACGTTTCATCCCAGTTGTTTCAGTACCAGTACGTTTCATCCCAGTTGTTTCAGTACCAGTACGTTTCATCCCAGTTGTTTCAGTACCAGTACGTTTCATCCCAGTTGTTTCAGTACCAGTACGTTTCATCCCATTTGTTTCAGTACCAGTACGTTTCATCCCAGTTGTTTCAGTACCAGTACGTTTCATTCCAGTTGTTTCAGTACCAGTACATTTCATCCCAGTTGTTTCAGTACCAGTACGTTTCATCCCGGTTGTTTCAGTACCAGTACGTTTCATCCCGGTTGTTTCAGTACCAGTACGTTTAATCCCATTTGCTTCAGTACCAGTACGTTTCATCCCATTTGTTTCAGTACCAGTACGTTTCATCCCATTTGTTTCAGTACCAGTACGTTTCATCCCAGTTGTTTCAGTACCAGTACGTTTCATCCCATTTGTTTCAGTACCAGTACGTTTCATCCCAGTTGCTTCAGTACCAGTACGTTTCATCCCAGTTGTTTCAGTACCAGTACGTTTCATCCCAGTTGTTTCAGTACCAGTACGTTTCATCCCAGTTGTTTCAGTACCAGTACGTTTCATCCCATTTGTTTCAGTACCAGTACGTTTCATCCCATTTGTTTCAGTACCAGTACGTTTCATCCCAGTTGTTTCAGTACCAGTACGTTTCATCCCAGTTGTTTCAGTACCAGTACGTTTCATCCCGGTTGTTTCAGTACCAGTACGTTTCATCCCGGTTGTTTCAGTACCAGTACGTTTCATCCAATTTGCTTCAGTACCAGTACGTTTCATCCCATTTGTTTCAGTACCAGTACGTTTCATCCCATTTGTTTCAGTACCAGTACGTTTCATCCCATTTGTTTCAGTACCAGTACGTTTCATCCCAGTTGTTTCAGTACCAGTACGTTTCATCCCAGTTGTTTCAGTACCAGTACGTTTCATCCCAGTTGTTTCAGTACCAGTACGTTTCATCCCAGTTGTTTCAGTACCAGTACGTCTCAGCAGCGGACGTTATGTACCTTTGTTTCGCGGTAACTCGGCTTTCGCCATTTATGCACTTTCATAATAATTGGGTTTATTGAAAAAAAAAAATAAACAAGAGACTGTATGCAAGTCTATCTTCGACGTTTCGACGGCGATAAGACTCGATTTTCAAGGACACAGGTTGTTAGGATCGGACAATTTCTTTTGTTTCGAGATCTTTGTATGTCTAAGTCTCATAGCAACTAGGATCTTGTATAATCAAATTGGGACAACCCCAGGGACAATCTCTAATATAGCAAAACTGTCGGTTGTGAACTCTCATGTAGTAGGATTTCCTCAGAGAGTTACAGAGAAAAGACAAACATGCATAGCAAAGGCAAGACTTTCTCTTGTCCAGATTACATAATAAATTATTTGTAATTACTAAAATTCAATGGATATATTTGCATATGTTAAATTTTGAAAACTTCAAATGCAAATATATTAATGGCGAATAAATATAAACACGCTGTTCTTGTAAAATGCGACAATTTTCTAGATTTGTATGAAGAAAACACCCGCATCCGAAACGTCCGCATGTGGAAAAAAACGGGCCAAAACGTTCTACATTCGTTCCGTTCAATTCGAATTATATGGGGGGAACTGAAAATGGTACCAATTTGTATTCCATTATGAAAACAGGAAAGTACAACAAAAATGTAATATTTTTTTCTAGGAAACGAAACATCGCCCATACTCTCTCCCGGATGTTCTCGTCTTGTCGATTGTGCTGGCTCAGTTGAGTCAACGGATGGATTTGTAGCGCGGTCGACACCATTTTCGTCACGAGCCACACTCAATGCACTAGCGACTGCATGAGTAACAATTTCCGATATATTTTGTGAGAAGGATGCCATACTTTAGTGATGATTGTGTACAACAATCCAAATTTGCCGCGAGAACCTATTAACTTCCGGGTCAATTACAGTTCAGGGGTCATCGCGCATCCCTTAGTTTGCATACATGTGCGGCCTGGGAGAAATTTCAATTATATACATATAATGCGTTTGCGGTCCTTGACCACTGTTTTCATTATATAGAAATAAAGCCTTTCTCCGGGGACAGAGAGGCTGTGAATGTTGGAAGTAACTTTGGATTTGTTACACGGTAAAATGTGTGATCTCGGAACCATTTTATTTGCAAATAAAACCCAGCAACTCGGCATGTTATTTAGCAATTATATACCACAGTCACTTGGGGGCTGAAAATCAATAAATACTAATTTTCAAAAAAAAAATCATCCGCTATACGTATATAAATAAACAAGTTGTGAAACACGGCACCGAGTAAATCGACACCCTGTCGGTTTCAAATGTCGATTTCTTACCTTAAAATGCGAAACAAAATTTTTAGAGGGGATCAGGTGTTACGTTAATAACCATTGTTCATAATCGCTAACTTGGTTTTATTCAAAACTGCACAAATCCCGCGTTTTCTGATGATATCCGACGATTTCATGATCGAAAATGGCCAGCAGCCAGAATCAAGGGGGATTCGCACAGAGTTCTGGGTAAATCAAGTGCGCATACTCATTTTCAGCCAATCAGGCGTGCCGTAACAGCGAGTATTTCCTTGATTTTTATTGAAAATTAGTATTTATTGATTTTCAGCCCCCAAGTAACTGTGTTATATACATATAATATGTGCAGCCCTGGAGTGCAGTTTTCATTATATATAAATAATGCACATTGTTGTATTGTTTTATATATATGATGACAACACGCCGATTGTACCATTATTGTGCAATTTGCATGGTTTATATGGTAAATGCTATAGTTTATAGAGGAAATTATTTAAAATGTTAAGTTATTTACATATAATTTCGATTACACTTACAGTGACATATAATGTAAACCCTAATAAGATATACTTATTTATATATAATGAAATACAACTAATTTCTTTACAAACAATATAAATATGACTTAAACATAAATAAATGTGTTTATTTATTATTTGTATATAATTTTAAATATTCCACTTATGAACATATATTGTATTAGTCATGCTTATTTATAAATAAATAAAGTCTGTGAGTAGTTGTGCTTTATAAATGATAATGTTTATCGGTGATTTCAAAATTATTTATAAATAATTTGATCAGAAATGCATTATATACAAATAATTGTTATTGAAACCGATTATTTACAAATAACCTTACTCCGTGTAAATTTTAACATATAATATGATTAAATCATATAGAATATGACATATAAATAAATTTACAAACGGCACCCCATATAATCCTTCGAATGATGTGGTTATATTTTGTCTGATATTTCAGCTCTAAATATCTTCCCGTGTTCGGCGGCTAGTTGTGCTAATGTGATCACATTTATATTGTATAAAGGAGAGTCTCACAACATAATGACAAAAATCTACACTGTAACAAGTAACCTGTAGAATGCTGTGTGGGTAATATTTTTATATTGATTTTTGTTGCATTTGCAGCAAATAGTTACCAAACAATGAAAGATCGATAGGATTGGATATACCTCTCAGCTGGCTTCACATGCATAGTTCAAGACTGTCTAACCGGTGCTTATACCAGGATTTGGTTACAGCACCCAGAGTTAGCTGGACCAGTGCAATACAAACGTGACCTTGATAATAGGATTGTGTTCAAATAATAGAAGCTGACATTTTTGGACTAACATTATGTAATTGAAACACAAAATATAAGTATTAGAGGGATTACACAAGAGGTTATAGTTAATATGGGCAGATGATTTGCTGGAGCTGTTGGTAAATTTATGTAATTGATTTTGCTGTGATAATGTATACATGTATGAACAATTGTGTGAATATGGTGTTGTGTGTTATAGGAAGTAGGTGATGTCTTAAGTCTTTTGGTTATGTCATTTGAATCAAGAGGGTTAAAGTTCTTGATCGGAAAGAATGATTATATTTGTTCTTTGGCAGTGAATGGCTTATTTGTACTTGACTGTGACCCACCCACCATTCGATTGTAATTTGGCCAGCTGCTATTAGACATCACTCAGCATGACTAGTTGGAAGACAACCATGTAAAAATAGTGTGAATAGAATAAACGTCTGTAATGAACAAGGAAAAAATAAAGTTTTTATTTTTTATCTTAACCATCAATATACAACAAGTTTACAAAAAAATTCGAGTAAGAATAAAGTAAAAAGTTGAACCAATAGGAGATACAGGTGATGGTTGAATTATCTCGCCTGGAAGAAAATAAAAAAACAAGTGGTAAGGATTATATATTGTAATGAATGATTTGAGTAAGGTGTTGAGTAGAGGAATGTTCAATAGGAAGAACATTGTTGAAATGCTTTGGATATGATTGGACTTTCCATAAATTAAATCTTGAGGCACATTGTAAATAACTAGTGAGAGGATGCCGAAAGCACTACCGTGCATTCAAGCATCCCCTCAATGAAAACACAGGTTATGCACATTATAATGAGGTAAATTAGTGTTGTAAACGGAGTGTCATGATAAAATCTGGTATGATGTGCATGGAACGACTCATGGTGCAAAAGCAGATAAGTGTCAACGGAAGACCCAAATGATAGATATCACCACCGACCAATTTGGTAGTAGTCATATTGCCGAAAATACTATATCTTGTTGTTTTCAATAAGTATATGTGCAGCAACAATAAACTGTACAAAACCAGTAGTTAACTGTTTACAAGACAGTATTATAGACCCATATCATGCAAAGTTACAGGGTGTTGTACAAATATACCCCCTTACTTTTAGGCTATTGTATGTTCATCCAACTGTCCATTCAGAGTGAATAAGAAATAAAGTATGTGCAAAGAGACTATATGGAATGTAATTGTACTTCATAGAGTTATCAATGATGATATCAATTCCATCAGACTGATAGAACCGGTAAAAGTAATGAATTTATCGCATGGCAATGGTAATGTGTCATCTGACATATAACCGGAGTGAATTGACCATGTGCAAAAACAGCATTGTTGGTTTGCATAAGACAGCCCACACACATGCTATAAGGAGTAAACTTCTTGTATCACCAATGACAAGGCTGTAAATGAGTCAACATCAAACCAGATACATAGAATGTAAATGCATGGACCTGTTTGTACAGAATCCCAGTTCATCCCTCATTATTTATGTGGGTCATGTTAAAAAGATCTCAAACCATTATGAGGCCAATGAAAAACAAATTTGGTGTTTTCAGTTATGGAGTAAAAACTATTGGGTAGTTAGGCAGGGATTTTATTATTTTAGATTTATTTTTTCCCCAACATGTTCAGTCTATATCAAATACAATCAATTTAAACAATTTTTTTTACATGATGATATTACTATCAAATTTTGTTTGTTTTAGAAAAAGGTAACTCATTTCCATAAAAAGAAAATTAATAACAAATGACAACACATGTCATTGTTCAAGGTTGAGGTGAGTGGCATGAATTGTTGATCGGTGGCACCATTTCAAAAATGGCAGCTGGCAACAGAAAAACCTTCACTGATGTACATGTGTATGTAGTGAGCACAAGGAATTGGCCCCTATCAGTTTCTGCCTAATAAATGACAGTTATGTACATTACTGCTGTGGCCATTTACCTACAGTAGCAACATCACAAGCATGATAAAAGCCCTCTGATGTACACATTGCAGCTCTTGCTGTTTCTTGCATGTGACAAAAATCCACCTAAATCACAAGAAACTTGTAGTGAACCAAACAATGATCATGAAAAAGTAAGAATGAATACAGCCAGGCATGCCAATGTGGTGAATCAAATGCAAATGATCATGAAGATTAATCATGATCACATACTTCATATACATTATAACATTACATTATGGGCAAAGACTATAAATCATATCCATGCCCCTAGACATGGCCGTGACATCTGAGGTCATCATTTTGCCAATGCCATTCTTGCATGTCATTATTGCTGGTTGCATAGACTAGACTATTAATGTACAAGTTTTTACACATATCGGCCTTAATTGGTTTTAGATGCTATTTTATTGAGATGCATCGCGACAACTGTGGCCGTGAAGGACCGGTAGGTTAGGTAATTGTTACTAGTCGCACCGTGCACACACATCATATGAGTTCGCAGGCCATAGGCCTAGTAAATCGCTGTCATCATTTATATACGATGCAATATTTATTTTTGGTCATTAGTTTCTCTTATTCATGACATCATGTGCCAATAAATCCTGAAAATTGACCCACCGCTACCATGGCAAAGCCAAATCTGTTTTTTGAATACTTTCGCCCCACATTGTTACACTGTCAACGTAATCCCAACACAACTTTGAACTTTGAATAAAATGTAAATGCTGCCTCCAATCTAGAAAATACTATCGCAAAACGGTTGGAAATAATATATTTAACAGCTGAATACGTCCTAGCAATAAAATAAAGTGACTTCTAAAGACTGAATGTTATTTTGCGAACCTCGTATAGGTTAGCTTCATGTTCATGTCCTACCATGGTAACAGCCGAAAACATATTGCTTGTTTTTTACCGGCTTGTTTTCAATGGCAACCAAAGTATTTTTATCCAGTTCAAATCGTTCAGCAACATTTTTGGCATATTAGGTGTACATCACATGGAATACTACGATTGAGAGAACTTGATGTATGTTGACTGAGTTTTATCATAGTACAAGTACCAGGAGGTTTCTGCTGGCGACGTTGCGGCGTTACCCAGTTCCAAATAAAGATTACCAACGCCAAATGTGCAACATTTTAACTGGTAATCAAGATTCATTTAATCCATGGCTAACAAGCAACATCACAAGCGAAGTTGTAGCATGCAGTACTAGTAAGTCATCCCGTCAGTGGAGTACCGCTGTATCACGGCATGTTTGCCTTCAGCATTGTATTCAAACGAATCACGTGGTGTGCCGTTCATACAAGTTCAGGATTTTCAAACCAATATACAAAAACAGAAATGCTCAGAGATGCAAAAGAAGGATAGATATTACTTTTCACTATACACATCTCTGTTGATACTATCCCTCACATATTCTACTCCCAATTACTCCTGCGTAAAATGGACTAGCCTCTTTTCATGTTGACATTCAGAGTAAAATCATGTGACAGGCTGTTAAAATTGGCTGTTGCATACTCTTTCGCCGGTCTGGAAAATGTGTTTAATTAGCTCTCATTCAAGCAACAATGCAGATTTCCCAGTGGGAGTGAAACTATTCGACTCTGCCATTAAAAAATAGGGGTGTTTTCAGCAAAAAACGAATAACCATGGAATACACACAATATACTGAATTTCGGAACAAATCGTGCATTACTTACAGCAGCAGAATACCACAGAAATATCAGACGAAACATGAAAACACTATATATTGTATTTCAGCCTGAACCCTCTATATTGCAATTCAAGGAATTAACCCCATATGTGCATCCATTTCCCACCTTGGTATCACTCACCCCTGAAAACAAACCACGCTGAAGCGTTTGGTAAAAAGAACAAACGAATATCAAAACAAAGAACCGGTAACAGCTAGGTGAAACCAGTTCGAGGTGCGCGACGCACTACATTTATAAAAAAAAAAAATATTTCATTATGAAAACAGGAAAGGGTAACAAAAAATGTTATTTTTTTCAAGAAACTGAACTGCCTAATAGGTAAATCCCGACCTATCATTATCATGATTTATCGTCATCTTTAGAACATTACATTTACCCGTTATACTGTCACAACTATAAATATTGGCACATTGTATTCGTTGTACGGCGTAAACGGGAATTTAGATTTGAGACAGGAGTTGCCACGTCCTTACTGTCTAAGGTATGTGGTCAGAAAGGACAGTTGATCAGTCACTTCAAAGTTAAATTCACACAGCGAGAGGTGTTACATTTGAACCACAATTTTTAACAACACATTCCTAGTGGTGCAGTGAGTCATTGGTATGAGCAGTTAACACTATTCATGGAGGTATTCAACTTGCACTATCGCTCCTGTAAAATGGTTCATTCAAAACGACGAAAAAGAAGGTCAACTTTATTGTTATTGTTTGTGTGAATGGCTTCATTTTCATTCCACGTTATATTAGGTTACGATCGGCGTGAAAAAATGCTTTTGGATTGAAAACAAATATTTAACAACAACGTATTTTTGTCAATATTTAATAAATTGGCTCAAAAAATCTTATTATATTATGACTGGTGGGCCGACCAGGACTGCTTACGCTTTTGTATTAGTGAGGCAACTTGGAATCGACCATTTGAAGAGATGATGGGTGGTTTTGATGAAAAAAAAATATGCAAGCTAAACACCGAGATATAAAAAAATAATTGCAGATCAAATTGAAGAAAAACAAAACATACATATAAGACCCCGCAAAAAAATGTAGTCGTCACACTCTCTAGCCACCCCTCCAATGGTTTCAAATTGTTCACCCCAGGGGCGCTTTGGGTCTTTATGGATATTCCGCCATCTTTCCCTTCTCACGTGTCAATACAAACCGGGTGAAAGTGGTTTAGCCCGGTTTAGCGAACGTGGTTGAGCGGCATTTAGGTACGAGTGATCTACAGTCGTCAACGTACTGGCGTCACCATGGAGAGATATTGCGGCATGAATATTAACACAGTAGAGATGCATACTGGTGGTGAACCGCTAAGAATCGTCACGGATGGATTTCCCAAGCCTGACGGGAAAACAATTCTACAGAAACGAAGGTTTGTTAAAGAAAAGCTTGACAATTTCCGGAAATTGTTGATGCACGAACCGAGAGGTCACTATGACATGTACGGTGCGCTTCTCGTCGAGCCTGATATAGAAGACGCCGATATTGCAGTTCTCTTCATGGATAACAGGAGTTACAGTACCATGTGTGGACACGCCGTAATAGCACTTGGAAGATATGCGACGGATTATGGATATGTTAGGCCCACTGAACCAGAAACGAAAGTCAATATTGAATGTCCTTGTGGACTGGTGAAGGCGCTTGTAGAATACAAGAACGGGAAGAGTGGCTCTGTGAGATTTCAAAGCGTACCTGCTTTTGTATTTGCAACTGGTAGGATATGTATTATAATTTTATTAACAATATTTATATAATTTCAGTTTATCTTATATCAGTAAAATTTCTCAGAATTGTGTACCAGGCACTATGAGGTACATTTTTCAAATCAGAACCACACAAATGTGTCCGGAAGTTGTTCGCTTTGGTTCTGTGCATGCTACTATACTTGTGTAGACATTTCTAACTCCACCCATTAAAGCGAGAGGATCGTCACCTGCGCACGTGCGGGAATTGAGTCCCAAGCGACGATAAAAACACTCTAAAAATGCAAAGTCTCGTGGGTAGACGCTTGTTTGTAAACAGTGACACGCTATGGCCATCTGACGCATATGCAGGTGATGACACCCCGCTTTAAAGTATTTTTAAGGGTTACAAAATCATAGTTAAAATTACAACAAACTAGGAAATGGAACGAATTATCCAAAAATACACAAAGATAGTATCGCAATGTAGCTAGATTTAATCCATGTTTCAAAAACCATAACAGATCTTCCATGGAGATGTTTTACTTTTGTTTACATGTGTGTACAGATGTACATGTAAGTCATGCCATCAATCAGGGTGAATGAGATAACACTCACTAGTGGGATGTAGATGTAAATGATGAAAACTAAAGCCATGATGAATGAATAATATTATAGTAATTTTTTTAATCTTTGAAATTTTTTACTGCAACTAAAAAATTCAAATTGAACCATTCAATGCTAAATATAATGCAATGAAGGCATAATTTACGATACTTTTTTAAGTCATAAAATGGTATCACCTTTTTTATGTTTAAATATGTTTGCCCAATTAATCAGACCAATTTTAATGTATCTGAAATTTGGGCATATGAATTATAATTTAATAGTTTAAAGTGAGTTACAAGCACTAATTACATTACTGAACACATATATTCTTTAGCAATGTTATTTACACTTATTTGCAATGTATTAAAAATGCTGAAGTAAAATTGAATAATCTTTCTGAAAACAAATGTAACTAATTTAACAACTTCTGGTGGTAGAGGGCGCATTTAGTTTTGAGAAACTGAAAAGTTTCCTCTGTGGTTCTGATTCTGAAAAATATACACTACTGATTTAAATCAGATTTAACCTTTTCTGGAAATGAACTCTGGAGACAACACACAGAATTTGAGTCAATTTTCAGTTTTTACTCGAAAAAATTTGGCTATTTTTGTTCCTATCTTCTGAAGAAAAGTGCAGTCTATAAACAGGACTATTTTGTGAAGTTGTTATGAAAAGAGAGAACTGGTGGTGAAAAGGTTAAATTCAATCAAAAATTTCTAATATCTATTTGGGCTTTTTTTTCTGTGATGGAAAGAGCAGAAATAGACCGGTTTAGAACAGATGAATGAAAAAAATGGAATCAATAGGTCTAAATTGGCCAGAGGGAAAACAAATCAGAAAAAAATAATTTAGTTTTTATCATATTCCATGGTTGACTCTGGCTGAGAATAGATGAATTTAAAAATGAGATTTAAATCAAAATAGATTTTAATCTGATTTTTTTATATTTCCCTGGCAGTTATGTGGCTACGGAGGCAGACACAGATGCAAGTAAATCTAACAGAATTACTTATACTACCAGTAGTACTCCCACAATTTCCATATCATAAACCTATCAACATGTGCAAAGCAGCTTCAACTAATGCAGAATGAATCATTTTATCCACAGATGTTGAACTAAATGTACAAGACCATGGAAAGGTCAAAGTTGACATCAGTTATGGTGGTGCTTTCTATGCATTTATATCTGCCAAAACACTTGGGCTAGATATTTGGAAAACTCCCATTAATCAAATAAAGGATGCAGCTACTATGGTAACCAACGCAGTCAAAAATGAAGTACAACTTGAACATCCAGATGATAATGATTTAGCATTTATATATGGTACCATAGTAACGGATGGTAAAGATGAATATTCAGATGAGCCCACTGCTCATATATGTGTATTTGCCGATGCCCAGGTAGGATTTCTTTTTAAGACCTTTTCACTTGAAACGATTCAATTCGCAATATATATATACATTTGTCATAGTTGTTTGAGTATAACCCCCCCCCCCCAGGAAAACGGCAAATTGCCGAAAAATTAGGTAGGGGACTTATAAATGGATAAAAGTTAAAACTTCTCCAGAGCAATAATTTATGTTAATTTATTCATAAACAAATCATTGTGTGTGCAATACTAGAGTGTCTTCATTGAATAGCATCATCCAAATTAACTTGAAGATCGGCCGTTACGCCCGGGGTCTATAATCACTCTTGGGTGCGTTTACTAAGTGGAACAGCATTCGACTCTGCGTTTCACGTGATTATTGGTCAGTACGTTTTGGGTTAACGAAAATATATTCTAAACAAACACAACTGCACTGCGTAGCAGCAAATGTTCACAGTTGCGCAATCTGGTCATGTTGCGTTTCACAATTGTTGATTATTACACAGTAGGGATTATAATAACGTACAAAAAAATAAATTCCTTGAATTGTTATGAAATGCAAATTAAATTCAACTTAGTTTCATCGTAAGCAAATAATTCCGGTTGCATATAAGCTCTCGATGCTGTTGGGTATCCACCATGTTCTTTCTCTTGCAGATTTAACCTAATAGGTCAAATCACTAATTAACCAATCAAAATGCTGGATGATGCCAACGTGTTCAAATTACCATAGCTCATTTAAATATGTTAATGTTATCTAACGCTATGCGGAAGAGAATTGCTGTTGTTGTAGTACGATCTTTTGGCTTGGATTTTGATGGGAAAACGACATGATTTTTTTTTTCAAATAAAGAAAAGTTTTCAAAAGATAAACCAAGCATTAGAAGAATAATTTAACATTGTTTACAGTGATAACAGCTCATTGTTGAAACGAAGTTTACCCATTCACGCTAGTCGCAATAAACATGCTCTTGAATAAAAACTTAAATAGACCATTTTAGGCATCAGGAAAGATTGAAATGTCAGAAAAATGATGCCAAAATATTAAAAAAAAAACTTTTAAAAACTGTCGAAATATCGCTATTTCTTGGTCCCATCTAATTTAAAAAGAAAAAAACTGCTGTTTACTACACGCATTTCAAAGTAGGGGTACATTAACATTTGCGTATACTGTGCAAACACAAAATCAAACAACCCTTTTCAGGGCCACCACATCCTTCAGAAAGGAAACTACCGTTATTCACATACCAAATAATTTTGCCAGACCGTATATTTACCTGAAGAACAGCTTTTTATTGGAGTTCTATGGTTGAAAGATTGCTTTAACCTTTTCACTGCCAGAATTTCTCACCCAAATTATTCAGTAATTTCTTTCTTATATTCTTTAATATTTCTGGAAATGAACCCTGATTGTGCCAACAGACAAGTTTGAATCAATTTTCAGTTTTTACTCAAAAAATTTAGCTATTTTTGTCCCAATCTTCTGAAGGAATGTGCAGACTATTTTGTGAATTCATGATAAAAAGAGGGAACTGTTGGTGAAAAGAGTAAAAATAACTAACATTGAGTTAGAAAAAATTGTACAGTGTTGAAAAAACAAAATTGGAATGCTCAAAGAAATTTAAATTTAATTTAAATTCTACATAATTCAAAAATATGAGCATTTAAAGTTTGTTCAGTACTATCCAGAACAATCTGTCATGTGTAATGTACATTAGCATTTTGAATACTGGTACGCATAACATTAATTATTCATGGGGGTCCTTAACTTTTCATGACAATCATGGATTTCAATTGATGGAAATTTTTATTTTAGCCCCCCCCCCTCCTCCATATAGGTATTTGCTACAATTATGTAGGTGTGACAATCAGATGTCACACTGGTTGATCAGCTCTGGGAAATTAATATTTTATTATTGGTGTCTATTTATTTTTACTTTGTTTTCATCACATCTACAGGTTGATAGATCACCATGTGGTAGTGGTGTGACAGCAAGAATTACTTTGCAATATCATAAGAAACAAATCACATTAAACAAGTCCCGTGTATTTGTAAACGCCAGAACTGAAAGTAATTTCAGTGCTAAACCAGTACGTCAAACTAAATGCGGTTCGTATGATGCTGTGATAATAGAAGTCTCTGGACGTCCCTACTACTCTGGTGCATCTGTCTTCACCTTCGAAGAAGACGATCCTTTGAAAGGAGGATTTCTTGTAAAATGATCTTTGGAAACTTCAATGAGTAAAAATATTGTAAAATCACTGGTAACCTGTACAAAATGGGATCAAGAGTCAATTTGTTGCAATTTTTGTTATTTTTTTTTGGAGACTAATGGTGTGTGGTATCAGTGGAAAGATTTTTCTGTGTATTTTGCAAAAATATGTGAGGATTGGTTCAAAATTTGGATGGGGTCAAAGTTCACATACTACAATTATACGAGTTGGGAAACGGGCAAGAAATAATCTATTCTTTAAAATACAAGGCGGCTATATTTTGACAAAGATTAAGTCTACATGTTTGTTTTTCATTATAATTTTTTAAAACCTAAAATAGCTGAAAATTACATTTGGATAATATAATTTAAATATATGTTGAAACAGGAAAATCAAGTTTGGCATTAAGCTATACAATTTACATTTGTTTTCCTCTGATTACAGCATGGTTTTATTTTCAGTTGTTACATGTATACTGTTTGTGAAAATTCATGACTCATTTCATCTGTGCATTTTAATTAACTAATTTACATGATTAATTAATTAATACAGCCAAGCTGTGCATATCCAGACAAGCCATAATTGAACCCTGAACAAGCTATAAGCTTATAATCCAGCTAAGCTGGCTATAATCCAGTCAAGCTATTATCCTGCCAAGTCGGCAATAATCCAGCCAAGCCGACCATAATCCAGTGAAGCCATAATCCAGCCAAGCTGGCCATAATCAAGCCAGGCTATAATCCAGCCAAGCCATAATTGAACCAAGATGGCCATAATCTAGTTAAGACATATTCCAGTCAAGTCATATTCCAATCAAGTCATAATCCATTCAAGCCCTTATCCAGCAAAGCTGGCCATAATCCATTCAAGCCCTAATCCAGCAAAGCTGGCCATAATCCAGTCAAGCCCTAATCCAGCGAAGCCGACCATTATCCAGTCAAGCCCTAATCCAGCCAAGCCATAATCCAGCCAAGCCATAATCCAGTCAAGCCATAATCCAGTCAGACTATAATCCAGTCAAGCTGACCATAATCCAGTCAAACCCAAACCCAGCCAAGCCATAATGCAGTCAGACTATAATTCAGGCAAGCTGGTCTTAATCCAGTCAAGCCATAATCCAGAAACCATAATCCAGCCAAACCTCAATCCAATCAAGCCATAATCCAAAATTTAACTAAGCCATAATCCATTTTAAAACAAATTTCATCATTAATCTTGCTCTAAATCTGTTTGCAGTGTCATACTTTTCCTTTGTTTAATTGTATTTTGCTCAGTTATGTAATTTAATGTTGTTTTTTCCTTTCTCTAATAGTTGCATCATTATTTGTTCATTATAGTCAAATGTATCAGTATCCATGGTAACCTGTATGCTGTCCATACAGCTTACATGTATTTTATAGTAGTTCTTATATTTTCAATGTATGATTTCAAAGAATAACACATGCAGTGATTAATAAGATTGAATTAAATATACCTTATTTTAATTTTAAATTGACTTTTGTTAATGAGTAAATATTTATATTGTGCATGGTTCTCAAATGAATTGCTAAGCAACATATCAAATGCAAGTTATACTTTTAATTATGATACCATATGGAAAAATGTTGTATTTGTGATATTTCCACGATGTACTGCCTTTTTTTAGTGATAGATGCTGCAGTGGTGCTCATGATTTCTTGAATAACTTTGGGAATCCATCCTATATTTGAATCGTAAGTAAACTGACTAATTTTGGACCAGATATATTTCCCGACACTGGCTTGTACCGTATACAGTGTTGTTGACTTGTGTTTGCAACAAATACGATAGTGCGTTTATTTATATAATTTTCGGTTTTTGTTTTTTCTGTTTTCAACACTGCAGGATGCAGGAAAACCTACATCATCTTGATGTCACAACTTGCAAAACCCACATGGCTATGTTACTGTATGCATGGCCATAAATAGACATAATGTAGCGTGAAAAGGGATTACACTTTTTAGGAACACTTTACTCATATAAACAGTCTGAGAAGAACTGTGAGTGATCACACTCTAAAAGTACTACAGCTGGAGTTAGAGCTGAGAGTCTATATATGACAAGTTTATTCAATCAACATTAAATAGAGCGCCCTCTAGAGTGTTGATTACTCATTGACATACAAAGGAACTTGTACAGATTTATGAATCATCAAATTTTGCTTATGTATGCTATATTTACTGTTAAAATTTGACCAAATTTTACTTTTTTACTTCCCTGCTTGTGCAACTTGCTTGCCATTTGGGGCCTGAATATAATAAATAGCCCTTGTGACAAGATCAGAACGAGCAGGCATTATCACAGTCACTTGGGGGCTGAAAATCAATAAATACTAATTTTCAACAACAAAAATCATCCGCTATACGTATATAAATAAACAAGTTGTGAAACACGGCACCTAGTAAATCGACACCCTGTCGGTTTCAAATGTCGATTTCTTACCTTAAAATGCGAAACAAAAATTTTAGAGGGGATCAGGTGTTACGTTAATAACCATTGTTCATAATCGCTAACTTGGTTTTATTCAAAACTGCACAAATCCCGCGTTTTCTGATGATATCCGACGTTTTCATGAACGAAAATGGCCAGCAGCCAGAATCAAGGGGGATTCGCATAGAGTTCTGGGTAAATCAAGGAAATACTCGCTGTTACGGCACGCCTGATTGGCTGAAAATGAGTATGCGCACTTGATTTACCCAGAACTCTGTGCGAATCCCCCTTGATTCTGGCTGCTGGCCATTTTCGATCATGAAATTGTCGGATATCACCAGAAAACTCGCGATTTGTGCAGTTTTGAATAAAACCAAGTTAGCGATTATGAACAATGGTTATTAACGTAACACCTGATCCCCTCTAAAATTTTTGTTTCGCATTTTAAGGTAAGAAATCGACATTTGAAACCGACAGGGTGTCGATTTACTAGGTGCCGTGTTTCACAACTTGTTTATTTATATACGTATAGCGGATGATTTTTTTTTTGAAAATTAGTATTTATTGATTTTCAGCCCCCAAGTGACTGTGGGCATTATCGACTAGTCAGGGTTATATCGCAGTCTCTCTATGTGTGTTATATATAGACCTTACAAATGTATTTGGGTTATATTATAAGTATACATTGTCTAGAAAACTTACCAAAAGCTTTCGCTGGGTATGAACTTTAAAGCTAGGGAGTCATCACCTATGCATACGTCAGGTGGAAATAGCATGTCATTGTTTACAAACAAATGTCTACACATTAGCCATTTGCATTTTTAGCGTGTGTTGTTATCATCGCTTGGGACTCAATTTCGTGCATGCGCAGGTGACAACCCTACCACTTTAACTTCTTGCTTAGTAAAACCTGTGCGAGTTCAGACAAAGTGACGTTTTTTGCTAATAGAGACCTAAATGGTTAATTTTATTAGCGGTTGTCGCCAATATCATACATGTATACTATATGCAAATTATGATTGATTTATTTTGTTTTTCAGTCTCAGAATATCATTTAAAAAAAATTACAACAAACATAAGTCTCTTCATTTAATAAGTGCACTTACCTCTTTAATGTAACAGCTGGTGAACACTGACCTGGTATTTTGAACAGAGATCTGGTATTTCTATAAACTTATTTCTATTAACAAATAATGATAAAATTACTACAAAACATTGATAATGACTTTTATTAGAAACAACACACTGCACTTTATATACCGGGTATATATACATACAGTTTATTATACTGGGTTGTTATGTATTGCTTCAAAGGTTATGAAACTCCAGGGAATAGTGTGAATTTGGAAATTATTCTGTTTGATTATTTGAGTAAAATACGTCTCCATTGCCATTTGTAAATGAGAAAATTACATAATATTCACACCCGAAGGTCGTCACAGAGGGCGCTTAGCCCTGGGTTTAGCATTGAAAATCCATGATTACAATTTAGTAAATCACCAGAGGTACAGTTCACTGGAATTAATATCCAGTTTGAAGCTACTTGTTCGCATCAATGTAGCAAAATGTCTAAAAACAGGATTATAAATCAAACAAGGTCAATCCTAGGTGTATTGTGCATATGTTTGTCTTGGTGTTTCTGTATTGTGGTTTGTTTATTTTTTTATAATTTTTGCATTTATATTATAGTAACCTTTTCCATTCCATCAGAGGGATGTGTGAGTGCCCCTAAAAGGCTGCAAGCAGAATAACACTTTACCTGTGAATTACACATTTGTTTATTTCCTTCAATGTGACCATGGATGTACATCCATGATGTGACATACCTACATCCATGCTGCATCCTAATGGACTTTTGTGTGTCTGCAGAAATAAACAAACAATGTCACACACGGCAAAATAACAAGCACACGAGTCCACGTGACGACCTAAATAGTTCGTATTATGATACTATTAAACAATTGCCAACACCATCTAATATCACGTGAGACCCCCAGTGTGAGTTCAGTCACAGTCCCTCTCTGCGGTTCAGTGTTGCTTTGTATAGAGCTTGGGACGCCAGTGAAACTCGACAGGCAGCAGACTTAAACAGTTCGTGTAGCATGAATATCAACACAGTAGAGATGCATACTGGTGGTGAACCGCTAAGAATCATCACGGATGGATTCCCCAAGCCTGACGGGAAAACAATTCTACAGAAACGAAGGTTTGTTAAAGAAAAGCTTGACAATTTCCGGAAATTGTTGATGCACGAACCGAGAGGTCACTATGACATGTACGGTGCGCTTCTCGTTGAGCCTGATATAAAAGACGCCGATATTGCAGCTCTCTTTATTCACAACGAAGGTTACAGTACCATGTGTGGACACGCCGTAATAGCACTTGGAAGATATGCGATTGATTACGGACATGTCACGCCAACCGAACCAGAAACGAAAGTCAATATTGAATGTCCTTGTGGACTAGTGAGGGCGCTCGTAGAATACAAGAACGGGAAGAGTGGCTCTGTGAGATTTCAAAGCGTACCTGCTTTTGTATTTGCAACTGGTAGGATATGTATTATGATTATGATTATATTAACAATATTTATATAATTTCAGTTTATCTTATATCAAAAGAAAAAGTAAAGGTCCCTTGTCAATCATTGTTATGTAACAGCAACGGTAAATAAACCACACTTCGTTGACTGCTTAGAAGCAGGCTTCCTGTATTTACATATTCTCTAAGACAGACCGGAAACGGAAACTAGACAAAAACAAAAAAAATTTAAAGCGTGGGGGAAATAACGTTGCTAAGTATTATCGTCAGGGAAAGCTATTGTTTAAGCTAGTCTGTGATTGGTTGCTGGCAATGTTTGGGGGATTTTGACCAGTTTGTGACGTAGGCTTGTATTAGAGAATACGCTAGTTTAACACCTCAACATACAGCCACCTGAATTTAATAGTCACATATTCTGTCCACAGCACTTCTCGAATGCAAAAGAACGGCGCCATGGACCATTATTGTCTAGTATTTTAAGTCTAAAATCAAAACAGATTTTCGTGTCGTTTCTTTTGATATTATAAACAAGAATGCAATTTGCATAATCCAGAGTGACAGCTGAGCTGACCTTTAGTAGAAGTGTTTTACTACTAGTATTTAGTGCTATGATTCTGTCCGTTTACTCCTAATGGAACACATCTCACCACCGTCCCTCAACGGTGGTCTCACAAATCAAATTTAACATGCTAACATTGCCCCAATGTTCATTAGCACGACTATGTACGTTCACCTTGCTGCAGCATCTGTAAATACTAGTAATGAGAATTGAGAAATACGATGGAAACTACGTGAGCCTAAGGAACTATAAACCACAGGAAGAACAACGAAACTAAGAGGATTAAAAAAAGTATTGTCTTAGTTAATCTTACAGTGCTTTCGCTTTTGTTTCCACAACATTAGTCATACTCCATGTTAGTTGCCGCCGATACGCCAGTATTAACCGTTTTGTTGAGAACGGAAAACTTGAAAAAACATATTTCATATCTGCGCAGTAAAATATTTCGTTCACTATGCATGCGCAAACAAGTCGGTCTGCAGGGTGACTTTCAGTGTACCGGAAGTCGTGCAACGGGTCGGAGTTCAGCGAGTTTTCATCATTTTCAATGTCGTTTTTTGGATCACTTCTTGTTGTTTTTTTTTCAACCCTCGAAACATGGGGTTTGGTATGCTGTTTGTTGTCGAGATATCCCGACTTATTCCGTGTTTCTCTTCGATCGCCAGAAGTGGCATTGTGTTTTTTTTCCTGTTGAATGTCGTTCATTTATCAGTGTTTTTGTCTTGGCGCCATTGTTTTTTTTATGCTATAACCAAAACAACTCGATCACGTGATATGCCGAAGTCGCCCGATTGACTCCGAAAATAACAAATTAACGAAATACTAGTAAACAGTCAAAATAAATATTAGAGTGTTCATGACACAGACATGATTCGCATTGAACTACATTAAGTCCACAGGGAGTTGAATAACTAGTAATATTTTGATAAAAAAAAAACATATGTATTTCTTTCTATCCCCCAACTTTTATCTCTGAGTTCATTGTGCCCAATCACAGTCCTTCTGACCATATAGCTAAAAATACTCTATTTAACCATGGTGGTAGAAAGTCCTGATTTAACAATGAGCATTCCCAGACCGGAGATTGGGACTGTGACCCAGCTAAGGCTAGTTTTCAATTTATTTGGTGTCTACCTTATAAATTTGTTGACTTCATGCTAAATTTAATTCTTGGCCACACCACATCGTAAATGACCTCCATTACTTGCTCCCATCATGGAGGTAAAGGTAAGGTAAGTTCGGGCGCGGGTGGTTAAATTTAATGATATATGCGTGCTATGACAGAACACCCCCCCCCCCGTGGCTTTCGTTGCGTATGGAAGTTATTTTCACGACTGTTGCGGTGTATCCCACGGTCGTACTTTCACGAGCGAAGCACACCGCATCACTCGTCATCGGATCACGCATATATTATAGTCGTATCTACGCATATAGTGTTGTAATTCTGAGAAGTGTTTATTTCCTACTGCTGTACCCCTGAATCAAACGTTTCTGAATACATAACTGTAATTATGTAAATAAGCGAACTGAACAAAACTACCATTATTGGATTCATGAATGCTATTTGTTTTAGCACATGTATTTAGTCTGTATTTTTTTAGTCTTAATATTCAAATAAAGCAGGGTGCTGAAAACTCGATCACAAATTAATCTACGGAAATGCAAAAAAAAAGATAATATAGAAATGTTGTTCTAACTGGTGTAATTGTGTACGTCACACACAGTATAGGATAGCTTATACCGGTATGTGTTATGACTAAGTCTGAAATGCAGAAATAATATTGTTGATCTCATTTTGAAAAGCATACACTATTGATTTAAATCCAATGAAAAATGTCTAATATCTATTTGAACCTTTTTTCTGTGATGGCAGAAGCAGGAATAGACTGGTTTAGGACAGATGAATGAAAACAAAAATGGAATCAATAGGTCTAAATTGGCCAGAGGGAAAAAATGGATTTAAATCTACATCTGGGTTTTGTCCGCCTAGATAGTTTTCTCATATTCCTTGTTTAGTTCGACTCTGGCTGAGAATAGATTAATTTCATAATGAGATTTAAATCAAAATAGATTTTAATCTGATTTTTTCATATTTCCCTGGCAGTTATGTGGCTACGGAGGCAGACACAGATGAAAGTAAATCTAACAGTATTCCTTATACTACCAGTAGTATTCCCAAAATGTCCATATCAGAAACCTATCAACATGTGCAAAGCAGCTTAAACTAATGCAGAATGAATCATTTTATCCACAGATGTTGAATTAAATGTACAAGGCCATGGAAAGGTCAAAGTTGACATCAGTTATGGTGGTGCTTTCTATGCATTTATATCTGCCGACAAACTTGGACTAGATCTCTGGAAAACTCCCATTAATCAAATAAAGGATGCGGCTACCATGGTAACCAACGCTGTCAAAAATGAAGTACAACTTGAACACCCAGATGATAATGATTTAGCATTTATATATGGTACCATAGTAACGGATGGGAAAGATGAATATTCAGATGAGCCCACTGCTAATATATGTGTATTTGCCGATGCCCAGGTAGGATCACATTATGAGGCGCCCTCTATGGCGCTGCAGCATTTAAACAGAGTGTAAAATGCACAAACAATCTTATTAGGTCAGATGGATCTTACAAATATGGCAAATTATTATTTTATCAATTGTTGTCGAATTATAATGACCCTGTTTTCATTTCATCTGCAGGTTGATAGATCACCAACTGGCAGTGGTGTGACAGCAAGAACTGCCTTGCAATACCATAAAAGACACATCTCATTAAACAAGTCGCGTGTATTTGTAAACGCCAGAATTGGAAGTAAATTCAGTGCCAAACCTGTACGTCAAACTAAATGCGGTTCGTATGACGCTGTGATAATAGAAGTCTCTGGGCATGCCTTCTACACTGGTAAATCTGCCTTCACCTTTGAAGAAGACGACCCTTTGAAAGGGGGATTTCTTTTAAAATAATAATGGAATTACATACTAATATTCCACATGTTATTGTATTGTAATGAATAATACCGTTGCTGTATTCGATGTATGGGTAGCTTTTATTATTATAGGGAAATTTGTACGTGTAATAATAATAAATTCGTGTCTAGTTAGATTCTCCATTCAACTGACTTCTCAATATTATGCGTTTTATTTAGCAATTACGTCATCACTATCTTAGAGATGTGTCTGTCAATGTATTAAATTTAAGTATTCGACTGATTTTGACTGAATCTAATATTAAAAATAGATTTGTTGTATGTGAGTAATTGTTCTTTATTTACGGTAATGTTTTACTTTGAAAGAAACAGATTACAATTAGATTAATAAATACTAAAGCAAAAATAATACACATTTAACAGTAATGGTATATAATTTTTGAATGACAATGATATTACTATATATTACAATGATGGTTGTGAATGTATGTGGGTCACACAAATAGTTTGTCTAGCCCAAAAATTACAGTAACTTTCCGTAGAACTGGGTTGTACTTAGTCGATTGGCTGAGACAGTAACTTTACGTGGAACTGGGTTGTACTCAGTCGATTGGCTGAGACAGTAACTTTACGTGGAGCTGAGCTGTACTTAGTCGATAGGCTGAGACAGTAACTTTACGTGGAGCTGAGCTGTACTTGGTCGATTGGCTGAGACAGTAACTTTACGTGAAACTGAGCTGCACTTAGTCGATCGGCTGAGACAGTAACTTTACGTGGAACTGGGTTGTACTTAGTCGATAGGCTGAGACAATAACTTTACGTGGAACTGGGTTGTACTTAGTCGATTGGCTGAAACAGTAACTTTACGTGGAGCTGAGCTGTACTTGGTCGATAGGCTGAGACAGTAACTTTACGTGGAACTTGGTTGTACTTAGTCGATTGGCTGAGACAATAATTTTACGTGGAACTGGGTTGTACTTAGTCGATAGGCTGAGAAAGTAACTTTACGTGGAACTGGGTTGTACTTAGTCGATTGGCTGAAACAGTAACTTTACGTGGAACTGGGTTGTACGTAGTCGATAGGCTGAGACAGTAACTTTACGTGGAACCGGGTTGCACTTACTCGATGGGCTGAGAAAGTAACTTTACGTGGAGCTGAGCTGTACTTGGTCGATTGGCTGAGACAGTAACTTTACGTGGAACTGGGTTGTACTTAGTCGATTGGCTGAGAAAATAACTTTACGTGGAACTGGGTTGTACTTAGTCGATTGGCTGAGACAATAACTTTACGTGGGACTGGGTTGTACTTAGTCGATTGGCTGAGACAATAACTTTACGTGGAACTGGGTTGTACTTAGTCGATTGGCTGAGACAATAACTTTACGTGGAACTGGGTTGTACTTAGTCGATAGGCTGAGACAATAACTTTACGTGGAACTGGGTTGTACTTAGTCGATTGGCTGAGACAATAACTTTACGTGGAACTGGGTTGTACTTAGTCGATTGGCTGAGACAATAACTTTACGTGGAACTGGGTTGTACTTAGTCGATTGGCTGAGACAATAACTTTACGTGGAACTGGGTTGTACTTAGTCGATTGGCTGAGACAATAACTTTACGTGGAACTGGGTTGTACTTAGTCGATTGGCTGAGACAATAACTTTACGTGGAACTGGGTTGTACTTAGTCGATTGGCTGAGACAATAACTTTACGTGGAACTGGGTTGTACTTAGTCGATTGGCTGAGACAATAACTTTACGTGGAACTGGGTTGTACTTAGTCGATTGGCTGAAACAGTAACTTTACGTGGAGCTGAGCTGTACTTGGTCGATAGGCTGAGACAGTAACTTTACGTGGAACTTGGTTGTACTTAGTCGATTGGCTGAGACAATAATTTTACGTGGAACTGGGTTGTACTTAGTCGATAGGCTGAGAAAGTAACTTTACGTGGAACTGGGTTGTACTTAGTCGATTGGCTGAAACAGTAACTTTACGTGGAACTGGGTTGTACGTAGTCGATAGGCTGAGACAGTAACTTTACGTGGAACCGGGTTGCACTTACTCGATGGGCTGAGAAAGTAACTTTACGTGGAGCTGAGCTGTACTTGGTCGATAGGCTGAGACAGTAACTTTACGTGGAACTTGGTTGTACTTAGTCGATTGGCTGAGACAATAATTTTACGTGGAACTGGGTTGTACTTAGTCGATAGGCTGAGAAAGTAACTTTACGTGGAACTGGGTTGTACTTAGTCGATTGGCTGAAACAGTAACTTTACGTGGAACTGGGTTGTACGTAGTCGATAGGCTGAGACAGTAACTTTACGTGGAACCGGGTTGCACTTACTCGATGGGCTGAGAAAGTAACTTTACGTGGAGCTGAGCTGTACTTGGTCGATTGGCTGAGACAGTAACTTTACGTGGAACTGAGCTGCACTTAGTCGATCGGCTGAGACAGTAACTTTACGTGGAACTGGGTTGTACTTAGTCGATAGGCTGAGACAATAACTTTACGTGGAACTGGGTTGTACTTAGTCGATTGGCTGAAACAGTAACTTTACGTGGAGCTGAGCTGTACTTGGTCGATAGGCTGAGACAGTAACTTTACGTGGAACTGGGTTGTACTTAGTCGATAGGCTGAGAAAGTAACTCAGCTACGCCAACACTTGTATGCCGTTTTACTTTCCATAATTTGTATTTATTAAAATCAAAATAAGTCATAATCATTTGTTGTCCTGTAAAACAACACAGAGATAAACTATCAATGAATTATCATAAACATATAATATCCCCTAAAGTAATAACAATAATAATAATAATAACAATAATAATATAATAACAGTAACTCGCACAGCTATAGTCCGTTGCTCTGTGAAGTCATTGGTTTCAAGTTCAAATAACTAATTCTTACCGTCCAGTCACTGCTCGCACACGTTACACTGTTATGTTGTTGTTGCAGTAATTATTAAAAAATACAACTATACCTGTCGCTGACGATTCCAATGGAGACTGTACTTTAACTATAGTTGGTCTGGCGATTTTTTCAATTGATTGACATAACTGAAACGAGAACAAATAAATTCAATTCATATAGTTTATGTCGTTCAAGATATTCAACGATAACGTTGATATACTGTAAAACATGTCTTTTTAGCTAGCATGTTATTTTAGCTAATTTAGCTAATCTGTAACTTTGCTAATTCAAGATTTAGCTAATTTAATGTATTCTCACAATGAGATACTCGACACGACAGCTAAATTAAGATTCTGTAAATTCATGCCAAGAGTTAAATCCGCTAAAATTGCATGCAGCTATTTCAACGTGTTCTACAGTATATGTAATATCTCTATTGTCTTACTAATTCTCCTGATGGGCGTCCAAGTAAATTACATCCCATAATATGTATAATAGTCTGACCAGGATTGAGTCTGCTCATTGAATTGCTGATGTCTTTCCAGAATCTGAAAATACAATAATTGAATAATTTGAGATTAAACATGTGTTGACCTAAGTATTCTTAGACTATTGTTATTGGTTGGTGGGTCACCTCGGGTTCCCGACTTGTAATATATAATACTTGTTGCTGCTGTAGTTGTTTTATTTTTTGCTTGAATTTTTATTGTATAGTTTTCTCGTTTTATGCGACTGACACTGAATAATACAAGTCATTATTCATACCTTCTTGTTACCTGTCGTATATTTCTTAAACAATAAATCATTATGCATTATTCCAATTACTCACTTGATCAGTTCTGGCCCATTCTTGTTTTTAAGTTTCTTTAATGTGCAGCATCTTTTACGGAAGAGATACATACATCCGGGCGTTCCCTGCAAATAGAATTATCAGTAAATATTAGTTAAGTTCAAAGTTGGGAGATATATTTTCTCTCTCGACTTTTATTGAGTTATTCGCCGGCTATTTATCATACTATTATTTAAAAGGCGGTGGTCGTCGCGCTGCGCATGTTTGACATTTGTCTTGATAAACAGTGATTTTCCCACAATCCAATGCGCTCTTCTAATATAAATCACAAGTAGTAATTTTGACCTGGGCGCGACGTATTATCGCCGGTCACTCTTTGGTTCTAAAGAAATTACGTACATAAAGCTTAAAAACGTTTGAGGTTTCAATTGATCAATCGCGCATGCGTGGCGGGATGGCCACCGACCTTCAAGGTCAGATATGACGTTATTTATTCCCTAAATTACTATTAGGCATGACAAAGTCCAAGTTTGGAATTTTGTGTTGTTTGATGATATTGAATTAACGTCGCATTATTGTCTTGTTTGGCCCTTTCCACACTCAAACGGAACTTGAATCTATAACACGTATAAGTTGATGTTACGAATATGTCAAAAAAAACCATGTAATTAATATGCTCGGTGTTTGGTTTGACTAATACTACACGTGATCACGGCATGAATTGTTTTCTCACCATGCAATAGAAACACATCGATTGAGCACGGCTGCCTATTTTATAGTCATCAAGCTTCTTTTGTATTTCACCTACAGATGTAATCATTCATTAAAATAGCACATTAATCAAATCAATAAGAATAACAAAACAATATAAATAATAAGTACAAGTTTGTTATTGTTGATGAATATAAGGAATATAAGGCAATGAAGACTTGAGAAGATAAATTATTAGATCGTATTAAAAACCTTCAATTTGTTGACATTTAATTATGACTATTTCTTACGAGTAACAAGTTCGTATAATTACATAACACACAGCATAGAACCAAATGACAACGCACTGTATATACGTGTTTATAAAAAAAATATGTTAACACATCTGACTATTTTAATTAGCTTACAGTATTTGTTTAATTGGGTATATATCAAATTTTGCTCGATGCATTCGATATCTTTTTAATATGTATTAATCAAATAAATCAGTCCAAGTTGACTTGTTTTGTTTAAAAAGCTAAGAACACCTTTATAACTTTGTTATTAACATGTCAACTTCGTGTAAAGTGAAGGGCATAAATCTGGGGTCGTTATAAACTTGCTATATACATGTAAAAATATATTTGTATGAATCAAAACAGATGTTAGAATTCAGATTGACCAATCCAGAGATTGTATTGTGATATCATCGTTAATTCTTATTAATATTCATGCGTTAGTTCAACATTATCCAATCAGCAAGCCCTTCATTTTCAATAAATGTTGTCGCAGTTGCTATGTCACGTGAAGGGAATAAGACAACGTTCTTGCACTATTAAACATTTGTATGAAAGCTGGGGATCAATATTTATATTTATAAATACGTTTGTAAATCAAGCCCCAGCTGTGTGTCCTTCATTTATTCCTATTCATATATAGAATGTATAACTATAAACTACACATTTTTACTTTAACTATTAACTAATATGTATCGTCTTAACATGTAAACTTTGTATATTATTGTAATGTTATTTACTTAACTTTATGTATAAGTAAATTTGCAAGCACTCACCTATGAGACTGTCATATGTTGCACTCTCGAAGTCCTTTTGATAAAAAAACACACATGTTCATTAAAGCTCAGACAACTATTATTGTATTAGTTTATCTGAGATTAAAGCATGGAGCTAAAGTAACTATATGTACACTTTACATACAAACAAAAGACGACAGAGGTAAAGTCAGGAAAACGTACTTACGTATTTAATGAATAAAACTGACGGATCTTTTAAAATCACGTGACATAATACATCACTTTCGGGAACATTAGAAGCAAGAATCTGAATAAAATAAATATTGTCATATATATATTCGACATGACGAATCCGACATTACGTTTGTGAACTCCACATAGGTTAATACGTCACACAATACCAACAATAGTGTAATCATTATATTAAAGCGGGGGGTCGTCACCTGCGCACGCGCGGAAATTGAGTCCCAAGCGATGATAAAAACACAGACTAAAAACGCAAAAGCTCATGAGTAAGCGCTTGTTTGTAAACAATGACACGCTATGGTCATCTGACGCCTGCGTAGGTGACGACTCCCCCGCTTTAATGTTAAGGAAGAAATATCAACGAGTTTAAAAACGCGTATATCATGGAGGTATACCTCAATGTGTATATTAACCACGGCAGTTCCAAGTAACACAGCACGATTCACTACCCTTGACACCACTAGCACAGCGGTATCGTCTGCCACTCTTATCAATGGTACCCACCTTCCCAGAACTAACTATATGACTTCGAAAGCATAGCACTCTTTCTATATATTTAGCGGCTGTGTCGTCCGTTATAATTATAGCCCCCCCCCCCCACACACACACACATCATATGCAATGTCAGCCAAAATAGGTAGCATAACTACGGTATCGCTCGCTATGGTTCACTTACCGGCACCCAAACCCCACTTGGATATAATATTCTATGATTGAGGTAGCATAACACTCACCAGTATCTTTGGTAAGGGAGTGTCCCCTATCATAGTGCTCTCTATCTGCACATCTGACTGCCATATAAGGTGGTCGATGTCGTTTTGGTACGAGTTAAGACTTTTCAATAAAGTTTCCCCTTAATGAAACAAGACAAATGACGTTGTTTATTAGACTGGCAAAGTCGGGACTTCTTTTTTGTTTTATAATCAATGACATCATGAATAATTAATGGAAGTCAAATTCCCGCAGATGCGTCCAGTCGGGATTTCTTTCGCAGTCACGCTAGTTTTCGCGATTACGTTACAAAGGCTAAATTGACAATTAATTTTGTTTGTAAAATAATGAAAAAGTCCCAACTTTGCCAGTCTAATCGTTTATGTACAAATGGGACATGCTGATATTATTGCATGACATTAAGAAAAAATATTATTTATTTATTTATTCATTTATTTCTGATTATGTATTTCTCATCATGTTCATATCTCCAATAAATATCTTGCACAGAGAAAATGACTGCAACCCCCGAGCTATTACATTGTCACGTTGAATTCACATTACATCTACCACACAGAGGCGCTTGCTTAAACAACACAACGTACACAGAATTCACACACAACACATATACACAAAGCTATTACCTTCAGATGCCCGGATATCTGAATCTATGAAAGATAGAAACAGAGTATAATAATACAAGTTTGCTTTGGCATGTATAGAACATTGCAGGGAAATATTTACACCGGTACTATGTGAAACACCTTTCTGCTACATGGATCCACAGACATTAGATTAGATTATATTATAATAGTCGATCTATTTGCGATCTTTTTTTTCCAATTTGCGATCATTATTTGGTAATTTACAATATGTATTGTAAATGGATTTCACAGGGTTCACTAAAACCATAGAAAACAAACTATAATATGAATCACAATTCACCTTTGCGATAGTCATGACTTTCTTTCATGTCTTTCTGTGACTGGAAACGACGAAAACGTCTGTGGATAACAAGTGCACAGTGGAAACATTCTTAGTTATACTAGTATGCAAGATTTTAAAGCGCAACCAATTCATATTGACCGAATAAATACTTACCTCTGAATTATGACTGCCATTTGATGTTCTTTCTTCTGATTCTTCCTCGACTGGTAACCTCTTATAGCGCTGTTACACAGATTGAAAAAAAAAGTGGATATAATAAAAAATAATGTTCGAATTAAACAAAAAAAACAATCGTGCCTTATCTTCAATAATCGAAGCGAATATGGTAATGTTTTGTGATTAGGTTTTCCAGCAAATAATTTGTCTTGATATGTTACTAATCATTTTACAACACTCTAATAACACTCTATCATCTTCAAATTAATTGTTAAATACAAGAAATGAATAAACTAGAATATTGTATATGTACATTAAAAACTACCACGCAGTAAGAAAATATCAATAGAATTAAAGTTGTACGCTTATATTGTAAGTTGTTTTAGTGAAAATGAAAGTGAATTTCGTTGGACAAATATATCTCCCTTCCTCCAGAAGAAGGCCATCAAACTAATTGTTATCAGTTGGTCATATTAGATAAGATCTAAAATCAATAACTCCCATCCTTAGCTTAATTGATAGTGCCTAATCATCTTTGAGAAATGATTTGAATCGTTTATGTATTGGGATTCCACACATTTAATGTTTCGAATAAATTGTTAGTTATGTATTTCGTTTATAACTTTAAATAGAAATGTCTTCAATACGTGTTTTTATGAACATACATTTTGTTGATATTTCGATGTCGATGTCATAAGCTCTCGCCCATTAATTGTATCATAGATATCGCCAGCAATTTTCGTAAAATCGAACTAACTACTGAAAAGGACTGTGAACATAGGCAAACATACTACCTTTGGATTGTTGTAGCCGCTGCAATGTCTTTATCCTTTCGTCCTATCTGAATTCTCAATTTGAGTGGCATCCTCTGAGGACTGGAGGGTGGGCAAGCTGTGAAATGTTTCTTCTTAAAAAGCGGCAACAGTTGCTGATTACATTCATCTCCAGTTATATTACTTTTATTCAATCTTCTTCCTGTTCCAGGAGAGGTTGACGGAGATCTGTTAATGCGTTTCTTCTGTGTTGGAGGTGATAGGTGATCACTGACAATGTTTTCTGATAGCTTCATTTGTGGCTTTTCGAGAATCTTCGGACACGTGGATACAGACTTTGTAGAGTATTTTTTCTTTACTGAGGGAGGTGATATGTAATAGCTACACGAATTTGTTGATTCCTTTTCTTGTGGTCGTCTAGGTAATTGAGGGGAGCTAGTTGATGATTTAGAAATATTTCTCTTTTGGAGAGGTGCGGATTGATGACAAACATCGACATTTATTTTCCCTAATCTTCTTGGATTTCGTGGAGAGGTAGATGGTGATCTATCGGCTGGTTTATTTTGTGAAAGAGATGGTAAGCGGCATATGTCATCATCTATTAAGTGTTTTACTGGAGGTTTTCTAGAAGATCTTGGAGATGTGACTGGAGATCCATCATTTTTCTTCTTCTGTAAAGAGGGTGATAAATAATAGCTCTCATCATTTGTAAACCATTTTATCTGGGACTTTCTTGAGGCTTTCGGAGACGTGAAGTTAGGTCCACCAGAGTACTTCTGTAAAGTGGGTGATAAGTGTTGGTTATCATCCTTCGTCATTAGTTTCAATAGCGGTCTTCGCAGAGTAATCGGAGAGACAGATGGTGATATATCGACGTGTTCCTTCTGTAACGGAGATGGTAATTGATATACATCATCATCAATAAACTGCTTTATCGAAGATCCTCCTGAAGCCCTTGAAGTCGTTGTTAGTGATTCTTCTACGTGCTTTTTCTGTGTAGGCGGCGAGGTAGGTGGACACGTGGATGGAAATCGAATGACGCGGTTTGTCCATAAACTGGATGGCAGGTCACCAATTAGCGAATGTCTTGACGATATTGGGGAAATGGGCGGAGATACATTCACGTATTTCGTTTGTACCATTGGGGATAAATTGACGCTGTTTGATGATTTCGTAAACGATGAACTGTCATTTTTAATTGAACACTCTGAAATAAATAAAACAATAATAAAACATGCGGCAATTAAAATATCGATTCAATATTACCGTTTTTTTAAATATGCAACCCATTCAGTAACACGCGGAGTCTGATAGAATGTAGAATAGTATATCTCAAAATTATATATGCCAACAAATAATGTAAAGAAAATAGTATTCAACACAATGTGCCCCGTGTAAGGTGTGCGAATCCAAAACTTCCAACTAGACATTTGTTTTTCAAGACGTCATGGATATTTGTTTGAACTATGTTTAGTATATCTTCTCATTTGGGTTTATCATCTATATCATGTATATTGTATTGTTTGCTCCAAAATGTTGTTTTCAATAAAATATTCATTGAACTTATAATTTTATTTATAACATATTGTGAATATCATATTTGCCACGTTTAATATATGTTTTATACATGGGTGGCATTAAATGCAATGGCGGCGGCACGTGGGCAGAAGGGCAGTTGCTCCTCAAAAAAATGTTAGGGCGTCACCTCTCCAAAATCAAGCTGAAATTTGTTTCTCAATATACAGGAAATGGCGTTTCAGAAGGTCGAGACTTCCAAATTTTTAAGGGGGGCAAACCCTCGGAGCCCCTAGTAAGGTCGCGGCATGCAAAATGTTGTGCCACCGTCTCTGAAATGGAAAGCCTGCTATTTACTCTGAACTAATTATAAGTCCATCCAGAAAAAAAAATAGTTAATCAAGAAACTCCCAAAGTTACAACCGAGCAGCTCAGGAAATACCTATCTACTGATATGTTGGCATGGTAATCTGAATAGAGCTCAGTAATTTCGAGAGGTGTGTGAGTTGTGGAAGAAAGTACTGAAAATTCGTTTCCTATATTATATGAAAATTCCTATATATATCATCATAATCTACACTATTAAAAAAACAACCCCTAAATAAACTATAGTATATGATCTGAAACTGTTTTTACATGAGTTATCCAAGGCCAATACAAGTTTGCAGTCGCCCCTTCCTTTTTATCTTTTGTAATCAGTCTGGAGAAGATATCTCCTGCGTGCCAGCCTAATTCTGATAATTATTTTATGTATAGATGTACCAAATTCTACACGTTTATGACATTGCTTTACTACTTTGCCTTATTAATCAATGTTTATATAATATATATTTTACCAAACTTTAAAATCGCCAGACTAAGTTAATGATTTTTTTCATATTATACAAAAACAAACTGAATAAATTTTTCAACGGGGTGGGGTGGGGGGGGGGGTCCCGGGCCCAAAGACCCCCTAGATTCGCCACTGAATACAAATGTATTTGAACGATTGAACGATTATCCTGTTCCAGAAACGAATGTAGACATGCACGAGAGTGAGTAAATCAGAAGTCTGTTTCACTTTATTACTTACCAATATTACTACTTTGTTTTTTCGTTGTCACATTGCGTCCATCATTTCCAGTTCCCGTTCTGAATGCGCTTGCAACACTGAGAGACGATTAGAAAGAACCTAATTTATTGTATACTGATATCGTAAATCACACATCAAAAAGACTGAAGGCGATATGTAAAGTCAAGTGTTATAATATTCATATTTTGAATCAGTTTCTAGTTCAAGTAAGTAACGCAACTAATTGTATTGTGCTTACCTGGATAGAGCAGCAACGTTACGCACAATTCCCAGTTTTTCATCTGCACTCTTGCCAAAAGCAACACCCATGATCCTGTTTCTACATGCACTGACTTGGTAGAGATTTAAATGCACAAACGCAGGTGTGTTTATAACTGGCAATTACGTCGCCGGATAATTTATCATAAAACATTTTGATGTCAAAAATAATGCCTTATTGCCGTTGTACCTTGTCCGACCTGATCATTATCAGGTCGTGATAGATCAGATGAATAATCCGGAAATAGAACAACAACGTGTACTGTGTTGTATTCATTGAAGACAAAAAACATGGCCAGGAAGCGGTGGACGTCAATATCCAGGCACAAGAGTTTAATATACGGGATAACGTGATCAAAGTTGACATGCGCAGTAGGTGGTTGGTATTTAACTCATTGAGTACTCCCTAATTGGATTTGGTATTACTTAAGTTCCGTTAGAAATGACGTCGGTTCATATTGTTAGCATTGGACTTAATACAGTTCGGCATATCAGGAAATAATCGCCATATAGAAGAAATACGTCACAGGTAAAGGTGACGTATATATCTACGTCATGAGGTGACTGTTAGTTTAATACATGCATCAAATGTCTGAAGTAATATTTTGAGGATACAGGTCATATCGTCATATATATTCACAGGCAGGTGTAGATTTACTGTACTGCAGGAAATGTCAGCTAAATTATTCATACAGCAATTATTTTTTATTGTTTAGTAAGGAATAAATTCGTGCGTACTCACAGCTCTGAAAATATGGTTTCGTATATTTATATACCGATGATCTTTGCTTCATACTGGAATACATTTTTGGGCTCTGCCACAAGTGGAATTTACTGCAAAAGCAAATTTCACCGGAAAATGTTCGAGAAAAAAACATTTCTTAGAATGCTTTGCATAATATGCAATGTTGTGAGTAATTAATAAAAAAGGCATAACTTGGCTATGGAAGTATCTCCATTTAAAGGGCGGTAGTCGTCGCGCCAAGCATGCGCGAGATATATGGGTCTCATATAAACAAAGATGGCGATTTTGGCTGTTGCGCAGATTAAACTGAGTACAAACTGAGACGTTACCAAGCTTTAATTAGGTATTTGTTAACTAATTGAAAGGTATCGAAGAAGTCACCGGCGGTAATTAGGGCAGGTCGCGCCCAGGTCAAACCTCATACTTGTAATTTCAATTAGAAGAGCGCATTGGATTATGGGAAAATCAATGTTTATCAACACAAATGTCTCACATGCGCAGTTCGACGACCACTGCCCTTTAATTTACTACAACTAAAATGCGTGGAACCTTAGTGCATGATGCAATTTGTGATATATTACCACAAATTTTCCACAACTACTTCTCGCAGATTGAACATAATTATAACACAAGACAAAACTACAAATGTAATCTTTCTCTCCCCAAAGTTAAGAAAAAATGTGGTCAATTTTCTATTAAATATATTTGCCCGAAAATATGGAACACAATTCCGACTCATATTAGATCTATACAGTCGAGAAACATATTCAAAAAAGAATACAAAAAATATCTTTTGTATACTTAGTGAACTTTGTGTTTTCTTGTACATAAAATGTATATACATGTATATATATATATATATATATATATATATATATATATATATATATATATATATATATATATATATATATATATATATATATATATATATATATATATATATATTTCTTTGACTAGCCCTAATAATTAATTATTATGACTATTTATTTAAGAAGATGGGAACGGACTAGATTAGCAGTCACTATTCTCACTTATGTTCTTGCATTGTCTTTAGTTTTTGATTCTATTATTGTATTGGTTATAATAAGGAGAATAAAACTTATTTATTATTATTTATTATTAGCTAAACATCGCATTTTCAACTAGTAGTTGTTACTATTAATAATAGTATAACATTTCTAAAATCAGTAATCGGTTGTCCAGAAAATAAGCGCTGGATGTGTTATGCAAAATTATGTCTCAATGAAATTGAGTTTTACAGTTGGTCACAGGAATTTACACTTAAACAGCTCCCAAAGTACTGCTTTGATTCTTGTGAAATCTTCTTATTGTGTAGAAGAATAGTTTATATTAAAAAATTCCGCATGGAATTTGTAATACTGTAAAAGGGTTAATTATTCACTGAATTTTAATTTTGCATATTTCTGTCATGAATTTGTTTTCGCGTATCTGTTGACCGACTTAATTAACTGATTATTAGCGAATTGCTGTGTTATGTCTGTCATCGTGTAGGCCTATTTGAAGTTTTGGACGGAACTTGGCTCAGTGATTTGGAACTAATTACGAGATATCCGTCGCGATTCTGACAGTTGGTATTCCATAGTTATTAATGTAGTGAACGATTAATCAAAAGATATGACGTATTCAGTACTTAGTGTGATTGGCTTTATGATTGAAGGTTACGCCCTAGAGTCTTTTTACTGCTTTGTAATTGGTTAGAGTTTTGAAAATGAATAAAGAGAGTTTGAGTTGGTCTTGGCGAATACTCCAGGACAGACGCAGCCTTGGGCAGTCGAGTCCAGTCCGAGAGAGTCCAGGGGCGAGCCTTGAGGCAGTCCAGTCTTGGGCGAGTCTTGGTTCAGCCTTGCGAGAGTCTTGGGGACTTTTCCCCAGGGCGCTGTGTCTTACAGAGTGCTCGATTGACCGACTAAGACGAGAGCTGAAACGTATTTCGTTGTGTGTGTCTTATTTGACTGTAAAGTATAAGTGATTTTCCCGATCCCGTACCTCAAGGGGACGAGATAGAGAGACGAGACGAGTTTCCCCCCTGGCAAGTGTGGAGAACCCGAGAGAGAAGAGAATTTATCCCTATGATACGTGAGTGGAGATCCCGGGCAGGTGTTTAACACACATTGACATCCTGTGAAGAGAAGTGGAATGGCGAACATGTGTCTTTCTTGTGAACCGAACTAGCAGCGATGGCGGAGACGACTCGGAAACCGCGCTTGACGACTAACACCGTTACCAGTATGGCACCGATGTACAACGCTGAAGAGAAGAAGATTTCAGAACCCCTTCGGAAGGACGAATATCCTATAGGACTGTATAATTCAGAATTGAGCGACATTAAAGACAAGATGAAGAAAAAGAACGACCCGGAATAACGCGACAAAAGAGGAGACGCTTATAGACTTTGACTTTAGCTATCTTTGTATTGCTTAGAGAACCGCTCGTTGGACACTGAAACTGACACTGTATAACTCAAGGACGTTGAACTCTTTTCCAGAACCCCAACCCTATTGCTCAGTAATGTAATGTATTGCTTGCTTTTCCTATTGTTTTACCGTTTTTTTTTGTGATGTTGAATTGTATGTACGTGAGCGCCCAGATCTTTGTTTTGAACTGATATTTAGTGACGTTCGAGGTCCTTTATAACGATTTAAGCGCGCCTCAGTGGACAAGTATTTGCAACACAGTGTTTTGAGTTTTGTGAAGTTTTATGGAGTTTTTATGAGTTTATGAGTACGGATTATGATGGGGAAAGTAATGCCCCAATGAGTTTTTAAGAGTTTTGAGATTTGTCGAGTACAGAGATATCGACGTTTTAAGAGTTGTTGTTGTTTATGTGTTGTTTCCGGAATACTTCTGACGCTTTTTTGAGTTGATAGCACCTTTGTAACGTTTTTTAATGTCTTTTTGGGATGAGAGTTTGGTGCGCTTTTATACGTATTGTTTGATATCGCAAGCTTTTGTTCATGATTGACAGGATTATATGTAACTCAGTAGTGTATATCGTTTTAGTCTTTTCCGTCATTTTGCCAGAGGAGTAAGGTGTTATGAAAGCGACATTGTCTTTGCATTCTGTTTCCACGCCGTATGACTTTGTTTAGATTAACGACTTTTGAGTTCAGTTGAAGTTTATAAGCGTATGTGACAGGAGTTTGATTAATAGCTTTTTATTCATTGTTTATTAGTTACCGCTTTGCAATGCTTTAACCGAGAGACGCATCCCTGGTAATCACGTGATCATGCTGTCGACTGCAGCGATTGGCTGATCGCTTGGTTACACCGCCACACCTTAGTTTTTTTTGACCTTTTGATATAGAGTTTGTAACCTTAGTAATGGAGACAGTGCAGCGAAGGGTTACCCTCAGCGGACCTGTTTGAGAAACGTGAGTCGATTGGTAGCCTTTCCCTTTTTTTTGATTTATAACCGTTGATATTTGAGACTTTATAACCATTGTATTTAGACTTTATAATCATTATACTTAATTAGTGTGTTTTACTCTTTTTGATTTATACCTTTTATTATTAGTATTGTATTTAACCTGTATGACGATGAGTAGAGGACGGTATCTTTGATTTATGAACGTGTTATGCCAAGAGGCATATCTCAGTTTGGGTGAAGGGATGTGTCATGAATTTGTTTTCGCGTATCTGTTGACCGACTTAATTAACTGATTATTAGCGAATTGCTGTGTTATGTCTGTCATCGTGTAGGCCTATTTGAAGTTTTGGACGGAACTTGGCTCAGTGATTTGGAACTAATTACGAGATATCCGTCGCGATTCTGACAGTTGGTATTCCATAGTTATTAATGTAGTGAACGATTAATCAAAAGATATGACGTATTCAGTACTTAGTGTGATTGGCTTTATGATTGAAGGTTACGCCCTAGAGTCTTTTTACTGCTTTGTAATTGGTTAGAGTTTTGAAAATGAATAAAGAGAGTTTGAGTTGGTCTTGGCGAATACTCCAGGACAGACGCAGCCTTGGGCAGTCGAGTCCAGTCCGAGAGAGTCCAGGGGCGAGCCTTGAGGCAGTCCAGTCTTGGGCGAGTCTTGGTTCAGCCTTGCGAGAGTCTTGGGGACTTTTCCCCAGGGCGCTGTGTCTTACAGAGTGCTCGATTGACCGACTAAGACGAGAGCTGAAACGTATTTCGTTGTGTGTGTCTTATTTGACTGTAAAGTATAAGTGATTTTCCCGATCCCGTACCTCAAGGGGACGAGATAGAGAGACGAGACGAGTTTCCCCCCTGGCAAGTGTGGAGAACCCGAGAGAGAAGAGAATTTACCCCTGATATTTCGCTGACTGGAAAATGTGCTAAATTAAAACCCAGTGAATTTGTAAAATTGAGCATAGAACACATTATCTGAATGATAAATCCGTGAATTTAAAACCCACTCAATATGCCTGATATGCTAAATTAGCGAAATTTAAACCCAGTGAAAATTAGTCATTTTACAGTACTGTGTTTTGTTTTCCCCAGCGTCAAATAGGTGTTCGCCATGTAATTAAGCATATTTAACACTTCCGCCACCATTGCCTGATCAGAAAAAAGAAAAACAATATAACAAATGTCAATCTTTTCTTCAGAAACACTCCACCTAAATAGCGTTAAGATTTTCACTGTTCGGAGTAATACATTAAGGAATGTATATCAGCAATATAATCAATGGCAGGTGTAGAATCGCTGAAGAGTTGGACTCAAAATACGCAGGAAATATCACCTAAATTATTTACACAATCTCTATTAGTCTGGCTAAATACGTTACTTTAATTAATAAATCGATTGAATGCAATATTCTGCTTGCAATCAACTAACTTTATGCGTTGAGTTGAATCAGTATGTTAGTCAAGAAAGTAATATGAACAGCGGAGTCTTTATTATGTAATGGACGATCAGGTGCATTAATTGTGGATTGACTTAACGGCCGGTGGTCGTCGTGGCACGTCCTGTTCGTTAGGGGCCCACATGTAAAATACAGACTACCTGTTTTAAACGATGGAAATGCTCACTGCAGAACGACGCATTTAAAATCAATCATCAACATTTCGTATCACTCAGCAATGAACATGTGCAACTTGTGTAAAATGAATTCCATTACATTTACATTCCATTAATTAACATACAATATAAATTACAAATATAAAAGACTGCGATGCAAAGAGCGGCTAGTTTTATTCTTTATTACTTCAAAGACAATCTTTTTCTCACTAAATTATAAATCCTTGAGACATAAGATACCTGTAGGACTATGGTACCCGAAGACAGCACTTTTTACAATTATATATGTCTAAATGTGGGACATATACCTACTGCCTTTGAATCGAGCCACAGTCTTTTAGAATTTGAGTCCAACGTATGAATAAATAGATGGGAGGGAACAAACCAGCCACTGGCAAAATAGTAAATAAACCAGCAGCCTCTCGACTGAGATAGCTCCGCTGTTAGCAATGTACATTTCAATAAAAGAATTAAAGATATAATTAGAAAATGAACAAATCTGAGAGAGGTTTACCTGTAGTACCTATATGTATAATATCAAAGCAATCAGACTTGCCGTTTTCAATAAAAATACAAAAATATTCACCAAATTCAGAGAATCAAAGATATCGTGAAATAAATAAATTCGAGGTTTACCTGTAGTACCAATGTCTAATATCAAAGCAATTGGACTAGCCGTTTTCAACAATAAGTCAAAAATATCACTTTTCACCAAAAATAATCATCAAAATTTGAGACTTAAAGATATCATCACGAAATGAACAAATCTAAGAGAGGTCAGGGTGGCATTCTGCAGCTCGATTCATTTGTGCTGACATTTGTGCTATTCATTTCGTGTTTCACAGTGTGAAATTTTCTCAAGATATTATTAGGCAAATGAAAAAAATATGCGGGTTTGGGTTAGGGTTTCGTGGAAAAGACTAAGCCGATGCATGTCTATTTCTTATTTCTATTCCTTGGTTAAAAAAAGACATTGGGTTGACTTGAGACAGGTTCATCAATTACTCTGAAGAGCATCCCCCAGGTTACATCGAGTAGAAACAGACGTAGTACCATCTTCACATTCCACGTGAAGCTTAGATTCAAAAGTAAGTTCATACAGTTGTTTGTCAAAGGGCGGTCAACAGTGTGACTGAAGCTAGAAGTGGAGCGACTTTTGTTATTGGTGTTGCTGTGAACAACTAGTAGCAAGGTAGTTTATGCACATGAATTTTAAACACGAACTAGGCAATAGGCAAAATGGGTTCCAACGTGACACGTTTCACAGGAGCAGAGAAAACAATTGCATTTGTTGATTTCACGAAGGTTTGGCATACATATAAATATTTTCATTAAAAATAACTGGTGAGGTCGCTGTAAACTCATTATCAAAACAGAAACAACATCTCGCTAGTGACATCTTACCACAAATTATGATAATTTAGATCCATAAGATTCAGCTGCGACATCACAGACTTAACAAGCACAGACAGGCTCCTACCTGGCTTTGTCCTTTATCAAAGGCCAATCGATGTTTAGTTCAATCAATGTGGTGGCTCAATAGACGATCTCCACATTATGTATTACACCAAACATTACGTGCAATGAATATTAATAACTTTATATAAATAGAACATGTCATCTGCCACTGGTATCTCAATACGTCAGACATTGCAAGATAACACGTTATATAAGGCTTAGCTTCACCTTAGAGCACACGATTAGTACATAACACTGCACACAATGTTGTGGTGGGATGTAATGGATTTCCTTTTTCAGCTATGACTGATTATATTATACATGTACTATGTTTATTGGCCCAACAAGTCAAGAAGCATGATGTAATTAAACCAGGCTCATCAACTATGATACATTGTATATATTCATTTCTGAATTAGTGGCTAATAGGTGTATGTAGTATGATTTCATTGACATGGTTAGTTACTCTCTAAGATATCTAGTGTTCATAACTGCCATTCTTATGTCACTGGTGTAATTCATACATAATCTTTACATAAACATATTCAAGGAAAGATGAATTATTAAATAACTGTGAGCAACTCGCTTGTTATATAACAATAAATGTTTATTAATTTATATATTTACTCATTTCAACAGGTTGATTGCAGTTATTACTGAGTAAAAATGATTAACTGTATTAACTGACAAGGTCCTTACAGTTCTATAAATTTACACATTGTTGCTATGTCTCTTTAACAGTAATGTGAAGTATTATATATTTAAGATCTTGTTTCCTCTTTACTTTTTCCTGTCATTTTTGGCATCTTCCTTCCGCTACCATCTTCTAATTCCTTTGCTTTGTAATAATGAGGAGCTACTTCCAGTAACCAACTGTTCTCAATTTCAATAACCTTAAGGGATCAGAAAATAAAATAATGTTTGGCATGATAGGATATGATAGAAAACATGAATATAACGAACAGCCTCTCAGGTTAAATAGCTCCATTGGTAGCAATGCACATTTCAATTAGAGAATTGAAGATGTCATCACAAAATGAACAAGAAGTGGAAAATATCACTTTTTTACCAAATATATTCATCAAAATTAAATATAATATCACGAAATGAACAAATCAAAGAGGACTACCCAAGGTATCAAAGCATCCGACTTGTAGTAAAAGAAGAAGTGAAAGTAAAAAATTGATGCGAAAGCCGATGGACGGCAATGGCAGATAATCACAAAATCGGAGATGAAAAAAACAATTGGTATTTGTCTTTCACTGGATATACCTGTCTCATGTATTCCTTTGTTGTAAACACTAATTCATGATATATCAGCCATCTTGGATGCTCTTCAAATAAACAACTATTAGGATGGACCATTACAGTTTGGTGATGTTTTACTGTCTTGTACTGACCACTTTTACTAAGTCTTGATGTGTGATAGAAGAAGCCAGCTGTGATGGCCTGTAGGGGGTAAACCACAAGTACACAAGATGTTGATAGACATAGAAGATAGCAAACAAATTAGAAGTTTTGAGGTAACATGGTATATTCTAATGAGAAAAAAGACGATACAATGGGCAATGTATTATGTCAACGAAACATGTAACTATCATAACTGAACAAACCAATATAGTTTATATGATGCAAATAGTCCAATGACAAAATAAGGAATACATGTAGTTCATAAACACAACAAGTCATTGTTATTGACATAGTTAGAGTTAGAATTAGGGAAAATGTTATTCATGCCAAAAATAAAGTATTATGCACCAAAAGCATAGTTAGTAATTGAGAATAATTGGTTGGCTTATTGTCAACAGAAATAAGATGAAATATATGGTCAGAAATTAATGGCTTGTGTATAGTGGTATGGTCAAAAAGCAAGATTACAGGCAGTCAACCATCTTTGATCAGATTGTGAAACTACCGGTAATTGTCATGGTCATGTATCCTAACATGAATAATTTGAAGGTAAAAGAAAAATGTAAACAATGAGAGAATAGGACAGAGGTTGACATCATGCAAATAGCCCAATTTATAAGAAAGTCTTACCTTTCTAATTGCTACAGGATCATGAGAATTTGTCGTGGGTTCAATTTCCACTCTTTCCATCAATCCCGCTAATTGTTCTCGAACATCACGTGCTCGTCTCATAGATCGATGTTGAATAAAATTCTCAAAGCACCATTGTGTGGAATGATCTGTTTCCACCCACTACAACAAAATAATAATTATTATAATATAACAATAAACGAGTGATGGCAATAATCAACCCAAGACCACTGGTCAAAAGCAAGAACGTAGTTAATGATAATAGTAACCACACAAGCAAACAATACTGACATTAGAGTTGTTAAAAAAGAGGTTATTTTGCATTATTTTAAAATTAACCTTTTTTTCTAAGTGGAATTAACCATATATTTTTAATTTTATTTAGTTTTCACCTACTAAACCAACCAATCATTTAAGCAATGCATTTCATCCGGAAATTGCACATATCCCAAGTCTGACACAAGAGGGCAGTATTACAATGATGAAACACAAGCACTACCTGATTGTAGACATTCAATAATGTGAGATGGTCTCCACCTGGTCGGAAGAAATTGACTCTGGCATTATCAGCATGAACTATTTTATCCTTTGGTCTGTAGAATATAGCACTATTGACTGATAACATGGCAGTGATTGAGAGGATTTCTTCAGAACAACGGTATCTACAAACAAAATAACAGATTAACATAAACTGACACTATTTCATAATACACATCGAGTGAGTCATTATCCACAAACAATCTGATGTTGATATTCAGCACTTGGAGCTCCTTCCTATTTATACTCCCTTATTGAAGAGTTATATATGTTGAATCTAGCCATCTGATTGGCTGCAGCAAGGTCTTATATATATATATATATGATCTGGAGCTGAATAAACTGGCATTGCCACTCGCTGGGCCTGTTTTGTAAATTGACCTAAATGCAAAGATTCACAACTAGAAACATTGTATTTTTTACTTTCTTTTTCTTGTTTATGTGTTTAATATTGTGCCGTCAGTATTTATATCGCCAGTTTGTTTTAGCTTTGAAATTTGAATAAGAAATCTAGAACGCGCACTACATGGTAGCTAAATTCTGACCCCTCAAAATTTATTAGAACGACAGTTCACACAAATAAAACCAAAAATCCATGTGGAAATCATACAATATAGTGAAAATTGGGTATTATGTTTTTGGAATTATTACACTATTAGGTGTTTTAACCACGCCTTATGAAAGAAGTACCATATAATCCAAGGAAACAAGTTGGGAGGATTGGAAATTTACACATAGCAACGTGATATAAACAGCTATTTTATAGCATATTTCTTGCTTATGCTTGGTTATTATCTCCTGCCAAATATGGTAATTTTCTCCAGAGAGGTCTTATATTCACTAACAAATATCCTCACTTGCTTTTTATAACCTCTAAATAAACAACCGTTGAAGTCTGGTATACCACAAGAATTTTCACAATGCACAAGTGTCAGGAAGTGTGTATATAAGAGTGAATTGTGCAAAATCAAGTGGCATACCTGACTTTGACTTTTTACTGCAAAAACACACACAAAAAACAAAAAATTGTACCCATTCCAATTGACCTCTATTTTGTGCTATTCACGTTTGTGGCTTACTTCTAAACATGAAAAACCATGGTATACGGCATTATTTACCATGTACTAGTTTTAAAACATGCTCTTGACCAACATATTTGGGAAACTGAAATGCTGATATAATATTATAGTATTTTTTGGTTTACTTCTGTGAGATGACTATGGATTGGAAAAGGCTAATATAGATCCCTTTTAATTCAATTTTACTGAACAACTAAGCTTCAATTGTACATTTTCTATTTCCGGTACTGGTAATGTCATATAATATAATGTCATATAAAAACAGCAAATACCATTAGAGAAAACCACCTAATGGGTCATTAATATTTTTCCATTATTGCATGTAACTGTATTGTAGTAGATTTTAGATATCTAACTTGTTATGTTTATTTTTACACCTTTATTACATTTTATAAACCAAAATAGATATGTAATTTATTCTATAAGGTTGTACCTGGTAATAAAGAATTATCTTATCTTATCTTAAGAAATATATCAAAGAAATTTACATTACTGACCAAATATGGATGTTTATGACTGGGCATGCAGCAAAAGGAGGTGGTTCTTGCAAATTGCACAAATTGGGCTGTAATATTGTTAACAAAATACAACTATCACTGCACATATTATATATACATACTTTTCTGAAGCTAGTAACATTTTTGACATCATAGGATCCACTGGAAATTCTGCCATCCGTCTTCCTAGTTTGGTTAACTCTCCTAAATGGTTTAATGCACCCAAAGCATAGAGTTGTTCTAACGCCAATACTAATGTCTCATGTGGTGGGGGATCCATGAAATCAAAGTGAATTAAATCATTTATACCAAGGCTTTTTAGCAATAATACAACATTACCAAGGTTGGTACGTTGAATCTGTAAGGGTAAATATACAAGTGATCAAATGATTAGATTTAAATTTGGTTACAGTGGTTCAAAGAAACACATAAATTTTATATTATACATAATAACCTTACTCCAACTGGGGTATTCTTTTCTTAACCTCAGTTAATTTTCCTTTTTAATTTCCTTACCTTCCAATGCCCCTTACCCTCAGCAAATAATGCTCCAAACATTAGAAAACAAATTCCCCTTACCTCAGGTACTGTAGACTCTTCTAATTCATTCTTATATGCCCATGCAGTATAAAGACGAAAACATTTACCAGCAGCCACTCGACCTGCTCTACCAGCTCTCTGATTGGCAGATGCCTAGAAATGTATTATGCAAACATGGATTACAATAATTTGCTTGCAACACTGTTACAATATTTGTATTGATAGCTAGTGCGATATACAGATTTTGAAAAATTGGTGAATAAAAACACTTTATCAAATATTTCCGCACTTTAGCTACTAATATAAGGTTAATGCCTACAGAAATATTGCATAATAATACTATAACATACAACAGCCAAATACTGTAAAATGACTAATTTTCACTGGGTTTAAATTTCGCTGATTTATCATTTCAGGCATATTCAGTGGGTTTTAAATTTAAAGTTTTATCATTTAGATAATGTGTTCTATACTAAAATTCACATATTCATTGGGTTTTAATTTAGCGCATTTTCCAGTCAGTGAAATAAGCAAAATTAAAACCCAGTGAATAATTAATCCTTTTACAGTAGCAAAGATTTTCCTCAAATGAGGATGAAAAAAGAGAGAAACCACTCAAAGAAAGAAAATAATTCTGCAACGAATGATCAACAAAAAATGTTCATTGAATGACTGGTTGTTAAAATAACAGTAAAGCTGAGAATTGGAGAGTAATAAAAACCCTTGCAAACTACCCAGTGAGTATAACCAGATAATTTGTATACAGGCATTTACCAGTTCTTGCAATTGTCAAATAGCACAATCTGAATTGAATCTGTATCTGAATTGAATCACTAGTTCTTGTGATATCAATTGAATAAGATGTGTGATGCAAGTTCCAGTCAGAAACCTAAACATTTCTAAATAAGAAATCACTAATCAAAAGGAATTGCAATTCAGAATAGTGATTAAAATACCTTTGATATTGGCGTAACAACCAATGATTCCATGCCAGTCCTGGCATTATAACTTTTCTGTTTACAGAATCCAGGATCAATAACATAAATAATTCCATCAATTGTCAATGAAGTCTCCGCAATGTTGGTTGCTAATATCACTTTGCGTGCTCCAGGTGGAGTTGGTTCAAATATCTTGGCTTGTAAATCAGATGGTAGATTTGCATAAATTGGCAGCACTAGTAACTCACGTATCTTGGAACCAAGTTTTCTTGTCCTTTCCTGCAAAAAAAAGTACCATCTGGATACTACAGATTCTTTCATTTTCACAGGAATATTTTTATATTTAACAAGCCATGCATGGCACAGTCCCCGTTAGTTATCAAATTTAAGATATATAGTTTTGTTTATAGTAATATAGCTGGAATATAACCATGTCAGGAATATGATTTTTTAACATTAAAATGATTGACATCTGATCGTCAAACAAGTACTTGTCCATATTGAAAGATATTGCTCTAGAACAGCATTAATAATCAGCCATTTTGAATACATATACCGTACTTGACCGCGTTAGCGCCCATGCCCGGGCAAGCGTCCACCCCCCACTTTTGCGCAATTTTTATATTTGGGGTCACATTCGGCAAAGCGCCCACCCCTTCAAAATGCAACTAATTTAAAACTTGGTCTTGCGTAACGAATCTTGGTAATCGTTTTTATATGATATAGCGTGGATATCGACCGCTGTGAACATGTTGTGAATGCGTAGAACACGGTAACCGTGCGTAAACTACGCTTTGACAATGACCTGTTAATACAAGTAAAATGCGGTAAATATTTCATGCCATATTCAGTTTATCTCTCAAAAAAGGCTAGTTACTAGTTTTTTGGAAAAACCATGTCGTTTATTCGCTGAAATAAATTCCAACAGATCGTACTTCGACATCGATAATTTACTTCCGCATTGCGTTACCGGAAAGTCTTCGAGAATTCCCGAAGAATTGCGTCAGTGCAACACAGCATTCTGATTGGTAAATAACCAACTTAACCCATTAGGTCAAAGGATGCTGCTGCAGGTCAAATGCAAATGCATCATGGCGGAAAGTGATTTTCATCGAGAGTTTGCGTACGATCCAACACCTTCGTCAGTGGAGATAATATGACAATTTTGACTGTGACTGTGTTCCAACAGACTCAAATGTTTTTAATTTCATGAATTCTGGTGGTTCGTAATTAATATTGTAATAAAATGTGCATAATTTGTTGTGATCATTTTTGTTTCTTCCTTGTGAAAATCAATGACGACTCAACAAATTTCGTAATTTGATTTTCCCTCAAAGACGTAATCTGTCACTTGATGAATCAAATTTTTCATTTGCACTCTTTTTCAAGGGGGGTGCTCGGGTAAGCGCCCACCCCTAAAAAATCGTGATTTTCTGAGTTGAGGCCCCTGGGCGCTAACGCGGTCGAGTACGGTATATATACAACATGATGTACAACTAATATATAAAATTTGAATATAATCAGTCAAAGCATTTTAGAGATATGGCTCTAGAAGCCCAATCATTAAAACAAAATGGCCACCAGTCAGCCATTTTGAATCCAATCTGAAAAATAAAATGACGTGCATCAGGAACTCGTGATGTCTAATGTATGTACCAAGTTTGGACGAAATCCATCCATAAATGCCAGAAATGCTTGATATTTGATGATTTTTTAGTACAAAAATGACCACCATTCGGCCATTTTGAATATGATCATCAAACCAATATACATGTATCTGTTTATCTATGACATGATGTATAATGAATATTTAAAATTTGAATATAATCAGTCAAAACAAGTCGGAGATATGGGTCTAGAAGCCCATTCATTAAAACAAAATGTCCGCCAGACAGCCATTTTGAATCCGATCTGAAAAATGAATGATGTGCATCAGGAACCTGTAATATCTAATATATGTACCAAATTTGAACGAAATCCATCCATAAATGCCAGAAATGCTTGATATTTGATGATTTTTTAGCACAAAAATGGCCACCATTTGGCCATTTTGAATAGGTCGTCAAACCAATATATCTGTCTATCTATGACATGATGTATAATGAATATTTAAAATTTGAACATGATCAGTGAAAGTAAGTCAGAGATATGGCACGAGAACCACATTCATTAAAACAAAATGGCCGCCAGTCGGCCATTTTGAATCTTATTTGAAAGGTCCCATAATGTCTAATGTATATACCAAGTTTGAACAAAATCCATCTGTAAACAGCAGCGAAATGCTTTTTAGCACAAAAATGGCCGCCATTCGGCCATCTTGAATCAGATCGTAAAACAAAATGATGTGCATCAAGGTCCTATAATGTCCAATGTATATTCCAAGTTTGAACAAAATCCATCTGTAAACAGCCGAGAAATGCTTGATTTTGATGATTTTGAGCACAAAAATGGCCGCCATTCGACCATCTTGAATCAGATCGTGGAACAAATTGATGTGCATATGTATAATATCATGTATGATGTATGTGTGAAGTTTGATTGTGATTGGTCCAGGTATTTCTAAGATACAGGTCTGGACGCACGCATGCACGCACGCACGCACGGACACACAGAGGTCAAAACATAAGTCCCTTTTTCGGACTGCGTTCGAACGGGGACTAATAACTTCATATATACAGCAATCCATAAAAATTTGTTTACACATATATGTAAGTATGATTATGAAAAATTATAACAAGTGTTTAACCTTTTCACCACCAGTTCCCACTTTTCATCCAAAATAGACCTGTTTAAATTCTATGCTTCCCTTCAAAAAAAAAACCTAATTTTGTTTTAGTAAAAATTAAAATTCACCAAAACTTTTTGTGTTGGCTCCAAATTTGTGGGTTTATTTCAAGAAATATTGAAGAATATTAGAAAAGAGTGCAGACAAATTTGGGAGAGAAATACTGGTGGTGAAATAGTTAATGGTTGACACATGAGTATCTGAGACATGATCAACCACATCTACCATTGATGTAGGTTTTTCTATTTATGCCATGTTTATTCCTGGTTCTTCTGATCTAAGATATGAATTCCAGTCACCAGAAACAAATAGCACCACACTAGTAAACTTGAGACATCCTTTCATATTCAACACACCAATTTAGGATAAAGCTGCGTGTGTTCCAGGAATTAGGTCTGTTCACTATGCATACCTGTAATATTTCCATACATGTTTCTATTTCTTCCTGTCCAGTTAAAAACACTAATACATCTCCAATAGGCTGTGTTATATGGATTTGTAAAACTGACACAGCACAGGCTTCTAGGTAGTCAGCTTCAGGTGCCTATGAAAAGTTGAAATGAGACATAAAGTAGATGGACAGTTTTCCAAAAGCCTTGTGTTTCAAAAGGACAGTTTTGGACACCCACAATGCACCATTCTCTGTGTTACATTATGTAAGATATATTGATTCAAAATTATATGCAACCTATGAATGGGGTATGACTTGTATGACATTTTATCAACTGATTTCAGAAGACAGATGATTTTCTTTGATTCACCAGTACTAGTTAGTTTTTTCAGTTCAGTCATATTGCTTGGTAATGAAGGTAACATTTTACTGTCTTTAGAATATATTTTTGCTTTCATTTTTTCTGACTAATATGCATGCAATGTTATTTTATAAATATCAAAACAAGGATACCGTATAAAAAAGAAGAATGCATATTTTGGAAATAAGTAAGAATATATAAAACAGAATCTAACAAGTCAGACTATCTAGAGATAATGTGTTACTGCAAAGTAGAAATTATAGTGCAGAAAGAAATGTCAATCACAGAAACAACTATTGGGTGCATAGTCATGTATCATTTAAAGTAACAGCACATCACTCAAAAACAGTTTGTTGAATGCCACATCAATGACAACAACCATCCATCCATCCATCCATGGAAAACAACAAGAGTATTGTTTCTTGTATTCATATTACTGGTACTTGCAGCAATATGTGAGTAATTGGATTATATTACCTTACCGTAAAATCATATTTGAGGCCGCAGCTTTAATAGAAGCTGCACCCCTAACTTGCGACATCGTTTCATGTTGAAATTGACAAGTTTTGATCCCTGGAAAAAGTCTGCAATATAAGCCACACCCCAAACTTGCACAAACCAAATTTAATTTTAAGTTAAGGCATAATTTTTTGAACATTTCAATCTTTCCTGATGCCTAGATTAGAGTCTAATTTAGGGTTTCCGTAGTCATTGACGCTTATTCGAGAGTACAGTGTTTATCGAGCGTTTATATGTGACCGAAATCATTCGTTTGCGGTGAAGCTAAGTTGAATTTTCACAATAATTCAACAAATTTATTTTTTGTACGTTATTGTAATCACTACTAAAGTAATAATCATCAATTGTAACACTTCGAAAACAAGTAAGTTATTCATTTGTGTGAAACGCAGCATGACCGGCTGGATTGCAATACCGTTACCGTGATCATTTGCTACGAATGCATTTGTTTTTGTTTTTACTTCATTTAGAATATACTTTTCGTTATCAAAAAAATATTTTTTGAACATGTGAAAATTTTTTTTTGATTGACTGTAAATTTCCCCAATGTCTAAATTAGAACATGGAAGGTACAGTCACTCTGCCAGAAGTCGAACATGCCAGTAGTCAAACACAAACGACTGTGTCAGACGACTGTCTGTCAGTTGTGACCTATACCAGTGCTAACGAATTAGAGTGACGCCTATTATAGTATACGGTACCGTACCGTAATCTCCAAATGCTTACAAGTCTATTTGTAGATATTATATATTGTGCAGTATGTTATACAGTGTGAAATTTCGTGTACAAGTTTGTCTGTGTGTAAAAATCCGAAAGTGCGCTCAGAATTGCAACAAAGTTGCAATCGAGTGACATGCATCTCATTAGCATATCATTATCCCTTCTGGCCTTTGTTTTCTGAGAAAAATTACCCACTGTTACCGAAGTGAATGCTCTAATTAAAGCCGCACCAAGACTTCACGCATCTGAATTCGCCCATTGAAAAAATGAATTTTAATTAAAGCCACTGCCTCAAATAGGAATTTTACGGTAGTATGTGAGTATGGATTATATACCTTAGTATGTGAGTAATAGGATTACATACCTTAGTGTAATAAATATCAACCGGATACCGACGACCGGGAATTCGAAATATTGGTGCATCATCAAAAAACTTAAAAGAAGAAAAAAAATAGCATAGTTATAAGATTTTTGTATCCTTGTCGTCATCGATGTGTGGTGATCAATTCAAGGTAATCTTGAATAGTCCTGTGTGTATCTGACTCACTGCTCAAGGTAAAGTTTTACAAGATTTCAAAATATACAATCATATTATATTCAACATTTACAAAACTATTCATAGCAGCACTCATCAGTTCACCCTGTATTATATTTGCTCTGTAACTAGCACATGTGTTTATGTACATATCTGCATTGTAGTGTGCATATAGGTTAATGTATTCAGTGAAGAGTGAAAAGCACATCCGCCTATTCAATAAAATACACATGTGTTTATGTACATATCTGCATTGTAGTGTGCATATAGGTTAATGTATTCAGTGAAGAGTGAAAAGCACATTCGCCTATTCAATGAAATACACATGTGTTTATGTACATATCTGCATTGTAGTGTGCATATAGGTTAATGTATTCAGTGAAGAGTGAAAAGCACATTCGCCTATTCAATGAAATACACATGTGTTTCTGTACATATCTGCATTGTAGTGTGCATATAGGTTAATGTATTCAGTGAAGAGTGAAAAGCACATTCGCCCATTCAATGAAATACACATGTGTTTATGTACATATCTGCATTGTAGTGTGCATATAGGTTAATGTATTCAGTGAAGAGTGAAAAGCACATTCGCCCATTCAATGAAATACACATGTGTTTATGTACATATCTGCATTGTAGTGTGCATATAGGTTAATGTATTCAGTGAAGAGTGAAAAGCACATTCGCCCATTCAATGAAATACACATGTGTTTATGTACATATCTGCATTGTAGTGTGCATATAGGTTAATGTATTCAGTGAAGAGTGAAAAGCACATTCGCCCATTCAATGAAATACACATGTGTTTATGTACATATCTGCATTGTAGTGTGCATATAGGTTAATGTATTCAGTGAAGAGTGAAAAGCACATTCGCCTATTCAATGAAATACACATGTGTTTATGTACATATCTGCATTGTAGTGTGCATATAGGTTAATGTATTCAGTGAAGAGTGAAAAGCACATTCGCCCATTCAATGAAATACACATGTGTTTATGTACATATCTGCATTGTAGTGTGCATATAGGTTAATGTATTCAGTGAAGAGTGAAAAGCACATTCGCCCATTCAATGAAATACACATGTTACTGGCTTACCGTAGAAAACTTCTCTGTATCCAGTGTAGCACTTGAGATAAGTAGTTTTAAATCAGGTCTGAATCTTGCGATATCTTTAACCAATCCAAACAACACATCTGTGTGTAATGTACGTTCATGTGCCTCGTCCACAATCAGTGCACTGTAAAAAACCACACCTTTATGACACAGATTCAAATTACCTTTTTAACAGCATACTGTAAATAGCTCTCATTTCATAAATTTATGGGAAAATAATATTTCACTAAGATTTATTAGGCGGGGAAGTTACAATGGCACTCAGGATGGATGATCTGTAAGTTTTGACCTGGACACAACGTGCACTAATTATTGTCAGTGACTCAATACCTTCCAATCACCAACAAAATTAGCAAATTAAAGCTTGGTAATGTGTTTGTACTTGCTGGTCTGTGCAACAGTCAAAGTCGTCACATTTTGTTTATACGAGACTCATATTTTGTGCATGTGTGGCACAACAACCACCATCCTTTAATACATACCTGTAACTTGCCAGATCGGGTTCACTTAAGAATTCCCTTAGTAACATTCCATCTGTCATATATTTCAATATAGTTCTATCAGATGTACAATCCTCAAACCTTATACTATATCCTACTTCATTTCCCAACTTGACGTTCAGTTCTTCAGCGACTCTAGCGGCAACACTCATTGCAGCGACCCTACGTGGTTGCGTACACCCTATTTTCATACCGTCCTTAGTATATCCACCTTCGTATAAATACTGAGGTATTTGAGTCGTTTTACCCGATCCTGTTTCACCTTCAATAATTAATATTTGATGTTCACTAATAGCGTCCAGTAAATCCTGACGAAACGGATAAATTGGTAAACTTTTTCTCACTTCCTGTATGCTTAGTTTCTTCTTTTCTGCCTCAGATACTTCTTGTTCATTATCCTGAAATAAAATATGCAATACATGTATAGCTAAAATTAGTTCTGTCGCTTAACCAGTTTCCTGCACTTTCCTTCAGAAATTAGGATTTTTTTATGTAAAAAAGTCTGGTAGAGAAAGGGTTAACAGCTCTTAACAACAAAAATTACAAAATATAAACAAAAATATTAAATTGATGATATTGTCAAAAAATATTTGTTTATTAACAGGCAAATTTTAAATTTAATGGCACACTGTGTACATTTACCACATACCCACATCGCTATGCATTATGGGTACACTACAATGAATATCATGTGTTGACTGACCTCTGTTTTACCAGACCCAGGCATTTGCAAGGCATTTACAAAATCAATTTCTTCAACTTCATCCAGGACCACCAACTCATATTGTTTTTGTTTATTTTTCCTTTTTGCATCTTTAGCCCCAAACTTCAGAGATCCTTTTTTCACATGTTCTTCTTCCCATCGTTTTTGTTCAGAATTTGGTCCTAATTCTTCTTCCAATGGTTCAACATACCTATCAGATGGTTTCTATAGCAACAAAGGTAAATCACAATAATTATATATTCATCAGTTATTTACTACTGTAAAATGCTTTTATATTAGCTGGAATTAATTTTCACTTAAAACAATTCTTGCATGATTTGTATGGGGTTTATTTTCATCAATTAATGTAAAATAAAGAAGAAAGGGTACATTCACTGGATTTTATTTTCACTGAATCCTCCATACAGCAAAAAGAAATAAACTAGTACAGGATGCATCTGTACACAGCAGACCAATATACAACAGGATTCTAAATGTTAATCTTTGACATGCATACTCTGAATGGTATGAGTCATAATTTCCAGGATCTACATGAGTTATACAGGTGCAATCTCATCACTTCACTGTCCTTCAATGTATATATGCTTACCATGTCATCTTTTGGCATATAGTAACGATGTTCTTTCTCAAACTCCCCAGCCTTTTTGTGTTCTTTGGCAAGTGTTAATACAGTCTTCCTGTACTTCAGCTCTTTTTTTTCTCTTTCTGTTAATCTGGAGTACAAACAGAGTGTGTAGATTTACAATGCATGGTGTGGTTATCCTTGTGTGAACACTGAATGTATATGCACATTAGTTGTGGTATTTCGAATTATACATCTGGCAAATGAAACAATGGAATTTGCTGTTCCGTAAAAAACTGTATCATTACTCATTCTACATCTTATCAGTATTCATTTGAATATTCAAATTTTCCCTTATATGGGATGAACTGCATCATCAACATTGAACACATTACAGGTCATTAACATCACATTCAAACACTTTCATTTGTTCACATTGAATGCACAAGTGTTACAGTGCATGATGGGAGTATAATCACCAACCACGGTTGTTACGAACACCGTACTGCCTTCGTGCAGACTATGCTGTATTCTTGTGATAACCTCATAGTTTCATGACATGTGTTACTTACTCTGATTTAGAAAATAGATATTCATCATCTGCAATATCAGCTTCCAGTTCTTCTAATTTATCAACTTCTCTTTTCTCTAAATATTTCCGCCGTGAACTTTTTCTTAAATCTGGTATTATTTTCTTCCTGTCTTCTGTTTCCATTTTAAGTCGTTTCTGAGCCTCTCTGTAAGCCTGTGGTACAAAAAACACTTGGGTAGGTTATCAGATTAATATAATTATCATACTTTGACACAGCTCTGTGTCTAAAATTATAACTGTATACTGTATTTGTTTTTATAGAAGTGGATCTCTAATATGAATGTGCATAAACCAAACAGGATTGTATACAGGGTTGTTACAATGTGATTTTGTTTGAAGATGTTAAAGTGCATGCACTACTAATAGAACAAATACAGTACTATATGTACAATTTTTTGTGAGCTCTATGAAAGCCATAATTGCATAAGAAAGGGATTTCAAAGGGATAATTGTTACCTTTTTATTGGATTTTTCTGTAATATTCTTTGTTTTCTCTTTATCTTTCTGTTTCATTCTTTCAGCAAACTCGTCCCTTTCTTTTAAATCTCGTAGTCTCTCTTTCTCATCATCTTCCAAATCAGATTCAGAGTCAGCGTAGTGTTTCTCGACTTCCATCTCGTGATCACTTTCACTCTCACTACTAGAGACTTTTTTCTTGCGGATATGTTGTCTCTTCTTCTCAGCTTTCTTGGACTAGAAATAAATATTTAATACTTCTGAACTATATTGAGATGACATTTATTAATTAAGAATCTGGAATTTAAATTATGTAAATATTTATGATATTTCAATAAAAATGTAAGAAGAGTTTAGAAGAAATACCTTTGTCGTCTTAGTTACGGCATAATCATCATCGTCATCAGATAACAACTGGTACTGTTTATTCTTTGTTTGAAATGCTAACGCTTCTCTTTCTTGAATTCTTGCTCTTTTCTCTGTTTGTTGTTTGTGTGGAATCTAAAAGTACAAATAGACAGTGATTTTACTATGGCTGACTTAAGAATATTTCATATATGCTGGGCACAACGCAGAATGATACAAGTCATAAGGCTCACATTTATGCTAATTACATGCAAATAGCTGGAAATTTTTATTTAAATACAACCATACAAATTTACTGATTTCTTGTGCCTAAAATGTACATCCTAAAATTTTATTAGGGTCCAAGTCTGTTTTTCTTAAACTTCTCAAGTACATTGGGAGTTGGTACACCTCACAAAAACTGTTGATTGGTCAACTGGTTTGGCATACATGTTGAATATTAGTTAAACAGGAAGTGGCCAATTTTGACCTTTTTGGGGGTCTAGGTATACTGAAAAATGGCAGAAAAACATCTAAAAATCTTTTTCTTCAGAACCACTGAACATTTTTTGTTAGCATCTATGTCTAATGCTCATTACAGTAAGCACAAACAAGATTTGTACAGGAAGTTAGAAAAATTCTATATTGCATTGTAGTATAGTGAGGGACTTACTTATTGGCACTCTCAACTGATCTAATGTTATGAAAAACAATTTGCTAGATTTTGTTTCAATGTCACTTTTCCCCTGGCAACACTTTGATATGTGACTATTTCATTTTGTCTAGATACTACTGAGTTGTTGTCTGTTTTTATATTGCTAACGTTGATGTGACTATACAAAGGAAATTGTAAATAATTCGTACAAATTTTATTTGCAGTTGCTTCAACCATTCGGGGGAAGTTAATGGGGTTATTGGAACATTGATAAAGACTTTCCCATGGAAGTTCAAGTTTCTCGATTGTGTCCACTGTAAAGTTTGTGAAGGTCTTTGTGATTGGTCACATGGTTTGGCCGCCATCATTTTTTCTAAACAGGAAGTAATTTATCTATTGATGAACATTTATCTGATTATCTTTAAATTTGCCATGTTGCATCTTTATATCAACTCCTTCAGACAGCAAACAAATAATTCAAATCAGTCATGTGATTTCACCGCCATTTAGGGCATTTCTTTCATATGAATGCTTCAACCAATCAACTAGGTATTTGGTGAGTAGCATATATGACCATAACTTGATCGAGGAAAATAAAATAATTTTCTTCAGTCGAATACCTCGGCCTTCATCTTGGGTTTTTGGCGAAAACACCACACTTTGAGTGCTTTAACCGATCAAGTTGATATATTATTATGTAATATGTGTTGCCAAAGCTTCTTTAAGAGAAAAATGTATTGCTTGGTCTTAAAACAGTGCACATCAATTAGCTGTGTATCTGCCTCATTTCTATAGCAGGACTTATGGCGGTGCTTGAGTGGGCAGCCAACTACAAAATGTCCAATCTGTCATGGATCCAGTTCTTGGCAGATACAACTGCTGAGAATCACTGCCAAAAAATGGTTATATTAAATGATAACAAGAACTGCGGTTTCCTACTACCATTTCATACATAGTTATCTCATCCTATGTTTAAGCTAATCTCACAACAAATTTGCTTTCTGGATTAAAATTACAATGGATAATAAAAGATAGATTAACATTGTAAACAACATAAACAATAGTGTCCCATGATTCCTTGGTGCAATCCCCGAGTTTGGCAGGTTCCTGTAAGATTTGAAACATACTAAAATTGAGATGAATTGAAGAAATTACGGTGCTTGTTTTGCAACTTCTTGTTATAGGCCCATGACAATAATAGTACCAATGTTCACCTTATTCCATAATTGGTGAGCGAATGTCACCATGGGTTGATCCATATCAACAGTACCAGTGTCTTGTAATCGACTAATAAACTCATCTCCACTATTCGATTTACCGGCTAAGCTTATAAGATATTCGCCGATATATCGATCACTCATACCCAATATATCGTGTAGCTTGTCGTTAACCCACGTCTCCACTTCCCTGCTCGATGCCATGATTGCCCGATGATGGCAAAAGTCAATACCGGACGTCACAGTTACGTATACATGCACTGAGGTCCGGTGTACTACAAACAGGGTATCAACACGGCGTGTCAACTGTTAGTAGATCCCAGCAGTTGTTTCTTCGATAGTAGACGGATACAGGTTCGAATACTTGTATAATTGTCTTGTAAAACACTAAACTAGGGAATAAGTGACTAGAACCAACTTAGGCAACGGTTATTTTTACAATCACGCTGACTGCACTCTTTCTAACTTTTCACGCAAGACGCCGCCATCTTTGTTATTGTGTACCGATCGGTTATCGGTTGAGGGCGCTAGTTAAACAAACTCGTTGTTTTTGCGTATATTAGTTTGTAGGAATTATATCGCTCATTTCAATGTATTTATGTGTATTAGACTCAATAAAAACATAATTATAATTATTCTAGAGAAAACATAAGTATAATTATACTTGAATAGTAAAATAAAAAACACAATAGGAATAAATAAAGTGAATAAATCAATAGCTATTTACATTAAAATGATGCTACCTAACAACAAACCAATATGAATTTAAAAAGTTACAAGAATTCAATCTGTTAATGCTTTTAAAGACCTGTGTTCATTTACATATCGGGCTCCAAGATTGTGGTATAAGCTGATGTGGACATCAAATCAGTTGACAATCTAACTATTTTAAAAAAAGAAAAATTAAAAATGTTCCCTATTCTGATTGCAGTTTCAATTTTGTGCTTATTATTATTGCAGCATGTGGGCTACTTCTATGTTTTCGGAGATTAAATAACGTGATTGTTTGATACCAATACACACGACATTCCCATACCACGTAGTATATATGACACAACACAACACTTGCAAAATTTATCCAATAAATTATCATTCCATGCTTGTAGTATATAGATGTGATCGCATCGAAGATACTTGTAGTACGATACCGCCCATATTAATAATTCCCCCCCCCTGCAATTTCAAGTTCCATGTTTTATATGAATATTTCTCGATATTTAATGGTTTAGATTACATATTTCAATTACCCGTGCAATAACTCTTTAATGGTTTCAAACTAGTTATATATACATTTTAATAGTACAATTCTAAACATGGTTGTTACTATTTCAAAATAATTCATGCCATGCCATGCCATTTAAAACAAATTTCTAGAAGTTTTTTTTTCTTCTGAAAATTGTTCACGTAGAAAGAAAAAAATCACATAAACTCGTGAAATGTGTGACTTCTATTGTCACCGTGACTGTGGCCTTAAATTATAATTTTCTACAGTTATCACGTTTTGTACTGCGAATGTATTTCTGTGTCCTTTTGAGTCACACAATATTGTTAAAAAACAGTTATATGTAATGTTTTGTTCAGGTAAATTAATCTTGTGCAATTTAATAATATTTTACGTAATATAGAACGTATTGTGAGAGAAACCCGTCGCTGTTGGCGAGCATATTTCCAGCAATCCTAATCTGGACACTGGCGGCGCTCGCACATAAATCACATAAAGCCACAACACATCAGAAATATATATATATATATACCTTTGGGTACACTGGTACTTATCATCAAAACGTAACTTGTGGCTTTGTCTTTACATTGGTGATAATAGCGTGACAATTGCAATAATTAACCGTAAAAGAAACTTGCAATTTAGCATTGTACTTGACTAGATACTAGTGTTGTGCTTCCTCGTCGGGATGATCGAATCTCATTGAGTCTCAAATAGTTATGGACAGACAGATCCGCTTGTAAATTTGTCTTATGCTAGTCAAGTTGTCGATTGTGATTTCGTTCTGGCTTCAGTCAGTCAGTATTAGTTATACTCTCAGATTCAATAGAATAAAATAGGCATTTCTTACCGAATTCTCAATAAAAATAGAGAAACAAAGCAGTAAGTTGCCCGTAGCACGCTTGTCCATCCTGAGAAAGCATGAATGCTTTGTATGTGGTGGCTTGGAAAAATAAAGAAATTTTGGGAAAATAGTCGTTGGTGAAGAGACCTCCGCTAAGCAGCTTACCCCATCACCATATTGAGACTTACATCTAAACTCCAAAGATGACGCCCCTACACTATTTTTTTCTACATTATTAACCATGGAAACAAAGAATTAGCATTTCGAATTATACTTATATCGGTATTACATCAATAGTTATTAATAAACAATCCTAATGCTGTTTTTTTCCAGATCTAGCTCCACAACTATTGAATATGCATAACATCTGCTGATACAGTACTGATTAAACAGAGTTATGACTACAATTTGGTATTCGCTGCATGCGTGTACCTGACAATGTCTGAAATCCAACGATCCCTCTTATATATTCGGTTAAAGTGTTCCTCTAAATATGACCTCCCTGTAAAATGAGCTAATTGTATAATATAGATAATATTAGTAAAAAAATAAGATTTAGGTTTCATTCATTCAGAACAGAATAATTGTGTGCAGTATACGAAATGGCCTTTGGCTTCTCAGAAGACATCTGATACGTACTTAAGGTTATAACATTATTTTTTTTATATACAACCAATTATATTGCAATGTGACGTCAGTTGTCTGTTTTGCTATATACATTGTAAAAGCACAGCACGGATTTATAAGATTGGAGTATATAATGTCTAGACATTACTTTACTGTGGCTCATTTAATTAAAACTACAGACAGTTTCACATTCCAATTGTCAAACTGCACTATCTCGCTGTACCTGTATAGTGTTACATTGTAACATCACATCCGGGCATTACATCATTTACCCATTGTGTTACAGTGTAATTAGCTGAAAGATGCTTAGAATAACTGTGCACAGGTACAGTGGAATATTTTCAGAGGCAGCGGCATGTAATTTTGCATGAGGGGCGAGATCTGAAATCTAGACCCTCTGAAATGCTATTTCCTGCATTTCCTGCAGGATTTTAGCTTGATGGGGGGGGGGGCACCAACATTTTTATGCCCCCGGTGCCGCCGCCACTGATTTTGATTACAGGTTGTGATTACTTACAAAAATGCCAAAATATCTTCAATAATTCAATTAAAATAGCCACGTTCATGTTGGTTAGACTTGCATACAGTCTATTGTTTACTCTTGGTGTTTTTGTTTCAATAAAACAAAAGATGATGGGAGCGTGTTAAATGGCAAAAGCTTGGGTTACCGCGAAAGTCCGCGAAACCCTGCTCTCAATTGGAAAAGAACCATCAAGCAAATATGAAAGAAAGTTTTTTGTTATAAATATCACCTTTTACTACAAAACTGATACTGGTACTACAAAAAAAGAGAAACTCGTGCCTAGAACTTTATGAAGTCATTGTAAATACTCATAGTCATTTAAACAGTTTTGAAGAAGTAAATAAGTGCTGTTACCACTGTCGCTACCATTAAAACATAAACAATTATCACAGTAAATATTTAACAAATTACGGTGTAATGATTCACATACATTGTACATGCACGTCTTTCATATTTAACGTTTTTACTGGGATAGAAAATGTTGAGATATGAGGGAATGTTTCAGTCAAAGGAACCAATAAATATTGCTTGTAAACTATTAAAAAAAACAAAACATTTTTGATCAATTTTTGAGGTCGTTTTATGAAAATGTTTTCATTTCAGAGTGTTGAACATTACTGAAACCCAACCCCTCTTGCTGCAATATATATATATATAGCAATATATTTATAAACGGCTTTGTAGAATTGGTCGAAAATGTCAGTTTTAACCAGCATCGCTGAAAAACGTCAGAGAATTCGCCACCCACACACGACAGTGTTATTATTGTAAAATGTGAATGAGGGGTCAAAGTATGTTTTGTAAATCTACAATCTCTTCCGCACCGTGAATCTTACCCTTATCTTTCTGAGACCACATCATTGTTCCCCGGGCGAGTCACTTGTATAATTTACAAGGTAAAATTCCTCAAAAAACCCACCCCTTGACAAATTTTTACAAAATTAATTAGTCCAAAAAAACAAGTGGCGCCAAGGGAAGTGAGATTATCACAAGATGTAGCAAATCGTTTTCATAACTATTGGACCATTTTATAGCGGCAATAAGAAAGTCTTTGGCCATTTTGCAATGTTCATAGGTACTTTCCTAGTTTGCTAACTCCCCGTGCAAATCATGATCTATTTGTGTAAATCATAACGGTTTTCACTTGCGGATATTAAACAATAAATTATGTAAATTTGACCGCAAAGCCCTAAAACTTTTGTATAACACCGTAAACGTAATTACATTGTTGTAATTGCGTTTTACCTAATTTGTTAGTACAACTCTAAGTAATATGGAAAATAACTCGCTGTACATCAAACTAGGTTATTGGAGGAACTAAATAACGAACGCCTCGTTTCCCTGCCCATTGATAGAAACTCGGTGCAATTTGTTTTTGCTAGCAACCACGCTGTAGTAGAGTTGGCTTAGTCAACTGTGTATTTACGGCAAAACTACCGTGGATTTCACTAGAGTAAGCACATTCTAACGTAACCGCAGCACATTAGCCAAATTATTAAGTGTTATCGTGTGTTTATTACGACACCGTATACCGCGATTACGACTTGTTTGGACAGTGTTTGTAACCCAAGGAAGGTACGTTATTCGTTAATTTGGGTTGTCAAAGTTGCTTCCTCGTTCTATAGTGAGATTTGATCGTTCGTCAAATATTTCACTGCGGCGGGAAGTTTGTAATAACGTGAGTCGTAGCTATAGCTATTTCTCACTTTTATTCTAATTTTACTATGTGATTCAGTTGAAGGCCGGGTGTGTTGACGACGCTAAATTCTAAAGTGTCAATGTGTGTATACCAACTGCTGCTGTACCATACGCTTTCAGCACATAACAATGAACCACATTTCTGAAGCCATTGCAACAGCGACCTGGTGCTCATATTTATGGAATTTGGTATCGATTTCAAGACGTCGTTCGAATAATAATAATTTTGCTATGGAACTCCCTAATTGGGTTATGATTACCGCGGTGTTCTTCCGGTTATAATGGAATACTTCTACTTGTATGCCGTCTCAAAATGTCATGCAAGTGTCCCGATATGACGCCTTATGTATTTAATTAAGTTATTAATGGTATTTGTATTCTTGAATACGTTGGCTGACATACAGAGAAAGGTTACCATGGACACCGTTAAATAAATTCAATTACTAAAAATAATTAGTTCTGTATAAAAAACAACCTAATTTCTACTTTCACTTTGGTCATATAGAATGATCACGTGAATACATGTACACATTGTACTATCATTTCATTTATATGTTAATTAATAGTTGTATTTTGTTATATAGCCGGTGGTATTTATATATTTGAACAACAAAGAATCAATATAATATAAAAAACATCAGTGAAAAGTAAACTGCATGTCAAGTACTGTTTGTATAATAATAAAAAAGGCTTCTGATTAGACTGGCCATGTGAAGCGATGGCAACAATAACACATTTAATATGAAAGTGCAAAAAAGAAGACTCTATTATACTTTAAAAAAAGTGATTAAGTATTTCAGGCGAATGAGGTGATACACCTTAGGGAAATACTCTTTTATTTATTGCGGATATTTTCATTCAACTGACCTTAGATTTGTCATCATAGATCCAGAGAGTATGTGTAATCAATAAATTGTGTATTAAATCTTGGAAAGACGGGAATATTCAAATCAGATATCCCTGCCTTCCGGCAAACTGTAGTTTAATTTGAATCCCATGGTTATACTTTCAGGAGTAAGTGATTTATCTTTTGGGTGAAAATATAAACCATCAAAATTTGTGAAATCAAAAAAAACTTTGTAGCACAGTTCAGGGGACTAGCAGTGATGAAGTAGATTTGTGAGTATTCGGAAGTATCAAGGTGAATGTTTAAAAAAATAAATAATATGGAAGTTATAGAGAGATAAGCATGTTTATTGCAGGTAATCATTATAGGATCCTGGGGGGGGGGGGGATTAAAGTAACATTGAGCTCACTCCAGGCTATCATTATTTCTGTCAGATTCAGTATATACTGTGTTAGTTTACTCATACCAGAATAGTTAATGTCAAAATATTAGGTTAGAATTTGTTGGTGTGTTCAGTTTATCCATTGCTGAAAGAAAGGTAAATAGTTTCTCAAGAAAATAGCCCGTCAGATATAGTCCAAAACATTAACTTGTATTTTGGGTTCTATCTGTCTGTCTTTGTGTCCGTATATGCATGCGAGTCTGTTCGATGTCATATCTCATACATGCCTGAAAATATTGCTTTTGGGTTTCAGTGAAATATTTTTTTTTTTAAGTGTGTATACTATATTTACATGGACATGAACTGCTCAGTAGATTGCAATAAAGCTTGGTAGATAGATGCTTAGACCTGATCAGTTTTGGGTTGAAATTCATGCATAACAATTACCAAATTTACATAATAATTAGCCATGTTTCAGCTGTTCCAATGATATCTCAAGAGTCACTCATCAGATTTTAATGAAACTTAGTACATAGATAATGTGCAGACCTTATTAGTTTTTTGTCGAAATCCTTGCATATTAATTACCTAATTTACGTAATTGTTGGCCAATGTTTAGTTGTTTCATAGGTATCTCAAGCACCACTCATCAGATTTCAATGAAACTGCTGACTGTGGGATAAATGACAGACCGTAAACCACATATTGTATCTACAATCACATTAATTTATTTTGTTTTAATACAGTTTTGTATTTCTGTATTCTGTTTTCAATACTGTAGACCAGATTGCAGAGCAGAGGAGAACTCAAAAAGCAAAGCGTTTTATTTTTAAATGCTTCCTATTTCTACTTAACATGTCTCTCATCATATCATTAGCAAATGGAAGATCATTCTAAGCTTTTTTTCATTTTTCAATTGTCCCTTTTTTCTCTGATACACTTTTCCCAATTATATTTTTATATATGCTTTCATACAAAGGCAAGACATAATGGTTTCAAATGCATGCCATTTTTTTTGTGTTAATAAAATTTCTTTGACATTATTTCTTCTCCATTTCCTCAAATTCAACGAACTATGTCATTGACAATGACTTGTTTTTAATATGAATTAATTATTAAATTACCCCATTTATATCATTACCGTGTCATTGTATATTAAAAAAATGTGATGGAATATTTTCTGTGTAGAAACCTCTTATTGTTTTTTTATAATGTGAAGGATAAAAGTGATTGATTAAGACAAGTTGAAATAAAAAGTGTTTCCACAACACTGCCTATATTAGTCTATGTAATTATTCATGTTAAGGTGACTCAGTATGTAGGGTTTTACTGATTGCTTCATAGACTTACTACAAGTGTCTATTCAGATTGCAAACCATTATCCGCAAAGAATAAAATGAAAACAAATTTAATTCAATGACAACAAAAGAGATGCTTTATTACTACACCTCATCATATGAACATTTTGTTTAAAATATTATTGATCACCATAGCAACTGTTATAAAAATCATGCATACACTGTTGTAAATTACTGCCCAAGACAGATAATTTTCCAGTTGGGCTGGTAAAAATTAAAAATTACATGTTGGGTTTGTCTGGTAAAACATTGTCATGGGCTGCTTCAATAAAAATATTAGAAAATCTAATTTTAATATTACATGTGTCTTTATTTTTCTACATTTTAGGTGTTTTTGATGTTAGACTGTGATTTCTGAATCAGTCAAAATGTCTGCTGGTGCTATAGCAACGCCCCTCATTATCCCATTAAGACCACCTCTACTGGGAACTACAAGTTCACATATTGACACCAACACTTTTATTGAGATAAGATCAGGTGAGTGTATTAAATATTATTTTTATATTAAATATAAAGTTTTGAAAAATATTTTGGCCCTTTCACATTTACCGTATTTTTGACTGAAAACAGTAGTGGACACCAATATAAAACAATTGTCTGAATTAAGAAACCCTTTTGGAAATTGTATCAAATAATTTACTGTCTTGTATGAGTACAAAACACTATTGCTGTATTTTCTCTATTAGTAGCACATGTGTTTACATACGTTACAGAGGTGTGTCTATGACCAAAATGTAAAATGTTGATGATTCAGTATACAACAAATTAGTTTATATGCGCTTCTACTGGAGATGCATTTCTGAGTGAATATGGTACTTAGTGACTGTTAATAATAAGTTTTGTACCTGCTCAGTATTTCGTAATTTTGTTGAATTATCAGACAATTTCGTTTTAGAAGTGTTAAAATCCTTCTTGGGGTAACATTTCAGGGAAGATGCGAGATAAAAAGAAACAAGAGAATGAAATCTAAACTTTAAGTGATCATTTTAACTTGAGCTTCATTTCTTGTCTGAATGATTACGATTTCATTTTCTTGCTCAATATTCCATGCATGATGTCGTCTACTATTTAATATGAAAGATTCAGAGCGTTTACTTAAATTTGTATGACACGTTTAACAGAGGTCAAAGGTCAATCATGGAATGGAATGGATAACCTATCAATTTATTTCTATTGTTAGATTCCTCCGGAGTGGAGATATTTTATACTACTAATGGTACCAAACCAGACCACGTCCACAAGGCTTTGAATAGAACAACACAAAAATATAAGAGACCTTTCCTACTAAGAGAAGGCAAGAGGACTATCAAAGCGGTGGCAGTCTCTCGGTAAGTTATGTTGTCTGTACAATAGTCAGACTTACTCATTGTGCCCTTTATAGAAGCACATTCTATAATTAGCCTGGTAACTAAACTTGTTGTCTAGGTGACATGATCAAATATATTATTATAGTATCATTTATAATAATTTTATATAAATACTGTTAAATAAATTATTGCCGTACTGAGAACTATAAAAAAATTATTATTCATTTATTAGTTGTAAATTTTTGCCTTTACAAATTGTAATGGAACTAACTTTCATTGTAAATTATTCTGTTTAAGGAGCACATTCAGTGGAAATTTTGCAATTTACCAAAAATGAGTCTCATGAGCATTGTGAAATGGTTAAAAGTGTGATATTTATTAGAGTTCATAGCTCATGTAGTTCCAAACTGCTTACCGTAATATACGTTTATCATTGAGCATGTGGACTAAATTGCACACATTTGTAGTGAATCAATAATTGTAGTTTTTTATCTTTTTTTTGCTTATACAATTACAAGATATTTATACAGTAGGTTATAATGAATGATGCCCCTTTTCTTTTATAATTGGGTTCAGATCCTGGAATGCCAGTACAGGGCAGGATCAACATTCAAGTATCTTAAGGTCAACCAGATCTCTTTTATCAAGGAGTTGTAATAAAAATGACTATACAGGAGTAGATATTTTAGTTAACATGGCTACACATTAACACATCAACAGCTTTTTCCCCCACTGATTTTTGTGGCTATATATGGTGACTTTTTCTGTGTGCATTGTATTAATGTGTAGTCCATTATAGAGTTGAAATTTATTGCATACTTTGAACTACCAACTAAGATACGTTTTTGCCACTCCTTGCTTTCCTTGTTAAAATACTGCCACAGGATATACATCGCATTACTCATACTTCCACACTTCAACAAAGTCAGGTTGAGGCCATGACATTCTGTCATAATATTAGCACTGTGAAAACAATGTTTTTTGGAGTGGAAGTAAAATGTAGTTTCATGAAAGTTTTTCAAACATTTTTTTTGTTTCCTTTTGTCTTGGTAGTAAATACGATTGGTTTATGGTGAGACTAGCTACCAGTTTACTTTTTAATTATTTCATTTTTTTTTAAATTTCCAAATTTCATTTCCTGTTTTGAAAATAATCTTTACCGTAATACTATATTTGCTGTATTACATCTCTAATTTTTATTTTTTTTCCCATTATTTAAATATGACTTATTTTGACCATACATTAATACACACATATTTATGTTATCATAACTCTTATAACAGACTGACTATGCTCAAATTGTAGTAGTATAGTTCATTATAGTGAAATGCTCCATTTTCCAGCCCAGTCCAACCAGTTCAAGTCACTTCAAGAACAAAACATTGCACAGAAAAGTATACCAGTGAAAATATCAGCAATATCTAAACTCTATATACTAGTATTGTCTCGCTGCATATTTTCAACGCATATTATTATACATATGTCACCGTAACACCATAAGTTACAGCGTTCCGTAATTTTGCGGTATTTTACGGGGTATTTTCATCCTACCATATAAGAAAATGCGAATTCCAAATATGGAATGATTACTTTTCATAAGTGTTCTCTAATAATAAAAACAATTATGACTGCCACCAGTGTTTGACCGGATTCCACACAAAGAAGTTCACTGATTCTGTTCTAAACTTTTTGGATTTTGGCTTTCTCATGATGTATCCTTGGAAGGAAAAGAGGTATAATAATGTTGCATCAACCTCCATTGCGCGTCGGTTGATACTTCCGCTGTACTGTCTTTGTGCATACTTTGAGGTATCCTCGTAAAAAGCTCATAGTATCAACCAGTTTGACTATTCAACCACATTCCAACACAACTCTCCCGTTACTCACTCTTCTTGGTAGAGTGTTGCATAATCGTTTAAAAATACGCGAAGAATAACTATGATATCATTATTCCACAGTTATCATGAAGTTTGTTTCAATTTAGTTCTTTGTTCCCTCTTAATAAAAGTATAGAATATAAACTCTGAGCACTATTCAGTGTGGAATGTAAGACATTATAACATTACCTAAGTCTCATGTAATGCATTGTCATGTGTTCTAACCCCAACATAGGCACCTGTCCAACTTCATAGTTAGAGTGTTATAATGTCAGAAACAATTTACAATCGTATATCCATCATCATTAAATTGACCTGTTTATATTGTCTGTTACCATAGTAACACAGGATATAGGCAAGATTTCTTTATTAGATTATAGACCAATGAAATTAAGCTACTCACTTGACATTTTGAAAAGCTGTACAAGTATAGACTAAACCATTAGAAATGTAGGGGTGTCAAAGGTCAGTATTTGTGTCTTCAACACTGAGATAATATGATGAGTTGTGTTGTTTTTTAAATAGCCTATTGCCCTTTTAGCACCTTTCACAAAATAAACTTTTTAATTTCATTTTAAAATTTTTTTTCAAATATTTTTCAAGATCTATTGTTGTTGCAAAATAGTTTGGTACAACATATCAGGAATAAAATTCGTAAAAATGAACAAAATAGTGCACTAAAATTTGGCAGTGAAAGTAATGACATCTAAAGGATTAGTATACTTGCTGGCATGTAATTTGAAACATTTCAGGTTTGCGTTCTTCTTGAGGTTCACTCATGTGTATTATAACAGGTGATTAAACTTAACCAATTAGTAAACACATTACTACTGCCCTATGAGTTACCATGTTATGTATAGACTCCCTAACACCTATGTAAAACAAAATAAATATTCTACATCTATTTTAGTAAAATATTTAATATTGTAAATAATTATACTTCATTTTTGTATGCATTTTTTAATGAATTGTTTTCAAATTCTATCCAATGTAATCTATTGTTATTTTCTAATTTTCTATAATGCTATTTTCTTTTGATATTTAATAAAATTTGAGGGAGAATTGGACAATTCTTTGTAGTATTTAGTTTGTATTGAACTCCAGAAAATGAAAGTAACATTTCACTAATTGTAATCAATACGTTGTCAATATACTGCAGTCAGCGTTCTGCTAGCGATGAGAAATGTAATCAATAACTACCACGTTTTGAGCAATGTATGCAGAGTTAATCAATAAAAATCAAGTAATGTAATTTGCTTTGCATCAAAATGCTACATTTTATATATTTTACAATAAAATTAGTGTATAAACTTGTAAATTAATTTTTATTAAATTATTATTCATATATTGAACTAGACTTTTTCATAAAATAATACTCCCCTTTTAATTTAATTTTATTGTATTTTTATGACGAAATAAAAATGCTTTAACATTCTAACAGTGTTTATGTACTCAAAGTGTATGCATATCCAAGTATCTGTCCATGCATCCTTGCTATGAATAATTCTTTGTAATTTGCATATTAATTAGTTGAAGTACACAATGTTCCAATTGGTCAGTACAAATTCAAGCTAAATTCTTAACCTTGAGATACATGTATATCTGCACTATCTAATTACAGTATTCACTAGAAGCATATTTCCAATATAAGTGCTTATGAACCAAAAAATGCATTTTTATATACTGAATAATTAAAATATGACTTGTGCGCTACTATTAGAGCAAATAGTCTATGTTGACTGTTATATTTGTCACTATTTTGGTGCTAAATTTTGCAAATATTTCATGTATTTATGTATTTTTTTATGTATTGATTTGAGATCAATTTGACATTCCTTTGACTATATACTGGTTTGATAAATTTTTTTGGAAAAATAAGAGAAAATATTATGCAGGTTAGTTTTTTCATGCAAAGGGTTAATAAGGTATATTAAAAATTCTCAATTTAAAAGTTACTTAATATATTTTGTTCTATAAAGCCCAAATATCTATATCAAGTTGTTCATAAAAAAGTAACTTTTGTAAATGGCAGGTGCATCGATACAAAAATATCTATCGATGTGACTGACATGTTCCACATGTATCACGACATAAGTGAAAACCAATTTCCTACATTTTGTAATTGACAATCTATTAATCCCATTTAGTTCTTTACTTTATTAAAAGTGTTCCAGTGATAGGAAATCCTGCATGGAATCGTTTTGTGGCATATATATGAATCACTGTTACATGTACATCTATGATAGTTATTAACACACATATTGAGAAGGAAATGACATCGGTTAAATTGTCGATAAAAGGACAATAGTTCAGTTTAGTGTGATTGCATTTCTGTGGTCAAATGTTAGTGATAAAAAAAGAGGAGTGCCCTTACGTTTTTTTAGTGAATAATACTATGCATGTACAGTCAACATTGGAAATCAATAATCATGAATGAAGTGCAAATTATTCATATTTCCATGACAACAGTAATTCATGATACTTTAAAATGTATTCCTACAATCAAGTCACTTCTTAGAATGTGCTGTGTTGTGTGGGAGAATAAATACAAAACAGAAAACTGCTAGTGACAATCTATCAATGCCTAATGGATGACTTCTTTGTTCTTTGCTTTCACAAGTGCCCCTACAGTTTTAAATGCGACTATACTCTATCCATTCTTGTATCCATGGAGATAGTATCTAAAAACAGGCAGAAATATACCTCTTAATATTGACTGATGATTGGGTTATATTGACAATCATTTTTTATATTGGAATGCTATTTGAGTTGAATTTGCTGTATGGAATATGAATGAGGAATTGATAATTGAAAGTGGACATTGTCTGATATGATTATGCAATGATACAGGTTGCAGAATTTCTGTTGTTACTACACTCTGTATTACGTTGCCATGGGTACATAAAGAGTGTGAATACATTGCGATTGAAGTGAGCGACTTGTAATAGTCATGTGATGTTGATGTCTGCAAGTTTTATGCTTCTGCAATTACACATGTACTACGTGAAGTATCATGCAGCGTGTGGTTGAAGGATGCTTATCTATGAAATCCTCACTCTGCATTTCTGTTTTCTCTGAGTGTCTAAAGTGAGTTACATGAATGTTGAAGTTTTGTAAAACCAAGCAATTAATGTACTCCAGTACTGAAGCATAATTACTGCAAATGACTTCAGCCTGCAGGAGAACCGTCTTACTGTGATTTCACTAATGTTTCCACACAATACACTTGTTAATAATAATTGGCAACGCACTTCGACAGAAAAAATTAACATGATTGATGAAGATAAAAATGCTATTTTAAAGATATCACATTTTCTAGGAAAAAAAATAATTTTCCATAGTCCAAAATAATATATAACATGTGAGCTGTGAAATTATGATATATATGTACATGTCATTATTTGCCCCAAGTATGAATAAATTCACTACGTTCAATTACCCACCATAGACTCCGGTCAGTCAAAATGACTATTTTGAACTGTAGGCATTAATCAGTGATTCTGCCAATGACGGAGAAGAAAGGAGATCCCTCTGCCTAAATTAACCATAGCAGTATTAAACAAATAAAAAATAAAATAATGTGGAACTATGGAAATGTGTTTTGTTCAGAGTTGGACAGTTCACATCCTCTTCTCTGACACCATTGGACTGTTCACATCCTCTTCTCTGACACCATTGGACTGTTCACATCCTCTTCTCTGACACCATTGAACTGTTCACATCCTCTTCTCTGACACCATTGGACTGTTCACATCCTCTTTTCTGACACCATTGGACTGTTCACATCCTCTTCTCTGACACCATTGGACTGTTCAAATCCTCTTCTCTGACACCATTGGACTGTTCACATCCTCTTTTCTGACACCATTGGACTGTTCACATCCTCTTCTCTGACACCATTGGACTGTTCAAATCCTCTTCTCTGACACCATTGGACTGTTCACATCCTCTTCTCTGACACCATTGGACTGTTCAAATCCTCTTCTCTGACACCATTGGACTGTTCACATTCTCTTCTCTGACACCATTGGACTGTTCACATTCTCTTCTCTGACACCATTGGACTGTTCAAATCCTCTTCTCTGACACCATTGGACTGTTCACATTCTCTTCTCTGACACCATTGGACTGTTCACATCCTCTTCTCTGACACCATTGGACTGTTCACATCCTCTTCTCTGACACCATTGGACTGTTCACATCCTCTTCTCTGACACCATTGGACTGTTCACATCCTCTTCTCTGACACCATTGGACTGTTCACTTCCTCTTCTCTGACACCATTGGACTGTTCACATCCTCTTCTCTGACACCATTGGACTGTTCAAATCCTCTTCTCTGACACCATTGGACTGTTCACATTCTCTTCTCTGACACCATTGGACTGTTCACATTCTCTTCTCTGACACCATTGGACTGTTCACATCCTCTTCTCTGACACCATTGGACTGTTCAAATCCTCTTCTCTGACACCATTGTACTGTTCAAATTCTCTTCTCTGACACCATTGGACTGTTCACATTCTCTTCTCTGACACCATTGGACTGTTCACATTCTCTTCTCTGACACCATTGGACTGTTCATATCCTCTTCTCTGACACCATTGGACTGTTCAAATCCTCTTCTCTGACACCATTGTACTGTTCAAATTCTCTTCTCTGACACCATTGGACTGTTCACATTCTCTTCTCTGACACCATTGGACTGTTCACATTCTCTTCTCTGACACCATTGGACTGTTCACATTCTCTTCTCTGACACCATTGGACTGTTCACATCCTCTTCTCTGACACCATTGGACTGTTCAAATCCTCTTCTCTGACACCATTGGACTGTTCACATCCTCTTCTCTGACACCATTGGACTGTTCAAATCCTCTTCTCTGACACCATTGGACTGTTCAAATCCTCTTCTCTGACACCATTGGACTGTTCAAATCCTCTTCTCTGACACCATTGGACTGTTCACATCCTCTTCTCTGACACCATTGGACTGTTCAAATCCTCTTCTCTGACACCATTGGACTGTTCACATTCTCTTCTCTGACACCATTGGACTGTTCACATTCTCTTCTCTGACACCATTGGACTGTTCAAATCCTCTTCTCTGACACCATTGGACTGTTCACATCCTCTTCTCTGACACCATTGGACTGTTCACATTCTCTTCTCTGACACCATTGGACTGTTCACATTCTCTTCTCTGACACCATTGGACTGTTCACATTCTCTTCTCTGACACCATTGGACTGTTCACATTCTCTTTTCTGACACCATTGGACTGTTCACATCCTCTTCTCTGACACCATTGGACTGTTCACATTCTCTTCTCTGACACCATTGGACTGTTCACATTCTCTTCTCTGACACCATTGGACTGTTCAAATCCTCTTCTCTGACACCATTGGACTGTTCACATTCTCTTCTCTGACACCATTGGACTGTTCACATCCTTTTCTCTGACACCGTTGGACTGTTCAAATCCTCTTCTCTGATACCATTGGACTGTTCACATTCTCTTCTCTGACACCATTGGACTGTTCACATTCTCTTCTCTGAAACCATTGGACTGTTCACATCCTCTTCTCTGACACCATTGGACTGTTCAAATCCTCTGCTCTGACACCATTGGACTGTTCACATTCTCTTCTCTGACACCATTGGACTGTTCACATTCTCTTCTCTGACACCATTGGACTGTTCACATTCTCTTCTCTGACACCATTGGACTGTTCACATTCCCTTCTCTGACACCATTGGACTGTTCAAATCCTCTTCTCTGACACCATTGGACTATTCACATCCTCTTCTCTGACACCATTGGACTGTTCACATTCTCTTCTCTTCTCTTCTCTTCTCTGACACCATTGGACTGTTCACATTCTCTTCTCTGACACCATTGGACTGTTCAAATCCTCTTCTCTGACACCATTGGACTGTTCACATTCTCTTTTCTGACACCATTGGACTGTTCAAATCCTCTTCTCTGACACCATTGGACTGTTCACATTCTCTTCTCTGACACCATTGGACTGTTCAAATCCTCTGCTCTGACACCATTGGACTGTTCACATTCTCTTCTCTGACACCATTGGACTGTTCACATTCTCTTCTCTGACACCATTGGACTGTTCACATTCTCTTCTCTGACACTTATAGGCTGATTGCTCTGATACTTCATAGACAGTGATAGTGGATGTTTAGGTAAATGTATAGTAAATTATAAAATATTTTATAATTATAGGAATGGTCTTCAAGAAAGTCAACTAGTTACAAAGACTTTCCAGGTAGATCTTGCAATCCCAGATGTGGATCATATACAGGATCCTGCTGAAGATGATGAAAGAAACTTTCAGTTTGCATATCATAAGGTAATATTTATAACAGTTGTGATGATTGGTTTAGATGACTAGCCAATCAGGCAGGTTGTATTTCACGATACTAATTTTGTAATGTTACCATGTGTAAATTGCTGTATTGATAAACAGGTGATTATATTGGACATATTTGCCAGTCTTAATATATGGCATCCTTAATAATTCAATTTGATAATTCATAGTTTCAGAGTAAGAAATTAGATTATGAATCATGAGAAAATCTCAGTGTAGAAATAGTTCTGTTTCTTGTTACGTACTGTAAAAATCATACTATTAATATACTGCTATTGATGCACAATTAGAGAACAGATAATGTCAAAATATTTATATTTCCTCAAGTATTTATCACACTTTCAAAAATTTTATATTTTAAGATGAAAGTTTATTTCCTTTTGTACAGAACCAAAAATATATTGTCAATTTTTTTTAAAGATTCTATTCTATTCTATTCTATTCTATTCTATTCTATTCTATTCTATTCTATTCTATTCTATTCTATTCTATTCTATTCTATTCTATTCTATTCTATTCTATTCTGTTCTATTCTATTATATTCTGTTCTATTCTATTCTATTCTATTCTATTGGAATATTGAAAGTTTCAAAACATGTTTCCTCCACATGATAGTTCATTCAATTATAGAATGGATTTTAAAATATTATTTCACTCTTTGGTAAAGATTTTATATTGAGAATATATTCATATATATTTGTGTATAATTTCTAATTAAAAAATAATTTGGCATATTAACTAAGATTATTTTCTGTGAGGCATTAACATTGTGAAGTTCACTGAAATTTTAAGGTCTGGTTTCTTTTTGTTTCGACAAAAGAATTACAAGGAAATGAGGATATGGAAATAAAGTCATTTTCTGCTTGACTGTCATTCATTCTTATGTCATTGATTCATCCTCAAATATTTATTAAACTACTGTCAATTGTTTGAGGGCATGTCACTTTCGAATTGATAGATGATAGCAATAATGCTGAACTAGTGTTTGTTACCATGTCAACAATTAATAGCTGCAAGCAAATGGAGTATCTATTTTATTTGTTTTATTTTAGGCACCTTATAGAAGCAGATCAAGGTCACGGTCACCCCCACCTATGTTAACTAGACCAAGATCACGTTCTTCATCACCAATTTTTAGACGATCAACAGATTTAAATTTAGATTTACATCGGTTACAGCTTGATGAAAGAAACGTGCTGACCAGAACAGATTCAGGATTTTATTCAACAGGTCAAGTGAACGGTCATACCAGAGAGGTCAGTTTAGCATTGTGGGTGATGTCATCTCTTGTACAAGAGTACATAATGAGATGGTCTTACTTGTTTTCTTTGTATTTGTAGCACTAGCATATCTAAGCAAAATTAGTTTATTTACTGATAAACATACATTAGGTAAAATGTAGTGACTGCGTATTACAGAAGTTTAAAATTAGGAATTACCGGTATATATTTACATTTTAAAATTTTATGATATGTATAACAAAGGAAAATTACATAAAAAATCATTTTGTTGTCATTAAATGCATTCTTCTCACAATGTCTGATGTAATTCTTTGCATATATGTTCGTGGTTTTTTTTGTGATGAGTGAAATGTTCAATATTGTTTTAATGTCTAATTTATTTTAAAAGAAACTGTAACCATTTTATTGTGATAAATAATCTAGTACTAAGTTCACTCACATTTTGTGCAGTAAATTGTAAGTCACCAATAAATGACAATTTGGTATGAATCAAATAAAATAAGCAAAAATAAATTATACTTTACATTATCTGTTGTATATACTGGTACTACCTGAACTATATTGTTAATATTTTAAAACTTTAATGCTCTATTAAAAATTTGATGAAAAACAATGTGAGAAGGGAAAGTGAAAACAAGATTATTTAAGTACACATCTATTGTAGATGCGCTCCTAATAGAGCTAATATGGTACATGTACATGTTTGAAATTCAGAATTATGAAAGTACAAATTTTCTCTTTTGCCTGTCCCTACACTATTTTGACCATATTTGAGAAAACATCACAAAACTGTAGCAGGCCTTGACTGAGATTTTATAGAAAAAAAACAGATCAAATCACAGTTGTGACAAGAAAAATAAAAAAATCTTTTATCTACCTATTCAGAAAAACCGTGATATAGGAACCACAATTTGTTTATTTGGCCTTGAAACTGTGTAGTGAAAATTTCAGTACAGCATGGCAGTCCGATAGGGTGTCCAGGCAAGTGCTTTTGTGGCCTTCTTGAATAGAGCCCTAATGATATATCTACTATGCGTTCACAAATAATACAAAATAGTTATTATTGGAGTGAAACCATGTGTGTATATATAAACAATGTTAGTTTTAATCCATTTTATGAATGTATGTGTATTTCCCTCCACTTTCATTTTAATTTTTTTATTTTGTTAGATTAGTTTTACATTGTTACTGTCTTGTCACCATGACGATTTCTGTGTCATATTTCTAGTTATCCCTAGATTGTATTTTCCGTATGAGCGATAATGATGCTGCTTCATTTCATCACGTAATAACTTTATCTATCACAATCTCCTGATCTCTGATCTCCGGCTGATTCTCTCTTCTTTTTTTGTTGTATTTAATCATGTTATTCATCAACAGGTGATTATTGTTGTGAGTGATTACGCTTTGCACATCTCATGCTGTTATAAACGTGAATAGTTGCCGTTACCTGCTGTTTTCGATTGAATCTTGGCTTCATTAGTAATATTACTTGAATTTCATTTTCTTCTCTTAGTCTAACTCATACCCGGTCCACCAGACATCAAGTACGCAGCCATACCAGTCTATACACCCACCAAGGGAGTATGACTTCATGAAGTAAGTATTCAGTATTTGATTTCTGAGTGTCTTTACAATAGTCATATTTAAGTATTGATGTCTACTGAATCTGTAAAGTTCACTTTGTAATCTATGTTCAATAGTATGAGTAATATTTGTATAATCCATACAGTTTGGAAACTCTGTACTAATATGTATATTTTGAATTAATATATTTCTTCTAAATTTGCATAATTAAAAAAATAATATAATTTGAAAATAAAAATTTGAATAACTATTGAACACTATCCCCATCATAGTTACCGTTTTTTGTACACAGCCTAAAGTATTATACATATAGTAAGTACACTATAAATATTGAAACTCAGAAGTACAATCACAAATATGAATTATAGATACTTCATTTATAATTCATTTCTATGATCACAGATTATAATAACAATGACTGTGGATAAAGATAATATAGACGTTTGGGACTGAGTAATCTTCTGTGAATGTGCTGAGATATGTGTCTATATATACAGAGAAATTCAAATTATAATCTTTTATTATGTATTCATACAGTGATTGATTTGTGATTTATGTTGCCATAGCAATAATACTGATTAATTTTAATTTATTGATGTTGTATACAAAGAGCTTAATATTAGTTTATTCTGAATAGATGTGGATATCAATACTCAGATTTGCGTGCTGAGATGATGAAAACTTTTAATGAATAGTTCATTTCACTAAAATGTTTTTTTACGGACTTGTGATGGATTAAGAATGTTCAGTACAATTTAACTTTTGTTATGTGAGCATACTCTTGCTGGGTCAAAACAGGCTTGTGAGAGTATGTGCATAATATCAGTTTTGTATATTTTATCCTTGACAGAATTGAAATATCATATTTTGCGATTTGCTTTTGGTTCACATTTTGGAAGTGTTACTTCTATGAATCTATGTGTAAAATGATAGAAAATCTTGATTTTTTCAGGAAACTGTTTTAAATATATGAGTATGATCATTACAATTTTTATACCACAAATTTGAGGATCTCAAATTGGATGTATAAGCTTTTTACATGGGAATACTTTCATTAATTGGCATAGCAAATACTATTAAATGTGAATACCATTACAAAGCAGGTGGTGATTAATTATTTTTATTTTTAGAACATCTTTCACTTCATAAACCCTCTTATATTATTATACTTATAATTCGGTCTTCATGCTTTTTGTCCACACTAATATATCTCCAAGGCTTAGATTCATTCTCAATTACTAACTATGTATTTTGGTCCATATTACCACAGTACCTCTGTGATATTACTTGATTTTTGGCATGAATAACATTTCCCCTAAATCCAACAAGAACTATGTCATTACTATGACTTGTTAAATTTCCAACAAATGACAAGCATTTTGATATTTGGAATGGCCATGCATTAACTGAATAAACACAGAAATTATAATAGGTGTATGACCACTATTTCTTTATTTCAACTAATATCTCTAATTTGAAAAAAATAAAAATCAGGAAATTCTTGATGTGTTTATTAAATTGTATCAAATATCCTTTTTATAATGACAATATTTGTACAGAAACGTTTTTAGTATACTGCTTCATGACAATGATTTAAAGGCTCTTAAAATAATAATTTTGTCACACCCATAACTAATATAAACATTAGCATGTTATTTAAGACATAATTTATATTGGGTGCACTGTTATATTTAATGTTTTCATTCTTTTTGATTTATTTTTAGTTATTGTTTTTTGAATTGCTTTATTCACAGTAAACAAGTTGTGATGGCTGGCGATTATCCAATGCGATCCTCAATAGCAGAGCCTCAGTATTGGGTGAACGGCCGACCAATTAAAACACAGAATACACAGGTTAGCTCATCTCTGACCTTTCAAAATGTCACTCACAAATGTAATTCTATGTCTGCTGTAAACAAAATGACCTTTAAGCTTTTCTGACATTGTGTTATTAAAACATGGGGAAACAATATCTAAAATAAGTGTCTTAAGGCAATGAAGTATTATAATAACATCCAGTGTACCTTACACTAATGTGTGGTGATTGTCGACTTGACAGGAAATACCTATTGTGTTTAGATACACATAGCTACATCACTACTTTCATACTAGGAACATACATTAGGTATCCCCATGGGATATCAGGTTAATATTAAACCAATAGAGTAGGAATTATAACAGTGTGAGTACTGTCTAGTAATGTGGTCTGATAGCATGATCATAATAATTAGCTAAAAAATCAGTTTCTTGTAACCTTGTATGATCTAAAAGTCAGTGGCTATCTCTAGTGTCTGTGCCTCATTGCACATTTACACAATTGCTTTGTCTTTTACTGAGACCGTTTTTTTTTTATTTATCTTCACAATATTTATATTGCTCAAAGTCACTTGCATATGTTTTGGCTGTTGCTAGGCAATTAGACCATCTTGCTATGCATCAGTGATCATTATTTTGTGTTGTCATAGTTACAATACTTGGGTAACATCCTGTGTGTTTGTAGAGCTCCAGCGGTGATTATCTTTTGAAGTAAAAACATAAAATTAAAAAATATTGCATAACACGTTGAATGCCACACAACTGTTACTCCATATGTTACAGGCAGTACTTTGTCTGTCTGTGTTAATGCTCTGTATATAAGGGGAACTTTTGACCTGTTTCAATGTAATGGCTTGTACCCTATACCAACACAAACAAACAAAAATGTCAATAGCTGAAAAAACTTAAAATTAATTACAATTCAACATTACGAACAAATTCAAAACAATTTAAATTCTAAATCTGAAATAATGACAATGACTTATTGCGCAACACATACTTTGTTTACATTATCTTGTTTAGTTTTGTTTTTTGTGCTTTAATTTTACTATTTTTTTATCCATAAATGTTAATAATATCAATATTCATATATATTCAGGTCCAGGTAAATCCCCCTCCCCCCTAGTAAAGGTACTTGTACATGATTATAATCCACTCTAATTAGTTAGATCATAAGTTTTAGATATTTTCAATTGCAAGTAATTACTTAGCGTAATTGAGATGCAGCTTACTGATGCATGTATCTGTGTATATTAAGGCTATTGCTGTTGATGTCTCATTACAGGTAGTACCATCTGGTAATGTGAGCTGGGAGCATTCGTTGTCACTCCCACTGCGTACGCTGGACAAACAATCCATTGCTACACAGACATCCGGATTAGTATTTCCCACACCAGAACAACTCTATCGTATGAGATCTGAAATAGAAGATTTAGCACGGGTGAGACAAGAATTAAAGAGACTAAAAGAAGAACAGAAACCAGTACTCACAGACGCAAGCATTGGCAAAGGTATAAATGACAAGTCTTAATTGTGACTTACAAATGTGAATTCATGTCTTTGTTGAGTAAAAAATGTACATTACTAGACTCTTAGCACCAGCATTGTCAGTGTTGACCCGCAAGCCTTTCAACCATACCATCAACTTTACCATACCATACCATACCATACCATACCATAACATAACATAACATAACATAACATAACATAACATAACATAACATAACATAACATAACATAACATAACATAACATAACATAACATAACATAACATAACATAACATAACATAACATAACATAACATAACATAACATAACATAACATAACATTTAACCCGTGACCCCTATTGTCAAATTTGAACTTTGACCTCTTGCCATCTTTGTAAACTTTCACAAAATGGTCTTGTCAATTACTGTCAGGATTTTTCCATAAAACAAAAACTTTATTTATTTATTTATTTGGGATTAACAAACAAATTAATAAAAACAAATTGTACCAAGGTAAAAATAGTGTAAAATGTTGTATTAAAGTATTTAATCTATTGTCTAATTTGTTGATGGTGTCAGACTAAATTGTGAGTAATATTGCTACCGACCTGGTCCATAGGTATAAGCCCTGTTGTTATCCATGAACAATTTCTTATTGGTTCTTGGTAGGTGTATTTGCAATATTAAATCTCTGTTGTATCCAAGTTATGACCCATCACACTACTCTGTTTATACTCTCAATTACTGTGTTATTTCTTTTATCAAATAAGCATATATTTTTTTCTGGATTTCATATTAAAGGCTGGTTTACTTTCAGATGTGCATTCTTACTTTATCCAACCATTAGGGAGTACATTGGATTATGCTGACACCGGTTTATTTGTCAGATTGTTCTGAATCCAAACCAACCTTAATCTATGCAAGCATAGGCAAAAGTCAATTTAAATTCTTACTGTTTTTTCAATTTATTTTTCAGGATTTTGGCAAAAACAGTTAACACACATAACAGAACACATCAAGGAGTTTACTACACAGAATGCAGAATTTAGAGCTACTGTGTCTGAGCCCAGGTTAACAAGAGTAAGTATATATAGCATGATAAGTGATTAGATATGTATGTAATATTTGTTGATGATGTGTACTGAAGTTAATGTATTTAACAAATAATAATATGTAAACACAAACAAAAACTATATAAATAGTCATTGATCATAACCATGATAGTAATTGTAATAAATAAAGCTAGAAAGCTGATTGTACATATCTCATTAGATCATAGGAGCTGCAGTGGAAGACGAAGATGATGAATACAGTGTCACTTTTACATTTAGGAAATTACCGACTCCAGAATATCGGTCGTCAAGACCATGTCGACAACAGTATGATAAACAAGGTTTGTGTTTTGCTGGCACTTGTATTGTGAAAATTTTCGATTTACAGATTTGCAGTTTGAATAAATTATCCATTCACCAGGCTGGTAAATATGGGTTTCATTTCTAAATGTTGCCAGATTCAATAATTCGATGAGCACTTGCAACATTTCAATGAAAAAAATATATTTGTGACAGTACAGTTATAATAGTATGTGATGATAATATACTATGTGGCTATGTTAATATATACATGCAACGTGGTCACTTGTGTTAATATACCACATGGTGACCCATGTTAAAATAATAATGTGGTGACTTGTAGTAATATACCATGTGGTGACTTGTAGTAATATACCATGTGGTGACCCATGTTAAAATAATAATGTGGTGACTTGTAGTAATATACCATGTGGTGACTTGTGGTAATATACCATGTGGCGACCCATGTTAAAATACTAATGTGGTGACTTGTAGTAATATACCATGTGGTGACTTGTAGTAATATACCATGTGGTGACTTGTGATATACCATGTGGTGACTTGTAGTAATATACCATGTGGTGACTTGTGGTAATATACCATGTGGTGATTTGTAGTAATATACCATGTGGTGACTTGTAGTAATATACCATGTGGTGACTTGTAGTAATATACCATGTGGTGACTTGTGGTAATATACCATGTGGTGACTTGTGGTAATATACCATGTGGTGACCCATGTTAAAATACTAATGTGGTGACTTGTAGTAATATACCATGTGATGACTTGTAGTAATATACCATGTGGAGACTTGTAGTAATGTACCATGTGGTCACTTGTGGTAATATACCATGTGGTGACTTGTAGTAATGTACCATGTGGTCACTTGTGGTAATATACCATGTGGTCACTTGTGGTAATATACCATGTGGTGACTTGTAGTAATATACCATGTGGAGACTTGTAGTAATGTACCATGTGGTGACTTGTAGAAATATACCATGTGGTGACTTGTGGTAATATACCATGTGGTGACTTGTAGTAATATACCATGTGGTCACTTGTGGTAATATACCATGTGATGACTTGTAGTAATATACCATGTGGTGACCCATGTTAAAATAATAATGTGGTGACTTGTAGTAATGTACCATGTGGTCACTTGTGGTAATATACCATGTGGTGACCCATGTTAAAATACTAATGTGGTGACTTGTAGTAATATACCATGTGGTGACTTGTAGTAATATACCATGTGGTTACTTGTAGTAATATACCATGTGGAGACTTGTAGTAATGTACCATGTGGTCACTTGTGGTAATATACCATGTGGTGACTTGTAGTAATGTACCATGTGGTCACTTGTGGTAATATACCATGTGGTCACTTGTGGTAATATACCATGTGGTGACTTGTAGTAATATACCATGTGGAGACTTGTAGTAATATACCATGTGGTGACTTGTAGTAATATACTATGTGGTGACCCATGTTAAAATACTAATGTGGTGACTTGTAGTAATATACCATGTGGTGACTTGTAGTAATGTACCATGTGGTCACTTGTGGTAATATACCATGTGGAGACTTGTGGTAATATACCATGTGGAGACTTGTGGTAATATACCATGTGGAGACTTGTGGTAATATACCATGTGGAGACTTGTAGTAATATACCATGTGGAGACTTGTGGTAATATACCATGTGGTCACTTGTGTTAATATACCGCATGGTGACCCATGTTAAAATACTAATGTTGTGACTTATGGTAATATACCATGTGGTGACTTGTGGTAATATACCATGTGGAGACTTGTGGTAATATACCATGTGGAGACTTGTAGTAATGTACCGTGTGGTCACTTGTGGTATTATACCATGTGTTGACTTGTAGTAATGTACCATGTGGTCACTTGTGGTAATATACCATGTGGTCACTTGTGGTAATATACCATGTGGTGACTTGTAGTAATATACCATGTGGAGACTTGTAGTAATGTACCATGTGGTGACTTGTAGTAATGTACCATGTGGTCACTTGTGGTAATATACCATGTGGTCACTTGTGGTAATATACCATGTGGTGACTTGTAGTAATATACCATGTGGAGACTTGTAGTAATATACCATGTGGAGACTTTTAGTAATATACTATGTGGTCACTTGTGGTAATATACCATGTGGTGACTTGTAGTAATAAACCATGTGGTCACTTGTGGTAATATACCATGTGGTGACCCATGTTAAAATACTAATGTGGTGACTTGTAGTAATATACCATGTGGTGACTGGTAGTAATGTACCATGTGGTGACTTGTAGTAATATACCATGTGGTGTTTTCTAGTAATATACCATGTGGTGACCCATGTTAAAATACTAATGTGGTGACTTGTAGTAATATACCATGTGGTGACTGGTAGTAATATACCATGTGGTGACCCATGTTAAAATACTAATGTGGTGACTTGTAGTAATATACCATGTGGTGACTTGTAGTAATGTACCATGTGGTCACTTGTGGTAATATACCATGTGGAGACTTGTGGTAATATACCATGTGGAGACTTGTGGTAATATACCATGTGGAGACTTGTGGTAATATACCATGTGGAGACTTGTAGTAATATACCATGTGGAGACTTGTGGTAATATACCATGTGGTCACTTGTGTTAATATACCGCATGGTGACCCATGTTAAAATACTAATGTTGTGACTTATGGTAATATACCATGTGGTGACTTATGGTAATATACCATGTGGTGACTTGTGGTAATATACCATGTGGTGACCCATGTTAAAATACTAATGTGGTGACTTGTAGTAATATACCATGTGGTGACTGGTAGTAATATACCATGTGGTGACCCATGTTAAAATACTAATGTGGTGACTTGTAGTAATATACCATGTGGTGACTTGTAGTAATGTACCATGTGGTCACTTGTGGTAATATACCATGTGGAGACTTGTGGTAATATACCATGTGGAGACTTGTGGTAATATACCATGTGGAGACTTGTGGTAATATACCATGTGGAGACTTGTAGTAATATACCATGTGGAGACTTGTGGTAATATACCATGTGGTCACTTGTGTTAATATACCGCATGGTGACCCATGTTAAAATACTAATGTTGTGACTTATGGTAATATACCATGTGGTGACTTATGGTAATATACCATGTGGTGACTTGTGGTAATATACCATGTGGTGACCCATGTTAAAATACTAATGTGGTGACTTATGGTAATATACCATGTGGTGACTTGTGGTAATATACCATGTGGTGACCCATGTTAAAATACTAATGTGGTGACTAATTATTGCATGACTGAATACAAACAAGAGAGCATATACAATGTATATGATGTACTCTGATAAAAATATCACACACTGAAACTGTAAATTCGTCCATCGTTACACAAACCGCAATGTAAATATGATAGTGACGTTGACTTATCACTCCAGGTCCAAAATACTTTGCTACAAGAGAAAGAGGATATTACAGTGATGACTGTGGTAGTGTATATAGTATAGGTAAGTAGTGTATCTTATATGTGATGAAAATAATTTGTTTATGTTGATTACAGTAATATATTTGTAGGTTACAGTAGTATATTTATAGATTATCATGGTGTATTTCTACACTTTAGATTACAATGTCATATTTATAGATTACAGTAGTATATTTATAGATTATCATGGTGTATTTCTACACTTTAGATTACAATGTCATATTTATAGATTACAGTAGTATATTTATAGATTAGCATGGTGTATTTTTACACTTTAGATTGCAATGTCATATTTATAGATTACAGTAGTATATTTATAGATTAGCATGGTGTATTTTTTTACTATTTAGATTACAATGTCATTTATAGATTACAGTAGTATATTTATAGATTAGCATGGTGTATTTTTTTACTATTTAGATTACAATGTCATATTTATAGGTTACAGTAGTATATTTATAGATTAGCATGGTGTATTTTTCTACTATTTAGATTACAATGTCATATTTATAGATTACAGTAGTATATTTATAGATTATCATGGTGTATTTCTACACTTTAGATTACAATGTCATATTTATAGATTACAGTAGTATATTTATAGATTATCATGGTGTATTTTTCTACTATTTAGATTACAATGTCATATTTATAGATTACAGTAGTATATTTATAGATTATCACAGGTATTTATACATATATAGATTACAGTAGTTCAGGCTAATCTCCTCAATTTATGTTTCCTCAGACTCGTATGAAACGTACGAGAAACCAAGGAAACAAATAGGTGGGAGAGCAAAGAAAAGAATTATTCCCAGACCACGAAAGAGGCATCCATCGGAAGAAAGAGAACGATCCAGGGAAAGGTCTTATCAGGAGAAAATGCATGTGAGTAATTACCTAGATACAACATATTGATTCAATTCTAATATTGCCACAGGTCATTCAGATGAAGTCTCCTACCAGATAGAAAGAAAAAATACATTTTGCCACTAGAGGGCATTTCAATAATATTCTGATTTACAATTCAAATGTTAATAATTACTGATATCATAAATTGAATCTTGCGTTGTATTTCTTTACTAGCCTGAAGACAGACTCCTTCTAAAAGAGATTGGATCGAAAGGGAAGGGAAGATCAGAGGAAGTACAACAATTGTTGGATGAGGTAATACTTAGTTTAGGGCTACCACAGATTAATATTATATGGTACAGCCGTAATCACTGATAGTTATCTTTACATAAGAATTTAACTATTTTATTGACAGAATATTTAAATATGACTTTGTATGGTAAATCATGTGCAAGCACACATATTGCTGCTGAATACCATGCACATGGCTTAACCTTTGTTCACCTGATTGTGTTATTTTACAGGGTGCCAATCCTAATGTTGAGAATGTAGATGGTGTACCTGTACTTGCTATAGCTGTAATCAATGGTCTCATCAACTGTGTACCAGTATTGGTGGAAGCCGGTGCTAAAATCAATAAAAGATTTGGAGCGTAAGTATAGTTCTACTATAATCCTATATTGTTACAACATAACTGCAGTGTGTTACATCTTTTTTATAGTACCGGTAATATGTATTTGTAATGTAATGTAGATATTTGATATGCAGAAATGATTGTCATTTTTGAGACCTATTTCAACTGTGAGTTTGAACATTATTTTGTTGAAATATAACCAAATAGAGATGACCAAATCTAACGAAAATATTGTTTTAGACACAATTGCATAGACAAGGCTAATGCCACATGGAATGCAATGTGACAACTATTGGTTGAGTAGTCGGCATCATTGAAATTGATCAAGTTGCCATTATGTACCATAATCCCTGAGGTTGGATTGCAAAACTAGATTTCAATAAATGATACCATATGTAGACCTGGATGCAACCCCACGGCCGGCAATCTTTTCACTTTTTTTCACATGCAAGTGATTTAATGCTCTATGTTGGTATATATCGTATATGTTGTATCATATTTTGGCGATGGCCATTACAGATTAAAACTAATGGCACAGGGAATGATTTATTAACAATAAAAATCAGAAAATTATTAGTTACAAATATTACCGATTGTTTGCACTGTAATTCCATACAATATCACTTTTATTCAGAAACTGTTTATGAAATTTTGGAAGACTGATATGCATAGCAAAATGTTATTAACTGAGTATAATGATGTGTGTTCAGAACAAAGATTCTATAAGATGGTATGCAAGGATGGTATCCATGAATGCAATGAAAATCTAATTTGTGCAAATTTACGTACTTTGATTGTGGAAATAGGAATGAATGCATATATTGGCATATTCTAGAAAACAAAAACATAACACATTGTAAAGACATCGAAAAAAAAAAAGTTGAGACAAACACTAACCATTTCTTTTACATAATTACATAATGCATTTGTCTTGAAATGTACATTTGTCACACAATTATGTGATTTATTTTATATGATTTCAAAATGGTTTATCATCACATACTATAACAGTTGCATACATATGGTATATTGTACAGAATTATATTATAGTGTTAGAAGAGATCTGGATTTCATTCTAAGATTAAATGCAAATTTCTCACCTAATTTGACAGGAGGGGAAACACAGCACTGCATGAGGCGGTTTTAAAAGGACCAGGTGCCAAGAAAATGATAGAAACACTGATATCTAATGGAGCTAATTCCCAAGTACAAAATAATAAAGGTATAACACCGTATGACCTTGCTGTGAAAGCTGGATATGATGGAATTACAAACATGTTAGCATCCAATGTGGGATTTTCTTTGATGGATAGATTATCTAAAAAATACAGCAATGGCGATTTCAAGAAACACAGCAGTAGAAGAGAATTAGACTTGGATGGATTTTAGTGACAGTACTAAATCTACTTGCATCAAATGAACTTGAAAAGCATGCACTTAGAACATCTCAGCACAAATGTACATTCAATCATGGCTAAGTAAGTAGCCAACAATCACACAAGACAATTCACCTGAAAAGTGTTTTTTTTAATAGGCACTTTTTCATCAAGTTGTCAGCAGTGACAACAAACAGTGTCCCTTATGTCTCAAATTATTAAACATAAATTTCCAATTATTACATACCTTTAATATCTGGGTTACGTGGGCATCCATTTTCTTAAACAAGTTTGATCAAAACGCCATAGCATATAGAAATAATACAGTGCACCCAGACGTTTGGGCATCGAAGCAATTGACTGCAAATTTAAGCCATGCAACCATATATAACACAACAATAGTGCAAAGCAACTACACACATCCTAATCTTTGTATACATGTTGCTATAGCGATGGATTCAGTAGAACAACACAGTGTCTCATCAAGGATGTGTGATTAGTGCCAATTTTTGACAATTCTCCAACTTTTCTGGTGTAGGCAAAATTTTTACATTGAAATTCTGTGTATTTTTTTAATTGTAAATTACACAGTGTTAGCAACTACCAACTGGTATATACTGTTAATGCTTCCAACCTGGAAATCCAGGTTGAACATATTTGTCGTCTTATCTGCAAACTGGAAACATGGGAATTGCAATGTATCTACAAATGTACCTGACCAAACAAGAGTACAAAATAGTTTTGGGGAGAACTTTCAACATGACCTGCAATGTTAACGCATCTTTTCAACACAATGAAATATTGCATTTTTGTGGCAGTAATAAACAATGAAGATTTCGATGCAAATGATAGAAATTGAACAAGAATGGATACAAGTGGTGGAACAAGCGAAGATCAATTTGATAAAAGTATGGTTGAAAAGATCCCCTCTTGTAAACTGAGTAATGAGAGTTTCCGTCTGGATGAGACACCAACAATATTGTATTACAATATGATTCAACATCTCACAAATAATACATTTATTTTTTGAACATACAAAATCTCATTAAAACTTAGATTTGGAATTAGATGTTATTAGACATAATTTATTAGAGCAGATGCATATACAAATTGAGAAAATCAGTGACAATTTTTTTTTTTTTCATAGAAAAATTATATAAACCGGGTTATATATGGATTCACTGTAGCATACTTGAACTAGCAGTAATTTGTTTCTTTTACAATTTTTTTATGTACATTTTATTTCAATTTTACTGGATTTGTACAGACATATATGAAGAATCTTGTAATTATCAAAATTTTAAATAAAGTCATTTTATTAATTGTATTTTATATCCTAAATGGTAAACCTTTTGTAATATAAATATAATAACTAATAATAATAGTATAATTAGTTTTGAATTTATCTATTTATTTGCTTGTACATCCTCTACTGTTCTTAGGTAGTATAGATAAAATCATAATTAATTAAAAACTCATTAACAGATTTTAATTTATAAAGTTTACATATGGGGAAAAGAAAAAATAATGATTTCTTTTCATGACTGACCTCTAACTTTTTACTCCTTCATAGTATTTAGAATGCATTACTGCTCTTCTTATCACATTTTTTTATCAAAATTTTTGCCTGAGGACTAGAAATGCTGCCTGACCTGTATTTTGATTCACTGATGTACAAGTACAGTCTTTAGTTGATCTTTCCCTGGGTTCACTCAGTTGTGTTCAAGTCTTGGCCTTCGCATTCTTATAAATCTGTTAAGCTCCTCCCTCCTAGAGTAAGGTCAACTGGTTCAACCCCAGGTAGAATTTGAACTTTGACCTACTGATAACTGTGACTTCCAGATTCACTAACTCAAACTGACAACAACAATCTTTTCACAAAAGATAAGTTTATTTTGTAATTGTACTATTTTTTAAGAAAATGTATATTTTGTAAAGCAATAAATTTGTATCTTTGAAATTTAATAAAATTATTTTCCCCGTAAGGATTTACATTTACCGGTACAACTAATAGTATCACAATGTTTTTGTTTTTTTTATCAAAAGAACGTTATATAGCCCTCTGTGGTTGGAAAATAGTTGACTTCGTTTTTACATTGATTGGTACAATGATTGTAGAATACATTTATGGATGTAGATATGTGATTTAGTGGACTAGATAAATCTCAGGGCTACTGTGTCTAATCATGTACAGAACAGCTTTCACAGAAATAAAGACACTTTGTTATACTGATTCCTAAATTGGTGGTTAACTGATAATGATCTTATGTAAACAAGTTTCCTGGTTGCTGAGTGTGTGTGTGTGTGCGTCAGTCAGAGATTCGTTTTTGACTCTTATTTTCTCAACTACATTCTTAGCTGTTGTTCAGGTAGCAAGATATTATAAATTGTATTTAATCCTGCTTTGTGGATATGAATGAAAACAAAGTCATAAATCTTCTAAGTAATGTGAATACCTACAATACAAAATGTTTGGACATTGAAACGGGTGTAAGAAAATATCTTACTAAAACTGTTCCTGTTTATTAGAAGTGTATTGCGGTCGATCGTGTACATGATGGCTAAGTAACCAAAGAACCTCAACTCTGCCTTTGACTGCTCTGAGGGTTTTCATGGCTTTGTTATTTACTGCACTGAGGTTTGTGAAATTTAAACATGCTTAAGTAATATGGGTCATTCACCTGTTGTCTCAGGAACAGCTCTTCCAAGGGTTCATAAATACGATGTTTCATTAGTCTGACAAAATAATCCCATACATTCTACCATTTTCAACGCATCTTGCAACCTCTGTATATTTTTTTATTCCAAGAAAACCGTCAGACTAAATTATAAGTTAGCTTGTTTTTATGTGTTTATATTTCATGCGTTCATGCGTAAAGCTCACAACAGTACTAAAACTATAGGTACTTAATTTTGTATCTAGCTGCAAATGCTTGGTATTAAATTCTTAGAACAATACAGAGATATTGGTCATTAATCTTCAAATAGTTCGAAAATGCTAAAGTTTTAAAGCTTGTATAGTATATGAGTAAATAAACATTTATATAACGACTGCAACACAGATAAACATTGTGTTACTTTCTCGTCTAGTACAAGTATAAGATGCATTTATGCATTGATTGAACGGTGTAGCTGTAGACAATTTGTCATATTACAATGTGTGGAAGGTGGGACATTGCAATTTTTCATTTTCTATTATGTCAAATGTATAAACGCGATTACATCGTTATTTAAGAACAAAATGTAGCTAGATCGATATTGGAGTACACCTACTATTATGTCCCTCGTTTCTTGAGACAGTAATTCTCCTGTAATATCGAAGGATTTCAATTATTTTGTCCAAAAACCGTATTTAGATCGATATTAGAGATTGTTCATTTTGAAGTTCCTCTTTTCTTGTACCAGTAATTCTCCAATAGAAACCATAGAATCTAAATAATTTTCATCAGAAGTTAGAATAATTTAATAGTTCTAGAAGTCAAGGCAAAATGATAATTGTCCGATATTGGACAACTCTTTAATATTGATAATTTTTTGATAATATGGTAAAAAAAAATCAGTGTCACGTCTCCTGTAGTGAATCATTTACATATGTACCGGGTGGCACGTTTACTTGTGTAATAGACGGAACTTTTGCAACGATTCAATCCTTTTTAACTGTTTCTTTGTAAACGTTCAAAGAAGGGAATTCAAATGAATGAAAGAATAATATGGTCCATCTTACTTGTATTTTCACTGCATACTTTTTCTACATTATTTCTTCATATTCTGTTTTACATTTACAATCTATCTATTTACTTGTCTATCGTTATTGTCGTTTACAATATACCAACATATATGTAATACGCTATTTGAGAAAATGAATTAACAATAAATACTTAGATTATTGAACCCTCGGACTAATGAACCTCGAACAAATAAACCCTCGGATTAATGAACCTTGGACAAATAAATCCTCGAATTAATGAACCTTGGACAAATAAACCCTCGGATTAATGAACCTTGGATAAATAAACCCTCCGATTACTGAACCTCGGACAAATAAACCTTCGGAGAAATGAAGCCTCGGAATATTGACCTGTAACCTTTGCCACAATTTATCTATGCCACTGTATTCATGTCTACTTGTATATATCACACTATGTTTATGTCTACCTATAGCTATATCTCTATCACATACTAATATATCTAACTAAATCTATTCCACTGTATTCACATACCTACCTATAACTATTACACTATATTCTTATACCTAACTATATCTATTTCATATACTCATATACCTAACTATATCTAAACCACTATATTTATATATCTATACTACTATATTCTTATATCTAACTATATCTATTTCATATACTCATATATCTAACTATCTGTACCACTATATTTATATGTCTTACTATATGTAAACCATTATTTTCCTATACCTAACTGTATCTATTTCCATATACTCATATACCATAAAATTATTTTATATTTTTAAATCATTCATTTGTCTAATTAACTCATGTATCTCTTCCTCCAATCTAATTTTTTTGATAAATTTACCAATCTCACAGTCAGTCTTTCGCTTTGTTCCTCTGTTCACAATCTGTTTCTCAATAACCAACTGACAATTCTTTTTAACAACATTGGCAGCTTATTTAAATTGATTCAAAATTTAATATTAGCCTTTCAAACAAGAAGCTTGGCAACTAGTATTTGTCAGATATTTGAGACACAAAAAGTATTGTTGATATAATTTATTCAAGAGCACATCTACAACAAGTTCAATTCAAATCTGATTTTACAATTATCAGAAATTGGCTAATAATAATAATAATTAGATAATCTATATGCATGTTTTTTCAATATAAAACTAATTAGGTCAGCAGATTATGCCCCAAAAAATCTACGAACCAAATTTCAATGAAATGTGATGGTTATGCATATTATGCAAATTAGGCAATTAGTATGCTTGAATTTCAATCCACAACTAATCAGGTCTTTACCATGTTCCCAAGCACATAAACACTAAGTGTTGTTGAAATGCAATAATTGGGTTTTGAGAAAAAAAATCTGTAATGATTATACAAAGTGAGCAATTATTATGCATATATTTCAACCCAAAACTAATTAGGTCTGTGTATTATCCCAAGCACATATGTATCAATTTTCATCATGATGTGATGATTAATTCTGAAAGCCGAAAAGTAAATAATTAGGCAAATTAGGTAGTTATTATGGATGTATTTAAAGTAGTTAAATTAGGGTGTTGCACAGTATTGATGTGCTGAGATTCATTGATATAATATTATAAGTATTGATGGAAAACAGAAAACTGACTAATTGTTATGCAAATAAGGTAATTAATATGCAATTTTTATTCAATACTAATCAGGTCTGCGAAATGCATGTATGTGCACCAATATACCAAGTTTCATTGAAATCTGACCAGCGGTTCTTGAGATAATTCTGGAACAGACATACATACTTACGCACATACAGAGAGACAGGGTATCTGCAGGGTAACTATCCTGTTGTGTGGAAAATGATATTCTGGAAAGTCTTTTAGATTCTTTTACATAAAAAATTAAAGTCAGCTCCATCCCATATACAACTTGTGCCATCTTGCATTGAATAATACTTTTTATGTATTCCTTCTTTCCTGACTACAATTTCATCATCACATTGAATCCATTGAACGCCCATGAAATTACATGGCTTTATATACCAAGTTTTATTGAAATCTGATGAGTGGTTGAGATATTGGTAGAAAAGCTAAATATTAGCTAATTAATATGCAATGTAGGACATTAATACGCTTGAATTTCAATCAAAAACTAATCCGGTCTGAGCATGATCCCAGAGCATCTATGTATCAAGTTTCATTAAAATATGTTAAATGGTTCTTGAGAAAAAAGGAAAAATTGGCTGATTAATATGCCAATTTGATCATTAATATGCACGAATTTTAACCAAAAAATATTTGAGTGTGCGCATTATTCCAGAGCTTCTATATATCAAGTTTCATTAAAATCTGTTAAATGGTTCTTGAGAAAAAAAGGTAAAATTGGCTAATTAATATGCCAATTGGATCATTAATAAGCACGAATTTTAACCTGGGAAAGTTTGAGTGTGCGCATTATCCCAGAGCTTCTATATATCAAGTTTCATTAAAATCTGTTGAATATAGATATAGGGGTCTCGTCTGAACAAAGATGGCGACTTTGACTGTTGCGCAGATCAACGAGTACGAACTGATACGTTTCCAAGCTTTAATTAGGCAATTTTCATGTGACTGGAAGGTATCGAAGGAGTCACCGTCGGTAATCAGTGCAAATCGCGCCCAGGTCAAACCTCATACTTCTGATTTCCATTTGAAGAACGCATTGGATTGTTGGAAAATCAATGTTTATCAACACAAATGTCACACATGCGCAGCCCGACGACTAACGCGCTTTAAGATCAATCGGTCGTGACGAGTAATTGCATGGGAGACTACATGAGCAAACCACAGGGTGAAATACTTTTTTTTTGGACCCAGTAAAAACATAGAAAAGACATAAAACATTTTTCGTATTTTTATAATTGCAATGTAACACCTTTATAGTAGAAGGTCGTGCTGATTATTTTGATATTTTAAGTTTATAGAATGTTTTAAAATTTGCACGTATTTTCAACGCACAACTAACTTTTGCCGTCGGCTATAATGAATGTAAGCTATTAAAACGGAGTGCAAATTTGTGAATAGTGAGTGCAAAGTTGGTAGATTTGCGTGTATGTTTGAACGAAGTTGTTGTCATATTTAACCGTGAAATTATAAAGTAGGAAAAGAGAATAAAATGCAAGTGAAAGTATCGTATAATGGCATAGTGTCTTATGGGCAGACCGTGACATGTTCTAAAAGAGCCTAAAAAGACAGGAGAACCATTAGAAAAGTAAGTGGGTTTTCTATTATATTTTACCTAAGTCATTGTAACATCGACCCCGCAGTTAAAAATATAAAGAAAATGAGCAAATGTGTTAGAAAAGCCACTTATATTAGCAGATCATACCCATTTGAAAGCGTAACATGATAAACAAACTGCTTACAAAGTAGTGAAAAGTGGTTGCAAAGTTAGCAAATTTACATGGAAATGTGATCTATGTTGTTATATTATCGAGCCTTTAGAAAAAGTGAATAAATATGTCATAAATGTCCGTTTATTATCGTACTGACTTTCAAAGCATGGATAGGTCATAGGTCAATTTACGAAAGACACGAGTGAAAACGAATGCAATTTCGAAACACTTCCAAACAATAAATGGCCGCCAATTCGAATAAATTTCAAATGATCCCAGGGGTCGTGTGGTCGTGTGTAACAAAAGTTAAGATCAATCGGGCGTGGCTAGTAATTGCATGGGAGACTACGGCATCAAACACATGTTCTTTGAGGTTAATTCTTTGAGGTTAATTAGAGGTAATTTGAAAACTTTCTTTAATATAAATGATTGTTATATTGCAATCTCCTATTGTAGTGACTCTATTTATTGTATTTTCTGTGCTTTGTTTCTTGTATGTGTATTTCATTTCCAGTACTATTGTCTTGTCTACCCCGTCATTTTTCAAATTTTCAAATGCGTGATCGGTTATGACAACAACATTGGTCCAACGCTCAAATTTCTTCGCCAACCTTTCAGTCACTTTGCAAAACTTGTCACGCTGTATTCAACAGATTGCGGCCAACAATTATGACAGTCCGATAGTATTATTGGCTCTTGCGAGTCTTTTCGTACTTTTTTCATTGTTTCAACTACGTATATGACAACAACAACGGTAATGTTTTTATGGCGACTTGACTGATTTCCCCATCACTTTGCACGCTATTCTCTGCAAATTGTTGCCAACTGGAATGATTGTCCGCTGACATAAGAAACATCGAGCGTTTAAATGCGTGATTGGTTATGACAACACTATTGGTCTAATTTCCGAGCAACTTTGACATCTTCCCGTTACTTCGCACAACTGTGCACGTTGTTCCGAACAACTATTGCTAACTTCTGTCGACTACAACAGCCAATTCTTTACAGACATTGTGTAAGAAACTTCAAACATTCCGTGAACAATTTAGACTATTTATCATCACTGTCAACAAAACCTTATCGAAATCGCAGTTACGAAAATTACTTTTTAAATTGACATATGCCATTTTCATGTTTTCGCGAAATCAAATAAAAATTAGTTTCGCTAACTGTTTTGTCCAATTGGTCTGCCATGCAGATACTAGACTCGCTTGATGTAGCTTAACATTTAAAAAGGGTCGATCTCATGTAAATTCCGCTATAACATGCGCACTCATCATATTATCTATTATTTTACATCTGTACTCAGACAGTAAACCGTTGCATCGACCTCCACTGCGCGTCGGTCCATACTCCCGCTGTACTATCTTCGTGTATACTTTGAGGTATCCTCGTAATAACCTCATATTATTATTTCCTATATACGCGGAGCATTCATCATATCATGTTGTGCATCTTTCATATTGTATGATGCAATCGTCTTGATATGTTATGCATTTATCGTGTAATTTATCATATCATATTATGCTTTTACCATGTTATGGGGTGTGTTCTTGGCATATAAAATTTAGAGTGTCCACATCCCCACTAAGGGTCGGTCTTTATTATTGTGAATGTCTCCTGTTGTCCCAACGTCATCCCACTCGACCCGAGGAAAACATTAATACATACTTTGTGTAGTACATTTATCATTTCATGTAGTACATTTTATATCATATTATGTGGTGCATTCAGTATGTTATGTAGTGCATTTACCATATCATGTGGCACAATTGACAAGTTATGTAGTGTATTCATCAAGTTATGTAGTGTATTCATCAAGTTATGTAGTGTATTTATCAAGTTATGGTATGAGTCGTAAAATGAAACACGCGGCGAGTATTTTTTCGGCGCCGTAAAATTGAACATGACAACTCTATTGACTACCAACATAAATAGCAACATTTTTCAAGTCAACAGTATTCTGATGACTAATGTTGTGTTCATATTCAGTGTTAACCATGAAGTGATGAGCATACTTTACTCCATTCCTCATATTATTGCAAAAAAAAACAACTCAAGAAAAACTTGTAAATGGAAAATTTGTTTTAAAATTAATTTTAATTTCATTATTTGTAGTAAAATGTAAATAACATCCCCAATCGTACTGAATATCTGCACCCCTTGTATCAAACCAACGTCAGTCATTACTATCAATATGTATTGGTATTTATCGATACACACCGGATTAGTCTGTTAAATGGGCATAGTACTTGAATATAAATTTCGACAAACCCTGAAAATTCATATCAATTGCTACATTGTAAGTACTGTATTCAAAATACATAAAATGATTACCTACATGAAAGTTATATAAACACATACAACATTTGCAACATTTAAAAGAACATACTTATCATAATAAATCACCATAGCAACATAACATACTCTCTAAATTCACGTACGGATTTCGTATCACGCAATTCATAAACAATAGGTGTTCCCAGTAGTAGTATCTCGTAATAGCAAAATTTACTACAAACATATAATAATGGTACGTAATCGAAAAAAATGAAATATTAACTAATTGCTTATATAGAGAAGGCACATGTTAATAAAAAAAATGATATATGTACAGTGACGATCTCGTGTAAACAAACTTATTTCTGGTTACTTTTTGCATATATATAGTGATTCACGCGATTTACGCCCTCACACTTTAAGATTGTCACTTCCTACTGGGCTTCCATTTGGAAAAGCATGATTATCATAAGCGTGTACGATGTCACGTGGCGTCGAGTGCTGAAACAGAATGTTTTAAATATAGTTAATGTGCGTTCATGTAACATTACTGTTGGTATTCCCGCCCTACTTTATTTTGTCCTGTTAGCCCATTAAAGCTGCGGAATACAGGAATACGCTATTATTGACAATATATCGAAATAACATATCCTACTCTTTTACCACTACAAGCATACCTATGTTGCTTTAAATATAAAAATGTGTGTACAATTTAAAATATGCAGACGAAATCAGCGCATGATCTTACGTCGAAATAACGTAATATTTGATGTTTAACGCGATGACATGGGCATCATAGAACACATTTTAAATTATCTTTCCAACTTATACCTTACCTTGTAGTTGGACCTTCTTTTGCTATCATTACACGAACTTGCAATCTGGTTATTAAAATAGAATCTTAGAGTGAGCACGACGACTACAAGTTGTGGGGTTATATTTAAATATAATAACTGCAACCTACTAACATCCATGGAATTATATTTTAATCAGTTGTGTGTAAGTTTATATATATCTACATCGACACTTTTTTTCGCCAATAACAGAAAGACGCGATGGTAATGGAACGGGCGTACTAGACAGAATATAGAGAAGTAAATAAATATTAAATGTGTTTTTTTTATATTTACAATGTCCTATGGGAATGTTATTTTCGTGTTACAACTCTTTTACCTATGCCCATTGTTCTAAGTATCGTGTTTATATCCGGTATAAGACATTTTTCGTCCAGCATCCTTTGTCAGCATTTACTCAGAGAATTTTCTTTCCTTGTCCTTTCGTTACGAGAAAAACACTTTTTTGACAGAACTTACTGGTGAAAGAAACCACCTAACACAACTATGCATCTACGACACACAACCTGTGATGGTTCAGTCGGAAGACCACATCTAAAACTCGCCATGTTCACAGTATTACTTATTCAAAAGACGGAAACTCAAATAACCTACCCTTAACGTTCCCGTTAACTTCCTTTAACTAACAGTAAATACAATGGCCCTCCTTGAGGTAATGCATGTTATTTTGCTGTGGTGTTATGACTACTGATACATCGTATCTTCGGCCAGGTCGTAGCTGCAACGATGTTTGATATGCAAGTGTATGGATGGCTGTGTGTATAAAACACACATCTTAAACTTTGAAATTATTGAAACTCACCAAATACGTAACCACCATGATAATGACAAGAACGGCAACCACTGCAATGACGATTCCCACTATAATCAGAGCATCGTTGACTGTATCACGTTTTACAGGCTGTGGTTCCTGGTAAACCTTCTCAAATACGGCAGTGCTCCCATCTACTTCATAAATGACTCCATTATAAACAAATGTGTAGGAAGATATCTAAAACAAACAAATCATATATTAACTATTTGAACGCAAATTCACGAAATAAACATACATAATGTTCAATGATATTTGCATAAAATGAAATTCTCAAATCATATGGTGCAAAATTATTATAAAGAACAGTTATTGCAAATGTGAATGTACAGTGTCTACACAAGTTTAACACACACCTTTTCTTCCATTTTATAAACAACGGCTTCAGTATCTTTATTGATTTCAGGATCAGCCACGATATTAAACTCGACTTTTATGCTCCCCTCAGAAATCTGAAAAATACAGAGTAATTGTTAACAACAGTGTTACATACAAATGAGTCTTGTTTATTAAACAGTCTGCAGATATTCGAATGTAAACGATCCCTACCTTCATATTATCAATCATAGTGTCGGGAATTTGAAAATTCAGTGATATGCTCTTTGAAATTGACCTGTAATGCAAATAACAAACCATTATAAATGCATATGTATCTTTTATTCACTATGTGTATACTTTTTTTATTTTATTACATAGTAATGTCATTTATTGTCTAGGTTCGTTTTGAAATTATGACTTGCATTGCAATTGGAAAGTTTTTACAGGTGGATTGGCATTACTCACTCTTCAAAATCATCCACATCGTCCGCAATAACACCATAGTCTCCTTTCAGGTGGAAAGTGACGGAAACCGCTCTGTAATATAATGTACAATTATAAACAGAAACAAAATTACAAATCAGAATTATATGATTGTAGTTGCGTAGACTGGATATGTGTTCTAAATGAACAATAATTGTAATTGTAAAAAAGGAGGAATACCACTATACTTACACCAATTCTTCGTCGTTTGCTGTGATATATGTGAAGGAAAATAAGAAATGAAATATTATGTATACATGTATTTTCATAACAATCTTCTAACGTATTCAACAATGAACATCTTGTGAAGGTATTATCATCGAACATTTCCATTCAATAAATCATCACGTTTCCCAGTTAATCGTAATTATCTTGTGAACAGACATTATATATAATTAATAATCATTACTCACGACATTCTCTATTGGAGCAAACCCATTCTTTTTGATTGCAATAACTGAAATAAATATCAGTGAAACTGTATTCAATATGTGGATATGCGTCTCTAAACCAATATTTACCAGTATGTGCGTTTTATCGATATAGGACTCATAGCAACGTGTACAACACGTGTAAAATACATTGTTTCTTTGTTTGTTTTAACACACTCGCTGTGCGACGACCACCGCCCTTTAACGCCTACAATACAGTGGTATAAACGAATGAGTTGAAAGATGTGAAACGTAAATAATTTATCACATGAAATCTTACCATGTGTTGCATTCATTTGGTCTATATTCACCTTGTTTGTATGCCATATCTGAATAATAACATGATGTTGCGTCTCCTGAAATACAAAATCCATATATATAATTGTCTGGCCTTATACAGTCTCATTGACAGACGTTAACATTTACGTCAACTTAATATATAATTTATAAAGTTGAATCGCTGAAATTAACCAATTCATTAGTAGAAGATTTACTGAAAAATAATCGTCATATAAATTAAAGGGCGCTGGTCGTCGAGCCGCGCATGCGCGAGTTATAAGAGTCTTACATAAACAAAGACAGCCTAAGACGTTACCAAGCTTTAATTAGGTATTTGTCAGGTGATTCGAAGGTATTGAAGGAGTCACTGACCGTATTTACTGCAAATCGCGCCAAGGTCAAACATCATACTTTCCATTAGAAGAGCGCACTGGATTGTTGGAAAATAAATGTTTATCAACAGAAATTTCGCACATGTGTAGCGCAACGACCACCGCCCTTTAAATATATGTGTTTCTTACCACAATAAATGTTCGTACAGGACCATACACCATTGCTACAAGTACTGAAACAACAAATAACAATGATTGGATCAGTATAGAAACAATATCAATGATAGTATCGACATTCAGTGAGCATAACCGTCAGTAAAGACACTGTGAGTTGATAAATAAATAAATAGTAGCATACAACATTATGGGAGAATTACCATGAATTACAGTCGCCGTCTTCCTCGGAACCTTCCAGTAATTCACCATGGGGATAGTCATGTCCATCCCTAAACGTACACGGTCGTTTCTCTGCAATAGAACACACGTGGGTACCAAATTGACATACTTATCTAGTGTGAATATATTATTGAATCGAAGCACAAACATTGCTGATGTGTTGCTCCTCTTATTTTTTTCACATTGAGTGAGTTCGTAGAAATGATAATGAAATTATTTTGATATTGGTTATGAGCTTACAATAAAGTAAAATATCATCAAAATAATCAGAATATCGTTAACATATCTGGCAGACCTGCTGAAACTGAAATAGTAGTGTTGAGAGTAGTGAACATTATGTTACATTATATTACTTTTATGATAGAAGTGAACATTATGTTACATTATATTACTAATATGATAGAAGTGAACATTATGTTGCGTTGTATTATATATTATGATAGAAGTGAACATTATGTTGCGTTGTATTATATATTATGATAGAAGTGAACATTATGTTACGTTATATTATATATTATGATAGAAGTCAACATTATGTTACGTTATATTATATATTATGATAGAAGTCAACATTATGTTACGTTATATTATATATTATGATAGAAGTCAACATTATGTTACGTTATATTATATATTATGATGGAAGTGAACATTATGTTACGTTATATTATATATTATGATAGAAGTGAACATTATGTTACGTTGTATTATCTATTATGATAGAAGTGAACATTATGTTACGTTATATTATATATTATTATAGAAAGAAGTGAACATTATGTTACGTTATATTATATATTATGATAGAAGTGAACATTATGTTACGTTATATTATATATTATGATAGAAGTGAACATTATGTTACGTTATATTATATGTTATGATAGAAGTGAACATTATGTTACGTTATATTATATATTATGATGGAAGTGAACATTATGTTACGTTATATTATATATTATGATAGAAGTGAACATTATGTTACGTTGTATTATATATTATGATAGAAGTGAACATTATGTTACGTTATATTGTCTGTTATTATAGAAGTGAACATTATGTTACGTTATATTATATGTTATGATAGAAGTGAGCATTATGTTACGTTACGTTATATTATATATTATGATAGAAGTGAACATTATGTTACGTTATATTGTCTGTTATGATAGAAGTGAACATTATGTTACGTTATATTATATATTATGATAGAAGTGAGCATTATGTTACGTTATATTATATGTTATGATAGAAGTGAGCATTATGTTACGTTATATTGTCTGTTATGATAGAAGTGAACATTATGTTACGTTATATTATCTATTATGATAGAAGTGAACATTATGTTACGTTATATTATATAGTATGATAGAAGTGAACATTATGTTACGTTATATTATATATTATGATAGAAGTGAACATTATGTTACGTTATATTATATATTATGATAGAAGTGAACATTATGTTACGTTATATTATCTATTATGATAGAAGTGAACATTATGTTACGTTATATTATATATTATGATAGAAGTGAACATTATGTTACGTTATATTATATATTATGATAGAAGTGAGCATTATGTTACGTTATATTATATATTATGATAGAAGTGAACATTATGTTATGTTATATTATATATTATGATAGAAGTGAACATTATGTTACGTTATATTATATATTGTGATAGAAGTGAACATTATGTTACGTTATATTATATATTATGATAGAAGTGAGCATTATGTTACGTTATATTATTTATTATGGTAGAAGTGAACAGTTATTAACTTTTTTTTATATAGTAGGCTGTAGAGAAAAGATACGAATACGAAATGCCCAGGAAAATTTTTAAAAACTATTATAACCTACCATCACAGTCGATGTTCATTCCATTGGCATCATAGAACTCTGCAAAACATCCACCACAGTAGTTATCGCGGCATATAGCATTGGGATCAAAAGCACACTGTGTAACATCACATGGTTTCGCCGTACACTGAACAAATTGCTGGTTGTCTGGGCAACCAGGACAGCACATAGAGGGGCCATCAGCAAACGTTTGGCAGTAATGTTCAATTGGACACTGATTGGTATCCGGACTGCACGCCATATTAGTTCCATCTTCGTTCATCGATGCTTCTCCTCTGGGACACACATTTTTTTCATCTAAATTGCAAACATATTCCATACGTTGAGATTAGAAAGGATATTTCACTATTTGAATTTGTATGTACAAATGACAGTTGGACTGTAGACATTAAATATCTATCATGTGATAGTTTTGATCACAATAGTAAATCTATATTGGGTGTATAACACTTTTAGAAACTAGATACTTTCTGCTCTTCTTCATTACATAAGCGCCCCCTCATCCTACACAATGACATAAACTTACCATCACAATTGACTTTCATTCCATATTCATCATAGAATTCTGCAAAACATCCACCACAGTAGTTGGCGTGGCATTCAGCATTGGGATTAGAAGCACACTGTGATACCCGACATGGGTTTGTTGCACACTGTACTGTCTGCTGGCCGTCGGGACAACCTGGACAACACACATCAAGGCCACCAGTAGACATCTTGCAGTGATGTCCGGGCGGACACTGATCATGGTTTGGCATATTACCACAAAAAAGTACAGTTCCATCTTCGTCTTTTGCTGGTTTGCCGTCTGCACATGGATTGTCTAATCACAAAATAAATTAGGTTTATAATTTATTATGTTCATGTTGAAGTGTTTCTAACCTAAGTCATCATGATGATTGTATGTATACTGATTCGACACTGAGAGCCTGTATGAACTACACAATATGCCCGATTCGCATTGTATGTTATGCTAATAAAAGTACTATACTCACACTCCTCGCATAATCTTCCAAAGAATCCATCTGCGCAAACACAAACTCCGTGTGAGCAAAGACCACCATTATAACATACAATAGTGTCACTGCAGACAATGTCTGTGAATGAGAAGACAGTTATATTTAAATAATTACTTTGAATTCCCATTGAATATAATTGAACAACAATTAGAATAACACTTTAAGATTATGTTATGGATCTGCATACAACGGAACACGTGTTGGTAGATAAGATATGTACTAGTTGCCAGGCTGACTTCTGAAATGCTTAATATATTTAATCTTGTTTTGGACATTATTTGAACTCTGACAAATAGTTATTTCTAGTGTGTGTAATAGAATTCAGAACACTTTATCACACACTCTTGGCTTTATGTCTTGGAGTCCATACATGTTTCAGTCTCTGACCATCTGACCATGCATTGTACTTTTCTCTATTGCGTTTATGATAAGCTAATTTGTTCGTCCACTGCGCTGTCAGTGCGTTTGACTTGATTTCACGGTTTATGAATTTAAAGTTCAATTAGGTAGGTAGAGTGTTATTTTATGTTAAGTTTTCTTTTTCCATGCATGTTATTTTTCACATCAGTATCTATGCATTCTGATAGTATTTTGTTGAATTAGTATGTGCATCATTGACTTAAAGTTGGTGGATGTCGCAACTGCTGCTAAAAATGGAGATTAGGCGATACACAGCGGAACTTTTCCTTTCTATGTTTCCCTATGATTTATAAATTTATTGAATAATATCTTAAATAGTTATTAATTAGAGAATTAGTATGCTACCTTATTTCCAATTGTTAACACAATTGCCAATAATGATATCAATCAAACATTGGTCGCATAATAAATTATAGTAAGATACAATTTAAACAACGGAAATACTCGTGTGATGCCATGTTACTCAAGCACACTACATTCAAAATGTCAAAGTCAAGTTAGTTGAATAGATCAAATCAATACATATATTCAAGGTTTAGTAAAATACCAATTTCGCTGACAAATCGCATACCTGGTACAGTACAACGTTTGTAGCAACGGTTCGAACAACATTTCTGAGTGCCGTAACAATCTCTGTCACCAACACATTGGTCGTCCTGTCCATTGCACGGTATATCATTAAGAACTATTGGACACAATCCAGGCTTTGGATCGACTACCTCTATCAAGTAAAATTATATATGCGGTAATGAAGTACCTATACAATGAAGTTTGTATTTCAAGTACGTCATATGTGAATATCAAATGCAAACAAAAATATAATCCACTAGATAACTCACTACTGAAACCTACCATTACAATTGACTTTCATTCCATATTCATCATAGAACTCTGCAAAACATCCACCACAGTAGTTGGCGTGACATTCAGCATTGGGGTGAGAAGCACACTGTGATACCTGACATGGGTTTGTTGTACACTGTGTAGGTAGTTGACCGTCGGGACAGCCCGGACAGCACACAGCATGGTTATCGGTAGACATTATGCAGTGATGTCCAACAGGGCAATGATGTTGGTTTGGCCCACATAATAGTTCAACACCATGCTCGTTCTTTAATGGTTCACCGCTAGGACAAGGGTTTACTTTGAAATAAGCAGAATGGATTATTTGTTGAAAATGATTCCATAGTTCACATACACGTTTCTCATACAAGAATACACACTAACACATGACATGTGTGAACACAACCATTAAGACTCGTATGAGTGCACTGTAAAACATGGATAGTTACCGGGAGCTAGAATTGGATTTTGACATGTGTGACCACAACCATTAGAACAACACTTTTGTGCATCAGGACAGTTTTCGTCCAAAGTGCAAAGTTCAACACAAGTTCCAAATAATCCGTCAGTAGGGGGGCACTGTCCAGGTTTTGGTGGGTCTGAATGAGAAAACATACATAACAAACACAGATGTCACTATAGTGCAACTATGAAATGGTATTACACGGTGCGTTTTAATATACACATTAACTAACACATTTGTATCTGAGAACACACGTATGAGTGCACTGTTCTAAAACAAGGATAGTTACCTGGAACTAGGATTGGATTTTGACATGTATGACCGCAACCATTAGAACAACACTTTTGTGCATCAGGACAGTTTTCGTCCAAAGTGCAAAGTTCAACACAAGTTCCAAATAATCCGTCAGTAGGGGGGCACTGTCCAGGTTTTGGTGGGTCTGAATGAGAAAACATACATAACAAACACAGGAGTACTATAGTGCAACTATGAAATGGTATTACACGGTGCGTTTTAATATAATATACACATTAACTAACATTTGTGCGAACACACGTATGAGTGCACTGTTCTAAAACAAGGATAATTACCTGGAACTAGGATTGGATTTTGACATGTGTGACCACAACCATTAGAACAACACTTCTGTGCATCGGGACAGTTTTTGTTCAGTTGAGTACCCCCCGAGTATATGAGTTTAACACACAAATTTGAATGTATATCAATGCGCGGGGAACGATTGTAATCCCTTTATTGCAACCGATGCATTAGCATGTATAACCAAGAGCGAGTAGTCAGCTTTTTCTGATATTGCCAATACTGGTGTAATTAATTAAATAATTTTATTATTGTAATTACTATTTGTTTTAAAAGAAGACAGACCACCTTTATTTGTTTTTTAAAATGCGGGAAATTAGCTTGTAGGCTCCATTTTGTAGCCCTACATTTCAAGTTTTTTTAAAACTGTTGCCTAGATGAAGGTAAACTGTAGCATGTAACAAATCAAATGTAGCCATTGTAAATTACCTTCACAATTAACATTATCAAACACAATTTTATACCAGGCACAGTAATCAGCGTAACAACGTGCACACGTGTGTTGTCGAGCACGTGCAGAGGAAGACAAGCACCTTCAAGGCATTACCAATGTATTGCCAAATTTAATGTACCACATATAATTTGTCTACATTCAGTAACGAACATTCGTAATAGTTACGTAAGTAGTAGATGAAAATACTGATATAATGCAGAACATACCAGTACAATCCACTTTGTTTCCATACTCATCAATATATTCCGCGATACATCCCGAGACATGGCAGTAATTAGGAACACATGTAGCAGTTGGATAAGTTGGACAGGAAGCTAAGAGGCATGGATTCAGTTTGCATTCAAAAGCCAGTGGTCCATATGGACACATCATATCTGCAAAATAGAGGCGATTGCCAATTAAGTAATATATTTAAATTATGTTATAATAATACTAAGTATATAAACGATGTTTTTTATATGTGGGCCTGTCAATCCATGCCATTGATCGCCACACTAACAGGGATTATTGTCTACAATAATTCATCTTTAAACATAACCAGACGAGACACTGATGCCTGGCAATTTGTTGAATCTTTGGGTACATCATTGTCGTTATGTATGTGTGTCGTTATTAACACTTGGGCATGATCAGATATTATATAATGTTTAATGTGACCCAGACAATCTATAATTTCGTTCAGTTGTATTATTTGTCCATAAACCCAGTATAAACAATAATGATTCAATTACTTACCAAGACAGTCCACAATGTTGTCCTGTTCGTCAAAGAATTCTGGGAAGCATTCGTTGTATATTCCATGTTGACATATGTTAACTTCACATCGTGCATTAGGGTGCGCTGGGCACAGTGTTGTGTCACAATGATTACTCACACATGGAAGAGGTTCTACGCCATCATCACAACCTATGTGTAAGAATTAAGTTAGAAAGGAGAAATAACATATCCAACCGTATATCAGTAACTGTCACACAGGGGAGAACACACGTTTATGAATATAATACAACTACATCCTGATCACACTGACAATACATTACAAAATATAAACATTTTCAAGAATAGTGGGTATATAGTTAGTATATATACATAGTTCATTATAGTAATTACACAATGTGCCTCCAAATAACCATGCAGGAAATAATGAAAACACGTATATACAGATACAAACTTACTGAGTATACGTTCGCAGTGAGTGCCATAGAACCCATCAGCGCACATGCAAAGTGGTGTTTTTCCGTTGATATTATAACACACACCATTATTTTGGCAGGGGTCTGGTGAACACGGATCTACAAAAAAAGGTATCCGGGTGTATTACATCATATTTTGATGGCATGAATGATACGAGTTACAATTGACAAACTACCAATATTATATTTTCACTATATTTTCATTATCTACGCCGATCAATGGAAGATTTTCTCATCATTAAGTGTAACTATAGTCACATCTTGAACACTGAAAACACAGATAATTGAAATTTATCCGAAAAGGAAACATTTACATACCTTCACATTGTATTCTGATGTCCCCGTCGAAGAAAAATTGGGTTTTACATCCCCCACAGTAATTAGGTCGACATTGCGCGGCTAAGTTAGATGGACAGGACGCTAGGAAGCATGGATCCAGTGGACACGCGACTGGCTCGCTGCCATCTGCACAACCAGCTAAATAAATAGTAGAAACAATGTTACAAATATAATAAAGAAATTCATTGTATATTCTACTATAAAAGATATACGATGGCATATCTCAAATTGTTGGGTGGTGACGCTGGATTAAAATTAATATATGAGGTACTTTTTTGAACTGCGACTTAATGTGCATTCTAACACTATATTTTTATCATCAGATAAATTCTGGACACAAAACAAAACAAAGTCATACATAGACATATTATGATTAACATTAATAATAAATATTGACTAAATACGTGCCATATGCAAGTTCACATCTCCTCGACCCAACACTTACTTTTGACATGCTCGCAGTATTTTCCCATCCATGTTGGTGGACAAACACAGACGTTTACTGATCCTACAAGAGTAGTGCACATGCCACCATTTTGGCAAGGGTTGTCGGTATAACACAGATTATCTACATAAACAATAACATTACAATAATAATGATATATATGGAAATCAGACAGTCGATCACCATTGGTAAAATCAAGAATCCCATATACCATTGTTACAATCAAAAATCCCATATACCATTGTTACAATCAAGAATCCCATATACCATTGTTACAATCAAGAATCCCATATACCATTGTTACAATCAAGAATCCCATATACGATTGTTACAATCAAGAATCCCATATACGATTGTTACAATCAAGAATCCCATATACGATTGTTACAATCAAAAATCTCATATACCATTGTTACAATCAAGAATCCCATATACGATTGTTACAATCAAGAATCCCATATACGATTGTTACAATCAAGAATACCATATACCATTGTTACAATCAAGAATCCCATATACGATTGTTACAATCAAGAATCCCATATACGATTGTTACAATCAAGAATCCCATATACGATTGTTACAATCAAGAATCCCATATACGATTGTTACAATCAAGAATACCATATACCATTGTTACAATCAAGAATCCCATATACGATTGTTACAATCAAGAATCCCATATACGATTGTTACAATCAAGAATCTCATATACCATTGTTACTATCAAGAATCTCATATACCATTGTTACAATTAAGAATCCCATATACCACTGTTACAATAAAGAATCCCATATACCATTGTTACAATCAAGAATCCCATATACGATTGTTACAATCAAGAATCCCATATACCATTGTTACAATTAAGAATCCCATATACGATTGTTACAATCAAGAATCCCATATACGATTGTTACAGTCAAGAATCCCATATACGATTGTTACAATCAAGAATCTCATATACCATTGTTACTATCAAGAATCTCATATACCATTGTTACAATTAAGAATCCCATATACAATTGTTACAATCAAGAATACCATATACCATTGTTACAATCAAGAATCCCATATACGATTGTTACAATCAAGAATCCCATATACGAATGTTACAATCAAGAATCCCATATATGATTGTTACAATCAAGAATCCCATATACCATTGTTACAATCAAGAATCCCATATACGATTGTTACAATCAAGAATCCCATATACGATTGTTACAATCACGAATCTCATATACGATTGTTGCAATCAAGAATCCCATATACGATTGTTACAATCAAGAATCCCATATACGATTGTTACAATCAAGAATCCCATATACCATTGTTACAATCAAGAATCTCATATACCATTGTTACAATCAAGAATACCATATACGATTGTTACAATCAAAAATCCCATATACCATTGTTACCATCAAGAATCTCATATACGATTGTTGCAATCAAGAATCCCATATACCATTGTTACAATCAAGAATCCCATATACCATTGTTACAATCAAGAATCTCATATACCATTGTTACAATCAAAATTTCATATACCATTGTTACATTTAAGAATACCATGTCATTTTCATAATCAAGTCTTATAATATTGTTACAATCAAACTATTGTTATAATTAAGATTAACAAGACTATCTTAGATTATTACACTAATAAATAATAAGTCAAATTCAGGATAAATTGCATTAACAATGGTTGTTGAAAACAATAATCTTTCTGTTGTTACTTTGTGATACTTATTGTTCCAGTCTACAATCATAAAACACAGTGTTATAATCAACAACAGTAATTGTAATAGTTGCATATGCCATTGTTACAATAACTGTGACACGTATAAATCATAACAAAACAAAACATAAAAGTATATGTAGCATTAACAATATTGGTGTGTAAAAGATCTAGCGTAATTACTTAAACTGTATACCTGTTGCAATTTCACAATATACTCCTGTGTATCCATCTGGGCATGTACAGGTGAATGTATAACCAATTGGTTGACACGTCCCGCCATTCATACAAGTGAGTCCAATTGAACACGCATCATCTGAAATAGGATGCAGACAACAGATTGCTTCTATCATTGAATAACTTGAGAACTAATTAACCTTCTGCTTGCTAATTCGGGTTATATTCGAAACATTGAGTTGTGTAATATAGAAACGATTAAGTTAAGTTTTTGATGACATTTAACTTACCAACTTGTGTGCATTGCATACCACAATTGAATGAAATACAACATTTCTCATTTGGCTCGCATTGGTAATCACCGATACACATAGTGGCACAGTCGTGGCCGACTGTTCCATCCAAAGGCTCAGCAACCGATGGACACATTCCTTGATGGGTTTCTGAAACCATTAGGTAAGATATAATGATATAATTTAACATATATAACCAAAGTTAGTTTATACATAAACAAAACCACTGTCTTCAACATCTTTAACTTGTAATAATTCGTCGCTTTTATTCTCGTACAAATTAACAAAATATTCTTACGTGATATATCAATTTCGCAGTATTGTCCACTGAATCCATATGCACAATTACAGTGAAACATGCCTCCCTGTGTCAGTGTGCACGTGGCACCGTTGTGACACGCGCCAGTATAATCACAGCTTCCACCTGAATAAATGACGTGAAATCACGTGGAAAATTAATCAATAGCAGAAAGTATTACTGAATCATTATGCGGTGCTGAATATGTCGTGGTAAATATAAAAATATTTAGATGTGTTTAGACATATGTATTTATATATTCATATATAACTATATTAATTATTCACGCAACATGAAAAATATTCAACAATATTTATATTACATAGAATATTGTTTTGTACTCAAACTATTTGATAATGAATTAGAATAATATGTGGCGGGTGGCACAGATGTGGCAGGATGTGCTTTTTCTTTTTAGAACACTCAATATCTACTTGTCAGTTGTTTTATTTTGCTCTTATTGATTATTTTGCCGATTATTGCCAGTCGTTCATTGTGTGTTGCGAGTTTTTAGATCCACGGTTTGGTATGTTATTTCTAATAGTCGTGTGGAATTGCTTTAGTGCAAGGTATAAATACACATTATTCGTTGAATGTGATTATTCAACTTGTGAAGGAATACAATAGAATATATAGGAACGCTATCGTGCTTACCAAGTAGAGTTTCGCAATTAAATCCAGTATAACCATCAGTGCACTGGCACATATATTGTGTATTAGCGTGTAGGCACGTACCGTCGTGCTGGCATGGTTCGGAATCACATGGATTAGTACCTGGGTCAAGTGAATACAATGTGAATTTAAGGTGATGGCACCGGTGTAACAGATAGTGCCAACATTCATGTTAGTTAGTAGAAACATAGTGTGCACATAACAAAAATAAACTTGTGTTTTCTAATATGTATTCTACGTAGTGTACGCGAAATTGAATATTCAGATCTACTCACTGCAAGGATTTGTTGTACATGACCAACCGCCATTAAGACATTCGCTGAAAGGATACAAATACCATAGACAAGTCAATACTTGATATTACGTCATGGCCCAAATACTCCATCAACCGTGACCCGGAACTGATTTGATAGTATACATTATAACAAGTGCATGTGTTGATTCTTACCAGACATTACAGTCTTCTTGTCTTGTTGCAAATTCGTTGTATCGTGTACTTCCATAGTAACATTCTAAAAATACGAAATGCACAATAACGCTAGTAAAACATATGTTAATTTGGGTTGAACTCATGACTGATATCTACTTAGCGGGAATACAATAATATATACACAAATCTCAAAAGTAAATGTTGTGCGGCACCGTAACAATACCGACGTGATTTGTGGTTCTCTCTTACCTCTACCATTGCTCCCTTCACAGTTAGTGCCCGTATACCCAGACGCACATAAACATACATAAGCCGACAAGCCGTTACCAGCCTGGAAGCATGTGCCGCCATTGAGACACGGCATACTGTCACACGGGTCTTGAACTGTCAAGTATTAAGAAAATAAATATGGTGTAAGCACTATAAGTGTATACGTAATGACACAGTCAGTTGTGTGATTCCTCCCTTTAACTGTGTGTACAATATATTCGTTTCTTTATTATTTAGTAATAATATCAAAATAATATTTTAAAAATTAAGCGAACCAGGGTCTTATTTAAAACAGATTGATTTCAGAATACAAACTGGAGTTAGTTGCAGCCATTTAGAAAGAGGTGTTAAAAACCTGGGGTTACTCTATAGACTGTTAGACATGTCAATAGTCTCATCTTTCTTCATAAAACAACGAATGACACCAACAGGAGTTGCATACAGAGTAACTTGTTTGAGTTGATCACACTCCACCTTTGTGCAAAAAAACGGCAGAGAATGCTCACAATAGGGGGTAGGATGTTCTCAATGTCTGAAATAGGGGGTGTTTTTCTCTTCAATATGTCTGCTCTATGGGGTACTAAATTTATAGTGCGTCCGCAATAGGGGGTATGGTTTGCCAATGTGCTGCCAGCCCTAGGGGCCTATTATTGTTTTTTTTAGCAAGGACGCACATGGTATAAGGTTTTAATATAGGGTGACCCCCGGGGTCAAAAACATGACATAAATCTTCATATAAATATGCCTGACATGATGTCTGATGCAAATGTGTGATTTCGGTACATTTTTAGTCTTAAAATGACTTCCAGTCGGGCACAAACGCACATATATATGTCCGATGAAATGCTTGATGTAAGCGTGAAGTTTGAACTTGATTGGGGAGGAAGGTGTGTCTGAGATACAAAGGGGTAAGAACGGGTGCACTGAGGTCGTGGAAATGTTTGGATGTCATGAATATGTGACTATTTGATTAAAAGCGTGCATCACCTATTTCACAAACATCTCCATAATATCCAGATAGACATGTACATGTCATGACGTTATTGACCATTGAGCAAGTCCCACCGTTTATACACGGGTTGTATGCACACTGCGTTGGTCCTACGATCAACAAGAAATATTACACATTGTTATAACAACGATTTAATCAAAATTGCATATATATATACGTGCTTCTAATGAAGCAGAATGAGTGATGGTCACAAATGAAACACCAGAATAATCATCGAATCCCTAATTGTAGTATAAAAACAGCAATAATCGATAACCAACGTGATTTATCGGTATTTATCTTTTCATGGCGTTGGTCAAGTGTAAATAAAGACCATTGTTTATAATAAAAACATAAAAGAACAAATTATTGAAGTTTAATATTTAGACCACTTTATTTGAAAGTGTTATTGTTGATGGTTGACGAGAGGGGACGTTCTGACGATAAGAAAATATATCTTACCCGACAATGTATTCACTTACCTGTGCCGATATTACAAAGTTGACCATAATACCCAGTGGCACAGAGGCATACGTAGCCGGGTGATGTACTAGTTATCGTGCATGTACCGCCATTATGGCAGGGGTTGGGGTAGCACGAATCGCCTACAAATTACGATAAAAAAAACATGACTGTTACTATTTATTTTTACCCACACGCATCATGGCTGCGAAACCTGAATGCGAATGGTAATACAACTGTTTAAATGTGTACCATTTGTAAATAGTTGAACATTCGAGGCAGCGTCCCTATTACTTTGTGTGTCACTGTACTATCAGGGGTAAATCTTCTTCCACGGGGTCTCCACACTTGTCAGGGGGGAAACTCGTCTCGTCTCTCTATCTCGACCCCTTGAGGTACGGGATCGGGAATGTCACTTATACTTTACAGTCAAATAAGACACACACAACGAAATACGTTTCAGCTCTCGTCTTAGTCGATCTTTTGGAGCACTCTATAAGACACAGCGCCCTGGGGAAAAATCCCCAAGACTCTCCCAAGGCTGGCCCAAGACTAGCCCAAGACTGGACCGCCTCAAGGCTCGCCCCTGGACTCTCTCCGACCCTCCAGGACTGCACTCTCTCTCTACTGCGTCTATCGTGCTGTGCTCGTCAAGACCAACTCAAACTCTCTTTATTCATTTTCACAATTCTAACCAATTACAAAGCAGTAAAAGACTCTAGGGCGTAACCTTCAATCATAAAGCCAATCACACTAAGTACTGAATACGTCATATCTTTTGATTAAACGTTCACTACATTAATAACTACGGATGTCAGAATAGCGACGGTATCTTGTAATTAGTTCCAAATCACTGAGCCAAGTTCCGTCCAAAACTTCAAATAGGCCTACACGATGACAGACATAACACAGCAATTCGCTAATAATCAGTTAATTAAGTCGGTCAACAGATACGCGAAAACAAATTCATGACACATCCCTTCACCCAAACTGAGATATGCCTCTCGGCATTGCACGTTCACAAATCAAAGATACCGTCAGCCACTCATCATCATACGGGTTAAATACAATACTAATAAAAGGAATAAATCAAAAAGAGTAAAACACACTAATTAAGTACAATGATTATAAAGTCTAAATACAATGGTTATAAAGTCTCAAATGGTTATAAATCAAAAACAAGGGAAAGGCTACCAATCGACTCACTTTTCTCAAAACGGTTCGCTGAGGTAACCCTTCGCTTCACTTTCTCCGTTACTAAGGTTACAAACTCTATATCAAAAGGTCAAAAAACTAAGGCGTGGCGGTGTAACCAAGCGATCAGCCAATCGCGGCCGTCGACAGCATGATCACGTGATTACCAGGGATACGTCTCTCGGTTAAAGCATTGCAAAGCGGTAACTAATAAACAATGAATAAAAAGCTATTAATCAAACTCCTGTCATATACGCTTATAAACTTCAACTGAACTCACAATTCGTTAATCTAAACAAAAGTCATACGGCGTGGAAACAGAATGCAAAGACAAATCTATCATAATACATTACTCCTCTGGCAAGAAGACGGGAAAGGCAAAACGATAGAAACTACTGAGTTACATATAATCCTGTCAATCATGAACAAAAGCTTGCGTTATCAAACAATACGTATATAAGCGCACCAAACTCTCATCCCAAAAAGACATTAAAAAACGTTACAAAGGCGCTCTCAACTCAAAAAGCATCAGAAGTATTCCGGAAAACAACACATAAACAAAAACAACTCTTAAAACGTCGATATCTCTGTACTCGACAAATCTCAAAACTCTTAAAAAAAACTCATTGGGGCATTACTTTCCCCATCATAATACGTACTCATAAACTCATTAAAAACTCCATAAAACATCACAAAACTCAAAACACTGTGTTGCAAATACTCGTCCACTGAAGCGCGCTTAAATCGTTATAAAGGACCTCGAACGTCACCAAATATCAGTTCAAAACAAAGATCTGGGCGCTTACACACATACAATTCGACATCACAAAAAAACGGTAAGAAAAAACGATAGGAAAAGCAAACAAGAAATACGTTACATTACTGAGCAATAGGGTTAGGGTTGTGGAAAAGAGTTCAACGTCTTGAGTTACACAGTGTCCGTTACAGTGTCCAACGAGCGGTTCTCTAAGCAATACACAGATAGCTAAAGTCAAAGTCTATAAGCGTCTTCTTCTCTTGTCATCGCGTTAGTCCGGGTCGTTCTTTCATCTTCTTCTTGTCTTTAATGTCGCTCAATTCTTAATTATACAGTCCTATACGATACGCGTCCTTCAGAAGGGGTTCAGAAGTCTTCATCTCTTCAGCGTTGTACATCGGTGTTGTTCGGGTAAAGTCGTCAGTCATCAAACGCAGTTTCCGAGTCGTCTCTGCCATCGCTGCTAGTTCGGTTCACAAGAAAGTCACACCTTCGCCATTTCACTTCTCTTCACAGGATGTCAATGTGTGTTAAACACCTGCCCGGGTTCTCCACCACGTATCAGGGGTAAATCTTCTTCCACGGGGTCTCCACACTTGTCAGGGGGGAAACTCGTCTCGTCTCTCTATCTCGTCCCCTTGAGGTACGGGATCGGGAATGTCACTTATACTTTACAGTCAAATAAGACACACACAACGAAATACATTTCAGCTCTCGTCTTAGTCGATCTTTTGGAGCACTCTATAAGACACGGCGCCCTGGGGAAAAATCCCCAAGACTCTCCCAAGGCTGACCCAAGACTAGCCCAAGACTGGACCGCCTCAAGGCTCGCCCCTGGACTCTCTCCGACCCTCCAGGACTGCACTCTCTCTCTACTGCGTCTATCGTGCTGTGCTCGTCAAGACCAACTCAAACTCTCTTTATTCATTTTCACAACTCCAACCAATTACAAAGCAGTAAAAGACTCTAGGGCGTAACCTTCAATCATAAAGCCAATCACACTAAGTACTGAATACGTCATATCTTTTGATTAAACGTTCACTACATTAATAACTACGGATGTCAGAATAGCGACGGTATCTTGTAATTAGTTCCAAATCACTGAGCCAAGTTCCGTCCAAAACTTCAAATAGGCCTACACGATGACAGACATAACACAGCAATTCGCTAATAATCAGTTAATTAAGTCGGTCAACAGATACGCGAAAACAAATTCATGACAGTACATTTAAAGCAGTGGCGGATCTAGGGGTGGGTTTTGGGGGTTCGAACCCCCCCCCCCACCCCGGTTGAAAGATTTGTTTTTGTATAATATAAAACAAATAATTAACTTCGTCTGGCGATTTTAAAGTTTGTCCCCCCCCAATAAAATCAGGTGTGTGTCAATCACCGAGTAAGTGTGACTTTTTTACTCACCTACAGACACTGAATTCAAACAAGTGACAACGCAACCATTGAAACAACATTTTTGATTATTTGAACAAAACTGGTCAGAGAAACAAGCGGTTAATGTGCAGTCCCCCGAAATTCCGGGATATATCGGAGGGCATAATCCTGTGTGCAGTAAAATAAACATTACAAACCGTGTGGTTAGTATAGATTACGTGCAATGATACGATTATTATAGACTTCGTGGAATTGCGTCACCATAAAAGAATATAAACAAACGATTGAGTAAGATGATAGGTTGATTTGCCAAATACAAGATATTGACCAACATAATTTTACACATTTAATCATGGGAAACATATCACTATTTGTTGATGGTCTTCACAATGATTTTAAAGAATGATCTTATGATATGCCCTCATGCGGAATACATATTCTTTATTTACTTATGCTTTTCCGTACTTATATAAAACGTCCGCTAACGAAAGCACTATTGAATATGTCGTTAGAGGGCACTAACACTATGTCTGTGAATTCAAAATTACGTTGTATGTATTGCTTATACGCACGTGGCCCCACTGATGCATAAATTATTAATAAACTATCATTTAAATGTTAATACAGGTTAGTTAGAAAGTTGATCAGCGATTATTGATTTTTGTATATTTATTCAGACTTACCACAAGATAATTGAGTGCAGTTCCATTGGCCGTTTAGACATGTACTAAAAATAAACACAATAACAACTTTTAACTACGCATTATCAGGTCAAAGTTCATTTTGTTAATTACATATTACATTAATATCAGCGTGTATGATAACGACATCACACATGAGAGTATATCTTACCAAGTATTGCAGTCTTGCTGCCTCGTAGCACTGTGTGAATACGTAACAAAGCTGTGAGTGCAGGGAGCTGGGTATAAAATAAAACATTACTCGAGTTACATTAATATTCATTGGTTAGTCTCGTGAAAAAGGTTGTCACTTATGCTAAACAGTGTTTCAAATATAAAATTTATTGAAATGTAAGGTGGGATTGATATGAAAGAAACTCCGAAGACATTTTTTTTTTACTTACCACACGGCAATTCACTGCAGCCCCACTGACCATTAAGACATGTACTGAAAATAATGATACAAAGTGTGTGATAAACTTATTAGAAAACAAATCGATTTCATAACATGTGAGTATATATCTATGATCTTACCAAAAGTTTCCGCAGTCTAGCTGTCTCTCAGCTCCGTCTGAATAAGCTACGCCGTCATGGGTGCAGCCGCCTAAGTATCAAATGAAATTGCAAGAAAACACGTTATTGTTATGCAGACATTTCTGGATACCGGGTATATTCAAATGCGGGGGAGTCGTCACCTGCACCTGCGTATGCGGCAAACGACCATAGCTTGTCGTTGTTTACAAACAAACATCTACCCATGGGCCTTTGCGTTTTTAATGTTCTTTGTTATCGTCGCTTGGAATTCAATTACCGCGCATGCGCAGGTGACGACCACCTCTGCTTCAAGTAAATTAAATAATTATGAATGTTAAAGTATAACATTTGAATACAAATTGCCTAACCTGAGTGACAGGAAATCTCTGTACACGACCATGACCCGTAATTACATGTGCTATAATAAACAAATGAACATCTTTACGTACAAATTGAACATTACACTTATAAAGGTACACACATCTCATGTTTAATACCAAATTTAGGATAAATAAAAACCGAGAATAATCAGATACAGTACGAAGTGTGCACTTTTGTTTATTGTCCTTTCGTAACGTTTAATTTCCTTACGCGCCGTTTTATTTGAATTTAATCTTTTTCGCGAGAAGGTAGACAATATCACGTGGCCAAAGACCCAACGCCCTCTACGGTGTAAAACACACACTTACCACTTGTTACAGTCTTCTTGTCGTGTTTCGAAGTGTTGGTAAACTTGGCCGTCGTAAAAGCAATTCACATTTCCAGCTAAAAAATTTAAATAAAACAATAATGGTCTAGAGCCGCTGAAACTCGTATACAAATCTCACTATCTGATTCCGAGGTAATAACATTCAATGTGTCCAATACATCTGTCACTTGTATTGTGATCTTCACGTGTTGGATGGATATACATCAATCACGTGACAATGGTACTTACTGGGAGTGTCACATAGAGTGCCTGTAAATCCTGTTGTACAATAGCACGTATATGTATTATAATATCCAAAGCAGGTAGCTCCATTTTGACACGGATTGTTGGAGTAACATATGCCTGCCACTGAATATAAAAAAAATACTATGTTATAACAAAATATTAATCACCGTGGCCAGCCGCTTACGAAGCACTTAATTTTGTCCAAAAAAACGTGTTATATTTAAGGCAGAGGAGATTTTAGCATAATAATGGTACAATGGTAGATGTCGACTAGAACGTTCAGGTCAACTCAATATAATGAAACGTATGATATCGGTATTAACTGGTGGTTTGAAAGATAATGATACTTTATGTAAATTAAATAATAAGCGTGTGACATGACATTAAATTGACTCGAGTAAAAGACACATTCTTAAAACGGAGAAATAATTTAGGCGGAAGGATTAATCGTGTACAAGTAAAATAATATATAATTAATTGCTTTGTTCTGGTATGTGTATTCGATGAAGTGTAATGTATGTGGGTTTGGTTCACCTTCGATGGACGTTCCACATCTGTCACCAACAAATCCTTCCGTGCAATGGCAAGTGTAGCTGCCATCAACGTTGTCTTCACAGGAACCGCCATTAAAACATGGATTGGTACTACACTGTGAAACTGAAATGTAATCGATGTGTAAGCACACTCAAATATATCAAAAAAAGGAACATTCTGGAAAACAAATCACTTTCTATTGTAACGGACTCAGGGTGAACTCTCCTTAATCACGAATGTAACATGCGGCTTTGCATTGTGTCATTTTTAAGTACCACGAGTAGTCTTAAATTTTGACATATGTCAGTACTTCATCTTTTCTGCGTGGATAATTGGAATACGTGTGCACACATCACGAAATGATTCATATAGCAGCCCCACCCCATTCCGACATTGTCATGTGACAACGTTCTGAATTGTACTTATTGGGTACATGTGTATAGGTTACGTGACTCGTAAACAATATATTTTTGATATAGATTATAAATGTTTTAAAAAATAGCATTCTCTCACGAAACATTTAAATTGTTCACCAGGGTTGTCATGGTGAATTACGTCATAAGTAGATAAAAGCATATTGATTGTATATGTTATCACTACTCACAAATCAAAGAATATTCATTACAATGTGGAGTGCTAATGTACGCTCTCTATGTCAGTTTTCATGCAGGAGTTGTTTCCGAATTGTGACTTACACTTTGCCAATAAAACCTTTCAAAACGCCAAACGGATAAAAAAAATAGATCAACTGATTATCAGCCTCGACCTAAATGAGTTTTTATGAATTTCGAATCACCAAGTCAACCACCGTTATAAAAAATAGAAATAATTGTGCCCTCTTTTGTAGAGGTTACATTTGGACATGATATGATATTTATATCCGCCATTAATATAGTGCTTATGTTGACAGCATTGGTTTATGGGTAGAATGTTGCAATATATAACTCCCAGATGAAAGAGCTTCATAAATACAGGAGAATGCAATTTACATTTTGTTATTTCACAATTAATCAGTATACAAGTATGTGATTCGCTATCTTGATTCTCCAGCAAAGGATTTGGGGTTATGTTGTGAAAAATTGAGAAAATGATATAGATGACTACAACTTCAAAATTAGGACTTCGAAGTTTAGACCATGCCGTACTATAATATGGTTGTCATACCAACATAACTGGAAATATTCATCGTTTCATTTTTAGATCTTTCTACCAAATCTCACTCAATTTATCGATTAGAGTGGCTTATACAGGATATGTATAACCACAAACGGGAACAAAACAGTCATTCTAATCTAAACGACTACATTTTTACTTATTTTACCTTTCTGAAAATGTCTCGTGCCTTTGCAACATTATTTTACCACTATTTGAGTTACTAGTATATACATGAGTAAAATAAAAATGTGACCTAATTAATTTTACTAAGTTATGAATGGAATCAATTTCTTCATTTTTTGAAACAACGATTGGAAAGTTAAAAAAAGAGGACAACGTATATTAATTAAAAAGTTGAATATGTGTAGAACGAAAAAAAAAATATAAAGAGAGAAGCTATAAATTGCATACCGTGTATTCGTGCAGCTCTTTTATTTGGAAGTAACATATATGTATCCATATATGCATTAGCTATGGTAGTTTTAGTATATAATGGGACATAACAATACGCTTTTCTTTCAAAATTAAAACTGCATTCAAAAAATATTTCATTAAACTCACAAATCTAGAGTGTACCAGCTGAAATATCAGTAGCTAATTTGTACAAGCTACTTATCCATTTTAACAAATATCATGAGAGTATTATTCTTTCAAATTTCAAGTTTTCTTTTAATGATATTCAAATATGAGAGTTTATGAGGTTTACACTGGTACACTCTGTGTATAATTGGCCTATCAATGTAGGTCATCATGTTGTGCATATCCAGTTATAATTGATTACGTACGTAATTGAGTTTGTCATCCCTCGAGGTTTTAAGATAACAAATCACGCGTTAACTAAGCCAGTGATGGAAGATTCGTGTACTCTCTGTATCGGAACGTGATTGCTGAATATGCGGGGCCGAGGATTTATCATTTATTACTGAGGGGCTGAGTGTGGGTGATGATCGACAGATTATACACAATTTTGTTTTGTTTCATACAATATTTGTTGCTTTCATACAATATTGTTGATACATATATTTTTGATAACTAATTTCCTGAAGAATTGTATCTATGTGCAAGTTTTTTTTTAATTCACCCCCTTCTCCACATAGTTCAAATGGTCAACCCCAAAACAATAAACTTACTAACCTCCTGTCTGTGCCCACAATGACATCACCAGTGACGTCATTATCAGTAACGTCCACATCATAATTCTTCGTTTATAAATGTATCAGAAAACCTATAATATATTTCATATACTCAGAATAAAAGACTACGTCTTACTGTGGCCTCTTCGGTTACACGCCTAAATAACGTTGTAAAACAGTGTAATGAAATCGACATTAATGTGTGAAATATCGCGAGTACACCAAAACTCAGACAACTAATTATTATTATTTATTAGTTGTCTGAGACTAAAGGCAGAAACATAAAAACAGCGTATCGACTGCCTATTCTGATCAGACTATTTACGATCTAGTCACTGGGGCCGTGAAACTAGCACACAATATGCCCAGTTTGTACGTTGTGGTCGCCATGTGAAATGAACAATAAATAAATAAATAAATAAATAAATAAATAAATAAATAAATAAATAAATAAATAAATAAATAAATAAATAAATAAATAAATAAATAAATAAATAAATAAATAAAACAAAATAAATAAATAAATTTATTTTTTAAATGAATGAATGAATGAATGAATGAATGAATGAATGAATGAAAGAATGAAAGAATGAATGAATGAATGAATAAATAAATAAATAAATAAATAAATAAATAAATAAATAAATAAATAAATAAATAAATATTGGTATTGAAGCAATGAGTTATTTATTGAAATACATATGTCAGCTGGTCGGTTACGACGTAAGACAGCACAACTTGGTATTGTCAAATGACCTGAATACTAAAACGTACTATTTATTTGTAGCAATCTGCATGCATTATTTCACTGCGAATGGTTTATAAAAACAAGCATTCGAGCGTAATATTGTGTTTTGAGTTTATGTAGGGATCAGAATTAATTGAAATGAATACTCATTGTAGGTGAAGTCAGTTTACTGTATATAATATTTTTATTGCAAATACAACATGCCAAAATAGGTTCACAGTGACCGTACTTAATTCTTTTGTACATGTATTAAGTTCACCTAGGTGTCAGCGTCATCGAACACTGCATATTATTGTTTATAATATATTCATTTATCGGGGTGTTACAACTGTATTCAATATCTAGACCAGAATGCGTGATAATTTTAAAGTACGTTTATGTTAGAATTCTTTTATATATTAGTTGGAGATGTTCAACCGTGACTGTTTAAAGATATTCCAAAGTAGTAAATAAAATAACACCAAAATCATGTAGTATGTTTGACCACCAATGCTTGCTTTAACCCCAAAATATGGTTGAATTTAAACATAAAAATATTAAGTAACATAATTAAGTGTTGAGAGATTTTATAAAACAAAAGAATCAGCGGTGATTCTTGGCAAACGGCTGAGAAAGCATACCATTAAAAACACCACAATAAATTGGCTTAGAGTGAATGTTATTAAACGAATTATTTTTAAAATAATATTTAATTTTGTTATATGGAATATAATATAAAATGTAAACATTTTATTTTACTAGCTTGATATCATCTCATGCTTGTCTCATATTTTATTGTGGATAATTCTTATACAGTGTCCGTCTTACAAAATGTCTGATGTATTACAATGTTTTTGTTTTGTTTTATTTATTAGAACTGTTGTTTTTTGTACAGAAATTGAGCAGCCATATAGTTTATCGAATTATAATATATAAAGGAGGTCATAAGCCAATGTCTACCTCAAATGCCTGTCCTCATATTGGTATGTACTGGGTTTGTCAACAAGCAGACAATGCGTTGAAGTTACGTATTGTGCGAGACTTTCTCCTGTCGAGACACGCCTTTTGTGAACGTCTTTTTAGCGACGGCACCATGGCGTGACTAACACCAATTGTATACAAATAAACGAGATAGCGGGTGAAAAGTCTGGATCCCGCGGATTATCGAGTGGATCTTGATTTGCTTGGTAATCAGAATACCATTCGTGCGCCATTAATGCATCTATCTGATTATCTGATGAAAGTGAATATATCCAAGAAGAAAACGTGGCTACGAAAAACACGAGAAATTAGTCACGTTTTAGTAAACAATAGTTCCCTTTAAGTCGAGCCAGACACTGGCAATACATGTTATTATGATACTTTACGGACAAGTCGGGTCATTCAGGAATTGAAGTAAAATATACAAGCCATTGTCTAGTCTAGTCAACGAACAGTATCTTACATTATATTGTATTTATATATTTGTGTTTACGCCCAAAAGACATGTAATTAAATGCAAATCTTCACTGATGACGCAATATTCGGGTTTAGGATAAGTGATACGAATAGATCGATTATATAGTACACGATTTAAGAATACCAGGTTGCCTAATGGATTGACAGTCAGCGTATTATATTCATATTCACAAATGAGTTCCGATTCTAGAGATCTACTTTGTTAATTTTCTATCACAATATAAACGATATAGTAACACAATGTCGTTTAAATTAAATCTCATTCACAGTACGACAGCACTTAGAATTCAATCCTCACGTTATAGTGGGTGTCTAGCGTTGCAACGCTTTCTTTCCCCCTCGCTTTTAAGATTTACATAGTAATGCATGGGTAGATGGTACAGCACAGCACATAACGAAGTAATGGCTTCCGACATTGTTGTGGTTATAGTATTCTAGGAGGTGTTTGAATCGATGTGTTTCGCACAACAATTTTCTATTCTTTTCGTTTTTATCACAAGAATTTGCAGCGTTCCGCATTGTAAGTTTCGATATTTTCATAGCAATGTGTCAATTCATCGACTTTAAAACGTCGAAACAAGAGTCACTTTCACCTGTTTTACTTTGACTACGGTAATGTTAACGATCGTCTATGTTGATCCCGTTTACTCGATTCGGTCATTGACGCAGAAACATACCAATACAGACAGTCAACGAAGCGGTGTGTACATATGTGCCAGCAGTCATTAATTGATCAGTTGTACCTTTGGTGGGTATGCTGCCTGTATTACCAGTGAAACGACAACACCTTAATGATTCACACACACAAACACACGGCAGTACGATATAACACAAGTCGATAACCGTAGGCGCTTTTTTGTGTTCTAATATCGTAGCCACAATGGTCAACCTTTCGCTGCTAATTGTACAACGTGATAAGCTTCTTACCTGACAACTGATATGATGAAATAAAACGTAAATCGTAGCGTAGTGATCAGTTAAGTCCCATAGCAATGTGATTTCGCTAAACGGCTACCGGAATTACGATTATTATCTATCAAGGTTGAAGGTCACATTCACAGGTCACGTGACTACCATGTCCTGGTACAATTGTGATGTAAATTAGTGAGAGTGTTTATGCATCTAATTTATCCGAAATACGGTACACAGCCGAACACTCCCACAACAACAACTCGCGTGTGACGGGAATTTGGAAATGAATTCGATTGCATGTATTACCAATATAGTCTGTGTAGTTAATAGACACTCCATATATCATTGTTAAACATTCAGGAGCGTGATATTTCTAAACCAAATTTTTTTTTTATAAATGGTTGTGAATTTTGCCTTCCTATCCGTTGGCCGTAATTGTGACACAAATTAAAACTGGCAAAAACGAATGAATTACACCTTTTGCACTTTTTGTTGCACCAGTCTAGCTAGAATATCAGTGTCTGGCCAACATACAGTTGTCCCGAGAAAAAAAGTCGCACAGCACACATTTAGAACGATCTACAAATAGCAAAAAAAAAAAGTTTGGTGAAGCCATGGTTATCAATCGCTGATTAAATTACCTTCATAGTGACCTTGTCAAATACAGAGAGGAGATTCTATAGCGGTTTATTAACACCACTGTTTTAACTAATAAAACCAAGCATAAATAACGATTAGGCTAATTCTGAAAGCGCGATTCAATCCAGTGAAAACACTGGCTCCAACTCCATACAAAATAGTAACTTAGGCACACACTGAGACTAAACGAGAATGAAATATGTCCGAGATTTTGATTAAAAGATTTTGCGGGAAGTTTCCGGCCATTGTCATAGAAACAGTAGGACATAACTTCTTTTTTTTCAAATTTGTCCAGCTTTCTAGAGTGCAGGTGTAACCTGCCTGTCAAGTTTGATCAATTTTGGCCCAGCCCCCAAACAGATGGCAATCACACAAAAGTGATAATAAGGACAATCTTAGCGAAGTGAATCGCAAACAAAATACATAGTGTTTGTTAGACCACAAAAGTGAGATGTTACAATGGATGAAGTGGGTGGGTAACAGTAAGTACGCTACCAATCTGCAAATGATGACATCACATATTTCAAAAATATTTATTAATATTGCCACATGTGTATGAAAGTGTCTTAATTATGACAAACACCATTGTCATGTTTGATTCATAAACCCGTTGTTACATGAGCTGTCGTCATCAATGCTACTTTGCTATTGTCTTTTAAGAAAAGCATTTTTTTTTTCAGGCATAGTTGCTCCATCAATGATTCTTCTAAATAGTACTTGAAAACCTCACCCTACTCGAAACTAACGATATTTCTCTATTGAAAACTTTTCCTACCCAGGATTAATGATACTTAACCATTGAAAACCTCAAACTACCCGAGGTTAATGATAGTTTCCCTATTGAAAGCCTCACCCTACCCCGGGTTAATGATACTTCACCATTGAAAACTTCACCCACCCAGGGTTAATGATACTTCACCATATAAAACCTCACCCTACCCGGGGTTAATGATACTTCACCATAGAAAACCTCACCCTACCCGGGGTCAATGATACTTCACCATTGAAAACCTCACCCTACCCGGGGTTAATGATACTTCACCATTGAAAACCTCACCCTACCCAGGGTTAATGATAGTTTCCCTATTGAAAACCTCACCCTACCCGGGGTTAATGATACTTCACTATTAAAAACTTCATCCTACCCAGGGTTATGATACTTCACCATTGAAAACTTCATCATACCCGAGGTTAATGATACTTCACCATTGAAAACCTCACCCTACCCGGGGTTAATGATACTTCACTATTAAAAACTTCATCCTACCCAGGGTTATGATACTTCACCATTGAAAACCTCATCCTCCCCAAGGTTAATGATACTTCACCATTGAAAACCTCACCCTACCCGGGGTTAATGATACTTCACTATTAAAAACTTCATCCTACCCAGGGTTATGATACTTCACCATTAAAAACCTTCGCGCCCGGGTGATACTTCAGACATGTATTCAAGACGTTAGCGATTGGATGTCTTGTAATTTCCTACTTTTGAATGTGTCGAAAACTGAATTTGTGTGCATGTCGTCTCGGAGATTCTCACAAGACTCGTGTCCTTTGTCTAGTATCGCAATTGGTGAAGAATTGGTTAGTGCTTCGTCAAGTGCTAGAAACTTAGGTGTCTTGTTTGATTCGCAGCTATCTATGGAAACACACATTTCTACTATTTGTAGATCTGGATATTCCCATCTAAGAAATATTAATCGTATTCGTAAATCATTATCCCAATCTGATACTGAAAAGTTGGTACATGCATTCATATCTTCTCGCTTAGACAGCTGTAATTCATTATTGTCTGGTCTCCCTGTAACTAAGATAAAACCTCTTATTCGGGTACAAAATGCAGCAGCCCGCCTTGTCACTCGTGCTCGAAAATATGACCACATTACAGACATTTTTATTAAACTTCATTGGTTACCAGTTGTACAAAGAATCAATTTCAAATTACTTTTACTAGTGTATAAATCTTTGTATGGTTTTGCCCCAAATTATCTATGTGAATTAATCGAATTTTATGTACCTAGTCGTAGTTTAAGATCTGAATCAAAGTTTCTTATTAAAACTCGTCAGGTGTGTAGTAAAAAGTCCAAGGTGTTATACAAAGACCGTGCTTTTGAAAATTTAGGTCCTAAACTTTTTAATGAATTACCTCTGTCTGTTCGTTCTAGTCCTTCAGTAGACATTTTTAAATCCAGACTGAAAACGCACTTATTTAAATGTGCTTTTAATATTTGACTGATTGTTTATTGTATCAGCGCCTTTGATCTTCATATGTTGGAATTGTTGCGCTTAATTAAATAAAGTTATTATTATTATTATTATTATAACCTCATCCTACCCTGGGTGAATGATACTTCACCATTGAAAACCTCACCTTACCCGGGATTAGTGATACTTCACTATTGAAAACCTCATCCCACCCGGATTAATGATAATTTCCCTATTGAAAACCTCACCCTACCCAGGGTTATGATACTTCACCATTGAAAACCTCATCCTACCCTGGGTTAATGATACTTCACCATTGAAAACCTAATCCTACGCGGGGTTAATGATACTTCACCAATGAAAACCTAATCCTACCTAGGGTTAATGATACTTCACCATTGAAAACCTCACCCACCCAGGGTTAATGATACTTCACCATTGAAAACCTAACCCTACCAAGGGTTAATGATACTTCACCATTGAAAACCTCACCCTACCCGGATTAATGATACTTCACCATTGAAAACCTCACCTTACCCGGGATTAGTGATACTTCACCATTGAAAACCTAATCCTACCCGGGATTAGTGATACTTCACCATTGAAAACCTCATCCCACTCAGGGTTAATGACACTTCATCATTGAAAACCTAATCCTACCCAAGGTTAATGATACTTTACCATTGAAAACCTCACCCACCCAGAGTTAATGATACTTCACCATTGAAAACCTCACCCTACCCGGGGTTAATGATACTTCACCATTGAAAACCTCACCCACCCAGTGTTAATGATACTTCACCATAGAAAACCTCATCCCACTCGGGGTTAATGATACTTCACCATTGAAAACCTCACCCACCCAGTGTTAATGATACTTCACCATAGAAAACCTCATCCCACTCGGGGTTAATGATAGTTTCCTTATTGAAAGCCTCATCCTACCCAGGGTTAATGATACTTCACCATTGAAAACCTCACCCTGCCCGGGATTAATGATACTTTACCATTGAAAACCTCACCCACCCAGGGTTAATGATACTTCACCATCGAAAACCTCACCCACCCAGGGTTAATGATACTTCACCATAGAAAACCTCATCCCACTCAGGTTTAATGACACTTCACAATTGAAAACCTCATTCTACCCAGAGTTAATGATACTTCACCATTGAAAACCTCACCCTACCCGGGGTTAATGATACTTCACCATTGAAAACCTCACCCACCCAGGGTTAATGATACTTCATAGAAAACCTCATCCCACTCGGGGTTAATGATAGTTTCCTTATTGAAAGCCTCACCCTACCCAGGGTTAATGATACTTCACCATTGAAAACCTCACCCACCCAGAGTTATGATACTTCACCATTGAAAACCTCATCCTACCCAGGGTTAGTGATACTTCACCATTGAAAACCTCACCCTGCCCGGGATTAATGATACTTTACCATTGAAAACCTCACCCACCCAGGGTTAATGATACTTCACTATTAAAAACTTCATCCTACCCAGGGTTATGATACTTCACCATTGAAAACTTCATCATACCCGAGGTTAATGATACTTCACCATTGAAAACCTCACCCTACCCGGGGTTAATGATACTTCACTATTAAAAACTTCATCCTACCCAGGGTTATGATACTTCACCATTGAAAACCTCATCCCACTCAGGTTTAATGACACTTCACAATTGAAAACCTCATTCTACCCAGGGTTATGATACTTCACCATTGAAAACCTCATCCAACCTGGGGTTAATGATACTTCACCATTGAAAACCTCACCCACCCAGGGTTAATGATACTTCATAGAAAACCTCATCCCACTCGGGGTTAATGATAGTTTCCTTATTGAAAGCCTCACCCTACCCAGGGTTAATGATACTTCACCATTGAAAACCTCACCCACCCAGAGTTATGATACTTCACCATTGAAAACCTCATCCTACCCAGGGTTAGTGATACTTCACCATTGAAAACCTCACCCTGCCCGGGATTAATGATACTTTACCATTGAAAACCTCACCCACCCAGGGTTAATGATACTTCACCATTGAAAACCTCACCCACCCAGAGTTAATGATACTTCACCATAGAAAACCTCATCCCACTCAGGTTTAATGACACTTCACAATTGAAAACCTCATTCTACCCAGGGTTATGATACTTCACCATTGAAAACCTCATCCTACCTGGGGTTAATGATACTTCACCATTGAAAACCTCACCCAACCAGGGTTAATGATACTTCACCATTGAAAACCTAATCCTACCCGGGATTAATGACACTCCACCATTGAAAACCTCATCCTCCCCAATGTTAATGATACTTCACCTTTGAAAATCTCATCCTACCCGGGGTTAATGATACTTCACCATTGAAAACCTCATTCTACCCGGGGTTAATGATACTTCACCATTGAAAACCTCATTCTACCCAGAGTTATGATACTTCACCATCAAAAACCTCATTCTACCCAGAGTTATGATACTTCACCATTGAAAACCTCATCCTCCCCAAGGTTAATGATACTTCACCATTGAAAACCTAATCCTACCCGGGATTAGTGATACTTCACCATTGAAAACCTAATCCTACCCGGGATTAGTGATACTTCACCATTGAAAACCTAATCCTACCCAGGATTAGTGATACTTCACCATTGAAAACCTAATCCTACCCGGGATTAGTGATACTTCACCATTGAAAACCTAATCCTACCCGGGATTGGTGATACTTCACCTTTGAAAACCTCATCCTTCACAGGGTTAATGATACTTCACCATTGAAAACCGTAGACTGGGCTATATGGTATTTCTATGTGAATACCCTGGTCTAAATAATACATTACTATGGCAGCCCTTTTCCTACATTAGGCTAAATGATCCTTTCCCCTTGAAAGCCCTTCAAGCACAAAACCTTACCCATCCCTACCTGACCCTAAATGATATTTAAAATAAAACACCTTACACTACCATTGGTTAAATAACAATTTGAGAACCTCATCCTGCACTTGGTTAAACAATACTTCTTCCTAATAGTGTGCTATAGGCTAAATTATATTTGATATTTCTGCCTTGCCTTGCCTGCTAGTGGCATTAATTCTACATTAAGTGCTCATGCTACCCTGGGTTAAATAATACTTGTTCATTGAAAACCCTGCTGTAGGCATAATACTACTTCTCCCTGGAAAACGTTATCCTACTCTAGGCTGAATGGCACTTTCTCATTTTTTGTGTAATACTTTATTGCTTATAATAAAGCTGAACAGCGCTCTGCCATCAGATTCTCTGTTGAATATCTTGCCCTGACCAAGGGTAAATGATACCCTGTGATTGAAAACCTTGTCCTACATCCAGACTAAATCATACCTTGCTGTCAACAAAACTGGCTGCTTTCTGACTGGTTCGACTGCATGCAACCCTGGCCAAACTTGATATGGGAGGCTCTGGTAGATCTGAGCACAAGATTCACATGATATTCACACGCACACACAAACATGCATGCACACACTTGCGTATGCATGCACATGCACACACTTGCGTATGCATGCACATGCACGTTACAGTCTTAACATCACACATTGCATTAACTTAATATACTGTAAAATCTGTATTAAAAGCTGTGGCCTCTATTATAATGGTACAATGCAACAGAGGGGATGCGGCTTCTATTAGAGCATCTACACATATGAGAAAGTGATTTTTGGGTCTCAATTGTTCAAAAAGAATGGGTGCGGCTTCTATTAGGAATGCGGTTTCTAATACAGATTTTATGGTAGTTGAGATATGAACTAGATTAAAACGTGTTCATATATGGGGCCGAGTTTCATTTGAAGTTCAATTAAACTAGATTAAAATGCAATACAATGTAGAATTGAGTTTTAATTAAGTTTAATTTAATAAAAGTTGAAATAGTTTGCGAAGCTTAGATTTAGTAAAGAGGGAAGGTATGGTACAAGAAATTGAACCATACCTTTCCCCATTACTAAGCCCAAGCTTAGCAAACTTGACTTAAATTCAATTAAATATTAATATGAATTATGAAAATAGTGAGGGTCGTCAGAATGTAGATCATGTCGTCACAAGTCGGAGTAAAGTTAGATTGAAGTCGTCACAACATTGGTACCCCACACACACACATGTATGCACACTGGGAAAAAAATTTCTTCTCACCAAATCAATTCAAATGTTATTGTAAAGACGATTAAATCAATTGAGGACTGCACACACAAGTGAACACACGATAACAAATATTTTGTTGAACAAAGTTTAATAGACAACTCCATAAATAATTACCAATTTGTCTCGCAGTATTCTATGAAATATATTCAATTAAACAGACATCGTCCCCTCCCCTCCCCTCTATCATCCTCCCATCCAACCCAAGTCAACCAAATAGTTTAACCCAAAATGCATTGTTCCCAATGCATCACTTTGCAATAAACGGAAGACGCCAATACATTCTCGGGGATGCAATTGAGATTTCTGCAGGAGAACTCCCATTTTAATTTCTTTTTTATAAAAAATAATTTATTCTAGACATCTTCAAGGTGGCAAATTCCAACTTAAAATGCTAAAACCTGAAATAACACCCTTTCTAACCCAATCAGATCCAAGACTAAAAAAAAAAAAGAAGAGTTTTATTCATTGTCCATATTTGCCAGCTGACAATTTGAAGCCAAGTGATGAGAGTTCAATGCAGAAATACATAAATATGCATCATCAAGAAGAAAATTATGCTACACTAACGTACACATGCAATTATATTCATAGAGAGAAAAATTAGTTTCCCATTTGACTGCTGTCAAAATAATTTCAGTGGTAAGTTCATGGTACAGACAAGCAAGGAATCCCCATGTTATAAAATGTAACCATTAATATCAAGCCGTGTGTGTATATTGTAATACAAAACCTTGCAAATCCCTTTATATACACATACCCCCCTCCCTCCATGTCTCTTTGAAGTACTGCACTGTTACCATGTAATATGAAAGTTTGGCAAACACCGAAATAAACCAATTATTCCATATATATATATATATTAGACACAATTTACTAAATTGTGAGTGTATGGATTAAAAAAACACAATATTCATGAATGCTTTTTACATTTTCTCTAAGCGATTCAGCATTATGGAAATCAAACAAAAGTGCAAATAAAAGTTTCTTACAGCCCTTCACAGCACTACCATGCATTCATAATCAATGTCTACCTGGCCGTCTCCTCATTAAATGCCAGCATAATTCATATATGATGTAAAATAGTAAAAAAAAAAACGTGCAAGGTGAGAATATGCGCTATAAAATTATAAATGTCATGGGAATTAGTCCACACCACAACTGATCAATGTAGAATATTTAATTTCAGGTGTTATCACCCAACTCTGCATGTAGAAGAAACAAATTCACTGTCTCAAACTTTTTTCTCAGATTGGAAAGTCTGCAATGAAATACTGAGTACTTTCCCACCTCTTTACTTCAACGTCTATTCTATTTTTTCACTTCCTTTTCTTTGAACAAATGTGGCTAGAAATACTAAAATATTGTTTGAGTGAAATGAAGGGTTTTAAGAAACTCAATCACGTAATCTAAAGAAAAAAACAGAAAAAGAATCATACTGTGGGGAGAGGGATACAATACTTTGGGGGAGAAACAAAGGAACAATACCTATTTTGTATAAAAGACAATGGAATGATAACAATACAACTTATTGTCTAATCATCGATTACAATGGGTTCTGGCGGAATAGGTGGGGGTGGTGGCTGAGCATATACAGGTAGTTTGATACCAGTCGAAGACCAAGGACGACGTGCAATTCTTCTATGTTGCGATAACGTCATCTGTTTTCGTAATTTCCTACAATAAACAAATGTAAAATATTTTAAATTTATGTTAGGAACTTTTTCAGCAGTATAATCAAAGAAAGTTTAGAAAAAATCTACTGTGTTCTAAAGGTATTGGAAGCACATATCCAATGCACATAAAGCAAAAATTATATGCGTTTTTATACAAAATCAAAAGTATGTCTTATTTCAACCACAGACCTAGTTTGAGATTTTACAGTTATACATATCAGGTCACATGACCATATATGGGAATGTGGTAGGCTAGTAGTTTTTGTTAAATGCCTTTATTGTAGCACAGATTGCATGTTCTGCAGCAGTGCTTAATAAGTACAGTTAAGCATATTATCACACGACCCCATTTATACAAAGTAGGTAATTAATATGCATAAATTACAACCCTGAAGTAATCAGATTTGTGTTAATTTTTTGTTGAGACTGTTAAAAAATGCAATTTATTAATGTGTAAGCAAATGTGTATCAACCACAAATTACTCCTTAGCCCACAATATTGTTTTTCAGTCACAACTCTTGATATTGAAATACAGTAAGTAACAGGATTTTAGAAAGATTTATTGCAGTAACGTAGTTTATGAAACAGGTATTCACAATTTGACAGATGTCCATTCCCTTTGGAACCAGTGAATGCATATCAGTTATGCATGCACACAGTTAAACAAAAAATACAAACAGATTTTCTGATAATATTATGATACTTTCACACACAAGATATAAGCCAATTAAACAATATAACAAAGTTTGACGTTGTTTAGATATCCTTCGCACATTACCAATAATAACAATTATGATGTTGCCAACGGATAAAAGTTTCTTAATATACTTCACTCTCCTTTAACATTAGGGGCAAGGCAAAAATTGTTGAGCAAAATGCTTATCAAATTATGCAAACAGCGCCACCAAGTGGTGACATTTGTTAATCCAACTAATGTCAGATTTCACAAGAGCGCCATCTAGTGATGAAAAATTGATAACCTAACAAGAGCCAACTCTCTCTCGACAACACAACTTGAAACAAGGAAAGGAACTGAATCAACTGCATTTTGAAACAATTATTGCAAAGGATAACTTTCTCCTGTATGAAGTTTTACTATGGTATTAAATACTATGATATTGCTAAATTAATAGTATAGTTTTAATTTAACTTATATTGGGCTAAATGTGCTAAGTTAAAACCCAGCAAATGGTCAAAATTAACAATAGTTTAAATTTTTGCTCTTACAAACCCGTTATTATACTTGCTCTATTAACTGTTAAAGACATTAGGCTTGTATGAGAGGCACACTCTAAAACAAGGTATGGGCGTGCAAAGAGGTTACATCCTTACTTGGTGTTCTCATTAGCATGGAAATAGACATCATCAGGGGCGTCCATCCAATTAATTCTTCGTCTCTTTCTCATTGGCATGGTTTCAACTCTACCACTGGGATATTGACGACTGCCATTCATATTACGAGACTGTATCAAATGGGAAAACAAAATGTAAGTATGTTTTTCTCATGGTGGAAACTGTCAGCAGTAAGGATGGACGCAGCGGCTAAGACACAGGGATTTCTTGGAAGTTTTTTTTCTGCAACTGGCTTTTTCCGGTATCAGTTGTACGTGCTCAAGATTGCAATGCAAAAAATTCACCAGAGTTATAGAGAACCTTCAAAGTCATTATTTTCATGGTAACAAGTAAGAATATTCCTGTTTTAGTTTTTTTTTTCTTTCACATAGTTAAGTGAAAATATAAAGAATTTGTAGTTCTTTCTGCATTTCTCCACGTCCATCCTTAAGTAATTTCATCTCCCCAGATGCATGACGAAATCATTCTGCAAAAAAGTGACAGCTTGCCAATAATCTACAGTTATCTGCAAATTTTAAAGTAGAAGTGAGATTATTTCACTAACCAATGCATGTCTACTGAGTCCGGATCTGACTGGTTCATGTGGAGGATGTACGACAGTTTTATCTCCACCTAAGAAATTATAATTACATTAGTAAAAACACGAGACAATTACTGTGCCAATAACTAAAGACTTGAAATTTGACATGTACACGTACTGTAACATACACATAAACATTCACTACTAAGATATTGCATGTTCAATCACTAAAAACACAGACATATACTAATAAAGTACTGTAAACAAATTGAATTTTGCAACAGACGAATTTTCGTAAATTTCACGATTTATTGAAATTTTGTAGCCATGAATGTTTCTCTAGGGTCCTCTGACACTGAATGCATGCGGCTTTTACAAATGCCATACAAATCAGCAATTCACGAAAAATTCCAAGCAGGGAAAATTAAGTGGTTTACAGTATTACATGCATTACGTGTTGGGATTAACCAGACTACTCGGACAGATCAGGCACAGACGATCACAACACTGATATCGACGCACTGGACTCATTTGCATATTATGATGGTTTTAGATTGTTATCGGATCAACTAAACACGGTAAACAAGGTGTTGAATCAGTTCACCGTGCTGATTTGTAGACGCTGAAGATACAGTTTTAATAGCTTCACCATGCCACATACTGACACTATCATCAAACATCAATGGAATATACCATCAAGAAGAAGAACACATAACAGACACAGGTGGAGCAGATATCACAGCAACAGTACGGTTAAAATGAGAAAGATGTGATCAGTGAGCCTATTACAAGAGGCATCAGTACTGGGATGATGGAGAAACTGAGATGTGTGTTTGATGAGTACCTTTGGCAGATATAATCCTGGCTGAGAGTCTAGTTATCCCTGATAGTGAATATGAAGAACGTTTAGCAGTCAGACCTATATGCATATGTACGGGGGGAACATTAGTGGGTTAGGTGTGTTAATGCATGTCATAAGGATCAGAAGAACGTATAGATGACTTGTTAGTACAATTTAAACCATGGCGACAGGTGCATAAAAGGAAAGATGGTGACCAGATTTCAGTATGCAAATCACAGTGCATGTTTATGTATTTGGTTGGAATGCTCCATAAAATGGCTCTTGATCATAACGCATAAAGTATTTTATTTTTCTGTTGTATACAATCATGCATATTTATAAAGCGCAATTTCAAAGTTAATTTACTAATTGGGCAAGATTTAAGCACAATTCTTGCCTGAAAGTTGACAAGAAATGTTTTGAACAGCCATCCTAGTCTTCAAAATGTCAATCATAGGTTTATTCAAATCAAAAAGTTAATACAAAGCATTAGCTCTTCAAAGTAGACATGGTGTATGCAAGATGTTAGCACACAGGATTAAAACTTACAGTAATCTTCGTACACAGTAAATGGTAGGTGAACCAATCAAATTACATTTCCCATGATGCATTGGTGCTATCCCAGGGATAGCGGAGCAGCATTTCAAGTGTACAGTGTATAGACTCAGTGACGTTCATTAATACACACACCATACCACATCTACTTCAACATCATACACTGCATGTTTTTTTTAACACTGACAATAGCATACATAAACATACACAAATAAAACAAGAAAGCACAGCTTAAGGTAAATCAGAAAATTCTTACTCCAGTTGCTAGTCATGATGTTTTTTCTGCCAGGCGACAGTTGAATGTCACCGTTTTTTTGTGGAAATTGCAAGTGCTAGTGCTGACACATGGTACATTTTTGCCACTGAAGTCAAATTCATATTTGGGACTACATGACAGGGCTGTGTGGCCATCTTCCTATTCCTATCAAATGGCAATTTTAATGCACTATGCTGGTGTCAACCAGGCTCGTCCAACACAAGCACCTGTGGACCTTAAGAATTTCCCCCAAAGTCGCATTCATTAGTGAATGAATCTCGGCCAGTGGAATTGGCCTTCCCATTGAGTCTGTGGCACACTCACCCAGGGTATGGATCAACATTTTTTATGTTCAGCCTAAGGTAGGATTTTAACTTGGGTGTACCAATTATGAGTCTGATGCGACAACCACTACGCTGCCAGTGATCGGGTGATCGGTTGAACCAACTGTACCTACATTGGACATTGCTAGCCCCCCCCAATAATCCTAATAAGCACACTTGCACACCACAACTGACAATGAATACCATACTCCAATATAAACCAGTACAGTATGAATTTCGATATTAATGCAAATCAAATGAACACGAGTAAATTTGTCTGATCTCTCTCCATACACATAGAAGGTGAACAAGGAAATATGTAAACCCCACCTCTCACCAATTTGAGCATGCACCTATTGTCAAACCATCCCCATACAAATATACAATCAATGACACATACCATCGATTCCATTATGTTGTTCATAACCCCTCTTCCTGAGTATGGTAGGTGAGATGGAATTGATAGATTGTGTATTGTCTCCTTTTGCTGTAAACAAATATATTCAAAAATGACAAAAAAGTTTTGTTAAAGCAGGGATAATTGTACGAAACTATGTAAGCCAAGTAGCAAAGTCGTTGTGTGAATTGTCTCATTTAAACAAATTGAATGCCATTTTCAACTTCTGGCACGACCTACAAAATTGATTTTGTAGTCTGTTTTTGATAAAAAACCAAAGTAATATCTGAAACTTTCTGTATTGCCAAAAATGGTGATGACATTTACTGAAAACTTTACAAAATGTGAAGATATCTGCACTAAATTTTGAATGAGAAAAATATCTGACACTCAACAGGTTAAAGTATTAAGTCTACAGAATGGTTTTGGAAGAGTGTTGTCATGAGGCATTAAAATTCAGGAATTGATAAAGTATACAGCTGATACTGAGACTGATAAAACAAGACACGATACTTACCTTTATCATTTTGATCCACTCTAGGAAAGATTGGCATTGATAAAGGAGGAGGAAACGACAACCTGGGTGGCTCTGATGTGGTTGTTTTTGTACGTTCTAATAATGCTGGCAACTCACACTTCACATCAATACCCAGTTTACTCACAACCACGTTAGAATCTGGCCATTTTTTGTTCTTTAATGCCAGAGTCTTGGCTGCAGTTGGTAATCTCACTTGGCCTAATGAAGTAGAAATACAAAGATCGCTGCCATGTGAGTCTGTGAAAAGAAAAGTGAGTCTGACGACTGTAAGTGGCACATGCTACTATGATAAAACACCAATTAGGTCAATGACTGCCCCAATTAATATCAAACCCAACAGCGGACAAAATAGACAGTCACAAAATGAGGAATGAACGCCACTGCACATTGTTTGAATACATTTTTGTGAATACATATAACAAAATTATGTACATGTGTAGGCCTAGACAGTTAGCTTCCTATGATGTAATCCACTATGACATGTTCTTTCAGCATAGTGTAAAATCTCTAATTTAGGAGTAATTTTTTGAACATTCAATCTTTCCCTGACGAAGAGTTAATTTGAGTTTTCCGTCATTGACGCCTATTTATTGTGGCTAGAATGGGTAAACTTAAACCGTTATCACTGTAAAAAATGGTAAATTCTTCGTCAATCTCAGTTTATCTTCCAAAAACAATTAATTCCTTGATTTAAAAGAAATCGTGCTGTTTTCCAATCAAAATCAAAGCCAAAAGGTCATACCACAACATTGGTAAATCTATTTTGTGTTGCGTTCGCCATGAGGTCACTGAACTGAACTGCATTAATATATATTTAAATGGAATAAGGTAGGCACCATCCAGTTTTCTGATTGGAATTAGTGACTTGACATATCAGGTCAAAGAACACATTTCCGGTCAACTCTTGTATGCGCATGTGACCGAAAAGGTTCACTTACGGGGAAAAACTAAGTTGAATTTTACTTGCATTTCATATAGCTTATCAATAAATGCATTTCACATTAAATATATGAAAATAAAAACATTTTTTTTTAAATGACAAGTTTTTTCAACATTTTGTTACTACTAACTACTATTTTAGAACCAAATTAAGCTTTTCACTCTTCTCTGATGTCTGAATTAGAGTGACGCCTAGTAAATGATAGATGGGTTGCTTGGACAGAGTAAGCTAAATAAACTGTCATGTTCTGACCCCGTCAAGAGTTAATCAAATAATGCTCTAGAAAAATAAATTTAAAATCCAAGCCATATCACTTCATTGTTAAGTTCACTCACATTCTTGTTTGATTGCTGTGATATTGATCGGTGAAAACGGTGACCTTGCATGATGCCGCGAATTCAATATATCTTTACATACTCTTCTAGAAATCCTGGTCAATGTTGTCGCACTGAGAAAGAACGCTTGTCTAGTCTTTAAAACAGTAGGTTTGGTAGAACTGCTACGAATAGTAAGTCCATGTACTGTCTGGCAGTGACGAGCTAGATGAGATTTGAGTTTGAATTCCTGCAGATGATACAACAGCCTAACATTCATTTTCACTTTATTTTTCCAGTGGTTTAAAAAAAATAAAAACACAGGCACATGCAGGTTATTTATATATAATACAAATCTAACATGAACATAAGTTGGTGTGGCAATGTTCGGTGGGCGTGGGCAATGGTTTAGCTTAACACTTACAGTCCCAGGCAGCTGCATCTCTTTATTTTTATGAGCAAGCTTTGAAGTGTCAGTCAAGATCAAATGTCAACAATACCGTATTTGCTCTATTAAAAGCACATTTCCAATAGAAGTGCATATATACTAAAATTCACATTTATTGTTCTCTAAATATTACTTATTTTGACCAGAGAAATACCTCTGTAGATTACGTAATCACATGCTCTACTAATATAGCAAACACAGTACTCAGCTCTGAACTAGCAATACATAGCAGTTAGTTGAACGTGCATTTTGCAATAATTAATGTTTTTTTACGAACACCTTAAAATCTAGAGCGCAGGTCTGGGACTATAGTGCTTTTTTTTCCTTACAATTCTCACTAAAGAGACAGACAGCATATAAAGGAGAAGCAGACAGCAAAACAAATGAGACTGTTGAGTAGACAAAAACAAGAAATAAACCAATTACACGTTACACTTGAGAACAGTAAGAGATTTCTTAATTTCATTTTTTTTTTTTGGAATTTTGTGAAAACTTGTCTAATATTGGAGCCAAACATTGCGTGATTTAGGATTCTTTGTACTACTGTTCTCACAACAGTTGTGAGTGGATGAAGTACGCAAACCTTGCCACAACCACTAATGGTACATCGGAATGGTCTGTGAGCACTCATATGAGCAGCTAGACGTTCTTGTCTATAGAAAGCTTTGTTGCATACATTGCAAGCATACTGGGGATCCTGGCTTCTGTTGGTGGGGCTAGGACGATCTCCCTCTGAAAAAAGAGAAAAAAAAACATGGTCAAGTTCAACTCTAAACGTATACTAATAGCTGTGATTTAAATTTACTCAACTAATTTTTAATGCACTGTTGCTACAGCTAAGAGATCTTATATTTAAAACACAAATTTAATTATTCTCAAACTTGCACTGTATTATAAGTCAACAGAATGAGTTATTTTGTTCAGTTTATTGCAATTCAGGGGAAAACAATAGTTATGTGTTTGGTGTCTAGTGATTAGAAGTAGGGTTTAAAACAGGGAATGTAGAGTGAAGACTGAATTTACCAAAATTGCAGAATAGTTAAAAACTCATCCCCTGAATCAGAGGTACTATATATTATAGTGCAGGTTAGAAAAGGAAAGAAATGTAAACACAATTGGATTCTATTTCAGTAAGTGGATATTCAATTCATAAATTATGCGGTGGAGCATGCTCAAGAAAGAGAATGATGAAGTAGCACAGTCCGGACTAGTTGTAATCTGACATGTCTGAGGTAACTGAAATTGAACCCAAAGAGTGTAGCCAAGATGAAAAGAAGAGCATGCCTAGACACAAAAGAATACTTGCATTTCACTACAAAGCACTACTACCTGCAATTCAACTAGAGTATTAGAAGCATAAACTAAACACCGCTAAGTAACTAAGAGAAAAAAAAAACTGCAGCCAATACAAGAAAAGCGTTAGTTGAGCCAATAAATTTGGGTAAACCAGCCTACCTGCTACGGACCCATCCAGCACACGGTTAGGAACTGGTCTATCTCCGTCTGAAACATAAAGGTAAGAACACATCACGTAAGACCAGTGCACAACATGACTAATGTGACTGAGAAGAGACAAAGTCAGGGTCTTCTTAGTTTATCTAAAATTAGAAAATCTGGAATTTGAAAGAAACCACTCAAATCCTATTTTCAAAAAATTGCTGAGTAGAGTGGAAGAGACATGTTAATATATAATTATTCACCCATGCTGACTCACTTACAATTTCAATGTGTGAACAAATAGCAGCTAAGCTAACAAACAACTCACCCAATCTTGTTGGCATCTTCAGGCCACCATACTTCTTCCAGTATATCCAGCAAGCTGCACATAACCGACACTGCATATTAGCTGGGCCCCAGGAATACCATTGGAAAGAAGAACCAGCTAGAAAACAAAACAACATTTTACCACCATGATCCTATTAAACTAAACATAGGATGAGAATGAAAACCAGTTGCCATGTCACACCAGAGATTTCTCAGCACAGCAGACTTACCGTAACAACTTTCACATGCTCTACCCCCTGCGGTTGGTGGCTGTATTCCAGGTTTATTGCTGATCTGATTTGGATTTGGTTTGTTGCTGAAGATAAGAATACAATTTTCTTTTATAATATTGAGCAATAAAAACATTTTCTCAACTATAAAATACAGGATTGAATCAGGGTGATTAAAAAAAGCTGATAAAGAAATAAACACCTGACTACTTACTAATTAGGAATATACACTTGTTTGAGTTTACTTTCGGCTTCAGCTGCCTTCAGTCGTTTCTGTTGCACATATCTGTCTGTGGTTTTCCACATATAATAATACTCTATGATACTAGGCAGTGATTTCCATGGCAACTGTAAGAAACAAACAACTTAAGTATTCATATATCTGAAATAGTCAAACAAACACAATACAGAGAATATGTTAGGTGATATGACTTACAAAATCCTGTCGTATATCATTAAAATCTTTCCCATATTTTTCTAAGGCTTCTTCAAATAAGTTAGCTTCGGATGCGGACCACTCTTCCATCTGATCACGGCACAATACTGGTCCAGCTTGAGGAACGAGATTAGCAATAGCCTTTGCAATATCATAATCATGTTTATGTAGTATATTCATTGCATGGAACTGTACATGAAAGGAAAAGGTAGTTTAGTATATTACAGAATCGGGAATAATGATTAAAGGTAATATACATTTTGATGAAATTTACATGATGTAATTCATTGAGAATGCACCATGGAATCATTAATTATATTTTTTACATTATTAATCTGTTTCCTAAGAAAGTAAGGGTCAAAATGGCAAAATGGCTCCAAACAATACTTTTTTTTTAATATTATCTGTTGATATTGAGAACATTTAGTAATACTAACCAGTGTGACATCTCTTGAGGCAGCAGCAGCACTCATATGTAAGCTGGGCTGACGAACTGAGCTACTACAATCTAAGGCTCTGGCAAATGTGCCTACAGACCTATAGAACAAATAATGAATGAATATAAATAAATATACAAGTATTTGACTCGGTATACAACAACGTTTGGTACAATAATGTAGTATTTGGGCAGCACTTACCTGGAGACAATCATAAATTGGTCAATGTGTCTATCTGTTATCCCACATCGAGGATCCCACACGATAGTCTCCAGTTTAGGTAATTCTCTCTCATCTTTATCATCTAGAAAGAAAAACAATATCAATATTTTACTAGATTCAGGGACATGTATCCTAACATGTATCATCTATGTACTAAACTTGAATAAAAACTGACAAAGCATGTCCAAAATACAACATTTTCAAAAAACAAGATGGCTGCCAGTCGGCCATTTTGAATCAAATCGCTAAACCACTGCATGCGCATATGTCCCACATAAAGTACTAGGCACATTCAAAGAATGAACAGAATCGGCCCAAGGGATTCTGAGATACGACTCCGGACGGACGCACGGAGACCGAATTATAAGTCCCCGTTTTCGGACCGTCCAAACGGGGACTAAAAAGTGCATGCTAGCCCAAAACCACTTGTTCTAAGAGAATTTAAGTAAACTAATTTATGTTCAATTTTTAATAGAGCATTCAGGCAACTAGACATGCTTCTAACAGAGCACATTTATATAAATCTACTCAACAAGATCATCACTAAGAGATCCACATGGCAAGTAAGACAAGGTTTATACAGATCATATACTGAAACAGAAAATGTGTTTGGTTTGGACAGAGTTTTGATTATATATATATACTATATTTACTCTATTAAACCCAAATTAATTCTATATTGAATGATTATGACAAGCTTATACAATAGACAAACCCTTATTATTTACATAATAGTGAAAATATGTTATTGAAACCAAACCTGAGCTGTAGATTGACTAGTAATAAAAGAACTTGAGAGTAGTGCAGTTTCTCACCTTCCCCAAGCATGGGTGGTATGTCTGCCTGGTACCTGGAACCCACTCTAATTTCACCTTTATCTGCCAGCAAAGTCTTCTGTTGTGGGTCGTAAACAAGAGAATAGAAGAAAATATCCTACAAACAAAACATAAACAAATGGCAGATATATATGGAGACTTTCATTTTTCCACCTTCACAGCCAACATTTGAAGCTCATATTTGTGTTCTTACATAGAGCTGATCAAAGAGAAGCAGCAGCCAGTAAACTCATCTACTACTGTAACAGAGGATCGCTACATGCATGACAAACAGTACAAGAGACAGGCGTGTGCTATCAACCCATCTGATAGGATGTTATCCTGCAGAAACTTAAAGCCACACACATAGCGGTTTGGACAAAAATTAATAAGTAATTCAATCTCTCACAACCAGCCACAGGACTTAAAAACTTCACGGTGACATCAAAAGAGTTTGCATTATATTCTTCGAAAATTTTCATTTAACTATTCTATAGGCAAAGGCAATTTTAACAAATATGGCCTTGAAAATGGGAGCCCATTCAACCAGAGAATACAAGACCAAATACAGAGAAAACGTCAGCTTGTCATTTCATGTGTTATCTATTTTTTTACTATCATCTCAGTACGCCTTTTATCATGTTAATAATTTTCTTTTTTTAATCGCATACATCAATTACTAATTACCCAACTATTAGTAACAAATGATCACAGTGGATAATTTAAGTACAGACATCTTTAGTGTTAGATAAGAGGGGAACATGGAAATTACAACAAGAGAAAAGTCTGCATTTCAAACATTTATTGGGGGGGGGGGTATTAAAATACTGTAAAATATTTTAGCTGGAATTAATTTTCGTTGAAAAGACTTTTTGAGTGTTTCGTATAGAATTGTTTTTCACTGATTTTTGACAAGTTGAATGTAAATCAAAGAAAGCTTAGAAAGAACTCCCATGTGCTGAGAGTATTGGAGACACATTAAATATAATTCGAAATTACTTAGCTGAAAACTAATTATGCAAATCAGAAAATTAATATGACCAGATTTGAGTGTAAAACTAATGAGGTCTGCGCAATGTAACAGAAAATCTATGTCTCCAAGTTTAATTGAAATGTGATTAGAACCAAAAAATTATGAATTATTATGCTTATTAGGGAATTAATATGAACAGATTTTTACCCCAAACTAATTAGGTTTGTACATTGTCCTAAAGCATCTTTGTACTAAGTTTCATTGAAATGGAATAATTAGTACCGTGAAAACTCCAAATTTTCGACCCCTCTAAAAATTCGACCGCTTATTTATTTGCCGGGTTTCGGTGTTTTATTTACCTCCAAATTTTCAACTCCACTAGAAATTGCCGACTCATTCTTATTCGAAAATTTCGACCAGTTTTAGTTTTCCCCCAAACGAAAAAAAAACGGTGTGAGCGTTCAAACGGGACCTTCCTCGAAGGCATGAATCCGGGTTTCTGATTGACTGAGAGATTTTTCTTTTATTGGTAACGAAAATATATTCTAAATAAACGAAGTTTCAAATAAAAACGAACACAAAAATCTCGGCATGCTGCGTTTCTGAATTGTTGATTATTACTGTACTCAGTAGTGATTATAATAATGTACACAAAATAAATTTGTTGAATGGTTATGAAATACAAATAAAAGTCAACTTAGTTTCATCGTAAGCGAATGATTCCGGTCTCGTATAAACGTTTGATGCTGTAGGATATCCGCCATGTTCTCTTAGGTCAAATAGGTCAAATCGCTAATTAACCAATCAAAAAGCTGGATGATGCCAACGTGTTCAAATTACCATAGCTTATTTAAATATGTTAATGTTATTGAACGCAATGCGGAAGAGATTGATGTTGTAGTACGATATTTTGGCTTGGATTTTGATGCGAAAACGGCATGATTTTTTTTAAATAAAAAAATTAGTTGTTTTTAAAAAATAAACTGGTCATCTGAAGAATAATTTAACATTGTTCACAGTGATAACAGCGCATTCTCGAAAGGAAGCTTACCCGCTCACGCTAGTCACGATAAAAATCATACACGTGTACTCTTGAATAGACAAACGTCAATGACTACGGTAAAACTTAGACTCTATTTTAGCCGGCAGGATTAATTGAAATGTCCGAAAAATGACGCCAAAATACACCTTAAACGTCCCATTTTATTTTCTTAAATCCCATTTTATTTTTTAATCCAAGGGCGAATTTACGGCAGAATTTGGTCCCTCAAATAGGGGACACGTGAGCTTTGATTCTAACCGGATACATTGCACTGGGTCGGGGAGATACTGTAGTTTGCTAAACTTCCATGCATCTTTTGTCCAATGGGTACCTGTACTTCGAACATTCGCAAGTTTTTCTAGGTAGTGCGAGACAGCTTTGTCTTTTGACCTATTAGTTTTGTGCTGACCTCTTCTCCGCGTCTTGATGTTTTGTTTTGCTTGTCATAATACTCACTGATTGATGACTTTGTTTAGATTTTGAGTTACAACTCGGCCACGACCTTTGCTTTTACCGTGAAACATGAGGAAGTTTACGTCAATTGACGGACATTGCATTTTTTAAAAACTAATGAAGCACACTGTCTATCATCCCCATTTTTTCATTTGCTGATTTCTATTCTGAAAAATTCGACCGTCCGAAAATGCACCTTAATTTTGACTCTAAAAACACGTCACATATCTAACACCAATTATTTAAAACCGGTCGAAATTTTGGAGTTTTTACAGTACTTTAGATATCAGTGTGAAAGCTTAAAATTGGTTAATTATGCAAATTAGGTAATTAATATGTACAGATTTTAACCCACAATTATTCAGGTCTGTCTATTGTCCTACAGCATCCATGTACATTCATTGATATGTGATGTATAGTACCTGAGATATCAGTGTGAAAGTTGGTTAATTATGCAAATTAGGTGATTAATATGCACAAATATTTACCGGAAACTAATTGGGTCTGCATAATTCTAGATTCATTGAAATGTGATGATTAGTACTTGAGATACCCGTGGAAAAGCTGAAAATTAATTATGCAAATTAGGTAATTAATATGCACAATTATTTACCCTAAAACTAATCAGGTCTCTGCATAGTCCTAAAGGATCTATGTACCAAGTTTCATTGAAATGCGATGATTAGTACTTGAGATACCCATGGAAAAGCTGAAAATTAACTAATTATGCAAATTAGGTGATTAATATGCACAAATATTTATCGAAAACAATCAATCTCTGCATAGTCCTTGAGTATGTAAGTACCATGTTTCATTGAAATGTAATGCTAAATACTTATATCAAATGCTGAAAATTAATTAATTATGCAAATTAGGTAATTAATATGTACTGATATTACCATAAAAACTATCAGGTCTGTGCAGTGTCGTATGACATCTATGTACCAAGTTTCATTGAAATGTGATGATTAGTACTTGAGATATCAGTGGAAAAACCGAAAATTGACTAATCATTATGCAAATAAGGTAATTAGTATCCACGGATTATTACCAAAAACTAATCAAAACCTAGCATTAGTTCAGAGCATCTATGTACCAAGTTTCATCAAAATCCAATGAGTGGTTGTTTAGATATCAGTGGAACAGTCATGGAACCACTAAAAAATAGCTAATTATCATGCAAATTAGGTAATTAATATGCACGGATTTTTACCAAAAATTAATCAAATCTGCGCATATGTTCAGAGCATCTATGTACCAAGTTTCATCAAAATCCAATGAGTGGTTCTTTAGATATCAGTGGAACAGTCATAGAACAGCTAAAAATTAGCTAATTATCATGCAAATTAGGTAATTAACGAGCATGGATTTTTACCAAAACCTAATCAAATCTGCGCATTGGCCCAGAGCATCTATGCACCAAGTTTCATCAAAAACCGATGTATGGTTCTTGAGATAGCAGTGGAACAGTCGGACACACATACACACACACACACATACACACATACACACATACAGACACACTAACTGCAAAGACTCCCATTTTGTGCTTTGCACATGGGAGTCAAAAATGTGAACAAAAGGTATATTCACTGGATTTTATTTTCACTGAATCACTTCTTCAGCGAAAATAGCAAAAATTAATTCCAAGCAAAAATAAAGTATTCTACAGTAGACATGACATACTAGTGTCTCAAACGGTTTCTGAGATCTTTGTCATTAAAAACTGTACATATTTCTAGAATCAAATAAATTTCACCATCCAAGATACAAATTTTTGAGCTAAAATTTACAACTTCAGTGAATTTTGTAGTAAAAAAGAAGCATCTTAATAAATACATATGTACATATGACAATACTTTTCAACACTAGAGAGCACAGATTGCCAGTTTGTGAAGAATGATTCTAACTATTGAAAAGCAATAACTTGAAAAACTATTCTAAACTCACTGACCTTTCCCCAGAGAACTCATTCATTTGTCTGACACAATAGAAAATAGTAGCATCAGCTGCAGACTGGATTAAAAACATTTTGACAATAGGTGATACAGCTGCTATCTAGTTTCCAGGTCAATGCCACCCATTGTCTTAAACCACAAAACACACATCTCAGACAAAAATCAGGCTTTTATTATTTATTTTCTAATAAATTCAGATGGTATACAGTACTGGTACATATGTATAATACAGTATTGGTTGCATCACAAGCAGACTTCCAATACACATACATACATTGGTTGCATCACAGGCAGACTTTCAATACACATACATACAGTATTGGTTGCATCACAAGCAGACTTTCAATACACATACATACAGTATTGGTTGCATCACAAGCAAACTTCCAATACACATACATACAGTATTGGTTGCATCACAAGCAGACTTCCAATACACATACATACAGTATTGGTTGCATCACAAGCAGGCTTCCAATACACATACATACAGTATTGGTTGCATCACAAGCAAACTTCCAATACACATACATACAGTATTGGTTGCATCACAAGCAGACTTTCAATACACATACATACAGTATTGGTTGCATCACAAGCAGACTTTCAATACACATACATACAGTATTGGTTGCATCACAAGCAGACTTTCAATACACATACATACAGTATTGGTTGCATCACAAGCAGACTTTCAATACACATACGGTACATACAGTATTGGTTGCATCACAAGCAAACTTCCAATACACATACATACAGTATTGGTTGCATCACAAGCAGACTTTCAATACACATACATACAGTATTGGTTGCATCACAAGCAGACTTCCAATACACACATATACAGTATTGGTTGCATCACAAGCAGACTTCCAATACACATACATACAGTATTGGTTGCATCACAAGCAGACTTCCAATACACATACATACAGTATTGGTTGCATCACAAGCAGGCTTCCAATACACATACATACAGTATTGGTTGCATCACAAGCAGACTTCCAATACACACACATACATACATACAGTATTGGTTCCATCACAAGCAGACCTCCAATACACATACATACAGTATTGGTTCCATCACAAGCAGGCCACCAATACACATACATACAGTATTGGTTCCATCACAAGCAGACCTCCAATACACATACATACATACAGTATTGGTTCCATCACAAGCAGACCTCCAATACACATACATACAGTATTGGTTCCATCACAAGCAGGCCACCAATACACATACATACAGTATTGGTTCCATCACAAGCAGACCTCCAATACACATACATACATACATACATACATACAGTATTGGTTCCATCACAAGCAGACCTCCAATACATATACATACAGTATTGGTTCCATCACAAGCAGGCCACCAATACACATACATACAGTATTGGTTCCATCACAAGCAGACTTCCAATACACATACATACATACATACATACAGTCAAACCTGTGTTAACGGCCACCTGGATATAGCGGCCACCTGCCTATAGCGGTCACAACCGAACAGTCCCTACGAATTTTACATGTAAAGTACCCTGTTTACAGCGGCCACCTGCCTAACGCGGCCAACGGCCACGCTTCAGTGGCCGCAGTGAACAGTTGAACTGCATATAACGGACATAGTTCCCGGATGTCTTGCAGACTACTGCCTTCCACCTCAGACAACTAATAAGCTCACAAAGGACAAAGTTAGCACGTTTTCACACCTTTCATTCAACCAATGGCTTCGGCAATTATGTTTTATTCTTGTTTATAATTCAGTTTACCACGGCAAGCACACCGTACCGATGGCTATGGAACGCCAAAAACATAATTACGAATTTGAAAGTGTCTTGATAAAAAAAACATGCTGTCATTAATGTTTTGTTGAAATATGTATACCATTGGAATAACTTACAATTTTGTTCAATTAATGAATCGAGCAATCACAACGATGACGACCCGCAAAAGTTGTGAGTCGCCAGGACACAGTCACGGTCCCTATGCATGTGGCTGGGGTGAATCGGAATGCCGACGGTAAATCCCCGATCGAATTGATTACCAACAAAAAAAACATAACAGCTCACTTGTTTCTTAGTATCGATATTTATTCACTTTGAACTCCTATAAATACCGATAAATACGCATGTAACTGGAACTGATAGCAAAAAGTAAAAAAATCAACGCAACGGCCATGCCTGTTTATCCATCCAAATAAATTATGCTAATTAGCCTTGCGCATGTGCGTTCTTGTTCTTCCGGGGTTATGATAACTCGGGTCAAAAAGAAGAGTCGTTTCCGTTAGCCCTGCGTTAGTGTGTATCGATCACTGCGAGGGAATGTGTGTGCGGTATCGTCTCGTTGTCTAAACTAAATTCGTTCAACAATTTTTTTTCGTTCACTACTGCCTCGGTACATGTAACAATAGATGCTTTTAACAATGATGTTAAATTGACCCCAGTTCGCCGGCCCATTATTACCTCCATGGCTGGCCAAAGCCACCAGGCATATTTCACATGTTCCTATTGTTGCACCAGTACAATAACATGGAAGTCGCACAGATTTCGATTGCGCAAAGTAATGTTTTGATTAGGGATCAACCATTTCGTAAGTGAGCTAGGTCGAGAAAATTTTTGAAAAAAAATGAACGAAATGTTTAGGGAATTGTGATTTGGGAGGAAACTTTCAAGTTGTCACAAACATGTAACTGGAAGGATACAATAGATAAGTGTTCTTTCCGTATACGTAACGTTGTAGGGATCAATAAAGCACTGCTAACTGTCCCTCTTCCTTCTCCTTGAAAGAATTTGCTATAGCCCAGAAACATTCCGATTTATTAGAACAGTTACCAGACACAATAGGTATTTAAAGAAACAAAGAAATTCAGAATAGCTAAGCAAAGCAAGCTGAGTGATTTCTTTAGTAGGAAATGAGACTCAAACTGCTGCTGAACATCAACTTTACTGTACAATTACAAATCTTCAAATAATTTTCATACTACTCATTATTGTGCAATGATCGATTTTTTGTGAAATGATTTTAGTTGACATAATACAATTTAAAATCAACATTTTTATTTGTAATAAAGTGTTTGGATACTGTGCACAGTAGTGTAATAGTGTTTCAAATGGGGTTGCGAGATCCGTTTTAATACATTCAGTGCCTAATTAATATTCATGAATAAATCAGTGAACCTGTATAGAAAGGCCACCTGTCTATAAAGGCCAAAATTTCAAAGTCCCTTGGGTGGCCGCTATAGACAGGTTTGACTGTACATACATACAGTATTGGTTCCATCACAAGCAGGCTACCAAATACCAAGTAAAAACTACATAAGACTAACCTCTTTTTGCAGGTATGACTGCAGTGCTTCAGTTTCATTTAAAAGCGTTACAATACATTTTCCTCTTATATGAGTTGCCGGCAGTGTATCCAACTGTCTGGAGAGAAACAACTCTCTATGTTTTAGTTGGTGGCGTTCCTTCTCACATAAATCCTGAAAATCTGCCTCCTGTTCCTCCTCAAGGGAAACTACAAAGAAAAGAAAGTGCATTGCCATTATAAATCATTATAAATTTATAACATTGTTACATAAAGCCTTCATTCTAAACAAACTAGCCTTCATTTATCCTTGCAATGTAAGAATTGATGGTACTCTTTTTGCTCATAACTTGAATTTTTCAACTGGTGAGTCCCTGGACGCATACGGTGAGAACACGTCTTGGTCATATTATAATAGGTCTAAAGGCATTGTGTACGTTCGTGTACGTACTATCGTCCCGCATACAAAGTTCATAGAGCTTGTAAATTCACCTAAAATACTGTGCCATTGTCTTCAAAAACACCTATTAGCATCTACATTTCACAATGGAAAGTGTGAAGTCCCGTCTGAAGTACGGTGAGACAGTCAATACTGAGACAAGTAGAATGCACTGTGACCTGCTAATTTAATCGCCTAAAACTTACAATGTCACCCAGGGTAATTTTTCTCCAAAAAGAACACTTTAACGAACCTGGTACGTCAAATACAACTTTTTTTCCTAATTTTATTGGTAACGAAATTATATTCTAAACAAAGTAAAAACAAACACAACTGCCGAGCAAGAAATGATAACGGTTGCGCAATTCAGTCATGCTGAGTTTCACAATTGTTGATTATTACGCAGTAGTGATTATAATAACGTACAAAAAAACAAATTTGTTGAATTGTTATGAAATGCAAATAAAATTCAACTTCACTTTGTCGTAAGCAAATAATTCCGGTGGCAAATTAACGCTCGATGCTGTCGAGTATCCGCCATGTTCCTTGTCTTGCATGGTTGACCTAATAGGTCAAATCTCTAATTAACCAATAAAAATGCTGGATGACACCAACATGTTCAAATTACCATAACTCATTTAAATATGTTAATGTTATTGAACGGAACGCGGAAGAGATTTGCCGATGTTGTAGTATGATCATTTGGCTTGGATTTTTATGGGAAAACGGCATGATTTTTTTTTCAAATAAAAAAATAGTTGTTTTCGAAAGATAAACTGAGCATTTGAAGACAAATTTAACATAGTTTACAGTGACAACAACTCAAACCGAAACAAAGATTACGCACTCACGCTAGTCACAAAAAACATACTCTTGAATAAAAACTCTATTTTAGGCGTCAGGAAAGATTGTAATGTCCGAAAAATGACGCCAAAATATTTAAATAACAAATATTAAATAAAATCCGCCGAAAAATCGCTGATTTCTTGGTCCCATTTTTTTAAAAACTCAAACAACCCAGAGGCGAATTTACTGCAGAATCTGGTACTAGTACTAGTATGTACAAATTTTGGGTGTATTGTTTTCTGGGAACAATATTAATCGAAACAATGAACTATTTAATTATATAACTATGAGAGAAAAAAAATCACTTTTCTAGAAGCCATGGATCGATTAGTTATTTGCAAGATCTTCCCGGCAGGTTCTATGTGGCCATGCCTTTTCTTGTCAGAATCGTATTAAGTCTAAGTTAAGTCAGACACCAGCTCATTTATCTAGGCTTATGAAGAACTTGAGGGTAAACCCAGTAATGATTTAAAATTTGTACAAACAGCATTAATTTTAATAACAGTAAAGATAGAAGTAAACCATGTAAATAATGCAGATTGCTGACATGTAAATGGTAGAATGAACATGTAAATGAAGTACAATATAAATGTGATTAATGCCTGTTTATGTTTATTGTGCAATAGTTCGTGCAAAAAACTATTTTAGAAAAATAAAGTACGGTAGCAGCAGGGACCCCACACGTTTTATAAGGGGTGGGCCCCAGAGACTCTACATTGCACTCTATTTTATAAAAGACACATTCCAGGGCTTGAACTTTGGGGTTGAGCGGGCACACATTTTTAAGGCCAAATTTGATAATACAAGTCATTAAAAATGACACTGTCCCCGTTAAATTTTTGAAATTGGTTGTCGCAAGCGTGTCCTTGAAATTTGAGTTCCAAGTGCTGTATACAACAGATTGTTTATTTACATCAAAACACGTGTTCCATGTAGTAGTAATATGAAAATAAAAACAGCCGTTATTCGGCCATCTTTGATCTGATTATGAAACACACTGATATGTATGATGTATGTGCCAAATACAAATGAAAATGGTACATAAATTGTGGAAATATAGTAGTAAGACCAAAAGTCAGATGGCTGTCAATCGGCCATCCTTGACCAGATTTTGAAACAAATTGTCATGGACATGTATCCTAACATGCATAAAGTACATGTATGTGCCAAATTTGAATGAAAACTGACAGAGCACGTCCAAGATAGGGCATAAAAAAACAAAAACAAGATGCCTGCCAGTCGACCATCTTTGATCCAATTGCAAAATAAATCGTCATGGACATGTATCCTAACATGTATACCGGTAATCTATGTACAAAATTTGAATGACAACTGACAATACATGTCCAAAATACAACATTTTTAAAAAACAAGATGGCTGCCAGTCGGCCATTTTGAATCGAATCACTGCATGTGCATATGTCCCACATAAGGTACTAGGCACATGCAAAGAATGAACGGAATCGGTCCACAGGATTCTGAAATATGACTGGACAGACTGACGCACGGACGGACAGACTCAGGAACTCACGGACAGTTGGAGACATGTATCCTAACATGTATGATCTATGTACTAAATTTGAATGAAAACTGACAAAGCATGTCTAAAATACGACATTTTCAAAAAACAAGATGGCTGCCAGTCGGCCATTTTGAATCGAATCGCTAAACCACTGCATGTGCATATGTCCCACATAAAGTACTAGGCACATACAAAGAATGAACGGAATTGGTCCAAGGGATTCTGAGATACGACTCCGGACGGACGCACGGAGACCGAATTATAAGTCCCCGTTTTCGGACTTCGTCCAAACGGGGACTAATAACCTCAACCAATAGAAATAGTACAGTGGAAATCTGGATTTCAAAGAGCACAGACAGATACATTGGGTATCAAATCAAGACAATTGAAAATTTATTTTGTGCAAATGGCTTAAAAATTATTTATTTCTATGCAAATGAGCTACTGTATTCCACCAATATTATATTTTTTGTTTCATGTACAATTCATTGGGAAAAATAAAATAAAAATCCCTGTCCACCTACTCAGTATTAGTTTTATTTGACATAAGCAAATCACTTATACAGCATTTTTCTACTATCACAAACAAATTCATACCATTGCAATATTTTATATTGTCTGGTGTTCACGCAATGATTGTTTTGTAATTATAAAAAAACCCAAGGACACTGGCCTGCAGTCATAAAACATTCAACTTGATGAGAGCTACTTTGAAGCAAACCTGAGTATTTCCACAAATTCCATATTTAATCTATTTATAAGTACTATATTTATAGCACACTTGGCAATGGAGTGGATTCCAAACATGATTCACTCAAGATAAAAACTACTAGTAAATGACAAAATGTCAATTTGTAGAAGCAGACAATTGCAAGATGCTGCAATTTAGTTTTGCATTTGATATCTAGGTGCAGCTGAAACCTTGCTGTGAAATATAATTACAGATACAGATATGCATTGAGAAAAATTAGTATTTCTGATTTACTATATAGGAAACAGTCATAACCTTGAAATTTTTTTTTTTAATGACATCACAGCTAAGTATCATGACTTATTCTTCAAATTGTGACAAAATGGAGTTTTGATGACACGACTTGTGAACTGTTTACTAATAGAACTCTGCTTTTTGAGATGCACAAAATATGAGAACAATTTTATCCATTGATGTATTAAACCTTATAATAGAAAACTAAAAAATATTGAAACAAAAAAAAGATATTGTTTTTTTCTGCTTGATTAGACATGTAGCAATGCTCTCTGACCTGATAGGTCAAAGTCTGTTATTAACCAATCAGAATGCTACGTCATATTGACCCAGTTTTTTGAATTTCTGAATATTTACAATGCCATGTTGAAATTAATTTTTGATGTTTAAATATGATCTATTGGCACTGATTATGACGAAAAAACTGTTTTTCCAATTTTATTAATAAGTAAAACTAAGAAGTGTTTAATATCTTCCACTGCGATCAACAAGTCGTATAAAATTCTGATTTACTTCATTAACGATAGTCAAAATGGACAATTTAATTATTTGGAAATATTAAACCAGGTTTCATGACTTGGCAGTGTAATATGGGGTATTTCCAAAGGGATGGGCACTTAGTCAAACATGAAATTATGAAGAAACCTTTTTTACTCACAAAAGCATAAAATAAAACCAATCTCGAGTGTTTTAATGGAGGCCAACTACCTCGCAGATCATCAGAAATTGAAACCATTTTGTTGGCAACAATTTGCAAAATTATTTGTATGATAAATACAATAGAACCATTTCAAACAGACATTGTAATGAATAACTTCTTCGTTAAAACATGCACACAATACAAAGAAATAAATCATTTAAGCATTCTGGATAACAACAGTAGCAAGATAGACCACATTGAATTAGCAATTGAATTTGTGCAAATTTGTTTTGACATAGTGATTTCAGTCGAATTATTTTTTAAAGGTGTTGGCGACACTCATAATAGCAAACATTTTCTATATACATATCAATGTAAATTTTACTAATTAATCTCCAGGTTTTTTGTAAATTTTGAGAGAAAAATCTCTGTTTACTACATTTATTACACACAGAGTGAGCACAGGTGATATATTTTGCTGTCTGTTTTAAAGTCTGTTGTCATAAATAAACACAGGAGAACTAATATTTCAAATCTTAAGAATAAAATGTTACTAATCAAGTCCTAAAATGGTCAAATGTATTACATACAAAATGTTGCCATATTTAAAAGTGAACCATTTACTTTCTAGAGCCTCTCACAAGGTGAAAATAAAAATACCAAGGCATAAGCTCTTTTCAAAACACCCCTCAAAATGCCCACTTTTGGACAGATCACCATCGCAGATGAAACATTTAGACAATTTTTCTTTAAAAAAAAAAAGTCATTTATGCTTTCCAAATAGAAAAAAAAAATTTTTTTAAAATTAAAAAAAAATAAAATAAAAAAATTTGCTACAGCAAAATTCAATGATAAAAATAGGATACTTTCTCGACACTAAAACAAATTTACCACATATGTAGGGATAGAAATCAAAACTAGTGCCAATGCATCATGAATAAACTGTATAACAAATTTGGCGAATATCGACCAATCAGGTTACAGCGAATACCAAACTCATTACATATGCAACAATATCGACCAATCAAAAAAGTTTCCTCGAGACACAGCAAGAGAGACTAGAGAATTATTTAAGGTGCCTAAATGCAACTAAGCAAGTACAAATAAATTTCAACAAATACTTCAAGATAGCATAAATGATACTAAGTGGCATAAAATGATAATTTTTTAAATAATACTCACTTTGGTGTTTATCTGCTAGCTGTATTAGTGAACTTGAAATATCCCTTCTGCGGTAAAAACATACAACTTTTGCTTCGACATTGCCATTGGGGGTCTAGAACATAAAGACATTTTTGCATGTTACAATATTTTTAATCAGTATGGCCATTCCATGTGTAAGTTAGGAACTCATCAAATATCCATGATATTAAGTTTGCCAACAACAACATATACATAACAAGTACACACAATCATACACAGCTTAAGAACCATACCTTGTTTAATTCTTCAATTCTTCTGATGAGGTACGGTTGGGATGAGGAAGTTTCGAAATATACGTAATCTACGGGAGCAATGTGAGAAATTGAGACAAAAAATGTGAAGCCATTGTTCGTGTTGTTTAGATGATGGTCACTAGAAATCACTCCGCAAAGAGGCACAACGTAGTACCACAAACGCGAATTGGGACTGTTTTCGGGCGTTTGCTATTAAAATCGTCACGAATCTTCCAACTACTCGATAAACAAAGACATTAGATACATTGAAATTCAGTAAAAAATAGATCTGAACAGTCACCAAGTGAATACGATGAGCAAGCGAGAGCGGCCGCTTCACGCCGTGACGTGTGTCACTGTCCACCATTTTTTTCACGACTCAGTCACTCCAATGTCGTCAAGTGATCGAAACCTTAAATGGGTCAGATTTATACCATTAAATATGTTGTAATTGTCTGTTATGTTGGCCTGCCTTCCCAGGGAGTCTCGTTGGCTCGTACAAATAGTAGCGTCTTAGGGTCGCCCTGTTTCGGTATGGGTCATGATCACGTTTCCCACCCGACATCGTGAAGCTGTGAGACTACCCCTATTTTATAATAGGTACTCACCTCCAACTCGGTACATATTTGCCGCCATTGTCAATGATTCGCCTTTTACGGGCTCCCTTGGTACCTCGGAAGGTGTCGACAGTATTATTCTACGAGATCATGTATACCTATAGTCAGTAGAGTAGGTACACCGAAGACCTGGATCACAAAGGGCTCACCATATTCCAGCGCCCGTTTTCTTCCTTTCTCCCGATGACGTCACGTGTCCTTCGGAAATCTTCGTCGCTTAGGGACAACTCGAACTATAATGGTCCTCTTTGAAAAATTAGAACATTTGAACAAATTAGTTGTGCTTTCGGGACAACCCCTCACTAAACTGCAAACAAAAAGTTTATTATTTTTCAACTTTTAAAATGAATTGTACCCAGGTGCATCACTACATCAGCTTTCGGAAATGATCGTTTATTTCCGGAATGAGTTCGTAGCCGTTTCGTTGTCATGGGCAACCCGACTTTGGGAGACAGTCATGCTAAGGTATGATTTAGATCACATGATTCAAAATGCATTTGATAAACATGGTAAAAAAATCCTCGGTGTATGGTGGTGGGATGTTTCGCACGGAAGTGGAAACAGCTAGTAACATTGCGTTTTGCGATATCTACGGTTGGGTGCACGTGCACAATATTCCATGGGGGGTCTAAATGGCATTGCATATAGCCAGGACATTTAATTTCATATCACATTAGTGTTTGACTATACCAATATACAATTTACACATATATTTCTTAAAATGAATGCGTCGTTTCTATTTTATATAATGCTGCAAAAAACAACACAAACCAGAGTTCGGTCTGTGTCGGTGTTTCACGGTGGTATGACTCTACGCCGACTTCTCACCCAATTCTCACTCCGCAATACACGTTTACAAAGTAGTCCCTAACGAAGCCAGTTGGCTCGGTGCCAAGATATTATAATCATAGGCAGGGCTGTTGATAGAAATGATGGCCATCCTAATTTTGCTTCAAACACGACAACCTATTAATGCACAGCCAAGCTGTGTCTACTATTTCAACACCGTTAATCCAAAGAGGATAAAAAGAGGCGGAACTTGGACGATTCGTTCAAAAATCACAGATGTACAGGAAGTTGCGTTTGTGCTATGAAATTCTGTAACTCTCTTTGTTGTTCAAACATGAAATCTCGAAGATTTCTTCTAATTCTGTATACATTAATTGCAAGTTGATTTACTTTTATATGAATTAAAACGAGACCACATAATAATAAGAACTTAGCCCTGATAAACGGCAAAGTCCATGGAAGTATAAACCCGTGTTCTGTGCCGTACACGTGTTTTTATTTTTATCTCCAGGTTCATACGCGGTGCTACGAAATTACAGTCGGTTATTTACTGTTGATTCGTTATAATTATTTCAAATCTAAATGCCACAGTGGCTGTTTTCAAATGTATCAATGCTTTCGGCGTCCAGGATATACATTGAAAACTGGAGCAACTTATAATCAGTACCGCAGAAAATATAATTTTAAAAACAAATTATAAATTTTATAAAAATTATGAAAACAAAACAAAAAAACGAACGTATTGCCCTGCTCCCTGAAAACAAGTTTTACTACTTCTGCACTGTCCTTCATATATTCATCTGATCCAGTGTTCAAATGTATCGCAAGCATAGTTACTTATATATAAGTTGGCGACATTCTCAAATCAGTGTCGTTTTTGGAGAGTGTATTTTAAAGATTATAAACGAACTCAAGCTCAATTTCTTTTTTAAAAACTGGAACATTCCGAGTTAGTTCAGTCGCCCATCGTATCATATCATTACTAACGTAATATACATTTATCAAGAATTCTTTATCTGATGGTGCAATTTCTTTTTGACATCCCAGCAAGCACTGACGGGGTATGCCGTGTCCCGCGTACTGCAGCACCCGATCGCACATGCGCATTATAATTTCTGGTGAGAATGGTGCGTCGCGGCTATAATTATGACTCATTTACATATCTGGTGTTATGTTCAGACATGCTTGTGCTGACGTCACAGGCTCTCGAGAATATTGGATGTGGTGATATTATTTAGCTAACGAAACGTGATTGTAACATTTCTCGATGAATTAGTTATGCCGAGAGCGGGGGGGGGGTCATTTTGAGCTTCGCCAAAAAACCCAGGGAGATAAAATGTAAATATTCGAAATCACATCGACTCTATATACCCAATGCGCGTAGGAGAAGTTCAATCCCACAATGCATTTCAAAGATACGTCATAAATCACCTTTGCAGGTATAAACACGCAAAACGATTTAACACCATTTATGATACTATATTGTTGCTATCATAACTAGATTCAAGTTGTCCCCAGGGGTGATTCGTGTGACCAGTGGTCATTGGCCATCGCGAAACCCACGTCAGGGTTACCTGTTATTGAACACCGTCTCTCCTGATCACGTGAACTAGGCGTGATAAAAAGAGCGACATAAATACTTCATACGTCATTGGCAGAAGTCGGCCACATCGGTTTATTTTGTTGTTAACATTCAACAAGTCTGCACCGGATGGCGAGATCAACTAACGCGCATGCGTCAAACTACGTGCATTCGTAACAATGAAGATAATAATGCTCGTCCCATATAGTGACCGGTAACTTTGCACAGCAACCAAAGCACGGTGATATCATTGATATTACCGCCACACAGGTGTGGGATGGGTAATAACACTGTAAAGTTACCTTTACAATAAAATTATTCAATTTATTTCTTCCCAAACATGTAATCGCTCTTGTGTGAAAAAGTGGCTCCCAGAAGTTTTTGCAAGTTAGTAGCGATCCAATTGTTTATACTGTACAATACTCAGTGGTCTATATAACTGATAGAAGGTATGGGTACCCGGCCGTACACAGTGGAGCTGAACACTCTGGTACTGCGTACGCGTATCGTGGTCGCCCGATACATAGATATAAACATGACCTGGTTGATTTTCATAAAAAAACTAACGGCGATATCCACATGCGACCCCGAATAACGTGACCCATTTTAGTGACCGGCACCACAGCCCCAGTATTATAGGAGGAGAAACTGAACCGAAACCAAAGAAATACTTCCGCTTGCGTCGGTAGTATTTACCATATTGCTCAGGCTCCCATACTAATCCTGTTGTGCAATAAATTTATCATTATTATAATTATTATTATTTGTGTGAACGTCGATAACAAACTGCAATTGATGTTTATATTATTGTAACCAATTTGGAATCCCATGGCATGTCTTCAAATTATAGTGTTTTTTTATTGTTTGGCTCGAAGCCGAGAGCATATTATAACACCGGTATCTGATTACGACACAGAGAGTTGTCTTTCCGCTATGATTGACAAATAATGTCGGTAAATAGTTACATGTTTTTCACTACTTTACACTGTCCAAAAAAGGTAACTCAAAAACTCAACTACAACCTATAAATTATTATTTCCGAGTACTAGTATATTCAACGCATTTTATCTGATTAAGAGTGGTCCTGTCACGTCCAGATTGTAGTTTAGGTTACTGTACGATCATATAACACACACCGCAGACAACGTTGTGCCAGGAAATGAACACAGAGCGCTTGTACTATAACGTTATAACAGATCATACTACAAAACACGCAACATACTGCACCATACATAATTGTATAGATGGGGATGAGTAAAAAATGACAAGGAAACGAAAGGTAAAGTACAAAACGACTACTACTCAAACTATGCTTTGTATACAACAAATTCACTTTATACAAAAAATACACTTCACCTGTTGAATGTGGTTAATGATATTTGTTTGGCGTCACGTGATGTGTAGGGACTGTGACTCACTTGGCGCTAGCAGACAAATCTTACACTGTAGAGATACAGGAGATAGATGTAGGTTCGATCTAAAGGAATACACATTAGTTCGTTATAGCATGGTGGTATAAACATTCCTCCATAGTTATAGATAGTTCAGTTTCAAGTTATTCACCCAAACGGTAAGCTGAGGTAACGCCTCGTTGTCTCCTTCTTTTACACAGTCTTTCTGCGTCTTTAAAATATGAAAGTCGTGGTTTGCGAGCCCTGTCGGTGGATACAATGATGAACAAATAGTACGTGAACTCGGGATGAATGCTGACTTATCACATCAACCTTAGTGCATGCCTGTACTTTTTTTCTTCATTAGTCTGACACATACTTGTCGGGGAATCGTTGAACATCTTCCCGATGTCTGCAACTGATTACAAAACTGCCAACAACAACAGCAATCATTCAATTTCTTTTAGGACGTACGTATATGTTATGGTATATCCCAGATAGCGTGTTATAGGCCGAAATGCACGGTTTTGGTGTGTATTTATCGAGTTTTATCAGAATGTATATTGTTCACTGTTTGTTTATTTCTAAGATCAAGAGGCAAAAATCCCAAAGCTAACATGAAAGAAAGCAGTCATCCACTAATCAGAATCAGATTCAATAAAAAAAAAAAACTATACAACGTTACCAATAAGAATCTTAACTTGACTTAACTTGTACTTGTTTTATCGACCCCCCCCCCTCCATCCGATAGAACAATATTCTCCCCGAGAAGATCAGTAAATTCACATAACCATACGGTTCTATAAACAATTATTCCTGTCATAAAATATCATTTTTAGATGATCTTGAATCCTCGTTTATTTTTATGATTACTACTGTGAATTAAATGATGTGATATTTCTACATACCTGCCCGTTTATGTAGTACCGTTTCACACACAGTATCGGATTGTTAATAAACATGGCTCCTGTTCGGTAAAATTGTCCCCAACACTTCGCACAATTCGAATATATTTAATACATTGCTGAACTCATTATTATGGAATACATTGGCACGACAAATTTATATGTGCATGAATGATGGGGATTTATTCAAAGAACCATTCCCGACTTTATTTAATATGTGGTAAATTCTCGGAAGGATAGAAACGCAAATAACGAAGACCCATTCGTCAACCGATTTGTTGAAAATGGCTCATTAAATGTATTTTCAAAAATAATAGGTGTCGCCGCCTGACTGATTTCAAACCTTGCGATATTTTTACCAAGCATGTAAGTAATAATTCAATGGACTGTGAACATACTCAATGTTTCTATGGATCTGAGTTCAATCTCAGTAAAATGTCAAGAAAAATATAGGTACAGAATATAACTTCCCGTAAAAAGCTGTTGACGTCACGTAGCAGTACACGAATGATTTATAACCGTTATACACAGTAAAGTACAAATGGTCACGTTATACAGCAATTCCTATCACCACCATTTTAATTTTCTCGGCGTATGCAACTTGAGATTGCAAGGGAAAGTGTTATTAGCAAATTGCTTTTACAATGACATGAGAAAAAGTTGCGTGTTTTTTTGTTTCTTTTATTAGTGATGTTTTCATATTACGTGACAACCCACAGAGCCATGATATTGTTTTGGATAGTGTTGGTGTGTGATTTCCAGTTGAGTTGATGCATCTTTACAAGGAAGAATATGGTACGTCGAAGTGAATTTGACATTTGACGTCATTTGACAACAGTCCAACACTGCTGTTAATTTATAGCAGGCACCTAAGTAATTACGAGTACATGATGCATAGTCTCAATAATCCGAGTCGCGGTTCTAGAATAAATTTCCACACTGAAAAAGTGAGGGGATTTCGAAGGGGAGCAAAACTAATAGGAAAGTTAGAATAATAAAGAGGGGAAATCGAATGCATGAGTTACATGATTATTACTGAACACTAATTATGACAGTTTTAACCGAATTCAATTTTGTTTCTATACTGAGAATGCGTTCAAGTTGCATTGTGGGAGAGAACTCCCATTAGAAAACTAGTATCTTAATGGAAACTGATTAAACTGTATGTAAATTTGTCAAAATATTTTAACATTATTAGAATTCGTATCCATAATAATAATCATTCCATGTCCCCTAGCAACATTTTGGGGTAAAATAAAATAATCTCACTATAGAATCGTTTGTAAACATTTTTCATGACTTTTCGGACTTTGGACTTTACTATCTCGAAAAATTATCCGATGACCCAATTTTTTATTCTTCAGGAATTTCGAAATCCTGATGTCATGAACGTATAACTATAATGAAAGTGTGACGAAAATATATAATTTTCAATTTCACCGACTACATTATAATTGTCGGTAATAATAAATGCAGAAACACATGAGTAGAGTAATAGTAAAAAGGCTGACAGAATTAATTTGGATGTTTATTTGGGTGAAGACATCAAATATACAAATATTGAAGTACAATGTTTGTGGGCGATGGCAAAATGCCTACTATGAGTCTAGTGTCTGTATGAGTTTTATATATACTGTATACACGCTTTTTATAAGCAGAATCACTTTACTTCATGACGTCACCATGATGCTCAGATTAAGTAAATGCGATTGGTTGCCTAATAAGGAAACTTAGTACTAAGTTAGTAGGGTAGACATTTCTTGCATCACTCGACGTGGCGTGCCTAAAAGTGTGAATATGGTCTAGTTAAGTGCATGACATTGGAATTTTAGCTCTAGGTGTTAAGAAATTAAAGACAAAAGTAAAATTGCATGGGAAAGTTAACACGTAGTCACATAGACAGTTAAATGCCCACGTAAAATGCGCTGTCTGCTTGTTGCCTTGTAAACTGAACCACAGTGACTGCAAATGCAACACGGGAATGCATGTATTTAGAGATATAGCAATAGGCAGGATCTTCATTCTAGGATATCATATAAGTCGGAATAAGGGCCCGCGTACTAATTCCATCTATAAATGTCAATTTTAGGAGAGTCCCATATGTTACAGTGCATTCAGCGTTTCCCGACAACAATCCTGCGCCGTGACGAATTTCGACATGAAGCATTATGCCTGACAACAAATGAAAGAGCCTTTATTTCGCCGTGTGTGAATGCAATACAGGCGTAACTATGCGAATAGCCAGGAACATAAAATCTGGCTGAGACTTTATGATTTGTCGAACATATATAATACATTCAAATTTCACACATCACCCGGCGTCTGACCACTTGACAACAGCATTGGTTTTCGTTTACGTAATTTTAAACTGTTATGAATTTTTTTTTTAGATTTGATACTGATTTGATCGGAAGTCGGTTATGCAAACTAGTTATTACTATTTATTGTGTAGTTATTACAGCATAAAAGAATGTGTATGACAACGTGAGAATGACACTGAAATGTACACGTATATGTGTACACCCGATTGGCTACTTTGAAAAATAAATATTAATCATTTTTGTTGGAAATGTTAATTCGATTTCCCGCAAGAAAATCATGATTGATATTTTTACTTACACTTAGTGTTTCGCTTTCTAAAAATAACTTCCCCGCGTCATAGGTCACACATTAATTGTTTGAATAGCCTAGTTTGTTCGTTCCTGGATTTTTGATTATTCATGAAGAAGTTGCTTGACATATTCTATTCTGTCTTTGAGGTCTTTCTCATTTTCTCACGGTATAAATGCACTCTCCGAAGATTGGTGATGATAGTTTGAGCAACAATATATCTTTTTCTACATCCTATCCAGCCCAGCTCAGGTTGTTTGATGCAGTATAAAAGTCGTTATTGAGAAACAGTACGATTAGGGTACTGACGATGAAACTACAATTTAACACATGGACCCATTGGATGGAGCGAGCAAAATTACTTTATTTCTAAGGTAAAATCGAATCATTGCGGTAATTAAAAAAATCAATGTTTGAAATGCTGAATTTTATTAAAATGGCAATATATGACAAGGTTTTAAAATATTTTGCTTGTACGATCTCGCTCCACGATAGTGTATATATGTGTTTACAATATTGAGTGCATGTACTGTAGCCAACGCCGATGGTGGCGCAATATTTAGGACAGCGCCCTCATTGATTATTTTGGAAAATATTATCGCCAAAATGTAGATGAACTGCAATAGTCGTGAAATATTGTTTATTTCCATCTCTTGAGCTACTCAAATAGAATGCGACATGGACTGGAAAAAAAAACGAAATTGCACATCACTTGGATAAAAAAAGTATAACAATCTTCGATAGAGGGCACATTCTGTTTTGATGATTGTGTTTTAATAATACAGTATTAATACATGAAAGATTTAATTATTTTATCCCGAAAAATTTCTACCTGGAAAATTAGTAGGCATATTCCACTTATCGTACACGAATTTTTCAAATTTGTACCACATTAAACAAAAAAACAACAAATTTGACGAAAGTAAACCATTGTATACTACTTGTAATATAGGTGAAACAAATATTATGGGAGCCAACATGGTTCAATCAAGCACGGCAATATGACACGGCGAAGGCAATCGTCATTATCCGGGGATTCCAATGCGACCACATACAGTAATATTTGCTATAGTACATTGCATGGTTGAACAAATAATCCCTTTTGTAAATAAAATTTCGTGTTCGAAATAACAATATGCGGTGAAAAATATAAACGAACAAGGTATGAAAATACCATTTGTAAAAAAGCTTGTTTATTCAAGTTGAGTTGTTGATGAGTTTCAACCGAAGTTTTACCTGAAAGTGCGCCCCAAGCGGCGCAACTAGCAAATGCATCATGTGACAGGAACATGGCTGACACGCAGAAGTCGGCTGTTGACTTTACTGGTCAATATTTATAGGACTGCTTTTATTTATCACTTACACCCACTAGAATGGCTTCTGTAAAGGTTGCAGTAAGAGTGCGTCCCATCAATGAAAGGTAAGTACAATCTCAAATCTTGTAAATTTTACGACGATGAACAGTGCATACTCGTGGCTTGATACTCGTTGGGCTACACTGCCCGACTTTGCCAAGTGTGTTACAGTGTGTTACCGTGTGTTGAGTGTTGAGTGTACTGTGTTGTGTTGGCAATGTTCACAACATGTTGGTATGTAATAGTATTGGTATAAAGTTATCATGTTCCACGACGTGTAACAACGATTTATTGTTGAAATCGTTGCCGGGATATATCCGCTTTAATGCGTACACTTAGTAGGTGTTTACGTTCTGGGTTGGGGTGCTTGGCTACGATGGATCTTTGACAGTGTGCACTATGATATGAGTAATCATGATTCATGTCGTGTACCGGTTATTTTGTCTGCTATATTGATTATCCCCCGTTTCTTTGAAGAATCTTCTTAGTTGTTAGTACACTACAGACAAACATTCACAATCATTTTTTGCCTAAAATATACTCTTATCTTATGAATCCTCGGTAATGATGATATTACCGAAGGAAGATACAGAGATATGCAGGTTTTCTAATCACTCAATGGTGATATGCACATGATATAGAATTCATACTGTCCAGGGGTTCCACTTGGATGTAAATCAAAGTTATTCTGATCACTGGGATTGCAGGACACAAGTGAGCACCAAGGTATTAACCTGATACACTGTTTTAAAGCTAAATATGCAGTATAAAATAGAAACAAGGACATTAGAAAAACAATCTGATAAGAACCATAACAGGTTGTTTTCTTTTATATTCTCACAAAAAATTTGCATTTTCTTGCATGATTTCCTTTGATCAGTGAAATCTGAGCTTAAACGCATGTAACCATAGTTACAAACACTTACCATATTCACTTTATTACAAGCACATCACTAAAGTACACAGTAACCACAAATTAAATTTATTGTGCATTTGATCATTAAAATGTGAATTACTTTGACCTTAGATAAACATGCATAAAAGCGAAAGCATACGTTAGATGGCGATAGCCTGTCACTGTTAAAAAACAAGCGTCTACCCATGACGCTTTGCATTTTTCGTGAGTGTTGTTATCGTCGTTTGGAACTCAATTCATGCGCGTGTGTAGATGACGACCCTCCCACTTCAAGCGTTATTACTAGAACAAATACAGTGTCATTTTTACCACCTTTGATTTGTATTTATCAATATATTTTTTTTTACTGTCTGTCTTGTAAGTTATTTGACTCCCATAACCCTTCAAAATCATTTTGTAGATGTCCTAAAAGTTGACAAGGGCACTCAAAAGTTTAAGGAACATTACTATAATTTACAAATACTGGTATTCATTACAATGTTACACCCAGTGTACATTACTACACAAACCTGAGATCTGTATGGTGTACCACCACGGACATATCCTGTTGCAACGTCCAGGATGTAGATCAGATCCTGATACATACCAATGTCAATACAAGTGTACAACTACAGTGTACAATTACAGCTAGTTTTCACACAATATCTCTGTCAAACTATTATGATTGTCAAGAGATATTTTTTTTTAATAATTTAATTTTTTATTTACAAATAAATTTGATTGTTATTTTCACAGGGAAATCAATTTGAAGTCAACATGTATAATTGAAATGGAAGGTAGTAAAACTAGTATTACAAACTTGAAGGTAAGTTCTACATACCACTAAGACATGCTCCAGTTTCTGTACATGGATGGTCTGGTCATAATGATACCAGTTGTAGTCATTTAACCCGTTGTTCTGGCCATGTGTTTATTTATGCAATTCCACACTAGGTCTATATGTAGATTTGTAATCAGCCACAGTTTTTGTCAAATGCATATTAGTAATCAGCCACAGTTTTTGTCATACGCATATTAGTAATCAGCCACAGTTTTTGTCAAATGCATATTAGTAATCAGCCACAGTTTTTGTCATACGCATATTAGTAATCAGCCACAGTTTTTGTCAAATGCATATTAGTAATCAGCCACAGTTTTTGTCATACGCATATTAGTAATCAGCCACAGTTTTTGTCAAATGCATATTAGTAATCAGCCACAGTTTTTGTCAAATGCATATTAGTAATCAGCCACAGTTTTTGTCAAATGCATATTAGTAATCAGCCACAGTTTTTGTCAAATGCATATTAGTAATCAGCCACAGTTTTTGTCAGTCAAATGCATATTAGTAATCAGCCACAGTTTTTGTCAAATGCATATTAGTAATCAGCCACAGTTTTTGTCAAATGCATATTAGTAATCAGCCACAGTTTTTGTCATACGCATATTAGTAATCAGCCACAGTTTTTGTCATACGCATATTAGTAATCAGCCACAGTTTTTGTCAAATGCATATTAGTAATCAGCCACAGTTTTTGTCATACGCATATTAGTAATTGTAGTATTCTACTTCTGTATTATTGTGACCTTTGACCTAGTCTTGTCTTGTAATTAATTATGCGGGCATGCTCAGTAGCACCTAGCAACTAGGGTTCAGTCATCAGTTGGTTAAATAAACAAACCAGTCCTTTCCCTCAGATAAACTGTCTCATAATTATTCTTTAAGAACATTACATTTTGGCGACGAGTGATAAATTAGTTTAATGGTACACCCAGGATCATCCAGATGCAAATTTCCAGAATTTTTGAAGTAATCTGAAGAAGAAATTTGACCTTGAAGACAGAAAGTTGCAGAAATCTGAGCAGCAATACTTTAGTGCACAGCACCAAGGAGGTACAGTACATAATATAAATCAATTCTGGAGTGGAAAGTGACACATTGTGGACATGGCTACTGCATTACCAGTATTCCCAGCTTTTTCTGTGTATGGGGACTCTACTTCTATTGGTCCTCGATGGGAGAAATGGTTGAAGAAATTTGAGACATTTCTAGTTGCATACGATATAAAAAACAATGTAAGAAAACGAGCACTGCTGTTGTTTTCTGCGGGAGATGAGGTCGCTGATGTTTTTGAAACACTACCTGACGTTGAGGGCAGTGACAATGTATACAAAGCGGCTGTAGATGCCCTGAATAAATATTTCCTGCCAAAGGTGAATAAAACCTATGAGGTCAATGTTTTTAGGCATGCTACTCAGAAAACTGATGAATCTTTGGATCAGTATTTTACCCGTTTGAAACAACTAGCAAGAAATTGTGGTTTTCATGATATTAATGAAGAAATAAAATCCCAGATAGTATTATCATGTGTGTCAACTAGGTTACGTCGTAAAGCTCTGAGAGATGATTTAACATTAGAGGCACTGTTAGATTCTGGTCGTTCTTTTGAAGTTTCTGAACGTCAAGCCAGAGGTATTGAAAATCAGTTTGAGACAGAAACAGAAGTAAATACAGTCCAGCCTGTAAAAAAGAGCCAGTGGAAAAGAAATAAATATAAGAAATCCCAGCAGTATACTGGTAAACCAAAACGAGTGGAGCCTGACAGAAAACACAAGTCGTGTTTCAGGTGTGGAGGAAAATATCCACATTCAGGTGAATGTCCAGCAAGAGATCAAAAATGCAGAAAATGTGATAAAACAGGACATTTCGCTAAAGTATGTCGGAGTAAAATATTGCAACATGTCAATTCTGCTACAACTAAAGATTTTTCTTCCTCAGATGATGATTATGCATATCACATCACAGTGTCCTCCATATCAACCAATCAACAGCCTGATACTAAAATTGACATAGATGGTCAAACAGTTAAATGTATCATTGATTCTGGTGCAGGGACAAATGTGTTAGACGAGAAAACATGCAAGCTGTTGAATAATGCAGAAATTACACAATGTTCAAAGAATGTGTATGCATATGGATCTAAGAAACCACTTCCAATACTTGGTGAAGTTAAGGTGAATGTAAAGTCTCCTATAACCCAACAGTCTACTTTCACTAAGTTCCATGTTGTAAAAGGATCAGCAGGAAATTTACTGGGTTATTATACAGCAACACAGCTTGGTTTACTACACATGGTAAATTCACTTTCTACATGTACCAGTGATAGTTTGATTGAGGAGTATGCAGACAGATTTGAAGGTATTGGCAAGATGCGAGATACAAAAGCAATTTTGCATATTAACACATCAGTCAAACCAGTTGCACAGCAGCATCGGCGAGTGCCATTCCATGTACGTGAGCAAGTTGAAGCAGAGATAATTAAGCTAGAGCAGTTAGACATAATAGAGAAGGCAGATGGAGCCACTCCGTGGGTATCTCCCATAGTAATAGTACCTAAAAAGACAGGAATCAGAGTATGTGTTGACATGAGAGCTGCCAATCAAGCTATAGAAAGGGAGAGACATCCCATGCCAACAATAGAAGACCTGATTGTGGATCTGAATGGTGCAACGGTGTTCAGCAAGATTGATCTAAACCAAGGTTACCATCAGCTTGAGCTGGACACACAATCAAGGCATATAACTACGTTTGCTACTCATATGGGTTTATACAGATACAAGAGACTGAGTTTCGGAATAAACTCTGCTGCTGAAATATTTCAGAAAGCAGTATCAGACATGATACAAGGTATACGTGGTGCTAGAAATCTTTCAGATGACATTATCATATATGGTAAGACACAACAGGAACATGATGAAATGCTAAGAGCAGTGTTCCAAAGGCTGCGGAAGTATAACATCACAGCTAATCAACAAAAATGTGAGTTCAGCAAGTCTTTGATTCAGTTCTATGGTCATACATTTTCCAGTGCCGGTATAATGGCGGATGATAAGAAAGTGACAGCAATAATCAATGTCAGAGCACCAGAAGATGCAACAGCTGTACGTAGTTTCCTAGGCATGGCTCAATACATTGCTCGATTTGTGCCTGATTTTGCAACTATTGCAACACCATTACGTATTCTAACTCACAAAGATACAAAGTGGGAATGGGGACCTGAGCAACAAGGATCATTCGAGAAGTTAAAAAGCCTGATGGCAAGTCACAGGGTGATGAAATACTTTGATCCAAGGCTGAAAACAGAGCTGTTAGTAGATGCAAGCCCAACAGGCCTTGGTGCAGTTTTAACACAAGTAAATGAGACCAGAGATACTTGTAATATCATTGCATATGCAAGTCGTGCACTGACAGATACAGAGTCACGGTACAGCCAGACAGAGCGAGAAGCCCTTGCAGTTATATGGGCTTGTGAACATTTTCACATTTATGTATTTGGTTCAGAATTCAAGGTGATAACCGACCATAAGCCATTAGAAGGCATGTTCAATAAGTCTAATTCTAAATTAACAGCCAGACTTGAAAGACTAAGTTTGCGTCTTCAACCGTATCAAGTAGTTCTTGAGTATCAACCAGGTGAATCCAACCCTGCTGATTACATGAGTCGACATCCTGACCAGGTAAACCACTGTAAAGACCATGTTTCACGTATTGATACATACATAAATTTTATAATTGAGAATGCGATACCCCCTGCTATGACAATGGCTGAAATTAAGCAAGCAACATCGGAAGATGAAATCTTACAGAAAATAATGGAAGTTATTAACACACAAAAGTGGTATGATTTGCATCATGATGTTGTACAATACAAAGCAGTCAAAGACGAACTGTCAACAGCCAATGGAGTTGTGTTACGTGGAAACAGAATTGTGGTTCCAAAGAAATTGCAACAGAAAGCCATATGTTTAGCTCATGTCGGTCATCAAGGTGTTGTAAAAACGAAAAAGTTGCTGAGAGAAACTCTTTGGTTTCCAGGTATTGACAGAATGGTGGAAGAAACAGTAACCAGGTGCATACCATGTCAAGCATCAACACATGGACCAAAACCTACTATCGAGCCATTAAAAATGTCTACACTGCCAAATGGTCCTTGGCAAGAGGTCTCAGCAGATTTCTGTGGTCCATTCCCAAATGGTAAATATTTGTTGGTAGTCATCGATGACTACAGTAGATACCCAGAGGTAGAAATTTGTAATTCTACATCTGCAGAAGCAGCTATCCCGCACTTCGATGCAATCTTTGCCAGACAAGGTATACCGGACATTGTTAAAACTGATAATGGCCCGCCATATAATGGAGATGAGTTTAAACGCTTTTCCAAATATGTTGGATTTAGACATAGAAAAATAACACCATTGTGGCCAAAAGCTAATGGAGAAGCCGAGAGGATGATGCGAACGCTGGAAAAAGCAGTCCGTGCAGCCAAGCTAGAAGGCAAAAGCTGGTGCCAAGGACTTTTTCAATTTCTGCGTCAGTATAGAGCTACACCACATTCAACTACAGGCATTTCTCCATTCGAAGCTTTGAATAGTAGAAAAATGAAAACAACCCTACCTCAGATATATAATAATAAACCTGATAGGAAAATTCAAGCAAGTGATGCAAAGAGAAAATTATGCATGAAGAAGTATGCAGACACACGCAACCATGCTAAAGCATCAGATTTAGGCATCGGAGACCGAGTCCTTGTAAAACAACAAAAGAGAAATAAAATGTCAACTCCATTCAATCCTGAGCCATATGAAGTTGTGAGTAAGAAAGGCAGCATGACCACCGTCCAGAGAGGAAATCATGAGATCACCAGAAATGCTTCATTCTTCAAGAGAATTCCTCATGAAAATAATGTAGAAACTAATCAAACAATATCGGACAATCTTCAAATATTAGACAATTCTCAAACATCAACAAATCCACCAGAATCGATGCGTAGATCCAAGAGAGAAAGACAAAAACCAAGTTATCTTCAAGACTACATAACTTAGTTTCTAAAACATGTCATACTTTCGTGATTTGGGCAAAAATAATCCCAAAATAATGGCATTTGAGTAGAAGGACGTCGATCCCTTCACTCACAATTGAAACGATTTTGAAGTTAGTGTTATGTAATTTCTTTTGTTTTATTGAGTGAACATATGCCTATGTTTTAAAAAAATTGTAAGTTCAAGTTCAAGTTCATACTTTCATAAATATTGTTCGTTCTTTGACTTTGATATTCACAATATCAACAATTACAATTTGAAGACTTTTAAATATTGATAAGTTATATTTGTTATACATGCTTTCGTGAGTTTCCTTGTTTATCTAAAAGAGAGGAGAGATGTAGTATTCTACTTCTTATTATTGTGACCTTTGACCTAGTCTTGTCTTGTAATTAATTATGCGGGCATGCTCAGTAGCACCTAGCACCTAGCAACTAGGGTTCAGTCATCAGTTGGTTAAATAAACAAACCAGTCCTTTCCCTCAGATAAACTGTCTCATAATTATTCTTTAAGAACATTACAGTAATCAGCCACAGTTTTTGTCAAATGCATATTAGTAATCAGCCACAGTTTTTGTCAAATGCATATTAGTAATCAGCCACAGTTTTTGTCAAATGTTTATTAGTAATCAGCCACAGTTTTTGTCATACGCATATTAGTAATCAGCCACAGTTTTTGTCAAATGCATAATAGTAATCAGCCACAGTTTTTGTCAAATGCATATTAGTAATCAGCCACAGTTTTTGTCAGTCAAATGCATATTAGTAATCAGCCACAGATTTTGTCATACGCATATTAGTAATCAGCCATAGTTTTTGTCATACGCATATTAGTAATCAGCCACAGTTTTTGTCAAATGCATATTAGTAATCAGCCACAGTTTTTGTCAAATGCATATTAGTAATCAGCCACAGTTTTTGTCATACGCATATTAGTAATCAGCCATAGTTTTTGTCAGTTGCATATTAGTAATCAGCCACAGTTTTTGTCATACGCATATTAGTAATCAGCCATAGTTTTTGTCATACGCATATTAGTAATCAGCCACAGTTTTTGTCATACGCATATTAGTAATCAGCCACAGTTTTTGTCAAATGCATATTAGTAATCAGCCACAGTTTTTGTCATACGCATATTAGTAATCAGCCACAGTTTTTGTCATACGCATATTAGTAATCAGCCACAGTTTTTGTCATACGCATATTAGTAATCAGCCACAGTTTTTGTCATACGCATATTGGTAATCAGCCACAGTTTTTGTCATACGCATATTAGTAATCAGCCACAGTTTTTGTCATACGCATATTGGTAATCAGCCACAGTTTTTGTCATACGCATATTAGTAATCAGCCACAGTTTTTGTCAAATGCATATTAGTAATCAGCCATAGTTTTTGTCAGTTGCATATTAGTAATCAGCCACAGTTTTTGTCAAATGCATATTAGTAATCAGCCACAGTTTTTGTCATACGCATATTAGTAATCAGCCACAGTTTTTGTCATACGCATATTAGTAATCAGCCACAGTTTTTGTCAAATGCATATTAGTAATCAGCCATAGTTTTTGTCAGTTGCATATTAGTAATCAGCCACAGTTTTTGTCATACGCATATTAGTAATCAGCCACAGTTTTTGTCAAATGCATATTAGTAATCAGCCACAGTTTTTGTCAAATGCATATTAGTAATCAGCCACAGTTTTTGTCATACGCATATTAGTAATCAGCCACAGTTTTTGTCATACGCATATTAGTAATCAGCCACAGTTTTTGTCAAATGCATATTAGTAATCAGCCACAGTTTTTGTCAAATGCATATTAGTAATCAGCCACAGTTTTTGTCAAATGCATATTAGTAATCAGCCACAGTTTTTGTCATACGCATATTAGTAATCAGCCACAGTTTTTGTCAAATGCATATTAGTAATCAGCCACAGGTTTTGTCAAATGCATATTAGTAATCAGCCACAGTTTTTGTCAAATGCATATTAGTAATCAGCCACAGTTTTTGTCAAATGCATATTAGTAATCAGCCACAGTTTTTGTCATACGCATATTAGTAATCAGCCACAGTTTTTGTCAAATGCATATTAGTAATCAGCCACAGTTTTTGTCATACGCATATTAGTAATCAGCCACAGTTTTTGTCAGTTGCATATTAGTAATCAGCCACAGTTTTTGTCAGTTGCATATTAGTAATCAGCCACAGTTTTTGTCATACGCATATTAGTAATCAGCCACAGTTTTTGTCAAATGCATATTAGTAATCAACCACAGTTTTTGTCATACGCATATTAGTAATCAGCCACAGTTTTTGTCAAATGCATATTAGTAATCAGCCACAGTTTTTGTCATACGCATATTAGTAATCAGCCACAGTTTTTGTCATACGCATATTAGTAATCAGCCACAGTTTTTGTCAAATGCATATTAGTAATCAGCCACAGTTTTTGTCAAATGCATATTAGTAATCAGCCACAGTTTTTGTCATACGCATATTAGTAATCAGCCACAGTTTTTGTCAAATGCATATTAGTAATCAGCCACAGTTTTTGTCAAATGCATATTAGTAATCAGCCATAGTTTTTGTCAGTTGCATATTAGTAATCAGCCACAGTTTGTGTCAGACGCATATTAGTAATCAGCCACAGTTTTTGTCATACGCATATTAGTAATCAGCCACAGTTTTTGTCATACGCATATTAGTAATCAGCCACAGTTTTTGTCAAATGCATAATAGTAATCAGCCACAGTTTTTGTCAAATGCATATTAGTAATCAGCCACAGTTTTTGTCAAATACATATTAGTAATCAGCCACAGTTTTTGTCATACGCATATTAGTAATCAGCCACAGTTTTTGTCAAATGCATATTAGTAATCAGCCACAGTTTTTGTCAAATGCATATTAGTAATCAGCCACAGTTTTTGTCAAATGCATATTAGTAATCAGCCACAGTTTTTGTCAAATGCATATTAGTAATCAGCCACAGTTTTTGTCAAATGCATATTAGTAATCAGCCACAGTTTTTGTCAAATGCATATTAGTAATCAGCCACAGTTTTTGTCATACGCATATTAGTAATCAGCCACAGTTTTTGTCAAATGCATATTAGTAATCAGCCACAGTTTTTGTCATACGCATATTAGTAATCAGCCACAGTTTTTGTCAAATGCATATTAGTAATCAGCCACAGTTTTTGTCATACGCATATTAGTAATCAGCCACAGTTTTAGTCATACACATATTAGTAATCAGCCACAGTTTTTGTCATACGCATATTAGTAATCAGCCACAGTTTTTGTCAAATGCATATTAGTAATCAGCCACAGTTTTTGTCATACGCATATTAGTAATCAGCCACAGTTTTTGTCAGTTGCATATTAGTAATCAGCCACAGTTTTTGTCATACGCATATTAGTAATCAGCCACAGTTTTTGTCAAATGCATATTAGTAATCAGCCACAGTTTTTGTCATACGCATATTAGTAATCAGCCACAGTTTTTGTCAAATGCATATTAGTAATCAGCCACAGTTTTTGTCATACGCATATTAGTAATCAGCCACAGTTTTTGTCAAATGCATATTAGTAATCAGCCACAATTTTTGTCATACGCATATTAGTAATCAGCCACAGTTTTTGTCAAATGCATATTAGTAATCAGCCACAGTTTTTGTCATACGCATATTAGTAATCAGCCACAGTTTGGGTTCATAGTCATGCAGATTAGTAATTTGCATAATTGTTAGTGTTGGGAATTTCTAAACTTTGAGCTTGGCCAGATGTCAAGGTTTGGAATTTTATATGTATACTGTATGTATGAGAGTTTTTTCTCAATTAGGTAAAAACGAAAATAATAATAATAAAAAACTCTGTCCCTGAGCATTTTTGTCTCCCATGTGCGAAGCACAAAATGAGAGTCTTTGCGGTTAGTGTGTATGTATGTGTGTGTGTATGTGTGTGTATATGTGTCTGTCTGTTCCACTGATATCTCAAGAACCATACATCAGTTTTTGATGAAACTTGGTGCATAGATGCTCTGGGCTAATCCGCAAATTTGATTAGGTTTTGGTAAAATTTCATGCATATTAATTATCAATTTGCATGATAATAATCTAATTTTTAGCTGTTTCATGACTGTTCCATTGATATCTAAAGAACCACTTATTGGATTTTGATGAAACTTGGTACATGGATGTTCTGAACTAATGCTTGGTTTTGATTAGTTTTTGGAAAAAATTACCTAATTTGCATAATGATTAGTCAATTTTCGGTTTTTCCACTGATATCTCAAGTACTAATCATCACATTTCAATGAAACTTGGTACATAGATGTCATAGGACACTGCACAGACCTGATTGTTTTTAGGGTAATGTCAGTGCATATTAATTACCTAATTTGCATAATTAATTAATTTTCAGCTTTTGATGTTTCAAGTAGTAAGCATTACATTTCAATGAAACTTGGTACATAGATACTCAAGGACTATGCAGAGATTGATTGTTTTGGGATAAATATTTGTGCATATTAATTTTCTAATTTGCATAATTAATTAATTTTCAGCTTTTGATGTTTCAAGTAGTAAGCATTACATTTCAATGAAACTTTGTACATAGATCCTTTAGGACTATCCAGAGACCTGATTAGTTTTAGGGTGATTAATTGTGTATATTAATTACCTAATTTGCATAATTAATTAATTTTCAGCTTTCACACTGATTTCTCAATTACTAATCATCACATTTCAATGAAACTTTGTACATGGTTGCTGTAGGACAATAGACAGACCTGGATAATTGTGGGTTAAAATCTGTACATATTAATTACTAATTTACATAATTAACCACTGATATCTAAAGTACTAATTATTCCATTTCAATGAAACTTAGTGCAAAGATGCTCTAGGACAATGTACAAACCTGATTAGTTTGGGCTTAAAATCTGTTTATATTAATTCCCTAATTAGTATAATAATTTATAATTTTGTTGGGTTCCAATCACATTTCAATAAAACATAGATGGTCTGTTACATTGCGCAGACCTCATTAGTATTTCATTAAAATCTGTTCATATTAATTTTCTGATTTGCATTATTAGTTTTCGGCTTATCTATCACTATCACTATCTCTGACAAGTAATTTTGAATTATATTTAATGTGTCTCCAATACTCTCAGCACATGGGAGTTCTTTCTAAGCTTTCTTTGATTAACTTTGTCTTGCAAAAACTCACAACAAATTTTGCATGTCAGAATTCTAAAATGGTTGTATTCCATATTGATAGAAAAGCATGATCCTGTTGAAAAAAAATTGGTAATTTGCAATCATGAATGTGTAATGTGTTGATAATCATTCATGAATTTTTTATTAAATATTTAAAAAACATTACCCATGTTTTTATGAATGTAAAACCTATTAGACCTATCTCAAATTTGTGCATTTCATGATGATATCTTCAAATCTGTTGTTTTTATTCATATCCCTGCCAATTCCTCACTAAGTTAGAACATGAGTACTTTACTCATAGGTAATACCATGGATTGTGTTATTGTGTGTGACTTGATCAAATTTATTGGATGGATGCTAAAATCACAGCCTGTATCAGGATCATACAGACTGGGTTACAGGTGGTATATTTAGGACAAGAATAGCCAATGATGATTTGGTTTGTTTTATGGTATCCATACCAGTTTCTCTACCTGTATGTGTGATTGTAATCACTACATTATGTCAGTACATGCATAGTAGTTGACATCTAGATGATGAATAGAGCCCCCTTTGTAGGCATGTTTTTTTCTGAAACTGGCAATAAAATCCACTGAAAATATCTATTTTCTATGGTTTGCTTGTTGTTTATCACAAATCAGTGAAATTAATTCTGGTCAGTGAAACAAATTCTGGTTTTCTGCATAAATTTAAATCCAACAAAAATATAGTTATTATGGGTATAATTCAGCAATGTACAATGCTTTTTCGTTTGTTCACTGTATAACTTTCCAATGTGATTTGAGAAAAAACTATCAAATTAAATATGTCAAAAATTGCCCATTTACCAGCTGTTTCCATGGACCACAATGATCATATTTTGTCATTGAAAAAACCCTTCAAAAAGATACAAATTTGTTAATAAATCATAACAACAGCACGTACCTTATCAGATGATATATATGATTGGTTGGCTATCACCATGACACCCTACAAAATTTTGAGATAGTTGTAAAATGAAATATTTATGTACAAATATCATTAATCCAAGTTTCATACATGTACTGTAAAGTAATTTATTTTTGAAAGATATTGCATTGATGCAGAATGAGTTTGCCATGGTGTCCTTTGATATTTCCAGTGTCATTCTTATGTGCTAAGGTCATTTTATAAATATTGACCTTGAAAATGGCTGTCATCTCAATTTTGAAGTTTGAACTTTGAAGCCCTGGTTGCAGTAAACCTCAAAGTCAACTTTTGTCACAAAAGTAAACCCACAATCTTTTTCATAATTTTGCCCAACATCTATAGCCAATAGAAAATGATGTTCATTTGTTCTAAAACTATCCCATAAAATTCAAAAATATGTAAAAATATAGAAAAATGTTACCTCATACTTTTGGTAGAGAAATATTTGATGCTTAAAGGATTAAATAGAACTTTGTACCTGAATGAGCAGATCTTGCATTATTTAATCTCAATTTACCTCCATTCATTTATTTCACATTCTCTTGTTAATTAAGTATTGACAACAATGTGCACATGTTTGTCAATATGAAGTATGAATCTTGTATTAATAATTGAATCCACACCATTTGTGCTGTGTTATGTAACACATTAAAATGCAACATTGGTATTTATCCTCGTCTTTTTATTATAAAATTTAAAAACATTCATATTATGTAAAATGTATGTCTTGAAAAAATATTTGTTGTTTTTGGGACTGTGTTGTCTTGAAAATGCAAGAGATGACAATGTTAGTGTGGTACTCTTTCATTACAGACTGTAGTATACCAATTGGATGTGTGCTTATAGTAGAGATAATTTTACATGCCATGTAATAAAGGGAAATAAGTACCATAACATTCAGTAGTTTCGTTTGGTGGAGGAAAACTCAGTTCCAAGAAATTTATTATCCTGTGAACAATATAACAAGTTATGTGCAATTCACTCTAAACCTAATGACTTCAGCAGTGATATATCACTCAATAAAATTACTTATTTATCTTTCTTTGAGAGAACAGTTGCTGAGTGCCAATTATTTCACAAAAAGAACTCTATTCTGTACTTTGTCCACAGCGTCTCTATTGGAGATGTGCTTCTATTAGAGCAAATATAGTGATATTATAATATTTTACTTTATTTTCAGATTCCAAAAACACTGTCTGAAGGGGACAGTGGTAGAGAAAGACTGAAGACGTTTACCTATGACTATTCTTACTGGTCATACAATAGCAATGATACACACTTTGCATCACAACAACAGGTATGAAATTATTTCCATGAATTTATCAGATGACGCAATTGCTGTTAATAATGGACTAATAGTACTTATAATGGAAAGGCGAGTTTCTCTGTCACATGTCAACATGTAGCCAAACTGTTATCTGAACATATAAGTTTGGGTTACATGATGTGAAAGTGAAACTAAAAAGCTTACTCAATTCTGCATGTATCATTTAAAGACCCTGGTTTATGTGAATGGGATCCTCTATGTATATTTACGTTTACATTCAATTTCACAGCACTCAAAATGTACTGTAAAATACTATATTTTTGCTTGGAATTTATTTTTGCTGAAAATAAAATTTAGTGAATATACCTTTTTTCTTACATTTTACATTCAACTCATCAAGAATCAGTGAAAATAAACGTCACACAAAACAACCAAAAAAAATTTATCAGTGAAAATTAATTCCAGCTAATAAAAAGTATTTTACAGTATATCATTGATATCTGGGGTTTCTCTTCACCATATCACTAAGTAGATACATTTATGTCTGTATAGCAGTTCAATTGTTAACACCCATCATTGTATGGTAATTAACACAGTAATGTAATTACTGTTAATTGTCTTATGTTTTTTTACTGTATTATTTTACACTGTCCTGAGACTGTATATAGACCTCATGTATAATGATAAACCTTATTGACATGTGATATATATAGGTCTGGTTGACCTTTCTAATTGGACCTCAATGACATAGTGTTATGTAATTACTGAATTTGACAATGGAACTAATTACTGTATATTACAATGCAACTGAAAACACTGAACTCTGACGGTCTGTTTTACGAACTCACTGTCTTCAAATTCAAGCATAGCTGTTCATATATAATGATTGTCAGTGTCATCACCTTTACATTTTTGACTTCCTAAAAAACATTGCTGTATGGTTTGTTTGTTGATTTTATGACGAAACTTTGATTTCTTATGTTTAATGCATATTACTGTTATTTTGAGGAAAATTTACCGAAACAGATATTTTCAACAAAACGATGCCTGATTGCGCTATTTTTATATGTAGGTATCTTTGCCATTCTTCTATTAGGTTTGTTGATTTTATGACTTTTAATGAATCTGATTTTAGTGAAAATTGTTGTCATTTTCAGTAAAATTTCTGATGTATTTTTGAAAACCACTAGCTTGATATTTTATATTTTTACTACATATGAATAACTTAAATTTTGTGATTTTAGTGAATATTCTTGTTATCTTGAAAATGGCTAGACTAATTGATTTGATATTCCACTCTCATTATGCATCTCAGACAACATAGTCATATCATCTGACACGCTGCTTGTTTTTTGAATTTTTTTTTAAATTTGACTAGTTCAATAAAAATATTGGTAAATTTCTGATCAAGCAATCAGTGAAACACATTCTGTTTTCAAGGAAAGCAAAGAATAGTTTCCTTCAGCTTCATTGCAGTGCGAAATAAAAAAAAAATACGCCATATATTTTGAAAAGGTCATACTGCAATCTGTTGGCAATAATAACAAATGATGTCACTTCCTGGACAGTGATGTTAATGTCCTACAAATGATGTCACTTCCTGGACAGTGATGTTAATGTCCTACAAAGCAATATATCCAGGGTACACAGTGTTAATGTATAGCTGGCATTATGACATTGATGTACACTTTATTACAGTAATTAACATGAGCTCCAGCAACCGCTCTCTAAATAAAAACAAATATGTATTACTGTAACAATTTGAGATTATCTTTTTGCATGCAGATGATGTTGCTTGTCTTTATGGAATTTTTGTACATGTAGTGTATATTATATTGATGGGATACCCTTTCGTCAAATAATATACTACCACACTTACAACTTCAAAAAGTGCAGTTGATGACAATTGTTTTCAGAAAGAAATGAGTTCAACAAATATTTCAAATTATTGAACTTTATTTATGGCACTCGTGTTCATTGATAAACTTCAATAAAGTGGATCACATTGTTTTCATGTTGTACATCTCAAATAGCAGACAAAATTAGTTGCCAAGCTTCTTGTTTGAAAGGCTAACCATAAATTTTGAATTTATTTTTAATATGTCTCCAATACTGTCAAGCACACATGAGTACTTTCTAAGTTTTCTTTGATTACATTTGATTCAACGCTTAACACAGAATCTTGCAGTGACCGGTTTATGTGAAAAGTGAAAATGGTTTATTGACTTACCACATCACATGCGTGTTGCACATCTGGTTTTTGATTATATATGCTTTGGTTTCTAATAATTACAGACTACTGAATATTGGTAGCATGTGTGGAGTTATTTGGATGTAGCTAGCAAACAAACAGATAAAGTTAAACCATGCTCATCTAGCCTAGAGCATTACTAAAGCCTGTGTAATCCACACAATGGCTTGACTGTAGGTCATCTAAATAGTAAAAAAACAATTGGCTGTTGGGTAATCTCTTAGACAAAAATTGTTACGCCATATGCTCTGCCATATTTACCTATATCTAAGCTTTCAGAGGATGTATAGGTTGTTATAGTAGCAAGCTATGTAACTTTCAGAGAGTGTCTAAATCACTGATCATTTATTAACACTTTTTTAGCTCCTTTGTCGAGCGGAGCTTATCATATGAGTGATTGTTCGTCGTTGTCCGTGTCAATGTTTTACTTTTTTGACTTCTTCTTGAAAACTACAAGCCTGAATGCTTTGATACTTGGTGTATATGTACCTTGGGTAGACCTCTCTCAGATTTGTTCATTTCATGATGATATCTTTAATTCTCTAATTTTGGTGAATATTTTTGTAATTTTTGATAAAAAGTGATATTTTCGACTTCTTGTTGAAAACCACAAGTCTAATTGCTTGATATATTATACATATAGGTACTACATGTGGACCTCTCTCAGATTTGTTCATTTTCTAATGATATCTTCTGTTCTTTAATTGCCATGTGCATTGCTAACAGCGGAGCTATCTCAACCGACAGGCTGCTTGTTATATACCCCTTTTGTCACCTTAACAACTCTTGCAGACTGTACAAATGTACTGTATGAACTGTTAAAATGTCACTGATTTATTGAATGTATTGTAGGTTTTTGAAGACCTTGGAACAGATGTATTGAATTCAGCATTTGGTGGATATAATGCATGTGTGTTTGCATATGGACAGACAGGATCAGGAAAGTCCTACACTATGATGGGACATAAACCAGTAAGTATGTGTACGTGAGTACCTGTACTCAACAAACACACAGTGTTCTCTATAGAAGGTTTGGGATGGGTGTTTTTTTATGTCACCCACCTAATGTCCACCTGTTGGGAATCATAATAGACAAGTTTTGAGTTCCCCTGTTACCTTAGAAACCTGCGGGTGAAAACATTGCAATTGTCTCTCCTCACGATAGCTCATCAGAACGCAGGGAACCAAGAATAAATTGTGAGAGCTAGAAATCAAACCCATATTATCACAAGGAAACTAGTTGATGCCAGTGATGGCGCTAATACTTACCTTACCCTGGTCACCACAGCATTAGCAGTCTTGCAGGACTGACCTTACCCAGGGTCACCACAGCATTAGCAGTTTTGCAGGACTGACCTTACCCAGGGTCACCACAGCATTAGCAGTCTTGCAGGACTGACCTTACCCAGGGTCACCACAGCATTAGCAGTCTTGCAGGACTGACCTTACCCAGGGTCACCACAGCATTAGCACTCTTGCAGGACTGACCTTACCCAGGGTCACCACAGCATTAGCACTCTTGCAGGACTGACCTTACCCAGGGTCACCACAGCATTAGCAGTTTTGCAGGACTGACCTTACCCAGGGTCACCACAGCATTAGCAGTCTTGCAGGACTGACCTTACCCAGGGTCACCACAGCATTAGCAGTCTTTCAGGACTAACTTTAGCCAGGGTCACCACAGCATTAGCAGTCTTGTAGGACTGACCTTACCCAGGGTCACCACAGCATTAGCAGTCTTTCAGGACTGACCTTACCCAGGGTCACCACAGCATTAGCAGTCTTGCAGGACTGACCTTACCCAGGGTCACCACACCATTAGCAGTCTTGCAGGACTGACCTTACCCAGGGTCACCACAGCATTAGCCCTCTTGCAAGACTGACCTTACCCAGGGTCACCACAGCATTAGCAGTCTTGCAGGACTGACCTTACCCAGGGTCACCACACCATTAGCAGTCTTGCAGGACTGACCTTACCCAGGGTCACCACAGCATTAGCAGTCTTGTAGGACTGACCTTACCCAGGGTCACCACAGCATTAGCAGTCTTGTAGGACTGACCTTACCCAGGGTCACCACAGCATTAGCAGTCTTGTAGGACTGACCTTACCCAGGGTCACCACAGCATTAGCACTCTTGCAGGACTGACCTTACCCAGGGTCACCACAGCATTAGCAGTCTTGCAGGACTGACCTTACCCAGGGTCACCACAGCATTAGCAGTCTTGCAGGACTGACCTTACCCAGGGTCACCACAGCATTAGCAGTCTTGCAGGACTGACCTTACCCAGGGTCACCACAGCATTAGCACTCTTGCAGGACTGACCTTACCCAGGGTCACCACAGCATTAGCACTCTTGCAGGACTGACCTTACCCAGGGTCACCACAGCATTAGCACTCTTGCAGGACTGACCTTACCCAGGGTCACCACAGCATTAGCACTCTTGCAGGACTGACCTTACCAAGGGTCATCACAGCATTAGCAGTCTTGCAGGACTGACCTTACCCAGGGTCACCACAGCATTAGCAGTCTTTCAGGACTAACCTTAGCCAGGGTCACCACAGCATTAGCAGTCTTGTAGGACTGACCTTACCCAGGGTCACCACAGCATTAGCAGTCTTGCAGGACTGACCTTACCCAGGGTCACCACAGCATGAGCAGTCTTACAGGACTGACCTTACCCAGGGTCACCACATCATTAGCAGTCTGCAGGACTGACCTTACCCAGAGTCACCACAGCATTAGCAGTCTTGTAGGACTGACCTTACCCAGGGTCACCACAGCATTAGCGGCCTTGTAGGACTGACCTTACCCAGGGTCACCACAGCATTAGCAGTCTTGCAGGACTGACCTTACCCAGGGTCACCACAGCATTAGAAGTCTTGCAAGACTGACCTTACCCAGGGTCACCACAGCATTAGCAGTCTTGCAGGACTGACTTTACCCAGGGTCACCACATCATTAACAGTCTTGCAGGACTGACCTTACCCAGGGTCACCACAGCATTAGCAGTCTTGTAGGACTGACCTTACCCAGGGTCACCACAGCATTAGCAGTATTGTAGGACTGACCTTACCCAGGGTCACCACAGCATTAGCACTCTTGCAGGACTGACCTTACCCAGGGTCACCACAGCATTAGCAGTCTTGCAGGACTGACCTTACCCAGGGTCACCACAGCATTAGCAGTCTTGCAGGACTGACCTTACCCAGGGTCACCACAGCATTAGCAGTCTTGCAGGACTGACCTTACCCAGGGTCACCACAGCATTAGCAGTCTTGCAGGACTGACCTTACCCAGGGTCACCACAGCATTAGCAGTCTTGCAGGACTGACCTTACCCAGGGTCACCACAGCATTAGCAGTCTTGTAGGACTGACCTTACCCAGGGTCACCACAGCATTAGCAGTCCTGCAGGACTGACCTTACTCAGGGTCACCACAGCATTAGCAGTCTTACAGGACTGGCCTTACCCAGTGTCACCACAGCATTAGCAGTCCTGCAGGACTGACCTTACCTAGGGTCACCACAGCATTAGCAGTCCTACAGGACTGACCTTACCTAGGGTCACCACAGCATTAGCAGTCTTGCAGGACTGACCTTACCCAGGGTCACCACAGCATTAGCAGTCCTGCAGGACTGACCTTACCCAGGGTCACCACAGCATTAGCAGTCTTACAGGACTGACCTTACCCAGGGTCACCACAGCATTAGCAGTCCTGCAGGACTGACCTTACCCAGGGTCACCACAGCATTAGCAGTCTTACAGGACTGACCTTACCCAGGGTCACCACAGCATTAGCAGTCCTGCAGGACTGACCTTACCCAAGGTCACCACAGCATTAGCAGTCTTGCAGGACTGACCTTACCCAGGGTCACCACAGCATTAGCAGTCCTGCAGGACTGACCTTACCCAGGGTCACCACAGCATTAGCAGTCCTGCAGGACTGACCTTACCCAGGGTCACCACAGCATTAGCAGTCCTGCAGGACTGACCTTACCCAGGGTCACCACAGCATTATCAGTCTTACAGGACTGACCTTACCCAGGGTCACCACAGCATTAGCAGTCTTGCAGGACTGACCTTACCCAGGGTCACCACAGCATTAGCAGTCTTACAGGACTGACCTTACCCAGGGTCACCACAGCATTAGCAGTCTTACAGGACTGACCTTACCCAGGGTCACCACAGCATTAGCAGTCTTGCAGGACTGACCTTACCCAGGGTCACCACAGCATTAGCAGTCTTGCAGGACTGACCTTACCCAGGGTCACCACAGCATTAGCACTCTTGCAGGACTGACCTTACCCAGGGTCACCACAGCATTAGCAGTCTTTCAGGACTGACCTTACCCAGGGTCACCACAGCATTAGCAGTCTTTCAGGACTGACCTTACCCAGGGTCACCACAGCATTAGCAGTCTTACAGGACTGACCTTACCCAGGGTCACCACAGCATTATCACTCTTGCAGGACTGACCTTACCCAGGGTCACCACAGCATTAGCAGTCTTGCAGGACTGACCTTACCCAGGGTCACCACAGCATTAGCAGTCTTGCAGGACTGACCTTACCCAGGGTCACCACAGCATTAGCAGTCTTGCAGGACTGACCTTACCCAGGGTCACCACAGCATTAGCAGTCTTTCAGGACTGACCTTACCCAGGGTCACCACAGCATTAGCAGTCTTTCAGGACTGACCTTACCCAGGGTCACCACAGCATTAGCAGTCTTACAGGACTGACCTTACCCAGGGTCACCACAGCATTAGCAGTCTTACAGGACTGACCTTACCCAGGGTCACCACAGCATTAGCAGTCTTGCAGGACTGACCTTACCCAGGGTCACCACAGCATTAGCACTCTTGCAGGACTGACCTTACCCAGGGTCACCACAGCATTAGCACTCTTGCAGGACTGACCTTACCCAGGGTCACCACAGCATTAGCACTCTTGCAGGACTGACCTTACCCAGGGTCACCACAGCATTAGCAGTCTTACAGGACTGACCTTACCCAGGGTCACCACAGCATTAGCAGTCATACAGGACTGAACTTACCCTGAGAAATTAACTGTGTATTATTTTTACCATACTTAGTAAATTAGTAATATTCATAATATTCATAATTTCAGGATTCTATTGGACTAATTCCAAGGATATGTGAGGTAGGATATTTCATTGTTTCTAGTAGAATCACACCGTTGTCGTCACAGGAAGCGCTGTTCCAGCACAGACCTGTGTCATATGACGCCTTACTAGCTGATTTTTGCTAAAATACCGCTCCGCCGCCTCTTTACATCAGTGTTTATACATGGAACTTGATATTGCTTTTCACAGTTTAAGTTGCTTTTTAAACACATATTTTAGTGAAATATTGTTTAGTAAGTGAAATATTAATGTCATAAATAATTCAATCTTCGAAACAACAGAAACTAACACATAATAACGATAATCAAATTTGTGTTTGAAGTTCAAAAGTACTTGCATAATTTCCGGTTTCAACTAGTTCGAAAATAGAACTTTCTTTGAACTCGATAAATCACGCATAGAACGTCTTCTGAACCAGACACTAGAAGCATAAGCTTATTGCAAATTTGCGCAATTTTGGCCCAATTTGTTCTTTCAAGTTTTCTAAGTTTCATTTATTATTATTTAGTAAACAGGCCCATGAAACGATTTCATATGTCCGTAAAATATGTGCTAACAGAAGACTGACTTCGAAACATTCAAAGTTTCGAACAAACTCCCGGCACACCTTGCGCGATATGCATCAGATCAGTGTAGAAGACGCCGACCTGCAGCGTCAATGGAATCACACACTTTGAGAAACAAATTATAAAGACATTGTTTTTTAATGATTATTATTATTAACACATTTTTTTCTGACAATATATTAAAATTAATGCATGTTACCTCAGATATTTTATTGTTTTGTTTTTGTTTCTTACAGGGTCTTTTTAATCATATTGAAGGAGACCTGAGTGTGAGTAATTCCTACAGAACTGAAGTCAGGTACGGAGATCAACTGTGATGTATGTCTCATTCACCTTCAGTGAAAATACTCTGAGGTTATCACCTGATATCACTTGTTCATAGAGCTTGTGTGGTGTAATTGGCTAGTATCATTCTCGAATCGATGATGTCTGTATAATACAGAATGTAATGACCAGCTCTATCTGGCGATGACCTATTTATCAATCCTGAGTACCGAAAAGACAAAGAAAATGAATAATATGCTTATAATGCATGACAGCTAATTATGCTGGATGACATGTAATCGCAGTTACTATGCCAACGATTATCAATAACATTACAAATATTACAAAAAATTCTCATATGGGAGTATCAGTTAATAATAATTCACACCAGACATCAGTATTGTGAATGATATGCACCATGGTCATGTGATAAGAACATGAGTCTATATGTAAAATTTGTAGACTTTACTATTAATCAGTTTGCATGTTATTTTCTACATAGCATACATGTACTTCTATCACGTTACACAGGGTTGAAAGTGATTTGAATCCATTTTCATCTGTTTGTTTCATTGATAGTGAAAATATCATCAATTGCACTATGTAGGGTTATTGCAGGTAACTTTTGATAACAACTTTTCCAATTACTATTCTCTTTAATATTTTTTGTCTTTTCAAAATTAGTTATCTTGAAATCTACAATGAGAAAGTTCGTGACTTACTGAAATCAACATTACAACACTCATTACGAGTCAGAGAACATCCAAGAAATGGACCATATGTACAAAGTAAGTGTTAATACTAATCACAGAATAAAGTGAGATTTATGCTTGATTAAACATCACTTTACACACAATGCATCACTGGTGTGCAATCAATTATCAGGTGATGTCTCAACCAGGCTGTGTCAGAGCTGTTTTTAGCTGATCACATTGCTTGAGAAGCCTATAACCTGTTTGTGATCCAACTTTATTTCTAGGTTTATCTAGACATTTAGTATCAGATTACCATGACGTTGAAACATTAATAGAACGAGGTAATATAAACAGGTAAGAATTGAATATCACATATATCTCTTATATGTACTCAGTTAAATAATATACAATTTATTATAATCTGTCTTCATGTTTTCCGGTTTAATGACTGAAATGAATTCACTTTACTGTTAATGCAGAGGTTGAGCTGTTGCCATGGTGATTTTTAACCATTTATTACTTATAATTATAATTCTAACATAACAATAGAAAATAAAAATCGACTGCTAATTGCTAACATTCTGTGGTAGAAAGTTTTATTATAGATCAATGAACTGCAATTGTTACAAACTGGACGTTTATTTTCTAATCAGTTTTTCATTTAGAATTTTTGAAAATAATAGTGTTTATCTGTGAACAACAGCAATGGAAATCATTGGCATAATAATAAATAGTAGAACTGTATTTGAAGTGCTTGTTCAGCATTTCAATTCCTTTCTATTCCCCAATCTTTTTATGACGTGTATAAAATTAAATTATTGTATTACATCAGAGATACATTACTTGGGGTTTGCAACTACGGTGACATGATACCAAGATTACAATCTCGCACACGCATAAGCGTTCCAACTCAGAAAAATGCGAATGCACATGCCCAAGGTAACTAGGATACTGCGATGTCCAGGTGGAACAAGATAGCTGCCCACGATATGACGGATTACGAGAACTATATTTTCTGTACATTTTCGATGTATTACATTTTTCACTATGATAGTGACAAGAAAAGTTTTATTTTTTCATTACAAACCTTGAACATTGATATGTGTCATGTCAAAAGGTTGTAGCCTCAGTCTCGCTATCTACGAGATGAGACTTGAATGGGATCTTGACATGATGTCACCATACAGTACTATGCGAGTTGCAAACCCCAAGTAATGTACCTCTGATTACATATATTGTCTCAACTTAGACTTAGTAGTCACAAATTTGAAATATATAGAATTGGGTAGACACAGAAGACAAGACACTGATTGATTGAAGAAAAACTGCAAAAATGCAACTTTTTGGAGGATGTCATTCACTTCCTAATGTCTTGTGTCACTAACAGAGAAGAAAGGAAGAAACTATATTTTGAATTTAGCAATAAATTTCCTAATTTTAACAATAGTACAAAAACATTATACTACTTCAAATCATTTACATGTTTTTACATTTCTGAAACTCTCACTTGCCAAATTATAATTTTACATTTTTCCCCTCATATCATCATGGAACATTCTTTACCTGGTTTTCTTTACATAATCAGTTTGAGTTTAACATAAATCATACCTGCTATCTCCAATCAATTGTTCTCAAACGTAGAGGTCTTCACAAGTATATTGTTTATTTCAGGACCACAGCGTCCACTCACATGAATGACACGAGTAGCCGATCACATGCAATATTCACTATTAGTTTTACACAGGTGAGCATTGGTAATTCACTCTAATTACTTGTGTCATGAATCTAATTATAGATATCTTTGTATAATGTCCTTGCAGACTAACAACCCTATACAAACACTCACTACATGATCATTATTAAATTGTGCATATACAAACATAACACTTAGCATTAATTCATTGATTAAAAATAATCTTATTCAGTCTATAATGCCGTGTACTGATTGGTTTAATTATAAATTGCTGCCTCCGTAAATTACAATGTAATTTCCATTTTTATACTACACATACTGTAAAATACTTAATAATTTTCGCTATTTTCGCTGTAGGAATAATTCAGTGAAAATAAAATCCAGCGAATATACCTTTTTTCCTATATTTTACACTCTTCAAAAATCAGTGAAAATAAATTCCATACAAAACACCTGCTAAAATACATTATGTTACAGTAGGTTGGTATGTTATGCAGTGCAACTAGAAATAATTAAAAGATGTTTCATGTGATGTGAAAGTGTTATTGACATTTCTCTTTGCTTTATCTGTTCTGTAGGCTAAATTCTACAATGATATGCCCAGTGAAACGATGAGTAAAATACATCTTGTTGATTTAGCTGGAAGGTAATGTACCACCATTTGCTTCTTTTTTTTTCTGTGAGGGCGCCCTCAGTGGCAACAAACTGAACTAAGCATGCTATCCAGTTCCAAACTAATTTATTCATAGTGTATTCCTATTGTTACAGTGAGCGAGCAGATGCAACTGGTGCCACAGGTCAAAGGTTAAAAGAAGGAGCAAATATAAACAAATCTCTGGTAACATTGGGTACTGTTATATCAACGCTTGGTGAGTTAAATTTGATGTTAGTAAGTTACCAAACTGGTCTTAGTTGTTATGGTTTATCTAAATATTTTGTATTCATTCAAATCTACTGATTGTCTTAATAATTGAATATTTTAATAACAATTTTGTGTTGTTTATTTGCAGCCGAAGCATCATCACATACGCCTGGCAAGAAAAAACATACATTCGTTCCATACCGAGATTCCGTATTAACGTGGTTACTAAAGGACAGTATCGGTGGCAACTCAAAGACTATTATGATTGCAAGTAAGTTGAAAATTATTGTGTAATTCATGACATGTCTTGTTGAATTATTTATACAGGGATAAGCATCATCTCACATATGCTGTCAATTAAAATTTACCAAATTTGCCCTCAAATGTAGACTTGGGTGCAAGTTACCCCTCCACCATGGTCAAATCACTCCCTTGACACAATGACAGCGACCCCCTCCACTATGAACACCCACCTATGTGTTCGTATTCTATAGTTTTCAATCTGATATTGTTTATTTCATAGCTGTCTCCCCGGCTGACGTCAACTACGGTGAAAGTTTGAGCACATTACGGTATGCCAATCGGGCCAAGAATATCATCAACAAACCGACAGTCAATGAGGTATGGTTTCTTGCTACAATACACAATAATTTTCAAATCAAGTTATTAATATTCCATGGGTAATGAAAATGTTTCACATTGATATTAATTCTACCATCCTTTAATTGACTCTACCAATATCTAATATGTAGTGTTACATTAATACATATCATTTGAATCATAATTCCAACTTTATAAAAACTCATTGTTTAGAGCTGTTTTTTAAAATAAAAAATATTTTCATTGTATTTTTGTGATATAATGATTGTTTACAATACAGAAATTGTGTTTGTACATTGTGATTTGTCAATGGTAGATGGATGAGGAGTTCTTCATATTTTTTCTTCTTCAAATTACAGGATCCAAATGTTAAATTAATTCGAGACTTGAGATCAGAAATCTCCAAGCTGAGAGCCATGTTAGCTGGTGATCTGGTAAGAATTTTAATTCTGTCTGTGTAGGTACTGTGAAACATGTCTATTGTTATGTCCCATTGTCTCTATATTTAGTGTTGTACTTGTATTAGACATAATTTATTAGGAATTTGTTTTGTCAATCTTCATAAAAATTGATGTTCCTTCTTTCTGATTATAACCATTTGTCATTCTTTGATAGGCATCTGCCAAGTCACCGAGACGAGAAGCAGAAATGGTTGATAGACTGCACGAAAATGAAGCAAGGGTGAGTGTTGTTTAAATTTGCCATATGGGGTTTTTTTCAAGCTGGGTGAGAATCAAAATTATGAACAAAGCCATAGTCATGTTACATCAATAAAATGAAGTTGAAAGCGCTTCAAGCATAAATTGATTTTTCATATCCAAAAAGAAAATATTGAGTTTGTGGAACTTGCCAAAAATAACCAATCTTATCCTTTTCACCACCAGTTCCCTCTTTTCATTCCAAATTCACAAAAAAAGTCCTGTTTATAGTCTGCACTTTCTTTCAGAAGATTGGGCAAAAAAAAACTAATTTTTTGAGAAAAAAACACGAAAATATACTCAAATCTGTTGGCTTCAAAATTAGGGTTCATTTCCGGAAATATTGAAAAATATAAGAAAAAAGTGCAGAAAAATCTGGGCGAGAAAGTCTGCTGGTGAAAAGGTTAAAAGAATGTCTGCAGTCAAACCAAAGCAGTGTCTTACAGTGGATGTCAGTGACCAGACTAACACCTTACTTTTATCTCCACAACAGCGCCATCAGGGATGAACTAATAAAAACATTCTTTTTTATTGCAGCTCAACTATGCATTATATACATACATATTGTACTATATTGTAATCAATCTAAAAATTTATTTATTAAAATATTCTGAATACATTTTCAAAGGATTCAAACGTGAACTTTCTAAAATTGACACAATGCATAAATCAAACTTCTTATGTTTAATATTTATTTGACATGTATTCTGAAATTAATTATAACCACTCCAAGTGAGTGCTGTAAGGTATTGCCAGGGTAGGTTATTTAAATACAAAAACACAAAATATTTACATATACACTGTATGTAAATCTGGGGGAAAAAAACCTTAGGAAAATGCTTTCTTTGCATTTTAAAGTTTGTATAATGATTAAAATTCAGAATGACAACATCTGCAGCTTGCCTCATTGTAACGTTAAGATAAGACCACACTGATTTTAAAATAATTTTATGTGTATTTATTATTTCATTATTAAACACAAGATTCTGAGTATAAATTTACATAATTCATAAAACGATATCATTCAGTGACAACCCTCGTTTGATGTTATATCCTAGTATCGTGATTGACATTTAATTTGAATACATTGATACATGTCATATTAAGAAAATCATAAAAGTTTACTTGTATTTGATGTGATTTTTTAAACCAATTTTTTTCAATTTTAGGTGAAAGTTTTAACAGAAGAATGGGAACACAAATGGAGAGAGACAAAAAAGATTATGAAGGTAAAATGTATATGATGTAATCTACGAAGCACATAGAGCATGTCAAGAGAAACAACAATTGCAGTCAAAAATTTTTTGAAAAAACAAAATCCCTGTCTAAGTAATGCAAGTAATGATGGAAATGAACAAAAGGAAGGTTGTTAACAGTTCTGAGGTGTACTTATTCAACACTCCAATTACTCTTTTTGACAATTTTTCTTTTCACCTAAATGTTTATTATGCAAGTCAAGTTGTTTATATGAATGACCATGTTTTCGCACATCTGTGTAATTTTTAACAGCACAGCAATGTTTTGTCACTAGAGTTCATTACTTAGTTCATTACACGCAAAAGTCTATTTAGCATTGTATTGTATGTCTATTTAACTCATTGGTGTTATTACTATAGGAGTCCACATTAGCTCTGCGAAGGGAAGGTTTAGGTGTTGTCTTGGATTCAGAACTGCCACATCTGATTGGAATTACTACTGAAGATTTACTGAGTACAGGAATGAAGTTGTACCACCTCAAGGTAAGTATTAATATATGTTCAAAGTGTGTACAATGAAAAGATATAATATGGTAGTATGCGTATATGTACACAGATTTGTTTTATTGATCTTTGCTGTTTTTGTTCCAAAAAACACTATGCTGTCAACTTTTTCTAAAGTGCCTGAGTCGATTTCATTCAAAATTGTCAGGTTTGGTTTCTACCCATTTCCTGTATATATCGGTATTTCCGGAAATGTTTTGCAAAATATCTTTACATTTTTACAAAATTGCTTTACATTTTCACAACGTACCTAACATCCTTGTTGTTACAGGAAGGATTGACCACCGTGGGACGTGATGATGCCGAACAGAAACCAGACATGGGTAAATGTAATTTCTGCTTATTCAAAAAAAAAAAAAACATTTATCAAATTACATGTAGATGCATTTGGTAATACATTCATTGGTTAGAAGCTAAAAGCCCTTTCAATCAGGAGAAACTTGGTCAAAAATCAAAATCATCTATTGGTTATTTGCTGTCTTTACTGCAACAATTCCCATCATGCATTGCTGTTCAAATTTTGCTATGAGTGCATGCCTAAAACAACTAACCTAAGAGAAATACCTAATTGGATCACATGCTGTGATAACACAAGTAAAGTAATAATCCTATGAACACAATGGCTATACAGGAATCAACTCAAGTGCCCAGGCTCCTAAATACTTATTCTCACTGGTTTGTAGAATATTTTTGTCGTACTGTAGAATACTTATTTTGACATACTGTAAAATACTTATTTTTGCCATACTGTAGAATACTTATTTTTGACATACTGTAAAGAACCGATTTTTGCCATAATGTAGAATACTTATTTTTGCCGTACTGTAGAATACTTATTTTTGCCATACTGTTCAATACTTATTTTTGCCATACTGTAAAATACCTATTTTTGCCGTACTGTAGAATACTTGTTATGGCGTACTGTAGAATACTTGTTATGGCGTACTGTAGAATACTTATTTTTGACATACTGTAAAATATCTATTTTTGCCAGACTGTAGAATACTTATTTTTGTCGTACTGTAGAATACTTATTTTTGCCGTGCTGTAGAATACTTATTTTTGCCGTACTGTAGAATACTTATTTTTGCCGTACTATAGAATGCTTATTTTTGCTGTACTGTAGAATGCTTATTTTTGCCGTACTGCAGAATACTTTTTTTTGACATACTGTAGAACACTTATTTTTGCCGTGCTGTAGAATACCTATTTTTGTCGTACTATAGGATACTTATTTTTGACAAACTGCAAAATACTTACTTTTGCCGTACTGTAGAATACTTATTTTTGACATACTGTAAAATACCTATTTTTGTCGTATTGTAGAATGCTTATTTGTGCCGTACTGTAGAATGCTTATTTTTGCTATACTGTAGAATACTTATTTTTGACATACTGTAAAATACCGATTTTTGCCCTACTGTAGAATGCTTATTTTTGCCCTACTGTAGAATGCTTATTTTTGCCGTACTGTAGAATACTTATTTTTGCCATACTGTAGAATACTTATTTTTGCCAGACTGTAGAATACTTATTTTTGCCGTACTGTAGAATACCTATTCTTGCCGTACTGTAGAATACCTATTCTTGCCGTACTGTAGAATACTTATTTTTGCCGTACTGTAGAATACTTATTTTTGCCGTGCTGTAGAATACCTATTCTTGCCGTACTGTAGAATACTTATTTTTGCCGTACTGTAGATACTTATTTTTGCCGTACTGTAGAATACCTATTCTTGCCATACTGTAGAATACTTATTTTTGACATACTTTAAAATACCTATTCTTGCCGTACTGTAAAATACTTATTTTTGCCGTACTGTAGGATACTTGTTTTTTCTCTACTGTGGAATTCTTATTTTCACCATATGGTCAATCAGTGAAAAATAGTTGTGTGTGTGTGTGGGGGGGGTGGGGGTGGGGTGGGGTTGTAATCAAAAATTTATTCCAGCTAAAATTATGTTGAGACATTGTTTTGTTCTGAATAATTGTTTTATTATATTTCTAGACTCAACATGTATACAGTGTATCATATTCATGTGTATTTATATCAATGCTAATTATACATTTAACAGCACTATGGGCTATTGACATTGAAAAAGAACACTGTATATTTGAGAATGACAATGGAGTAGTGATTTTAAGACCACTACCGAGAGCTGAATGTTCCATCAATGGTCAACAGATAAGTCAACCAACTCCTCTTACACAGGGTAAGTTCCTTTCCGCCATTCACCAGGCCCAGTGTGGTGCCAAATCATATGACATATTACATTGCATATCATCTAGTGTATCGAGTCGCGCCATACTATGTAGGAAATAATTTGCATTATAAAAAATCTTTTTTTAGCTTTGTTATCTTCGAAGAGAATAGCTAGTCATTTGACGGTTTGTTTTTCTCTCATATATGGATATTTTAATACCTTGGATTGAGCTCTAGACATTTATGGTGAATATTTTTATAATTTGTGGTTAAAGTTTTTGTTTCACTGCCGCTTTCTGATATTACTGTCTATGAAATGCTGCCTGCAGAGCTGTTGTCACTATCATAGCATTAGGTCATTTGTAAGTTTATACTCACAATACAAGTTTATGAAATAATAATCTTTGCAGACATACAGATTATGAAATTATATATTATTAATATTTATTCACAGGTTGTGTGGTTCTTCTTGGTAAGACGCAAATGTTTCGATTCAACCATCCTGTAGAGGCCGCTCGGCTCAGAAAGGAACGGAAATCCAAATCCATGACTGACTTGGCCAGATCTACTGAGAGTCTCTTGTCTGTATTCAATAGTCCAGGGTAAGGTCCAATTATTCAATAGTTCAATACAAATTGTGGCACCAAAATTTCGCAGGAAAAATGCATCCACACTGGGAAGGAGCATTAAATATCAATCTGCTTACAAACTAAAGCACAGTGTTCTAGCAGATATTATTCAATGAACAGAAAACAACAAAATGTTTAAATCTACTCACAGAATACTACTACAGAAAGCTTTCTAAACTGAATACCAACAAGACTGAAAATTTAATGCAGTTTTATTAGTTAAGCGGAAATGCCTCTTTGTCTCAAAACATGTATTTGTGCTTCAAATTAAATCTTTGGATAAGAGGCATTTATGTTTAGACTAAGTTGTTACAGTCCAGAGATCAAATTAAACTGGCTAGCCTACCTTGCTGAGTAATGGGATCTGAATACAAACAAGACATTTGTAAGTGTTTAGGTTTTGCATTAAAGTATTTTATTTTGTCTGAAGTAGAATTTAATGTGAGTGTAGTAGTATTTTATTACTTTTACACATCTATTGGTCAAAATTGTGAATTAAAACATTCTCTATACATATACTTAAAATTTTTCAGTATTTAATAAAAACTCTATGCAGGGGGAGGGGGTGTCATACATCTATAAGAGAAAATTACTTTACTTGCAATTATTTAAGCCTCAAGATAATAAAATAATGTGTCTGGAACTTCATTTTGAAAAATTCACAGGGTGTGTGGTGAAAAAGGTTCTATCACAGTGGTGATAGAATGTGTTCTGGCATGAAAACTTGCATGTGCACATCTACTTTAAAAACCCACCCATGTTCGTGAAACTGTATCCGCTTTAAAGTTATTAGTTTTAATGTAAACTCAAATCAGTTTTGTGATGCTTTTCAGCATGGAACTAGAAAAATTGCAAAGGGCTGAATGGGAAAGACTGGAAGAAAAAAGGTAAGTCTCACTATGCTTTGGTATCATAATTATTTCTATGTACTGAATTTATGTTTATGCTTTGTAGTATGTTATGTTATGTTTAAAGCTGGATTATCTGTCAAATTTGTTGTCTCATGTACGTATGTAGTAAAATGAGCCATGAATTGAAAACAATTGTTACAGTATTCACAACTTATGCGTGTTAGAACCTGAATGATTAATCTTTTATCTTTAACTAAAAACCTGACATGCAACACTGTTTTGAATCCTGGTTTAGAACACACTGTTATCAAATCCGATATAACATGTATAAATATATAAAATTAAAGGACAGAACAACTTGAATAGATGTGTTTATCAATCAAATCCCCCAATTTGCTTCTTATCAAATTTTGATTTAATGAGTAGGTCGCATTAGAGCATTGAGTGATTGTGAGTAAAAGACATCAGTTTCACATGCTATTTGATAGATTTCCTAACAACTTCTAACCCAGATATCTTGTGAACTCTTGCATACTACTACATGGCGCATACATTGAATGCTACAAACAAAATATATTTAATAATACAACTTTACAATTATCAAGTGTATGTAATGTATCATAGCAAATTTTGACCTTTTGAATTTTAGTTTGAACTTTCTGTCCAATACATGCCAATCAAGTGACCTTTTTAGTTGTGAAATGTTTTTCCTTGATTTTTGTTCACAGACGGCATATTGAAGTGTTGGAGGATAAACATAGACAAGCTGAAGATGCTAGATTGAAGGAACAGGGTTTACGAGAAGATGCACTGCGTGGCCAGATTAGTCAGCTCGAACGGCTGCGACAGGAAAGTGAACAAGCCAAGAAAGAAGCACAGCTTGAGCAAGGAAAGATCATCAAGGAGCAGGAAAGATTAAAAAGACAAAGTGCCGATTTTCTGAAGCAGATGGAGGATTATCAAAAACAAATGGAAGACTACATGGAAGAAAAGGAGAAGTTTGAAGAGGAAAGGCTACATGAGAAGTCTGCTATTGAGAAGGAAAGAGAGGACTTTATACAAGAACGGGATTTAGAGCGGCAGAAACTGCAAGATGAAAAAGATGAAATGAAGCTGAAGATCAGCCAAGAAATGGAAAGATTAATGGAGATTGAACAGTCTCAGAAAGAAGCAGCCGAAAAAGCGAGGCAAGCGATTATCAGTGAACAGCAGAAGCTTGAGGAGCACAGACGACAACAGAAAGTGAAACTTGATGAAGAGTTTAAAAGACTTGAAATGCAGGAGAGTATGATAAAAGAAAGTGCGAGGGATTCAGAGAACGAAATTGCTAGGAGACTGGAAGTGTTGCAACAAGAAAGGGATAAAGAGTTGGAATTGATTGAGGATGAAAGAAAAAAGTTGGATGAATTACAACTACAGCAAGAAACGGCACGCAAAATTGCACTTGATATTGAGACCGATGCGATGCTAAAACTGAGAGAGGACAGTGAAAAACTTTTAGAAGCTAGAAAAGAGATTGAGAAACTGAAACAATTGCAAATACAGGAGATAAGAGATGTGGAGGAAAAAATTAAAAAGAAAAGAATTGCGCTTGGTCAAGAACTGGAAAAACAGAGAAATCATTTGGAAAATGAACGCCATGCTCTAAGTGAAAAGGAAGTGTTACTGAAACAAATTTTAGAATTAGGAGAGTATGAGACAGACGAGGAGAAAAAAGATATTGAAATGGAGTTGCAGTCACTGCAGGAGGAGAAAAAAAAGTTAGATTTAAGGGAACTGCAATTGAATGAAAAGGAACAACAAGATTGCTTAACGATTAATTCGGAATTGAGGGCACTGGAAGAGAAAAAAGAAACAAACCAAAGACAGTTGAAAGAAAAGAATGAAACACTTAATGAAATGGAAACAGAAAATTTACTCTCAATACAAAAAGAAATTTCAGAGAAAATTAAAAACTTAGATGCAAGAAGGATGAAAATAGAAGAGGATGAGGCATTGCTAAGGGAACTGAAAGGTAAACATGAAAGTACTATTACCAAGGCAATAGAGGATAAAAAAATACTAGAAAAGGAACGTTTACAACTGGTGGATTTGGAGAAGCAACATGATATGAATACTGAAATGGCCTTGGCTGAGATTGACAGGCGGAAAGTACAGCTGGATGAAGAGACAGAGAAAGAGATGGTGATTATAGAGGAAAAAAAGAAACAACTTGAACAACAGCATGAGGAGATTCAGGTGGTGCCTGAAAGTGAGTGGAATGAACCAAGATCGATTCAACGTAAAGCAGTGTCTGTGTCTACTGTAGAGGACCTCAGAGAAATGTCAAATCTCTATGACGAATCCAGACAGAGAGCTCAGGACAAAGAGTCTCATCAGTTGGAGGAGAGATTCAAGGTAGGAGGGGTGAGAAGTCAAAGTATTAGGTGATTTAATTAATCTTTTCACCAACAAACTTTCGCACCAAAATTTGTCTGCACTTTTTTTTATTATACTTTTCATTATTTCTGGAAATAAACTCTAATTTTGGAGTCAATGGACAAAAATTGAGTCACTTTTTGGTTTTTACTCAAAACAATTTGACTATTTTTTTGTCTCCTCTCTTCTGAAGAAAAGTGCAGACTATAAACTGGACTACAAAAGAGATAACTGATTGTGAAAAGGTTAAAATTGGATCTACTGCTATATTATTTATTCAATATATTGTCTTTCTAAATCGATTTCATATCAGCAGTGAAACTTACATGTTAGTGTCAAGTCACATGACTGAGGGAGGTCACATGATATTTTGCGGCACTAATTTGTGGAAATTACAAGTTGCAAATGCATACATACTTGTTAAAGCAGTTTTCTAATTTTAGAAATTACATGAACTTGAGGAACAGACAAACAGAGCCGAATCTGAACTTCAAAGAAAAAGACAAGAATTTGAAATCCAAAGGACCAAAGAAATCGAAAGAATTAAATTAGAAAAATATAAACTACAGGAAATGGAGGACCAAGAAAGGTAATTATAAACTTAATATGATATTTTTTTTACCCTATTAAGTTTTTTTAATTTACAGAATTTTGGTTTACCTGAATTGGGGGGAAAAATTAGATTTGTAAAACTGTGGAAAAGTCATACAATTTATACAAGTTGCTGAAAATTATCAAAGATTGTAATAAATTGGTGTTTTGATGACATCACAATACCATGATAGTTCTGATTTCTTGGCCTCCTGTATGCCATGGATAGAATAAGAATACCATTGTCGTGTTGAAACATTTCTGGAGAACTTCCTAGATGAATTTGTAGCTTTCAACTATAGAGGGCCCTGGTCAACAAAATATGGTGAATTTGTATTATTTAACTCTAGAGGGGGCTATTCTGAAAAATAGTAGTGGAATTCTGGTGTTAACTTATATTCCTCCTTATCGCTTAGGATCAATGAATTAATTGAAGAGAGAGTGAAGAAAAGACTGTTTGAAGAGAAGGTACAACGGGAAAAACAGTTACTGGCAGAAAAAGAAAAGGAGAAACTAGATAGAGAAAAAGAAATCCAGCGATTAAAGCGAGCACATAGACGAGAACTTGAACAGTTGAAAAAAAAATTTACTTCTGGGTAGGTGCCATCAAAATAACTGCTACCATTTATCTATTTGTAGTAGTTTAAAAAGCATCACAATATCAACAGTTTTGTTTATTCACTTTAACGCTGTATTAAGCACAGTGTTTGATATTGATCAAATGTCTTGCAAGATTTAATCTAGTGCTAGTGAAGGATAACTGCACAAATAATTAGAAACAAATTGTCTACATAATCTATACCTGCAAGTGTTTTCACTAGTCTGTGTGTGCAGTGACATTCATTTCTATCACAAGTGTTCAATGTAAATTACAGTATTCAATGTAGATTACAGTATTCAATGTAAATTACAGTATTCAATGTAAATTACAGTATTCAATGTAAATTACAGTATTCAATGTAAATTACAGTATTCAATGTAAATTAGTGTTCAATGTAAATTACAGTATTCAATGTAGATTACAGTATTCAATGTAAATTACAGTATTCAATGTAAATTACAGTATTCAATGTAAATTACAGTATTCAATGTAGATTACAGTATTCAATGTAAATTACAGTATTCAATGTAAATTAGTGTTCAATGTAAATTACAGTATTCAATGTAGATTACAGTATTCAATGTAAATTACAGTATTCAATGTAAATTACAGTATTCAATGTAAATTACAGTATTCAATGTAAATTACAGTATTCAATGTAAATTACAGTATTCAATGTAAATTAGTGTTCAATGTAAATTACAGTATTCAATGTAGATTACAGTATTCAATGTAAATTACAGTATTCAATGTAAATTACAGTATTCAATGTAAATTACAGTATTCAATGTAGATTACAGTATTCAATGTAAATTACAGTATTCAATGTAAATTACAGTATTCAATGTAAATTACAGTATTCAATGTAAATTAGTGTTCAATGTAAATTACAGTATTCAATGTAGATTACAGTATTCAATGTAAATTACAGTATTCAATGTAAATTAGAGTTCAATGTAAATTACAGTGTTCAATGTAAATTACAGTGTTCAATGTAAATTACAAGTGTTCAATGTAAATTACAAGTGTTCAATGTAAATAACAGTGTGCAATGTAAATTACAAGTGTTCAATGTAAATTACAAGTGTTCAATGTAAATTACAAGTGTTCAATGTGAATTACAAGTGTTCAATGTGAATTACAAGTGTTCAATGTGAATTACAAGTGTTCAATGTCAATTACAAGTGTTCAATGTCAATTACAGTGTTCAATGTGAATTACAGTGTTCAATGTGAATTACAGTGTTCAATGTGAATTACAGTGTTCAATGTGAATTACAGTGTTCAATGTCAATTACAGTGTTCAATGTCAATCACAAGTGTTCAATGTAAATTATTTTCATTTTCACTGCAACACATAATTATTCATCTTTAATTAGCACTTTTGCTCAATACCATATACCACCAGATGACCATAGAATGTTCTTACATTTTATTTTGTTTGTCTCATTCAGTGAGAGTTCAACTGGCAGCAAATCCAATCCATATGAAGGTCTAAGGGTGAGTGTTCTTACTCATTGCACTTAACTTGAGAAAAATTTAATTGAAAGCCCTTGCAATTTTGACAAACATAAGATTGAAAATGAAATTTGAAAGCTATGGCATATGGAAGTGTGTTCTGATGTTAGATGTTCACTTGAATGCAGTAGTAACATGTGTAAAATAGTCACACTATAAATGGGAAGTTTTATAACCGGTAATAACTATACTGAAAACAACTAAATAGTCTGGTGTACATCTCATACTGATCTCAAAAACCTCACATCGAATATTGATAATTGAATTACTTATCATTTCAATTGCTTTGAACAAAATTGTTGTCAAGATACAACTCTGTAGATTGTTGATGTTTAGATTTGACATTTTATATTTTACACCATTTGCATCTGACTATCCTATATAACTCACATCAAGCTAAAGGTAGCATGATGTTGCATGGATTAAATTGTTGGCTAAGTAAGCTGGACATTACCAATAATTTCTAACATATTTCTCGTGTTTGCTTTTTCATGGAAATAACACTTTTGTGTTTACAAAGTGATCACACTGATAGATAATTCAGTTCTGAATTGTGACTTCATTATTGTTGACTTTATTATTGTTGCTTTCGACCAATATAAAGTTCATTCTGTTACAAATGATATTTTTTGCTAAAACAATAAATACAAAATTAATACTGAAATTCTGTAAAATTTATCTATTTTATTTAATTAAAGGCGCAGTGGTTGTCATGTAGCTTGTTTGAATTTTGTGAAAAACAAACAACATCTTTTACACAAGTTGTGTTGTCATGACTACCACCCTTTAATGGCTACTTGTAATTGACGTTAGACTTATGGAAATCCATCTTTTTCTCATCCTCTGTTTGATGCATAAAGTAACTCTGTTTTCTAATTCTGATTTTATTTTTCATGTAGAATCGTGATGCTTTACCAGAGTCTCAGCCACCAAGAAAGATGCTGAGTGAGGTAAGTTGAGCTAAACTGGAAACATCCTGGTTGGTTTTTTTCCAACATCTTTTGATGTATACTTGAATATTGTGAATCATTTCATTTTCATGACTGCACATTTTTACCATTTTGTTGTGAAAGTCATGACAACTTGTCTCGTAGGACCGCTATAAATTTTAACCTGCTGCAAAATTTTAGAATTTTTGCTGACTTGTGAAATTTACGAAAAATATTGAAAGCATATAAATTATTTAAATTGAATTGGTATATATTTATGTATCTAGCACTGACAATAATAGAATTTACCATTCCATAAAAATCTGTATCTGCATTAGTTCCTAAACAAAATTAACCCTTATTTAGAGTAAACTACCTCACCAACATTTACATTTTATTACATTATTTACACCTTCATTGGTTGCACGCAGAAGCACTCTATAGCGTGAATACAAAAGTTCTTACAGTGTGAAATGTATTTTGTTTTAGACTTTCCTCAGGCTGTTCTCTCCTTAAATTATTAGTACAACTATTAGAAATGTATAACAGTAAGGTTATTACAAGAATGCCACAAATTAGTTGATATGCTCGCCTTCGTGCATACCCCGGTACTTTGTGATATTCTCAAGGTAACCTCCTAGTATTGCATTGTTCATATTTTTCAATGCTAAACCAAGTTCATTCTGTACGCTGTATAATAAGGTATTGTATTATTTTAATTACAGCCTAATTTGCATGCCAAGCCGTTAATTGAACACCGACGTCCCGTAGAGAATCCTATCAATATAAAAATACTAAGATATATGCTAAGAGGTCACGGTAGAGACTCCCATCATGAGTTTGAAGTAGAAGTAAGTATTGCACTTCATGTACTGCAACAAACATTGCTAAATACTATTACAGGAATTCCAAGTTTATATAAACTCGTATTCTGGATGAATAAGCAACTATGAAATTTGTTGGTCATTGTCATGACTGGTATGTTAAAATGTTATTAAAATATGAAATTGTGTTTAGTAGACAATGTATATACGGCAATTATCACTCTTCAAGTGTTAACTACTGTAAATCCAGATATTGTTGCTTTCATAAGACCTTGTTTGAACTACACCCTCAATATACTATAGTGTACAATTGGTCCCACTTCATAGATGACATGTTTGAAGCTGAATATCTCTGTGAACTCAAACATGTGTAGTTCTCTTCATCACAAACCACACTTGCTACTGATAATAATAATAATAATAATAATAATAACTTTAGTACAAGTTTCTATCAGTTGATAGCGATAAAGATTAGTTGTGATAACTACTACTACAAAAAGAAATTAAATTTCTGAAGATCATCCTGTGTTTCATGTGGAAATGTCAATGTACTATGTCAGGATACATGTCGAAATGTCATGAACCATGGGTTCATGTTTCAAAGGTTTATAATATTCATTAAGAATAGATATATTTTGTTTATAGCTATTATCAGATGTGTTTTATGAATAACATATTGAAGCATAAGCAAGCATATTTAAAACAATGTGAGCATGATATTCTGTTGGTGTCATTTATGAACAGTGTCTGTAATAAATGGACACACCACAATATATCATGTTCAATATGATGTAAACAATTTGTACACATAGTATTGTCTGTTTACACACAATTTGAATGGTTTCTGTAAAACGGCGATGATGCTTTAAAGCGAGCCTTCTTTCTATTTTGTATGCAGAAGACTGCTCTGCTTCTAAAATAAAATACTAATTCATTGTGTTCACAGGTGTCAGTCTTAGATGATAACTGGGTTGTATACAGAAGGTATCGAAAGTTTCGAGAACTTCATGAAATGATGAAGGCTGTGTACCCTGAGGTGAGTTCATTCTTTTCATAGTTACATGTACATTGATGTTATCTGTCAAACCTCTTAGTCATCCCGACATCCCAAACTTGGTAAATAAGATGCTGCCATTGTCAGTTTAGTGCCACCTATAGACTTCATTAAATAAAACTTCTGTTTATTTAATTTGCTCATTTGCATATTTAATTCATTTTAATTCAGTCTTTTATTTTCGTCTGTCCAATGTCTTTCTGAGTTTTGTGTGCACTCTTCCCTTGTGCCATTGCATTGATTATACACTATTACATTTCATTCACAGATTGGTGCATTAGAATTTCCTCCCAAAAAGTTATTTGGTAATAAATCTGAGAAAGTTGTGTCTAAAAGAAGAGATAAGCTGGAGGTAAGTATGTATAAGATAATTTGTGTGTATACTAAGGAATAACAGTTCACAAAACGTAATTTCATATTTTCAATGATACACAATTTAAACATTTCCCTAATTATGTTATTGTTCTATGAAATCCACCTTGATTGAAGTATACACGGTAATGTAATTTGTGATTCCATCATGTGATCTTTGTCAATCTTGCTTGAAATAACAATATAATAATTTGACAGTCTGTTCTAATTATATTATCTCATGTGGGTTTTTTTTTTAAATGATATATTTAAAATAAGTTTTCTTGTCTTTGTCTGCAGAATTATCTTCGGAGTTTCATCCACGTTTGTCTAAGACTCCCGTCCAGTCCGTTATCACCAGGTGATGGCAAGATATTATCTAAACACACTCTGTGTGATTTTGCTCCGTTCTTCAGACAAGGTGCCTTTGAAACTACTAAATATAGTACTTCATAATAAATATGTATCTCTTATGTAAACACCGTGCCCCTTCCCTTCCTATCCAAGGTAACAGTTGGCATTTGTATTCCATATCTCGTACACCTTGATTTTTACCGGTAACTTATTTATAAACTTTCTGAGACAATGTATATTAAGTGTAAATTACAACAAAAACACCTGTTTGTGTTAGTTTATGAAGTTTGTATTTTTATGCATGAATTACTAATATTTTGTCAAACTATACCACAAGTTATTCAAGTGTTGCGATAAAATCTGGTTTTCAAAGCAGACTCAATCATTGTCAGTTGTATAGACATTTTAGCAGCAAGCTCATCACAGAACAAAAGAATTTGGATTTATTTTTAATTTATTTAATAACGGATATATTATTTTTACCCCTCGGTCTTAACGATGCACCCTGTATCAATCCTATTGAAGTAACCAAAGAATTAAAACTTAACCTTAAATGAATCTTTTGTTCTACAATAAAGTGGGAATGACATTAGTACATCAATACAAGTTTAATTAATTCTTGAAGGTTATATACATATTAAATTAGTTATAAAAAAAGAAAGCTCATTTGTATATATGATATATTGTATATTTTGATAAGGCTGAAGGTGGATTTGGAATGGTGGAAAGTGAAACTCATTTGGATTGAAATCTTTAATAATAGATATTGTACATTTCCATATTTTATTGAAAACAGTTTTTTTTTTTAAATTTAAAATTTGCATTAAAAGCCACACTGCCTAGTTGCATGAACATTGCAAAAGTTGAGTTTTCAGAATATGCCGACTGGTGGGAATCATCATGCACCCACCACCCAAATGCTTTGACAGTTCAGAGTACATTAATTAACTTGTTAATTAACAAATTGCTGCTTTTCATTGTCGTTAATTTATTGATGTCTGCATTTTAATGAAGTGTCTTTTAATTTAATAGTACATGTACATTGAAACCTGTCTAAGTCAATCAATTTCGTTATTTTTCCGTTCTCTAAACTTGATTAAGAACGGTATATTACATTACATACTGATTCTATTTTTTTCACATGCATTTTGGCTATCTATGAAGGGTTTAAGCAGATCATGTGATAATCATATACTGTGGAATACTTTATTTTCGCTGGAATTAATTTTCGCTGAAAAGGCTTTTTGGGCGTTTTGCTTGGAATTTATTATCTCTGAATTTTCATGAGTTTAATGTGAAATATAGGGGAAAAAGTATATTCGCTGGATTTTAATTTCACGGAATCATCCCTTCAGCGAAAATAGCGAAAATAAAGTATTCTACAGTACCTTGTATATGCTATGGGAAGTGTGCCCTCACATAAGGGTTATAATTTCCCACATCATGTCGCCAGGTTTTCATGAATCAAAACGAAACACGTCATTCAAAATTGTAATTACATTGTGGTAAAATTGTAATTACATAGATAAGGTATATGATAAAACCTTTATAGTCTAGATTAGACCGAAACATTTTAATATTTAAATAAACAGGTTTCACTATGATGTCAAAATAACACAATCACTCCAGACTTATGTAAGTCTTTTTGCATTTGATTGGTTTTCAATAGTTTTTACTGATGTCATTTTAAAGTTTGTTTTTTGCATGCATGATCCATGTGAATTTTAGTTGTATGTCTGATACTAACGGGTCTGTACACAAAGCAGTATTGTCACAATTAGTCACGTTCATTTTTTTGAATGGTTTATTCTCTCATAGGCTCTAAAATGTACAAATATGGACATACAGTAATTAGGTGAATTTTCTCATTACGCAATGGCACATTGCTTGGGCATTGATATTTGTATTCCATTCCACGCAGGTGACATATTTGATGTTTACTCTTCAAAACATTTATCTAGTGATAACTTAAAAATTGGCAATGGCCGCCATCTCAGATAACTGTTGCATAGCACCAGTCAAGCAAAAGCAGTCACAATACAAGTTTCACAGGACCACAAGATGTTGCTTTTCTATGCCATGTAGAGTGAAGGCCTGTAAAATAATTATACTGTGTTGTTTACCACAATAACAAAAACAGTTGCTACTTCCTTATCAGTCAGACATTGTTGTTCCCGGAGATGGGTAGATGGAAAAGAAAAACTAATTCACGTAATCCCTGAAAAAAAATAATCCTGTTTTTAAGAATTAATGTGTATATGTATTGCCATTGGTGAATGAAGGATGTATACACCATGGTGGGCTATACAGGCAAAAACATACCAATGAATGTGAGAGTGCCCTCTATGGTTTGAATTAAATTTCATTTGTTTTTGTATGGCAAAGGGTTTAATGGAATATGTTTGGCAGGTGATGGTTTTGTCTGTACGTCACAAAGCAATATATCTGTCGCACATTTGTGTGTGTTTAGGTTATTGAATAATTTGAGAGAATGTATCTGTAGAATTATGTTTATTTGTTGAATAATTTAATTATTTTTAACCTTGCACTTTTTCTTGCACTGTAATCTTGTCATATCTTGTTTTAGTGTTCACATTTTAAGACAAACTTTCTTATCAACATACCCTGAGACTCGACAATAACCTGTAACATACTTGTAGTGTATGGGAAACTGGTGCTTTCTTGAGGTATTCATCATAGAAATATTTTATAAAGACGAGAAACTTTGCATTTAATGTTTGAATTATTTATTAATAAAGAAAAAAGGACAACAATTGTCTCACTCATTATAGAAGTGTTGCACATTTGATGGAAATTGAGGCAGGGGAGGAATTATCTGGAAGTGTAGACAGGAAACAAAAAAAAACTATCAATTTCTGCCCCAAGACTTGTCTTGTGTCAGAAATATTAAGTTTTCTAGTATTTATGTTGAAACTTATCTTCAGTCACAGAGTTGCCACGGAAACTATTATTAATTGTTTATATAGAGACAGTATATACAATTGGTTCATTTCTGACACGGAGACGCGGTAAATAACAACTGTGTTACCAGAATTTTCAATGTGCAGACATCAGTGAATATCCTGTGTGTATGTGTGTCCGTCTGTTCCACTGCTATCTCAAGAACCATACATCGTTTTTTGTTGAAACTTGGTGCATATATACTCTGGGCCAATGCGCAGATTTGATTAAGTTTTGTAGAAATCCATACATATTAATTACCTAATTTGCATGATAATTAGCTAATTTTTAGCTGTTCCATGACTGTTCCACTGATATCTAAAGAACCACTCATTGGATTTTAAATGAAACTTGGTACATAGATGCTCTGAACTAATGCTAGGATTTGATTAGTTTTTGCATATTAGTTATCTAATTTGCATAATGATTAGTCAATTTTCGGTTTTTCCACCGATATCTCAATTTCTAATCATCACATTTCAATGAAACTTGATGCATAGATTCTCTAAGACTATGCAGAGACCTGATTAGTTTTAAGGTGAATAATTGTGCATTTTAATTACCTAATTTGCATAATTAATTAATAAATTTTTTTCAGCTTTTCCACTGATATTTCGAGTACTAATCATCACATTTCAATGAATCTACACCTATGCAGAGACCCAATTAGTTTTCGGCCAATATTTATGCATATTAATCACCTAATTTGCATAACTAACCAATTTTCACACTGATATCTCAAGTACTAATCATCACATTTCGATAGATGGTCTGTTAAATTGCGCATTAGTTTTTTCGAAGCTTTCTTTGATTGCTTGTTGTAATATATATATTTGACAGATGGATGTAATATGGAGTTAGGGCCCAATTACTTGCATCTTATTTGTGTAATCCATCAAATGTGTATCAAAAATAAATTGTATAGTGTGTTCACTATACAGCGGTGGCAACTCAGATGTCCATTGACCCTCCTAAAATCTATTTTTTAACACTAATGATTGTGAGAGAAAAAGTTGCTCAAACTAAGAGAACAGCTACAAGATTCAGTTTCCCGGTTAGTTACATTGATAACAACATCAGTGTGAATGAGCTTTCCAAAAGCCCTGTGATTCTACAGCTCAAGTCAGTCTCCAAACCCAGTGGTACACCTCACTGCTGGGGATACAGCATGAATCTGGCAAAGTCTAATAACTCCTGATTAGGGGCAGATTTTACTGACATATGCAATGTCAATGACCAGCAAGTATCCCTGGCCTGGAACACTTGTGTCCTTATGAACTTGTTTGTCTCAGCCATAAACTTCAAACTGAATTGTGTAATTTTATTTGGACAATTGCGCATATTCGTTGGATGCAATGGTAATGTCGTGGGTGAATCTAGAAGGATTCAAATTTGATGATTAGGTACAACTTCTATTTTTATCCCCTCCCCTCAAATCATGAAATAGACATTCGTCTGTTATGTGGAAGAAACACAACGCTTCGCGACCATTGGCAATTTGGTAAACACACGATTATCCAAATATTCCTTTAGATCAGAGGTTAAATCACAGGCATTTTAGTCAGTCATGTTGATCGATCATGTTCTAGCCATGGCAGACAAAAAGCATCTTCCTTGACATAATTTATCAGACTTAACTCATGAAGCATTTAATCCGATCTAAGTGTTTTAGTTCACAGTGGAGTTAAGTCCCACAAGACTATTCTTTATTAGACGAATTTATCAATGCTAAATAGAATAACAAATTGTCTTAAAGACATATGTGAGATAATATATAATATATATATATGATTTCGTTTTAGCTCTGTTTCTTCCTAATCAAGGGGTTAGATGATAAGACCAACTTAAATATCTTATTGTCTCATTACTTGTTCAATTATAATGTTATTCTAAAAACGGCTGTGCCTCCCTTTTTTACTTTATGAATTTAGACTGACCATGTATTCGTTTGAAACCCTGGCAATCACCCACCTTAACACTGCACCTTAATTCTGGGTTTGTGTACTCTGCCTGCTTCTTTATTGAATATTGGTAAGTGTGGGCATGGTAAATGCACAAATCGAAGATGGCACTAGGGTTTCTCAGGTTGTTGGTTTTTCTGGCATCTTTCGTTTCCTATTTCAGAACTGGGTCAAATTTGAGTGGTTATTCGAGTTGCCTTTTATTCAATACTCTATATCAAATGGTGCTAAGGTAAGCGTCACTTCGCTATTGCAAATTACAAATCATGACTGGTTAGAATTGTTCATTGTTCAGGAGTAGCTGAATAAGTTAATGATGACTTTGTTTTAACCGAAAATGAATCATGTTGTCCGCTCATCATATTGTTGGCTATGTTCTCATAAAATAAGAACTCAATCATAGCCTGAATTGGATATGCTTCATGGACACCTGCGTTAGCAGAATGACAACAGTTTAGTATTTCTTCTCAGATTCACCTATACAGATTTTCATCACAGATGCTTGTTGAAATCAAACTCTCTATTTGGAATGTCATCAGAGACGATACATGAGATACACGAGTTGTTACCTCACTAAGGAATCACCCAAGAATATCAGAGCTTGTTTCTCTTTATCAAAGTAACAGGTGACTTTAGACCAGTTTTAACCTGACCCTGCAATCACAATTCAAAGTTCTCTCATTCTGCCTGTCCATGATGCCATTGATCTCTACAACGGTGTGCTGAGGTGTCTGCAAACTCCACTGAGCACCACTCTGTATCATTACATCAATAATATTCTCTTTCACCAATCACAAATGAAAGTTTGGTTTAAGGTTTGAATCGTTCATTCATTTTTTCACAGAATCAACCCAACAAATCTGGCAATGAACATAACTTCATTTTCCACTCACTACACAATTGTACAGTGTTCTCAACTACTGCTATTGTTGGGCAATTCCAACTCGTGACTGCAGTGGGCGTTCTAGTCTAGTACCACGTGCCAACTTACATCGCGGACCCATTCAGCAACTATTGTCTATACAACTATCAGTGTCTAGGCGCAATACTGGCTATGATGCCTACCAATATAGGTGTAATGAATAGTGTCTGCGATGTCCACCAGTGTATATGCTGGATAGTGATTTCGTTGCCTACCATATTTTCTCTCAATGTGTTTACTGTATATTGGTCGCTATGGCTGCCAGTGAGAGAGGTGCATATTATGGTCACTATGCCAAGTATATGTGTGCATGATACCTACCGGTGTATGTCTCGAGTAGTACCTGTGTTGTTGTGTTGGCCTGACTAGTGTACGTGTTGAGTAGTGATCGTGATGCCTGCCTGTGATTATGCTGTATACAAGCCAATATGTGTTCAGAATATCAGCCAGGATGTTTGTCATTTGCATTTGCTGTATAAAAGACACAAATTGAATTCCGTTCAAGGGAGAATTCTCACATCAAAAATGTACTTTATTGATTCTTTTTTATACATTCCATTTTCTTATCAGCCGACATTCCATCGATTTAGATAGATCGTTTCATACACTTTTGTTCTGCCGCAGTAAGAGAAGTGAATAAAAGAGGCTTTATCGCAAAGGTTTCCTTCCACTAATGATTTGACTGTATTTGCATTATAGCAATGAACTGCGACTTCTTATAAAATCTGTTATTATATATTCAGTAGAACACGGCAGCAGATTATAGATTGCATTATATATTAGTCTTCTACGAACAGCAAATTCCCGCAGCATACTGGACCATTTGCCGACAGGAAAGAGTTCTTGGCTACAAACATGACTAACAGAATATTAACTGTTACAGTTTGACATCTCCAGTTGGTGACTCGGTGGTAGAATTTAGTGTTCTTTGTGTGGACTTATTTATGTTGATATAACTGACAATGCCTTTTGTTCTCGAATGATTGGCCATCGGCGTGTGTAATTAATAGGGATAAATGATAAATTGAATCTTTCTATTCATTACATAATTAGACTTGAGGTTTCCATAGGTGCGTGTTGCATATGAACGACATCGATGAGGTATCAACAGATTTTATGACAGAAACGGAAATGTCAAATGACAAGCTATACTACTATGTCATTAATCTGTCAAATCTGACTTAAGCAAATATAAATTAATAAGGTAACATAACGTCCGCAATATTATTTAAGCCACACTGTTCTTCGATTTTGCAAGTTGTCAGATCTGTAATTAATAAGTTTTACACAAGTATATATTGAAATTAGAGGCAACCGGATTTTGTTACGCTATAGCATCGCACATTTTAATTCAAAGACATTTTCGAGAAGTGGTCGGCCAGTAAAGGCTGTTTCGAGGCATATGAGAAGGGCATTTCATACCTGTTCTCAACTAAATTATGAAAATGTCTTGAGTTATTAAAAGAACAACCCCTGGAGAATATTAAGTTCTTTTGGTCTGTCATGCATGTTTTCAAGATATTTAGATTTGTTGGTTGTACATGATCCAACTTCCATTGTGTTGTTTTCATAAATAGTACAGTAACATTGAATAATACATTGACATAACTGGAGATTATTGAAATGCCAGGAAAAAACAAGTACTCAAAAGCTGACAGAGTTTGTAATTGAAAGAAGCAGTGACTGACATATCTGGGGATTAAATTGTTGAAGGTTGAAAATCAGGGATTAACGTACGCAACGATTGATAGGTTGAAGCCAAGTCTTTGAAAGGCTAGTGATTGACATGATAAGGGGTTCAAGTACTCAATGATTGACTGATTTAAGTTTTTCCAGGTATGGGAATTTGCTGACCCACGTCAAGACATTGATCCGGGGTTTGCCAAGTCCAACGATTGATTGGTCCATAGCTTAGACCCAAAAATTGACAAGTTCATAATTTGTCACACCAGAGATTGACAAGCACAGCGATTGTCACATAAAACATAAACTTGATAGAGTCTGCCATGAACAGAATTGACAAGTATAGAGGGTAGTGTGGCAGGATTTAAAACGCACATGGGTTGATTTGAACTAATACCGCCATGTTCCGAGGTCATCTTTTCTATGCTATGCACCAGCTGGCATACCAGTCGGATTTGGGGAATAAAACAAGCCGGGATATTTGGTTACACCGCAGATGAAACATGATTGTGATTTGTCGTAGAAATATTACATAACTCGATACAGTTCCATATTGAATTCGGAGTCGACACTACATCGATACCGTGGCTGTGTCGCCTGTCTCCTGTACACACGCAATACAACAGACTCCTCAATATGGCGATGTAGGTCGTTCACCATTTTAATAATAACTGAAGCCGGTATTTGTAATATTTATCTTAGGAAAGCCTCTGGCATTGCTGGTTACTGATCACAAAAGATTAAATAAAGTTGCTGCCATAGTGCATGAACTGAGTATAGAAGAGCATACATTCAAAGTGCCACGGAGTTACACGAGATATTAAAACTACTCAGGATGCTGTCCAATGTAACTTAACATGGTATTGCGTTTAATCCGGGTATTTAATCGAGTCTTTTTAATCCTGAGAAGGGGGTAGCATTGATGGCACACACGTATTCATACAAACTTTTCATGTAGTTTATAAAATGTAATGAATTTTATGCTTGCTCAGTCATATAGAGGTAACGAACATATTTTTGGTCGCTTCAAATTATTATAAATTCGACTCTTTATACCCGCTGTTTAGAAATAAGTGTGACCTCTGTTAAGCTCTGTTGACTTTTGTTCACGAGAACCTATTCAAGACGGAGACAGTCAGTCGCCTGGCACGCAGACAAATGTTATACGTAAGTTTAATACTACCACGCAACAAATAAAATATAATTTACGATGGATTGCGCGTACTTCGAAGCAGTATTCGTCACATTGTCGCCATTATTTTAATGTCAGATTAGTCACGCGTTCGATGTACATGTACTCATTCGAAAGGAACAATTTGGAAATTCCAGTTTATGTAATATCTTTTATTATTCCGTTCGACAGTAATTATTTGTTTTCATCACTCTAATCAACGCTAACTGATGTTCCCCAATATTATTCTCTCGTCTGCAAATATTAAATAAATAAACAATGGTATTGTCTAAAGAGTTTTTCTCTTATAATATCTATTGACAAAATAGTTTAGCACCTATGGCCATTGTCAGCTCAGTGTTTTTTGTTCTATGAAATTTTCGTCACTTCCGTTCAATACTGGCGGGAATCCAATGTCGTCTGCACGGGCGTCATTTTAAACAGAAACACGGCAATTAGATCAGAAGCAGGACATACGCTCCCTTCTGCATAATTACGTTCTCCAAAGGATTTATGTAAGATGTTTCAATTCGACGACTGCTATGTCAACAGAACGGACGTTTGCATGTGCTTATATTGCTTCACGTTTTCCATCGCTCATAAATTCGTCTCGATTTATGGCGAACAGTGTCACACAGTTCTTAAAATTAACTTCAATCGTGACATTTTTCACAGTTTTATTCCCATTCTCCGCCTTTCCTCTTCTCGTTTCCTTTCTTCATCAGCTTGTTGCTGTAAAATAAACGCAAACGAGAGAACATATCGTGATTCTCGGAATAATGTGTCATTGCGGTACTTTGATCACCTACTCCTGAAATAGGATAACACGTTTCCCCTGTGGGCCATTTAGAAGAAACGTGCGCACAATCGAAGCGTGTAAAGTAATTCATAAAATTATATAACGTAACTAAAGCATATTGTATAGACATTTGCCACACCAAGAATAATGAGTGTTGAGTACTAAATATGACAATCACCGGCTAGAGGAGTTGTGTTCTACGGCGCGTACAACGCCAAGTGGCGCCATCTAGTCAAGCTACGTTTGAAAATAACATGCATCGCAACTTGTTCGAGAACCACGATAAAAACATCAACTCTCTGTCTATCACACCGATAAATATATTAGTTTTTCATCTTGCATGGCTACGAGACTGATCACACGGCCGTGCAAAAAGTTATTTGTTAAATTCGTCGCAATTCCGTGAAAATTCACCAAAACCCGTTTAATTCTTTCTTTGTTTGTTTGTTTGAAACCTTTTATAATTGACGAAGACGGAATAATAATTTCAATTCTGCGGCGTCTACTCACCAATTACGAGGAATTGCAAGGAAATTATAGTTGTCAAAAGAAATAGAAAAACGATTGTTCATTGTGTCTGAATTAGAGGTTATTTCGTGCCATATATTTTTAACAATTTGTGTCGGAAAAAAAATTATGCCTCTAAATGGCATGCGTTGATGATCGGAAGGAAGGCAATTTGTGCTTTTATCCGCTCAAGATTTTCTTTTATAAAAGCTCTGAAATCTCCTCAATTAAATTTCCATTAAGAAAGACGGGGTACATATTCTGTGAAATGGGGCAAACTCAAGACACATACGGAGGTTAATTTACCTCGGCTGCGATGCCTAGTTTGTCCATTGAATCGCTTAATTCAATTACATACACGGATTATATAGAATTAGGAAGCTTTTCATCCAATCTGAAGTACAGGTGACGAAAATAAAAAAAAAAATGAAAGCAAGGTTTTTCGAGAGCTCTTTCTGCCACTAAATTAAAATACACGAAGAGTCTGTAGTGCTCTTATTTAAAATATACATGGAATGTTAAGGTAAACTCGAATGCTTGATAATTCGAGTGTTTATACTAACGTGCTTTTTTTCTTCGAGAACTAAAGACAGTTACGTGCAGAACGAGAACGAGTTGAGATTCGAAATATCGTCATGGCCACGCACGGTTTTGAAAGCAAGGGATAATTGCAGCGTTGGATGCCACGTATCTTGTGTGTGTGTGTTATACCGGCGGAAAAAAATAAATGATTTTAATCTTTCAACTGAATTATATGTTGCGATGGACCATATTTGCATATAATGCCCACCTCTCTTATCTGAGCCTGTCTCTGCTGAAGCAACTGCTCTCGCGTGACGTAACGCTCTCTCCTTCCTTTCAGTGTTTTCTTCTTTAGCATCCTGGCTACCAGGCAACTCATAAATGACGAGACGATGCTGTTCACGCACTCCAAACCTGCCGTTGTCAATGCCAGTATAATGAGTATATCTTGTTTCTCCTTTGCATAAGTTTGACCATCCGATGTGTGATTCACTAGTCCTATCCGAAGAAGCTGAATACTAACAATTGCTGTGATGAGACTCACGAATGAAAATGCAGTGAAACACATAATCTGAAAATTAAAAAAAAAATATATTTTAATATTCTGCAGTTAAACGCGCACCTGTTTTATTTTAATTATAAATATACACGAGCTATGTCATCCGATTGAATTTTAAATGACGATGCTGTAATATAAAATGTTTCCGCCGATATCGATAATGTCAAATGTAATGATCGAAACTATGAATAATTAATTAGTAATACATCGCTTGATATAGACATGCTCTCTCGCTTACGCATTATAAAGGTATGTCCTGATGATAAAAACGATGGCAAACCGTAGACGTGAATGGATGCCAAGATCTCGCTGGGAACGAGAGAGCCACGGGACATGTTTTCCTTTTCAAATGCCGTGTTTCATTTGTTTTACAAGTCTCATTGCTCTCTCGCACCCAACGAGATTCAGGCGGCCATATATGTCTAAGCCGGTTTATTAACCATCGAACACAAAATATAATTAATAAGCGTTTTCTATTTTGGGTTTGGTGTTTCCAATAATTATTGACATAAACGAGTATATAAACTACTATTAATATAATTACAAACTTGATCTGGGTTTATGGCGCGTGTAGTTTTGCGTTTTAAAGAAGATGTTTTTCACAATGTTTCATGTAAGGGTTATATACTTACGTCACGGATCTACAGTCGATATAAATAAAATACACAATATTATTTCAATACGTTTGCTTTGATCAATAAAGCATACAACAGTTACACCTTAGACGTGACATCATAAAACACTATTGCCAGGTTGTTTTTGTTTCAAGGCTTTTTTTAATGGTGTGATTCAACTGGCGTATATTATTAGCTCAAAATGCTCATATGCTCATAACGCCGCATTTCTGGATTTAATTGTCTTTTCACAAGATCTGGCGATTCATGGCTACGAGTATGGATTAGCTGTTGTGCTATGCTACGCGTAAAAACACGAGCTACCATTATCGGATTTAATAACGATTTTGCTTTCTACCATAATTCACAATACCGTGCTCTTTTAAATATATACTGCCTGATTACGGGGAGCTCTGTAATAAAATACGAAATCTGTAAGTCTTGAACCTTTATATTTTAGATATTCCCGCAATGCAGAAAAATCAATTGAGAAATGAATTCCTCGCTTCGCTTCTGTGCATCTGCGATTGTAGAAAACAAGGATTTGACCGTGCTCGTCGGGTCATAGCACAGGAAATTGACGGTTATCGTTGGATCATAGCGCAGTGTAATGACCGTGTTCGTCTGGTCATAACACGGTATGATGACCGTAGTCGCTGGGCTACAGCGCAATATAATGACCGCAATTGCCAAAGTATGTCGCATATTTTTAAAGAATATATACTAGTAACACATTCAGATAAATGTAATGTTAGATATATATAAAGTGCTGATTTTCCCACGCAACAAGCGATTCTTCAAACAATTTGCCGAATTACTCCAGAGAAATAAACACGACACTGGTGAAAATCAACAACAGTACCAAGGAGAATAAATTAAATTAATTTCTTCAAAGCCGCTGAGATAAAAGAAGCACACTTCAAAACTGGCATTGTATCTACAACTAATTAGTTAATTACATTTAACGAACATAATCTACTTTGTCAATGGCATCAATATCAGCAATAACATGCTTCTCATAGAGGAGCCAAAGTGTCAATTGTTGAGACGGAACCCTCAATCGGTTTTTATTAGCTTCTTGGCTGGGTATCTTTACATCCAATGACACAACAATAAGACACGTCACTGAGCTTCAGTTTATTTAATAATAATGTAACTCAAGTTAATTATTATATTTATTCAGTCTATATACATACATTGATCCATGTTAATAATCCGATTATATGCGGAGTTGCGTATTTTCCCCGTTACAGTGTTGCCATGGTAACACTTACGTAGTCACATTTTATTCTGTGAATTCAATGGTTAAACTATTCATCATATAAAGAATCAACGTTTACCTTACCAGAATAAAAAGAAAACAAAATATAACATTAGAGTTTGGTATTAAAGTAAGCAGCAGGCTCCACTTAATAATGGAGTAGATCCATTATATTAGAACCAATGCTCAAGTAATGTACTCACTCACTCACTCACTCACTCACTCACTCACTCACTCACTTTTTAGGAGCGCAGTGCTATGCATATCAGTCACATCTCCACATGTGGCACCTAGATGGGGGTAACTTTGATTGACTGAAATCAGTTTAAGGTTAGAGGCCAGGAACAAGAAATGATCGATGGCAGTGAACATGAATGATCACGCTTGTCACCGCGACGTGTCCAGTGCCTAAGATGCCGTGCTCGGTGTTTAATCTTTCGAACTTTCCAACCTCATGACGAAAGTTCTGTAAGTGAATTCCGCACATTGCCAGCAGGTGTTACTATTTGTCTCCTCAATAAAAACACGTATTTATGGTCACATAAACTTAAAGTACGTGAGTTAATAAATTCAAATTTCTAAGTTTTTAGTTGAGGCCATGCTCTCTCCAGCTGCCTGTATGTCGGTTTGAATATTGTGAAATATGTTGTGCCATTGCTCACATCAGTCGTGACATCATTAGTACATCCAGGCAGATAAAACGCGCCGTGGCTGCCGGCAAAACACTACTTAAAGTAATAATACAATATGCAGTGTAATATCAATTGATTCTGTTTAATTTTAATTTTGCATATTGATACTCGCGTAAATAATAAGGTTAAAGTAAAAGTTAATAAATGTGGTTTATTATTCTGTCAACGTATTGGTTCAGTAATCAATACGATATTGTGTGACTAAATAGATATTGTATAGGTCAGTGACGGCATCCTTTGAATACCAAGCGTCCACATACAATGATATAACTAGTCGTAATCACTACAAATTGCGTTTTATTCTCATTTCACGGGTAGATCATTGGGAAATAAAATTTAAAAGACAAATTTAACAATGTTTTATTTCGCATCACGTTTCAAATATTACTGTTTACTATGCTGCAGCCCGACAAACAACATATGATACTAGTATAAGCAGCATTGGTGAATGCAATCTACGTATCTTGTATGGTAATTCCGATAGTTTATATTCATGGTAAATCCACCACTTTAAACTCTGTACTTCGTTAGGATTTAGGTTCTTTAATCTCAGGAGACTCGAGAAAACATTTAACTGTCTTGTATGTATAGGTAGGTATTAAAACCAAGAAACCCTTTTAGATTTGAAATGTTGATCAGTATCGATGGCTTAGATAGAATCGCGAAAGGTTAGTCAAACAAAACTAGTGGTATACAACAGGAATTGTACAATCAATTAGACTCTGGCAATTAGCAAATGTAAGATCGTTATCTTTTAACGGGGGATTTATCAGAATAAAAGCAGTCAATTAGTTTAGTTAAGGGACATTACTTGAAAGAGGCAAATAAAGTGTACTATCTTGCGTCAACACGGACATAGCTATCAAATAAATTCCACCTATGACATAAAATATAGCGTTATGTGTCGTATGTACACCGGGCACCATCTGGGGAATTTTAAAATGAATCTTTTCTTTCCTCAAAATATCCACGTGAGATTGCAACTGTATATACATGTGTGTCATTGGATACGTCAAACTCCCGAAACGAGTTAAATTTAGATTGCCTGTCATATTGCTTTCAACAATGTTAACCTTTTGAATGAGATGAGTAGCCAGCCAACCTGCACTATTTTGAGATGTCTGGGATAGTTTTTAGTTAGTCATCGTAGCATACATATTGGATGATTTTGTTCACATCGTTATTATTTATAAAATACATAGTTGTGTACGTAGTCATATTCACAATACTTGTGTCGAAGAAGATAAATTATATCTACATACATACTACAGAGATATTTTTCGATTGTATATGCATATCGACGTTGTTATTGTATTTCGATATAGTATATCAAAATTGGGAACACGTGAGTGTTGTTCCAATTGAGAGTAATCAGGTACCGGATGATAATCAGTCGAGGAAAATCCCCCGATTATGAAAACATCGCCTAATAGAAAAAAATGAAGATTACAGGAAGATGCTGCAGTTTGAAGTAATACATTTATGTTCACTCCAAGCGAACATAATTCAAATATCGAATTTGTAAAATTGTTCTTTATTTATTCAGTGTCATGCCCATATTAATATACATGTAACTTATATGAATAGTGTACAGTGTTAAATTCATTCGAACAAAAGATATTGAATTAATAACCATGTATACAAATTGACTAATTTCAATCCTAGGTTTTAACTGTAAAAAATGCACCAAATGTCATTATTATTAATTAACTAATAATTATAGATAGTAACTGGTTTACATTAGTGTCGTGTCGCATAGATACGTTCCTTCTTCAATGACCTCAGAGGTCAAACGTTGTTTTTAGTGCATTGTATATCGCATGTGCCACTGTGCATAGTTACTCGATGCCGATCAATAGCCCAGGATGGAACTGTGTTACAATCAACCAAACTAAAGAAACTGTTTGCTTTGTGTTTTTCATCGATTGCTTTTTGTGGTTTGAAATTGCATGCACACAGTCTCTCGATTAATTGAATAGGCGTGCATCTGAATACACATAGGAAGGAAGCTGAATCACCAATACTTAGTACTACTAAACTCATATATTTGTGAGAGAAACATATTCATACAAATGAACAGCTCTTATTTAATGGGCGCTGGTCGTCTCTCCGCGTCCTGTTCGATATGGGACTCGTAGCGACGTCTGGATACAACGCGTGGAAAATACATTGTTTACATGAAATTCGAACACGCGCTGCGCGACAACCACTGCTTTTTAAGTCATACAACCTGGTTACGCTTCTAGTATGGAGATATTTTAAGAAAATATGGGTATTTTCCCGATAATAACATTTTCAGAAATACGGCTTGATCTAGAATATTCACCGGGGCTCCAATTGGATGTTTAAGAAAACGCTCGGGCAACGTCAATATTCAAATTTACTGCCCAATTAATTCAGCTTTAAATAAAGGAAGTAAAATTTGCTTCGATTGAATCAGTCCTAATGGGTATCGGCCCGTGGCTTAAGAGTTTATTAGGTGAATCTGGAACATTTTTATCCAGCGAGTTTCGTCGGAAACAGAATCAGAAACAAACGATCTAGAAAACAACACTTTTTGTCAGGATCCAAGGTAACTAAACATGACTGCGCATCCCAACCCACACAACACCGTAGCGTATGACTTTCATGACACTTGGCTGAAGATTGGAACAATAATGGATGTCTTCCAATCTAAAGACACCGATTCCGGTTGTAGTGACACTACTGCATAAAGAAACAGTGTCTGGCCAAATCCGATCTACACCACAGTCAGCTGGTGCACAGGTGATATTAAAATAAATGCAATATAGACTATATGGGCCGCCATCTTGAATACGGTATAAAACTATATTAGAGTTAGACGAAAATGTCGGTTTCAAATACCCCAGGAAAGTGTTCTATGTTCTTCGTGTAAATAGTTGTTCGTATGCATGGGATTTTTCCACACAAAAACGACGAATTCGGCCGAATTTTGTTATCAGTTGGCCTAATATTACTCTAGCGGATCGTTTGGCGGTGGAAGATTGGTATTTTTTCCTGATTTGTAGGAATCTGAAAAACGCGTTTTACAACTTGTCTCTTTTAATTTAGTTTCATGCCGTATTCAAGATGGTGGCCCATATATAGTAAATATCGCATTTATTTTATTATCACTTGTGTGCCAGTTGACTGTGATCTACGCCAGCATCAACCCCGGGGACAGTTAATACATAGGGAGGTGCCCCTGAGTGCTCAAAAGAGTGACCATTTTTATACCTGGATAGTGGCAAAATCTATAGCCATATTTATACCAAAGTATCATTTCTGTCATCACTGTTTATTCCAAATAAAACAGTTACCGTATTTGCTCTATTAGAAGAGCATCTCCAATAGAAGCACATGTAAGCCAACATTTGCATTGTATATTGATTTATTAAAATATGTATTTTGACCATAGAAACACCTCTGTCACTTACATAAGACCATATCATTAACACAATGTTCAGGTTATTTGTACCAAATCGAAAAAAAAATATTACCGATATTTATACCTATCTTGACCAGAAATAAGACCGATACTTATACCTAAAATCCAAAAAAAGCGAGACCCATTTCAGGGGCACGTCCCCATTAGGCACATTTTATGTATTGCCCCCCCCCCCAGCATCAACAAGCAGTCGGAAACCTAGCGCCTTACTGACTATGAAGTCCCCACCAGCTACAGGTTAAGTGGTCACCTCTTTCGGGACAAGATTGAATTCACCTCGAGACTAATTTGACATAATTCATCACTGCCGAATTGCCAAATGACAACAGGTTGAAGCAATCAAATAGTTCAAACTCTGGCCTGGCCAAGTAATTCTGCCACTGCAATGTACTGAACTTGTAACAGAGTAAACACTGTTTGAGAAGGCATTGAACATGCCATCTCCACTGCTCACAATTGTTTCAGCAGCGATTTTCACGGTATCGACACGGTCTCGTCTAGCCAAGCCATCAACACCCCTTTGAAAGTAATGCCGAATGTCACTTGTAATTGTCAGTGGAGGTCAATGGTTAGGCGATAATCTGTTAACTAGTAAATCAAGACACTTTCGAGGAAAGTTTGCACTTGGGTTCATGTAAGATATTGGAGTGTCTCCAGACACCCTGGATGAGTTACCTATGTCATAGCATTCGATCCCAATGTCGCGTCGCCCTGTCCGAGCCTTTCCGCATTGCTGGACTTGATAGTCAACGCAAGAATATCGGGGGGGGGGGGCATGTGCCATTGGCTTCGGCCGCCTCTACGCCAGGTTGTTTGAAAGAATGTGCATTCAGTGAATCAGTCCATCTCACCCAGTTCCTCGTGTGCACTGTCGACAAAGAAATTACCAGGTGTTATGTAATTCATACTTTGTTTATTTGTTTTGGTATTTTCTTAAACTATCTACAAACTATAAGTATGCCCAAGTTTAGGACTTAAGTTTATAAAAAAATATAAATTAGATTTTATACGTAATAATAAAACCTTGACATACTTACAATCTATCCGCCCAACTATCTTTTCATTCAGAATTATGGCGAAATATTCATATATATTACCCATTTGCTTGAGCGTTCTAAGACACGTACAATTGGACTCAGTCCTAGGCCAGCCGTACATTCAAAATGCTATTATCGGATCTTTGCGACAATACTCATTGTTTTTGATATTTTCTTAAAATATCTACAGATTGTATGCACGTCTAAGTTGTATTATTAAATTTTGTAATTATTGGAGATAATAACCACGAGGATATTGCGTTAAATATTCAATTAGGCTAAGTATCACTTATGTTATTTAGATGCACTATTTCTCTAGCAATTATACGACATGGTAATACATGTACTGCAATAACTATGTACTTAATTTTTGAAAAAAAATCAAAACTAAAGCGACAATAATCATAAATCATTTACAAATATTTATGATTTAATGTTCATTGGACGAATTATTGTCACATTGACATGCTTATATTACTTTAAAGCGTAATAAATAAAGTGTGGATATTATGTCAATCCAATAGCCTATGACTTACTTATAATATAAACTATTTTTTAAATACGTAGGAAACGATTTATATCGTAGTCTATTGATTATTCACGTACATGGAAAGTGTGACTTTCGATTTTAATGACGATACTTTAAAAGTTTATTAGTGTTCCCCTGAGTCCTACAAGAAATGCATACTAAATAACGTCAGATGGCACCGGCATGCACTAACCATCGGAGGCAGAACAGTCTAATATATCAACGCAATTTGACAGGAGGCAATAACGTGGAAATTCGCAATCAATACTGCGTCTGCCTGTAGTACATTTCCTTTTAAGATATAGTAGATATTTTAACGTCATTTTTGTCTGTGTCTTTCGCATATCATCAAGTCACGCGTAATGGGGACATCTTTTTTTCCGAAGAGACAAGACATGTTTCTCATTTACATATATTCGATAGGAGATTATTAGTAGTTGTACATTCCTGAATTACACTAATCGTAATCATAGTTTCAAAGAGGTGATTGAGAAATTTCAACGTGGGTAAAATTGATGTGAGAAATATTACGTGTTATCCTGTGAGAATTCTCTTCTAACACTGAATCCATAATATGATTCCTTTTTCCACACAGGAATGCCCAGCAGTAGTTGCATTATTGGCAGGATACCCATTTGAACATTGAAACTCGTGTAATAAATCAGGTGCATCTCAGCCATGCGTCCAATGTGTCTGTGTTGAACGAACTTCTGCTACAAGACTACATCAGTCTGTATCAAACCCATCATACGTTGCTGTCATGCATGCATAAAAGCTTTGGTGGAATGTGCTAACATTGATATAATATTATATATTTCGAGACACTTAAACAAGAGCTATAATTGTTAAATGATATTATGGTAAGAATACAAGCCGTACACCATTTTGATCCGGACCAAGTGACATTATAAGTTGCAGTAGGAAATTCACACATAATAGCTTTACTTGGTCACGTGATCCATCTTTTATTATTGTGCATTACAGCTCTAACTCTACACTGCAGAAATATTATTGTAATATGCACTGATCAAAACCTTATTGCTTGTCATTACCTCGAGATTGCTCGAGGCATTCCGATCAAAAAACGTAATTGAGTGTCTGTATGACTGTTCGTATGTGATGCTTGGAATTTATGAAAAGAATCAATCACACGTAAAATTATATTATGTTTTGTCAACAGTTAGATATGTGCATCGTGTGTCATTTCTACTACGTCATACAGTAGCATTTCGGCAGTGTAAAAATACAAATGTTCCATTAAACTCACCTGCGTGGATTTCCAATACATGTATGCACCGTGTGATTTTTAAAAGCACTAAGTGACATTCTATATTCTTCGTGTCAGTAGATATAACTGATGAGTGTTCGATATCAAAACAGACGTTGGGATATGTTACATGTAATTTTTTGTCAACGTTGAAACCTTGGTCTGCCAGGTAAATTTTGTGAGCTTCTAAGATACGTTAAGACAGCGTAAGGTACCACACTACTATTAACTCTCAATAAATAACAATGTACAAAAGTGCGAAGTGGAACTATATATATAAGCCAATGAGTTGGGTACCCAAAATAAAAAAATAAGAGCGTCTGACAGAACAGAATAACACTGAACGCATCGTCGGATTAGTAACACCAACTTGACATTCACTTACAATAGCAACAGGGGTAAAACGAGTTGAAAATTAATATGTAATTCAGACATTGTCTGAAGTAGTACCAACCATGCTACTATAACGACTTATACACCATCTGAAAACTTAGATATAAGATAATTCGGTAATTGCACATACATTTGCAATTCGGTTTAAATACATCTTGTTATGTGTGGCGCCAAATGGTTAACCACAATAAAGAACGACCTCTGAAAAGGTTGAATAGGTCTAATCTTCAACGTACACACGAAGAAGAACTAAAAACATGTTTTTAAAATGTGTGTGACTTTGTGACCATTTTACACTATGTGTTGACATCTACTCGGTTTATTCAAGAAGAGAAAATAAATAAAACACTTTTCAGATGGTGAACATTGATGCGAAATGTAAATTTGCATATATTATGTTCTGCTTGAACACCATATGCAAATGTTGTAATATTTCGCACACAGTGAACATGTTGATGCTAAATTAATTTGACAGAAGGCGTCGTTTTCGCACAGACGGTGTGATGAATGAAAATTACATTTTCACGCGTAATCTGATTTTCAATGTGCCAAATGAGCCTATCAGTATACAGCAATCGCCTGCTGTTTTTTATAAACCGAGATCACACGAACCAGCAAGCGTTCGATATTCTAAGTCAAAACGATAGTTAAAACTCTGACTGGGAGCACATTTTGATGGGAGCCCTGGTTAAGAAGATACAATAATATAAGGTGATAACAGCGGGAAATGGGCTTGCGATGCGACTTGAATGACAATCCAATCAATTCCTTCAATCAGACAGCCTATAATTGAAAGGCACATGAACATTTTGTGTGTCGTGATTACACAAATCCTGCCGTGAGTTAATGAAGTCTTTTACTATTCCAATACATCTATTTTGCCAAATAAAAAAAACTATTTGATCGTCTTTGAATTCGACCACAACGAGAAATATACGCGATTGAATGGGTCCATTGTATTATGAAGCCGTCCAGAAAACGTCACAATTTATTAAAGGATTAATCAATCATCCAGTTAGCCAGTCAATCAGACTGATTTATTAAATTAGATTTACCCAATAAAACTAAAGCATCTGTTTGGCAACAGGCTGTCTTTATTACAAATGTTAAACTCTTTATTTGACATGTATATTTAATGTGATCGGACGACTTTACGGAAGGATGTTACTATAAGCAAGATGTGTCTATCAACTTGTTAACATTCGAAGCGACTGACTACTCCCAAGACAATAAAACTAGTTCCTGCCAACATTAAAATATCTGCCCCTGACATCTGAGTGAGGTCACAAACAAACTACGTTAATGATGCTGACTAAACTTTAATCATATTTGTCGCGAAAATAAAATTGAATTGCAATCCATTAAACTGTGCGTTAAAATTAGATAATGTTATATAAAACAACAAATGAACTGCTATATGCCTGCTTTCATACACACGGCTCAGGCGCGTATTTTTCAACATGCAAATTTAAAATGTGAAATCTTACAGAGGAATTTGATCGCAAATTGTCGGTAAAACATTACGCTATGGATGCGATGTGTTTTTAAATCACGCCATGTAGTACGCTATGTAGGTGGTGTGATGTTGAACAGTACGCTATGTATGTGGTGTGATGTTGAACAGTGCGCTATGTATGTGGTGTGATGTTGAACAGTGCGCTATGTGGGTGTTGTGATGTTGAACAGTACGCTATGTATGTGGTGTGATGTTGAACAGTACGCTATGTACGTGGTGTGATGTTGAACAGAACGCTATGTATGTGGTGTGATGTTGAACAGTACGTTATGTACGTGGAGTGATGTTGAACAGAACGCTATGTATGTGGTGTGATGTTGAACAGTACGCTATGTATGTGGTGTGATGTTGAACAGTACGCTATGTACGTGGTGTGATGTTGAACAGTACGCTATGTATGTGGTGTGATGTTGAACAGTACGCTATGTATGTGGTGTGATGTTGAACAGTAAGTTATATAGGTGGTGTAATGTTGAACAGTACGCTATGTATGTGGTGTGATGTTGAACAGTATGCTATGTATGTGGTGTGATGTTGAACAGTACGCTATGTATGCGGTGTGATGTTGAGCAGTACGCTATGTAGGTGATGTGATGCTTAACAGTACGCTATGTATGTGGTGTGATGTTGAACAGTACGCTATGTATGTGGTGTGATGTTGAACAGTATGCTGTATATGTGGTGTGATGTTGAACAGTACGCTATGTATGTGGTGTGATGTTGAACAATACGCTATTTAGGTGGTGTGATGTTGAACAGTGCGCTATGTGGGTGGTGTGATGTTGAACAGTACGCTATGTGTGTGGTGTGATGTTGAACAGTACGCTATGTATTTGGTGTGATGTTGAACAGTACGTTATGTACGTGGTGTGATGTTGAACAGTAAGCTATGTATGTGGTGTGATGTTGAACAGTACGCTATGTATGTGGTGTGATGTTGAACAGTAAGCTATGTATGTGGTGTGATGTTGAACAGTACGCTATGTACGTGGTGTGATGTTGAACAGTACGCTATGTATGTGGTGTGATGTTGAACAGTACGCTATGTATGTGGTGTGATGTTGAACAGTACGCTGTGTATGTGGTGTGATGTTGAACAATACGCTATGTATGTGGTGTGATGTTGAACAGTACGCTATGTATTTGGTGTGATGTTGAACAGTACGTTATGTACGTGGTGTGATGTTGAACAGTAAGCTATGTATGTGGTGTGATGTTGAACAGTACGCTATGTATGTGGTGTGATGTTGAGCAGTACGCAATATATGTGGTGTGATGCTTAACAGTACGCTATGTATGTGGTGTGATGTTGAACAGTACGCTATGTATGTGGTGTGATGTTGAACAGTACGCTGTGTATGTGGTGTGATGTTGAACAGTACGCTATGTATGTGGTGTGATGTTGAACAATACGCTATTTAGGTGGTGTGATGTTGAACAGTACGCTATGTAGGTGGTGTGATGTTGAACAGTACGCTATGTATGTGGTGTGATGTTGAACAGTACGCTTTCTTTGTGGTGTGATGTTGAACAGTACGCTATGTATGCGGTGTGATGTTGAGCAGTACGCTATGTATGTGGTGTGATGTTGAACAGTACGCAATATAGGTGGTGTGATGCTTAACAGTACGCTATGTATGTGGTGTGATGTTGAACAGTACGCTGTGTATGTGGTGTGATGTTGAACAGTACGCTATGTATGTGGTGTGATGTTGAACAATACGCTATTTAGGTGGTGTGATGTTGAACAGTACGCTATGTAGGTGGTGTGATGTTGAACAGTACGCTATGTAGGTGGTGTGATGTTGAACAGTACGCTATGTATGTGGTGCGATGTTGAAAAGTACGCTATATAGGTTGTGTAATGTTGAACAGTACGCTATGTATGTGGTGTGATGTTGAACAGTACGCTATGTAGGTGGTGTGATGTTGAACAGTACGCTATGTAGGTGGTGTGATGTTGAACAGTACGCTATGTATGTGGTGTGATGTTGAACAGTACGCTATGTAGGTGGTGTGATGTTGAACAGTACGCTGTGTATGTGGTGTGATGTTGAACAGTACGCTATGTATGTGGTGTGATGTTGAACAGTACGCGATGTAGGTGGTGTGATGTTGAACAGTACGCTATGTATGTGGTGTGATGTTGAACAGTACGCTATGTATGTGGTGTGATGTTGAACAGTACGCTATGTAGGTGGTGTGATGTTGAACAGTACGCTATGTAGGTGGTGTGATGTTGAACAGTACGCTGTGTATGTGGTGTGATGTTGAACAGTACGCTATGTATGTGGTGTGATGTTGAACAGTACGCGATGTAGGTGGTGTGATGTTGAACAGTACGCTATGTATGTGGTGTGATTTTGAACAGTACGCTATGTATGTGGTGTGATGTTGAACAGTACGCTATGTATGTGGTGTGATGTTGAACAGTACGCTATGTATGTGGTGTGATGTTGAACAGTACGCTATGTACGTGGTGTGATGTTGAACAGTACGCTATGTATGTGGTGTGATGTTGAACAGTACGCTATGTATGAGGTGTGATGTTGAACAGTACGCTATATAGGTGGTGTAATGTTGAACAGTACGCTATGTATGTGGTGTGATGTTGAACAGTACGCTATGTATGTGGTGTGATGTTGAACAGTACGCTATGTACGTGGTGTGATGTTGAACAGTACGCTATGTATGTGGTGTGATGTTGAACAGTACGCTATGTAGGTGGTGTGATGTTGAACAGTACGCTATGTACGTGGTGTGATGTTGAACAGTACGCTATGTATGTGGTGTGATGTTGAACAGTAAGCTATATAGGTGGTGTAATGTTGAACAGTACGCTATGTATGTGGTGTGATGTTGAACAGTATGCTATGTATGTGGTGTGATGTTGAACAGTACGCTATGTATGCGGTGTGATGTTGAGCAGTACGCTATATAGGTGATGTGATGCTTAACAGTACGCTATGTATGTGGTGTGATGTTGAACAGTACGCTATGTATGTGGTGTGATGTTGAACAATACGCTATTTAGGTGGTGTGATGTTGAACAGTGCGCTATGTGGGTGGTGTGATGTTGAACAGTACGCTATGTGTGTGGTGTGATGTTGAACAGTAAGCTATGTATGTGGTGTGATGTTGAACAGTACGCTATGTAGGTGGTGTGATGTTGAACAGTACGCTATGTACGTGGTGTGATGTTGAACAGTACGCTATGTATGTGGTGTGATGTTGAACAGTAAGCTATATAGGTGGTGTAATGTTGAACAGTACGCTATGTATGTGGTGTGATGTTGAACAGTATGCTATGTATGTGGTGTGATGTTGAACAGTACGCTATGTATGCGGTGTGATGTTGAGCAGTACGCTATATAGGTGATGTGATGCTTAACAGTACGCTATGTATGTGGTGTGATGTTGAACAGTACGCTATGTATGTGGTGTGATGTTGAACAATACGCTATTTAGGTGGTGTGATGTTGAACAGTGCGCTATGTGGGTGGTGTGATGTTGAACAGTACGCTATGTGTGTGGTGTGATGTTGAACAGTAAGCTATGTATGTGGTGTGATGTTGAACAGTACGCTATGTATGTGGTGTGATGTTGAACAGTATGCTATGTATGTGGTGTGATGTTGAACAGTACGCTATGTATGCGGTGTGATGTTGAGCAGTACGCTATATAGGTGATGTGATGCTTAACAGTACGCTGTATATGTGGTGTGATGTTGAACAGTACGCTATGTATGTGGTGTGATGTTGAACAATACGCTATTTAGGTGGTGTGATGTTGAACAGTGCGCTATGTGGGTGGTGTGATGTTGAACAGTACGCTATGTGTGTGGTGTGATGTTGAACAGTAAGCTATGTATGTGGTGTGATGTTGAACAGTACGCTATGTATGTGGTGTGATGTTGAACAGTAAGCTATGTATGTGGTGTGATGTTGAACAGTACGCTATGTACGTGGTGTGATGTTGAACAGTACGCTATGTATGTGGTGTGATGTTGAACAGTACGCTGTATATGTGGTGTGATGTTGAACAGTACGCTATGTATGTGGTGTGATGTTGAACAGTACGCTATGTATGTGGTGTGATGTTGAACAGTACGCTGTGTATGTGGTGTGATGTTGAACAATACGCTATGTATGTGGTGTGATGTTGAACAGTACGCTATGTATTTGGTGTGATGTTGAACAGTACGTTATGTACGTGGTGTGATGTTGAACAGTAAGCTATGTATGTGGTGTGATGTTGAACAGTACGCTATGTATGTGGTGTGATGTTGAGCAGTACGCAATATAGGTGGTGTGATGCTTAACAGTACGCTATGTATGTGGTGTGATGTTGAACAGTACGCTATGTATGTGGTGTGATGTTGAACAGTACGCTGTGTATGTGGTGTGATGTTGAACAGTACGCTATGTATGTGGTGTGATGTTGAACAATACGCTATATAGGTGGTGTAATGTTGAACAGTACGCTATGTATGTGGTGTGATGTTGAACAGTATGCTATGTATGTGGTGTGATGTTGAACAGTACGCTATGTATGCGGTGTGATGTTGAGCAGTACGCTATATAGGTGATGTGATGCTTAACAGTACGCTATGTATGTGGTGTGATGTTGAACAGTACGCTATGTATGTGGTGTGATGTTGAACAATACGCTATTTAGGTGGTGTGATGTTGAACAGTGCGCTATGTGGGTGGTGTGATGTTGAACAGTACGCTATGTGTGTGGTGTGATGTTGAACAGTAAGCTATGTATGTGGTGTGATGTTGAACAGTACGCTATGTATGTGGTGTGATGTTGAACAGTATGCTATGTATGTGGTGTGATGTTGAACAGTACGCTATGTATGCGGTGTGATGTTGAGCAGTACGCTATATAGGTGATGTGATGCTTAACAGTACGCTGTATATGTGGTGTGATGTTGAACAGTACGCTATGTATGTGGTGTGATGTTGAACAATACGCTATTTAGGTGGTGTGATGTTGAACAGTGCGCTATGTGGGTGGTGTGATGTTGAACAGTACGCTATGTGTGTGGTGTGATGTTGAACAGTAAGCTATGTATGTGGTGTGATGTTGAACAGTACGCTATGTATGTGGTGTGATGTTGAACAGTAAGCTTTGTATGTGGTGTGATGTTGAACAGTACGCTATGTACGTGGTGTGATGTTGAACAGTACGCTATGTATGTGGTGTGATGTTGAACAGTACGCTGTATATGTGGTGTGATGTTGAACAGTACGCTATGTATGTGGTGTGATGTTGAACAGTACGCTATGTATGTGGTGTGATGTTGAACAGTACGCTGTGTATGTGGTGTGATGTTGAACAATACGCTATGTATGTGGTGTGATGTTGAACAGTACGCTATGTATTTGGTGTGATGTTGAACAGTACGTTATGTACGTGGTGTGATGTTGAACAGTAAGCTATGTATGTGGTGTGATGTTGAACAGTACGCTATGTATGTGGTGTGATGTTGAGCAGTACGCAATATAGGTGGTGTGATGCTTAACAGTACGCTATGTATGTGGTGTGATGTTGAACAGTACGCTATGTATGTGGTGTGATGTTGAACAGTACGCTGTGTATGTGGTGTGATGTTGAACAGTACGCTATGTATGTGGTGTGATGTTGAACAATACGCTATTTAGGTGGTGTGATGTTGAACAGTACGCTATGTAGGTGGTGTGATGTTGAACAGTACGCTATGTATGTGGTGTGATGTTGAACAGTACGCTTTGTATGTGGTGTGATGTTGAACAGTACGCTATGTATGCGGTGTGATGTTGAGCAGTACGCTATGTAGGTGGTGTGATGTTGAACAGTACGCTATGTAGGTGGTGTGATGTTGAACAGTACGCTGTGTATGTGGTGTGATGTTGAACAGTACGCTATGTATGTGGTGTGATGTTGAACAGTACGCTATGTATGTGGTGTGATGTTGAACAGTACGCTATATAGGTGGTGTGATGTTTAACAGTACGCTATGTAGGTGGCGTGATGTTGAACAATACGCTATGTATGTGGTGTGATGTTGAACAGTACGCTATGTAGGTGGTGTGATGTTGAACAGTACGCTGTGTATGTGATGTGATGTTGAACATTACGCTATGTAGGTGGTGTGATGTTGAACAGTACGCTATGTATGTGGTGTGATGTTGAACAGTACGCTATAGTTGAACAGTACGCTATGTATGTGGTGTGATGTTGAACAGTACGCTATATAGGTGGTGTGATGTTGAACAGTACGCAATATAGGTGGTGTGATGCTTAACAGTACGCTATGTATGTGGTGTGATGTTGAACAGTACGCTGTGTATGTGGTGTGATGTTGAACCGTACGCTATGTATGTGGTGTGATGTTGAACAATACGCTATTTAGGTGGTGTGATGTTGAACAGTACGCTATGTAGGTGGTGTGATGTTGAACAGTACTCTTTGTAGGTGGTGTGATGTTGAACAGTACGCTATGTATGTGGTGCGATGTTGAAAAGTACGCTATATAGGTTGTGTAATGTTGAACAGTACGCTATGTATGTGGTGTGATGTTGAACAGTACGCTATGTAGGTGGTGTGATGTTGAACAGTACGCTATGTAGGTGGTGTGATGTTGAACAGTACGCTATGTATGTGGTGTGATGTTGAACAGTACGCTATGTAGGTGGTGTGATGTTGAACAGTACGCTGTGTATGTGGTGTGATGTTGAACAGTACGCTATGTATGTGGTGTGATGTTGAACAGTACGCGATGTAGGTGGTGTGATGTTGAACAGTACGCTATGTATGTGGTGTGATGTTGAACAGTACGCTATGTATGTGGTGTGATGTTGAACAGTACGCTATGTAGGTGGTGTGATGTTGAACAGTACGCTATGTAGGTGGTGTGATGTTGAACAGTACGCTGTGTATGTGGTGTGATGTTGAACAGTACGCTATGTATGTGGTGTGATGTTGAACAGTACGCGATGTAGGTGGTGTGATGTTGAACAGTACGCTATGTATGTGGTGTGATGTTGAACAGTACGCTATGTATGTGGTGTGATGTTGAACAGTACGCTATGTAGGTGGTGTGATGTTGAACAGTACGCTATGTAGGTGGTGTGATGTTGAACAGTACGCTGTGTATGTGGTGTGATGTTGAACAGTACGCTATGTATGTGGTGTGATGTTGAACAGTACGCTATGTATGTGGTGTGATGTTGAACAGTACGCTATATAGGTGGTGTGATGTTTAACAGTACGCTATGTAGGTGGCGTGATGTTGAACAATACGCTATGTATGTGGTGTGATGTTGAACAGTACGCTATGTAGGTGGTGTGATGTTGAACAGTACGCTGTGTATGTGATGTGATGTTGAACATTACGCTATGTAGGTGGTGTGATGTTGAACAGTACGCTATGTATGTGGTGTGATGTTGAACAGTACGCTATATAGGTGGTGTGATGTTGAACAGTACGCTGTGTAGGTGGTGTGATGTTGAACAGTACGCTATGTATGTGGTGTGATGTTGAACAGTACGCTATATAGGTGGTGTGATGTTGAACAGTACGCTATGTAGGTGGTGTGATGTTGAACAGTACGCTGTGTATGTGGTGTGATGTTGAACAGTACGCTGTGTATGTGGTGTGATGTTGAACAGTACGCTATGTATGTGGTGTGATGTTGAACAGTACACTATATAGGTGGTGTGATGTTGAACAGTACGCTATGTATGTGGTGTGATGTTGAACAGTACGCTATGTAGGTGGTGTGATGTTGAACAGTACGCTATATAGGTGGTGTGATGTTGAACAGTACGCTATGTAGGTGGTGTGATGTTGAACAGTACGCTATGTATGTGGTGTGATGTTGAACAGTACGCTATGTATGTGGTGTGATGTTGAACAGTACGCTATGTACATGGTGTGATGTTGAACAGTACGCTATGTATGTGGTGTGATGTTGAACAGTACGTTATGTACGTGGTGTGATGTTGAACAGTAAGCTATGTGTTTGGTGTGATGTTGAACAGTACGCTCTGTATGTGGTGTGATGTTGAACAGTAAGCTATGTATGTGGTGTGATGTTGAACAGTACGCTATGTAGGTGGTGTGATGTTGAACAGTACGCTATGTATGTGGTGTGATGTTGAACAGTACGCTATATAGGTGGTGTGATGTTGAACAGTACGCTATGTAGGTGGTGTGATGTTGAACAATACGCTATGTATGTGGTGTGATGTTGAACAGTACGCTATGTAGGTGGTGTGATGTTGAACAGTACGCTGTGTATGTGGTGTGATGTTGAACAGTACGCTATATAGGTGGTGTGATGTTGAACAGTACGCTATGTAGGTGGTGTGATGTTGAACAGTACGCTATGTATGTGGTGTGATGTTGAACAGTACGCTATATAGGTGGTGTGATGTTGAACAGTACGCTATGTAGGTGGTGTGATGTTGAACAGTACGCTGTGTATGTGGTGTGATGTTGAACAGTACGCTGTGTATGTGGTGTGATGTTGAACAGTACGCTATGCATGTGGTGTGATGTTGAACAGTACGCTATATAGGTGGTGTGATGTTGAACAGTACGCTATGTATGTGGTGTGATGTTGAACAGTACGCTATGTAGGTGGTGTGATGTTGAACAGTACGCTATATAGGTGGTGTGATGTTGAACAGTACGCTATGTAGGTGGTGTGATGTTGAACAGTACGCTATGTATGTGGTGTGATGTTGAACAGTACGCTATGTATGTGGTGTGATGTTGAACAGTACGCTATGTACGTGGTGTGATGTTGAACAGTACGCTATGTATGTGGTGTGATGTTGAACAGTACGTTATGTACGTGGTGTGATGTTGAACAGTAAGCTATGTGTGTGGTGTGATGTTGAACAGTACGTTATGTATGTGGTGTGATGTTGAACAGTAAGCTATGTATGTGGTGTGGTGTTGAACAGTAAGCTATGTATGTGGTGTGATGTTGAACAGTACGCTATGTATGTGGTGTGATGTTGAACAGTACGCTGTGTAGGTGGTGCGATGTTGAACAGTACGCTGTGTAGGTGGTGTAATGTTGAACAGTACGCTATGTATGTGGTGCGATGTTGAACAGTACGCTATATAGGTTGTGTAATGTTGAACAGTACGCTATGTATGTGGTGTGATGTTGAACAGTACGCTATGTAGGTGGTGTGATGTTGAACAGTACGCTATGTATGTGGTGTGATGTTGAACAGTACGCTATATAGGTGGTGTGATGTTGAACAGTACGCTATGTAGGTGGTGTGATGTTGAACAATACGCTATGTATGTGGTGTGATGTTGAACAGTACGCTATGTAGGTGGTGTGATGTTGAACAGTACGCTATGTAGGTGGTGTGATGTTGAACAGTACGCTATGTATGTGGTGTGATGTTGAACAGTACGCTATATAGGTGGTGTGATGTTGAACAGTACGCTATGTAGGTGGTGTGATGTTGAACAATACGCTATGTATGTGGTGTGATGTTGAACAGTACGCTATGTAGGTGGTGTGATGTTGAACAGTACGCTATGTAGGTGGTGTGATGTTGAACAGTACGCTGTGTATGTGGTGTGATGTTGAACAGTATGCTATGTATGTGGTGTGATGTTGAACAGTACGCTATGTATGTGGTGTGATGTTGAACAGTACGCTATGTATGTGGTGTGATGTTGAACAGTAAGCTATGTATGTGGTGCGATGTTGAACAGTACGCTATGTAGGTGGTGCGATGTTGAACGGTACGCTATGTAGGTTATGTGTTGTAAAACAATGTGATATTTTGTTTGTTTTCCGTTATTCAAGCATAAAGTAATATGGAGTTGTCAACCGTGCTCACATCAACAAATTGACGAAATAACGCAGTCGTCGTACAGACTGCTTGACAACTTGGAACGTGTGGTCTTAATTAAATAACGGCTCTAAAACAATAATCCAGGCTCTATAGATATATAGTACAAGTTCATATCAATATGCTTTATTGAAAATCTAATTCTCGTGCAAGAGAAAGTATTACATTTGACAGGTCACCAATCCCTTTAGCAATTGTTGTCTAGGCAATGTGTGTAAATTGTTTTGTGATTGTGGAGCTAGGGATGAAGCAAGATGTTATAGTTTTACTTTCATTCCACATATATCCATACCACTATATAATTTCATAATAAGAAACGAAATAAACGAAATAAGTTTAATTTTATAAACCATTAAAATTGTCATTCAGCAAATGAGTAATATTATGGTTGTCATTATCCAGATCCAAATACGTTCTTGTTTTTTGAAGTTTAGCAGAGTTTGACCCCTGTCCTATACAATATACTTACTTCGATCTATGGTTAGCTGTGTTATTTCCACTCTCTTTCCGTCTATCCACTATACGGCATTAATGAAGGCACATTTGTGAATCCATTTGGGAATATGACAGCTGCAATTGCACCGTGTTAACTCTAATAAGATGCGTGGAAGGTAACTAATGAAGCCATTTACAAGAGACTGCTACGTGACGTGTCAGGCCTCCATGCAAAACGAGCACACGTTATAACTTAACCATTTGTTCAAATAGGCGTGAGACGAAATTTTTGTTAACAATATCTCTGGGCGTTAGCGTTTTGAAGAAAAAAAATCATAGACGGTGCCTCTTAGGGCGTTTCTGTAACAGTCACACTATAACACACGCATAATAAAAACAAATACGTGTAAAAGCACACAGAATTCTTTAAATCATGGCTTTTATACGTAAGGTCCGATACTTAATTTATATTGAGAACCGGGAAAGTGCTGTTAATTAGTAAGGGTGCAATTTACACGATCGTTACATCGAATGAAATATACATTAGTAAGTGAGTAGTTGTACTAAGTGTTTACTGAATTGGCCAGTCTCACCCTCTAGTGTACTAATTAATGCTGCACTTTTATAAAACCTCGTAATCAATACGCCTACTTAACAGAACGAATTTGTCGTCCAGTATCGCTTGGGAATCCACGCTTTTTTAAATTTAATTAATCTTTTAAAATTGCGAATGGATGCATTACGCTTCTGCGGGCAATTCTTTACGAAAGCAAGACACACATATATCGAATCATATGTTATGTTATGTTATGTTATGTGTTTGAAGTAATTATAGTCAATGTACAGCTAGTGTTCCCATGTTCCCATATACGTTACACGTCCACTGATACCAGCAACAACACGCACGCATTGTTTAACTTTATTCAGTTCATTATGGGCGTGACTTAACCAACAGTCTAAGCTAATATGTACCCGGTACTCCATGTACAAGTGTTTACATCACTCAATATGAGGAGAGAAACAACACGTTAAACTCACTGAATACGCTGACATTTTTGATATAATTCTTTCAATGTATAAGCCATCTAAATCTAAGGATTTGCTGTCTTTCGCGTCAGTCCTCTGTTGGTTTACATTATGTCTTTATTTTATGTAGTCTGTTGTCGCTGTTTGTGGCTTTTTTGGCATCTCCTTTGACGCTAAAACACATGAACATCAATGTATTTTCCTTTTTTTTAGATTTGTACTCAATTATTGTTTATTTGCACAATCTGTAATGAATTTACTTACACGGACAGTTATTTGAAAGGCGTCTGGATATGTTTGACAAAACTAACATCAGCTGTTTGTTTTATCTCTCCATCCTTCCACTGTACAAGAGTATAAATGAGACAAGTTCGCTCTCTTTCATTTAAAAAGCTTTTCTGCTGGCGGCGGGTTCACATCGAGCGACAATACAATCGATAACCGCAGAGTGGACATTATCTAACAGGCAGAGATAGGGCGGCCATACAGCTGTGACATGGGGTGTTGCCGACGAAGGAATGGTTTCCGTCAATTACCAATACATAATATATATTTGCTATTTTGCTTGGGGTCATACACTGATAAGAAGACAGTTTACCAGGTCACGTGTGTGAGGTGCTTCCAGGAATAGTGAGATATAAAGTATTATACACTTTTATTAAACCACATTTAAGAAAGTGGGTGTGGCTTATCTGTGGGTAATTTGCATACTGTAATTGTCACCTTACTTTTGATTTTCATTAAACACTCAGTGAGTATGAAATAGACAACTCCCACTCCGCTGGGTAATTAAAACTCGCCACGTGATTTGGCAAACACACACTACGGTAAACACTGCATGTACGTGTATATAATTGATTAGAAACTTTACTCACCATATATGCTGTTTTCCTCTTCGCACATGCCAAACCGAGCACTCCGCAAATTATGAACTGAAAATAAATAATATACTCACAAATATTATTAATTCAATGACAACAGTACGGTATAAATGTGATTACGTTATGGGATGTAGTGGTATATTGATTGTTTTATACCACATGTGTTGTAAATTACTAATACCTCAATGTGGATAACATACCGAAGGGATTGAAAGGAATTCATATGACGTCACGAACTACGCGTTATGGCGTAATGTATTGTACTAGTAAACAGTATATAGCCATGACTGATTCACCGGTTGATTGATTGATTGATTGATGGATTGAATGACAATAATCTGTATAAGGTTTATTAGTTTGCACCATGCATTTTTACAACACTGTGTGAAATAAATGGCCAGCATTTATTTGTTTTCACTATCCGAACCCATTTTCACCTTGATTCAGGAAATGCACTTAATGTCCGAACACATATTCACCTTGATTCAGGAAATGCACTCCATAGTGCCCTTGCATCTTAAAAAATTGAACGCATATTCCAACAAATGAACTCAATGTGTCAGTGCTTCAATAATTAAATAATTCAATGATTTAAAAAATGATCTGCATGTGTGCCGTTGTTTCAGCAATCTAAACTATAGTCCCCTTGATTTACCCTTGGTTTAACAAATTAACTGAACGTATGCTATTGTTACAACCAACTGAGCCTCTGTTACCTATTGTTTAACAGATTAACTGCATGTGTGACCTAGCTCCAACTAACTGAACCCATAATATCCTTGATTTAACAGATTAACTTCATGTGTGACCCTTCTTTAGCCATTTGAACCAATATTTCCCTTGATATTTAGAAATAAACTCCATGTGTGACCTTGCTTCGACAAATGAACTGACCCTCTATTTTCGTTGATTTAACAAATGAACCCCGTTTGTGCTCTTCCTTCAACCGACTGAACGTCATGGAGTCACGTTTTACTGAACTTCCACTTAATTGCTCATTTATCAAAACATAGTGTAACTTGCATAATAGAATACTAGTATACGTAGCTGACGTTGGCGTTACATTTACGTAACAACACAGTACACGGGTACAATATGCCTCAACACAGTAGAGGCTTTAGTCGAGTTTATTGCAAACGTCACGAATTAATTTGAATATTACATCTAGCATGAAATGTACGCAATCGGGAAATGACGCATGAATCCGTTACGTGTTATCGGTAGTAATGTGCGATTTCACTGGAATTTAATTGACCCACACTGCAGTGCGCTGCCATGTACGTACGTCAACCCAGCGTACTGTTTATAGGACGAGTCTGTCAAATATACGTTGAAGGAAAGCCATGTCATTTTATGACGTCATTTAATTGGTACAGTTTTTTGCTTTGTTTGAGAAAATAACCCAATGTACATATTAAACGCGGAGACTGGCGGTAATTGCAGTCGAACGAAGTGTTTAGTTGCTATAGTGATAATGGCAGTCAGTACCAGGGAAGTAGATATAATCACCCGAAAATGCTTGCGATGTACTGCTTCGCGTAATATTCAATCAACTGGTCTAATTATGCTGATATTATCACGTGATCATCACGTGCCGCTGGATACTTGCCGTAGACCAACCTAGACTTGAGAATCAGGATGATCTCAAACACAAAATAAGGAATATTAAATATTATGTATTGTGGACTCTTTCGCACTGTCACCTCAACCCCACTGTTCCATTACAGGTGGGGTTTCACAGTTGGTGGGGTGTAAATCTTGAATGTGAATAAAGTACATTAAGAAAATAGCGGGCGAAATTATCCCCTGTATACTAGAAAGATGTCTATCACTGGCAGGTTTTATGTTTAAGACGAAGCGCCGCATACTGGTGTGTAATGAAACACGTCTATATTTAGATTTTTGCGTACGCAATTTCTTTTTCGATCTAATCTGGGGCTTAATTACAACTTTTATGCTTTAGCTGAACTTTATCGCTTTCTGCCAAGAAGTAAACGTGTGTTGAATTGATAACAGCAATACTAGATGCTAGAAACACTTACTGCCCACATTTTCCGGGTGACGCTGATTATTAGAATGACGATGCAATGGTGAGATGATGATGATGACTTGTATGTGTTGAATGCGCACAGTGGCATGATACTGCCGCTTTGTTCTCATAATTTTTCGCTGACGAAGCTAATGAGAAGTTCAATCGTTAACAGTATATGCACATGGAAAATATAATTGCTCTAAATGAGGGGCAAGTAATTAAAAAAACGCGAATCTTTACAATAAATCCCTCGGGGTACACTATAGAGTAGCACGTTCCGTCGTTCGCCTCGTTCATTTCACATCTCCGTCAATATACCAGTATATATGATAATAAGTATCGATTACAAGTGATAATTAATTTATATTGCACAATAGCTGGTCATACTCGGAGTTGAGCGAGCGTAGCAATTTGGGCGAGCCCAATGTTTACTCCGCTAACGCAAATTAGAACTAGTGAATTGAGTGTAGATAAACACGGTCAGGTAAAATAGAATTATTTCGTTTGAAGAGGATTAATATGTACTGGGCATACACTGCAGCGCGCTATACAAATCTACGCCGCGTCCATTGCGGTGCTGTATGCCTTAGGGTAGTATATAATACAGTTGGTATTTATTAAAATGAATGGAATAAATAAATTCAATTAAATCATTTGAAAATGTGAACTTTGACCCCGTAGCAAGTCTGATTTGCACTTCCGGAGAGTGTTAATACTATTTCGTTTTTTGTTTATCACGTCTACAAAATAATACTAAAATGCGATGTTCTGAACTCTACTGATAGTCCATTTATAGGTAGTCGAACCGAACAAATTCCACTACATATTGTTAAAAATGTGTGTTACAAATTGTTTAAGGGATTTACTGAAATATACGGACGCGGTAAAACATACAACGTAACAGCGTATCTTTTTTTTTTTTTATTCTGAGTCTTCTCTCGCAGTTAATGGAGTGCCCTGGATAAGTATGAATGCATATCTACGAAGTCTACTCTCAACATCCGGGATATTGCCAGTTCTAACAAATATATATATATGTATATTGCGTCGACCTCGCCGTTATAATCAAATAAGTGTTCGCTATAGAGTGAATCGACCTCTAATTAAACCTGTGTGGCAAAAACGAAGGGCGTCATTCAAATCCCGTGCGAATATTAATTAGGATGATGATACTTATACCGTCTAGTACCATTGTCTAAATTGATATAAAGAACCCATTTCAAAGAGACTGACTATGATCTTTATTGTCGCTATGGAAACGTTTGTAAGAAATACAGCTCATTTAAGCTCTGAATTCTAGTCGGTTTAAAATTACTGAATATCGGTAATGAGTGTGTCAGTGTTCTTTAGTTGAATATTCTGATGAGGTGTGGGCTGGGCAGTAACAAACTGGTTGCTTTTAGTGATTCTCACTTAATAAGATTAATCAGTTATGATACAACATAACATATATAACCTATCAGACCTAATCCTAATCTTATACATTGTATTCATTTTTATTCTTAGTATTTGTCTGTCCACTACTTTCACGAATCCACGTACCTCATTGGCAGTAAACATTAAAAACAAGTCCACTATGGCCCGCATACACCTATCTACCAACGCATCAGGGTGGGTCCCCGCACAATATTCAGTTCATCAAGTGGCAATACTTGATTACATTGTAACAACGGCGTCATAATATACACACATACACTCATGGTTAATATTACTATAGTACAATGCAATTAGTAGACATTTATATACACAATTTCTGTAATATATTAGATATCCAGTTTATGTCGAAATAATAATTGTGATTGACTGACAAATACATTTTATTCAAATTGAATTGGGAAGGACACACTTGAGCGCAAGTAAATGCCCTCCCATGTACGGGGCAGCTGTGGTGTCATATTAAGCTATAGAAATTGCTTTTTAAATCACACTTAGCTCAGAGACTGTAATATAAGAAGAATGCCGACCACTGTACAGGTGATCGTAATAAAATACAGTGAGGCATTTAATGCTAGTAAAGTTGTGTAATACTCACACATGCTCCGCTCCAGACTGGCGACACGGTATGGGCTAACCACATTACGGCCCTAGATGAGGATATAGCTCCAACGCCGAATGAGATCAGCCCTAACATAATGTGAGTCACTGCCAACACGGCCAGCGTAGTAATTACGGAACACATTCTGATGGTTTAGCATAGATAAATTCCTCTTTACAGCGTTTCAAGCAGTTGCTTCTTTACATCTTCTCCTGATCTTTGCAGATGACTTCTATTAAAATGAGAAAACACGACGCCCCTTGTCAGTTCGTGAAGTTGTACTCCGCATGTACGCGTGAGTGGTCGTTATTTCTACTGGCACTATCTGGAGTTAAAAACCTCTCTCACTATATATACAAGAAGAGAGAGATTGTAAACATGAAAGCTTTCATGGTTTTCAATAAAGTAACTGAACACAAAAGAAGTTTCCAAAATAGTATGTTACCTATATAATGGTTACCCTCGGTAAAATTATTTAAGAGTTCGTGAACTCGTTTTCACACCAAGTTGTCACTCCAATGAACACTAATTACATAGGTACATGCTACCAGTATACGAACAACCACAGTCTTCGTCAAATTCGTGCTCAGTCGCTTGGGTATATGATGTGTCCATACGAGACCAATTCACACAGTCACCGCTTCGTACTGTGCCTCACCGTTCACCTGCGTCGAATCATAAATACCGGGATCGCGTAATATGACGATATGCAAATGACTTGACAACTCTTATTGCTCTGTATTACGATAGCCATCGTGGACGGTGTTGTGTACGAATGACGGTACAGCTAAATACGTGTATATACACCGCACGTACACGTTATATGTTAGAGTAATGCACTGCGCAATCGATGGTTCAAATCGAAATGAACACAAACGGCGAGCTCCTACCTATTGGCAATCGAAGCTGACGATGTACATTAACAACTTAAGGCGTAGAGTGATGTAAGGTTACCATGGTGATCGTTTGACTATAGCTCTACGTCTGAGTCCAACGTGGGAGATTCAGTATACATGTATGCCGGTGATAAACGGTAAACATGACGCTGATTTGCCAGTCAGTCTAAACTGAATGATTGCGTGTGATTTGTCTTCAAATTGCGACGAACGCAAAGTAGACTATTAGAAGAGCAGAACCGAATGAATTATAAGTAGGTAGCTGTGTCTGAGGGAACGGTGACCACTGGGCACGGTCGAAATCTGATCTCACGTGCAATGTCAGTGTATTAAACCCAGGTATATGAATTCTGAGCTTATAGAAGTACTACGGGAGCTTTTATAATTAGTATTGTGGACTTTCGATACAAGATGTATACAATGACTCGGCCAGCGGCATTATTGTGATCGGCTGTGTTTAATTTTACTCAGTAATATCTATGTACGTATATATCTAGTAACACTATTGCAGCTCTGTTTCCTTTTGTCTTCATAGTCTTTCAAAATAGTGATAATCCTTCCCCGGCAGTTAGGAGTCGAGGAATAAACCTCAAAACAGAGACTATATACAATATTGGTACTGCTACTGTACTTTAAATTTAACAACGTCGCCTGAATTCGGTTTCTTTGATTAACTTTTTTTTAGTATAGAATGAAACACGTATCCTGGGGACGTTGCTATTGAATAGGGTATGGCACGTAAGATCAAAAGCCTCGGTGTTGTAGCTACACCTTTTGTTAAATAGGCAAACTAACAAACAATTGTAGAGCGTTAACTTGTTTGTCCCAATAATAGAAAGGATATGTGTCCAGTGATATTATTTACATTTAGAATTGAATCTGTCTAGAAATAACGCGTTCGAATCTTGGTTTCACTGAGGTCGTATCGCTGCCGTTTCGGGTTAAACAAGACCTCCGTCGATGTACACCTGGCGCAATGATGCCCCGTAAGTGACATTTACGCAAGGCGGTCCTCAATGGTATCGATGTAGAAGTAGACGAAGCGAACCCTGGACAATTGTCTCTTAATACATTTACCACTGAGTTGGTTTGGAGGAAATTACGGCACATGTGCCTTGCATAGTTAATTATTTTTAGTCGGAATCCGACATCCGGTAGTGCGCTTTACGGAAATTTGGAATGAAGTGACAGTGATGTGTGGGCAGTTATCAATGGGATATTAACTGCATTATTTATAATATCGTATCGGTGCAAGTTGAAAGCCTAATATTACGAGATCAGTGAGCCCTTACACCGCGAGAACCGCCCAAACAAGGTAACCAAGTGTAAAATGGCATACGAGTCGAAATTCAATTTGGTTATGGTGAAGCACCGCGGGCAAAATGTGTAAATTAAAGAATCAGCCCCCTCGCATCACGAGGTTAATAGAAGTTGGAAAGCGTGGAATGCGGTTGCCATGGAAATGATGCAGGATGTGTCACCTTTTGACATGCGAGAAGACATGTTGTAATTGATGTACGTTTGATCGCATGTCACCCATTTAACATTCGTCGCGTTATCTATTACGTTAACATTGGTTATGTATGTGTGTTTCATTTCCTAGTCTACGGCATGCGATCAAGATCCACGCGGCGACTTCCGTGTCAGCGAAGTTCAACTCGTAATGTACACACGGAGAAATAAACATAAATCATGATTAGACACTTCACTAACGATGGTTTCCACAGTCAGAGTGAATCTGGCAGAAAGATTACAAGTTTCTGAGAGTATAACGCTTTAAATACGCCTTCCCCGTATGTTGTATGTCCACATTGAGATACAAGTCTCGTTTCTGTCAAAGTTTTCCTTTCAGCCGACATGAAGGCATGAAGGAACATGTAATACTGTTATTGGAGTCACTCTAGATAATTTGCAAGGTTGTAATCGCCGTCATATAAATTGTGATTTTTCAAGACAGCAGAAAAAAACAACTCAAAAAGGTCACTCCATCAATGCCCTTAAATGTTTTCCATTCGTTTTGCTTTTGGTAATGGAATGTACATTTCAATTGGTCTGTATCGCGCATAATAGCAACTACAAACCATTACGAGTCTAGAATTTACCTAATTATCCCTAATGTCTTCGGTACTAGCTGCAACTCGCCTGGGTATGTTTAATTGCACTACATGATTACGGCTGTATTAAGAAAGTATGATGGCTTACCACATAAAAGGTTTTTTTTATACAGAAGTGGCCGGCTTTTACACGCAATTATGTCAAAACTACGCCGACATTAAATGCAGTGAAATATATAAGGGAACGTTTGAAAATGGAAAATGAGGGCGCATTCAGATACAATAATGTACTATATAAGTATAAACAAGTGCAAGCTAACTCAAAACGCCAATGGAGACAACCAATTGACAAAAGTACAGTAAAGGAGAGTTCTATAATATTTTTTTAATATCAGACTCAAACGAACCATTAATATGTTATGTTAGTGTACGATCTACTTGGTCTCTAATGAGTCGATTTTACGCTGATGATATTCACTAAGGTTCAATGAATGAGAGAATACAAACACGATCAGGCTTTATTACAAACGATAAGTGCGTCTATCAAAGCAAACGCAAATTGTAACCGTGTCTTCTCGCTTAGGGGGGATAAAACAGTATGGCCATAACGATCCCAATTTCCATTTTAATGATTCCCACGAGAACCGATGGATTTAGTTTTAATGCTTGTGCGCACGTGTAGTTAAATAAAATGATACATGTTTGAATTGTCTCCGATCCGCATGGCATTTTACATCTTTAGTTTGCTAGCAAACAAGACGATGAAGCTCGACAGCTAAACCATACTGCTCCGAAATGGCTTGCCCCCAAAGGCAGTTAAGAAGTAATTGCTTTAGAATTGCGTCATTATTCGGACACGCAGTCCGGAAATCAGATCCAGTAAGGCAATTGTCAGCTAGGTGCAGAGATAAATAAGACCAATTACCCCAGGATGAATAATTAAAGACAGGGATAACAGCGACAACGTCGTTTGCCAGACAAACCATCTACTGATGAAGCAATACACAAATAATGGATAATTGTAATGGACCCCAGGAAATGGAATTTGTTAGTTTGATGACCCTTACCAATTACCGAATAATGACCATAATAAAATCCGCTTCCTGGTGAACATTAAAAATATATTTTTTTCACATTCCCCACTTATGATTAAATTGTTAATTACGTAACATATTATCTAATTACACGCGTGTTCGTGGTCAGCATACAGCGGCGATGTAATCAGTTTCCTAAAAATACGATTTGCCAAGCTTAATATAGATTGAGTTTGGTACACGTTATCCATACACGATGACGAAACATACCATACATATGTATTCATACTGTGCCACCATGCCATAGTATTGATTCTACACTATCGAGACAATACATTTAATCAACAAACTGATGCGATTACTTTAAAAATCGGAGGAAGAACTTCATATCTTCGATCAGTAATATTTGTAATAAAATAACAATATCTAGCTGGAAAAATAGCATCGATTGTATTACGCCTTACTGCGTGGCTAGGCCCTGGTATGCCATATTTGGATAACATCGGTCAATATAAGATACTCAATTATATAAAACGTGTGTTACCTTTTACTGTTATCCAATTTGGTGGTGATAGCTGTGTTCGCAATAAAACAACACAGAGTGACGTATACAGGAACTCAATATCGAATAGTCTCCCTTTGAAAGCACCGCAATAATGAAGCACAGATTGTTTGCCGAGATGAACAAAAATATTTCACATACATCGAAAAGTTGTTATTTTTTTCGTTTGCATTAATACATCGACTGGCAGTGACGAAAACAACTTCTGCTTCAACGGTTCATCGAAATCGGCATTTCAAGAAATAGTTTTGACTGAAATTATACCTATCTGACAATAGCAGTAGCGGCTAGAATAACTACATTCTGTTACATGCCTAACAACGTTTCATTGAAAAGTACCTGGCGACATTCCATCAGTCGAGTATACTCCCCAAGGTTCGCTCGTGGAAAACAGGTTACAGGGGTCGCGCATGTAATTATTTTTTTTATTGATGCCAGACAGTGTTACGCGTTCGGTAATCAATATTCACCTCCCATGGGATGCGTTGTATGTTGACACTGTAGCATATCCACAGTAATGAACTCTGTTTGACAACAGCGGCTGCAAGTAGTTCAGTGTGTGCGGGGGTCAACTGAGCCGCGGTATGTAAAAGCTGATATTGAACATAAAATCTAACAGAGAAAACCTTCCCACTGCTGGGACACCGATTTTGCTACATCACTTGAGAATAATTTAATAACCCATTAAAAACCTCGTCATTTATTAGTAGTAATTAAGTTAAATCCCCAAATACCTTTGAACGAAACACAGAGAGCTTTGGCAATATCCGGGAGTGGGCATTGCCCCTAAGTTATCTGAAGCAATTTCCCCCTCACAATGTTCATCTATTGAACGTCTGCTTCGATGAGTTTTAGCACGTTCACGTACGATGGAATACCCGAAAACTTCGACTCTTTACATTTCGAGCAATTGAGAGATCATGTACAACGAAATACTGCCATTGTTCAACAACAAGAAAACGACGCGTGATCACGTATTTTATCAGCCGAAGGGATTCGAGAAACTTTAAACTCCCGAAAACACAGGCCATGGGAGCTGTAATTCTTACAACTCAAACAATTATTACAGTAATAATTTCAATCGTTTTGATAGTATCGGGCACCAAACACATTTACATACTGAAGTATCTATATAAGAGGCCAGAAAGACACAAAACTAAAAGATAAAAAAAAAACATTGAAAAGACAACATCCACTAGAATCGAGCCACCGCGCAGCTGCAGGGGATTTCTTCTTAGACTGATTCTCCGATGGAATTATCATCACAATGGTGCCTGCTTACTTGTGACTGTCAGTCACGCACGCAATTTATTTCTTTGTCACTCTCGTTGAATTTACCTTTATGCGTGAATTCTTTGTGAGAAAGGAATTCGTTTAATAAAATGATTAGCTAAATTAAAGCTATGCGGTAAACTGTAAACTGAATAAACCCAACTCCCACTCAGGAGTGCAGCAAAACGTGGTGCTTGTAGTAGGCGATATGGAGATGTTGAATTGAACTCTGTATTACCTCTCGCAAACATGCTCTAATTCCTTATTCTATTATTGACACTGCTAATATAAGTGTTGATTATATACAAGATGTTCTGAATGTGTTCCCTCGAGATGTGTTGTGTAAAATAATAAGGGCACTTCAAATTGGCACAATCCAAACATTTCTTTTTGGGGCTGAGATGCATTGCTGTGAAATGTTTGGAATCCTCTGTTGTTAATCTACGAACATTACACCGCTTACATCTCATAAATGCGAACTGTAAAACTGTCCACAGTGACACGTGTTATGGTTCCGGTTCTCAACCACCATCCTACAGTGAACACAGCAATTTTGAAGTGCATTAAAAGTTTGCATATTAAATATAGTCTTTACGGAGAACTCACTTCCCGCTCCATAGTAAAATGGATTATGGAATATTGTTTTTTTTGTATTATTACGACACGCTCCGTCAGGTAATTGACTTATATCCATGATAATGTATATTAATATTGTTTACAATATTGTTTTCTTGTTGAACTATATGACAGAGTATCACGTGGTCAAAATTGTTACGTGTATTCACAGAAGATGTCAGATTTTTTTTGTTTTGGCTAGCAGTTTTCAGTTTTGGATAAGCAATGTTACGTACAGAAATTTACTTTTTTTGACACCTGGCAAATAAAAACTAGTATTTACAATTTTCTGGATGTATGAAATTTAATTATATGTGAGTTTAATAAAATCCTTTACTAGTTCCAACATTACCATAATAAACCAACGAAGATGTACTAGAATTATTTAATTATTATTATTATTATTATTATTATTATTTAATACTTTTTATGCGAGTGGCATCTGAAAATTGGTTGAAAACCAAGGAGCTACGAGAACTGTTCTACATTCTCTTCCATCATCGTGTCCACTATATTTACTGTATACTAGTGCTGGTTGTGAATCAGGTATATACATAAGTAATTTAATTACTCTAATTTTAATTTTATTACATGTTCGAGGTGTTTAATAATGACAGAAGTGATTAACATCATTATCATTCAAGTTAATTTATCTGGAATTTTATTCACAAGAAAACGACTCGACTGGCCAAATTTATTTGTGATTCAAGAAGTATACATCAAGAAAAATATTTCATAACTAAATTCATCTAAAGTTTGCAACAGTGACATAAGGAACCCGGGCAGCTAATCACACTTGATTGGTTTATTCAGATGATGTTCAAGAACTCTACAAAGAAAACACCAAAATACTTTATTCAGATTTGTGTTCAAGAAGTCCACAAAGGAGACACTCTTTCATCGTGCTGGGTGCCGCCTTTCAAATACTGTTAAAAAAAGATGGGATTATTATATTACACTGTGGGGTGGTATTTGTGATATAATCAACCATTTTGTCATGACAGATAATTCGATAATCAATAACTCTATAGCATGATACTATTTCTTCAACATTTGTTGTCGTCTTTCATCGAGACCTACACAGGCCGGGGAATTCCCTGCACTATCTTGCCAATGCTGATCGCCTTTCAGATATTCTTATATTCAATATCTCAACACCGAGGACACACTGGTTGCTTTCTTTCATATGGTGTAAAACATTGTGATCTTTAGAATAAGGCGAGAATTTCAATATGCGTGTTGTGTTATTTCATATATTTAAAGGGCGGCAGTCGTCACGCCGCGTCCTGTTCGATATGGGATTCATAGCGATGTATACAACGCGTGTAAAATACATTGTTTATTTACATGAAAATTGAACACGCGCTGCGCGACGACCACCGCGCTTTAAAGAATAAGAACACTGTATTATCATGAACTGCACATACTTTTATAAAATACTGGTTGTATACAGTCAGCGATGTAATCATCATGCACTTCACAACAGACGATATCACTGCATGACTGTGTTCTGGTCACAGAGGGTGTAATCACCAATGACAATACTAACATTTCGTCAGATTGGTTACATTTTTCTGTGACTGACATGTTAATATATGGCCTTGTCTTCACGACAAACCTCTGATTGTAAATATTCGAATGATGTAATCATCAAAACACATTTCATCTATATGAACTGCAACAATTTAGCATTATTCCATGACTGTCACAATGTTCTACATAATCATCAAGACCTCCACACCAGGAACACTTTGTTCGTTTCACTGGTTTTCTTTTGTTGATAGTGCAATCATTACGTCATTGACAGTTGGACACTGGTTTTCTCCGTTCTAGTGATAAAATTATTATACATCCAACAACGGGGACACTAGTTTGCCATGCTGGTTACCAGAAGACATAATCACTCAAGAACATAATCATAAAAAGCTACACATCGGAGAAAGTAGTTTCTTTTTTTAGATGATGTAATAATTAAAAGCTCAAACTATTTTGTGATGCGGATTGCAATCTATGAAACTCCACACCGAGAACTCTAATGTCACGCTGCTCGCTTTCTTTCAGATGAAGTTATCATCCAAATTCCATCAGAAACTCTATTCCATTGTGTTCTTTCAAATGATGCAATTATGAATTTTTCCACATCTGGAACACTATTGTATCACCATGGTTGCCATTTTTATCAAGCTTATTATATTATGTCATACCACGTGATCATTACGTGCTGATTACCATAATTCATACACAATTATCATGAACTGTATATTAACAATAACCACGAATCATTAAACTTGTTGTATACTTGGTTGATGTAACTATCGCGAACACCGAGAATAATTGCAATTGACACCGTTTCGGCATGGTCTTCACATATTTCAGATTACGTAATCTAAAACTATTTAATCATATTTCATGATTGCCTGTATTCAATTTATGTAGTCATCTTGTATGGCATACAAATTCGTCTTTATGAACTGAATGGGAATATTATTTTAATCACACGGGTTGCAGGCCCGTAGTTTGGGGAGGTTCGGGGGGTTCGGTCGAACCCCCTAAATTTTGGAAGTGAATAGATTTATTATCGTAGATTAGAACATAATAAACAAACAGTATTAATTAAAAAAAAATATCATCGTTTAAATCACTTGACTCAGTGAGGTAACTATCAGATTCAGCAGCTGATGTTAAATATTAAAACAACATTGAAAAAATAATGTAATTGTAGTCATTCTATGAATGATGTGGTGGTCCTGAATAGGGCCGTTTGTCTTGTGCGAGTGTGTTCGCTCAGTTAGTAAAGTGTCGAACGGGATTGACACAACACGACACTGTACTTTCCTAGTTTGGTTCATTAGTTTTGTATTTTTAAATAATGGCATATATACTTTTTTGTTGCAAATGTATCAGCCAAATGTAGTCAACTTATTGTATTAGTACGTGTAGCCTCTGTTATTGAACAATAGTGTATAGCTACGGATTCAACAGATCATTAAAAAAATGCCGAAGATTTATCATCACGAGTTGTATAGGTCGAAGAGCTCATTGCAGCCAACAATTTACCCCACTGTGTTGCTTCAGCACTGAAACTATGCGACGAATCATATTTTTCAAACATATTTTTTTACACGTTTTTTGTTTTGATGTCTTAGAAAATTTACTATATTTTTAGTGGGTTCATAAAAAGGAGATGTAGTCATTGAAGTCTATTGAGACCGCTGCTAAACTTCCACTATATGTATATTATTTACCGCCCTCTAAAAACAGATTTACAATGAACCAAAACATTTACATACTGTAAGAAACATATATGGTATGCCATTGATTAGTGCATTTAATTTGTTTGATGCAATCATTGTTCCAGCTATTTCTTATAGTAGCGATATTGAGGTACAAAATCGAGAGGGTACAGACAACATTTTGCAGATATCTACTTAGCGTTAATAGTTGTACTAACAATGTAGCGATGTTGGACGAATGAAGAAGGCTGCCATTATGCTGTGGTTATTTTAAGCGTTGTATCTCATATTGGTTAAAATTAGTTGAAGTAAAAAATAGCTGGAACCCCAAAACATGTTATATCATGCTTAAACGATTAGACGAAACCGGCAGACTTACTTGGGATACCCACATAAAAATCGCCTGTTCAAATATGGTTTCGGCATTGTCTGGTTTGAAAAACAAGTTGAAGATACTGCAAATTTCTTAGAGATATTTACTCAAAGAATAAAAACAATTTGTCAGCAAGAATGACATGCCTCAATTTCACAATCATCCAGGCTGTGTACTTTAGGGAAAATCAAAGTAGTATTTAAACCTGGGAGATTTATTGGCAAGCAATTATAGACTAAAATATATACTGACGAGTTTTCGCTGTTTTGGCCATAAAAATAATGTTGAATTAGGTAGACACACAAAAATATAGTTAGATCAATAAATTTTTAGTTTTTGCAGTGATATGCTTGAATTTAGCATGGTAGAAAATGAAATTCACTTTGTTTTTATATGTCCATTTTAAATGATCTAAGGGTTGATCTTTTGTCAAATAATGCAATATGCAATTTTGCAAATACTGACAGTCTGGGCTTACTTCGTCGCTACACAAACTGCCACACCATTTATCAACTAGTTCTGTATCTTTTAAAAGTTTTCGAGCGACGAGATGAAGATTAATCCAGCTTAACTTAGTACCATATGTTTATATGGATGTTGAATGTATTGTTTTTAAAACGTGGTATGCACTTTTCTACTCATTACATTTTCTACAATGGGCTGAGGCCCTGTACAGAAATAAAATTACATAATACAAAATTGACTAATACTAAAATGAATAATTGTAGACAGATTTCGACAGGAAATCGTGTCACTTTTATGTGCGCTAACATCTGCGAAGAGCGAAAAAACTCGTAAGTAGCCTTCTACCTTAAAATGCTTAGACAATAATGCTAAGATACGTATAGTCTTGTCTTTTTTGTGTACAGCATTTTTCCGTAGTGGATCTAGGGTGTGGGTGCGTTTGTCTGTGGGTGGGGAATGGCTCAGGACCCCTTCTCTAAAATCATATGGTAAAACAGTTCAATGATGTTATGTGAAATAACTTACCAACGTAACACAAAGTAAACCAATTGAATTTAAAACCGAGAATATAAAAATGCCTGTAACAGAGCTCAAAGACACTTTTTAATATTATAAAATTCACACGTTTCACGTCAAATATATTATTTTTGTTTTCGAACCCCCCATTCAAAAGTGCTGGCTACGGGCCTGGGTTGCCTACTTTTGTATAATATATTCATCCAGGGACACAGTGCAAGTTGCATACATTCATATAAAGTAATTATCAATACATCTTCAGTGGGACACTGTTATTTACACTGTTTTTGTGCTAGTGTATCTCGGGCTGCCATCTTTCACGCTGCTAATGCTGGATGCCTGTTTCTTCTGACTTTATTTCAGACTGACTTCACAACGGGCACATTGCAATAAAAATATTAATATAAAACCATTTTTCTGTGTCACCAGCTATTTCAATACCGCTACAAGTGATTATTTCATAACTTCAGTAATTAAAACAATAAAGATCATTAATTAATAACAATGCTTTTGTAATTAATGAGTATTCATCAATACGTTGCTACAACAAAAAAGGAATTGTGGGTAGAACGTACATAACTTGCATTTCCATACGTTGATACTAGCTTATTCAAAGTGGAAATTTCACACTGGCATCAAATCAAATATGCGTTATAAGTAGAAAAGATTAAGTTGTTGCACTGCTTATATCAGTTGATCTAAAAAGGAATTTAGTGTAATCTCATATTGGTCAAGGCTGGGGTGACAAAAAACATTTCAATGCGAGAGTACAGTTCAGTAAATAAGGTTTCCGTGTTAAATGATGCCAATAAACGGGCACAGAGTGGACTAAATCTGCAATGGTTCCGTCTGTCCCCCAGCATGACCCCCAATCAGCTAGAAATGGACAATAAGTGTTTAATACGACATACATATGATAGATATAAGTGATGTGTGCGGGCGTAAGAAAGTGAATGACATAATTATTTTATCTCGAGAGCTATTAAATAGTGAAAACCCGAAGAGAGAACTGATTACACATATGCACTCAATTTAGAAGAACTCGTTTAGTCTGAATAGTAAGTTTATTAGAATAATCTTCATCAGGGACTCTTCTTATAGAAACGACACTTCCCGCTAAGACCCTCGCTATTATAATTTTAATAACATAATTCTGAAGCCATATTGTAAGAGCAATATCAGCACGCACGGATGCAAGCGTCCTCTTCATGGTAATTATTGGTTGGTATCTCCCATGATGTAATTGTCAGTCAATACTTTACCAAGAAGACGAGTTATGTTATAGATGACGAAATAAAAAGCACCAACCAATCACCGCTAGCGGTTTCTATTCCGGACACATGATTGGAACATGGGCTTTAACACAAAATGGGGATCGTCTTCTATCCTAGATGAGTTTGCATTAGAATCATTTGCGAGGTCAACACCACCAACCACGATTATTTGACTAATTAAACAGGTTTGGGTGGTGGGGAACCTATGTAGATATTTTAGTTCAACTGATTGGCGCTGGAATAGCACATTTAGCTGCATTAATGCCAACATGATTGCACGGCTTATAATGTAAAAAGACTGAACGATTAGTGTTTATCGGATCAAATTATGTGTGAACAGATGGCAAGTAGTGATCATCTCTATGAAAAGCATTTTAGATGTACACACTTCATAAGATATAGCTCCATATGTGTTCAATTTGCATACTGGTATGTACGCAAGTGTGTGGTTTACAGTCTACATACGAATACAAGTGTATTGTTTACAATCTACATATGAATACAAGTGTATTGTTTACAATCTACATATGAATAAAGTGTATTGTTTACAATCCACATATGAATGCTAGTGTATTGTTTACAATCTACATATGAATACAAGATTGTGGTTTACAATCTACATATGAATACAATAGTGTGGTTTACAATGTACATATGAATAAAAGTGTGTGGCTAACAGTCTACATATGAATACAAGATTGTGGTTTACAATCTACATATGAATACATTAGTGTGGTTTACAATGTACATATGAATAAAAGTGTGTGGTTTACAGTCTATATATGAATACAAGTGTGTAGTTTACAGTATACATATGAATAAAAGTATGTGGTTTACATTCTACATATGAATACAAGTGTGTGGTTTACAGTCTACATATGAATACAAGTGTGTCGTTCACAATATACATATGAATACATGTAAGTGGTTTACAATCTACATATGAATACAAGTTTGTGGTTTACAATCCACATATGAATACATGTATGTGATTTATATTCTACATATGAATACAAGCGTGTGGTTTACATTCTACATATGAATACAAGTGTGTGGTTTACAGTCTACACATGAATGCAAGTGTGTGGTTTACATCCACATATGAATACATGTAAGTGGTTAACAATCTACATATGAATACAAGTGTGTGGTTTACAGTCTACATATCATAACAAGTGTGTGGTTTACAATCTACTAATGAATACACGTATGTGGTTTATAGTCTACATATGAATACAATTGTGTGGTTTACAGTCTACATATGAATAAAAGTATGTCGTTTACATTCTACATATGAATACAAGTGTGTGGTTTACATTCTACATATAAATACAAGTGTGTGGTTTACAGTCTACATATGAATACAAGTGTGTGGTTTACAGTCTACACATGAATACATATGTGTGGTTTACAGTCTACATATGAATACAAGTGTGTGGTTTACAGTCTACCTGTGAATACAAGTGTGTGGTTTACAGTCTACATATGAATAAAGTATGTCGTTTACATTCTACATATGAATACAAGTATGTGGTTTACAGTCTACATATGAATGCAAGTGTGTGTGGTTTACACCTACATATGGATACAAGTAGTGGTTTACATTCTACATATAAATACAAGTGTGTGGTTTACAGTCTACATATGAATACAAGTGTGTGGTTTACAGTCTACATATGAATACAAGTGTGTGGTTTACAGTCTACATATGAATACAAATGTGTGGTTTACAGTCTACATATGAATACAAGTGTGTGGTTTACAGTCTACCTATGAATACAAGTGTGTGGTTTACAGTCTACATATGAATGCATGTGTGTGGTTTACACCTACATATGGATACAAGTAGTGGTTTACATTCTACATATAAATACAAGTGTGTGGTTTACAGTCTACATATGAATACAAGTGTGTGGTTTACAGTCTACATATGAATACAAATGTGTGGTTTACAGTCTACATATGAATACAAGTGTGTGGTTTACAGTCTACCTATGAATACAAGTGTGTGGTTTACAGTCTACATATGAATACAAGTGTGTGGTTTACAGTCTACATATGAATAAAAGTATGTTGTTTACATTCTACATATGAATACAATTGTGTGGTTTACAGTCTACACATGAATACAAGTGTGTGGTTTACAGTCTACATATGAATACAATCATGTGTTTTACAATCTACATATGAATACAAGTATGTGGTTTACGATCTACATATGATTACAAATATGCGTTTTACAGTCTACATATGAATACAAGTGTGTGGTTTACAATCTACATATGAATACAAGGATGTGGTTTACACCTACATATGGATAAAAGTAGTGGTTTACATTCTACATATAAATACAAGTGTGTGGTTTACAGTCTACATATGAATACAAGTGTGTGGTTTACAGTCTACCTATGAATACAAGTGTGTGGTTTACAGTCTACGTATGAATACAAATGTGTGGTTTAAAGTCTACATATGAATAAAAGTATGTCGTTTACAGTCTACACATGAATGCAAGTGTGTGGTTTACAGTCTACATATGAATACAAGTGTGTGGTTTACAGTCTACACATGAATACAAGTGTGTGGTTTACACCTACATATGAATACAAGTAAGTGGTTTACAGTCTACATATGAATACAAGTATGTGGTTTACATTCTACATATGAATACAAGTGTGTGGTTTACAATCTTCATATGAATACAAGTGGGTAGTTTACAGTCTACAAATGAATAAAAGTGTGTGGTTTACAATCTACATATGATTACAAGTATGCGTTTTACAGTCTACATATGAATACAAGTATGTGGTTTACAATCTACATATGAATACAAGTATGTGGTTTACAATCTACATATGAATACATGTATGCGTTTTACAATCTACATATGAATACAGGTATGTGGTTTACAGTCTACATATGAATGCAATCAGGTGGTTTACAGTCTATATATGAATACAAGTATGTGGTTCACGATCTACATATGATTACAAGTATGCGTTTTACAGTCTACATATGAATACAAGTGTGTGGTTTACAATCTACATATGAATACAAGTATGTGGTTTACAATCTACATATTTATACAAGTATGTTGTTTACAGTCTGCATATGATTACAATTGTGAGGTTTAAAATCTACATATAATTACAAGTATGCGGTTTACAATCTACATATGAATACATGTATGTGGTTTACAGTCTGCATATGAATACATGTATGTGGTTTACAGGCTGCATATGATTGCAATTGTGAGGTTTAAAATCTACATATGAATACAAGTGTGTGGTTTACAATCTACATATGAATACAAGTATGTGGTTTACAATCTACATATGAATACAAGTATGTGGTTTACAATCTACATATGACTACAAGTATGTGGTTTACAATCTACATATTTATACAAGTATGTTGTTTACAGTCTGCATATGATTACAATTGTGAGGTTTAAAATCTACATATAATTACAAGTATGCGGTTTACAATCTACATATGAATACATGTATGTGGTTTACAGTCTGCATATGAATACATGTATGTGGTTTACAGTCTGCATATGATTGCAATTGTGAGGTTTAAAATCTACATATAATTACAAGTATGCGGTTTACAATCTACATATGAATACATGTATGCGTTTTACAATCTACATATGAATACAAGTATGTGGTTTACAGTCTACATATGAATACAATCAGGTGGTTTACAGTCTACATATGAATACATGTGGTTTACGATCTACGTATGATTACAAGTATGCGTTTTACAGTCTACATATGAATACAAGTGTGTGGTTTACAATCTAAATATGAATACAAGTATGTGGTTTACAATCTACATATCAATACAAGTATGTGGTTTACAGTCTACATATGAATGCAATCAGGTGGTTTACAGTCTATATATGAATACAAGTATGTGGTTTACGATCTACATATGATTACAAGTATGCGTTTTACAGTCTACATATGAATACAAGTGTGTGGTTTACAATCTACATATGAATACAAGTATGTGGTTTACAATCTACATATGAATACAAGTATGTGTTTTACAATCTACATATGAATACATGTATGTGGTTTACGGTCTGCATATGATTACAATTGTGAGGTTTAAAATCTACATATAATTACAAGTATGCGGTTTACAATCTACATATGAATACATGTATGTGGTTTGCAGTCTACATATGAATACATGTATGTGGTTTACCCACTACGTATGAATATAAGTGTGTGGTTCACGGTCAACATATGTATACAATTGTGTGGTTTAAAGCCTACATATGAATACAAGTGTGTGGTGTACCGACTACATCAATCTGATTAAAATCTGATGTTGTGTACGGGCTTTAATTATTTTGGCTATAAACTTATTTTAATTTATTTTTTTATTACTTTTGTTAATAATGCCTTTTTATTTTATTATTTTACTTTGATTTTGATTTTGTGATTTTTTACAATTTTAATCAGATTGCGTCTACATATGAATACAAGTATGTGGTTTACATTTTACATATGAGTACATGCGTGTGGATGTAATAAATGTTTGAATATAAGTGTGTAGTTGACAATATTCATATGAATTCAATCGTGGTTTACAGTTTTTATAAAGTGTGTGGTTTATCATTTACATATGAATACAAATGTTTATCATCTATAAATGACATAAGTGTTTCATTATCTACTTATACAATCACAAAGAAAGCATATACACTCAAATTAATAAAATAATGGCCTACATAGTGGGAAACACGACCCGAGACTAGATAATATTACACACTGTATCATGTACATCATACATAGTGGGCCGTACATAGAAATACATACGATAAATTACGTAGAAGTGTATGGGCGGCGATTTATATATAAATCAGCGCCTCTTTGAAATTGAAATGGCGAAACTTGATAACAGAATGACTACGATTTACAGTAATTACAATGTCCACAAGTAACTAAATAACAGAACTGCCGTGACGTCGCTCGTAAGTCATTTCCGGTGACAATAAATGAGTTAGAATGAGGCTCACGTGATATTATTTAAGTAAATGCATTTTATTTGTAGTCTTTTTTCGGTAATGTTATTTCCCCACAGCTGTAATGCTTCTCGTTTATTTCTTTGATGATATTCCGACAGCATTGGTTTATTGACACGACTCACATGGCAATGTATTAGCAATCGACATGGTGTGAATACGAGGTTATTATGAATATACATCCGGGACATTTCAAATATCGGAAAGTAATTCATTCAATATATGAGAACCGGATAATGCAACAAAGTTAATTACACTGAATAGACTGCGAACTGTTTCGTCTATTGTATTCCATAAAATACTGAGTATTGGGATAAAGTGTTGAAAGGCCCAGTATTGCACAGGTTAAAAAACTGGTGCAAAATCAATGAGGATTGGTCTTATTCAATACGTTCACCAAGATTGCTCTTGACAGAAATACTGATTTATGAACTTTGCGATACATAGTCATGGAGGAGTGGGTATTTTCAATCAGATAAAGTATGTGCGTGTATCTGTACTAATACTAATACTGTTAGACACGCAGGTGACACTTGACACGTATTTACTAAAAATAACTAATTCTATTCTAAATCACTAAACCTAAAATATACATAATTATATGGTTCTTATAAACCGGAAACAATCGGACCATATAAACAGAATGTGGCGGTACTGCAAATATGTAACCATCAAAAGAAAGCACGATATTTGACCACAATAGTTACACACACAGTTAAAAACTGAACCAAGTTATCTTTGAATGTCAAAAACGTAAGCTCGGTGACCGTGTCTGAAAGTTACAAAACTTGCCAGTGAAATGCAGTTCGTCGCGTACATTGAAATATACAATATTTACAAGAGGACGTTTTAATATAAAATGATACAAGGTTTATTGCTTCAATGTACACAGCAGTGTTTACTTAGAGTATTAGTTCTGTCTAGAGTGCACCATACGCCGTGCCTTTTCGAAGTGAGCAGAATAGCTCTTAGTAAATTAAACAGTCGCAAAGCAAACACTCGCAGTATGCCTTACTTGAATACTCTATAAGCAGCCGTCATATCATGTCTGACATCACGTCACATTTACGTTTATCGCATTTCATCATCAAAATGGATTACTTCATTGGAAATGGGTCTCTCGGTTCATATAACGATGCAATTACGGAAACAATTTAATAATTACTTTACCTGATCGTTATTGCATATACTATTCACGTTTTAACTCAATCGCTCGGTTGTAGGTTAAAAGTTTTAGTCTACTGTGTTATACGGCGGCGTTCACGTGCGTGTGATACGTCAGCTCCGTCCTTGCTCGACCGTGAAATCTCAACTTGTACGACAGCGCCCTCAATGCCAGGTGTTAAAACAGTGATGGCCACCTGTATGCATCGACTTCCTGTATTCTTGCAATTAACATTCTGTAATATTACAGCCCTTGTGAATGCACGATCGACGCAAACTATAAAAAACACATATTTTCTAAATTGTCGCACATTGTCTTGGACGAAAAATTCCGTGACCTATACGTCAATTAGTGTGTGAAATACCAAGCACACAGTTGGCATGCATTGGCATGAGATAAGGAGGAACTCGTTGCATAGTTACGGATACATTACAGTTACTATATATGACCACTCGTCCACAGATGTACCATGTGCACGTTATCTAATTTCACCCAGTGCCAGTTTTAAGAGAAGCGAATGTTTTCAATATGATGGGGCCATGATCAAATTACACTTTGTTCCCGAAGACATGGATGTTTCGGATAAATAAAAATGTAAAAAATATTGAGATACATTTACTCTGACTACGTACGTAAAATATATTATATATGGGTGGTATGCACTCATTAAGTCACTGTTATTAGTCAAATTGTTTCCAAATTGTTTTTTGAAATTTATTAAAAACATTTGTGCCTTCATAAAAGGGAGTGTAATTATTATAATGCCAAATGACCCGGGTGGTTGACAAAATCAATATTATTGTTCGTCACGGTTATCAAATGAACGAAAAAAAAAACTTTCTTCTCTGGCTGTTGAAACCATGAAATCCAAGATGGCGCCCACGATACTTGGCATGAATACACAGCGTATTTATATGGTTTAGGATTGGTCATATTTAGTTTATACATTTGTTACTTAGGTACCTTTTGATTCAAATGATATGAGCGGGCCAGAGGAGCACGAAATATAAGAAGGTAACCAGGCTAATATTTGGACACATTGGTCGAATCATTTCCTGATCACATTTTCACCAGAATTCGTCATATTTGATAAATGATTGCTCATATTTTGCCAAGAAGTCACTGTACGCATGCTCTGCAATTATAATGAAAGAGAGAACTATTTCGATCAATAAACGGATTGTAAGTTCACTAGATAAGCCTTTAAATCAACCAATTACATTTCCCTTTGTCACTTCATCAACCCGGCGTATCGGCCACATCTATTGTATTTTGTTTTTAAATACGTCTCTTGAATAAATCAAGTAAGAATTTATGGTTACTTATATCGTTGTACTATTTCACAAAATTATCTACTGATCTGCGATTTTATCTCAAAATTGATTTTTACATTCAATCATAAATTGTATACCATGATATCAACTTTAATGTCTTCATACCTAATGATCATCATATGGGACCATAAATATACCAAGGAGGCTGGATATAAGAGTGGGTGGGAATTAGGCGATTACCCATTTTACCTTCCTACACATTATAAGAAGTTATAAAACTATGTTTCATAGTAATGTCATATACGGGTGCCATTTAGCTCAATCTGAAGCCGGTTTATGCGTCATGTCGAAATAAAAGAAACATGCTCGACTGAAATATAGTGTACACAACACTAGGTACAAAGTTTGACGTGGTTCATGTACACGCATGTGCAGCGGTTCAACAGGCTGCATAGGCTGGGGTTTCACTGGAATATTCTCTCTAACTGAGTCTAGTTAAATCCATAATCTTTCCACATAATTATACTAAACTATTCAATGAGGTTCTCAGAAAAATCAACACTGTTACGTAAGAATAGCCATCTATGTCGTTCGATGGCATTCGTTATTAAACTTATTTGTATTGACGACCTTCTTATAATATTATCGCCAAACTATTAAATAACGATATAATAATTACACCTAATTTCATGGATGCATGAATGTTTGTTTATACGTTCATATATTTATAGATGTTGTATAAATTTCAAATTACGGTTGAAAACAACCACTCTTAGTGACTGGATGAATGCCATCCATATAGGATAAATATTATCGAGTTGTACGCCGTATTCGATAACAACTCTTTGTTTTCGAATGGGGAATTTTCATTAGATTTCCCGCCAATAAATTGTTTACTTGTACCATGGTCGCGTGCCTTTCAATACTAGAACAAACATGTCTATTCCGGTCACGTGATCCCCTAAATCTTCAACGTAGCAAAGCCATGATATCAAATGCTCAACCTTGTTATCATTGTCATCTTTGACCAGACAAAACCTATTGTTTAGTGGGGGCTGCCTCAGATATTGCTTCATATCCACGACAACATGGCGTGTTAAGCCAGACAATATGCTGAAATAGACAACTCATGCTGTTCATTAATTCAGGTAACTGAACCGACTCATGTGGCGTACTTGTGTCTTTTTCTTTACAATACTGGTGAACGACGGAATTCAACTACGTGAGATCATATACGGCCTTGCACCACGAAGACTTAATGAATCGTGATTTACTTTAGACGATGAAGATTTTTAATTTTACGATCAAAGATCAACCGACCAACCAAGGTATTGACAGTTATTACCTATTTATTGTATCGACGTAATTATGCTAACAGTAAAACTGTGGACAAACTTAGATGTTGGCTGAACACATGAACTTTGACCTTGCATACCACTACTGTTTACCTGACCTCGGATCACGGAGTGTCTAACGAATAAACACCGATCGCAATTGACTCGACCTGGTTGTTATCTCTAATTATCCTCTCGTTCACCACGTGTGAAGTGTATTAACAAGAAATGAAAATATTGATGCTAAAAAGAGTATTTCTTATAGTGATGTTGCTTGTAACTCTCTGTGACTCGGCACCGTTTGATTATTGGATTACTTTTCCGGATGTAGAGATTGATGATATTAGTGAACAGCACATTGAACGGGACTTAGACCCCAGTGACGGCAATGACTTTTTTCTTTATGATAATTTCGATAAAAAGCGCGAAGATGCCGCTGATTTGGAACTAAAATTAGAATTCGGAAAACAAACGTCTGAAGATGAGCAGTATCTGCGTTGGAAATTAGCAAAACAGAAATACGGCGAGGAATACTTTTATCGCGACAAAGACTCGCTCTTCAAAGAAAACGAATCGAGTCTCGGAAAAAAAGAAAGCAGCGATATTGAAACAGGGAACGATTTACTCAATTCATGGGAAGATGAATCGGACGGAGATGAGACATCGAATCGAAAAGATAACGAAGTGGAAGAGATTGTACCCACAATGCAACACGTCTCCGGTGAGGTGGACGAGACAGACATCGATTCAAAAGATACAATCTATTTACGTAATTTTGAAAATCGCAGTGTTTCATTAAAATCAGATAAGGACACTACATCAGAACTCAATTTTACAATTACACATAGCACGTTAGCGTCAACTGCGCAGACTCGTAGTGAGACGCGAATAGAACCAACTGGGCTTGCGTCAATTGAACAAACCAGACTCAAACAATCGCAACGCCCTGAAAACGTTCACAGTATCGCTGTTTCACATACTGGCATGACTCAGTCTCACATTACACTCGTTAACACAAGCACAGATAAATCGAAATTTACGGAACTCACAATCTCTCACAATTATAATGATAACAGGACACTTGATGAAAAAGCATCAAAATCGACTACAGTCGCTAACACCACGGAGACAGTACCACAAATACCGAATACGATGACAAAAACGTCAGTATACAACACGCCAGTCTTAACGTCCATCCCTATATACACGGAGAGTAGTATTATTGAATCAAAACATGTACTTGTGACGACAGTACGTGACGGGACTCTTCTTATTCCAACGCATACAGTAACTACCAACACGGCAAAAAGCAGGCACATTGCAGAATTCAAAACGGAGCACGCGAATAATTTCCAAACAAAACCGACGCCAGATAAAGACGAACCTGTCGGACATTCAGGGTCTAGATCTGAAGTACAGAACAAAGAGCTGAAAAGTTTCACGACACAGTCAAAACCGAATGCTGTTATGCCAACTATGTATATGAAAACACCACATGACGAACTAGTGCAGACGAAATTATCAACGAGGGCGTCCCCGGGAGTTGCTTTCACACCGACAATTCAAGTGACCAGCGGCCAACAACCTGATCTCAACAACAAAGTTGAAATTTCTACCAAGCATGAAGATTTGTTGAAAATACTACCGACCAGATCTTATTCCACTGTAGATCCGATTATTACACCTACGATTTGTGAATCTCATGATGATGTCGTTAAACTAGTGTATCGAAAATATAGTACACCAAAAACGATGCAAATAAAACCAACACCAACTATGATCAAAGAAAATAGCAGTGGTAAAAACGAACCAACTCTTGTGTTGGATGCTTCTGAGTGGGAGTTCACCTCCTTAACAACTTCAACTCGCCATACGCTAGCGGAATCTGTAATATCAACCACGCAAAGTCGTGTATCTGCCGTTATCAGTGGGCGCGACAGGAATTACCATAGTCTATCTCATCAACAAGATAACCCCAGTTTGATTGGCAGTCATGAAAATTTATTTCCAAGGAGAACAACAACAACGGGTATACTCGTACGTAACACAGTGGTCAACGTGCCGTTAGAAAACCAGGTTATCGGGCATATCGGAGATGCTATCCGTTTTGCTACCAGTGTAGCTAAAATTGACCAAACCCAACAATTGCCAACTTCTAAGTCATCAGGTAATAGTTTTAATACCGAGCGTTTGTCACCAGACTATTTCAGCGGTCGTATCCCTGTGCAACCAGACCATACTACGGATGGTCAGACGACTTTTCTGACATCTACTGACATCAAACGTCATATATCACAGACATCCACGTTACCGAGCCGAGATTATATTAGACAAACTGTTTCGCAACCAGGTGAAATTATTAATGACCCGGCAACTAAGCATTTACTCAATGAAACCGTTGATCGACCGACAAGTAAGCCACCGGACAATAACACTGGAGAAAATGCCACTAAACTAGTCAATGGAAATGACGAACGACCGACAAGTAAGCCACCGGACAATATCGCTGTAGAAAATGACACCAAACTACAAAAAGAAAATGTTGATAGACTGACAAGTAAGCCGCCGGACAATATCGTTGTAGAACAGCCAACTAAACTACTCAATGAAAATGTTGATAAACCGACAACTAAGTCACCTGACAATATTGTTGTAGAAAATGCAACTAAACTACTCAATGAAAATGTTGATAGACCGACAATTAAACCAGATGACAATGTCGTTGTAGAACAGGCAACTAAACTACTCAATGAAAATGTTGATAGACCGACAACTAAGTCACCAGACAATATTGTCGTAGAAAATGCAACTAAACTACTCAATGAAAATGTTGATAGACCAACAATTAAGCCACCGGACAATATCGTTGTAGAAAATGCAACTAAACTACTCAATGAAAATGTTGATAAACCGACAACTAAGTCACCTGACAATATTGTTGTAGAAAATGCAACTAAACTACTCAATGAAAATGTTGATAGACCGACAATTAAACCAGATGACAATGTCGTTGTAGAACAGGCAACTAAACTACTCAATGAAAATGTTGATAGACCAACAATTAAGCCACCGGACAATATCGTTGTAGAAAATGCAACTAAACTACTCAATGAAAATGTTGATCGACCGACAAGTAAGCCACCAGACAATATTGTTGTAGAAAATGCCACCAAACTACTCAATGAAAATGTTAATAGATCGACAATTAAGCCAGATGACAATATCGTTGTAGAAAATGCCACCAAACTACTTAATGAAAATGTTGATAGACCGACAAGTAAACCACCAGACAATATCGTTGTAGAACAGGCAACTAAACTACTCAATGAAAATGTTGATAGACCAACAATTAAGCCACCAGACAATATCGTTGTAGAACAGCCAACTAAACTATCAGATGAAATTGTTAATACCACGACTACTAAACAACCAGACAACTTGAATGTTGTTGTAGAAAAAGCTACTAAACTGCAAAATAAAACAGTTGATATACCGAAAAGTGTACAACCGAACAATATCGTTGTAGAACAGGCTACTAGTCTACCAAATAAAACTGCTATTAACATGACAATTACACCACCGGATAAAAACGTTGAAGAACAGGGTACTGAACAACCAAACAAAATTATTGAACGACCGACAACTAAACCAGTAGTAAATATCACTGTAGATCATGGCACTGTTCTACAAAGTAAAACTGTTGAAAGCCCGACCACTACTAGTAAGCCACTAGAAAATATCGTTGTAGAACAGTTCACTAATCTACCGAATGAAACTGCTGCGAGGCCGACCACTAAACCACCAAACAATAATTATGTGGAACAGGTCACTAAAACTGACGATATACAGACCGCTATAGAACACACCAACAAGTCACAAAACCATTCTGTTCACACTCAGAAATCTACACTACCAAGTCCCATTGCTGATAGCCATACCCTCAAACCATCACGGAATATTGTTGATGACCAGAATCGTTCACTACCAAGCGTCCGAACGCCTACACTACCAACCTTTCTGTTTGGCGACAAGACAACTTCGTCACCGAGCATACTCATTAGCACTCAAGTTCATGCGCCGAGTGAACATAGTGTTGACGGTCAGATATCTGTCTTACCAGCCACAATTGTGGATCATCATGAACATGTACTTTCTTCGAACCAGATCAAAAATGCATCATTAGATGTGACAATTACGTCTAAAACGGACAAACAAATCCAACGTTCACTGACAACACAAGTTGTTAACAAATCGACAATTCCTAGCGAACAAACCAAAATTGAATTGACCAGTACGCCACGCATATATCAAACAAATAAACACAACGTAACATACATAACCAACTCATCGTATCCTACAATGCCGCCCGTTGTAGGTCAGATAAACCGAATTTCTGTGGTCCAGTCAATGGCAACTAAGAGCCACAGTCAAACAATAAACAGAATCTTACCATCTTCAACGACGCCAACAAGAAATGGTTCCATGGTTATAAATGCCGCATCGAAGAATACAAGTGACAGAGAACACGACACGATGTTGTCGACAAAACAAGGACCTGATCACATCATACCGTCCACGATAAATAGTCTCAGAGTGACCTCGTTGGCATTTGTAAATGACACCCACATGGCACAAGAACGTGTGACTTTTGAACAATTAAACTCAACCGATGATTTGACAACGACCACAACAATTATAGACGAATCGTCGAAAAAATCCGATCATTATAGTCAATGTGAGAAAAAGGCAGCCGAAGAATTTTGTTTGAACGGCGGTACTTGTCGATATTTGCCAGAACTAGGGGAAAACTCTTGCAGGTGAGTAGTCAAAACATCGAGGTTTAGTATGAGTTATGTATTATATGTTAAGTTATGTAAGACGTGTAGTGGATGATGTTATGTTATGTGTTACTATGGTAAATATAGTGTTAAGACATCTTTCAATTACAAGTTATGTTACGGTACGTTATGTTGTATTCCGCCATGTTACAATGGGAATATTGTATTTTACGTCATGTTTTGTATGTGCTACGTTGAAGCGCGGTGGTCGTTGCGCAGCGCGTGTTCGAATTTCATGTAAATAAACAATGTATTTTACACGCGTCGCCATGAGTCCCATATCGAACAGGACGCGGCGCGACGACTGCCGCCCTTAAAGTTTTTTTCAGTTCTGTTCTGTTATATTCACTTATTGTCATTAACTCGTCGTCATTTTAACAATATCATTGCGAAATTCTTATGAATATCCCACTACCCCAAATATGATATAGTTTTAATACATGCTGAAATATTCTGACAGCAACTTTCTACGCAGAAAACAGCTTTGCAATCGTGGAATATTACTCTAAAACGAAAATGAAATGTGGCGGCTAAGCACGACCAGACATCGACCTTGCTCTTTCTTGTCTGACGTCATTCTTCGTTTATGCTGACAGGTGTACGCGTGGATATACAGGTGTGCGCTGTAGTGACTGGATACCAGATAAATATCTGTCTGACCTGCTCGAAGATGAACTGATGGATACGGCACTAGGGTTAGCGGTTGCCGTGACAACGTTGATTCCCATGGGAGGAGTTACCGCATATGCATATTATAACACGTAAGTACGCACTGGTTGCGGCACGTACGTCAGGGCGTTCACACTTTACTCGTACGGACGTCGGTGTCAAAATGAATTACGTTGATTCGGGTGTTGATCGTTAAAGCTGAGTCACCTTAATACAGAAGGCTTTTATTTCGTAGCATGACATGTCAACATTCTGTCAAGATATCTGTAGCAAGGGTACTGTTTCAAGTCACGTAATAGTATGCAGTTTTGTGGAACACCAATCCATTAAAAATGTTATCTTTGGCAGCTATTCAAACATTCGAAATAGCGCCCGCTGTCTAGAAATTCTCCCCGAGTTAATAGATATATTACGAAATGAGATGTCGTAATTATATGACATGGCGGGATACATCCTCTATGATACTATAATCTTCAATTGGTAATATTAGAAAGGCACTCTAATGAAAAGAGCATCCTGTATTTAAAGCATATCCGTCGTACGTAAACCATGGATAGTCACTTCTAAAGTGACCGAGTAGTGAAACGGGTCAACGCTATGAGATTCGTAGACCCAGGCTTGTCGGATAAATCGATGATTCCATATCGAAGTGGAATGTTTGACATTTTAATATATTTCCAACCACAACACTATTAAACAAATTTCGTGTGATACTATGTATTTAGAGGTTTCGTAATGGACTGTGTTTAGGCATATGACGAACACGTATACCAAGAATATATCATCTTTGTAGCGAATTATCTGAACAGCTTGTTCTAACTAGCATTATTATGATGTCCGTGGATTTGACAGTGACATTGTTATGACAGCTTGAAAGCATATTTTTCGAAGTCAGAGTAAAGACATGTACAGGGGATTTTAATTCAAATCAAGAGGCCTTGCTCATATAACCCAAGGACGTGTTTTATCTTTCGTACGTTGTAAGTTTCATTTGTGCGCTTCGAAAGAAGACTTAATTGATACAACATCCGGGTACTTATCCAACTACATTTTTCCAATCAATAAAAGTAGAACACTTGAAATGTAATCCCCTTTCTTTCATACTGGGATTATTTTAACATCCTTTCGTTAATCAAAAAACCGCATAAAATGACGCAAATTGTAATAGGCTAGCTGTGAGTTAATATTATTGACTATTCGCGTCACTATTAAAATATATGTAAGCGATGATTGCAAGAGACTCGTAACAGAATACACTTTTTTGACACACGAGATGGCGATTACGTAAATATGTCGCCTGTACAATGTCAGCGAACAAATGGCGGCGCTTTGTACTCTGTATCAGGCAGAACACATTTACACAAGACATGTGCTCTTCTATTGCCAATATTTTTTTTTCCTTTGAAATTGACAAATTCTGTAAGTTTAATATCTAACTTCTAAAGTCAGTGTTATAAGTTCTGACAAAAAAGTGATATTATTATTATTATAGACTACTATGGTCGACATCGCGCGAACACACACCATAGCATGGATGGATTAACATGACAAATGACGAAATGAGTAACCAAACAAACAAACAAGGTTGGGTGATAATTTACCATATGAACATCGTTAGACCATGTGTACACGACTAAAATTTGTTTCACGATTATTTATGATTTCGCGGGAAATGATGCGCGCCATCACTAGTATTTGTTTCAGACATGAGGCTGTGGGCAGAATCACGCCCATAAGTAACCGCACTACATGTTAATTGACCATGGCACATCCCATAAAAAATTATAGAGATGGAACTGACAACGTGCTATACAGAGATTTGGCCAATCTACTAGTATGTCAGCCAGTGGCGGCGGAACAGAGGAGATCTGCTCACCATCCCTCGCGCCGAAAGTGCGAGTGGTCGCCGCCACGGTGCAACCCGGTGTCAACGTTTACGACGAATCATTTTAGGTGACGCTGACAGAGTACGGTTTAACACGTAGCAATTGACAGCAATTAAATGATGAATATCTGGAATAATAAGCAAATATGTTTAATGACATGTAAATTATCCGTGTACGCACCGGTGGGTTACGTTGATGATGTACAAATATCGTGTTGTCACTGTGCCATAACTTACCGTGTTTCGCTGTCAGCTTCACAGCATCAGTCGCACGTACGAAATCGGGACGATGTATGTCTTATAACACTTTCTATTTATCTAATAAATACAAGTATTTCAGTGACGTTCTTGTGAAAACATCGAGTGCGCATTTAGATGCAACTTAATCCACGATGGGGCAGGCACGTTTGCGTCGTGGTGACCCGGCGCTGACAACCACACGCTGTTCGGTAGGATGCCACAGTCATGTTAACGAATTATCAATGAAGCCGCACGTTGTAGTTATTCCATGTGATAGCATTTGACGAGGTTTCGCTTGCAACCGTCAGTGTTCTCTGTGTTAGGTAAAAATACACATCCGAGTTTCTGATCAATGCTTTGTTCAGAGGGCGTTATTTTGGTCTTTGCTTTCTGTGTTTCCAGTTCAGTACATGTACCAAGGCGATGCATTCAGTTGTATTGTTACTTTTTGCTATCAACCAAATCTAGAAAAATAAAAACAACGATTTGTTTAGTATAAATTTTAAACAACAATTATTTATTTACAATATCATTGATGCACCTCTCTGGTGGGTTCGTCGAGTTCAGAACGACAGTATGCGCTAAGATCGCAGCGAATTTACAAGTTCAACTTAGGGTTATCTGAGTGTAGTAAACACAATACGAAAGTCGTACGTAAGTGCCCAGTGCCCAAAACTATTCAGTAACTTTCAAACGACGTAGGAATTAAACTTATTAATCAGGTTGTAGCCAAGCAGTGTGCAACCAACTACAATGTACTTCTTTCCGCGATAAGTCATGTATAAAAGTTCACGTATACGTCGGTCATACTGTCACACAGGCGGCAGTTACGTAGATGCATGTTTTTATATTGCGATGAAAAGACGCCAAACTTATACAGCGTTATAACAGATAAACATTGCCTTCGTGAATATACTGGATAAATTTCGGCACATCACCGCATTGATCGTGTACAATATGAAAAACAACATATTGACTCCACTTTAATTTAGTCGCCAAAGACTCGAGGCTTCTAAAGATTGGGAATCTACGCTCGATTGCAAATATTGATTAGTCGAGATTTGAAGAAAACGTACACTTTTTCACAACCATGACGTCATAGAGGCATTAAATATATATCGTATACTGAGATTTCTGTGAGAATGTAATACTGACCTTGTTGTTTTACGTTGATACATAAACTTGCACTCTATATCGGTCATCTAAGGTAACTAGAGCGTAAATATCAGATTGAACTTGAATAAACCCGGATTGGTTCTGTTCAAATTTAACAGTTTCCTATTGGAAGTGAAACACGACATGGACGCTTGACCTCGCTTGTATAGTAGTTGATGTGGGTTGGATTTTACCATCACCATCTCATTTTATTCCAATCTGCTACCATTAACCTGCAACAAATAGTTCCAATCGTGTCGCATTTCAAATTGTCTGAGGGCGGTATATTTCATCCGATCTGAATTCGCAGCACGAGATCCTATTTTTATACCTACAATTCGATGAGCATGGTTGTTACTCTGGGTGGAATGCATTCCGTGTAGAAACGCCGCATCTTCGCTTGTATCGAGGTCTAGCAATCAGCGAATCGTTGTGGAATATATGGCATATATACACCGTCGGTGGTACGATATAAGAAGCCAATCGAATGCAGATAGAGTGCATTTAGATTATCAGCAATTATGGAAATCAATATTATTTGATGGGGTTTTATGATATTAAGGTGGATATCGACCGTGAGATCAATTCTGTAAAACTCTGTCATGCTTATAATCATGAAATTATGTAACTCAAAATGGATTTAATAAAATAATCGACGGGTGGTTCATACCGTCTGAAGAAAATCTCCACGCCGCGATTACACACACTAAATATTAAAAAGTAACAATAAGTCAAGTTATATATATTGTTTTCACAGAAATATCCGGTCACAGATAGAGAATGAATACAGGGCCACTCATTTATACGCACCGGGTAATTGATGAACTACTCAACATATATGTACATTGTACGGTGGAGAGATGTCTGTAACAATCGCATATACAATGGAGAATGGTACGCTGGATTACGTGGCTAGCTAATATAGAGAAATATTTATTGTGTTTATTTACTTTAGGAGAAGGTCAAACCTCGGGGTAATGAAATAATGTATCACGTTAAGTTACATTATATATATATATATATATATTCTTGTATTATTAAAAGTTGTAGTACCGATATATGTTAAAATACGAATTATTACCATGACAACCAAGACAAGTATTACCGTGCTATTGGTCACGGTGGTGATCTCAAACAATTGCATCTCGTTTTTTTCTATGTGGGAAGCTAAAAACGGTTTATTTAATTGTTAATCACTTATTCTTAGTCTACGCAGTTATTTTAGTAATTTTGTTTAAATCCCGTTTTTAAAAAGGGTAGTTGTTTATTGATGATAACTATTTTTTGCTTAATATACATTTGTATTTAATAAGTACTATCAATTTCGTTCTAATTACATACCATAGATTACGGGAACAACAGGAGAGATAGAAACACACACCATGCTCCGCCGTGATGAGCGTGATGCATATCAATAAATGTCTTCACACTTTTATTCTTATATGTGTATCCACGAGTAGTGTATTTTACAGTCACGTGACACTAGACTTGACGTGCACAGATGTGTGTAACTTAATATATTCGAGTTAACTTTAATAAACGAATTGTACACAGTAATGCTATTTGTGTCATCTTGTAAATCAAAATCCGAGATCACAATAATGACTTAATTTCCTAACATGGCAGTATGAATTCGACACACAAAAAGAGAACAGCAATTTAAATAGAACGATAGAAATCGACAAGCCGTGATTACTCTATAAATACCATAATTATTTCCTAGGAAATGTATGCTACTGGTTTCAACCGCGGCACGACATTATCACACTGGTTCAAGGTCTTTGCCAATAACCGTTTATCGGTTTCACCATGAACCTTATAGAAGATCTATAATTTCACTCACGCCGATTAGTTTTATGTTGTATTTCAAAGCATCTATGCGCGCTAAGCATGCTGGTAGCCCAAACCATCTGACTGTTGAGCGCTGCGCCCTCTATGACAAAAGTTGTCCAATCAGCAAAAAACAACTTGAAGACAAACTAGAAACGAACAATTTTGCGTATTAGAATAAAGAAACTTCCATAACACTGACCATGAATATGCGGTAGTTTTTTGGAGCCATGAAATTAAAAAAAAAGCAAACAGTGAAAACGTGTTTATACAGTTGTTAGGTTTAGGATTGTTTAATTACATGTTGCCGCGGCGTCTTTTATAAAGATTGTCTCTGTGTGATCCTATTATAGTCATTGTAATTTGAACACTTGTGACGAATACAAGAAAAATTATAATATTGAGCAAAGAAAGCAACTCATTAAATCAGTTTAACCACGGTGTGCATAACCGACCAACTCACGTTTCCGAAGGCAAAGTGTGGAAAATTGCCTTCACCCCCTGGCGTTCGCTCACTTGAAGAAATGGTACATGTTATTAATGGACATCAGATTGCCTGGGAAAACAAGAAACAAGTGGGCAAAGTTCTAATTAGACTCTGTGAAAACTTCGTTGCTAGACTTCTCATTGTGATCCGTGGATGTGGAAGTCAGCGCATATACCATATTTATTTTGAATAGTGGAATTAGATCGGCACTGTTTGTTTCTTATACTAACCCCGCGTGGTAAATCGGTTGCACATTTTACACGCACATAAACACATGGTAGGAATTGCTGTACATATCATTTATGAGACCAAAACGCGAATATGTCTCACCTGGTAAAGTATTTGTAAGGTTAACTCCTACAAAACTGAAGCCATTCAAAGGAGCTTTATCATCTACCTAAATTAAACTCAGGACTTGGACCACTATTTCAATTGATCCGAAATCAGGGCAACGTCAGTTATACACACACATGTAATCATTTAAATATTCCTATTCTTTTAAAAAGATGCATTTATCTTGACATATTATTTCTTTTCAAGTCTGTTAATGGTATTTTAGACTGCATATTCCAGAACGTTCTGCGAGACTGTATTCCATCAAAGTTAAATATTTCATTTCCTGATTTGCGCGTTTTTAACATATCAGGAAATTGTTTCAAGCACAATACCAGAGTAGCTGGTTTTTAATTTTGCACGTTATATCAATTTTGCACATTTTATGTTAATTTTCTGTTACTGTGGATAGTAATTATGTATTTATGCACTGTGAAATCTTGAAACCGGGCAAATATATCAGTATTCCAAAGTTCGAAGAAAATAATTCTTCCAAAACAGTTTCTTAATCATACTCATATAATTGAAGCATTTAGTAATTTTCTTTGTTCAATATTTTTATTATAAATAATGTGTTTTCATGATATTTAATTTGACTTTATTATTCAGAGCCTAAAATATTGTAATTTCTTTACAGTGATAATAAAGTTTTATTATTATTATTATTATTATTATTATTATTATTATTATTATTATTATTATTATTATTATTATTATTATTATTATTATTATTATAATGCAAGTGAAGCATCTATGAGGTGTCTTAAAAAGTAGTTCAAGGTAGACCCAGCATCGACTGCGCATGTGAACATCTAGCCTCTCTCAATCATTGATTGGAAGTGCACATGATAATCATTTGAATGACAAATAGAGATTGTCACAATGTAATGCAATGAATGGGTGTATTTTCTGTTGTACTAACATAAGGTGTGTATGAAATGAACCTGTGGTTTGGAAACGATATGTCAGAATAAACTCAGCGTAATGTGTCAAGAAACATAATTATTTGTCAACTTATCACAGACATGACAACATGAGGAGTTTGTCGATAAATTAAAAACTGTGATTCAGTGTGAGATACAATTTTATTTCAGTACAAATATATATTTCTTATTTTATACATGTACACGTGTATTAGTAAGTAATGCACATATTTATGTTATTTGAATAACATAAACATAGCATAACTATTACAACCTTGCCCGTTGGGAATCTAGATATTGAAAAACAAATAAGAATTCAGAATGGATACAGACTAATGAGGGTATACAACAGTATGGTAAGCCATGACTGCCTTAATACCATGTAGTATATTATGTGGACCACTTAATTCATTATACGCTGTGCATATGTCTATATACGATGTGCATATAATATTATATTAAGTGTTTTTACCTTTATACGTTGTGAACATACCTATACAATGTGAACATAGCTTTATATGATGTGAACATAGCTTTATACAATGTGAACATACCTTTATACAATGTGAACATAGCTTTATATGTGAACATAGCTTTATACGATGTGAACATATCTTTATACAATGTGAACATAGCTTTATATGTGAACATAGCTTTATATGAGGTGAACATAGCTTTATATGTGAACATACCGTTATACGATGTGAACATACCTTTATACAATGTGAACATACCTTCATACGATGTGAACATAGCTTTATACGATGTGAACACACCTTTATATGATGTGAACATACCTTTATACGATGTGAACATACCTTTATACGATGTGAACATACCCTTATACGATGTGAACATACCTTTATACAATGTGAACATAGCTTTATATGATGTGAACATACCGTTATACGATGTGAACATATCTTTATACAATGTGAACATAGCTTTATATGTGAACATAGCTTTATATGATGTGAACATAGCTTTATATGTGAACATACCGTTATACGATGTGAACACACCTTTATACAATGTGAACATACCTTTATACGATGTGAACATAGCTTTATACAATGTGAACATAGCTTTATACAATGTGAACATAGCTTTATACGATGTGAACATAGCTTTATGCGATGTGAACATAGCTTTATACAATGTGAACATAGCTTTATGTGATGTGAACATAGCTTTATACAATGTGAACATAGCTTTATACGACGATGTGAACATAGCTTTATACGATGTGAACATAGCTTTATACGATGTGAACATAGCTTTATACGATGTGAACATAGCTTTATACGATGTGAACATACCTTTATACGATGTGAACATAGCTTTATACGATGTGAACATACCTTTATACGATGTGAACATAGCTTTATACGATGTGAACATAGCTTATACGATGTGAACATAGCTTTATACGATGTGAACATAGCTTTATACGATGTGAACATACCTTTATACGATGTGAACACACCTTTATACGATGTGAACATACCCTTATACGATGTGAACATACCTTTATACAATGTGAACATAGCTTTATATGATGTGAACATACCGTTATACGATGTGAACATATCTTTATACAATGTGAACATAGCTTTATATGTGAACATAGCTTTATATGATGTGAACATAGCTTTATATGTGAACATACCGTTATACGATGTGAACATACCTTTATACAACGTGAACATACCTTTATACGATGTGAACATAGCTTTATACAATGTGAACATAGCTTTATACAATGTGAACATAGCTTTATACGATGTGAACATAGCTTTATGCGATGTGAACATAGCTTTATACAATGTGAACATAGCTTTATGTGATGTGAACATAGCTTTATACGATGTGAACATAGCTTTATACAATGTGAACATAGCTTTATACGACGATGTGAACATAGCTTTATACGACGATGTGAACATAGCTTTATACGATGTGAACATAGCTTTATACGATGTGAACATAGCTTTATACGATGTGAACATAGCTTTATACGATGTGAACATACCTTTATACGATGTGAACATAGCTTTATACGATGTGAACATACCTTTATACGATGTGAACATAGCTTTATACGATGTGAATATAGCTTATACGATGTGAACATAGCTTTATATGATGTGAACATACCTTTATACGATGTGAACATACCTTTATACGATGTGAACATACCTTTATACAATGTGAACATACCTTTATACAATGTGAATTATACGATACGATGGTACAATGACATACATACATCGTATATAGCCATGTTTACATAATATTAAGGTATGTTCACATTGTATAAAGCTATGTTTACATAATATAAAGGTAGACACATCATATATAGAATTAAGTGGTCCACATAATATACTACGTGGTATTAAGGCAGTCATGGCTTACCATACAACAGCATCAAACTGTTAAGTGAAACTTTTACTAATATCTTAAAAAATTCGCATACAACAAAGACTGACGAAGACGACATCAATGGTGAGGACAGATATTCATATGATTTGGGCAAGGTGATCATATTACACATGATATTAGTTAAATGTAAAAATTATATAGCTGTATAAATTCCTATGATTCCACAATTTCCTGATTAAATAATGTCATAGCACAAGTTTCCTATTCAACTGATATCTTCACCATCAGCAAGTTTATAGCGCCCTCAATCTATGAGTTCGTCATTGGTGTTAGAGGGTGGTATAATGCAAGGCCATTGTTTCCAAATATTGTTAATTCAACATAAAATAAAGAAAATTATATTACACAATCAAGCTGGTCAAATATACAATTTATATAACCCTTCTACAACCAGTAATTATTTACAAAAACTTTGGGTATGTTTTGAGTAATAATAGACCCTAGTAACAAAACATAAAGATTGTCAATAGCTCATTCACCTACCCACTGACTACAAGGGAGAGTATATGGAAGACAGAAAGTGTCAATACCAATAGTTTAAAATATTAAAATAGGTCTCTCTTTTTATCATCACATGCGTCAATTTGGAACCTGCAACTAGACAAGTGTGCCACATATGTTTGTTTTCTGTTTCAGGGAATCATTTGTAGATCCAAGTCAACCATTAATGGTTGTATTAGAAAGCATTGCTTAATAAATGTTAAACGTTGAACATATATCTAGCCTTTTGTTAGATAATCCTAATTACAAACAAGCCATGCATAGAACAGTCCCCGTTAGTTATTAAATTTAAGGTTTTGTAATATAGCTGGAATATAACCATGTCAGGAATATGATTTTTTAACATTAAAATGATTGATATTTGTATCTGATCGTCAAACAAGTACTTATCCATATTGAGAGATATTGCTCTGGAACAGCATTCAAAATCAGCCATTTTGAATACATGTGTATATATATATATATATATATATATATATATATAACATGATGTATGACGAATATATAAAATTTGAATATAATCAGTCAAAGCATTTAAAAGATATGGCTCTAGAAGCCCAATCATTAAAACAAAATGGCTGTCAGTCAGCCATTTTGAATCCAATCTGAAAAATAAAATGACATGCATCAGGAACCTGTAATGTCTAATGTATGTTATACGTTTGAACAAAATCCATCTGTAAACAGCCGAGAAATGCTTGATTTTTATGATTTTTTAGCACAAAAATTGCCGCCATTCGGCCATCTTGAATCAGATTGTAAAACAAAATGATGTGCATCAAGGTCCTATAATGTCCAACGTATATACAAGGTTTGAACAAAATCCATCTGTAAACAGCCGGGAAATGCTTGATTTTGATGATTCTCATTCGGCCATCTTGAATCAGATCGTGAAACAAATTGACGTGCACATATATAATATCATGTATGATGTATGTGTGAAGTTTGATTGTGATTGGTCTAGGCATTTCTAAGATACAGGTCCGGACACACGCACACACACACACGCACGCACACACTCACGCACACACGCATGCATGGACACACAGAGGTCAAAACATAAGTCCCCTTTACGGACTGCGTCCAAACAGGGACTAAAAAAACATAGTTGAACTCTGGTGACCTTGCCCTTTGTTATATAATATTATTCCCTTTATCATAGTTTGTTTCAATATGAATATGCATTGTCATAATTAATTTTGAATACAAACAAGTTTTAGGGTTGAAACAACAGTGGGAAAGCAGTTTACCAAATATCCTTGATAGATGTAAATATCCTACAAAAACATTGGTGCCTAATTTGTTTAATTATTTTAAGGGACATAATTTCCAGCTTTATTCAAAGTAATTCAGATTTTTTATTATAAAAACAAATACCGCATCTCAGAAAAGAAGTGCTGCATTTAGATGTGAATAGATTCAAAAATCATGCAAGATACCAGAAAATCTTAGCTGGCTTTTGCCCAAGTATTTTGTACAGGTGTCCGTCAAAAAATAATGATTGACTGAGACAAATATGAACTGCTTTATTATATTTATTGTGTGACTACTGTATTATTTGAAAAGTAAAAAAAAAAACATGTTGCAAGCTCTGCTTTGTAATGCAAATCAACTTAAATAGTTAGTTGAAGTCCAGTGGAGAAAGAAGTCAACAGTTCCTTTGCCCCCTGAGGATCTACATCTTCAAACACTGCAATCTTTGTTTTTAAAGTGTGTTTTTAAATTTTTATTATAAAAGCTCCATCATTCTGTTCTAATAGCTGAAACAAATTCCTGTGAATTTTCATTTGTCAAATGAACTGTTTTAGTACAATATGCAACATTTTGCTTTTTATGTATTTGTTCTGTATTGTTTTTGATTTGATGACTTTTGCCTAAACAGATTTTCTATTAGCTTCAGATCTTGATCAAAGTTTGGCACCCAGTTCATAGCAGTGCTTATATTGATTTTCTGACATCTTGTTTTCTGTAAAGATTTTATTGGTAGGTTTGCAAATGTGTATCAGACTGTGCAAAAACTCTCTCCATGAGTTGGTTTTGAAACCCAGTCTAGTATTCCCATGGGATTTGTGAGATACATTACCAAGGATATAATTACAAGATAAATGATTTGCTTCATTGAACACAGACAACAATGCATATTTCCACTGAGATCAGTGACCTTTGAATGTGTATCACCAGTGATCAGTCAAGTAGAAACAGTCAAAATATTTTATCAGATTTTCTCAATATATTTTCATACAGGACATCTGGTGTTCATACTCAGGGAAGACTTTATACTAATGAATAAGGTGACCAAGTTTGATGAAGTTTGGAATATAATTAGTAAAGTTATTGTGCACACAATAACAATTATTAACGACGACGTCGCCGCCGGACAGAAATCTTTCCCTTAATATATCTTTCCCTTCCATCTTTGATGTTACGGGCAAGGTGATTAAAACTGGATCACTACTATTTTTTTTTCTTTGAATAAGAATCTGTTGGCCTAATGGCTAATAGAATGTATTTTAGCATGGGGGGGGGGGGGGGGGGGGGGGGTTAGCACACTGTACACCATATTTGCTTTATTACAAGGACTAAAGCCCTAACAAAAAGAGAAATAAACCAAAAATTGATCATTAAAATATGACTTAATTTGACCAAAGAAATACCTGTCATTTACATAAATGCATTGCTACTACCAGTAATAGAGAAAATATGTTATAGATCAAGCATGGTTGTAATTGTGCTAGACATCACCAATTATATACGCTTCAACAAGAGAGCCTTTTTTCATCTCTGACTTATATTCAGTTCTTGGAGGAAGACACAAGAGTGCATTTGCTGACTTCAGACTTAGTAGACGACTACTCTGTTGACTTCCAGTGCTCAGTGCTGTAGGTATTGGATCATCAACAGAATAGTGTACAACAACACGGTGGAACTCAGGTCTAGGATCTAGTGTCACATCAGTGGACAACTGTAACAGAATTAGTGATTAGCATTAGGTGAATATTCATCAAAGCCTTTCAAACACATTTCACACTGTTTTTATAATGATGTTTACAGCGAAAGGCACAAAGCTGGTTTGCTTATAAACATTTTTATAAAAATTTGTAAATGCTAATCATCAACTCTCATTCAAATTCAAATATTTAATTTGTGATTGGTTTAACAGCTGAACAAAGACATAGCAACTGTAGTCATAGCAATTGTAACCATCCACATATTCAAAATGAACTCATCTCATTAATATTAATTGGAACTAATTATGATATCACAATACAATTTCTGGATTGGCTAATTCAAATTCTAACATCCATTTTGATTTATGGAAATGTATGTTTATAAAATGTTTAAAACGATCCCAGCCTTATGCCCTTCACTGTATTTCCAGTTCTTACATACCTTTGTTTTTATTTTGGTAAGGTGAGGATATTGACTACCCATCATTTTTCTCAAAGATGGAACAACAAACAGATTACAACATACCACAGCTGATACTGGATTACCTAGAAAACATATACACTGACAATTATGTAGGTGGAACAGCTCAGATAGGCATGTATTGGACTAGTACATGTATCAAGAAATTTGCAATGACATTACACACATTAGATACAATACTGCAATAATGAAAGCTGAAGTGATATCATATAATTACAGCAGAAATGTCATCCATTATACTCACCAGGTAAAGCAAAGAACAGCTTTTTTTTACCATTATAATCCAATGATGCAAATGTAGTAGGTTTCCTACAAACACAAACACAATCACAGTTAGGTATTCAGTTTTATTGACATTAGTAAATCCTGACTTTATCTAGTCGATGCATACTGGGCTGATTTCACAATCATTTGCTTGAATACACTAAAGTTAACATTTTTCTGTATTTGTTTTTTACCTTTCCAATCTACCAAAAGTATAAATGAATTATGTTATTCAAAGAATCAACTAATAATCCATATGGCAATGAAGTCAAAGCAGTATTGGGTAATGAGAAATCACATTAGAATTTGATAATATTAATATACATGTAGATGAATTGAACCTTAAAATGCAAAGAAATCAGCTTACCCTGGTTTGAGAAAAACTCTTGCAAAGTGCAGAGTGGCACCAAGTTTGACTTGTAAAACATACTTCAAGAGATCCTTTTCACCCATAGACACACCCCCTGTTGTGATAACAATATCGGCTTTCTCTAAACACCATTGGATTCTCTCAACTAACGACTGTAAACTAAAATGAATAGTTTGACCAACAAATTCACAGTTGCGATTTAACAGGAATATGGGAGAAAACAGAGAAAAAATTATTATATTATCATACGGTAGTTAACCATACTGTACTTGCCAGAGTACAAAAACAAAACTGACATTCAGATTAAACAAACTGGAACATCAATACGAAAGAAACTACCGGCAACCAAGACAGAACAGACAAATTATTTAGATGTGCAAACAAATGGATGTAGATGTACAACAATGAATCATCCAGTGCCATAGCAACAACAATAGTTGATTTATACAACAATGAATCATCCAGTGCCAATGCAACAACAATAGTTGATTTATACAACAATGAATCATCCAGTGCCAATGCAACAACAATAGTTGATTTATACAACAATGAATCATCCAGTGCCAATGCAACAACAATAGTTGATTTATACAACAATGAATCATCCAGTGCCAATGCAACAACAATAGTTGATTTATACAACAATGAATCATCCAGTGCCAATGCAACAACAATAGTTGATTTATACAACAATGAATCGTCCAGTGTCAATGCAACAACAATAGTTGATTTATACAACAATGAATCATCCAGTGCCAATGCAACAACAATAGTTGATTTATACAACAATGAATCATCCAGTGCCAATGCAACAACAATAGTTGATTTATACAACAATGAATCATCCAGTGCCAATGCAACAACAATAGTTGATTTATACAACAATGAATCATCCAGTGTCAATGCAACAACAATAGTTGATTTATACAACAATGAATCATCCAGTGTCAATGCAACAACAATAGTTGATTTATACAACAATGAATCATCCAGTGCCAATGCAACAACAATAGTTGATTTATACAACAATGAATCATCCAGTGCCAATGCAACAACAATAGTTGATTTATACAACAATGAATCATCTAGTGTCAATGCAACAACAATAGTTGATTTATACAACAATGAATCATCCAGTGCCACTGCAACAACAATAGTTGATTTATACAACAATGAATCATCCAGTGCCAATGCAACAACAATAGTTGATTTATACAACAATAAATCATCCAGTGTCAATGCAACAACAATAGTTGATTTATACAACAATGAATCATCCAGTGTCAATGCAACAACAATAGTTGATTTATACAACAATGAATCATCCAGTGTCAATGCAACAACAATAGTTGATTTATACAACAATGAATCATCCAGTGCCAATGCAACAACAATAGTTGATTTATACAACAATAAATCATCCAGTGCCAATGCAACAACAATAGTTGATTTATACAACAATGAATCATCCAGTGCCAATGCAACAACAATAGTTGATTTATACAACAATGAATCATCCAGTGCCAATGCAACAACAATAGTTGATTTATACAACAATGAATCATCCAGTGCCAATGCAACAACAATAGTTGATTTATACAACAATAAATCATCCAGTGTCAATGCAACAACAATAGTTGATTTATACAACAATGAATCATCCAGTGCCAATGCAACAACAATAGTTGATTTATACACATCTTCTCAGGCACATGCTGAAAGGTCAAAATGTACTGTAGTAGTAAGAAAACATGCATGCTAAATCTGGTTTGTTCTTTTGAGAACCTGTCTCGACCCTAGGAAAGACACTATTTGAAAGATTTACTATTATATTCATAACTAAAAGCTAATGCTGAGATTCTGTACTACTTGCTGTAATTCTGCAACTTTCTGTGTGCACTCTTGATATGACTGTTTGTGTTCCAGGGAAGTGTGCTCCATATGCGGGGAATGACACTAGGCATCAACAAGATTTAAAATGAACAAGAAGCATTACAACATGTTAGCATAATTATAATCAAAGAAAGCTTAGAAAGAACTCCTGTGTGCTGAGAGTATTAGAAACACAGTAAAAATTAATTCAAAATTACTTGTATACTTGCGATATTGATGGAAAAGCTGAAAACTTTTTATGCAAATCAGAAAATTAAAATGAACAGAGTGTAAAACTAATAAGGTCTGCGCAGTGTAACAGACCATCTATGTACCAAGTTTCATTGAAATGTGATCAGAACCAAACAATTATGAATTATTATGCTAATTAGGGAATTTATATGGACAGATTTTAACCCAAAACTGATCATATTTGTACACTGTTCTAGAGCATCTATGTACAAAGTTTCATTTAAAGGTGATGATTAGTACTCGAGATAACAATGAAAAAGCTGAAAATTAAATAATTATGCAAATAAGTTATTTGATATGCACATTTATTTACCCCAAAACTAATCAGATCTCTGCATAGTCCTAGAGGATCTATGTACCAAGTTTCATTAAAATGTGATGATTAGTATTTGAGATATACGTGAAAATCCGAAAATTAATTAACTATGCAAATTAGGTGATTAATATGCACAAATATTTATCCCAAAACAATCGATCTCTGCATAACCCTTGAGTATCTATGTACCACGTTTCATTGAAATGTAATGCTCACTACTTAAAATATCAAAAGCTGAAAATTATTTTATTATGCAAATTAGGTAATTAATATGTACTGATTTTCACCCAAAGTTAATCAAAACCTGGCATTAGTTCAGAGCATCTATGAACAAAGTTTCATCAAAATCCAATGACTGGTTCTTTAGATATCAGTGAAACAGTCATGGAACAGCTAAAAATTAGCTAAGTATCATGCAAATTAGGTAATTAATATGCACAGTTTTTTACTCAAAACTAATCAAATCTGCGCATAAGTTCAGAGCATCTATGTACTAAGTTTCATCGAAATTCAATGAGTGGTTCTTTAGATATCAGTGGAACAGTCATGGAACAGCTAAAAATGAGCTAATTATCATGCAAATTAGGTAATTAATTTATGGATTTCTACCAAAACCTAATCAAATCTGCGCATTGGCCCAGAGCATCTATGCATCAAGTTTCATCAAAAACTGATGTATGGTTCTTGAGATATCGGTGGAAAAGACGAACACACACACACACACACACACACACACACACACACACACACACACATACTTGTATTGCAATATGTTCCGAGGACTCCATTGGATTAACTTTTAATATAGTTGAATTAACTTTTAATATAGTTGCGATATGAACTCGATTAAAACGCGTTCCTATATAGGGTTGCGTTTTAATTGGAGTTTAATTAAACTCAATTACAATGCAATACAATGGAGAATTGCATTTTAATTAAGTTTAATTAAACAAGAGTTGAATATCCCGTGACTGAACATAGAAATGTTTGCGAAGCTTAGGTTTAGTATTGGGGTAAGGTATGGTATAATTATATTAATATTAATATAACGTGAACCATACCTTCCCCCGATACTAAACCTAAGCTACGCAAAACGTATTAATAATCGAATTAACTATTAATATAAATTATGTTTTCCGAGGACTATGAAAAAGGTCCTCGGAAGATGTGTATGTCCTCAGAAGTAGCTATATATCTGTATTTTTGTCCTCGCAACATATAGCAATCCAAGTACACACACACACACACACACACACACACACACATACAGACAGGGTAACTGCAATAATATGTACCTATCTCTTGCTATTTCACCGTCCACTGCAGTGAAGCCATGCTGTTTAATCATTGCTAGCAGAGTTGTACGATTACTGTCATATATATGGCCTTCCTGTAATTCTCCAACACTAGGCTCAGCTAACTGAAACATAAAACACAATTAACTGATTTACTGAATACTTTACACTATGTCTTTTATTTTTTTGTTCATTTCTTGGAAAGCATCATCTGTTTTTCAATACCGGTACACTTCCAATGTATTCTGATGATAGCATTTAATTTCTTATTTAAAAAAATAATATGTGCTGAGTTCACATAGGTGTTCAGATTTTCAATATACAGAATTGTTCTGTTTGAAGAGGTGCTCAGTTTACAGAAGGGTTCACTTTACTGAGGTGGTCAGTTTACAGAGAGGTGCAGTATATACAGTATATGTAAATTTACCATTTAAGCAGCTCTATTGTGTGTATACTTATTTCCAGTTTACTGGTATACCAGATCAACTAACAGACTGTTTTGGTATCTAATTTCATACTAGTTTAGACAGGTTTCACCTTGTCTGTGATTTGACACTAAGTTTTAAATAAATAAATGTGACAAAAATAATTATTCCATTAATACTTACCTCATTACCAGTTGACATAACAGCTACAGTTGGTTTACGATACACATCCACTGTTGTCACGCCAACAGATGCCAATAAACCAAGCTCTGAAGGGCCTAATTTGATAAATTTACACAGGATGGTTTGCCCCGCTTCGATATCAACACCTGTGGGTCTAAAGTAAACAAATTATTACACGCAAGTTAGACTTGCTGCTGTACTGTGGTGGAAAGACACAATAAGCTATGATATTTTAAATAAATATGCTATAAGCATATACAATATGAATTATTAAAATTTAGAATCAATATACATCTTACAAATAAAGGTGTTCTTCACAAATACAATAAAAATCTTCACCTGTGTTCTTCAGAGATATCTTACAATGTACATATCAATATCAAAATATGGCAAATATCAGTGCAGTTTGACAACAGGATAGTGACAATGAGCCAAAACAAAGTGTCTAGGACATAAGACTCAAAATTAGTCAGAGACAATGTAATCATGCATTAGTATATACATGATTGATGCTGATTACATTGTTGATATGGCATCTGTTTGATGAAAGATCCTTGTTGATATGAAATTATACCTGCTGTACCTTTGATAGGCTTCCAATTATAGTTTTCTTAAATTGCTAACCAAAACAAAATGTTGAACCGTCGAGCTGAATTGATTTTCACAGTATGTTCTGTTTCATGCTTTATGAATTAATGAATCATACATTTTTTATTATAAAAAATTCATATACTTTCCAGTGTAACATAGATGACTGCAATACAAAATCATTATTTTCTATCCAAAAATAAAGATTGTAATATTATCTTGAGAGAATCAGAAACTCTGTTATTTATTTATTTATTTAAGTATCACAGGAAATTAGGATAACAGATGATCCAGACTAATTAAATACCTGATATCTTGACCTGTTTTGGGCGTTTTTAAAATACGGACTTCAAGTTCAGTGCATCCCTGGAAGACATCAATTGAAATGCACTGATAATACAAGGAATTTTATATTTATATATCACACTGTCAATGCAACACCCATCTTTTCATGTAATTTTTATTGTGAATCAAACTGATGTAATTGAATTGACATTCTGTACAAGAGATGTTTTATTTTTAACAGAATTATAACTTACATCATCTGTGTCTTTGATAAGCTGGGTATCTTCAACTTGAACTACAGCATCAGCACCAGGTGGTAATGGAGCACCAGTAGTAATTCTCATAATGTGACCTGGTTTGACCTCTAAAGATGGCATATCCCCAGCCAGACTATCACTGATTACCTGACGATCACCAATACCATCAGAAGCTGCAATCATTTATACTTTCGATAATTACAAAATTCTGTATATTGCATATATTCCCTCTATAGTGCATATCCTGTACACTTTTTCAACCAGGTTTTTATTCAGACATTTCTTTGCTTGATGTCCGCAAATATGAGTGATTACCGCCAGTGTTTTAGTATCTATCTGAGATAGAAGATTGTGAAGTGAAGATTGATTCTACGCTGGTGATAATCACAAAAATTTGTTCATGTCAATCTGGTAGGATAATACATTTATCACATGCATATTTTAACAGTCTGAAAAAAGGAAACCTGGAGATCAGTATGGAAAATGAAACAAACATATCATTAAGAGTGCCTCACATGCCAATTTTGTTGATGCTAGGGTGTTCTATCTATGCAATTCTGCTCAATTTACTAAGATTTATTTTAATTTCAACCGATTTTTGAAGGGACTGGATAATAATTATAAAATTACACATGAGATTGCCAAAAATAAGTCATTATTACCACAATATGAGACTGTAATACCACAGTATGAGAGTCCAATAGTGTACATGTATTCTTACCAATGACAGCGTAGCCATCCTTGATTGATGCAGGAAATGGTGGTACAGCTACCTTAGCTTTTACATCACAACCAAGTATACAACCTAATGCATCTGATATATAACATCACACAATATAAAAATTATAAAATATGAAACAATGCACTATATATTTTCAAAACACTTTCATTTTGGAGATAAATGAACAAATATATTAATGCGTTGTTTTTTAAAATATTTTTTATGTTGTTTTTCTATAATCATCATGTATAACTAATGTGTCCATAATTTATAAATTTACCTTGACTAGAAATTGATATGATGTCAGATACATGGGTGTTACTCATAACTCTTTCCACTGCATCATCAAATGTGATCATAGGATATGGGGAGTGACGCGGACGACGTGCTATCTTCTCTATATCATGATGCTTTGGTTGTGAGTTACCTGCAAGCAAATGGCGGTGATAATGTGGGCATTTAGTGCTTGTATACACAATACGAATCACAGATATAATAACAGTCTGTTTAGGAATCTAACATACTACAATAAAATTGTCATACAAGTTCAGATTTAAAGATCTGTTATAAATAAATAAATCAAAGTACCATATACTCTCCATTTTGAAAACATACAAGACTCTAATACTTTGAACTTTGACCTCAATGGAATTAACCTCAAATCAACCAGCAACAAATAAATTTTCATTTGATTGGTTGGTTGAACTGACCTCCATTTTTTATTTCTACACATCTAGATAGGGAGCTGAATTAGCAGTAAGAAAACGGACATTTCATGAATATTTTTGTTTATATTTTCCAGATTTTCAGAGATCGAATGTCAATTATGACGTTTAATGTAATGTAAAAGCAACTTTTACCAAATTTAGTCCAAATTTTGTACCGTATTATCAAGTCACTAATAATCCTAGTGGTAATAAACAATGATACAGAGAAGATAAATTGTCACTATAGCAACATACCATTGGTCTCTGCACCATCTTCTCTGACATGGAAATGATGCTTATGGTGATTACAGTCTTCTTTTGCACGGTGGTTACCATGGTGATGGTGATCGGAGGGGCGATGTGGAAGACGATGATGATGTCCGTGACAATCATGCTTCAGGGTCAAACAATATTCGAAAACAAAATAATGTAAATATCAATCAAAATATCCACTACATATTTCAGTTGAAAAGAGCTATATATGGAAGTTGAAATATAAAAACACCTCTATTAGGATCATGTGAAAAATGTTGTGTTTGAAGCATTGTAAATTGTATTATCAGATATATTTTGTTTGTACCTTTTAATGTAAGAAGTATTATGTGTCACATTATTCACAAGATATCCAAGTTTTAGTAAAAAGAAACTGCTTTGCATGATGGGATGCTAGTTAATCTAGATATAAGGCAATTTGTTGGGCTTCCATTAACTAACTACTGATTTTGATGCACACTGGAATTAATTGAATCAGTTGAATGTAAAATATAGGAAAAAAAGGTATATTCGCTGTATTTTATTTTCACTGAATCATTCCGTCAGGGAAAATAGCAAAAATAAGGTATTTTACAGTAGCATATTTTACTAAGAATTTCTAAAAAATTTAAACATAGTGATGCAATGAAAAACTTGTCCTTAATGGGAAATAATGAAGTATTATGGGATAACAAATTACAGATTAGTTTGTGTTAGAGAAAATATTTCTGATTGTTTCACAAAATTGGTACAGAACTAATTAACATTTCATTTTTAAATGCCTGGGTTTTGTAATTGCAGCTTTAATTAATGTCAGAGACAATGAATGATTTAGTGAGACCTGGACTGGTATCATGGTTGATTGATCAATGCACAGTTTCAGTGAATCATTGGGAATTTGTTTGTACACAAGAGATATGATTCTATTAATTCAACGAGAAGTCTGTCAGCTAATATAGCCCCACTATTTGAGATTCACCCTGTGAAAGCAATTTGAACCACAATATGTTAATTTATTCTGACAATGATTATTATACCAAAAGGACTTAGATTGCATTCCATAACTAAGTATCTGTCTAAGCAACATGGGTAGTGAAACTAAAAAGATTTTAATTCCAATTTCCAAACAAATTTTAAATAATTATCAAACTGAATTTTACATATCAGATATTTTTTATTGTCAAATTCAACAGAAAATGTTGAAGGCATGTTATGAACCACAAATGGAATACAAATACAGTAGATATAAAAGTACAAAAATGAGATTACTTGCATTTATTTCCATGTTATCTGTGAAACTGTTTTCTAAAATGTATTCATTTTACAAGATCAAAGATTGCTTTTCAAACTTACTGTCACTGACTAGTTAGTGATCTCACTCACTCAAAGTGAATTTATATTGTAATTCAAACCAATAATTTCATGTATACATGTTATTCAAATTATTGGTACTGAAATTTGAAAGCAACTATATGGTCACCTGACTTGACATTAATATACATCATATCGTGGTGAATCAGAGAAAAGATGTGTGAAAATAAATTAACTCTGTCAAGTCTAAAATAAACTGATTTAAATCTCAAGCTGTTGGCCAATTTTACACTACTTTTAATATTTTACTATGATTATATTTAAGCATTAAATTGGATATCATAGCGAGAATAAAAGTTAATAGCATCTGATAATGTTTGAAACATATTATTGAATCCTGATTATTACACACTGTAGTCAACATGTTCAGCAAAACTACACATTAAACTGTGTAAAACATTCTGTTGAAAATACCCGCAGTCTGTTGTTACAAATCGCATATCAAGTGATCAATAATGCATCTACCAGTATAATAAACACTATGTAAATGGTCATAATACATTAAGTATTAATAATCATTAATTATTTTCCAAGTAGAAACACCCACTCCCCACCAACAAACCAACCACCAATGTAGAAACCTAAAAAGTTCACAGGAGAATGCTTCTAAACTGGTGGAATGTATAAACATGATTTACATTACAGTTACATTTGTAAATGCTACCATTCACGTAATACGCACATAATAAGCACATAATACAGGTATGTTATTTAGAAAATAAAGGAAATGTATCGTTTGTTATTGCAGGATGTGGGATGTATGCAAATAATGGTTAAACTTTGTCAATTTAATTTTATTATTATGTCCAAGTCTTGTCAATGTACAATAAGTGGTGGAGAGCTCTTGTTTCCATTACAATACACACAAATGTTGAGAACCAAGAAACATGAAAGCACCTATAAATGTTCAGTTATGTTTTATGGCACTTAATATGTTTATTTTACAATTGTTGATATCGATTGTACTGGGATACGTGGGTATCTTCCTCACTATCGCTTGATGACATCAACTCAAAGTCTTTTGATTTCTCGATACTCTCCAAAGCCTGCAATGCAGTTATTGGTTGTTTACAAACTTTATTTTGAGTGCTTTTTATTTTTTTATTTCTACTACTACAAAGGGTTACAACAGATTTAACTTTCTTATTGGGTACTGCTATGATATCCACAGTGCCAGTTTTTCTCTTAACCATTGCTGATCTATTCTGATGCATGTTCTGGGTATGACTGATAGCAACACATGATGGATTGAGTGTTACAGTCTGTGGCTGCTGTGGTAGATTTCTTTGGTCATCATTTGCGGTTGTTTTCACCTGCTTCTGTGATTTAGCAGTCCCAGTCTTTTTCTTGAATCTTGACACTAAGAAAGACACTTTCTGTTTTGAGACAGGGAATGGTGATTTACTCACGACTGGATGAGCCTTCAGCGACTCACAGATATCGGCAACCTTTGATTGCTCATTAGTGTAGGACATAATCACGTCTCGCGTGTTTTCATCTAGTTTGAGAGAATGTTTAGGAGGAGGTTGCCATGGAAATGTTGCATCGTCTGGAATGTGATTTCCTGTGATTTTAATCTTCCAGTTGGATAGATCACCAAGGAATATCTTCAATGCCACATGTACTGAACAGTTATGTCTGTCTTGCTTGTGAGCCATTCCTTTACACCCTAAAACACAGCAATGTAAAAACACATCAGTTAATTTAACAAAGAAACGGTACAACATGTCTTTGTATAACCATGTTAAAATACAGCTTGGTACCACACAATACAATGAATGTTATATTACATATTAAAATCTGCTAAGCAATATGTTATACCAATTTTTTCAACTATACTGAGTACTTGGTAAGCTTACAGGTACATGTATTAATTGAATTTTCAGCCTGCCTATAAGTCATTGCACAGTTTATAAATGTTTCCAAAACAAACTGGCAAGTGTCTAGTTATGAACATAATCTGGTATGTTGTTGAAATGAACTCGATATATGGACCTCCAAACCTATGATCCACTATGAATAAAATGGAGAGGCAATTGTTATGGAGCAAATACATGTAATCGTGGCCTTATTACAAATGATATGTAGGAGTAAAGCCACCTGTCTATATAGTGACCACTTTTAGACAGTAGCATGGCATAAAAAGATCACCACCTTTTCAGAAATATTTTTGTAGATTTACATAATGATGATTAACATTCTAGTCAACTAATTCTATGATGATTTTGATCAAATAATTTAAAATAAACGTGTTTTTGTTGCAAAAACACCATCGCATTATTATCCATAAAAAAATATGAAAAACACCTGCCTATAAAGACTACTTCAATGAAGTCCCTTGTATGGTCGTTGTACACATGTATGACTGTAACTACAATAACTACCCTATACCAAGAGTCTTTAGAACAAAAATCTCCCTACCAAGGGTTTCTTTACGCACAGTGATATCATTCTTTAACTCAAATAGTCCATTTTCTGTTCACTGCAAGATTATGCATTACTGTAAAATACTTTATTTCAGCTAGAATTAATTTTCGCTGAAAAGACTTTTTGTATAGAATTTATTTTCACTGATTTTTGATGAGTTAAATGTAAAACATAGGAAAAAAGGTATATTCGTTGGATTTTATTTTCACTGAATCATTCCTTCAGCGAAAATAGCAAAAATTAATTCCAAGCGAAAATGAAGTATTTTACAGTATTCCCCTGTCAAAGTTCGGCCTTTCAATGTGAGCAACGAAATAAAGAAATTCAAGTTCAAAATCAAATTGTTTGATTTTTATGGCAGACTTTTGGCGCACGTCTTTCTCGCAACTCACTCACGCAAGATCTCACAGTTGAATGGAAAAGCATCTATTGTTACATTGTTCGTGCTGTAAAAAGTTAATATTTTACAGTATCAACCAATGAATGTGTGTCTTACCTTCAGTACACTTCCCATAACCATTGCAGGCTCTCTTACAATTCCCATGTCCTGGACACCACAAATACCATGCAACCACGTACTGATCTCTACCGCATTTATTCTTTATTTTCTCAATTTTCTTCTGTCCTTCCTCCGTTGGTACAAACTGGTCATCGTACCGGTTACGCTCAAGGGTCTGTTTGCCACGCTGCCAACTGCCCCGATCGACAGCCCCTTCGTGCCTCTGCACTGAAACCAACTGTCGTTTGACCTCACGTTTGCCACGGTAAAGACTGATGTCTTTCAGTAAATTATGTGTAGTCAGAAACAATTTGAGTAACTGCCCTACCGGTACTGTGTAGAAATCTTTGCAAGACTTCCAGCAGATTTTATTGGACACCTTCGTTTTGTCATTTGTCTTTTTATTAAGACCAGTGTCAGTGTCAGGTTCATTAAATTCAAACACGTCGTCTCCGGCACGTTCCATTTCTTGTAATTCATTACTATGAGGCATTGGTAGCAATACCAATGTTTCCCCTTCTTGCAGTGCATGGTTACTGTTATTCAACTCGTGCAACTCAACATCAGTGTTGTTGTCAACATACTGTCCCAAATTAGAACTGTTGTCAAGTTGATGTCTCAAACTTGGGGCAGTGTCAAGATGCTGTCCCAAATCTGCAGCGGTGTCAAGTTGCTGTCCCAAACCTGTGGCAGTACCAAGTTGCTGTCCCAAATCAGCATTATTGTCAAGCAATTGATCGGTGCCTGTACCACTGTCATTAAAATGTTGTTGGGAGACTTGGTTATGATTACTGAATTCAGTTATTGACACTTTAACAAGAGATCGATTTGTAACGTATAATCCCACCTCACTTGTCGTAGATCCTCTCGTCTCAATGGCATCATCTGTGTGTTGCTGAATCTCTTCAGAGTGTTCGGTCTCATCCCAATCATTCCCATTCGCAGAAGGTTGCTTTCCGTTGGTAGACTTCTCTGAATAAATAGCAATGGGAAACACTCCACGAATTCCCTTCTTCCCAGTGATGGGAGAATCAGTGTTGTCAGACATGGGACTCGCTGCTACGATAACCGGGTCATCTTCAGCTCCTTGTTGTTCACCATCTGTGTTCTGATCAGTAATATAGTGTAACAGTCAGAAAAATCAGAAAGATCATATCTTTCTCACATAAACTCATCCTCATTTTCCAATGTTTAATAAACAAGGGCAGGCTTGTGGCACTTAAGTGAACAAATTTTACTTATACCACACCAGGGTATCAGCAAATGAGCTTTATTACAGTAATAGAGATGACAAAAATCCACTGCAGACATTATATCTGGAAAGTTTGTTGAGGTTAAGGGCATTATTACAATGCTTACACAAGAAGCAAGGAGCATAACATTCTGAATAAGTGTTCTTACAATATATAACACACCTTTACTACAAAATCCAAATTAAAATATAAATCTCTTTACACTGCCTATAGTTTATTATTTAACTACTTATATGAAATCAGTGTTTGATGTGCTCTTTTTAGGGGATCAATACATCTAGAAAGAATATTTTAATATTAACACCATTATGCATGAAAAAAATAATATATTGCTTTTGTCTGAAGTGAAAACAAATTTAAAATATTGTCATCTCCCCTTATTTTGAATGTGCCTTGGATTTGACACCTAGATTTAAAAAATACAAACAAAAGGTAAACATAGAGGTACAAGGTAAGATAAACACATATAGAGACTGGAATAAAACTTACACATGCAAAGTAACTGGGTGAACAAAAGGAAAAAAGGTGAGGATAAACACAATAGAAATTGGAATGACATCATCATCATTTTCCACAATATTTTTTCATACTTGTCAAAGACAGTAACATTTCTCAAAGATTTTAAATTTAATTACATGATTTCTTGTTAGTGTAAATGATGGTAAAGTTCTAATAAGATATCATAAATACAGCACTTCCTAATTAATTGTTGATTCATAGACACTACATGCATTGAGGCAAAGGTAGATAATGCATAGTGGCTTGTAACTAGGGTAACATAATATGATTCCATTGATCACAAGAAATAGTAAGATGAAGACAAATGTCAGTCTTTGAAGGAAATGATTTGGGCTAGTCACATCCATTAATACCACAAACAAGCCATTCTTATGATTATCACTAGACTGTACCCTTTTTCAAATACATTTTGTACAGTGTTTTTAGCACTTCAAAATACTATAACAGGACATTTATCTACATTCACATTCTGCCAATGTATTAAGCATCTCACAACAATCTCTGCTCTACTTAGACTAAGAAGCACACATGTGATGTTAATATAGGAATTCTATTGCTGAAATAATTTGAATGGCAATTTGCATTTCAATCTATCATGGTTGTGAAGGTACCACATCCTTAACTAATATCCATCTTTGATTATCTACACTAAGTATAATAATTCAATAATATGCATGTGTTGATACGTTGGAGGGAGGGGGGGGGGGGTAAGCTGACCACAAGAGGTGACAAACACATTATGGAATGAACATGCAATGGACTATACGTCTCAGTGAATTGACTATACGTTACAGTCTGAATATGCTATTGGATATGAGAATACAACGAATGATTGTTAAACTAACCTGTTGTAAATTGGAATGTACTGCACGTATTCTATCCATCTTCTCATGTAGTAGGTGTATTGCATGAGGTAATGCTGGCAAGATGATCTCGTAACATTCCTGGTGATTATGATTATACAGAATCATTGCTGATATGAGTTGGTAAGCGTAGACATATGGTAGATGAATACGGTAGTGCATAAATGATACCAATGTTTGTCTAAGGAATTACCTGACAACAAATGTTGCTATTCTGGATTGTTAACAATTCCTGCTATTGACATTTTTTTAAACATTTCCAGGCACCAAATTGCCTGTGGAATGCACAGAACATTGGTAATGATTTCAGCCAAAGTATCAGCAGTGTATTGTCAGTAGCATGTCTGTAGTTATTTGGTTGTAGTAATGAAAACAAAGACAGATAAAGAGAAACAAAGAGAGGATTGTCTATCTTACATATTATGAACCTTTTGTATAACTTGCAGGACAATTGCTTGACTGAAAGTGTTAAAAAACTTTGTTTTCATTTTTCAGTATAGTCAAAAAAGCACTAGTGTAATATTGGCTGATAGATAATCCCTTACACAAACATTGGTCGACCTAATGAATAACCATACTCATCTATATCTCAGCTTTTAGATGATATATAGGTTGTTATAGTAGCATGATTAGTAACAAAACATTTTACACTTATTGCTACCTTATAAATAATAAATGTATTTTTTTTTTTTGCAATAGGTTTGTAATTGCTACCTGTGATCCCTTGGTACTGCCAGGAAGATTCACTATAAGACTCTTACCACGTATCCCACACACTGGTCTGCAATACAGACAAACAAAAACTGTATGGTTACCATAATAACTATCAGGTTAGTCAGACTGTTTTCCAGTATTCACATAATAGACTGATAAACTGAAAACAACTTATTTTTTAAGTTCCATTCTTAACTGCATTTACCTTGATAACATAGCCATTGGTGTAATTTTTAGTGATCCCATCAACATAGCAACAGCCATACCAGGGCATTCTTTTTCAATCACAGACTTTGTTGCCTGCAAACATAACAAAATAATACATCACAATTTAGAATAAAATATGTGTTGTAGTCCCTCCCACCAGCTGACAACCACATCCACATCACCTCAGAGAGTTACATGATGAACTTGTCAGTCAAATCTAATGATAGGTGAAAATTCAGGTTCAATACTACTTCATTTTCTACCCAAAATATGCAGCATATCTTTTGACATGATGGTATGGGTGACTGAATGAAAACCAGACTCAAGTTATTACAGCACAAAACCTACCTCAGGCGTGACATCTGTAGGTGCGAATCCAGTGCCACCAGTGGTTATTATCAACCCTATATGTAAACTATCAGACCATTCTATGAGTGTCTCCTACAAATACACAGTATACATGTATTAGTCATTTGCAACATAGGGACAAATCCAGGTAATGCACACTAACACTCACGCAGTTGATACATTTGCCAGAAAGTACCAAAGACAGCAGGATATTTTTGAATATATGATTTGTCTTGGGAGGAGGGAGGTGCTCAGTGTCAAAACCTAGATCCTCCCAAGCCAGACTTAGTAAACTTACATATAACGATTGGCAGACATTCCAAATAACAAGATAATGTCAATGTACAATAAAATTGACATACAATTAATTTTATGTTTTATATCCCATAATTTCTCTGTCATAAGCCCAGGTCTTGTTCTAACAATTTTATTGTAGACAACTAAAATTATTTCATAATAAATATCCATGAAAAAAGTCACAATATGTGTGTAAAAGCACAGGGAGCCCAGCAACTATGATCAACTGTACCGTACACACTCCCTATGAGGGGGGGGGGGGGGGTTATCAGCTGGTATCTAGTATCAGAAATAGACAAGGGATGAAGGCTCCAGCCAGCTCATATTTTTTAAACTGAAAAAAACAGACAAACAAAATGAAAAATAATATGTAGAACCAGTTGAGCAAGGCTAACCGAGTCGTGACCTCGATGTGGTTCGTAACCAGTCTTGTGATTGGTTGTTGACAAAATGCTGAACAGGCCACGCCTCCAACTGTGCCGTGCGTTCGGGCCAACCGGAATTAGGAATTCCTAAATGGAGTCAATTTGTGTAGTTTTCTTGATTTATTTTGCAGATATCGGTAAAATGTAGGTAAGACTTTGGCGAAATTAGAAGGAGCAACTAATATTCTTCAACCTGGTATTTTTTTATTTTTTATAGATTTTATTTTTCATTTTGTTTGTCTGTTTTTTCCAGTTTAAAAAATATGAGCTGGCTGGAGCCTTCATCCCTTGTCTATTTCTTACACTAGATACCCCCCCCCCCCCCCCCCCCCCCCGGCGCTCATAGTGACTGCGTACTACAGTTGATTTTAGTTCCTGGGCTTCCTGTGGTAAAAGTTCACTTAAAAATTATAATTTATTTGATATTTGGTTCGGGAAAATTTTCATCATTTCTAATGCATTTCATATTACCTTTATTTGTCTGACATCATCAGGTACTATGGCTTGAGTTACAATGACCCCATTCAGTCTGAAACACGAACAAATTGAATCGTTTTAATTACTGCAATGTACAAAGCAAGCAGTTGCGTATCAAACATTAACCTGTCTATCAATTAGAAATTACAAAATGTGGTGAATATAACACAATGAAAATACATGTACTGGGGGGTGCTTGTAAAATATATCACCGTTTTCTTCACTTAAATAAATTTAAAACCTAGCGAATTAAATCTGTTAATTGAACTCAATTGAATATTAATTCTTTCACTTTCCACTTGAATTTTGGGAGAGAAATAATTCGAGAATTTTATTATTTTGGTCTGTAAACACAAACAAATGTGGCAAAAATATTTACAAACATATGCTGTCATGGTAACAATAACAAATATAACTTACCCTTCTTTATTTGTGACCAATTTCTTCAAATTGCTTCCACTTTTGTCTTCAGCCTTTCCCTTAGAGCAGCTATCGCTTACTGAATAGACAGAAATATTTGAATTGTATCAAGGGATGGTCCATTTGAAATATTGGGGAGAGATACCTACATGGCAATATTTTCCTGCACACCCTGGCTAATTCTAGCTGAAATGTACACACATAAAAATAGTAAAGCTCCAGATTGTTATAATCCATGCACACCTTACAATTAGCAATTATATACTGTGGAATACTTTATTTTCGCTGGAATTAATTTTCGCTGAAAAGGCTTTTTGGGCGTTTTGTATGGAATTTATTTTCACTGATTTCTGATGAGTCTAATGTGAAATATAGGAAAAAAAGTATATTCGCTGGATTTTATTTTCACGGAATCATCCCTTCAGCGAAAATAAATTCCAAGCAAAAATAAAGTATTCTACAGTACATGGCAAAATTAACATTTTTGTTTCTTATTTCATAGGATGTTAGATGGATCGAAATAACCTTTCAATACATTATTCAAAAATCAAAAGTTAAATTCTATCTTCTTATTGCAGCATTACATAATAATAAATAAAACCGCATTATTTTTCAAATCTCCGAGGACGAGAAGCACAATTTGTTTGCCAATTATCAAAAAAAAAGCAACTCTGGTAAATCATGATGAACGCGCCAATGGTTTGACTTGGTATCCTTATTTAATTAAATTATCATAAACAATTTTGAAATTTTGCAATAGAGCAAGCATGGAGCTAAAAGAAACAGGTGAATGTCAGTTCATTTATAATGTAACTAGTCTGCTAACAAGTTCAATTCAAAATATCAGATGACCCAATTAAAATAAATTTTCCTAAAATTATTAATTTTGTGAAAAAAAAATAATAATAAGGTAATGTAACATAAGAAGCGGGTATGGTGGGTTGGTAATAATAAACAGGTTTCTGGGAACCCTTCACCATACACCCTAGTCAAGAATGAACGCCCTACACATAGTATTAGTATACAGTCAGAAATAGTGGTTTCAAAGATCAGATATATTTAGGGATTGGTCAGTTACTTCAGCCTGGGGGGGGGGGGGTCGGCAGATTCCATTTTGCCAGCTGAAAATCTCAGTTGACTCACCCCCTATCAAATAAAAAAAAGTGGCTGACCCCCCCAACATTATATGTTAAAACATGCTGACCCCCCCCCCCCCCCCCCAAAAAAAACAGAAAAACAAACAAACAAACAACATTAACAGTTTTGGCTCTGACATGATTACAAAATGTATTGTATGTGCATTGAAAATATCATGGTTTGCCATAATTTTGACATCATTTTTAGTGCTTGCATTCAAAAGACCTTAGAAGGGGAGGGGAAGCATAAAGTCAAAAAATGACTACAGAAAAGGCTGAAGGAAGGAGGGAAATCTATGCTGCTAAAGATAGTAAATAAAAGCAAAGCTGTGGAGTACTCACTCAATAAACGCCCTTATAAGATAAGAAAAGAGGATTTGAATCTAGGCGGTTTGAACTCTTTGAAAACTAAGGTGGAATTAAAATATCTTTCATATCTTATAGACCAGGAAAGCTTTACACCCGAAGCACAGTCTGTGCTTATGAAAACAAAGGAAACTTTGATTTTTGCTTAAATTTGTGTTGGATTTTGGTATTTTACAGAGCAAAATATGCAAATAAAAGTTAAAAAAACAAAAAAACTATTTATTTTTTCATCATTTATTTTAATTTATACATCAGCATTTTCCCAAATTTAACTTTTTTGATTTGCTGAACAAAAACTGTCACTGCTCTTTGTACTAATTGCTGTGTTGTCTTTCCGTCTCCTGTTAAAATTGGATAAATCCAGTAAATATCTTATACAATGGTGACTTCAGACTTTAAATAAAATAATCTGATATCAGCAGCACATGGACTTGGGATGTGTTTAAAACTTAACTGTATAATTGGGGTTCTATAGCCGCATTGCATAATCTGTTAGTTATTTGGCAACTTTAACCTCAAAATATTTAGCCTATAACATTTTTTGCATCAACAAATTTATAGGCAATACAGGTAATAGTTATTATTAAGAACACATTTGTACGATTAACTTTTTTATCTTTTGTTAATTTTTAAAAATATATGCATGAGCGCGTGTGTGAATTCTGGAAAACATGGTGACCCCCCCTATTCATGATATCAAAAACAGGGTGACCCCCCCTATTCATGATATCAAAAACAGGGTGACCCCCCCTATTCATGATATCAAAAACAGGGTAACCCCCGGCCCCCTACTGATCCACCGACCCCCCTAGACCGAAGTAACTGACCAATCCCTTAGCTAATTACCCCGGAGAAAATTACAAGGCAGCCGGGTTTCTTGACCGTGAATAAATTAAAAGTTTAGGAATATACACCTATTTGCGGAAAATCTGCCTATCTTTTCAAGCGCCATCTCTCGCATTTTAATGGAGTTCGGCGGGTAGAACTTCAAAAACGGTTCAACTCGTCTCAAAATGCAGTTCGGCATTATTCAGACTTCAAAGTTCGGAACTCGATCATGAACAAGTGTACTACGAAACAGTTAGTATTATCAAAACCGTGAATTCTTAACAAATTACCTGTTAAAATTCCCACTTTAATTCTGTCTTCGTGGTCATTGCAGTCAGAGCTTTGCGACGCCATCTTTTGTGGTAAATGACATCGAAGCTTTTGTCCGAGATTAGGTATCGTGAATACTGCCACCAACGTCATAATGGCAACTTTCGTTCGAAGAATAACCTGACCTGTCTAATGAGTTTAGTTGGTTTCCAAATTGTTACCGCCACGTCATATTCTGGGCAATATTTTGTATGTAATACAATAATTTGTCTCGTTTTTGGGTCGCCTTTTCAGTAATATTGTTATTTGAGTGCGTGTAACTTCAGAAAACATACAAAAAAATGTGACTCGACAAATTCATTAAATTCTTTCCTATGATCGTCTTTTTAAATTCAATTCTCTTAAAAAGATCTTACTTGGTTTTAGTTTATGTTAATTCGCAAACTTTAATTTTCATGCTCCAGCTAGTTTTACGCAACTCTCGCTACTTGTGCTAACATATGTCTTCTACTTGTGTACTGTATGGAGAGTTTCAATAACCTTAACAACCAATATATACGTTCATATGGTCTTTTTAAACACGCCTTACAAATGAATGCTCTTAAATTGTTTTTGTCATGATCACTGTTAGTATTTTTTTTATTAGTACATACATAGTATTATTTATTTATTTATTTATTTATTTATTTATTTATTTATTTATTTATTTATTTATTTGTTTGTTTGTTTGTTTGTTTGTTTATTTATTTATTTATTTATTTATTTATTTATTTATTTATTTATTTATTTATTTATTTATTTATTTATTTATTTATTTATTTATTTATTTATTTATTATTTATTTATTTATTTATTTATTTATTTATTTATTTATTTATTTATTTATATAATATAGCATTATTCATTCACGGTGCTTGATTATGTTAGACAAAAAGTACACAATACACATTTTCAAATGAATATCGACAATTCAGTGATTCCGGTGTATGACATTGCTCACTTTTAAATTAACATTGTCAAGTAACAATGGGCAGAAAGAAGAAAGTAAAGGAACCGAACACGCTGAAACGAATCAGAAATATATTATTTCAAGTATATTCGTTGCATTTATTTATACACTTGCCCGGAAATATAAATGTATTTGTATTGCTCATAATAAAACACACTTTGTATTTTTCACTCATTGTAATAAAGTTTTGATTCATTATTATGAACTCAAATAAATGTTGTCGTACTCTTTCATGTTTTTGACAATTAATATGTTGATAACCATTACCTTGGTTTAAGGTAATTTTTAGATTTTATTTGACTTGCCAATATTCAACAGATTTTCAATCATTATAATTAAATTGTTAACTATAGTTATAAAATTAACGCTTGCAATACAAAATTACACATAAAAATTACAAAAGAATTTAAGAAAATAAATAAATAGTTCCTATGGTAGCTCAGAATATATAATTTAATCAAGACATAAATCAAATTAAAAAAAATGTAAAGTCAAAAATGTCAGCGCCGTTGTTTTACGTTTGAGTGACCATAATTTGGAAGAAGAATGCCCGATGATGAGGTGCACTTTATCATGAATTGAAGTTACTTTAAAAAATAAACTCGAAAACAAATAATATTCATTGAAATTTTAAAAATAATTATATTGCACCGTCGAAGTATATTGAATAGATATTTACATATCTAATAAATGAAGTTAAATAGGATGTTATAGTTCAATCACAATTCAAACCTCTCTGATTTGTTGTTGACTGGTTTTGGTGGGTGTGACAGAGGCGGCGACACGAAATGTTGAATGGGGGTGTCTGCTCATCATTTCTCTGACATACTAGTGGGATCCGGGACCCTCTGTGATGTCTCATCGACACAAATAAACAAAAGGTCCCACCCAGCTTTATTTGCGGAGGGGATAAATAAAGCGTCCCAGGTTTGAACGCATGACCTGCGTCTATCACGTCGTTTGTGCCCAGTGTGACGTAGCGCTTGGCGCTCGGAACGCAGTGCTGTTCTGACGAGGCACGCAAACACATGCTGTTGCTAGGGGTTAGTCGTTTGACATTTTTTAATTTCTTCCTACGCACAGTTTTGTAATTTTTCTGATCACAAGTCGTTGACACAAAAATGCGTCGATTAACAAACACCCTATGTCCACATAATGCAAACACAACCGTGTTGGATAAAATAAATCTGAAATATTATCAAACAATCGATACATTTTCAGAACTATATTTTATTCCGCCTCGCAATGAAATAGGTGATGTGGTTTAGCCTCGCTTTCACATGTAAATAGAAGAGTTGAAGTGTTCGAATGCCCCAAACATTGTATCTGTCGTATTTCAAGTTCAAGCAGCTTCTTCATCGCTTTCTGGGACTGAAAACATAACATTTTGCTTTTAAAAAAAGTGAGTTTCATTTCCATTCCAGGGTTATTCTTTATATAAGATTAAGAAGTTTGTGCATATGTTGAGCTTGTGGTGTATTTCTCAAGCGCCCGTCAAAAGCAGACGAAATATTTTGTGCATATCATTGTTTATTATTCTTTCTCTGGTTTTCTTTTGTATCATTTGCAGCAGTGATAACTTCAATTAGTTACAAAACACTGTATTTGTGTTTAATCTTCCTGCATCCGGATCACTATTTTACTATATTTATTAACAAACCACAAGCTTTCGTAACAAACTAGGCGTTCCCGCTATTTATAAAGCAAATTTGGTACTGAGATAAATTTTCTCAAGTTTTCCACTTCGAGTTGAACGTCAATGTAACATTAGGCATAACAGTTTTCTATAATCGTTTTTGGAATTTATTTATAAATTCTATTGACTACATGTATACATAATTATGAGCCGTATATTTTTTTTTATAGAACTGTAAAAAATTTTTTATATTTTAGATACCGAATTTGTAATTCTGTTAATATTATATTGACGTTGAAATCTGACTACTAGTACTTGTGTCGCCTGTTTGGAAACTAGGATCAAGGTAAGACATCCATATTCTTAACAGATTTATTATATTTTCAGGTTGCATGTTTATTATATAATTTAGTAATCTGTCATTTAAAAACAAATGTACAAAATGAACAAAGATATTTGTTGTGAAGATATAATTTTATATCAGGCTACATCAGTACAATGTTTATATTTTCTCAGATGGATTCTAATTCTCTAAATCAAGCCGTTGATATAAATGATGTAGATGAAGATGTTTTAATGGCTGCAAAAATTCTTTATGAAATACGGTACAAAAACAGTAATGTAACCACTCACTCTGGATACCACAATTATGCTGCTCCAAAGCCTAACAATACCTACTCTGGTAACCACACTAACGCTGCTGCACAACCTAGCCGTGCCACATACTCAGGTGACCACACTTACGCTGCTGCACAACCTAGCCGTGCCACATACTCTGGTGACCACACTTACACTGCTGCACAACCTAGCCGTGCCGCATACTCTGGTGACCACACTTACGCTGCTGCACAACCTAGCCGTGCCACATACTCTGGTGACCACACTTACGCTGCTGCACAACCTAGCCGTGCCGCATATCCTGGTGACCACACTTACTTTGCTACACAACCTAGCCGTGCCACATACTCTGGTGACCACACTTACGCTGCTGCACAACCTAGCCGTGCCACATACTCTGGTGACCACACTTATGTTGCTACTTCTCAACAATCTTTGGTTGGATCCTTTCAATGTAAGCTCTGTGATAAGTGTTTTGATACTCTGAGAGCTCGTTGCGGCCACCAGAGAATCCATAGAGGCAAGAATGACACATCTGCTAACATTGCTAAAAAGGTTAAGAAGGCAAAAACTCAGAAGAAAAAGTTAGAGAAAAAAAGTGTTGCTGTGAATAAAGCAGAAATTGTTGCTACCCAAACAATAGTACATAAACAGATGGATGGTGAAGGAAGCCCTAACGTTGAAGTTCAGACAGGTAAGTCCATACCATGAACTTTATTTCTGTTACAATTGCTTTAATTATCAGTTTTGTTTATTATTTCATATTCTATTTTTGTTTTATAATATTTTGTTATGCATTCTGTTTTATTTTCTATTGATTTATTTTTGCAGTTTATTATAAGTTATAAGTTTCATTTTTAGGTTTCCAAACAGCAATGACAGCAACTGATACTAAATCTACCAAAAGTAGATATAGTGTAAAACCTACTAGGTCATACAGAAAGAAAGTGTTAGTATAGATCTATGTTTTGTCAAATGCATGTTATAGATTTATCATTGCATTTCTTACATTAGAAGTACACATGCATGCTAATATGTACAAGGTTTATCGTATATTAAACTTTCATCAAAACAGACTTTTAATATGGACCATTAGTTTGAAGACGTACTTTAATGAATGAAATACAAAATATGTAATCAGATAATAGATTAGTCAGCATAACCCTTTTTTAAGTAAACTTATTTATTAATAATAATACCATGTAATCAACAGTTTTGATTTTTTTTGATATAATTATATCTAATGTTGGTTTAATGTTGCTATTTCAAATTTTTATTTTTATGACAGTGTTGGTGAACACTTGGCTGCAAATAATAAAAGTACTGGAAATGCTGTTGCTAATTTGTGTAAGTATTTTGTATAATGTTACATTATCACGTTGGGAGTATTTCACATATCCAAGAAAATAGACATTGATTGTGTTGTATACGCATGAACAGACATACCAAGATTACAAGTTTGGTTTATAGAATTATGTGAGAAACAAAAACAAAATTTGATATTTTAATATCTGTTTTTCAGGTGATCTCATGGAGCAAACATCACAGAGTGCTGATGATTCATTTAACAATGGTATTGTTATGCTGAGTACAATTTCTAAGGGGCAAAAGAGACAATTGGAAGAAACAGAAATAGAAAGTCAACCTAAAAGGACCAATGTAAGTGAAGACGTTACCATGGTTGCAAACAGTGATGACACATCTAAGTTGATCTCATTCAAGCAAGGAATTAAACGATGCAGAGATGAAGATGATGAATGTGAACCACCAGTCAAGAAAGCAAATATTGGTAACTCAGTTGGAGAGAATTAAATACATGTGAGTATAATTTAATATTTGATGAATGATTATGCCCAGGTACACTCTCAATTGTTGTCTTTTCATTCATAACTTTGAAATCATATACTGTATTTGTATCTCTAACAGAATCACACATGAACCAGTGAATTGCACTTTTTGGATCATTATGACTCATTTTGACACAAATTACATTTATATGTGCTGCTGTAAAAAATCCAGTTTTTACTGCACTTCCTTTATCAATCTACATTTTTTCAAGTTTTTGTTTGTCTGCTTACAAGAATGTCTAGTAATGCTTTTACAATGTAATTTGAACAAATAAGTTCAGACAAACAAGCTTGAGGGCGCTATATTGTTATTTAATTTCTGGTCATCTAGCAATGAGATGCTTTAATTGCCATTAATTTTTTTAATTTTTTATTTACAGAATAATTACAGATACAGAAGAAGTTTTTACAGATTTTTACACAGAGAGGGGAAACGAATCACGGAATTTCAACAGAGTACAGACTTTATTGATAATATTTTTTTGAGATTGGCAAGCAGATATGGAACTCTACACCTTATTGTGGTTATGATTTATAGCTGATTTCAGGGAACTACGGTTTTTATAATTCAAACTTTTTTAAAGAAATCTTTTCTTATGATTTACCAGTAATATTCTGTATACACTTATAAGCATTGTTGACACATATAACATTGAACCATAGTTTAACATTCAGTAGTGATGACATCTATTATTTGCTATGTACATGTATTTATGTACACAACTGTGAAACACTATGATTCAGCCACTGTCTCTGATGTTTTTGGAGCATATACCCAAAATTTGTTGTCATTTTTTCCATTCATTTGTCAATACACTGTATTTATAATTGCCAAAACAACTTATTTAAAACTCCTGTAATGTTTTTAACAAACAGCTTCAGGCTTCAAACCTCTGGCACTGCTTAGATATCCTGGCCTGGTCAGCTCTGTCTAGTAAAAGCATGTAAGTTCAATGAAGTCTGAACCTGTCAGTAAACTTGCTTATTAATTCATGATTTTTTTCTGCTCTATGTTTACTCTTCAAAACCGTCAGCCAGCTTCAAATTCGGACTTCAAACCTCTGGCACTGCTTAGATATCCTGGCCTGGTCAGCTCTGTCTAGTAAAAGCATGTAAGTTCAATGCAGTCTGACCTGTCTGGTGATTATGGAGAGCAAAGAAACAGATTCATGACAATGCATTATTTAAATTGTATTAGGAAAATAACTTGGTTCAAAAAAACAATGTGTTATTTATAAAAAAGATGCCTGCTGGGGTACTTATTTGGTTTGCTTAAGACATATATTTGTTGATCAGTCATTGTGAAAACTGATTTGCTATAATTGTAAATCTTGTTTTTCATCACTAGTGTGGCTATTGGAAACAGATGATTTGATGCAGTCATGTCATTCATCATATAATACATACATACATCAATAATATAACACTAGATGTCATCCTGCTGTTTGTATCTATAGTATTTGTTACGTGTGTTTACTGTGCATAAAAAGTGCAAAAAACATTAGGATATTGACTGTATATTGTAAGAAATATTTCAACAAAATATTTGAATTGTAAATACCGTGAATCCTAATAAGATGATGTTCATGAATCTCTATTATTACCGAGAGAGTTACAAACAATGTATAATAAACGTGTTTGCCAGATTACTGTATTGTTTTATTTTGTGTACATGTTATAATTACATCATAATTTTAAATCTTATTTACAACAATAACAAAGATCTGTACAAAGTGCAATATTTATAAATTATGAACAGTATTTTTTTAATGAAATATACATTATTTTAATCATGTAAGACTTTAACATGCATTAATTGATCATAAAAGTATTCGTAAATATTACTGATTTATACTATACTGTCTGCAATAGAAATATTTTGAATCTGAAAATGGCGAATATATATGTTTTCATAAATGTGCGGTTCTCTGGCTAATAAATGATGTGGTGGTGTAAATATTAAGAGAATAATATAGTATAAAACAAAAAACAGTGCTGTTATTTATAAATTGTGACAATTACAAGAAATATGCTGATGAATAACTTGTTTTTTTTACTCTTTATATAAAATGATTTTGATATGTTATTTAACAAAATTAATATACCAAAACAATAAATATATAACTATTCATATTGTGTGTTGACTGTGTATGTGTGGAGAAAAGTACTAACACTATGCAAATAGATATATGAATGACATGTAAAATTTGTAAATTTGAAATGATAGCCAAGTCATCGCGTACATGCAAGCTGCCATATCACAATTAACATCACCTGATTTGATACTCTCTTCTGATTGGTTAACGGTTTATTGATGGTATGTACACATACACATGTAATGCAACACAACTCTGACAGCAATGTACACTATATAATGTACAAGTTAACTTAACTCCCCTCCAAATGATTGCGTTGATGATGACCCGTTCCTTTGCACGAAACGAACGAGATAAAATTATGTAAATATTATGGAAATAATAATTTCGACACAAGCCGACAGGGGCGTCGATCATGGGGGGACATGTCCCCCCCGTTTTGAAGGGTGGGGGACACAATATCAACTGTCCCTCCCACTTTCCAGACTTACCCAAGTATCAATAATAGGCTTATATCATTAATGATCAAGAATGAAAATTCCCAGGTGAAAATCCATTGATTAACAATAGGCCTATTAAAGTTTTCATTTACGATAATGGTAGTTTCTTCCCATCATCGCACGATGGTTTGCAAAACTTTTCTGCACTTCATCAGATAAAAATAGCCCGCATCCCGCAATTTTACTGCTATACTTTCCTCGGTCTTTAAGAAGTCTGAGAAGCGTAACGCGGGAGTCGCAAGACCGAGTAGCCGAATTGTAGCAAGTTATGGATACGAGCTGTCTACGTTAACCCCGCGAAAGGTAAATTCGGTCCCCCGTTCAATCTGAATTTACCCGGGGAATTTACACAAGCTTTTAATTATATCTACCTACGTTGACAAATCACAGTAAGTACTGTATATAACTTCAATTCAGTATAAACAATGGTGTGTATAGGCCTGGTTAAGTGTGGAATTACCCAGAACAATGAGAAAGCAAAAAGGAGAAAACAGAGCATTCCGGAACATTCTACAGAACATGTTGTTGTAAATAACTCCTAATATGGAAATCCCCAAAATGCAAGTAATGGATGTACCATGTGCGAGATATATGGGTCTCATATAAACAAAGATAGCGACTTTGACTGTTGCGCAGATCAACGAGTACGAACTGACACGTTTCCATGCTTTAATTAGGTCATTTTCATGGAAGGTATCGAAGGAGTCACCGGCGGTAATCAGTGCAAGTCGCGCCCCGGTCAAACCTCATACTTGTGATTTCCATTTGAAGAGCGCATTGGATTGTGGGAAAATCAATGTTTATCAACACAAATGTCGAACATGCGCAGCGCGACGACTACCGCGCTTTAAACAATTTCCGAGATCGCGCCCTCATTTGTCGATCTGTCACTTGACCTAAACATGGAAAACGTTACATACTAGTATATGATGATAATAATAATTGTTATATTGAAATCATAATGATAGTATAATAATATGTTTATTCCATACTGTAGGCCACTGTCCCAAAAGTACATTAGTAGTGTAATAAAATATACAATATTTAATATACTCTGAGAAGCGAGGTAAACCAATTTAGCTGTATTACGTATAGTGATAACTTTGATACAACCCATGAACTCGATAAATTTACCTGGACAACAATCAGTGCGATAATATAACGGGATATATTTGACAATTCATGGAAGGTGGGACAAATGAGACAAAAATGGTATTCGTTCTCAATCGTGTCAGTTACACAAAATAGACAATGGACAATATTGACATTGTACCCATACCTATATTTACCCATTATACCATTGCAAGAAAAAAATGGTTGTAGCAGCATATAAATGCACGGTCCCGAGTCTCGGCACGTTCCGAGAACGTGAACGTAGCAAATGTTGGGCAGCTTACAAATATATTTTCTGTAGATCTTATCTTTAACATTAATTATCAGATACCTTTCCATTCGAAAACCCCTCTTAATATTGTTCGTCAGTACAGTGTTTGGTATTTTCAACCGATGCTGTTATCTCTGCGTTAATTACTCTCTCCCACTTAATTGTATAATCTCTCTTAATTGTTTTTCATTCGACCCAGACAGTTCTCTTTTATCGTATATGTTTTCCCCAGTATTTTACCAACATTATTTCAATTAAAACAGAAAGTGATTGCCTTCTTAGTCTAATTACTGAATCAAATATGTCAATCCACCAGAGAATATTTATGTTAGTAGATCCACTGCACTTTGATTTCTAAAGAGTCATTAGTGCTTTTTTTGTGTAATTATCCTTTGCTAAATCATACTTTCCGTTAGTTTAAAATATATCCCTAAAATGTGTAACTATTAGCTATAGCTATTTCAACTTCATTGTGATAGAAATTGTATGTTATGTTTTAGCAGTCCGTCTCTTCTATAGAAAACCATTACCTTATATTTGACTTGCCAGTACTTTAAACATATTCAAAAGAGTGTCAATCACTATAATTAACATGTAATTAAAATAGTTATAAATTTAACACTGGCATTAAAAAAAATACACATGACAATTACAAAAGAACTTAAGAAAACCCGGAAAAAATGAAAATAAATTAAATAAATAAATAAATATTTATTTTGCAATCCTACATCAACGTGAAAAATAATTGTTTTCCAAATCTTATTTGATGTTGATGTGCATCATATCATAAATCATAAGTTATTTTGAAAGACAAGAGAATGTGAATTAACTTGAAGTGGGAAAAAATGAAAAATTAATATTCATTGAAATGCGGAAAAAATACTAGTAGTTATATTGCACTATCTAGAAAGAAAACGTACACACCTAGTAAATGAAGTTTAATGGAGTTGGGTGTTATTGTATTGGGCGGGCAATCTTTACATCTAGCCTATTAGATTCTTGAGATTTTTAGCACATGTTTTTGCAGTTATGTAATAAAGTTATTATGTTATGTTTTATCCGCTATTCAAACTTCTCTGATTTGTTGACTTATTTGGGTGGGTGTAATAATAATAAATAAAGCGTCCTATAAAGTTTGAACGCATTACCCATTCTATTGCGTCGTTTGTGAGCACGTACTAACGCAGTGTGACGTAGCGCTCGGCGCCGTGAAGGCAGCACTGTTTTTATACACACATACACATGCTGTTGCTAGGGGTTAGACGCTTAACGTTTTTGAATATCATACGCGCAGTTCTGTAATTCTTCCGATTACGAGTCGGTGGCACAGAAATGGCTCGATTAAAAAACACACCATATGTCAACATACTGCAAACATGACCGTATTGGATAAAAAAAATCTGAAATATTATAAAATAATCAACAACTTTCGGAACTATATTTTATTCCGCCTCGCACTGAAATAGGTGATGTGGTTTAGCCTCGCTTTCATATGTAAATAGAAGAGTTGAAGCGTTCGAATGCCCCAAACATTGTATCTTTCGTATTTCAAGTTCAAGCAGCTTCTTCATCGCTTTCTGGGACTGAAAACATAGCATTTTGCTTACAAAAGGTGAGTTTCATTTCCATTCCAGGGTTATTCTTTATATAAGATTAGGAAGTTTGTGCATATGTTGAGCTTGTGGTGTATTTGTCAAGCGCCCGTCAAAAGCAGACGAATTATTTTGTGTGCGTATCATTGTTTATTATTCTTTCTCTGGTTTTCTTTTTTATCAATTTGCAGCAGTGATAACTTTAATTAGTTACAAAACACTGTATTTGTGTTTAATCTTCCCGTATCCGGATCACTATTTTACTATTTTTATTAGCTGGAAAAAACCATAAGCTTTCGTTACAAACTAGGGGTTCCCGCTAAGCAAATTTGGTAAAATTGATAAATTTTCTCAAGTTTTCCATTTCGAGTTGAACGTCAATATAACATTAGGCATAAATGTTTGCTATAATCGTTTTTGGAATTTATTTATAAATTCTATTGACTACATGTATACATAATTATGAGCCGTATATTTTTTTTTATAAAACTGTAAAAAAATGTTTTTATTTTAGATACCGAATTTGTAATTCTGTTAATAATATTGACGTAGAACTCTGAATACAAGTACACTTGTGTCGCCTGTTTGGAAACGAGGATCAAAGTAAGACATCTATATTCTTTACAGATTTATTACATTTTCAGGTTGCATGTTTATTATATCATTTAGTAATCTGTCATTAAAAAACAAATGTATGAAATGAACAAAGATATTTGTTGTGAAGATATAATTTTATATCAGGCTACATCAGTAAAATGTTTATATTTTCTCAGATGGATTCTAATTCTCTAAATCAAGCCGTTGATATAAATGATGTAGATGAAGATGTTTTAATGGCTGCAAGAATTCTTTATGAAATGCGGTACAAAAACAGTAATGGAACCACTCACTCTGGATACCACAATTATGCTGCTCCAAAGCCTAACAATACCTACTCTGGTAACCACACTAACGCTGCTGCACAACCTAGCCGTGCCACATACTCAGGTGACCACACTTACGCTGCTGCACAACCTAGCCGTGCCACATACTCAGGTGACCACACTTACGCTGCTGCACAACCTAGCCGTGCCACATACTCTGGTGACCACACTTACGCTGCTGCACAACCTAGCCGTGCCATATACTCAGGTGACCACACTTACGCTGCTGCACAACCTAGCCGTGCCACATACTCAGGTGACCACACTTACGCTGCTGCACAACCTAGCCGTGCCACATACTCTGGTAACCACACTAACGCTGCTGCACAACCTAGCCGTGCCACATACTCTGGTGACCACACTTACGCTGCTGCACAACCTAGCCGTGCCACATACTCTGGTGACCACACTTACGCTGCTGCACAACCTAGCCGTGCCACATACTCTGGTGACCACACTTACGCTGCTGCACAACCTAGCCGTGCCACATACTCTGGTGACCACACTTACGCTGCTGCACAACCTAGCCGTGCCACATACTCTGGTGACCACACTTACGCTGCTGCACAACCTAGCCGTGCCATATACTCTGGTGACCACACTTACGCTGCTGCACAACCTAGCCGTGCCACATACTCTGGTGACCACACTTACGCTGCTGCACAACCTAGCCGTGCCACATACTCTGGTGACCACACTTACGCTGCTGCACAACCTAGCCGTGCCGCATATCCTGGTGACCACACTTACTTTGCTACACAACCTAGCCGTGCCACATACGCTGGTGACCACACTTACGCTGCTGCACAATCTAGCCGTGCCACATACTCTGGTGACCACACTTATGTTGCTACTTCTCAACAATCTTTGGTTGGATCCTTTCAATGTAAGCTCTGTGATAAGTGTTTTGATACTCTGAGAGCTCGTTGCGGCCACCAGAGAATCCATAGAGGCAAGAATGACACATCTGCTAACATTGCTAAAAAGGTTAAGAAGGCAAAAACTCAGAAGAAAAAGTTAGAGAAAAAAAGTGTTGCTGTGAATAAAGCAGAAATTGTTGCTACCCAAACAATAGTACATAAACAGATGGATGGTGAAGGAAGCCCTAACGTTGAAGTTCAGACAGGTAAGTCCATACCATGAACTTTATTTCTGTTACAATTGCTTTAATTATCAGTTTTGTTTATTATTTCATATTCTATTTTTGTTTTATAATATTTTGTTATGCATTCTGTTTTATTTTCTATTGATTTATTTTTGCAGTTTATTATAAGTTATAAGTTTCATTTTTAGGTTTCCAAACAGCAATGACAGCAACTGATACTAAATCTACCAAAAGTAGATATAGTGTAAAACCTACTAGGTCATACAGAAAGAAAGTGTTAGTATAGATCTATGTTTTGTCAAATGCATGTTATAGATTTATCATTGCATTTCTTACATTAGAAGTACACATGCATGCTAATATGTACAAGGTTTATCGTATATTAAACTTTCATCAAAACAGACTTTTAATATGGACCATTAGTTTGAAGACGTACTTTAATGAATGAAATACAAAATATGTAATCAGATAATAGATTAGTCAGCATAACCCTTTTTTAAGTAAACTTATTTATTAATAATAATACCATGTAATCAACAGTTTTGATTTTTTTTAAATATAATTATATCTAATGTTGGTTTAATGTTGCTATTTCAAATTTTTATTTTTATGACAGTGTTGGTGAACACTTGGCTGCAAATAATAAAAGTACTGGAAATGCTGTTGCTAATTTGTGTAAGTATTTTGTAAAATGTTACATTATCATGCTGGGAGTATTTCACATATCCAAGAAGATAGACATTGAATTTGTTGTATACGCATGAACAGACATACCAAGATTACAAGTTTGGTTTATAGAATTATGTGAGAAACAAAAACAAAATTTGATATTTTAAAATCTGTTTTTCAGGTGATCTCATGGAGCAAACATCACAGAGTGCTGATGATTCATTTAACAATGGTATTGTTATACTGAGTACAATTTCTAAGGGGCAAAAGAGACAATTGGAAGAAACAGAAATAGAAAGTCAACCTAAAAGGACCAATGTAAGTGAAGACGTTACCATGGTTGCAAACAGTGATGACACATCTAAGTTGATCTCATTCAAGCAAGGAATTAAACGATGCAGAGATGAAGATGATGAATGTGAACCACCAGTCAAGAAAGCAAATATTGGTAACTCAGTTGGAGAGAATTAAATACATGTGAGTATAATTTAATATTTGATGAATGATTATGCCCAGGTACACTCTCAATTGTTGTCTTTTCATTCATAACTTTGAAATCATATACTGTATTTGTATCTCTAACAGAATCACACATGAACCAGTGAATTGCACTTTTTGGATCATTTTGACACAAATTACATTTACATGCGCTGCTGTAAAAAATCCAGTTTTTACTGCACTTCCTTTATAAATCTACATTTTTTCAAGTTTTTGTTTGTCTGCTTACAAGAATGTCCAAGTAATGCTTTTACAATGTAATTTGAACAAATAAGTTCAGACAAACAAGCTTGAGGGCGCTATATTGTTATTTAATTTCTGGTCATCTAGCAATGAGATGCTTTAATTGCCATTAATTTTTTTATTTTTTTATTTACAGAATAATTACAGATACAGAAGAAGTTTTTACAGATTTTTACACAGAGAGGGGAAAGGAATCACGGAAATTCAACAGAGTACAGACTTTATTGATAATATTTTTTTGAGATTGGCAAACAGATATGGAACTCTACACCTTATTGTGGTTATGATTTATAGCTGATTTCAGGGAACTACGGTTTTTATAATTCAAACTTTTTTAAAGAAATCTTTTCTTATGATTTACCAGTAATATTCTGTGTACACTTATAAGCACTGTTGACACATATAACATTGAACCATAGTTTAACATTCAGTAGTGATGACATCTATTATTTGCTATGTACATGTATTTATGTACACAACTGTGAAACACTATGATTCAGCCACTGTCTCTGATGTTTTTGGAGCATATACCCAAAATCTGTTGTCATTTTTTCCATTCATTTGTCAATACACTGTATTTATAATTGCCAAAACAATTTATTTAAAACTCCTGTAATGTTTTTAACAAACAGCTTCAGACTTCAAACCTCTGGCACTGCTTAGATATCCTGGCCTGGTCAGCTCTGTCTAGTAAAAGCATGTAAGTTCAATGAAGTCTGATCTGTCTGGTGATTATGGAGAGCAAAGAAACAGATTCATGACAATGCATTATTTAAATTGTATTAGGAAAATAACTTGGTTCAAAAAAACAATGTGTTATTTATAAAAAAGATGCCTGCTGGGGTACTTATTTGGTTTGCTTAAGACATATATTTGTTGATCAGTCATTGTGAAAACTGATTTGCTATAATTGTAAATCTTGTTTTTCATCACTAGTGTGGCTATTGGAAACAGATGATTTGATGCAGTCATGTCATTCATCTTATAGTACATACATACATCAATAATATAATACTAGATGTCATCCTGCTGTTTGTATCTATAGTATTTGTTACATGTGTTTACTGTGCATAAAAAGTGCAAAAAACATTAGGATATTGACTGTATATTGTAAGAAATATTTCAACAAAATATTTGAATTGTAAATACCGTGAATCCTAATGAGATGATGTTCATGAATTACTACTGAGAGAGTTAAAAACAATGTGTAATAAATGTGTTTGCCAATCAGATTACTGTACCGTTTTATTTTGTCCATAATTGTTTACAACAATAACACAGATCTGTACAAAGTGCAATATTTATAAACTATGAACAGTATTTTTTAATGAAATATACATTATTTCTTATTACAATCACTTTAATGTGCGTTAATTGATCAAAAAAGAATTTGCAAATATATATGTTTTCATAATAAATGTGAGGTTCTCTGGCTAATAAATGGAACCTAGATGTGGTGTAATTATTAAGAGAATAATATAGTTTAAAATAAAAACTGTGCGTTATTTATAAATTGTGTCAATTACATGAAATATGCAGATGAATAATTTGTTTTTTATTCTTTATATAAGATGATTTTGATATGTTATACAACAAAATTAATATACCAAAACAATAAATATATAACTATTCATATTGTGTGTTGACTGTGTAAGTGTGGAGAAAAGTACTAACACTATGCAAATAGATATATGAATGGCATGTAAAATTTGTAAATTTGAAATGATAGCCAAGTCATCGCGTACATGCAAGCTGCCATATCACAATTAACATCACCTGGTTTGATACTCTCATCTGATTGGTTAACAGTTTTAGTTTTATGATATGCACATGTACGCTTGTAATGCAACTTGTATATGTACGAGTTTTTATAACAGCCTTATTTCGCATTAAGCGTGACTGTGCATATTTGATAGTATAGTATAGTCGTCTGTAAGATGCAAAACGCAACTGGCGGCTTATTAGAGCACAGTCCCTCAAAAAAAATTGTTGAGGGACTGTGATTAGAGGGAGGAGTCAACAAATTGAAATCATTATGCTGAGTTGTATCTGATCGCTGTGGAGTGTTTGATTTGAGTGGAACTGATCTTCATTGCTTAGATTCCTTTATTGAATGACTCCACGTTGCACAACTAGAATTATACTGGCCTAGTAACGTAACATAGTAGATTCATTAATGAATATTAATTTTCATTTTGCATACCTAACTGAAGACATGAATAACTTATTGTTATTACTGTCTGTATATTATGAATTCAGTGCTGAAAAGAAGTAATAAAAAGATGACTAGGTTAATTAATCAGAAGTATGATTTTGTTTGCAATTTTATTTTAAAAACATGGACAGTTAACATTAGGGAATTTTTGTCATGTGTGCGGAAAACTTTGACGCATCGTCAGTGTCCAATCCTCTCTGTGCAAGCTGGAACATTAAACTGTAAAACCATTTATTTTCATTGACATGTTCACTGTGTTTTAATTTCGCGATTTTGTCAAGAAAACGATGATTTCTATAGTTATTTTACATGTTTACGTAGATTTAATTTAGGGATTTTACTTATCAGCAAAAATACCGAAATTAAAACCCAGTGAATAATTAATGCATTGACAGTACCTTGGAAATGCAAGACAGAATGCCTTGGGTAGGATAGGCCCATGGATAGACTAGAACACAATCGTTACGATGTTTAATTTTAAATTCCTACAATGCAGAAGAACTAGATTATTTTATTTAGGTGAATCGAAATAGCAATGAAAAATAGACATGGTCTGACGTAATAATTACAGTGAATTGGTTAGTCATACTTATACCTCCATGGTCATACTAAATTCTCAGTAAATATGACGTCATCGGTGAGTTCATTGTCGTTTGAGCATTGAACAGAAAAAAACTTTAATAACTTGTATGTATTGTTTGACATTGCATTGTATATTGTTAACAACGGCAGCCAGTCAAAAATTGTGAAAACCCCCTTCTTTTGTGTATCTGTTTTCAATGGTGGATGTTTTCAATGGTGTTTTCAATGGAGTGTAGTGTCGTTGAGGGCGTTGATCTGACACGCTTTCTGTTTTTTCGGCCTTAGTGCAGTGATTCCGTGCAAAGCAGGCACCGTCATCGTAGATATCGGTGATAATTTGGCGATCTCGCGACAATTCTAGTTATAAACATAGCCACGTAATCACTCTATTTAATAATTGTTTTAATCTAAAAATGTTTATTTTTAACAATGCTTGTCATACAAATTGTGGAAATTCCCACCTTTTTTTAGAATTCCACGTAATCATGACGCTAGGCATACAATAGACTAAAAGTTGGAATCGGACCTTTTCGATTTGCTGCTACTTTCGGACAGCCCACAAAGCCAAACAGACGATATCAGACTAAGTGCTACGCAGCGACGGCGGACATCTCATCAGGGATTTTCATTCTGAAGTTTAAAAGCAATCACCATGCCTTATCACTACGGGAAGACAGAACTCACGTTACTAGTACAACTGGGTCCATATATTTCCTTCGTAATCGAAACCACTCAGGTAATACTATGCATATCGAGTTATTGCTTACTGAATGTAATTTATATTGATGGCTATACGACGGTGTATGACAACTTAGCCGTACATGTTTTTTGTTCACCGTGTGAAAACTAGACTAGTTTTCGTGGATATAAATCGGTATACTTAATCTATATAATTACACGTTATCCCCGCGTGGGGATAGAAAACATCTTATATGTATTTTTGTTTCGAGATCTTAGGTCAATCATGGTGTGTTTTCATTGTAATTTGTGAGGATGTCAGTGACCATTTAGAAGCAGGGAAAAGCCAAAAGGATTTGGGTTTGATTAACATTGCTACTAGTCTAGTCTAGTGACAAATATAACGATGAATTATATACATCTATTGACCGATATAAAGCGTCGTGTTCACATTTTCGTACAAGAGTTATTTCAAATATGCACATACATACAATGAGTTAGTACCTAAAAATGAGTCACTCCAACCACCGGGTTTTCCAGCTCGGGTATTTCCCAATTCTTAGTAAACTAGCATGTCTGAGTATTTTGTAACTACTCGAGGACCATCAAAGCCGTTCCCTTATTTTGTTAAAAAAAATAATAAATATTCGTCTGTTTTTGGAAGATAATTCGACTAGATAATTTTCGTATGCGAAGTAACCACAATTATGTTTCAATCAATGACGAGACAGAAAGATCAGAAAAATAAAGCTTGAGGGTGGGAAAATGAGGGTAGGAGCATTTATTAGTGCTACTTCAGTCAATCTTCTTGTGCCCATCTATCATGGGGTGGGGGTTGTCATGTTGACATTGACTGGCGCATTATACACAATTCAAGATGTGATACAAATCAACTTTAATACAAAATATACCATGAACAAATCAATCTTTGTGTTTTATTTTTTTTTCATATTCAATGCTAATATTGTATATGTTACACCGTGACGACATTTCTCTGTCACCACGCTACGTAACCAATACTTATACAATACTATCAAAATTATCTTATCTTTTTATTGCAGAACGAGAGCGTGGACAGTGTTATGCAGACAATCTACACTAGAACAAACATACCACCACAATATCAACGCGTTAATCATAAGGGAACAGAGCTTCAGCCAGGGCAAGGAATGTGTCTTTTCCATTACAACTTTGAAGAATACTCAACACTGCTGCTATCTGATGCCCGCGTTAAAACAACTGACGCTGGGACAGAGGACGAACGTTCCGATTCTGAATGGCGCTCAGTAATTCTGAAGGAATGTCCCAAAAATACGATTGGTTATATTTCCAACTGTCCCACGATTCGCGCATGCCCGGCATGTAAAATGGTCATTGAACACAATGGAGGATGCAATGAGATGGTGTGTCGCTGTGGACATAAATTTTGTTTTATATGTTTGCAGCCAGCGTTAAATAATAGATTGAACTGCGGTGCGCATGATTCTACAAGCATCGCGGCAATACAATGTTGAATACATCGATGTTCTATGCACCATTGGGATTATAAGCAGAGTTCCACCGTGACTAATCAGCACAGTTGTTGTCACATTTATTTCGCGATCTAACATAAGTAGAAAACATTCAATGTGATTGGAGCAGGATGTATATTGCATCTATGTTATGTATGTTTTCAAACATACGTTACTATTAAAGTTTCTTAAGAAAAACGTGTATATTTTATATCGTTGTTATAGTATAGCATGGGATATATCAGCGTTGTCTGTGATAATCGTGTTAACATTCAACTTTTATCTCAAGAACCAGACAGAGAATATTGCAGAAAGCAGACATCGTGAAATAAAGTAACTAAAATGATTATTGAGAATATATGTAAAAATAATTTAGCAGCAAACGACATGAACTTCGCATGCACTTTGAATTAATAGTAGGTATCAAATGATATTTCGTTCCACAGTGATAATGTGTCACACGCAACGTAATATTACCGTAATTGGTATAGTACAGGTGTGATGGTTCAAATACCAAAATGGCAACAGTAACAGAAAGACTTCCCTGGCGGCGATGATAAAACACGAACACGGAGACAACAGATGAGGTTTCAACTGGTACTGGTATTATTATACTCTGCAAACATCAAGTATAATAACGCGGTAAAACTCCACTACTCCAATAACTAGATACTTAAACTCCAATACAATTCAACGAGATCTCCGATCTGATCTCAGTGCTGAACAACTCCCCTATATATACCCACACTATCTATAAATAGACCATTACATCAGCATACATAATGAGTCTGGAATTTACTACAAATTTCTAGAATGTTCCATTACCTTCTATTGCCTCCTACAGTGTTCTATTACCTATTCAACCAGTTCCTAAAAAAAATATAGAATATTCCACCCAGACACAGTACAGTTCTAGAAAATTCTCAGTGACACGGAAGTGGTAAATAAGTCGTATGCGACATAATGTCGCAAATTCGCGAAATAGTTAGTTAGAATTACCAGACATTGTGGGATATAAAGAAGTGGCATATTAACCTAACCAACATACTCGCACATATCCATACATGTATTATTGTGTGGGGGGAAAGCTGTCATGTACACATTCATAATAACTGGAAATGGTTTCACAGCAGAAAACAAGTGTTATTGCTGTAAATAATTATGAACAATAAAAACTGAAATTTAGAAAAAACTATGAACAAAAAATAATAAAAGTCTGTGATTTTCTGCACAGTTTCCAGGAAATTATTAACCGAACCATAACATTTATAAAAAGCACAGAGCTGAGATTCACTTCGAGTATATCAGAAATATAATCTTACAATTGCATACGAGTCGTCAAAACGTACAGTTTGGTGACATAATTCAAATTTTGTATAGTTCAATATGCATACAATCACCCATGTACTAGTACATTTTGACAATAAACCCCTCTTTCACATTGTGCAAATACAAACAAGAAATTAAACCTTCCTGACAGTAACATGTAAGCGTTGTATTAACCCGAATGAAAAGTCTTGAGTCACGGCGAATACTTCTAGTCGCCCATTTAAAAACCGCTTCAACTAGCCAAGGCCAATCAATAATGTGCGGGGTCATTAATTAAATAATATTAATTTTATCAACACCTACACATTCCCCGGAGAGATTGGCAATGGCTATAAATGTTTAAGAAAGAATAAAAGGTTAAAAAAAATAAATAAATAATATAAAATAAAAACATACACAAAACTAAGCTATTACATTACTGTAACAGAGAAAGAAAGTATTAAGACTAAATTATTATACAATAAAAAGATAGAAAAAATGCAAACTTAACTGTGAACAAAAATTGTCACTGGGGTTGCTGTCTTATTTCAAAACACTTCTTTAGGCACCTTGCTACAGGGAGTGTTAGACCACTGTTGTTTAGCAAGGCTATGAATTGTGTCTTTGGTGACAAATTTTGGTTTTTGGCATTTCAAATAAGACATTTCTATCGGGGGTACAACTTTTGCATGACATCATTAGGTGATATTCATCTTCTACTTGATTCTGATCACAAAGGTTACATAATCTATTAGCAAGGGGTATTCCTTTGTGCCTGTCACTCTTAATATTTTGCAGGGTAACAAGGTAGGTTTCAAAAGCAAAATTGTTTTTTAATTCTCTGTATGTTCTTAATTTATTTATATTTCATTTTGGTTTGATTAATTGTCGTTTTGTGATTCACTTTTCCAAGTTGATATAAATGATGTTTGTATATTTTTATTAATTTGACCTAATTGCCTTGTTGTTAGAATTTCATTGTTGTCAACCAGGTTATACTGGTTGATGTTAATCAAAAGGGAGTCTACCCTTTACTATTAATTTCTCAATATTAATAATTTACTATTAAACTCAAAAACATCGCAATGTTATTACTTCTACAACAGGCAACACCAATTAAAACCAACATCGATTTAGAATTACTGTGGTCTATCAGGGGTAAAATCTCTCTTTCTCTCGGGTTCTCCACACTTGTCAGGGGGGAACTCGTCTCGTCTCTCTATCTCGTCCCCTTGAGGTACGGGATCGGGAAAGTCACTTTAACTTTACAGTCAAATAAGACACACACAACGAAATACGTTTCAGCTCTCGTCTTAGTCGGTCAATCGAGCACTCTATAAGACACAGCGCCCTGGGGAAAAGTCCCCAAGACTCTCGCAAGGCTGACCCAAGACTCTCTTAGACTGCGTCAAGGCTCGCCCCAAGTCTCTCCAGGACTGGACTCGACTGCCCAGGACTGCACCCTCTCTCTACTCGTCTATCGTGGAGTACTCGCCAAGACCAACTCAAACTCTCTTTATTCATTTTCAAAACTCTGACCAATTACAAAACAGTAAAAAGACTCTAGGGCGTAACCTTCAATCATAAAGCCAATCACACTAAGTACTGAATACGTCATATCTTTTGATTAATCGTTCACTACATTAATAACTACGGATGTCAGAATAGCGACGGTATCTTGTAATTAGTTCCAAACCACTGAGCCAAGTTCCGTCCAAAACTTCAAATAGACCTAAACGATGACAGACATAACACAGCAATTCAGCTAATAATCAGCTAATTAAGTCGGTCAACAGATACGCAAAAACAAATTCATGACAGGTCAATGACATTGACATTTTTTGCTTTTCCATAAAGCAGCAGTTTCCCTTTTTTAATAATCAAAACTATCCTTGATACCCTGGAGAAGTATGTCCATTGTTTCACAACAACGACTGTCCCAAGAGATTTTCGTCTTCTCAATTTCTCAAGATAAACGTCCCAGGGTTGTTTTGTTTACTAGAAGGGAATGTCCTTTGGCAGCATTACTTGAATTAATTTCCATTGCATAAAAAGCAGCAAATACTCTTACTGAAGCACAGAATTGGCATGATTTTTCCCGGCCATTCACGCAAACTGCAAATCAAGACTTTTACCGCATCCATAGTTGTTGACAGCCGATGGATAATGATGGATGTATTGTGACGTATTTCGACCCCCGGATTCTGACCTTGCATTCTTGCCACATTTACTTTCATACCCGTTCAATTTCCTTTCATTATTTCATCCAGATTCCATGATATTTTATATTTAAAACCAACCTTTATTTCACAGTCACTCTAGTTTTCACTTTTCTAAAATTATCCTACTGATCAAAAGACTTTTCACTCCCATCATGCAATTTCCCATAGTACTTCCGCAGACACAGCGGCGATCACCAACATATCTACAAATAACCTCGCTCTCAGGAGCTGAGGACTGAAAGTTGCTAAGTTAGGGGGGTGCGTCTTCACAATGACACAATTCCTGGTTGCATTATGGGATATATATTTAAGAATGACGACGGCCTTAAGAGGTGCAGGCCTCTTTTGAACCCGCTACTGAGTATCATTGTATTTTCGTTTAATTTGTCTCAAGCAATACAAAATTAGGATGAATAATTCAGACATATAAATTCTACGCCAGACTAACGCTCATTATTATCATCGTTTAACAACTTCTTTCAATGATGTAAAAACATTGGATTCATTTACAAACACCCAAGTCGTATACTATAATATATTCAAATCTGATATATGCACATTTTGCATGTAGCAGGTAACACTGTGTTCCTTTCATTGAGGTTCCGAAATGATTGAGTTTTCTCTATTAAACGTTATCATGATCTAGTGTAGAACACCAGATATAATGGAGCGTAGTTAGCTGTACTACTGTGAAAGTGGGTGTTGAATTAAATTCTGTTGTGTTTTGCTGGTGTGACACAAACATCATAAACACCACGGAGGCCACCATCTTTATTGTTGTGGCGATGAAGCCTACACCATGTGGGGGTACACACGAATAAGTTGGGTAGATTCAAATTAGATTCAAACTTTTTAGCCGGGCACTGCATGTTTTGCTTTTTTAGTTGTTATCGACGGCCATTAAATTTGTCTCGATCGTAATAACAGCTTTGAAATATTTGTTATAATAGTGTATATGCATAACTTCACGAGGGGCGAGTGTTGTCAGCTACTTTCTTCTCCCCGCACACCACTTTAGTCATGTATATTAATTTAATATAGGTATTTGAGCGGACTCAATTCTCGCACGTGCGCAGGTGGCGATCCCTCCGCTGTAAGTGCGCGTTACGATGGATATGCAAATTACACAGCCCTGCATGTACTGTCAAATGAGTAGTATGGCATTATGGTTTAAATGTGCATGTAACGCTGCGATAATGACTTTCCGTTTTCGACATTGTGAAATTCTTTCGTTTTTATGCAGAAACAAATCAGTATTTTTACCAAGTAAAATCATATCTATTAAAGTTATTGTTCATACATGAGTTGTTAAACACACTACATAGTTTGTAATATTTTTCAGCTTCTTTCAGTCACGATTCAAGACAAATAAAAGGCAAAAATATAGAGAATATAGCAAATTATCTTTTTTTCTGTAACGTTCTTGTGTAATCAGTAATTATGAAAATCGTTTATAGGTGAATAGGTAATTTCGTTATGAATTATTGTTTAATATAAATATCTGAAATATCTTGTCAAACGACTAATTAAATGCGGTGTTCCACAGGATTCCATTTTAGAACCAATTCTTTTCCTTCTTTATATTAATGATATTAACCAATCCACTAATGCATTTGTTTTTCGTTTATTTGCCGATGATACTAATCTGTTTAAATTCATGAAAACACATACTATTGACCTTAACACAATTAACAACGACTTTTGTAAAGTGATAGAATGGTGTAATGCTAACAAACTAACAGTGAGTGTAGACAAGACTAATTATATGATTATGAAAACGCCCCAAAAACGAACCCAAATAATAGGCCGTCTAACTATGACGGGCACGCCGATAGAGGGCGTACAGTCAGCTACATACGAGTACTTAGGTGTTTCTATCGACCTCTCACTTACCTGGAAACCTCATATAGAAAAAGTGAGACAAATTATTACTCCCAAAATTGGTATTATATCCCGAATTCGTCACTATATTCCTCGTTCTATACTAATTTTACTATATAATACATTAATCCTTCCTCATCTAACATACTGTATTGAAATTTGGGGAAACACTTATCCAACTTTACTTGAGCCAATTCTTTGTCTACAAAAAAAGGTAGTTCGACTTATAACTTTTTCCGACTTTCATGCTCACTCTGCTCCCCTTTTTCGCCAACTTGGAATTCTCGATATTCACAAACTTTGCAAACTTCAATCATGTTTATTTATTTTTGACCTCAAACACAACCGTTTTGCCCGTAGTCTTAGGTATTATGCAAGCAATCCGTCACATAGCTACCCTACTAAAGCAACAACTGAAAGAAACTTGTCAATTCCTAAATTACATTTGTCCATTTCCCAGCATAATTTTCAATATGCAGCTGTTACACATTGGAACTCCCTCACAGTTTTATTAAAAAGTTCAAATAATAGAAATCAATTTAAATCAGATTTAAAGACCCATCTCATAAGTAGTTAACTGGCATATCCATCTTTCTTGACTATTATTAGTATTTTAGTTACTTTATTTTCTTTGTGTTATATTTGCTAACTAGGGCATATTTGTTAGTTGCTTGAAAGATTTTGTTTATTGTTTTTTTCCCTACCAATTCATTATTTATATTTCTTATTTTTGTTTGATTTTTGTTTGATTCATTTAATTGTTCCATAACAGGTTAATTAATTATTATATCAACTGGTTGCTTGGTTATTTATTTATTTATTTATTTATTTGATAAATAGTTATTGATGAATTGTATTTTCATCTATTTTGTTTCCTAATATAGATTTAAAATTATAAATAATTTCTGTCTGTCAATGACCTATGCACATAAGTTTACTAGCATGGCAGGGCTGTGGACTAGACTAGTTCAGTAGAACTATTTTCACAGTCCTCATCAGATTGTTTTTTTTATCTATTTAACTACTTGTATTTTCCTTTTTTCTGATGAAATGAACATATACATTACTAAACTGTACAAACTACTAGTTTGACTCACACATGTGGTGTATGCATCTGTTCTCAGACATTGAACCGGTTTCGTGGCATATTTTTGGACATTTTGGACAAAGTTTTATCATATATGCATGTCGATTCGTTTTTGGATCTGTGTATGTTAAGTATGGGATTTGAGGTCAAACATTTACGTATAGGCAATTTCCCAAAATGTATTAAGAGAAACTGTTTGCACAAACTGTGTAATTTTTGTTTTCCATTCAATTATCCTGACTATCAATTAGTCCCGCTATTACAGGATTTTTGTGGCACTGATTCAAATGACGTCCGTTGATCTTTGAGAATTTATTGACTAGAATTTCATTCGTCTCGCGGACATTGCTGTCAAGATCAGCACTTTCTCTTTATATAGACTTTATATAGACTCCTTACTGTTCTTTTTTACAAAAAAAAAAAAAAAAACGTGTTTGTATGAAAGAGTGGTGCGTCAAACAAAATACTGCCCTCAAACAAAGCATGCGCCGTATCTGTGCAAACTTCTGCGGATGTCACACTTCCATGCATTTACCGGTACGTCAATTACCACTTTTAATTATCGTTTGACGGGAGTCAATGCGAAGCTTACAAAGATATACATGATTGGCTACCCAACCTGAACATCTAACAGGCAGACCAATCAGAGAGCAGCTTGTTTGTTGCAAGTTTTTTCGACGTATCTAATTCTTCCTTGTAAGTGTATGCTGTCTGATAGGTCAACCAGTCTGACCTGCAATGGGATCTCGCTCTAACGCATATTAAATCAGTACTCGTGCCATCTCCGTCCAGACAGCACAGCAGGCTTCCAACCAACGTTTCAGAGTGAAAGGAAGGTATGAGCTACATTGATTATTCTTGACGATGCGCACCCACTGTTGCACTTCTTAGTCACAGTCGAATCGGGCCGACGATTTATTCGTGTTGGTTGTTGAAGCTCGGGAGGGGGGGGGGGAGCAATACATAGAACTTGCCTATGACGTGCCCCTGAAATGGGTGTCGTTTTTCGGATTTTAGGTATAAGTATCGGTCTAATTTTTGGCCAAGATAGGTATAAATATCGGTAATATTTCTCTGATTTGGGTTCGTATATGAGCGAATATCTACACAAATTGTACTTATGGGTATAAAAATGGTCACAATTTTGTATCAACTGCCCCCCCCCCCTCGGTGTTGAAGTCGATGCATGAATGTCTATACCATACTAACAAAATACAATAGAATTAAAACAAATGTAAAGATTTACTCTCCGAAAATCTGAAGACAACATGCAGCCCATGTGTTGACTTTAGCAACCCTACGAACAGACAGTGCCACAGAGTTTCACACAATATTCTTTTTTGTTCTCTTATGTAAGTAAGTAAGTAAGTAAGTAAGTAAGTAAGTAAGTAAGTAAGTAAGTAAGTAAGTAAGTAATTCTTTATTGCTATCGTATCCCATTTGAGATCTTGACATAAAGTACAATAAAGTCAAAAACATGTAAAAATAAAAAAAAATGAAAATAAAAGGAAATACTAAAAATACTGTAAATGAATGAAATAAATACATATCTCACAATAAGAGACAAATGAATAATTGTAATATAATGTAAATAAATGTAAATCTGTGTTTTGTGGGTTTTTTTTTTGAGACAGCTGGTACTGAAGTTATTGTTTGATTTTTTGCTCCCTAAGCATAAAGCAAGTATAAATGTGTTTTGAAACGTCTTTAATTATGTGATCGTTTTTATTATTTAATATGTTTATTAATGTCTCTCCATACATTTTATGTTTAGTAAAAAGGCTGGTTCTCTCTTTATCATATAGCTGGCACGTGAAAAGGAAATGTTTCTCATTGTATGTATTTCAGCGTGGAATGAGGCTAGAAAATCACATGATCTACGTGATCTGTCCGCTCCACGCTAAATTGTTGGGTATAAACCGGCTTCAGAAATGACCTCCTGTATGCAGTTACTGAAGCTAACAAGCAGTAATAATTGTACATCCAGTGGACACTTCTCTATGTTTACCAAGTTAAATTGTACACTGTCCTGCGTTTACTGAACTAAATTGCTCCAGTTGTAGTGACACTTGTATGTGTTCACTGAATTAAATTGTACTAGTTGTAGTGACACTTTTCCAGGCAAAGCATATAGAAGGCAGAATTCGATTACAAAACTGTCAAAGAAGCTGCTATCTGATTGGTCTGACTGTTAGGTGTTATGGTTGGGTAGCCAATCAGACGCAGTCTTGTAAAATGAATCATAACAATTGTATTGATAATTCAATGTGTTTACTAAATTAAATTGTACTAGTTGTAGTGACACTTCTCTATGATGTTATTGAAAGGTTGAAAGTTCAATGCTACCACATATGCATGCCATGAGTGACCTGATGCATGAATTCATGTGTGAATTAATCCTGGGTCAGTACAACTTTCTCAGATCAACAAAACTATCATTTGCTTAATTTTGATTATCTGATTGCACTTGCATTATATTTTTTAGGGAAAACCAGAACACCTAGTTTTTTTAGAACAATTTTTAGCTCAGCTGTCGAGCGGAGCTTAACATAAGAATGATTGTCCGTCTGGCGTCCGTCGTCCATGTCAACTTTTTACATTTTCAACATCTTCTTGAAACTACAATTCTTATGTGCCTTGAGCAAACCTCTAATTTTGATGTATATTTTTGTTATTTTTGGTTAAAGGTGATATTTTCAAATTGTTGTTGAAAACAGAAAGTCTGATTGCAGCTTTGATACAATGTATTATACATATTGTTCATTTTCTAATGATATTTTTTGTTCTTTAATTGGAATGTGCATTGCTAACAGGTGGGGTGGGGGTGGAGTGTACTGATTTGGAGTATGGGTATCCATGTCAAAAGCATACCCTATTTGTATACTTTACACAGACAAATAAAAACCAGTCCCCTTTTAGAATTCTGAACACCAATTAAGGTAAAGTGGGCACTTTCAGAGCTCAGTAAATAGTTCCACCATACATAAAAATTAGTGTTCCCAAATGCAGTTTGCCCATATACAATTTGACAATAATAAAAAATCTGTTGATACAGCTACCATTAGTAATTTATTATTATTTAGCTCTTGAAATTTAAAGAATAAAAAATCAAAAACTTTTTATCTAAGCAAAGATCCACAGAATAGACTTTTAATATTCAAATGATACAACCTAGAACACGACTGTGAACAAATGCTTTAAAAAAGAAAGAGGGAAGTCAAATACATTTTTGTCCTGATAAATATTGGGAAATGACAAAAGACTTATGGGAAACCAAGAAAAAAAAATGAAACTTGAAGATCAAAAATGATATGAACCTTTCAAAAACCTACTGTACATGCATCCAAATCTAAAAACAGTGACATTAAAGAAATATTTTTACCAGCCAGATAAAAATTCAAAAGGGCTATTAGCAGCCTAAAAAATGGTAAAACTACCGGTAATTCAATGTGATTCAATGACTCTTCAATTTAATTGTAGGGAGTGGTATGGTAACTTTCCTTCAAACTGGAACATGGGTATTACCACACCTATCCACAAAAAAGTGATATACTGATAACCAAAATATATTCTATTTGATATATTCTCAAAACATTGACCAAACTGTTTATATCAATGTTGAAACAAAGGCTAACAATTAACCTTTACAAAACAAATTGTCATCATAGTCAGGCAATTTTGCACATTTTCTGTTCAGTCCACCTCTTGATTAACATCAAAAACAAATTTTCTCAGCTTTTCTTCATTCTTTACCCTTGAATAGTTGACTCACCGACTGCTAAATCACGTGCAACCCTTGACTAACTTTCACCTTTTTTGACACAGTCGAATGTTGCAAATTTATTACATACGGACAGACTGGATAGCTTTTGCTTAGACATGATGCTCAGTTGAGAAGTAGAGATCAGAGTGATGGACTCAACTCATTGTAGCGAGTTATATAGAGCTATATCAAAAGGAACCAATCGGGAAATACATAAAGTTGTGATACCTCTGTCGATTATTTAGGTAGAAAATTAAATTAAAATGAAAATTTGATGTTTGCACTACAAAACCTGGAAAATTGATCTTCAAAGATATGCTTTTAAAATAAAACAACTACTCTATTTGGAAACATAAGTATATATACTGGTAGTACATAATCTGATAGATTCAGAATAATATAATTATAAATCAGTGATGTATATTACTCAGTATTTCCAACCTACTCTTAGAATTATGTAGTTCACTGACCACACCAGAACTACAGATATAAGGGTTGTACCATTATTTTTGCAGGGAGGTGACTTTTCAGGTGCTGTGTAATCTCGCATTTCTTTTTTTCTGATTTTAGCATAATCGTGACAATAATTGCATTGTCTTATTGTTAGTCATTACAGTAAATTTCATTAATATTTTTGACTAATCACAAGTTGTTTATGGATGCATAGCAATAAATTTATTAATGATTGAATGAAACGCTCTAAGACTTAGGAATTACAAAATAGCCAATGAAAGCATATTCTTTTGATACAAATGAGGCATGACCGTCTTCCAGGATAAAAAAAAAACATTAATGCCTTCGTGAAAGTTGCTGTATCTACTGACTTTAAAATCCAATTTGAAGAAGAATCAGCACAATGCCTCACAAAAAAATATTTCCTAGCATTCAGTGTTTGCAATCATCCCAGATGTAATAAACAGACGAGACAACCAATGAAAATGAGACAAATGTTTGGTGTATATTTGACATGTTATTTGAATCATATTTTCATGTTTCACAGCCTTGTGGGGTATATCTGTTTTTACATGTGTTTGCTATCACAGGATTTAATTAAATTTGTAGAGATGTTTAGAATAACGCATTTTCTGTTTTCTTTCACAGTTATAACATAGAAAAGATATATTTAATTTAATTGGTGTACTTCTTTGATTCAATCATGGATGACGTCATGGGAGCAAAGACTATTGCCTTATTTGGCTTACTGGCTGAAGTATTGATATTTGGATTTATCCCCCTTGTGTGTGTAAATGCCGTGAGAACGCAAGACAGATTCAGTACCACGAAACGCATCATCAGTTGGTTGAGTTGTTTTGCGGGAGGTGTCTTCTTAGCTACAAGTTTGATCCACATGCTTCCTGAAGTACGAGAGACACTTGCAGGTGCTTTAGAAGGATTGGATGTGCATACACACTTTCCCCTTGCAGAGTTTTTAACAGGAATAGGCTTTTTTATAATTCTAATCACTGAACATTTTGCGTTGATGTGCCATGATTCACAGGCGGCAACCCCTACGACTGACCGTGTTGAACAAAAATACACTGAAGAGACACCGCTCATGGACAACAAAAATGATGATGAGATAACTGTAATTCCCGATAGAAATATCGCACGAGAGAGATCCACATCCATTTCTGAGGCACATCAACATATACCTGAAAGTGGATCTGCATTGCGTTCAGTTCTCTTTCTCCTAGCTCTGTCTCTCCACTCAATCTTTGAAGGCATGGCAGTGGGTCTGCAAAGTGACGTCTCCAGCACACTAGAACTATTCATAGCTATTGCACTCCACAAAGGAGTTGTCGCTTTCAGTTTTTCCTTGAATCTTATACAAAGCAAGTTGAGTAAGGTTGCCATGGTGATGTCAATTATTACATTCGCTGTAATGTCTCCCATTGGGGTAGCTATCGGTATGGCTGCCTCGGCTGCTGCCACTACAGGTCCAGAGGCCTTGTTTGCTAACGGCTTTCTGCAAGGTCTAGCGACAGGAACTTTTCTCTACATAACATTTTTTGAGATTCTTCCACATGAATTGAACGAGCGTCGCGATGGGATGATTAAAGTATTGTGGATTCTACTGGGCTATGCAGTGATGACAATTATTAACTTGTCAGTGCCTCATGAGCATTAAAAAGAATTATTAAGCAGACAGTTTCTCATAAAATCTGCATGAATATTGCTGATTTGATGTTCCATCCTTTATTGGGATGACAGTAGAGCTAATAGATACTGAATTTTCCATAATTTACCAGAAATTTTCAGCTATGACGTATCTACACAGAGTGCAATGTTGTCATGTATGCTACTTAGTTTCTATTGATCAGAGATAGTATAGCCTAGAAACATGAATGTAGTTTGTGTTCTCTGAGAACAAAACAGGCTGCTAGTCAGTGACAATGAGAAAAAAAAGGGGTTAGAAGAGACAAAAATAAAGTCCTATAAATGTCAGTAGGCAATTTTGTTTCAAATGAAACCGTTACAAAAATGTGTTTGATTGTGAAATATAGTACCGGTAGTAGTTTTTAGGAAGTAAAGTTCACACTATTTTTATAGAAGAATTGTTTTAAATCGTATATTTTATGAAAGCTTACAATTCCTACTAATAAAGAAAATCAATGTTATTACATAAGATGCAACCTTCATGTGATCTGTGACTGCCGAGTAAATAAATCCTTTATTGAAGATTAAAAAAAAAGTATGTGAAGAAATTATACAAACCATACAAAAATGTAAGATGCAAGAAGTGAAGTCACAGCAAATTTGCACAATTTTTTATTGCTTATTTTATGTTTTTACATTCAGAATGCATAAATTTAAAAAACGATTGATTGATCATTTTGATGTCAGAATTAAAACAAAGAAATATACTAATTTGCATATTGATAATTATTTAAGTGATCATAAAATCTTATGACCAATATTTTGACGTCAGTAAAATTTAGATGATTGCTAAGCATCTAAAAATGTTGCACAAATATTTCATACTGGACTGTGTAATTTATTAAAGCAATGCAAATTTACTCAAACAATGCAGGTTAATTTTTTAGCATTGTTTTTATTGAAATCATTATTGCATCCATTTTTAGTAATATGTAATCAGTATGTAAATACAAGTGTCACTCAAACTTCACATGCATACATCATGCACATGCATTCAATATGGCCAAATGACAGCCATTTTAGTGCAAAAAATTCATCACAATTAAGCATTTCTGCCATTCCAGAACCAAATCTGTCATAAAAAATAATGGGTCCTTGATGCATGTCATCCCCCCCCCCCCCCCAGATCAGATTCAAAATGGCAGACTGATAAATGCTGTTCCAGGGCTATATCTCTGACATGCCTTGACTAATCCCCTTCAAACTTCACATGCATCTATTTCATGATCCAATTCATAATGGTCATTAAGCATTTCTTCAGTTCTTGAACTAGAACTTGCTCATTTAGGGACACATTTCATTCAAATTTTGTACATGCATTGATACATATCATTTTTTTCTCAGAACACATTCAAAATGGTTGACTGACGGCCATTTTGTTTTAACAAATGGTGTTCTGGGGGTCATATTTTTGACCAATCTTTTCCAACATTTTTTTTATGTGATTGATTCAATGTGGCCGACTGACAGCCAATTTTATTTAAAAACATTAAATCATCATTTTTGGTGTGTTGATCAAAGTGATCATTAGGTTACGGCTGCACCTCTTTTTTTTTTGGGAGGGAGATTTGACCAAATATGGTTGAAATGGTGGCCATTTATATTTGATGGTGTACATGCCCTGATCGTCTGTTTAATCTTTTTAAAGTATATTGATAGAATACCAAGAGATACATCTGTGGCAACAAAAATGTGACTTGATATAATGACAAAAAAATCACCAACAACTCATCATTTCTCAAACATAGTTTATTACCTTTCAAACAGTGCAACGACATAGACATACACCTCAAGTTGCTTTACTTTCATTTGTGAACTATGTTTTACTTTAAACTATGTACGTCTGATGTTGAGCACAAAGACAATGTCGAAAAAATCTGACAAGGTCTGTCATTTTCAATGACTTGTTTTCAGTTAGGCCACAATTTCGCAAAAATAAATGTCCTCTCATGGAGAGTTTGAGATGGAAATCTAGCACACTATTATGAACAGTGTTGTACAGAATAAATGTATGGAGAGTTTGAGATGGAAATCTAGCACACTATTATGAACAGTGTTGTACAGAATAAATGTATGGAGAGTTTGAGATGGAAATCTAGAACACTATTATGAACAGTGTTGTACAGAATAAATGTATGGAGAGTTTGAGATGGAAATCTAGCACACTATTATGAACAGTGTTGTACAGAATAAATGTATGGAGAGTTTGAGATGGAAATCTAGCACACTATTATGAACAGTGTTGTACAGAATAAATGTATGGAGAGTTTGAGATGGAAATCTAGCACACTATTATGAACAGTGTTGTACAGAATAAATGTATGGAGAGTTTGAGATGGAAATCTAGCACACTATTATGAACAGTGTTGTACAGAATAAATGTATGGAGAGTTTGAGATGGAAATCTAGCACACTATTATGAACAGTGTTGTACAGAATAAATGTATGGAGAGTTTGAGATGGAAATCTAGCACACTATTATGAACAGTGTTGTACAGAATAAATGTATGGAGAGTTTGAGATGGAAATCTAGCACACTATTATGAACAGTGTTGTACAGAATAAATGTATGGAGAGTTTGAGATGGAAATCTAGCACACTATTATGAACAGTGTTGTACAGAATAAATGTATGGAGAGTTTGAGATGGAAATCTAGCACACTATTATGAACAGTGTTGTACAGCTATTCAGTCATCCAGTACACTGTCCAGCCAGTCTTCAATGTCAACAGAGGATTCTTCTGTACTCTCTTTATTTGGTTGAAATGTTTTCTCTGCTACTGCTTTACTTCCATCATCTGAGTAATTAAATTAAAATAAATGTTTGTTTCAATGACCACTAGTATTTATTGGTTGCTGTATCTTACTGTAACTGATTTAATTTTCATTTATAGAAATGTTAATGATTTTATGACATTCTGAGAAGGTCACTGTTGTAGAACAGAGAAATATTATCACTGACTCAGTAAATTTGCGAAAATTCATCTCTTCCAAAGTTAATTTGATAATGAATCAGTGCGAAAGTTTAGTTTAGAGGTTTTCTTGAGAAAAGAAACCTATTTTTTTTTTTAATTGTGCAAATTTACAATATTTGTTGTCCACAATGACCTCCCCAATAAAAGAAAAACTATTTGTTCTTTGGCAAACTTTGACAAATGAAGAATGCCTCGTAAAGAGTTACTTAAATTTGGCTGGTGTCATGTCCAAATATGGACAAATGTATGTAAAATGAATCAGTATGGTTAGGTGATAATATGTGGACATTTTAAAAGTACTACAAATCTTTGGTAATTTGTAGAGAAAGAGATTCAATGACAATAAGTTTTGAAAAGAAAATGTAGGTGGACTCTGCTTTAGTATCTGTTCTGAATGGAAAAATGTATACAAGATAAGACACCTTCTGAGTACAAGGGTAAACGGAAAGCTGTTGATTTATTGTTGATCATCAATAAAAAAATATTGTTTTTGAAATATTTCCAATATTTTAGATGGCGAACGACTGTACAACCAACGACAGTTGTTGATTTGATGCAATGTTTTACTTACATACATCATAGAAGTTTGTCACTAGAGGCATGACATGTACTAGAAAAGGTGCATTGGGGAAATTAGTTTGATTTTTAACAGTAATTAACAAATAATAAGCTTCAGGAAATTCCTGTTTCAGACGTGGACATAAACTTACCTTTTATTTGAGTATCTGGTATTTCCAATTGACTACTGTCTTCATTAGGCATTACTAAAATAATCAATCATGATAAAAATATTATTAAATACATTTACCTACAAATTGCCTTCATCTGATTTGCTCCTGGTGAGGGTTCTGCAAACTTAATTTGAGTTTTCAAAAAATTGCATTGCAAGAATTTCAGCAGCAAACATTCAAAGACGGCATTTGAAGATACAGATTGGCTTTAGAACCCTTTACCTCCCTTTCTTTGAATCACTGCAGAGGTGTTTATGATCAAAATAAGTTATATTTTAATGATCCAGTACACAATACGTGCAAATGTTTGTTTTATATGCACTTCTATGCAGATACAATTCTAGAGCAGATATGGTATTACAGTTGTACCTGTTTGTGATACTGGTGTTTCTAGTGACAACAAAAAATTTAATTCATCCTCAGCTTTGTCATCTTCTTCTTCTTGTTGCCATGGTTTTTCCTCAGCATGATGTGTTATTTCTCTATCAGGCTTAACTGTCCTTTCAATGTCACATCTTATTTTTTGTTTTAGATCTTCACTTAAAACTGCAATGTGCGGAGTTGCAGCAGTGGGTTTTCGTTCAGTACATATTTCACTTTGAGTAGGATCTCTATCACGTCCAGTTACACTTGTAGTTTTTAATGATGGTACAGTCTTTCCAAGCAACAACTTTTTATTTTCGGCTGCCTTTTCTTCAAATTTTCTAATGGTGGTTGGCTGCAATTAAAAAGTTATAGATTAATACAGATACACAACATTGTATTTGAAATTACTATTCTTGTGATACAGTAATATGTTTTCATTAAAGTAGTTCAGATTAAGTCAAAACAGAATCCAAAAAATCAAGACGAGTCAGCTTATTGACTGCTGAGAAGGAGATTTTACAAGAACGCAATAAAACAGCCTGTGGCTGCACCGTTTTCTTGAGACACAAACTAAAATGTTGTGGCCCCATCCTCTTTTTTTTACACTTATTTTTTTATATAAAATTTTGTTATTTTACCAAATTACAAATTCTGTGCAAATATCACTAGATCGATGTATAATTGTTGCATCAATCATGTATCAGGAACTTAGCATAACTGTGATTCATATTGACTTTGAAGGCATACTGGTCAAGATACTTGAATGCTCAATGTGAAATTGTTTGAGAACAAAACATTATTGCTGTACAGAATTTGTCATGAATAATACCTGAAAGATGTCTTCCTCAATCTGCAGTATTTTGTGTAGTGGTATGGTGTTCAGTGATGAACTAAGGGCATCAACATCCAATGAGAGAACATTGTTTGCTATCTGTGGAGGAAATAAACAACAAATGAGTAACCCACACATCCAATGTGAAGTATTCACTCATCTAGGCAGCATTTGATGAATTATATCAAATAAAACAAACACATAAAAAATGCCAAAGGATTCATAGCATTTCATAAACATTGTTGTTTTACTGTGGCACATTGTATACATGTACATCACAGAATCCATTGATTTTAATGCTGAACAACAACTGTGGTGCACCTCCAAGATGATGTTGATCAACTGGCCTTAGAAGACGCTGTAATGACCCTAAATTGGCCTTAGAGGGCACCATAATAATGCTCACATGTCCACAGGAACAGGCAATGAAAGGTGGATAGGCCTTAATTTTGACCCTTGAACAATGTTTGAATAGGACTTGAATTGATATGAAACAATGCTATAATTGTCACAGAGGAAAGTGTAACTAAATTCCAATCAAGCTTAGAGGGCAGCGTAATAATGTACCAAGTGGCCTCAGAAGGCAGTGTAACAATACTCACATAGGCAGTAGAGGGCAGTGTATCAATGTTCCAGTTGGCCTTTGAGGGCAGTGGAAACAACACTCAAATTGACCTAAGAGGGCAATGTAACAATTTTTCAATTTCGCTGGTTCCCAGCGTCCCTTGCAAATGGCAAGTAGGAAGCAGGTAACTAGTAGTCGCCATATTGTTCCACTGGGCCGGGATTTCAGCCCAAAGGCACGTGACTGAGTGACGTAATTTGAAAACATTCCAAGTTCCGTTCGACGTAAATGTGTAATACTACAATGGAGCCATGCTTGTACATTTTGCCTGCTTAGACTTGCATATTTGAGATGTTTCTTGCATTTCTCACTGTTTCTGCGCAAATTTATAACAAAAGAAACAGTTTTTTATTCGCTCAACTTTCCAAAGTAAAAGGAAACCCCTGAACGGCCACGAGCATAAGCACTGACACCAGGTTACCAAGGGAAATGGAACAAGCAACGAGAAAGTGATGAACCAATCAGAATGCCAGATTCATTACTAGTTACAGGCCTCTTGTGGCTTGGTACGCCATGACACACCATATTTTAATTGCCTTAGAGAGCAATGTAACAACGTTCAAAGTGGCCTTAGATGGCAATGTAACAACGTTCAAAGTGGCCTTAGATGGCAATGTAACAACGTTCAAAGTGGCCTTAGATGGCAATGTAACAACGTTCAAAGTGGCCTTAGATGGCAATGTAACAACGTTCAAAGTGGCCTTAGATGGCAATGTAACAACGTTCAAAGTGGCCTTAGATGGCAATGTAACAATATTCTAATTGGACTCAAAGGGCAGTGTAACAACGTTCAAAGTGGCCTTAGATGGCAATGTAACAATATTCTAATTGGACTCAAAGGGCAGTGTGATAATGTTCCAATTAACCTGAGATTAGCAGCTCAACTATATCAGTAAAAATGAGTAAAGGAAATTTTCACAGGATTTAAATTTATATCATAGATTTTCACTAAGTTTTAAATTTTTCTTTTTGCAAAATTATTGTTGTGTACAATACGAGTTCAATGCAACATATAAAATGCGTGTTCACACATACTGTATTTGTTCTATTAGAAGCCAATCTCCAATAGACGTGCATATAAACCAAAACAAATTATTATATATGGAATCGATAAAATATTTCTAATTTTGAACATAGAAACACCTCAGTAATTAATGTAAAAGCATGCACCACTAACAGTGAAAATATGGTAATACAAATGCATGCTGTGTGACCACAAGTAAAGAACATGTTTGAATTTCATATTAAAAACATTATTTTACATGACTTCCATACATGTATTTCGTTTATGCCCAATCTCGAAAATGTTGTTACAACAACACTACATGTAGATTAAGATTGTGTATTAAAAAGAAAATGAAAACATGTGTATTGTCATTGGTTTATCAGTATCACTTGCTATCCAGTTACAAGATAAATCCTGGTAACAAGTACAAACACAATTGTGAATCAGCAATATCACGATGCTTTAAAAATCATTTAAACAACAAACTAATTAAGATTTGTTTGTTTTCATTTTCACTTGCAAATCAATTTAACAGTGCAATTTAATTCACATACAATTTGCAAGTGAGCGATGACAACTCATGAAACATTAAGCAAACAAGAAAGCCATCAGAGATGGCAGATTCCCTAGCAACCTGGCTTGGCTACTGTAAGACTATTTTTGAGTTTAGAGTTCTTTTAGTTGAGACTATATCACAGCAGACATTGCTAAATAAAGAAGAGCACTCGTTAAACATCTCTATCTGCAATAGTATTCCAGATACAACATGTATAAATTTTTTAATGAGGTCACATGACCTTATCACATCAAATATGTTGATCAAATCTAGTGTGCAATGTATTAAATATAACACTGTGAATGTTTCTATCCACAATAGTGCTCATGATATTAGAGATTTGGCTACAGAACTGCATTCACTGAAACAAAATGGCCACCAGCCAGCCATTTTTAGTCTGATCTGTCAAACGAAATATAAGATGTGATGTATGTGTGAAACAAAGTCTCAAAATCTAGGTCCAATAAAATCTAGTAAATAATTAAGCCATTCAAATTAATTTATACCTGAATTGACTTCATTTCTTCCTTCCATTCTTTCTCATCTTGAAAACAAAACTGAGATGATGCTGTGCCTGTAGATTATAAATTATAAACAGCTGTTATGCTGAAAATAACACACATTTGGGCATTGGAGCCTTTTTTTTATCATTCAGATTCTTCTTCCACTTCTTCATACTGTTTTTCATGAGCTTGTTTGAGGGAACCACTGAACGGCACGCTGCCGATTCTTTTTTTATGTTGATAGAGGCTAATGTAAACTAGTACAAATAACTTTGATTGGTCTCATGGTTTGGCAGCTACCGGGTATTTTGGATTTAATAAAACCTAGAATACTCATTTGTTGCATTGTCTCTGCAATTTGAATTTTTTGTTGTAACATAATTGATATATGTTCTACCAATGTCATAAATCACACGACTTTTTGTGATACAATTAATTTTTTGTAAAATTGAATGAAATGTAAAAAATCTTTTTCAGAACCACTAATCACATTGTTCTGAAATCTGTATATACCCGGCGTATATAGCATGTTTGATAATTTATTTGTAACTGGTCACATTTGTTTGGCATCTATAATGGATTTAAACAAGCAGTCCCTCGGCTGAGATAGCTCCGCTGTTATCAATGCACATTTTCAATTAAAGAATTGAAGATATCATCACAAAATGAACAAATCTGAAAGAGGTCCACCTTATATGTACATATAATATCAAACCAATTGGACTTGCAGTTTTTAACAAGAAGTGGAAAATATCACTTTTTACCAAAAATAACATAAATATTCAGCAAAATTAAAGAATTGAATATATCATCACAAAATGAACAAATCTGAGAGAGGTCTACCTGAGGTATATATATACATGTATAGTATCAAAGTAATTGGACTTGCTGTTTTCAACAAAAAGTCGTAAATATCACTTCTTACCAAAAATATTCATCAAAGTTAGAGAATTAAAGATACCATCATGAAATAAAGAAATCTGATAGAGGTCTACCTGTAGCAAAGCAATACACCAACTTTTGATTAGTACAACTCACGAAGGCAAAACTTTAAGATCAAGTTAATGAAGAGCTTTCAACTTAGTTTTGTCGACAATACAACTTTAAGAACTACTGGGTACTAATACGTGCAGTAAAATTTGAGAATCATTTATTAATTAGTGGCTTTGTATATATTTGTTCATTTAATCTTTCAATAATTTAACTTGTTATTGGTAAATTAGAGTTTCTTTCAATCATTACTTTTAATCAAGTGCATATTAATTAAAATATATTGTGTCGTATCAATATGCATTAATTAATTGACTACTTAGACGACAATAATATAGACCATAGTCTATTAGTTAAATACACTTTTATTAACCCGTCTGAGGCCAAAAGGTTTGAAAGCTACCAGTCGGCAATTTTAAACTGAAAAAGAAAATCCATTTCTTGGTTGCCAAAGCTTCTGCACTTTTAATGTTTTTGTTTTTGGACCAAATTTGCACCAAAATTGGAATAATTATTTTAAATTTCCAGATGCATCTAGTAACCTGAGTTAGGTATCACTGTTTGAAGTTATACCGCTATATAGCTGTAGGATTGCATGGTGGATAGTCGTATAAAATAAACGTACAAGAGCAAAAAGGAAAGCAAATCTTTATCCTATTTTCATTATAACCAAATATTTTTTTGTTGCTGTGTCCTCAAAGTCCACTTTTTTTATCATGTTGTCACATAGACATGTACGGTACACACATAAATCATGTTAAAAGACAGGTACCATGTACATTGTAGTTACGAGTGAAGTTTGAATCTAACAGTCTGACCTGATTTTCATATGTTGAGTTCAGGCTAGCTAGGTAGTTCATAGAACAGTGCCTGGTGTAACCTATATCTGGTGAATCACAGACGATAGAAACAGATATCTATTTGTTTATTTTACATGCAAACTTATTTCCTACATGGCTGTAGAGCAACTGCACATTGTTATAGCAAGAATTTATAAGATAAAGAAAAGCAAGGGTGTGATTATGTAATGAAGATCTGATTCGAATTGATACAAAAATCTGTGCATAAATAGCAATGCAAATTAATGAGTTTGTGAAAGAACTGATTCAATGCTGCGATAATCTAAGCACCCACATTTTTGTATTGCAATCTGTAACACTGTTCGTAAACAATACGCTCAGATGACATGCCCTGAATGTGATCGCTTTCTAACACTTGCAAAAGGCAAGAGTTCGCTTCTCGTGAGATCTTCACCACATATCACCATTGGTTGTATAAATATAATTATTAAAGTGATGCAGATACCTGCTTGATTGATTAATATGCTGAAGTCACTTCCTCTCATTTGTATAGCTTCTTCCTCATCATCTGGCAGTCCTTCATATCTATCCCAATTACTCTCAACTTTACGCCGTGAAAACTTGCGATAATATTCCTGAGAAAAAAAAAAATTTTTTTTACCAAAACTAATTGACATTGAATATTATTATTCTAAATTTTAACTGGACCCATGTACACCAGGTTTCATAAAGGCGTGAATTTGTTTGAAATGAAATGCTTTCATTGGCTGTAGAATTCATTTGGTAACATCCCTTACCAAGAATTTTTGCATTTTTTTTTAATCATCAGCCGATTTACTGCCATGAGCTCAAAAGATAGATCTCACCAAATTTGTTTAAAATGCACCAAAATTAAAGTGATTCATTCGCTATGAAAACAAATTCACACCTTCATGAAACCCATTCTATGGTTTTATAATGCACCAGTCAATTGTTTCCCCCACCAGGGGCATATTTTTGTGGCACAAAACCCCCACCCCAGGGGTAGAGGAGAAACATTTTTAATTGTGTTCAATAATGATATTTTATATAAGACTTGATTTCAATACGTAATTATCATTCCACTTTTAACACAATATGACATATTTTTAATCTCAAAACCAGTTTAATGAAGTTGCAGAACATTACAATGTATTTCAATTACAAAAACGACAATTAAGACAACATGATTGATTATTATTGTGCAATGATCGACTTTTTTGAAATGATTTTAATTTACATAATACAATTTAAAATTGAATAAAAAATCAACATTTTGTATTTGTAATAAAGTGTTTGGATACTGTGTACAGTAGTGTAATAGTGTGTCAAATGGGGTTGCGAGATCTGTTTTAATACATTGATTCAATGCCTAATTAATATTCATGAATAAATTAGTGAACCTGTATGGAAAGACCACCTGTCTACCAGATATATCCTAGCCCAGAGGGTGATTTGACTATAGTCATACCAGATATATTCTAGCCCAGGGGGTGATTTGACTATAATCATACCAGATATATCTTAGCCCAGAGGGTGATTTGACTATAATTAACCAGATATATCCTAGCCCAGGGGGTGATTTGACTATAGTCATACCAGATATATCCTAGCCCAGGGGATGATTTGACTATAGTCATACCCAATATATCCTAGCCCAGGGGGTGATTTGACTATAGTCATACCAGATATATCCTAGCCCAGAGGGTGATTTGACTATAGTCATACCCAATATATTCTAGCCCAGGGGGTGATTTGACTATAGTCATACCAGATATATTCTAGCCCAGGGGGTGATTTGACTATAATCATGCCAGATATATCCTAGCCCAGAGGGTGATTTGACTATAATTAACCAGATATATCCTAGCCCAGGGGGTGATTTGACTATAGTCATACCAGATATATCCTAGCCCAGAGGGTGATTTGACTATAGTCATACCAGATATATCCTAGCCCAGGGGATGATTTGACTATAGTCATACCCAATATATCCTAGCCCAGGGGGTGATTTGACTATAGTCATACCAGATATATCCTAGCCCAGAGGGTGATTTGACTATAGTCATACCCAATATATCCTAGCCCAGAGGGTGATTTGACTATAATCATACCAGATATATCCTAGCCCAGAGGGTGATTTGACTATAGTCATACCAGATATATCCTAGCCCAGGGGATGATTTGACTATAGTCATACCCAATATATCCTAGCCCAGGGGGTGATTTGACTATAGTCATACCAGATATATCCTAGCCCAGAGGGTGATTTGACTATAATCATACCAGATATATCCTAGCCCAGAGGGTGATTTGACTATAGTCATACCAGATATATCCTAGCCCAGGGGATGATTTGACTATAGTCATACCAGATATATCCTAGCCCAGAGGGTGATTTGACTATAGTCATACCCGATATATCCTAGCTCAGGGGGTGATTTGACTATAGTCATGCCCAATATATCCTAGCCCAGAGGGTGATTTGACTATAGTCATACCAGATATATCCGAGCCCAGAGGGTGATTTGACTATAGTCATACCCGATATATCCTAGCTCAGGGGGTGATTTGACTATAGTCATGCCCAATATATCCTAGCCCAGAGGGTGATTTGACTATAGTCATACCAGATATATCCTAGCCCAGGGGATGATTTAACTATAGTCATACCAGATATATCCTAGCCCAGAGGGTGATTTGACTATAGTCATACCCGATATATCCTAGCCCAGGGGATGATTTGACTATAGTCATACCAGATATATCCTAGCCCAGAGGGTGATTTGACTATAGTCATACCCGATATATCCTAGCTCAGGGGTGATTTGACTATAGTCATACCAGATATATCCTAGCCCAGGGGGTGATTTGACTATAGTCATACCAGATATATCCTAGCCCAGAGGGTGATTTGACTATAGTCATACCCGATATATCCTAGCCCAGGGGGGTGATTTGACTATAGTCATACCCAATATATCCTAGCCCAGGGGATGATTTACTATAATCATACCAGATATATCCTAGCCCAGAGGGTGATTTGACTATAGTCATACCAGATATATCCTAGCCCAGGGGGTGATTTGACTATAGTCATACCAGATATATCCTAGCCCAGAGGGTGATTTGACTATAGTCATACCAGATATATCCTAGCCCAGAGGGTGATTTGACTATAGTCATACCCAATATATCCTAGCCCAGAGGGTGATTTGACTATAGTCATACCAGATATATCCTAGCCCAGAGGGTGATTTGACTATAGTCATACCCAATATATCCTAGCCCAGAGGGTGATTTGACTATAGTCATACCCGATATATTCTAGCCCAGGGGGTGATTTGACTATAGTCATACCCAATATATCCTAGCCCAGGGGGTGATTTGACTATAGTCATGCCCAATATATCTCAGCCCAGGGGGTGATTTGACAATAGTCATACCAGATATATCCTAGCCCAGAGGGTGATTTGACTATAGTCATACCCGATATATTCTAGCCCAGGGGGTGATTTGACTATAGTCATACCCAATATATCCTAGCCCAGGGGGTGATTTGACTATAGTCATGCCCAATATATCCTAGCCCAGGGGGGTGATTTGACTATAGTCATACCAGATATATCCTAGCCCAGGGGGTGATTTGACTATAGTCATACCCAATATATCCTAGCCCAGGGGGTGATTTGACTATAGTCATACCCAATATATCCTAGCCCAGAGGGTGATTTGACTATAGTCATACCCGATATATTCTAGCCCAGGGGGTGATTTGACTATAGTCATACCCAATATATCCTAGCTCAGGGGGTGATTTGACTATAGTCATACCCGATATATCCTAGCCCAGGGGGTGATTTGACTATAGTCATACCCAATATATCCTAGCCCAGGGGGTGATTTGACTATAGTCATACCCAATATATTCTAGCCCAGGGGGTGATTTGACTATAGTCATACCCAATATATCCTAGCCCAGGGGGTGATTTGACTATAGTCATGCCCAATATATCCTAGCCCAGGGGGTGATTTGACTATAGTCATGCCCAATATATCCTAGCCCAGGGGGTGATTTGACTATAGTCATACCAGATATATCCTAGCCCAGGGGGTGATTTGACTATAGTCATACCCAATATATCCTAGCCCAAGGGGTGATTTGACTATAGTCATACCCAATATATCCTAGCCCAGGGGGTGATTTGACTATAGTCATACCAGATATATCCTAGCCCAGGGGGTGATTTGACTATAGTCATACCCAATATATCCTAGCCCAGGGGGTGATTTGACTATAGTCATACCAGATATATCCTAGCCCAGAAGGTGATTTGGCTATAGTCATACCCGATATATCCTAGCCCAGGGGGTGATTTGACTATAGTCATACCCAATATATCCTAGCCCAGGGGGTGATTTGACTATAGTCATACGAGATATATCCTAGCCCAGAGGGTGATTTGACTATAGTCATACCAGATATATCCTAGCCCAAGGGGTGATTTGACTATAGTCATACCCAATATATTCTAGCCCAGGGGGTGATTTGACTATAGTCATACCCAATATATCCTAGCCCAGGGGGTGATTTGACTATAGTCATACCCAATATATCCTAGCCCAGGGGGTGATTTGACTATAGTCATGCCCAATATATCCTAGCCCAGGGGGTGATTTGACTATAGTCATGCCCAATATATCCTAGCCCAGGGGGTGATTTGACTATAGTCATACCAGATATATCCTAGCCCAGGGGGTGATTTGACTATAGTCATACCCAATATATCCTAGCCCAGGGGGTGATTTGACTATAGTCATACCCAATATATCCTAGCCCAGGGGGTGATTTGACTATAGTCATACCAGATATATCCTAGCCCAGGGGGTGATTTGACTATAGTCATACCCAATATATCCTAGCCCAGGGGGTGATTTGACTATAGTCATACCAGATATATCCTAGCCCAGAAGGTGATTTGGCTATAGTCATACCCGATATATCCTAGCCCAGGGGGTGATTTGACTATAGTCATACCCAATATATCCTAGCCCAGGGGGTGATTTGACTATAGTCATACCAGATATATCCTAGCCCAGAGGGTGATTTGACTATAGTCATACCCAATATATTCTAGCCCAGGGGGTGATTTGACTATAGTCATACCCGATATATTCTAGCCCAGGGGGTGATTTGACTATAGTCATACCCAATATATCCTAGCCCAGGGGGTGATTTGACTATAGTCATACCCAATATATCCTAGCCCAGGGGGTGATTTGACTATAGTCATACCCAATATATCCTAGCCCAGGGGGTGATTTGACTATAGTCATACCCAATATATCCTAGCCCAGGGGGGTGATTTGACTATAGTCATACCCAATATATCCTAGCCCAGGGGGTGATTTGACTATAGTCATACCCAATATATCCTAGCCCAGGGGTGATTTGGCTATAGTCATACCCAATATATCCTAGCCCAGGGGGTGATTTGACTATAGTCATACCCGATATATCCTAGCCCAGAGGGTGATTTGACTATAGTCATACCAGATATATCCTAGCCCAAGGGGTGATTTGACTATAGTCATACCCAATATATTCTAGCCCAGGGGGTGATTTGACTATAGTCATACCAGATATATCCTAGCCCAGGGGGTGATTTGACTATAGTCATACCCAATATATCCTAGCTCAGGGGGTGATTTGACTATAGTCATACCAGATATATCCTAGCCCAGAGGGTGATTTGACTATAGTCATGCCCAATATATCCTAGCCCAGGGGGTGATTTGACTATAGTCATACCAGATATATCCTAACCCAGGGGGTGATTTGACTATAGTCATACCCAATATATCCTAGCCCAGGGGGTGATTTGACTATAGTCATACCCGATATATCCTAGCCCAGAGGGTGATTTGACTATAGTCATGCCCAATATATCCTAGCCCAGGGGGTGATTTGACTATAGTCATACCAGATATATCCTAACCCAGGGGGTGATTTGACTATAGTCATACCCAATATATCCTAGCCCAGGGGGTGATTTGACTATAGTCATACCAGATATATCCTAGCCCAGGGGGTGATTTGACTATAGTCATACCCAATATATCCTAGCCCAGGGGGTGATTTGACTATAGTCATACCCAATATATCCTAGCCCAGGGGTGATTTGGCTATAGTCATACCCAATATATCCTAGCCCAGGGGGTGATTTGACTATAGTCATACCAGATATATCCTAGCCCAGGGGGTGATTTGACTATAGTCATACCCAATATATCCTAGCCCAGAGGGTGATTTGACTATAGTCATGCCCAATATATCCTAGCCCAGGGGGTGATTTGACTATAGTCATACCAGATATATCCTAACCCAGGGGGTGATTTGACTATAGTCATACCCAATATATCCTAGCCCAGGGGGTGATTTGACTATAGTCATACCAGATATATCCTAGCCCAGGGGGTGATTTGACTATAGTCATACCCAATATATCCTAGCCCAGGGGGTGATTTGACTATAGTCATACCCAATATATCCTAGCCCAGGGGTGATTTGGCTATAGTCATACCCAATATATCCTAGCCCAGGGGGTGATTTGACTATAGTCATACCCGATATATCCTAGCCCAGAGGGTGATTTGACTATAGTCATACCAGATATATCCTAGCCCAAGGGGTGATTTGACTATAGTCATACCCAATATATTCTAGCCCAGGGGGTGATTTGACTATAGTCATACCCAATATATCCTAGCTCAGGGGGTGATTTGACTATAGTCATGCCCAATATATCCTAGCCCAGGGGGTGATTTGACTATAGTCATACCAGATATATCCTAACCCAGGGGGTGATTTGACTATAGTCATACCCAATATATCCTAGCCCAGGGTTGATTTGACTATAGTCATACCAGATATATCCTAGCCCAGAGGGTGATTTGACTATAGTCATACCCAATATATTCTAGCCCAGGGGGTGATTTGACTATAGTCATACCCGATATATTCTAGCCCAGGGGGTGATTTGACTATAGTCATACCCAATATATCCTAGCCCAGGGGGTGATTTGACTATAGTCATACCCAATATATCCTAGCCCAGGGGGGTGATTTGACTATAGTCATACCCAATATATCCTAGCCCAGGGGGTGATTTGACTATAGTCATACCCAATATATCCTAGCCCAGGGGGTGATTTGACTATAATAATACCAGATATATCCTAGCCCAGGGGGTGATTTGACTATAGTCATACCCAATATATCCTAGCCCAGGGGTGATTTGGCTATAGTCATACCCAATATATCCTAGCCCAGGGGGTGATTTGACTATAGTCATACCCGATATATCCTAGCCCAGAGGGTGATTTGACTATAGTCATACCAGATATATCCTAGCCCAAGGGGTGATTTGACTATAGTCATACCCAATATATTCTAGCCCAGGGGGTGATTTGACTATAGTCATGCCCAATATATACTAGCCCAGGGGGTGATTTGACTATAGTCATACCAGATATATCCTAACCCAGGTGATTTGACACGACATGATGATTACATGCCTTTAGTCTACTATACCTTTTGCTCTGAATCTAAGACTTCATCAGATCCTTCGTCAATTTCATGTTCATTATTTTTTTGCTGCAGATGAGCCGTTTCCGGTACTTCTGTTCGTGAACTTTTATGTTGTTTGGCTTCTTGTTTCTCTTCAGTTGGTTTACCTTTCTTTCCTTTAGCACTCTGTTTCTGCAAATGCTGTCTCTTTTGTTTTTCTTTCCATCTGTCTTTCCTCATTTTAGAAGTTTCAAAAATCACTTGCTGACCGTACTGTTATCATTTGACATTTCCCCAGTATGACCTGAGAGGGCACGACACCCAAATAGTTCATTGTGAAATCTAAATATAGCACTCGTGACCTACATTTATGAACTGTGGCCAAGAAACTAGTAAACTATTTTGAGCGGCAACAATGCATACTTTTCTTTAGTATTAATCAAATCATATTTTTTATCAAAATCAAAGAATTTACCGAGCGTTTTAACTAGCCTTACTTCCATTCAAAGGCCGCCGGTTTAACATTATTGAGTAAGCTAAGGGGTTGGGGGCAAAAATGGCGACGAATGACGAAGAAAAGCTGCGAAAGTTGCAGGAAAACAATTCCTCTACCTTGGCGCAAGTGAGTAATTGGATGTTTTAAATACGTTTATTTAATGATACTAACTACATTATTTCTCACAATCGAGAAACTTCAATGATTAACATGTATTTATATAAAATCATATTTGATATATTGATAACCGACGACAAGGTATTTCTGGTATCTTGATGTCGTCAATCGACGGAGTTCTTGCAAGGTTATTGCGTTCGCGTTTATTTTATGGGATTGTTGACGTATTATCTTCCCCCAGACAGTGGATAAATATGATTCGCAGACATTTCTCATATGCTTTTATAAAACTTGATGATAGAGCGATCAAGTTGTTCTGATGCATAATTATCCTATGCACGGTAAAGATAGTATAAACGCTGCGCTCCAATAAGCACAGCGGTTACTGTTGACTGTATGCTTTTTGGGGCCCGATAACAACATAACTTTCATGAATCATATGATGTTTATTGCGAGTTGAAATTGTATCTTGTACAGCTAGGTTATCATGACCTTGCGAATACAAACAATATGTCAGCTGTCATAATACATGGGTTGCTTCACTAAAAATAGAATTGACATAATGCACAGTGAATTTTATAAAGCCGTGAAAGTGTATATACTCAGATTAGTATAAAATATGTTATTAAAATGTTCTTCATCCCCTTGGCTATTATCACTGATTTTTTGTAACCCAACTGATACACATCCCAAATTTTGTTTCCCTCAAACATCAAACATCTATATTATTACATGCCAAAACACCTGATAGTGCCAATAAAAATCTATGGAATCATAGCTCTCTGATGACTGTTGCTCTCCATCACATTGATCTGATTTCACACATAGTTATTGAAAACCACAAATGCAGACACATTACATCAAAATGTGCACTAAATATTTTAACCGAAAATTTGACATATTGTGAGTACTTGACTTTGAAGTTAAACATAATACATTTGACTGTGACACTCAAATTCAGTAAAATAAAAATTTACAACATTGGTGGAATGACCATAGCTGATTTGCATATAAATAAATAATTTATTACATACTTACAGCGATGGAGTACGTTAAGTAAAGTGGAATGTTTGAGGGCAGCTTTATTCCAGTACTGGGCTGTGCATGTGCCTTGCATCTATACTCTGGCTGGTGATGTAGACTCAGCACAGCAAGATGCCACAGCCAGAGATTTGCTGTTTTCGCCGATGGAGTGGTTAATTTGTAATGACGATCCAAAGACTACTTTTACCGAACTAAAACAGCTGGATGATCCACCCAAACTATGTGGCAGAGTTTTCAAAGTTGGAGAACCCACATATTCCTGTAGGTAAGCTAAAATTTGTTTACAGGTATTTTCATTATTCAGCAAAGTTTGGAAATGTGAAAACAAAAAGAAGTTCATTCACAAAAAACTACAACTACAGTAAGGAGCAAATTTGCCTGTTTTCCAGCACTATCTCACCTTATTAGTCCCCGTTCAGGCGCAGCCTGAAAAGGGGACTTTATAATTCAGGTTTTGTCCGTTTTCCGTCTCCAACATTTTCTCAGAAATTCTACAGCAGGTATCAGTGAAACTTGGGAGGTTGATGAACAAGTGTCTTCCGAGTATGCACGTAATTTTTTTTCCAGATCTGAAAATCCCAAGTGGGTCTTTTTCACGATTTTTATCAAAAATTACCTCTCCCGGCAACATTGACAGAACGTCTGCGCATGCTCAGAATAAATTAATTACTGTAAAATACTTTATTTTTGCTTGCAACATTTTTTTGCTATTTTCGCTGAAGGAATGTTTCAGTTAAAATAAAATCCAGCGAATATTCCCTTTTTCCTATATTTTACAGTCAAACTTGTCAAAAATCAATGAAAATAAATTCAATACAAAAAACAGCCAGAAAAAGTCTTTTCAGCGAATGATAATTCCAGCTGAAATAAAATATTTTACAGTAGATTAGATCTGTGAGTAACGCTACAGCACGTGATTTCTCCATTGCGTGCAATTTATTATAGTACTGTTTATACATGTATTCTGTTTGGCTCAGTGGTCTCATTCACTAGTTACTAGAAGAACTAGTAACCTTATTTGATTTCAAGAACTTCAAGAAGGCGGCATAAGAGACGTGTTTGCAAAGGTAAGTTCTCCAGTTTCTACAAAATTGAATGTATTTTGGGGTACGATTGGTGTACATTCCGTTATGTACGTACGGACGTGAATATTATGATGATTGCTAGCTTGTGAAAAGCCAAAAAAAGCAAACAATTGTCTCCAATCTACGAAACTAGTTTGTAAATTGTATACCCTGTAAAATTATAATATTGTACACGGACGATTAATTCATGGGGACATAGTTTTCAAGTAAATCGTTATCCGGTCTTTTGCTTGTGTCGCGATTTCCGAAATATCCACAACTCGGGGTGGGGTGGGGGGGGGGGGGTGTCCCTGTGTCGATCAAGTTATTCATTATATAATAGTAGGTTGCCTATGATTATATTCGTATTTTTATGTAGTGAGCATTAAACTGTTAGTTGTAATGAAGATTTTGCCGATCTTGTGCGATTCAACATGGCCGATGTGCAGTGACTACACGTGTATGGACGGTCGGTCGAGTAGTCTGCAACGGACCAGGAAATCGCCCGGCGTTTTTTCTTCATTTTTTTTTTAGTTTTTAGCTCCGCTGTCGACTTTGTCGAGTGGAGCTTATCATATGAGTGATTGTCCGTCGTCCGTCGTCGTCGTCGTCGTCCGTGTCAATGTTTTACTTTTTCGACTTCTTCTTGAAAACTACAAGCCTGAATGCTTTGATACTTGGTGTATATGTACCTTGGGTAGACCTCTCTCAGATTTGTTCATTTCATGATGATATCTTCAATTCTCTAATTTTGGTGATTATTTTTGTCATTTTTAGTAAAAAGTGATATTTTCGACTTCTTGTTGAAAACCGCAAGTGCAATTGCTTTGATATTACGTATATAGGTACTACATGTGGACCTCTCTCAGATTTGTTCATTTTGTAATGATATCTTTAATTCTCTAATTTTGGTGAATATTTTTGTAATTTTTGGTAAAAAGTGATATTTTCGACTTCTTGTTGAAAATCGCAAGTCCAATTGCTTTGATACTACATATATAGGTACTACATGTCGACCTCTCTCAGATTTGTTCATTTTGTAATGATATCTTCAATTCTCTAATTTTGGTGAATATTTTTGTAATTTTTGGTAAAAAGTGATATTTTCGACTTCTTGTTGAAAACCGCAAGTCCAATTGCTTTGATATTACATATATAGGTACTACATGTGGACCTCTCTCAGATTTGTTCATTTTGTAATGATATCTTTAATTCTCTAATTTTGGTGAATATTTTTGTTATTTTTGGTAAAAAGTGATATTTTCGACTTCTTGTTGAAAACCGCAAGTCCAATTGCTTTGATATTACATATATAGGTACTACATGTGGACCTCTCTCAGATTTGTTCATTTTGTAATGATATCTTTAATTCTCTAATTTTGATGAATATTTTTGTAATTTTTGGTAAAAAGTGATATTTTCGACTTCTTGTTGAAAACCGCAAGTCCAATTGCTTTGATATATTATACATATAGGTACTACATGTGGACCTCTCTCAGATTTGTTCATTTTCTAATGATATCTTCTGTTCTTTAATTGCCATGTGCATTGCTAAAAGCGGAGCTATCTCAGCCGACAGGCTGCTTGTTTTTTAAATATTTTAGATATTTCATTCACTCCTGGCGCCTAAAAGAGTCTAATTTGCATTTTTCCGTAGTCATTGACACCTATTGTGAATAGACCGACTGGGTAAGCTTCGTTTCGACAATGAGCTGTTATTTCTGCGAACAATGTTAAATTATTCTTTGAATGCTCAGTTTATATTTTGAAAACAACAAATTTTTTGATTAAAAAAAATCATGCCGTTTTCCCCGTCAAAATCAAAGCATAAAGATCTTGCCAGAACATCGGTAAATCTACTACCGCGTTGCGTTCACTACGAGGTCACGGAACCGTCATTAACATATTTAAATGAGCCACGTGTAAATGAGAACAGGGCGGATATCGTATCGCTTCGAACATTTACATTCGACCAAAATCATTCGTTTACGATGAAACTAAGTTGAATATTACTTCCAATTTATAAAAAATCAACGAATTAAATTTGTGTGCGTTATTATAATCATTACTGAATAATAATCAACAATTTCAATACTTCGAAAACAAGTATGTTATTCACTTGCGAAACACAGAATGACCAGATTGTGCTACCGTGATCATTCGCTACCGGTACTAACCACTAAGCAATGTATTCGTGTTTGTATTTATTCAAAACTTCTTTTAGAACATACATTACTTTTCGTTATCAACAAGATTATAAAAAAAATAATGCTTGTTACTGTATGTGAATTTTTGGGGGGGATTCAATTCCAACATTTCGCGATGCCTATGAACCAAAGGCCTTTCACTCTTCTCTGAGTGTGACACCTAAACCAGAGGTTTTATGGTGTTTAAACTGGCACTAAATGAAAAGGCTGTTGAACCTTATTCTAATTTATAAGTACATGTTATTATGCATTTCATTATGAAAACTGACTAAATTAAATGTGATCTTATTTTTAATTATGATTATGATTTACATCGGTAATGACGTTTTCATCCAATATTAATTGTGCAATTGTTAAAATGCCTACCTACACATTTATTGTTTTTGTTGCTGTAGCCCTGAAATAGACATTTGTAAAAAAAAAAATTAAAAAAATCATGCTTGATTAAAATTCAAAAAAAAAGATGTAGTCATGTAGCCCCTTCCTGTTACCTGTTTTCAACTTCTTCCAAAGTAAAACTGGCAAAGCCTTGTAATTGCCATACAATCATCAACTGTGGGAAAACTTTGAAATCTTTATTTTGTTGTCTGTGAATTAATATAATATTTGAAATGGCGTAATGGTGCAAAATATTCTCAAACAATCGGTCTTCTGATGACACTACACTGCGCATTTATGCACAGTCAGTATCCCAATGCGTGATCACAGCTTACTAAGTGATGATGGTGGTTGAAATGGAAAACTGAATACAAAAATTTAGTAATATCTCAAATGAATTTCCATCTGCTGTGAATGCATGTTTCGTTGCATCAAATAATTAACCCAATTTTATGATAGAAGCTTGCAATCTTGTGCCATACAGGGTCAAGTGATTGAGCAATAACAAATGTGTTTTTATGTATTAGGTCATTAAATGTATCCAAAAACATGGTACCAATGATCTGAAATTTCAGGAGTGCTCACTGAAGGTTTATCAATCCTGCGTACCGGGTATTGTCTTGTTCTTTTTCAATTTTGCATTTCAGTTACTAGAATTCATACTAAAAAAATAGTTTCTGTTTTTCTTCTAATAATTCGGCCACTTTTAAAAACAAGTATTTTTCCATGGTCGAAATGCAAGAAGAATACAAAACTACTGTGATTTCATAGCGATACCTGTAGGGCCATTGTCGATTAGTTCGCCTGATCAACACAGCGTTATACATAGGACTGATATTGAATCACGGAGAGTAAAATCTTGTGATACTAATCTCTAGAACCAACTCAGATTGGTACATATGTCTTATGAACCCACATGTGTATATCTTTGACTATACTCATTTTAAACTTTTTTTTTTTTTTTTTTTACAGTCGTGCTGTGAACTGAATTTTTTCTGGGTTCCTACAACATGGAGTGTCAGGGACTTTATTGAAATGTTGTACACAAATTTCATAAAATCCTGAATATATCTAGAAGTCAGTATTTTATACCCATTAATAATAATTGAAATGCAATAATATCGCTGCACTAAAAATACTTCAAACAATTATTGTTACTTCTCCATTGAAGGTTATGAGCAGACCAACCTTTACTTGCTCTGAAAACATAGCTTTTACAATTGTTTAAATTAACAGATGTTGTTCTATGTACAATGAATACATTTTAAATAATAAACCTTACTGTGTTAATAACAAATTGTATTTGACAACATGAGAATGATTCTGATGCCCAGTGGTGATGTTGAAACAAACCCAGGTCCTGGTAATTTACTAAGACCTGATTAACAAAGAAGTCATGTACATCAAGGTTCACTCAGATTTATGAATGCAGTTTCTTGAGCAAGTATACATGTATGACAAATAGTTTTGTTGCACTTGTGTACTCTGAGATTCTGAACATGGGTCAGTGGAAGTTTTTAGTTGTCAATACAAAACTAGATCATCGGAAATCACTTTATGATGAGTTGTAACCACAAAGAGTACATATTTATTCACCTGTTTGCAGATGTTCCTTGTACAATTTTATAATCAAATAACGGGGACTGTGACATTTCATGTCTTGTTATTTTTAAGGTGGGTGTTTGGATAATTACTGTTCTTCAGTATTCAATACACTGGCTCAATTTTTTGGGGAGTATTTGTTCTATTTGAATATTATCTCTAAATGTAGCACATGTAAACCAATTAACAGTTTATAATTTACTGGATTAATAAAATATGACAATAGAGAGACCTCTAGGGTCATAACCAGAAAATGTCTGTCTAAAAAATATATTAAAATGAAAAATAGTAATCGCAGGTAGCCACAGATACATGTATTTTTTCTTCAATATTTATGGTTATTTTGTGAATTATAAGAAATTTTCAACCCAAAGTGGACAGGTTTGTAGAAATTTGGCCTTTCTGAAATGTGGAAAGCCTGTACGTCTAAATAACAGGTACATGTAGACAGGTGGCTGGCTAAAAGCCTTCCTTTTTCCTTCACCTAAGTGCATGCATTACTTAGTAAAGTAAACTTGATATATTCACAAATTGTGACAATGTAATTTACCTTATTGTTTATTTCTCACAGGGATTGTGCGGCTGATCCAACTTGCGTCTTTTGCATTGATTGCTTTCAGAAAAGTGCCCATAAATTACACAGATATCGGGTAAGTCAGTGTCACACTCTAATATCAATCTAAACACAATAGTGTATGCTGTATCCTACAGTAACTTGGTGGTACATATTATACTAGCTTATTTCTTTATAAATCCAATTATGTTAACACATCATGTAAACAAGTATTCTAAAGCTGATATTAAATATTTAATTCAGTCAGTACACTAAAAGCAACAATGTTTGTATGTCTGGTGTGTTTGTAATACATTATAATATTGACATTAAAGTTCTGATATGAAAACACTTTCTTTTAAAAGTAGTGTGTAAGAAATTGTGAACTGAATTGTGGCTTGTTGATATCTGCTGTCTATATATATCCCACGTATTTGGACTTCCAACTTTGAACAAGTTAAAAGCAATTGCTAGTAAACAAGCTATGGTCGGCTGATTTTACAATTATAAACTGAGACTGTGGCTTAAATTTTATTCTCTTTGCTATTTATTTCTCTAGATGAGTACATCAGGGGGTGGTGGGTTTTGTGATTGTGGTGATGAAGAAGCCTGGAAACAACATCATTCTTGTGAAATGCACAGTCAAGCACCTGATCAACCTGCACAGGTACAAGTAGGAGAATATATGTGAATATATTTGTTATTTTAGTCTGTGATTTCTTTTTCACCAAGTACAGCAAATTATATGTCAGTATGTTCACTGCACATTACTGACATTCTCTTTCTTCCAGAATCCAATGGAGAGATTGCCCAGTGAGATGAAATTAAAAACTGCCTTACTATTTGAGATAGTGTTGAATTATGCTTGTGACTTGTTGTCATGGGAACAATGTGACACATTGCCTAGTGGATTACAACCAAGGTAAAGTTATTTAAAGTACTCTGTCTGCAAGTCTTACAGCAATTCCAGGCACTGATTTGATGCTGAAGTAGTGCTAGATGTTGATAACTTACTACAATAGGTTACACACTTTGTTTTCACATTTACAAAAGTTGTTACAAAATAATGCTGACATCATGTCTGCAATTTGAAGCACACCGGAAGAAAGCTCTGCCCATAAAAGTGCACGGTACATTAGTTTTGAATTTCTCCTCCAATAAACGATCAAGGCTCTCAACTTAGTTTCATACTTCAATTTGCGTCACATGTTATTTCAATAAGAGGGGCGCATAAAGTGGTGGCACTGTAAAGAACGTTGGTTACCCGTAGAGTTATTTTACAGAACCAGCTGACCGACTTATTATGACAGAATTATTGATCAAAGTGCATTATTCCTACTTTTGAAATATCAGTATCACGTCGATGTATATAACTGAAAGCTGCCTGCAACAAATGTCCTATGAAGACTTCATCCAGTATATCAATAATGAAATTGAATACTTAAGTAGAATGTTTGTTATTCGATTATTAGTTCTCAACGATGATAACCAAAAGGTTGATGTGCCACCAAATAATCACTTTAAAAAGCTTATCACAGGCAACACACGATCACACGTCCGGGGAGGGTTGCCACTGTACATACACAAGTAGTTTTTGTTGAATTTCCTGACCGTAAATGCGTGGTCGCAGTGTTTTATAATATTTAACATAGTCTATAATGTTGTCAGTTATTTTTTTAGTCGCAGATTGGTCGCTCTTACGCTTTCCTGGCCGGATACTCTTGGTGGTAACAAATCGTTTGATGATATTATAAGCTGTCTGCTTTGAAACACCATTTCGATCTCCAATCTCAGCAAATGACAGTCCACGAAAATACAAATCGACAACTCTTGTTCTCACTTCAACTGTTTTTTTGACTCATTGCTTCTCCATCGTGGTGCTTAAACAACTTGGACAAATGCCGATTTGTAGACACGCAATCAACACGATGACTGACTAAAAGTGACTGAAGACAAAAGTCTAAGTGTACCTGACTTTGTAGCAAAAATAGAAAACATTGTGGGCAATATTTGTCAATCATTCCTCTGATTTGCAGCCGATGTTCATATCTCTAGTTACAACTTATGTAAATTTGAAAACAAAGTGTGTAACCTATTGTAGTAAGTTATCAACATCTAGCACTACTTCAGTGTCAAATCAGTGCCTGGAATTGCTGTAATAAAAACTGTGGTTCCTTGTATTAGTTCATAAATTAGTTCAAAGCCTCATACTTTGAATGCAGTGTGCATGCTAAATGTGACTGCATAAGCATTCAACACGAATTGGTGTTTTATGACATAAGAACAGGTAGAACATCAACACCGATATACCATGTCAATTGTGACTTGTATTTTGGAAATTACTTTTGCCCTATTTTAAATTATTACATAACACACACATAATTTCTCGCAAAAAATATAGAAAACTGACATGTTTCTGATTACATTTAGACTATGCCTATGAAGGTTAAATAAATGTTCATACAATACCATATGTGTTATCTATTTTTTACATCATATACAGCGTTATGTAAAGTATTTATAAATATAGTATTAGATACATTGGAATAATGGTACATAAATGATCTGTATTTCATAATAAATATATTGTAATGGGCAACACAGATTGTAATGTCAATGTATTGTTTGCTCAATGCCAATGGTTTCATTTACTTTGGAATCATGCTAAATCATAACCCATCAATTTGCTGTGAAAAATTGTTTCTTAGTGAAGCTTATAATATAAAATTTTTTTTTTTAATTTTAATCTTTTTGGTGCCTTATTTTTTTGCCAACATTTTGGAGCATTATATTAGTAGATATTTTGATGTATTTTTCTATAAATTTTTGACAAAATGTGCCTTATTTCATATTGGTGTACTTTCAACAACCCCTCATGACTTTCATTTATTATGAAGAATAGACTGTGAGATTAATATTATTTATAGAGGGTTTGGGATTGTGTAATTCTCTGATACAATACATTGTTTGATTGCAGTACTTTGGATGATATTTATTGCACCATGTTGTTCAATGATGAAACTCATTCATATGCGGAGGTAAGTTTTAACAATCACACTTATACATGTCTGCTTTTCTGCTGACATTGATAGTTGCTAAATAAGACACAATAGGACACTCTATACTATAGATTTCGCATCCAGTGAGTATGGTGTGATCTACATTATAGAGGATGTGTTTAATTTATTGGTGATGACAATTATAGTATATTGTTAATTTTCAGGTTATTGATAATTTGAAGAAGGCTGTGGATTGCACACATAAAGATGCTGTAGAATTTGCTACTATAGTAGACAGAGAGGTAAGCATCCCATAGTCATGGCACTACTATGACAGTTGCCCCACTGCAGTTGTATTAGAGAAATATACAGGCTCACGAATAGTTACCATACAGGTTCATGAAGAGAGGAATTTCTGAGTGAGGGAATGAAACTGTGAGCAAACACTCTCATGTTACATGTATGTGTTTTGTTTTTCCCACTAGGGACGGAATAGCGTTGTGGAGGGAAAATTTCGCATCTGTGAACATGCTCGCAGTACGATTCAGCGCAATACATCTAGGCATGGGAATGCAGCCTTGAAAGTCCATGTCATGCATATGTCAGTCGTTGCACATCAGACGTTTGCCATGAAGCTCTTAGCATGGCTGACAGAAGTCATTGTACATTCAGGTCAGTTTCTATGCTTGTTTATCTGTATGAAGTATGTGACTTCCTAATCCATTAGTATTACCACATGGCTGTCCTATAATAAGAAACACGATCGGAATGAAAGAAGGACGTTCACTTCTATGTCATTTTAACATTATTTCAGTGCTATAAAATGTGTGTCATTTTGTTCTTTTGAAGAAAAATTTGCCTGTATGTAAATATTCTAATGTTATCTTCATTTCACAGATGGTTTGCAACAGTTGTTGTGTATAGAATGTATGAAAATGTTTAAAGACACAGACAAGGTGTTAATTGAACATGTTATGTTGATGGATACAAAGCTATGGAAAGGTAATATTGCCACTCTCTGTGATCAGTAGCCAAAAGACATAAATGTACAGTCGACAATTTGAAGAAACAATTATGTCCTTGTAGAGTGATTACCAATTGGTGTTCTGTAATACTATTTGTCAGAATAACTTGGATTGTAGTACCCATAGCACTTGCATGCAATGTCATCTTTGGTTATGAAGGTTGCATACCCATATCTTTAAGTATACTATAATAATGTTTTTATATATTTTGTGTAGCTGCTCGTGTAGCTTGGCACCAAGTGATAATGAGTAGTTTATTGATGAATCAGGAATTCAAAAAGAAGTTTGCTATTCTATATACCAAGGTAAGCTTAATGCACTGTTGTCTGTGACAGTGCAGTTAGCCCTACTCAAAAGGCTTTGCTACTTGATATCGCGCATGTAAGTTTTGAAACCTGTACGCCACGCATTGTTCATACAGGTGAAGTGTGCTACATACAGTAGAATGGTGAAATGTTTATTTTCTGTTTCAGTAATTCAAATCAATTATTTGAAAACAATTGTTTTTCCAGGTTTACTCTGATTTACAAAGTGATTTCATAGAAGATGATCATGACCATGGGGTCTCTGTCACTTCGCTGTCAGTTCAAATGTTTACTGTACCGACACTGGTAAGTTAGGTTTAGTTCTTATGTGTCACTTTTCAACCTACCCCAAATAGTTTTATGTTATCACATAACTTTAAGCAATCATGATCTATGGGTCTGTGACAAATATTATTATTTTATGTACATGCTTTTTGCAAGCAAATTTCAACATCTGTGTCATGGCTCACATTCAAAAAATGATGGGACTGTATTTCAAACAAACAATGTGTCATCTATACATGCTGTGCTGTGCAATTCATTTTTGCCTTTTTTTCTCAAAATTGATAATTACACCTGTACATGGATGAATGAGTACATAAATTAGGAAACAAGTGGATTTTTAAAGTCTTCTAATTTCTCTTATTTTAATCATTGCAGTCTCGAATGCTAATTGTAGAGCATGACCTATTTTCCATTGTACTGCGTACATTTATCAAATATGCAGCTACATGTAAAGAAGGTATGTGAAACTAATTCTCATACATAAAACTGCCAGTAATTGCTTGGTGACTCATTAAAATACCAACTGTATTTGTCAATTGTGACATAAATTACGATATGAGAAATCTGGAATGTTTGTTTTCAGGTGAAAGTAAACTACGCATCGATAGAACATCATTGCAGAAGCATTCTATTAGAATGTTATTTACTTCAGTTGATCTCAGGTATTTAGACTTTTCTAAATTATATTAATTTGCGCAAGCATTTAATTGGGGTTTCCATACAAATAACAATTTGGTTCAGATTTTGCTGAATTTCATCATTTGTCTTTCATCAGTGCTTTTACTTTTACTTTAGCTATGAGGTTATTATGAAAATATCATGAAGTATGCTTAAAAGAAGTTTAGTGATCATATTGACCAACGTGTAGTGGTATTCTTTTTGCAGTGTTCTCATTATAACCTTATATTATATTTTTGTTATGTATTTATGTTTAATACAGTTTTAAATGTGTCATCTTTTGTTACGTAACCTTTAGTGGCAGATTAAGCAATGTAATCTTTCCCCTCACTACCAGCTGTATAGCAACCAGCTTGTTTATTGGTATAGACAATTTCAAGCCAATGCCAAGACAGGAAAGATCATCGGCGCCAGTGCTTGATTGTTTTTAAGCTAAACGTGTGATTATCTTAGCTAGCGTGGCTAACACCTTGGCACTATATTGACAGTTCATTTAAGTCCTTGCTTATAGCAATAATTTAATGAGAGATAAAAATTGCAACGAATGTACACTGTATGTACGTTTGGGCAGTAATGGAAATCCATTTTCATAATGCACTGATAGCACTTCTGTCCAAAGTAAACAAAGAAAAGTGTGAATTTAGTAACAAATATTACGGTTACCCCTTTTTTAGCTCTGCTTTTGACTTTGTCGAGCGGGGCTTATCATATGAGTAATTGTCCGTCATCGTCTGAGTCAACTTTTTAGCTTCGTTGGTGACTTTGTCAAGCGGAGCTCATCCGTCATCGTCATCAATGTCAATGTTTTACTTTTTCGACTTCTTCCTGAAAACTACAAGCTTGAATGCTTTGATACTTGGTGTATATGTACATTGGGCAAACCTCTCTCAGATTTGTTCATTTCATGATGATATCTTCAATTCTCTAATTTTGATGAATATTTTCAACTTCTTTTAAAAACCACAAATCTGATTGCTTTGATATTACATATATAGGTACTACATGTGAACCTCTCTCAGATTTGTTCATTTTGATGAATATTTTTGTCATTTTTGGTAAAAAGTGATATTTTCGACGACTTGTTAAAAACTGCGAATCTTATTGCTTTAATGTTATACATGTAGGTACTACAGGTAGACCTCTCTCAGATTTGTTCATTTCATTATGATATCTTCAATTTCCTAATTTTGATGAAAACAACAATTCTGATTACTTTCTTACTATACATATAGGGACCTCAGGTAGACCTCTCTTAGATTTGTTCATTTTCTATTGGTATCTTCAGTTCTTAATTGAAATGTGCATCGCTAACAGCGGCGCTATCTCAGCTGAGAGGCTGCTTGTTATTCCTTTTTACTGTTTTTTGGTTCAGACATCTTTCTCAAACATAATTTTTATTATGAACCCTAACATAAATACTGTAATCATTGAAATTGTGTGAGAAACAAATTTCACAAGTCAAAGACGGAAACGACAAACATTCTTTAATTGCAGTATACCCCCTATATATCAAGTAGTGGCAATATAGATATCAAATGCTGTTAACCTTTTCACCATCAGTTCCTGCTTTTAATCACAAATTCACAAAATAGTCCTTTTATAGTCTGCACTTTCCTTAACAAGATTGGGACAAAAATAGCCAAATTTTTTGACTAAAAACTGGAAATTTACTAAAATTTTGTCTGTTGGCTCCAAAATTAGGGTTTATTTCAAGAAATATTGTAGAATATAAGAAAAAATGCAGACTGCAATAAAATGTAAAATTTGGCTTGACCCGAAATAAGCAGTTTTAAACTACATGTAGGAGTTAAAACAATAAAAAAGAATGTCCTAATATATGCATAGATGAAGCAGTTAATTGAAAACATGCTGGTCTTAGTCTAAACTTTTGGTAATGTTTACAGGTATATACTGTCTTCCAAGCCAGATGAATGGGAACCAAAGTTACGCAAAAAGTTTGTTGAAGGAGTGTGTGTTTTATTGGAATTACTTGCAGCTATGCAGGTAAGGCTTTTTCAGCTGATTTTGCAACCTTCATAAAATAAAATATAAAGGCTATGTAACTACCGTACTCGACCGTGTTAGCACCCATGCCCGGGCAAGCGCCCACCCCCCACTTTTGTGCAATTTTTATATTTGGGGTCACATTCGGCAAAGCGCCCACCCCTTCAAAATGCAACTAATTTAAAACTTGGTCTTGCGTAACGAATCTTGGTAATCGTTTGTATATGATACAGCGTAGATATCGATCGTTGTGAACAGGTTGTGAATGCGTAGAACACGGTAACTGTGCATAAACTACGCTTCGACAATGACCTGTTAATACAAGTAAAATGCGATAAATATTTCATGCCATATTCAGTTTATCTCTCAAAAATGGCTAGTTACTAGTTGTTTGAAAAACCATGTCGTTTATTCGCTGAAATCAGTTCCAACAGATCGTACTTCTACATCTATTATTCACTTCCACATTGCGTTACCGGAAAGTCTTCGGGAATTTCCGAAGAATTGCGTCAGTCAAATACAGCATTCTGATTAGTTAATAACCAACTTGACCCATTAGGTCAAAGGACGCTGCTGTACAGGTAAAATCTGCAAATGCATCATAGTGGAAAGTGATTTTCATCGAGAGTTTGCATACGATCCAACAACTTCATCAGTGGAAATAATATGACAATTTTGACTTCGACTGTGTTCCAACAGACTCAAATGTTTTTAATTCCATAAATTATGGTGGTACGTAATTATTTTTGTAATAAAATGTGCGTATTTTTTGTGATCAATTCTGTTTCTTCATTGTGAAAATCAATGACGACGCAACTAATTTAGTAATTTGATTTTCCCTCAAAGACGTAATCTGTCACTTGATGAATACAAATTTTCATTTGCACTCTTTTTCAAGTGGGGTGCTCGGGTAAGCGCCCACCCCTAAAAAATCGTGATTTTCTGAGTTGAGGCACCTGGGCGCTAACACGGTCGAGTACGGTATTTTCATTATTGTCTTGTATCACGTAGACTGTGTGGTGTAATCTAATTACAGTGGCCCCTTGCTAAGTCGTGGCGGTCGGGATCCAAGCAAAAACCGTGACTTATCACGGCTTTGAAAACAAATTTTCGAATAGTGGGCTCACTGACTGCTAGATCTCGTGCAACTCTTGGTTTCACCTTTCTTGACACAGTTGATCACTGCAAGTTTATTACGTACAGTCAGACAGACTGGATAGCTTTCGCTTAGACATGCTGCTCAGTTGAGAACTAGGGATCAGAGTGATGAATTCAACTCATTGTAGTGAGTTTTATAGAGCTATATCAAAGGGGGTATGGTGGACAAGTACATAAAGTTGCGACTCAGCACCCTGTTGACACCTTGAGTATCTCAGTAATTGATGAACAGTTGGTGTTAAGTTGTCTCATTAATGGCTAGTTGAATACACAATACACGAAACATTACTTCTTTTACTTCAGAACTGTCGCCAAAACACAATAAAATTTATGGGAGCCATCCAACTACCTGTCAAAATCGTGACTTACCGAGGTGCGACTTAGCAAGAGGTCACTGAAAATCATCATGTGCGCCATAAGAGCTTGAGTTTGGCCTTTCTCGTTTTACTGCAAGAGAATATACTCAACACATATTGATAATTTATATTAAAAATATATTGTGAGTGATCACCATGCATTGGTCATTGATGACTTACAATCTGTGTTTGTTTCTCCTAGGGGGTGGATTCTGTTACCAGGCAGGTTGGACAGCATATTGAAGTTGAACCAGATTGGGAAAACGTGTTTAATTTACAGGCTAAAATTGGATCTATTATTTCTATGGTGATAGATTGGTGCGGATCAGATGTGAGTATGTCTGTTATTTATCAGTGTAATAATAGTGTCTGGTTCTGATGAGAAACCATATACATGTATATGCTAAAGAGACCTTTTTGTATACATAGCTTGACATTCCAGTACTAAAATCTAAAACCACATCTTCTATTAAAATGGTACAATGCAACAGAGCCATATAGCTTCTATTGGAGCGTCTAAAAATATGATAAATGGTGACTTTTGGTTATTGAGAAAGAATGTGCCGCTTCTAATACAGATTTTACTTTTGCCTGTAATAAATGTTCCAGGTTATGCATTAGTAGCACATTTGATATATGGTATGGTCAATGCATGTAGTTCCATTTGTTTGAATTGGAGACTTTTGATTTGATTTGCTATGATGAATTGAAAATCTCACATGCTGATACTTTCTTGTGGATTCCGAAAGGACCTTGATTTCTGGACCTTTTGTTGCAAAAGTTGATGAAAAGTTATTCCTTATTTTTAAGTGTTGAATTGAATTGAATAAGCCATATTCTGCTTTACGTCCTTGGCAATCAGCTTCAATCACGTGACACAGGTCAAGCTTTCCCCCAGAGACGGTGGTAGCGCCATTGTTTACTCCACCATATCCCGTTCACACAACAATATCGACTGTACAAAAACGCTCATACAGTGAATGCAAGAGCGATTGGGGAGCAGATTGGGGAGATATTATGTCTTTGAGGAAAATAAATTTATGAAATTAATATCGTTGTTATTGAATGAAGAAACAGAAATGGTCACAAAAAATATGCACATTTTATTACAATATTAAATACGTACCACCCGAATTTACGAGGTTAAAAATATTGGAACACATTTGAAGTCAAAATCTTCATCATTATCTTCATTGTCAAATGTTTTGGATCGTACGCAAAGTCTCGATGAAAAACACTTTCTGCCATGACATATTCTTGCACGATTTGATCTAATGGGTCAAGTCTGTTATTAACAAATCAGAATGCTGTAATTCTTTGGAATTTCCCCAAGACTTTCTGGTAACGCAGTGCGAAAGTGAATTATCAATGTCGAAGTACGATTTTCTCAAAAACTAGTAACTAGCAATTTTTGATAGGTAAACTGAATATGGCACAAGTATTTGCCGCATTTCACTTTTATTAACAGGTCATTATCGAAGTGTAGTTTTGTTATTCATGCTGTATCATATAAAAGCGATTACCAGTATTCCTTAAGCAATGATCAAAGACAAGGTTTTGTGATTAGACAGTCATATTAAAAGCATTTTAAAGGGGATGGGCGCTTAGCCGAGCATGCACTTTATCGGAGGCAATGTTCCGACATCGTCACATCTAGACCCAATACCAGCCACTGAAAGGGGTGTAGAATTTGGTGTTGAAACACCAAATTTACGTAAAAGGAGAAGGCTCTTGGGCCGTGGCACTGTGTGTTTGTCGACATCATCCATCATATAAACGTAAGGGTCAGGGTATCTCACGGGGTCTTGCAGTGAGCGGAATATCCACAATTGAATTGAATTGAATTGGATTGAAGAGATTGTTGATGAAGTATTTAGTACTACATGTATTTGTAAGGTTATTAGTGTTTGTGCATTATTTGTACAAGATGAATTGTCATATGCACAAGTTATGCTTGTTGAACAGAAAATACAGCTTTTTTAGTATATTTTTCTTCGACTCATAGTGATACGGCTCTTATGTCACTTGTTTCCAAACAATATTGAAGAATTGTATATATTTTTGCAGCTGTTAAGCTCATGTCGATGTCTACTCTTATATACCATTATCCATATTTGGACATTGCATTATGTTAGTGCTATACTCTATCAGACAACAAAGAATTACTATATTGCATTTCATTGACCCTGCATCTACGTAATATTATGACATTAAATTCAGAACATTAATGGTGTTTGTGGTGTAAAAATAAACAAAGCCTTTTACAACTTTAAATATTTGTTTACGTTTGTGTCAACTGAATGTTTCAGCATAGGGCGATATGCTTATGCATGATCCAGGGCCTTAAATGTTCTATGATATGCACTAGTTGACGCAACTGTTGAATCTTGGTCATAAAACAAATTAAGCACCTAACAAATACTGTTGGTATGTCATAATAACATTAATGAACTCCCGCAGTGCCATATCGGATGAGCCTGTATGTCTCACACTATCTTAGAATCCTCCTCATTCACTATAGTGATGTAGGTGTAACACAGTAATCAAAAGCAAATTGTATCCCCATTAGTTTCCATTCTTTGTTGATAACACTAATCTGCGTTTACATGTTTTACAGAGATCTGTTCTAGTTGAAGTTTATCGGGAAACTATGAAAATGTTGAGGCAGATAAGTGGCCCTTTTGCATCAGCAATCAAGAGAAAAGGTGTGTATTGCTGCCAATAATTATTATTTTACAGAGGTACAAAGAAGCACCATTGTCATAATGTGCTGCCCTTTGTAGTAAACAAATTGCAACATTATATGGACAGAGTAGTGTCACAGAATATTGAAATACATGTATGCACTGTGGTTTTGGTGAGAGAAGAGTTTATGCGATCAACGGTATGCGTATGATCAGTTGTGAACAAGGAAACTACTAAACAAGTACTGTTTTGAATGAAAAAAAGAGTATATTCCTAGTAAAACTGTCCACTATTGAAGGGTTAGTGAACTGTTTGAACAATAGAGACGAACCAAGGAGTAGTATTTGGTACCACCATTATAAGTGCCTGACATCTTCACAGTAACCAGTATCATATGTCATGCCAGTAGGTTTGCTACTTATCTTTGAATATGTTCATTGATTGTGTATGTTTTATTTTGGTAGTTGCCAACTATGAGTGTAGCTGCATGTCTTATGATGTCTCCAGTCAACCTGTGAGTGTACATCTACCATTGACAAGGTTCCTAGCAGGTCAGTACCATGGCTCACTCAGTGTCAGTATCAATCATCTGAATAAATCACTTCATTGAATGAAACATGGGGCAATATTTTCTTTTTAAATTTCTGTATTGTTTCATGATTAAAAAATTAAAAAATGATGTGGTGATGCAATTTTAATTTTTTTTTAATGTGATCATTCAATACCACAACAAGATACAAATTCAACTTTAAAAATCATTCATTTATGCTTTTTTGAATACATATCTGTACATTAAAAGTTTATTTAACTAGCGCCCTCACAGCTCACATTAAGAACCTAATACTGTTATAGCGCCCTCAATGTGACTACTGTTATGTGTACTATTATAGTTTTACCACTATAATTTGGATGCAATTTTTAGTCCCCGTTCGGATGCAGTCCGAAAACGGAGACTTATGTTTTGACCTTCGTGTGTCCGTGCGTGTGTGCGTGCGTGCATGCGTGTGTGTGTGTGTGCATGCGTCCGGACCTGTATCTTAGAAATGCCTGTACCAATCACAATCAAACTTCACACATACATCATACATGATAATATACATATACACATCAATTTGTTTCACGATCTGATTCAAGATGGCCGAATGGCAGCCATTTTTGTGCTAAAAATCATCAAAATCAAGCATTTTTCGGCTGTTTACAGATGGATTTTGTTCAAAATTGGTATATACGTTAGACATTATAGGACCTTGACATCATTTTGTTTTTCAGATAAGTTAATCATTACATTGTAAAAAGACTGCATGGTTTTATCAAATAACTCAATTTGTTACAGGTCTACATCTTCACCTCCAGAAGCACAGAGTCTCCTACTTCTCAGAAGGTTTCCTTCCTCCAGTGAGTTGACATTTTTACTACCATATATGGTCACCTGTAACATGTATATGTTTATGAAAATGTGCCAGTAAACCAGTGCCTATTTCACAAGAATTTGGAAAAATGTTATATCTGTTTTGTTTTACAGTAGAAACCACTACATTATATCATCAGAAGCACAAATAAAATTGCTAATTTTAATTTCATACTCATTTGCAAACAGTAACATGGTGAGTCACATGATAACAAGAAATTTAACAAGAACAAGATAACAAGAACATTTAGTCAAATGTTTTCTTATAACAAGTACTAAAACTTGAAATTAATGACTGTAATTTTGAATGAAAGGTAAAAAATATTTGGTGGAAGGTCGAAAAAGTTGATTGGAAAGTCATGGAAGTTGTATGAACATTTGTGAAAGTTGGATAAAAAGTTGCAAAAGTCAAAAATATTGTTGCAAGTTGTTTACATTGCCTGTGATGCCTTAAAACTTGTATGGACATTAGTGACAGTTGCTTTGAAAATTTGAAAAGTTCTCTGGAAAGTAGAAAAAGTTGGATATTAGGTCCAGGAATTGTGCCCTCAAGCAAGATATTTTCATCAAGACTATATAATTACATTTATGTATGAAAAGCGTTATGTCTTTGTGTAGACTGATTATGTGGTGATTGGTGGTCATTTTGTATTGTATCAAAAATACTTCTTGAAAAGTCAGCATTTTCATTCAAATTTGTTACAGAGGCAATGTATTGTTTCTCAAAGATGCAAGTTAATTTGTGCCATGATTCTATCCAAGATGGTCAACTGGCAGCCATTTTGTCTATTCTTAGTACACAGACATTTGTGAATGTCCATGCAAATTTATATGTTATCAAATTTATCAGTCTGATCAGTCCGATTCAATCCAAGATGCTGACTTGTGGCCGTTTTGTTTTACATTGATATTTACATAAACATAAAGACGTGTGTGTTGTTTAGCAGTGCAATACATTCATTAAACAGTATAGAACTGGAACTTGCTCAAAAAGGTAGCATATTATAAATGCTGACTGCTCACTTGTCACATAAGGAGCTAGGAAGTTCTGACATTCTAAATGGCTTGTTGAAAGTATGCTGTTTGTTTTGTAGCTGGCTAACTCACTCTTTACACTCTGATATATCTGCTTTCTTTTTCTCATTACAATGACAAAACAACTTGTAAACTTAGTTATATTTCCATTTTTTTTATTTATAGCAAGCGTTGACTCCAGTAGAGATGGTTGAGGAGTCATTACGTACCCAGGTTATGGTGGCTCAAGTACAAGCTGGCATGTGGAGAAGGAATGGCTACTCACTTCTTAATCAGGTAATGACACTTATATTCATTGTAAATGCATGATTGGGTTACATCTGTTGGGAATCAGTTTGTGTATGGCATCATTGGATTACATGCATATGCCACTGATGTTTCATTTTGACATCCACTCTGATGAACTTGACTTTACAGTTGATTAGTTCTCACTGTCTCTATAACACATAATCAATCATTCTATGATGCGCATCTCTCATAGCATATCAGACTTGTTCCAATCTCATTCAGAACAGTTTTATTTATCATTATCATTATTTATTTACCTGTATATTGGAAATTAAATATTTGCTCAATTATAGTAATCATGTGAACAGTTTTTATCTTTTGTTATTGAACTTTGCAATGAAAATAGAGTATCACATAAAATAATCATTGTGCAAAAAACATCAAAGAAATCAGAGAGCTTACACGTTTAACTTTTCACTTACACTTACACCAATGGCACTACTTTTTACAGCAATACACTTGGGTGATCAGGTGACACATAACACTATTACAAAAATATGTATTCTGACACATGCAATAAGGTAATCCCAAAAATATTTGTAACCAATAACAAAAAACAAACTCAGTCTGCAAGGTCATGCTGCTAGAAGATTAAATTTTGAATATAAAAATCAAACCATTTCATTATGTACATAGCAATCTTGTTTATCAATGTTCTCTTGTACAAAGAGTAAAAAATTGATGAAATTTTGGAAGCTAAAGTTACAAAACTGGGGGGGGGGGGTGTTGAAACTGAATTCTAATGAACTCTTCGGTTCATTGAAATGTGTTTATATCTATACAATAAACTAGGTCCAATCTCTCTGAATTAGTATCTTTATGTACACCATTATTTCAGGCAGTCTCCATTTATATTGTTTGCTGTGTCAAAAGGGTAGTAGAATCTGTTTAGGTCTTTGACAGGCTGGATGGGGTAGTAATGACCATGGTACTCCTAATATGTAAGAAATCAAATACAAACAACAGTCTGTACAGTTGTATAGTTGACATAGGATAGAGGTCTTTTTATTAAGCAACATTATAGAGATTGAATGAACTGAACAGTGTTGGTTTTCACTTTACTCCAGGTTAATTTTTGTTCTGACAGATTTTACTGCGTTAACCTTTTTTTATGTAAACATGCTTTTCAAAATAATGTTCAGCACATTTTAGAAGCATTTGCAAAATTGTTTACATGTAATCTTCCCTTATGTTGTATTCTGAGCTGCTGTAATATTAAGTCATTGGACCATGGAACCCTGCTCAATACCTCACATACGAAACAGCAATTATGTAATGGCCTTTGAATGGGTCATTTCATATAGTTAACAACATATTACTACACGATAAATCTAAAAATAGAACTCTCATGAGAAATGTTTTCCAAGAACAGACTATGTATAATATACATAGGAGTTACTGAACCATACAATAATAAAACTACTGAATTCTCTATCCCTACTCATCATTGCCATTTCGTTTGTTATCAGCATCGCCTCATGTCAAAATAAAACTGTATAAAAGATATTAACAATTAATGAGAACAAGATGTTTTGTTATTTCAACATTGACACAAAAGCCAGTATTTTGGGATTTAATATTTTCATAATTGCATATCATAGTTTAAAATTGAATATTTTATTACGACTGACAAATACTGTATTGGATATAAAATCTGAGGCATGCATCAACATGTAATGTACATGATTTTGATTGCAAACAACTAATCCACTAATTACAACAGCGATAAGTAAATAAAATAATAAACCAGTGTGATATGATCAGTATTACTATTGTCAAGTACTTAATGCTTGTTGAAAACAAGACTACTGGCAACCAGCCATGCATGTAATGTAAAGTAAAGCATTAATTCCCGGTGAATAGCAATAGATTTTATGCCATCCTAAATACATCAACCATAGAGTCTCATGACAAGAAGAACATGTTAAAGTACTACTACCATAGTTGCTCTAATAAAAGCACACAGTTATACTACATCAATATGACTATATACAATTTACCTGTCATTCATGTAAGCGTAAACACTGCTTATAATATATGCTCTAAAACCTGCTATGTATGGTAGATTTTAATCACTATTTTGATTGTGTCTCCAAATTAAATGGTGCAGTTGGCACCATTAAAACATGGATAGTGAACAGTCAAACCTGTGTATAGTGACTACCCAAGGGTTTTCATTATAAAGTGGTTTTTTCATATGAAGATTTGATTATTTTTATGGATTGCCATCTCATGCATTTGATAATAATGATATTAATATCGGTTTTCATTTGTGGATTGTTTTTTGCCCCCTGTCTAAAGTATTGTTGATATATTGTTTCTATTGTGGAAAGCCTACTATAGTTTAATTATTTTGTTACATATTCTAGTTGTTACACCAGAGAATGCATGTTTATGATAATTATCGTCTTTTGTTCATATGTCACTTATACTTTCCCCAGTTGACTGAATAAAAATATTAGGGAATAATATATAATTATTGACAACAAATCATTGAGCTTGTCAATTGGGGGGGGGGGGGTCATTACAATATAACTACATGTACAGGTGACAAATACTGACCATTAAATGAGACTTTATGCTTTCGTCTTGATTTGTGCAGAAAATAATTGACGAAACACAAGAACTTGTGTTTAGTTGATTGATGTGAATGTGTGTAAGGTCATCTTGAGGACCCCAGGGGTACTTCATGATACTATATATGATAATATGCCTGTTCCTTTAACTGCCAGCTAGTCCAATTTCACATGAAGATATAAGTCATGCTAGCCATTAATGATGTTGTGTTGTGTGTACCATACTTATTTCATGTTCTCAGCGTTACAAATTCTCACCAGACAAGTTCATAAGTCATTTGATTTAGTCTCAAGTGTCAGTGTGGTATTTATTACAGGATGCATTTCTTTTTTGTCATAAAACTAAGCCAAACAAATTATAAAACAATTTGGAAAAATTTCAAAATTTAAATGCTACACACTAAAGACTGGTACAAATTTACAGTTGTTAAATTATTGCAATGTCCATTGAAAAAGGCCAAATAAAAGTAAAATATTTGAATAAGTTCATTGTTTCAAAAAATTGTCCATATTCATAGCATCAGCTCCCAAAATGAGTAAACAAAACATCACTTGCAAATGAAAATCAAAATCTTGATATATATAAAGAACTTACTTACTTTTCAAGCTTTAATGTTTAACTTTATTATGTGTTTAAATATCCATCAATCAGATGATATTATTATATCATCTACAATCTTATTGCTTATTATTGGTTATAATGTTGCTTTATTTTGATGTTCAGTGATTCTAACTCAATTTAATTCAACTAAAGCCCCAGTGTCAACAATCCTGTCTTTTTTATATTCACTGTGCCCAAATGTAGACTGTAGGTTCATTTATTTGGATGTTGCCTCACCTTTATACTTCGGCAGAATTCCCACTATCAACCTGTATTCACTGTCAACAAAATCAAACACATCTGTGCATGCTTCAGTGCATTTCCATGGTAAACGAAACATGATGTCAAGTGTTATGATGCGTTGCCATGGAAAATCAAATGCAAAGTTGCATGTTTTTGTTTCTTTAGCTATAATGTGATATAAGAGGGAAAAATCTATTGGTTTAAATTTGACTAGTCGTTCATGTAATTCCTGTATCAAAAACATTATTTAACTAGTCGCTAAACTAATTTGAACCACTAGTGCCAAACTCATTGACACTTCTGCTCAAAAGTCCACTTACTGTCACCAATTTCTGTTCACTGATGTTGACGACTTTAGCATTTTCACTGCTGAGTCAATCATTATGACCCCTTAATTTTAAGATTTATGGCCATTTTAGCAAAAATTTTGGCCATTTTTGGCAAAAAAGTGCCCTGATGTTTATCTTCTCAAGTCCAGTTTTCACCCCAAAACCTATGTGAAGTGAATCCATTGTGACTTGGATCAAAGAATGGAATTGGGCATACCAAACAGAAGTGTCACTGAGCATACTATAACAGGGGGTACTTTTATAATGAAATTTCAGTGTGCAGTACTTTGTGAAAAACAGTTACCGGGTACACCTAAAGCTACCAATCTAGTTATACACAATAGCTATTTGGGTTTACACTGAAAAGTTCAACAAAATTGTGGTCATATAATATACCCCATAAATCTTAGGATGTTATTTCCCTGGGTTGAAATCATATTAGAAAATGTGTTTATTGATCAATTGTACATGTATGTCGGTGTTTTTGGAACAACATACCTATTCCTTAACAGCATTGCAACTCATTTTATACTAATATTATTATCTTGGCATAAAGATAAATTAATAGAAATTTGGTTCTTTTGCACAAACAACAATGGTGTTTTTGTAGTCAATATTGCTTAATTTTCATTAAATTATTCACAAATATTCATACATAAAAAGCTATAAATAATAACCAATTTTGTACACAATGCAAATGTACCGGTAATGTTAAAAAAAAAAAAAATTCTTAGACATAGTCGATACAGATATGGTCATTGGTCCCTTTAAAGTCTCAATACTGTGCTTAACCATGAATGTATTCCTACCTTGGCTTCCCAGTAAATAACAATACAGTACACACGTTGATTCATTCCTGAGACTTGACATTGATTGATTGTGTAACTTTTGAATGCTATCAAATAAGTCTTTGCAGTGAAAGTGAGTGCCGACGGCTGGCCATTCAATCACCCCAAAAGAGATTGCTATGATGTGTCCATTGTCTGAGATATTGTTACCATTTCATATTGTATTAGTAACCTTTATTATCTCTGTATATCGTGTTATTATGCAGCTGCTTGTGTTAAATATTAAATGACATTGCTGCAAAGAAATATTGATCAGGAAGTGAGTTTCCTACTGATCGATCTCATTCTTTTTGCATATTACATACAGTTTTATCTTTGCCATTATCTCCCAACAGCTAGAAATTCTGAAATTAAATCGCATTTTAATGATAGTAAGGGTGGATAAAATCAAGAGCTATGTTGATTTGTCATGTACCATCAGTGGATATTCACCAGTAATCAAAATAACAAACGCCGATCTTCATAATACAAGTCTATAATAGCAGAATAATTAGACCAGAATTATTGCAACCTGTGAGATCTCACAAATCTTATGAGAATATGTATTCTTTAAATTGACAAACCCCTTGACTTTTGCAGCTTGGAATTTATCATATTAAAATGTACATGCATATATCATAATGTCAAATTTATATTAATTTTACACAGATCTGTTTCTCATTTGTTCATACTGTGTCTATTTTTGTATTTAATTAATGGTGTCTGATCTTTATTGTGTTTGTCTTATATTGACATTGTGTCTCAGGTTCACAGCTGAACCAAATTCTATATGTAAAATACTGTCCAAAGCTTAATTATTCACTGGCCATTTTTATTTCCTTATTTTGCTAAATAAGAAAACTGAATATATATAGATAAAATTGGAATGTATTGTTAACTTTACAAACAAGTGAATTTCCAACTTTAATAGTGAATATCGCTGCAACATCAAATCTGCTAAAATTAAACCCCATGAGTATTTCTCTTTCTCTAGTAGATTTCTAAGTCTATCATTGTATCTCAATATGGTGTATTTGAGTGAAATGACCAGTTTGATGTATGGCTATATTGTTTCTTGTTCACACACCTGAGTGTACGTTGCTGGGTGGATATAGCTGTACAAAACTCTTGTGTAATTAAAATTCACGTCTTTTTCATGACAAATTAATATTTAATTTATATTGAGCAGTCAAGGTTTCTGAAAAAAGAAACCAGTGAACATATGTTTCTTAAAAGACCTTCATATATTGTGGGAGGTTGTTTTGGATTTATTGTTCTTTGTCATTCCTGGCACCTTTGTCTTTGTCTTGTGTCTGCTTGAACTTTTGCTATAAATGACAGCTTCTTGACAATTTTTATCAGTCGCTTGATTGTTTTGCTACTTCAAAACACGAAAACGAAGACTTATGTCTATTGTTCATGTGTCCTTTCGCCTGGACCTATATCTCAGACATAACCATAGCAAATAGTTAATATCTCATCATACAGAACATTTTCAATTTTGAAGAAAGATCTCTGAGGACAGCAGAGCATGCATATTAAATTGAAAGATTGCTTGTTTCTTTAAAAAATAAAATGACGACCAACAAAGTAGCTTTGGAATTCATGAACCCTGGGTGGGCAGCTGTCAGACTGATTTGATTCTATCAATCTAAGGATTTAGTGTTGATAATATCCTAATTTTTATAATTCTTGTGATATTGCCTTCACATAATGAATCTCAAGCAGAGGAGTGATATCAACTGAAAGACTACTAGTTTGTATTCACTACAATCATTTGCAATACTTTGTGATTAATGATGCATGCTGAAAAATTCAGCTAATCTTACCCATTTGATTTTTATTGTGTGAGTCTGTATGACCTTGTTGTAATCTTATTGATCACTACACTGTGAGATATTGATGTCATTGTTCAAGCATGTATCAAATTACTTGGTGACATATCAACTTGTGTCATATTTACAGTTTACAATTTTATGATGGTACATCAATCTTGCTGGATTTAATTCACACTTGGGTATTGGGAGGAGTATGTGTCCATATGTAAAAATTGTTGGCAAAAATCGTAAAAATATAATCTGTTTACAATATGAAATGTTTTTGCTTGAACTTGTTCAAAACTAGCGCTGCCATATATAATGTTTAGAAAAAATTGAAACAATCTAGCTTACTTGAGTTAATGTGTTGATTGGCTAATTTGCATACAAATTAAGTACTTCCAGCATGTTTTATTGATCAAATTTGTTAAAACGTTTGTATTGTATTGTATTAATACATTTGTATTAATCTATGCATATTAATAAGCTAATTTGCATAACTTTCAGTTTGTTCTTTTTGTGTCTTTGCAGCAATCTGGCCAAATGCATTTGTACATGCTTGTTATTTGAGTAGATGAATATCAAAGTTTAGTTTGTGCATATAGTTTGGGCACCTTCCAGTTAAGATTAATTTCACAACAAATTTACTTTCTGGATTAAAATAACAATGGATAACAAAAGATAGATTAACATTGTAAACAACATAAACAATAGTGTCCCATGATTCTTTGGTGCAATCCATGGGATTGAGCGGTTCCCCTTTAAGGTAGTGAGAGGGAAAGGGAATGGCTATGGCAATGTATACATTTTCAGAAAGCTGGGACATAGGAGAATACGATTGTGTATTATTCGTGTTCATATTTGCTCAGGGGTTAAGTTATGAATATTCCTGTGAACCTCCTAAAAATAGGGTGTTTACACAGGATTTGCCAGTTCTTGTTGTTCATTCTTTCTATGAGTTTGATTTTTTTCAATGTTGCTTTATAAGATAATGTCTTTGAAAGTGGGTTTCAGAATTGTTATGTGCTTTATAGTTCTGGAGAATATAGTCCATCGCATTTACGGACTAAATTTTATCTTATGGCCAGAACTCAAAGTTAACCCCTCGCTGGAACACTAGTAATTTTTTAGCCCATTTCACAATGATAGATGGTATAATTTGTGAATCTTTAGCGTAAAAAGAAGTGTTGAAAGATGATATTTTCAATAGTCGCGATAGTCAAAATTAGTTTCCGTAAAAACGGCATAAAATGTTTGTGTATTTGGCTGTGGATAAACAGATGATTAATTACTAAATGTATACCATAACGATAATACTTTATACATTTACAAGTATCTGATCTTTGAGGACTGTTATAACATGAACATTGGGGGACTTTCTCCTAGAAAGTGACAAAACTTAGTAAGTGGATGCTAACTTCAACAAGATGGCATACTGCACAACTAATGTATTCAAGTCCTGTTAAACAACTCCAATAGTCTAATCAGTTCTCTAAACTCAGGGCGGGCCATTGTGGCAACACATGTTTAATTACGGGATACACATGCCTTACTCTCTGCCTATGGAGAATGTACCGTTATCTGATTTATTATAACCAGAGTCTACTAGTGTATACTACACTGTATATCACAGTCTCTCAACACTAGGGGGAGTGCCGTTAAACAAATTATGTTTATGCATACATGTATACAATGCCACTGTCATAAATTCTTTTTTTGAAATTATCATTCAACATAGTCATGCAACATAGAGACAAATCAATATCTTCATCGCTGTCGTGACTTCAGGCGGAATAATATGAGTGTCAACATCAACATATTACGTCAATGTTCTGACCATGCGAAAAAACCTATTTGTTATGCAAATACTGCCAGTGAGGTCTCACACACTGTTAAATAAAAAACACTGATATTGCAGTAAAATGTTTCAGTAATGAACCACGTCAATCCAGTAAAAGAAGCAACTCTTATTTAAAAAAACACACTGTGCTTTGATCGCATAACAGTCAGATTACACAGAATATAGTAGATTTGTTTACCATCCAGTCAACACATCAGTATGCAAATTAAATCCTTTGTTTTCAGTTGGTCACTAAACCTGGTATGTAAATGTACGGAGGACGTGTTTACCTATCTCTGGGTTCATGAAAATAAACCGAAACTATGCACTGAAAGCATCATGCACAGTAAATTTTGATCAATGATTTAAAAAGTATTCAATATAGTGTTTAATATTCTGAATATATTTTTTCACCTTTCCCCTCTTGCTGTCTTAATTAGTTTGCATCAAATAGATTGAATCACAGTGTATCATTAGTTTTTAATTAATCGAAAGAACAACATGAGTAATGCAAAATGGTTGTTTGTTAGTTGTCCAATAAATATCAAAGAACATTGAATTCCACAGTGGTGCACTTTCTAGCATTTCTAGTTTAGGGTTTTTCAGAAGAAAATGGAAATTATAGACTTAATATTACCATAAGCATGTCAGTAAAATACATAGATATTTGTAGTACTTTAGAAATGTTTTAAATATCAAATTTAACACCAGATTTGTCCATCTGTATGTAAAACAATTTTAGTAGACTTAAGAAGTATTTATTTGAAAGTATCCTGTAATTAGCAAATATTGCTGAGTGTAAAACAGTCCACAGTGGTCTCTATAAAAAAGGATTAAAACTACACAATGTTTAAAAAAAAATCATACACAATTTAAATAAAGTCATAATAAATAGATATAACTATATCCTGTTTGGACATTACTCCTGTACAATAATTTTATTTTTATGAAGGGGAACTACTTCTATTACAGTATGAAATTAAAAAAATCTTATTGTATTTAGATATCTTTAAGAGATAATGTAAATCAAATAAAATTTCCCATTATGCAAATTTGTATGACTTGATTATGTTTGCATATTCATCCCTCACCTTGATGACAGCTTAATAGTTGTTGGGATGTAATCATGTTCCTGACATTGAAAGATAGACAAAAAGTCTTGTTTTTGAGCAATTAACTATAAATTAAAACTAGACCTAAGCATAGCTAGATCCCCAAGTGTATCCTTATACACTAGCAATCTGTCTTAGTGGTCATCAATCAATTTTATTTTTTGCTGGTAGCACGTTTCAAACTGTAAATATCCTAACAAAGAATTTCTCAGCTTTCCTAGGTAGATCATAAACTCAAATTCCTTGTCAATAATTATGTGTTACTTAATCTGTGGTGTTAGTACTCAGTACTGATACCCTATGATTTCATGTGCATTTTATCCATGGCTGCTAACCCCCCCCCCCCCCCCCCCCCAATATATTCTGTACTGTATTTCTGATCTTGGATTTATCATCATTATAAATGTTGATTGACTTTTTCACCACCTAAAGCTTCAACCCAAACTCTGTTAAAAAGTATTGATACATTGGCTGAGACAATTTCAGAAAGTCAAAGTTTTCTTTTGAAAAAACCTGACTGTCAGTTTGTATCTTGATATGAACAATAATGTTACTAATTTCATCGATCTAACATGACATTCCCATCACATAAATGATGCTTGTAGTAAGTAAGGCCAAGTACAACCTTCAATATCTAGGTCAACTTGTGGTCTGCTTATTATCATCATCATCGTTTAATCCATATCTGGATTGGTCCTGTAGTACTTGTACACATAGCACACTGACAAATATTACTACCGCCATCTGAATTTGATTTCTGATCTGTGTTTCCTATGTATGCTTTCATGACTATCACCTCATGGTTCATTACTGGGTCTGTGTAATTGTTATTGATTCCCGACATATCCACCATTTGGTATTCCGGAAGAACATTTGGTAGTTTTATGCTATTGAAAGAGGTATACGTTCCATTGCGATGCATTCTTGTTAGATCGCCATTTGCTGTCTGTGTCACTTTACGACTTGTTGGCTCATCGCGGGATGATTTACGGCTGTTGCGCCGTGTTTCACTTGCATGACTTGGAGATGAACTTCTCGTCAATCGACAGCATAGTAAATCAATGAAGGCTCTTCTAAAGCATTGGTTTAGTAATCCATAAATAATTGGATTTGAACATCCTGCCACACAGTATAAAGCGGTTACAATGAGATACACAGTTACAGAGTGGCTTTCATCACGATCTATGCTACGTAACAGTGCAAAGGGTACATAGCCTAATGCAATGACTAGACATATGGTAACACATGTCCTAGCAAGCTGAATTTCTTCACGTGTTAAAGTCAGAGTTGTTCGGCGATGCACTACGTACTTGGCAACTTTCTTTTTTGTCCAGTGCACTTCTAGCATGATGTGTCCATAGCAGAATATAACACCCATCACCGGAAGTAATAATAAGCTGACCATAACTATCACAAATTGGACACGACTCTCGGTTGAACTGAGAGAACATCTATATAATACTTTACTGTAACTGACTTTTCCTAGGTCTCCTAAATACGTTGGCGCTAATGCTATTGCCGGAAACACCCAGATGAACACCAACACCAGAGCAATTGTTTGCTTCTTAACAATCTTCCATGCAAGGTTTGGATGTACGATGTGAATATATCGATTGAGTGCAATTGACATTGTGTGCCACAAAGACGTGCCTATTAATATGGGCGTCCCGTATCCAAAACTATGACACAAGTTCGGTCCCAGTCGCCATTTTCCATGAAGATAAGTGTCAATGCAGGGTGGTATGATGATAACAATAAATAACAGATCACTGATAGCCAGGCTTCCAATGAAGATGTTTGACATTTTTTTTAAATGTGGGTGCCTGGCAACGACAACCACCACCATAATGTTACCCACAATACCAATAACTGAGAATACACTGAGTATCACCACAGCGATATATCGCGAAACCAGCGGAAAGTGGTAGTCATTGATTTCAGTTACGTTGGTTATATTCTCAGATAAAAAATATCTCCAATTCATCTCGGTTGCATTCATGTTGTTTATGAATCGTAAATTGTGTCTCCTGGTTAAATCACGTACAATTTCATGCTTCGTGATTGACGAATAATTTGGACTGCAAAAAGCTAGATTTGGCTATCAACGACTCTAAATTCCCTCTGTTTGCTTCACCGCACCCTGTTTTAATTTGGCAAGCACAAATATGCTGTGAACAAGTTACCAGTATTGACATTGAAGGAATCCACCAAAGCTTACGTTGGTGATTTGTTACTGGGTTCTCAACCCACACATCTCAAATCACAGTTTATAACGAGTTGTCCCAACTGTTAGATTAGTGACTTTAAGAATAGATGCATTAATGTACCATGAACTGGAAAAAAAAAATAAAGTTTGTTACATCATGAGTCACATGTGTGAATGAGAAAAGGCAAATTTATTGTTATGAGTACTTGTTATTTATATAGGATGAGTATTTCCAAGGATCTGCTAAAATATGGGTTTGAATGAAATAAATATTGGCTATTTAGCTATGTTGTCATTTCATTCGAGTACTTTGATACCGTTTATTTGTATTTATTTGGCTAGTAAATTAGATAAAAGTAAGACATTTTAGTACTGGGTAAACAACAAAGAAGCACGTAACATTAAAAATGAATAGACCGGATAAATGGTAAAAAGATGAACAGAATATTTCTGACTCAGTGATCCTTCAAGTCTAGTAGGGTGGAATGTTAGAATTTAACAGAAAATATAACATCATATTACCTGCTGCCACACGTGAAATCACAATCTCCCAGATACGGATATAGTCAGCACATATTCCATGTTTTTTGTTTAGCTTGGTAATCAAAGACAAATATTTGTGTTGCGAAATAAAAGATACCCCTTAGAAGGAGACGGGACACTGTCTTTGAAGATTCAAACTTTGAATGTAGCCTTCAAGTTGTAAACAAATTGTACTGTTAATAACTCAATGTGACAGGCAAAATGGTTATAGTCTTGAGATGTAGTCCACTCTAGGGACGATACTTGTGTCCAAGCTTCAAGTCGTAATGGATTGAAGTTGCTGTCAGATTTATTCATAGCTGATTATTCACCTTTAGGATGAAATTGTTAAGATGTAAATTTGACTCTAAATGTCCCAGTAAAGTAATGGATCTCCACTTTCCAGTCATGCTTCGTTTACAGATCTCACATTACTAAACAGTGATTCCAAGTCCTCCAAATGCTGCAATATGTTACTTGCTTGTGACCGGCTACATATATTTACAAGCGTGCAATTCAAGGCATAGCATTCCTGTATATATAACAGATGACAATCATCAGTAAGGTGTCCTAGCACTCCAGTGATGATATTATCCAAATTGTCAGTGTAGCACGCCAAGTTGTATATCCTTCCTGTGAACTGAGTACTTAGCTAAGACAGCTGTGATGTAGCTAGAAACATTGCCGTCGCATGTGCCAACACTCGTTTGTCCTCACACATTGAGTTTCCCACTCATTGATTCAGCCAGCCCATATAGTCCATGCTAATCAAATCCTAATCTTCCTTCTGTGAGTGGGTCGAACCATTCTCTGAACAGAGGGGTAGGGTGAATAATAATACAGTTATCATAGGGATCTTAAGGCAGAGGAATTAGGTACATTTCATTTTATGTGTAAGCTTACACTTATTGCAAATGCAAATGGTTCTTCAAATTAGGCAAGTGCTTCTGTTATCTTACCTTATGCGTAAGTTGAGAAATTATTAGATTGTTATTCATTTGTGATGTATTTTCTTTTTGAAGCCCATGGCAATTTTAATAACTGGAATGATAATTGTTTTCCCTGTTGGCAACTTTATAAGTGAAGCATAAATTCTACTTTCAGATTCCTATAGTGGAGATTGAATTTGAGTATTGACAGCAGTCATTATTTTGCCAATTTAAGAATACATTGACAATGTAAAACATCACACTTATTGTGTAGAATGTGGTGATTTATAGTGAAATGAATTTCTTCCTGTAGACTATTCTTTTCAAATTCTATGCATGTACAGTATATGCTCTATGAGAAATGCATTTACAATAGAATTTTGTTGTATAATGATTTATTAAAATACTACTTATTTTGACCATAGAACACCTCTGTAATTTATATAAATGTATGTGCTACTAATAGAGAAAATACAGTATTTAAACTTTGACACACATAGTGCCCCAGGAAGATCTTTAATCACATTTGTTAACACTCATCTGATGACATACTTTTTCTTGGTTATTTACGCTGTCTGATCAGTTGCAGTTTTTTATTATTACTGATATAATCTGTAATCATTCTAGCCTAAACGAGGGAATCATGTCATTTATATTAAATTGTATCTAACACAACATTCTGCTAGAGATTTACACATGAATCTCACTTATTTTATTACAGTAACTCCTCTTCATTTATTTATTGTCTCTCTTAATTTGAACTTTTTGAATCAAATAACTCCAGATCATAATAAATGAAAAAACATGATTTTTATTTATTTTCTATATTTTTTATATTGTGTATTCCTTTATAGAATTATGATTCATACATTGCTGAAAAGGTCATGATGTCTGTAGATCTGTATTGTTATCATGGTTTGCTCATGCAATGTTTACTCTAACAATATCAAAGATGCAAACATCAACCAACCATCATGTCAGAGGTCAAAGTGTTGAATTATCATTGCTATCCCACTCCAATTTTGTTTTTTTTCACTATTGAATGAGAATATGAAAATGATGAGATTTTGTAATCAATTGGTGAATGTTTGCATTGGTTAAAATTAAAAAAAGGTTGCATAATCATTGAACTGGCTGGAGAATAAAAGTGCCTGTCCCATTGATGATGTACCTGTCTATAGCTAGATATACTACGACATATAATTTGAAATAAACTTTGATTCCTGGCTCTCATCATTTAATAAGTCTTTAAAAAATCTATAGGCAATTTTCTGGACATTAGCAATATTTGGACAGTTTGATATCATTATTCATCTGTCTACAGGGACAGGTAGTTTGTACATTTATCTGCGCCAGCTGAAATATGTCTTTCTGGGGTGGACAGGCTTTAACTATCTATGTGGTTGTTGGCATTTTGATTTCTTAATCTTTGGAGGCTCCAAGAAAATTCGACTCCATACGCATAGTGGTGAATACGTTTAATTTAAATCAAGTATTGATTGGTGAGCTCTGTTTAAATACTTAATTATGATACATTATAATGTTATATAAAATTGTCACGACGCTGTTCATTAGTATCTATTGTGCTTAGTTACGTAGGGTAACAATAACAGTTCTGTATTATTGACTGTTTCAACATTGTGCAGTTTTATATAGCATCTATATCACGATTTAGTGACACATGTTATCTTCTAGTGTTGATTTGTCTAAATATTTGTTTTTTCTATGCAATGCCCTTTTAGATAATAAACTCGCGTAGATACATGTATTTGCTATCAATCACTCACAAAAATGACAACCAAGAACCCTTTCATTTGATTGATGTTGCACCCCTCACTGAACAATGGAATGTTCTATGGTAATTGTTTTTATATTTAGTTGGTATTAGCTGTTGATTTGTGTCTTTGAAAGAATGTCTGAAAATCTGGTCACTATTTTCAAATATTGTTTTTGTATTTTTATATCATTTGCTGTTACCCTAACTTTGAGTAAAAGGCAAAATATAGAAAGTATATCAGCTATCAACTAAATTTAATCAATTTTTTGAAACATTTTAGCAATATTAGGATTCATATTAATAATGATATATGACTTTTTCACCCCATGTCACGGAGTAAAATTTTGAGATATAAAGAAATAATTTCACTATAGAAACCAGTGAAAAAATGATATTTTGAACTTTGTTTCTTTGAAAACTTGTCTGGTCACCTCAATCGTCTTGATCTGATAACTTGAGTTTTTTTTTCAGGGAACAACTTTCACAAACTTTGTCAATGATTGAATGAACTATGAAATGTAAATAAATATAAATGTAGTTTTGATTTCTTCAACTAAATTGCAACATACCACAGCTGTTCTATGGTATCATTCATTTTTTTTGCGTAGCAGCTCGGTTGAGAATCACACCTTCAGTGTAAAAGATTAGTTAAAATAGACCATAAACTGTAAGGCTTTGAGTGAAGCCAACAAAATTTCTGAAAATACATGAAAATACGAATTAAGGGTTTTCTCCCCCATCTCATTAAAAAGATTCCAATCCTATCACTGCTGTGGTATATCCACTTTGAATGGTGAACTTTGACCTATCACCACCATTGGGCAATTATTAATAGTGGCTATTATAGAGCACTTAAACAGTGCATTATGTCAACTGAGATGCATTCTTAGCCATTTAAAACATCATTACAATCAATCAGGCCTGTATAGTTGCTAGGTGGTTGTCAAACCCATGAGGACTTTTTTGTTTTGTTTTATTAGACATTGAAGTCAAGTATTGTGACATTTCTGATGTCATGCTTCCCCCATGATGAGTTTATTGTGCTAGCCTGTTCCAAGCTCTGTACCATTACTACCCTTTATTACACCGCAGTCCATGCCAGAGTTTAATGTTAGGCTGGTTTAGCTTGCTTATAAAGTTAATTAAATTAAGAGAAATATCTGAGTTGTAATGTTGTGAGGTCTGAAGTACTCAAAGTTGATGGCTGTGATGTTATAGGAATTGTGTTATAATGACGGGACTTTATCCTGCTTTAGCACATAAGCTATGAAACAGATCAAAAAATAAACAGAAATCCCTAGCAACCACTGACAGTTCCACTACACATTTGCTCCGTGTAATATTTTTCATTGCTGAGAGATACATAAACTAAACACAACTAAAACTTTACAAAAAGTTTCTCAATATTTTCTTGATGTTTCTATAGTAACACTAATTCAAACTGCCCAAAACTGGGTTTTGAATATTTGAATTTTGATGAGACAATGAATAGTTGTTGTAAGTTGCCAATATGATTTTTTAAATTTTTTGTGCCAGGCGACAGTTGTGGATATTGAGTGTCACTGTTGTCTCTCCTGACATTTTTTTTGTATTTGAAAATTGCAAGTGCTGACACATAGTGCATTTTGCCACAGAAGTCATATTCATGTTTGGGACTACATGACAGGGCTGTGTGGCCATCTCTCTGTCAAATTTTTTTTTAATGCGCTATCCTGGCGTCAACCAGGCTCGGTCGAACACAAGCACCTGCGGACCTTAACCAAAGTTCCCCCAAAGTCGAATTCGTTAGTGAATGAATCTTGTCCAGTGGAATTGGCCTTCCCATTGAGTCTGTGGCACACTCACCCAGGGTAGGGTCGACCCTTTGATGTTCAGCCTAAGGTAGAATTTGAACTTGGTCTACCTATTATGAGTCTGATGTGACAACCAATATGCTACCAGTGACCGGTACTACCAGATAAATTTACTTTATTCTTCCTTAGTGTTTTTACATTTCTGTAAAAGTTTGACCACTGTGTCTGATAAAATGCACATCTGTACATATGCAATATTAAATAGAAATAGTTTTTTCCTTTAAATATAAATGGTAACCAGTTCAATGAACATAGAATGAAAACAAGCAGCCATAGAGTTTTCCAGTTCAATTATATGCATCATTTGATCTGTCACATCTAGTATTAATTGATCCAAAATAATTTCAGTAACTCTGGTGATAAGCTTAGAAACGTAATTGGAAGATTATATGTACAACCATGGTATTTAAGCACCGAATATAAGTAATATATTTGAATACAATACTGTCTTTTTCTTAAATTTAAGGCTTTAGTGTTTGTTTTAAATTTATTGGACACATTTATTGCATTGTATAGTTTTGTAATCTGTGCATCAGCTGTTGTGATCATTTAAGCGTTATTTCTAAACATATGAGCTTATGAATTCAATTTAACATAGTAAATTACCAGTAAGTGAGGGCATATGCCCACCTGTAATCAAATTATATTTGAAATAGTCATATGAATAAAATAAAAAAATGCTGTCAGTGAATTTATATATCATGTAATTTTGTGATTTATTTCTTTTAACTGGCACAAAATAATATATTGATGATGCCTGGGGCTTGTGGTCACCTGTAGAGTAGTCTTAATGACAAGCTGTATGTTAGCATTGCAATAGTTTGCTGTAATACTCAATAAGTATTTAAATTTGGCTGTTATTTTACTAGTAGTGCTTGTCTCCTGGGAACACAATTCATTTCACATCCTCTGTATGAGTATTCCCAACAGAATTGCAAACGACCTAAGACAGAGTTAATGACCACACGTTGCCTGTCAACATCAATTGAATGTCTTGTTACAGATGCTTTAAAAAGTCATCCAAGCTAGAAATATAGTGATTTTTACTTATTTGTTGTCAGTTGTGTTGCATTCTGTGATTTACAATTTCTCAACACCTTGTAATTTATCAAACTGATAACTCGTAATTTGAGAGATTAACGCTATAAGCCCTGATCTTGTGCCTCAATAAATTTAGTCAAATAAGCACCATTACTGACAAGAACGAAATATGGCAAAAATACTTGTTTTGTTTTAAATCATTAACACACAACCAAAGAGGACAGTCATTTGTAATTTTGTATTAACTTAGTGTCTTAAAACCTATATCAGTTGAGTCTCTGTGGAGTCTATAAATTAAGATTGCTTGTATCAGATGGAGGTGTGCTTCTAACCAAACCAAGATAGATAAGAAATCACTCACAATCATACTTCAATAATGTGGCAAATATACCCTAAACGTGACCCCCGCTTTTGACAGTGTATATACATGTATCTCAGATTTCCAAATATTTAAACAGCTATTCTGTCAATCTGTAGTGTCCATCAACCCAAACAGAGAACTGGTCTCATTGTATATTACATTTATCTCATATACTATATTTATACAAATTTGTTCAAATCCATGCCTAATTATTTTACAAAATAGAACTGGGATACAAAGCAAATGAATTGTGTTGAAACCCCCTCCCCGTCCATATAGAAAAATATCCATGATTCTTTGTACAGCCAGCTATAACAGTGATGTATTTATCACTATGACAACTACTAACCTCGTCAAGATCAAGTATGAGTTCAGTGTTGGTATGCTAGCTGCTAGAAGGGTGTTTATAAGTCCCAGAAACCTACATTCCGGGTTCACATGATGTCAGGCACACTATGTAGCTGAAATGAAGTTAATCAAAATTACTATGTGGAATACAACCATAATGGTCCGGTGTGAGTGTACCCTGCACTGCTGATTGTATATGCTGTGAGTGAAATACAAACTCTTGAAGATGTTGTATGTTTTGTTTTCTAGGTCTTGGAGAATTTTTTTGAATATTCCCTTGCGATTTCTTCTTTATTTACTGTCATACATGTAGTTGTATCTCATGAATAACAGATTTTTTGTCCTGTTGAAAATTGCAATTGAAATTCTCGATATCTGATATCTTGTTTTGGGTATCTGAAATTATTGTCTTGTGTAGCTGTACGAGTTTACATAATAATAGGCTTATTTGCATATTTATTTATGTACATGTGTTCTACAAGCCTCTCTGGATTTATTTAAATTGTAAAATTGTTACCAAATTATTTTGAGATAAATTAAAAAAAAATTGTAACATATAGTCGTGACAGAGGAAGCGTACTATTGACGTCAGATTAGCCCCTCCCTTAAGTAATTCTCTGTAAACAGTGAGTACCTGCTGTGATGTCACCTGGATATCTTCTCATCAGTTCTCATCATACTTGATGTATGTCACATTTATTATTTGATTTATTCCGGCTTTGTTTCAGTCAATGATGCTGTGTATCTATAATAATAAATCTATTTTTCATGTTTTCAAACTAAGTTTTACCTTAACCTTTGATTGCAAATTAAACTGTTCTTACCTTTCACCAATAAAGCTGCATAATATCATATTTTTTCAAAACAATTGATCATATGTGTAGACAGTTGGAAGTTATTAATTAAATTAACTAAAATAAATTAAAAAACAGATTATAAAAATATATTTATAAAAATGTCCAAAATATTGCACTGAAATGTTTGTTGGGAAATTGCTTTCAAAAGGTTAATCTCATTTCCAGATTGTATACAAAGCGTATTATAGGCTTATGATATAGAATTTTATGGAAAACAAAAACAAGTCTTAAGCTTAAGCAACACAGACAGTGGGGATTATTATCTTGTGGCATTGAACCTTTAATCGGGATAACCATAATTTTTGTGCTAAAAAATCATAAAAAATCGAGCATTTCTAGCATTCCAGAACTGGATCTTGGCGTTTATGAATGGATTGTCTTTAAACTTGGTACATACATTAGAAATTATGGGTTCCTGATGCACGTCATTTTATCTTTCAGATCGGATTCAAAATGGTTGACTGGCGGCCATTTTGTTTAAATGAATTCGCTTCTAGGGCCATATCTCTGATATGCTTTGACTGATTATGTTCAAATTTTATATATTCGTTTTACATCATGTTATAGATATATAGATGTATTCAAAATGGCCGACTGGTGGCTATTTTGTTTTAATTAATGCTGTTCCAGAGCAATATTTTTCAATATGGACAAGTACTTGTTTGATAATCAGATACAAGATGTCAATCATTTTAATGTTAAAAAATCATCGAAATGAAGCATCATCTTTTGGATCCATATGTCTATGTTTATATTACTATAAACAAAACTATATATCTTAAATTTGATAACTAACGGGGACTGTGTCATGCATGGCTTGTATATCTAAATTTGATTTCAGGATTCTGTGTGGATATGATTTCTCACAAACTGAACAAAATTCTAAGCCCTTGTCATGCTTATGATGAAAATTTTTCTACAGATCATAAAAAGTAGGAATGCAACGTTATTAAATAACTGAATATCTTCTCCTATATTTTCAGCTCTATTTCTATCATAGTGGTCGATGTAGAATGGAAATGCAAGACAGGGATATACACATGTTACAAGTAAGTCATTTCTATTGCATAATATATCACATGCCCTCCACAGTATTGTGAATGCATTAACAATTCACCATCTTCGTGAATATGTAAAATAACAATAAATTCATTGTTTCCTTGACTAATTCGTGAAATTAAAACATCGTGAATATGTTCAAAACATCAAAATAGTGAAAATAAATGATTCTACAGTATATGCCACTGTAATTATATAGCCATCTGCTATATGTATTTACCGTACTCGACCACGTTAGCGCCCATGCTCAGTCAAGCACCCACCCCCCCACTTTTGCGCAATTTTTATATTCGGGGTCACATTCGGCAAAGCACCCACCCCTTAAAAATGCTAATAATTTATCGTTTTTATATGATACATCGTGGATATCGACCGCCGTGAATATGTTGTGAATGTGTAGACCACGGTAACCGTGCGTAAACTACACTTCAACAATGACTTGTTAATAAAAGTAAAATGCAGTAAATATTTCATGCTGTATTCAGTTTACCGATAAAAAATTGCTATATTACCATTAAAAAAAACAAAATCATGTCGTTTACTCGCCGAAATCAACTCCAACAGATCGTACTTCTACATCGATAATTCACTTCCGCATTGCGTTACTCAGTACCACACAGCATTTTGATTGGATAATAACACACTTGACCCGTTAGGTCAAAGGACGTTGATGCAGGTCAAATGCAAATACATCATGGCGGAAAGAGTTTGCGTACGATCGGACACATTCGTCAGTGGCGGTAATGAGAAAGATTTTGACTTTGACTGTGTTCCAACAGACTCAAATATTTTTAATCTTGTAAATTCGGGTGGTACGTAATTAATATTGTAATAAAATGGGCATATTTGACCATCTCGTTTCTTCATTGTAAGAGTCAATGACGACTCACCTAATTTCGTAATTTTATTTTCCCTCAAACTTTCAAAGACGTAATATCCCCCTAAATCTGTCACACAGTGAATAAAAATTGTCAGTTCCGAGGGGGGTGCTCGGGTAAGCGCCCACCCCTAAAAAATCTTGATTTTATGAGTTGAGGACCCTGGGCACTGACGCGGTTGAGTACGGTATATGTATAATGCTGTTGCATTTCAAATTGCTAATCTTTTTTAAATGTTCTAAATGTTTTAAATGTTCGCCTGTGTTTTGATCTTGAACCACAATAAAATTGGGAAAGATGCAGTGTAAACTTCAATCATTTGTTGATTACAGTAAAATATAGGATGTACAATAAGGATGTCTTTTCAGAACATCCCATCAAATTTGAATCAATATATCTGAAAATTTCAATATGACTCATTCAGATTACGATTTTAAAAAAAGAATGTGATGTTAGATTTAGGCACAGACCTATCTGTGAACTTTAGTAGAGTCCTGTACAACTAGTGACTTTAATTACATTAGCTCTTGTAAAGGAAATTTAGAAAAACCAACCCCAAAATTAATTAAGCACTTTGGAGGAGAAGTGCACCATTAAAAGTCAATGAACAGATTACTCCATTACATACCTCCTAACACAGTTAATAGATGACTGTCAGGTGCTCTTTTAGTTGACAAGCCCAGTAAGGCTTACATGTATTTTACATACATTGGAAAGATCAAGAATACTGTATTTGCTCTATTGAAAATGCTTCTCTTATAGAAGTATTGTAAAAATACACATGTATTGCTTGTTTTGACCGTAGACACCATTACGTAAGTGAATGTGTACTAATGGAGTAAATACTGTGAAATACTTTATTTTAGCTGGAATTAATTTTTGCTGAAAAGGCATTTTGGGTGTTTTGTATGGAATTTATTTTCACTGATTTTTGACGAGTTGAATGTGGAATATAGGGAAAAAAGTATATTCGCTGGATTTTATTTTTACGGAATCATCCTTTCAGCGAAAATAGCAAAAATAAATTCCAAGCGAAAATAAAGTATTCTACAGTACAGTAATTGCTTTGGGGATTTGGGAGTGTGAAAAACAACAATGTGTGACTAGAAACTAGTTTACATACTTTTTAACATGGAATGAATGTTCTGTCAGAAAATTTCAATTTATTCCTTGTGCTCTGCTGCGACAGTGCGCTTACACTGTGTATATGGTGTATAATTGATTGTGTGTTAACTCAAATAGACATTTGCATCTATCAAGTTCAGGAGATAGTGATCACATTGATTAAACTTGTCCAATTTGCTATGATTATGCATAAGGCATTTATTTTCCAATCATAGTATTAACATATTGTAAACTATAAAATTGTTTCTTATGTGTTGTACTGTGAAACCATTTATTTTCATTGACATATAATTTCACTATTTTAACGTTTTGAGCAATTTCACTGGGTTTTAAGTTAACAAACTTGGCAGGGAAACAATGAGTTATATTGTTATTACACAATTTCACATATTTAATTTAGCGAATCACATTTATCAAAGAGAGCTAATTAAAAACCAGTGAATAATTAGTGCATTTACAGTAGTATTCTCAGTAAACACTAGCTTACAATGGCTAAACCAGTAGTTTTTACATACAAAGGGTCAGGGTAAAAATTATATTATACTGGTACTAAGAGAATTACATTGACAATTTTATGCCTGAGTAGTAGCTAAGTCTGAACACCCACTGTATACGATAATAGTCATGAAAATTCATCAACTGTGTGTAGGAATAATAAATGGATTAAACTGACTGACGATTGTTGCTAATTTATGTTTATTAACACATCTATAATCACAGCTGAAGTACGGTTCACATATAAATAAACTATTGACATCATCTTCTTTAATCAGACTGTTGAAAGAAACAAATTATTAGTGTTATTAGCAGTAGGGGGACAAATCCGCTGTGATTTCACAATCTCATCTCATGGATAGGTGATGCATGGCAAACCCACCTCAATTGTTATACATGCCAGTTACATACTGCCTAATCGTGCGTGCATGTATATTACCATGTTGTCATGACAACCACATAGTTATAACACACGCTTTCTGTGTATTTTCTTTGTCTGTCACATTTCCTGTTTTATGTGAAAAACAAAATACATTTGTTATATTGTAATGATATTGATTAGAAATCTTTATTTGGTTTTTCATCTTGTTTTCCTGCAATTTATACTAATTTATTAGACAGTGTATTTTATCCCATACTGGCCTGTAGTGTTGAATAGAAAAATTTATGCCTTTCACTAGTATTGTGGTGAATTCAAATGATCCACATTTGTAAAATGCAAAATTAAATAGAATTTTTTGCTCTTGAAATTGTGTAACATTAAAGAAGATGGCATCAAGGATGAGCTCCTATATGGAGCTAGAACATTTTCGTGAACTATGGTATTTAAATAGTACTTGATCTTTTGTTTGATATATACTAAAACATTTAGATACTATGTAATCTAGTCTGAACCAGTTTCAAGTCTGATGGAAATGGTTGATTTTACTTTTGCCTGTGGGTCCTTAAAGGTCTACTCTTCATGTTCTTGGCACTATCATTTTAAAAGTTTTTTTTTTTTTTATTTTGTTGAAAATGGATTAAATTGGGCTATGAACGAACTAGATTGAGTAGCTACTGAGGTTACGCATGATCCTGATTGATTTTGTTACAAAGTTATTTTTATCTGGACAATTATTGCTGTTTGAATTCTGCTGCAGGTGTGCATTAAGCACTGCTAACCTAGAAAGTATGTTAGTTCAATCAGACACAGTGGCAACAGGAGTAAGAGAAAGAAATCTTTGATTGGGTGAAACGATAAGGTTGTCTATATTCAATAAATGTTATGTACAAAATGTAACAGTTACACTTTTTGCCAATAACCAAAAATCACCAATCATAATTGCTAGCTTATTTTAAGATTAAGTTTTCAGTATCTTAGGGGGTCAGAAATTCACTAAGAATGTTCTAATCAGTGATCTGCAGATGATCTTATCATGAAATCAAAATTTGTCGTAAGGCAAATCCTATAAAATTGGTCTGTAATGCATGATAGACTATTGATTTGTTTCAAGTATAGCTGAAGAACTTATGGCAGATATGTAGGAAATGTTGCCAATATATCATGCATACCCTATTTTCTTTGACATGCATTTTTGTTAGAGGTTCATGTTTAAGTTATATTTGTATATAATGTCATAATATTTATATAGTATTGTATCAATCCACGCTACATACAGACAAGAATTCATGTTACTGTGGCACACTGGCAGTAATCACAAATGATGCCTTTAAACTTTTATTATTGTGGGAATTTTATTTTCATAAGCCAAGGTAGGCATATAGTCATTTGCGTAGTCAGAGACGTCCACAAGTAACGAAATTGGTATGAATTTTGCCAGAAAGTACCAAAATCAATAAGAATTCTCCAGAAATTGAGTGGCTCAACAAATATTTCAGTTCTAGGCAGTAATCAGTTGTCAGTTTCAAAACATGGATCCACTGATGCCCATCAAGTGAAACACTGGGGACTTAAGTTGTACAACCTGGAAATGTTTTTTGACTCATCATACTGGGTTACTGATGCACATTGTTTTGTTTCCTGAGTTTATTGGTTGCCATTTTGTTTTTTCTCATGCATTCTACCTTTTCCTCAGATACACAAAGGCAATACATTATGATATGAAACACTTGTTCAGGGCTTTTAGATCAAATTTAATTGAGTGGCAGCCGTCAACTGTTTCTGGCCTGGGCCAATTTTGTTCAAGCTTGCTATGACAACGTATATTGGGTTTTGTTTTGTGATTTGATTCCAAACGATCACACCTGACATTCATATTGGTTTTATTATACCCCGACACATAGTGCCGTCAGGGGATATAGTGGCATTCGTCCATCCATAAAAAGTCATATCAAGAAAACTATTGAAGATGGAGACATTCAACCTGTGCATTGAATACATTGTAGACTTGTTGCTATCATAAAGTTACTAAGTTTTTTTGTTTGTTTTTTCAGATTGGTGGTGTTTTGATGGATCCCAATGAGTATATCATAACACTGTTGAATAAATTCAATTTAGTCAACGTTATGAGAGAAAGCTATGATAAAATACCTCCCACTGGAAGTGAGGTGAGTCATCCTGTATGTAACTACAATCATTATGATACAAATGTAGCTAGCATTTTGCAAAACGAACATATATACATATATCGGTAGCATTGCTATTGTAAGGATACAGTATATATTAATAAGTTGACAACCATACTACTGTGTTACTGCCCTCTAACACGACTGATTTTGTACGGATTTTAATAAACATTGAGTCGGCTTGTTGACTAATTGGGAAAGTTGTCTTCAAGAAAAAAAATACAATTGTATGTGACTGTATAGGTAATTTGCATAGGTGATTTACAGCACAAACAAAAATTTTGTTGCCCCTTATTTCCTTTGTTTTTACCAAATTACGAATTCCATAACTGTAGTAAGATGTTTTTCATTTTTTTTGTTGCGTCAATGACACGCCAATGAATTAGCAACACAGAGATTCTTTGTGCATCAGTGGGTTGTCATATCAAGAGGACACAATTCTCTTTGTCAAATTCATAACATATGCCAAACAAATTTGTCTGAAACTCTACATCCTCAGGTTTTAAACCATGTGTGGTTTGTGTGTAATGCTACCACACTGGTACAAGGATCAATAATGTGTAATTTTCAGCAAGTATATGTAATCTGAAAACAGGTAATTGGTAAAAAACTTACTACTAAATCTTATGTAATGACACTGAATTTGTCATCCTGTTTGTTTTTTTGTTCTACAGGAAACACAGAAACAGATGCATTCGGACACATTGACTGAAGAATTCCTTGGGTTGTTGATAGTTATACTTAGTAAGTACACTTGGACGGAGGGGGGGGGGGGGAGGGTGCCTGATCTGATCTGATCTGGATGGAACATTTCAAAGTCAGTCATTCGTAGGCCATCCTTGAAGCAACAACATCCCTTTTACAAACAGATGCAATAATTTTAGCGATTTCTTTACTCAATAATCCTCAACAAAACATCAAGTAGAAAAATACAGGCTCTAAAATTATGCCTATTGCAATACAATTCAACCAACAGCCAGTTTGGTGCCATAATTTGTTGCTGGAGCTCTATGCATGATTTTATTGCGTTCAAACTTTCATTTCAAACTGCGCACACAAAGTGATTTCTCAAAATGCATACTAATTAGGTAACTTGTTAGTGATAAAAGTTACTGAAAACATTTTGAGCAATTTTGAGCAAAAGTACTCATGAATATTAATTTATACAAATTAGACTTGGACCTAACAATACTGTAGTAAAATAAAAGCATTACCTTGCAATGAGGGCAATAGCATACATATGTATGTCTATTACCGTAGAAGGAATGTGGTTCAGCATATGCATATGAATATTTCTTTGAATCCAGAGGAATTCATCTTGTACTATTAAACTCCCCATTGATGACAATGTAAAAGCATAAAAACAAAGGCTACTACAATCAAACCTATGATAGTGACCACCTCCATAGTAGCCATTTTTTGGGCAGTCCAAAGGCATACGAGCTATCTGTGTATAAATATTGACTACCTGTCTCGTGACCACCATTTTAGCAATATTTTTGCAGATTCTCCTTGGTTTATATTGTTGCCTTGTGTTGAGCGCAGTCACCAAGGAGTCTTTATGTGAAAAAAAAAGTGTATGCTTATAGGATAACGTAACTTTGGGAATAAAGTTTTCTAAACTGTTGACTAATAAAGTCATATCATATTGTTCATCATGGCAAGGAAAAACCAAGAAATGATTGAATGTGGACAGCAAGACGTTACCTGGTTACCCTCATCAGTTGTATAAGTTAAATTAACCATGACAGTCTAATTCCAGCATAGGATAAGCTATGAATTTCATTCTCAGGTGAGAGATATGCCACTGGTATTGGTGAAATTACAGAGGAGGATAGAGTGAGCAGAGAAGTCATACAACAGCTGTGTATTTGTCCAATGGCACATAGTGAACTTAGTAAAAAACTTACAGAAGATGTAAGTGCATTTTTATTATTAAATTGATCTATACGCAGTTAGTCTTTGTGAAAAACAGCATTAGCAAACTTTTGTTTTTATGAGAAACAATGATTGTGTTTTATTTCAAACTATGTTCATTTCTATCAAAATAGCATAACCATGAAACTGGTTTGGAATCTGTCATACATAAAGTAGCTATATTCAAGTAAGTATCCAAGTATAAACATTTTTGTTATTGTAATGTGATAATTATCATTGTTGATAACAGATATGAGTGTGCCATCAAAAGTGAAATGTATTACTAATTTCAAGTATTTATTTGTTAAACAGAAAGCCTGGTGCAACAGGGAAGGGACTGTATGAGTTAAAACCTGAGTATTTTGAAAAATATGATCCATTTTTCTATCATTACTCTAAGGCTGAGCAGTCTAAGGTTATGAAATTTTTTTTTTTTTTTTATTTGACTGCTATTTTTAATACTTCACCATCTCTGGTCTTGGTTAGTGTTATGTTAATGATTTCAATATATAGATGACTGTATTGCATTTTTTATTATCTATTATGTGGCATACTTGTTTGTGATATTGTGAATTGCTTATTTTTCACTGCTAGGAATTTTTTTGATTTGATGATTTTATGGCATTAGTGAAGACAACAGAGAAATTTTTACTGACTGGTGAAATTCACAAAATGTTTCTCTGTGAAATAAAAATGGTTTACAGTATATATCAAATGTGGTATTTCTTATGAAGTATGTTTTGAATTATATTAACATGTACTTTTAATGTGTCTACAGTCGGAGGAGACACAGAGGAAGAGGAAGAAAGCAAACGGAGAAGGGGAAGGTGAGAATCCATTTTATTTGCAGATTCAGATTCTTCTTTTTCCCTCCTTTTCCAGATGTTTCAAAGAACATTTTAAGAAATATCTTTTAGTGGTATCCTATTGTGAACATTGTGTTCCATGCAGTTGGTGAATATTTTGAATTCTGAAAACTTTTGAATGATGATTCATGTGATTATTCGCTCTGAATTTCAGTTATATTTTGTCAAAATTTGTACATTTAGTTGTTTCCAAGTTTAGGATTTGAGCAACCTATAAGTATGTGAATTGAGCTATATATGTTTGTACTGACGATGCCAACTGACTTTTATGTTCATCTGTATGAAGTGTGTCTGCATCATCTCACACAACTTTACACTACATATCATTGTCAGGCATGATAAGATCTTTCCATGTTTTATATCAAATAGCAAATAAATGTTATATGTGAAATCTAAACAGGTTTCAATTGTTGGCATACCATCATACCATCAATGATATAGGTGATATAAGTTTTGTTTAGGAGTACATTAGAACAGTCTATTTGTGTTCTTGGGCAGACTAAGTCAATTTAGTGGGCAGTGAATGGGCATATTGATGTGTGTCCAAAGTATTTAATGTGAGAACAAGTAAATAGACAATTTGATTGTATGTTGATTTATTTCTGTGGAGAAAGCTGTGTGTTCCCAAATACAATATTTGTTCTATTAGATGTGCACATATACAAAAAGTTGCATTTATTGTATGCTGGATTAATAAAATGTGAATTCTTACATAAGTGTATATTTTACTAATAGAACAAATATTGTAACCTGACTCAGATTAGCCATGTATAGATACAACTTTCATTTACATCAATGCATGCTCCAGAGCAAACACAGTACTTGTGGGAACACTAATAAATTTAAGGTGTTCATATTAACTGTTTTATTAACAGGAGTTCTTTATAGGTTTTGTCTCTCTAAATGTTATTGTTGTTTGATTGCAGCCTTGCCACCACCAGTGCCTCCACAGTGTACTGATGCATTTAAACCATTATCAAGGCTACTACACTGTGATGTGATGACACACGTATTCTGTACCATTCTCAGACGAGCTACAACGTTCAGATCTAGAGGATGGACTGAAACCATGGTTCAACGGGTACGTATTTCATGTGTCAAAAAAATGAAGTAAGAAATCCTATCTATTGAGGGCGCTATAGAGCTGAGAAAACAAAAGTTTATGCTCTGTGAGGGCAGTATTAAGTGACTAGTGTTTTAATCTTTCATCCCTGCCGATTCACAAGTGTTGAGCACTCTGGGTATATACGGTATTAGAGTTTGGGTATACTTAACTGTCGTAAAGTCATCACTGATTGTTTTATAACACTAACAGACATTGTATCTGATTGGTCTGGCTCTACATGAAGAAAACATTTATCATAACCAACAAGAAGATTTTGGATTCATAAACAAAGCTACATCAGGTTCGTGTCTACTTCTCTGATGGGTAATTTTCCTACGCTCAGTCATACTTACTTCATCAACATTTGATATTAGAATATTTAATGTACTCAATGGGCATAACCGTCCAAGTTTGTTCCCTGTTGGTGAAATTGTGTTGTCTGTACATTTTCTGTCTGTTCAATTCTGCGTGTTTGCAATTCTTGTGTCCAAACTGGAAATTGAAATGTTACAACCTTACCAACTGTGTGTTATTTCCAGTAATACCCAACCAGTTTGCATGTATCTACTATGCTAATTCTGTTGGTGAATAATTAGTTATATGACATGATGTACCGGTACTGATAGTAACTTATTATTTGTCACTTAGAATCTAGTTATACATGTAGTAATGAATTCAAACTACCGGTAGTTTTAGTGAGTAGGTAACCAATTCAGACTAGTCATAGTGAACAACTAATTCAAACAACTTAGAGTAATTAATTATTTCAAACTAATTTTAGTGAGTAAAAGCTAATCCTAACTAGTTATGGTGAGTGATAACTAATTCTAACTAGTTTTGGTAGGTCACAGATTAAAACTACAATGTAGTTATAGTGATTAACTATTTCAAACTATTTATAGTGAGTAAAAACTAATTCTAACTTAGTTATTGTAAGTGATTTCATATCTAACACATTTGAAACCAAACTAATTTATACTATTTACAGTAAGTGATAACTAATTCAAACCAGTTATAATGATTAACTAGTTCCAAACAAGTTATATTAAATGATTTCATATCTGACACACATCACCATAGTGACTCAAAGCATAGATCTTAAAATACCTTAAGGTTTAAGCTCAAGGTAAAAATAACCAATAAATTTGGCCAAAGTTTTATGATTTTGTTTCGAATAAAAATTGTCCCTGTATGACCATAGACTAAGATTATTTATAAAATACTGCTTCAGCTCTTTGGTGTTTTCTTGCCACTCCCCATGTAAAAATATGCACCCATTTCAGTCATCCAGGGAATTAACCTCAGCTCTGTGATGTTTTCCTTACCATTCCCCATGTAAAAATATGCATCCCTTTCAGTCATCCAGGGAATTAAAGCTTGTAATATGTCAAAAACTGTCTTCTATTTTCTCAGACGTCCAAGCTGTACATGTAAATACACCAAGACCAGGGTGCTTTTCTTGTATTCCTCACCACACTTCACACAACAAGGGTGAGCTATTACCCAGTTCTTCATTGTCACATATTAGAAACATTAAAACTAAGTTATTATTTATTTTGGGGTGCCCTTTGAAAATGTCCTTGTCGCATACATATGCTATTAATATTTACTGTTCTAGGGAGTCCCTGTCTGCTGACATTGCTCGAAAACCTGGCTAAAGTACAGAAACTAGAGGAACATAAAGATTTGCTGTCATGGGTACTAAAGGTAATGGGTTCTCAGCATTGTAGTTTGATCATAGACAAAGTACATCAAATATTTGCATTCATTATCATAAATTACCATATATCAATCATCAATTGGCAGTTTTACCATATAAATTGATATATGCAAATTATTCTTAATATGGTATTATGCTAATTTATGTAAATGTTTCTACAGTTGCTAATTTATGCAAGGTAATTCCATCTATGGTACAATGTATATGAGAAACCTGCTTATTTTTACTTACAGCTCTTCATTTATTGCTTCACCAATTTGAATTTATTATTTGCAGACTTTTGCAGCTGTGCAGCAACTGAAAGGAAAAGAAAGTACCAGTGTTGAAGTGAAAACTGATATTGATGCCGAGAAGGAAAAAAAACGAAAAGCTGAATTAGCGCAACAGAGACGTGCACGTATCATGGCACAGATGTCAGCAATGCAGAAAAACTTCATCAAAGTTAATGCTGAGTTGTTTCAAGAGACCAGTACTGAGCTGGATTTTGAAAGTGGAGGCTCCTCCATGGATACAAGGTATTAATGGTGTTCAATGCCTCAATATCTGTTCTCACATTATCAGATGAACTCTTCTCATACAGATGTATGTCATACAACCAAGGACCCAGAATAGCATGGTTGTTTTTTTGAATATGCTAATGACTGTGAAGTCCAATTTGAAATTTGAAAGCATTTCCACCAAAATAGGACATGAAGAACAAACAATAAGCACAGTACAGGCAGTATTGATACCTCATGTTTTTGCACACATCTCAAGACTAGAGGCATCAATCCAACGGATGCACTATTATATCCTTAGTTGTAAAGTTGGTTCAATGTATTTCATAGACTGAAAAAAAAATTAAATGGTATGAGGTATGGTTATTATCATAGTACTGGTTATGTGTATTTGTATTTCTCACAGTGAGTTTAGTGCTCAATACCCGGTAGCTGTTGGTGCCAAAAGAACTAAAGTAACAGAATTTGGTCTGACTAGGTGTACATGTATTTTATGCCAGGAAGATCAGGAACTAACATTAGATGGAAGAGCCATGATATTGGCATCTTTAGTCCAAAGGTGGGTAATCATTACATTTATGTTCATGTAACTGTAGTTGTATTGATGATTGTTAGTAACACTATCATTATATTTCTCTCTACTCGTTTGGGACAGGTGATTCCCCTATAAAAACAAAAGAATATACACAATTGCACATTGGTGTTGCTCTACATTTTGTCTTTACAATGCTATGCTTTCACAGTCACTAAACACTGCTTCTTGTATAATAGGTCAACTGTGTTATCAAAGTCAAGGGGCAAGACAATAAAAGATACAGGTATGTTTTAATTTCTTTCATTTATATTTTGGGTTGCTCTCAGATATGCATGTATCCTTCATATACTGTACATCGATTACTGAAAAATTCTTATTTTTCTTATTGCAGAAAAATACGACCCTTTGTTTGTTCCACCAGATTTGTTTTGGGGAACTCATGTTAGTACATGTGGTCATGTCATGCATTTTGACTGCTGGCAAAGGTAAGACATATGTCTAATATTTGGTTCTATCCCTTACCCCTCCAGCACTTACAGTATCACACTTGCACACATAGATGATTTACTTTTCTTTTCACTGCAAGTTTTACCATAAAATGCTCAGTGAAATTATCACCAAAAAGTTGCCTATGTATTATCTACAATGCTTGGATATACTGTAAATCATTAAAATATCACTTACTGGTGAAATTTTCATGCTTTCATGTTCTATGGCATTCATAAAGAGAAAGTCACCTACCCCAGAGAAATTTTTACTGCTAGAAAATTTCTTGATTTTAGCGTAACTGTGAAATTCCTGATTTTTTTACAAATTAATGAAATTTGTAAAAATTTGTTTTTTGCACTGCTTTAATTTATGTGTAGTGGGAAGTTGGACGGACGTCCCACATTAAAGCAATACAATCTTGTTTGTTTGTGCTTGATAACATAGTTTCCTTGTTCTGCTTAACTGTTCTATTGTGTACTGTGATCACAAATGTATGTTTTGTTATTGTTCATTTACAGGCTGTTTGAATCTGTCGTTGCCAAGGTACAGCGACGACCTTTAGGTTTCCGTTCTTACCTAAGTTTTGATGTTGATAAACATGAGTATCTATGTCCCCTTTGTGAATCACTGAGCAATGCAGTACTTCCGCTGTTACCCCATCCAGCAATGCAGTTGTCTTCATCTGCAGAAGGGTACGTCCCACTCATTTATATTTTGATTTTCTTGGTTCATGCTCTGAGATTATCAAACCATCAGTTAGCACTCTTACTTTACCTGATTACTGAATTTAATCTTTGTAAAAAATGGTCAATTGCGCATAACATTACTCTAACTGATGCAGGCTTGGTTGTGTAAATAAAAATTTGTGTCAAATAATCAATTCAATTTCCATGAACATTATATTATCCTATTCTATAGAATCTTTGTAACCATTCTATACAAACCTTGATTTATCCAGTAGTTTTTTTTTTTTATATTCAGTTCAGAAACTGAGAAGACTAGTGATTTGGAGGTATCGTACAATGATTGGTTAGATGGTATCCAGTCAATATTACGTGCCAGTATTGAATCAGCTGCTAAATTAAAACAGTCAGGTAAGTGGTGCCAGCTTTCAAAGTAGAACTATTTCAACTAATGAAGGCATAATCACTAGCACTCTGTATGTGTTATAATCCCTTGACACATAGTGGTGGTGGTGGTGGGGGGGGGGGGGGTTAATGGTTACCAATGTTTGTACAGAGTCATATTAGAAGCACTAGTGCAGGTAGTCATTCACACAGTGTTGTATTGAAGACATTGCACACTAAATCTGATCAACATATTTAATAACCATATATGGTCATTTGACCTCATTAAAAATGCATGAATACCATATGTGGACTACTATCTATGATATAAACATTCAACTTGCTTGTAATAAATATGTAGGGGAATCTGCCATCTCTGACAGCTTTGTTGTATATACTAACATATGATAATAATATTGGCATAGGTTCTTCACATCTAATGTAATTATTTACAGATGACCTAGACGGTAGTTTACTGGATCCTTGTCCAATCCCGTCATTGACAAGAATGATGGCTCAGACAGTGGCAGAAAACTTTCAACTCATATGGGAGTATGTCTATGCAAGCACGTAAGTCCCAACACAATTTTGACTATAAGTGATGATTGCAACAAGTAGTGATGATATAATTCTGTCTGTTCCGTCTTTATTTGCATATCCACCTAGAAGCCAAAACTTAGACCCCCCACTCAGAGTATAGGACACAATTATGTGTAACATTGTCGGTATATATATACCTTTTTATTCATGCACAACTTGATACTGTTTTATATGTAACACATTTCTTTGTTGTATTTATGTTATTTAGGAAGATCCATCCTACAAGGCAGACAAATACTAATGTAATATATTTGTGTTTACAGATCACAGTTTTCTGACAGTGTCAAAGAAATGATTAAAATGTTTACTAGATCATCATTCATGGTGAGTTGTGCATTTCATCAGCTCCAGTGAATTCTATTTGTATTCTTCATATTTTGATAAATATATGAGTTTAGATGCTAAGGAATAATTTTAATGAACCATGGAAGTCTATTCAATTTTTCAGTAAATAATGATCTCATATTTTCATGTCTTGATCAGAACTCACGACTGTAAAAAGCTTTTTTGACAAGCATTTGTAATTGTGTTTGCTTTCCTGACTATCCAGTGGTTTATGTAGGGTGAAAACAAGTTTTTTATAATTGATGTGTGTTTCTCAATGTAGGTTGGTCTCAATTCCATGCCTAATGATGAAGATGAAAGAGTAGCGATATTAGCATGGTGTACATGTGCATATACCATACATACAACAGAGAATCTACTTCGAGATGAGGCTAAGCCATTATTTGGTGCACTATCCTCAAGACAGGTATATTAATTATCAATAATATGAGCTATCTATTGCTTCAGATTTATACAAATGTTGATAACCATCACTAAATTTGAATGGATCTTGGTTTATCTGTCAAAGCTGTTTATGAATTTTTTTCATTGCCTATATTTTTTTCTCTGATGTGCACAGTGAATATTCAAGTAATGCCATATTTACATTAGAATATGTTTTGTGTGTTTTTCTTGCAGAGTGATTGTCTAAATGCATTGGTAAGATTTGCTGCAGTTTGTGGTCATGTGACAAACACAACAGCTGGCCAGAAACATGCTTTGCGACTGTTATCAAGTAAGTTATCAAATTTGCCAAGACAAGGTTTCTTCTCTAAAATTGCACAAGTGTGAAACTTGTGTTCAATTTTAGTGATCTTTGTAGTTCGCCACATAAAATCATGTTATATCTATGTATCCACCATACCCTCATCTGATCGATAATTACTGATGAAACAAATATATCCTAAATGTGTATGTAAAGCAACCTGATAAAAGTATGTAAAACTATTTAGTTTACAGTCTGTGCATTCTCCTATCAAATTTAATAGTGAGTTTCATTCTAATTTACACCGTTTCTGTATTCAGTCTCTGTTGATTGAAAACTCTCATTACATGTTCGTCTACGCAGCAAGTTACAACTGAAATTCTGTGAGAATTTTCTATGTATCTATTATTGTGTTCCGTCACTTGATTGACTTGTGTCTTATAGCTATTACTGCCATAGAGGACGCTGTAGAAACCTTACCCTGTATCCTGGATATTGACATGTTTACTTTATTGGTAAGTGTTGTGGGTACATTCCCAATATTTACAGACCAGTTAATGAATATTACTTCTCAACCAAGTGAAAGTGCAAAATTCATTATCCCGTTATTAGTTCCAGTGTTGTAGTTTATTTTGTAATCCATAATTTATCTTTACTAGGTGAATACATGTTTATCAATACCGTTACTACAACACTCTGACAGTGGCATCAATACCCAACTATCTGGTGAATCTATAAACCATCAACATGTTTTACAAATAACAATGACAGCTCATATTATGCAGATATTACTCACACCCTGGTCTGCATCATCGGGTATGTATTCAATCAACTTGGAATCTATGTATATCACTAACTGCCATTTCTTGTCCAGACATCGTTTTTATGAATTAATTTTGATCCAACTTGGTTCATGCATAGACATTATGCGTCTTTGATGCACGTCATTTTTTATTCAGATTGGATTCAAAATGACTGACTGACAAACTTTTTATTTTAATGAATTGCAATTCCAGATCCGTATCTCTGACAAGCCTCGGTCGATTGATCAAATGAATGCTTTTGTTTTTATGAAATTTCAGAATTCTCATTTCCATTGATGAGCTGAACAAATAATAATTTGTTGTGATTTTTACGATTATTGCAGATTGTGAAATGGAACAGGATGGTAATGTGGAAGCACAGCAGCTGTTGGAAATATACAAGCAAGTGCACATGTTAGTTGGGTGAGTACAACACAAAACTATAAATTACTAAAATGTTATCATAATAGTAAATAGTATAATATTTTGTATTCCTATAATCATTTATTAACTTCTAGCACACTTTGTTGTATAATGTGTGGCCAAGAAAATTGTTAACTTCTCGTGCTTTATTGATTAATGTTCTGCTCTTGTTGCTATCATGTTTATAGTAATGTAGCAGTGTTTAATTAAAAAAAGCCTTCTAGTTATTGTGTAGATATATACTTCTTTTCTTTTCAGCGTATACACAATATGTGTACTGTAAAATACTTTTATGGAATTAATTTTCGCTGAAAAGTCTGTTTGGGTGTTTTGTAATGGAATTTATTTTCACTGATTTTTGAAAAGTTTAATGTCAAATATAGAAAAAAAGGTATATTAGCTGGATTTTATTTTCACTAAATCATTCCTTCAGTAAAAATAAAGTATTCTACAGTAGTTGTAGATATATCTTTCGTAGTTTCAATCTACTAAAAGCAAAACTGAAAATAGACAAACCATAGTTATTGTAACATCATGCATCAAAACAACTTTGCCACAGTTAGTAAATTTATAAATAAAGACAAATTTAGTTTTCATCTTGATTTTGTATATATATATATATATTTTGTTTTTGTAGCGTGACCCCTGAAATGGTTCCATCACCATGGCAATTGTGGTGTCATCTAAGGAAATCATGTCTTCCGTTCTTACGTTGTGCAGCATTGTTTTTTCACTTCTTAACTGGTGTGGCTAGTCCTGCAGAACTTCAAAGTACGTAGTTTGACATATCTCATGGGTGTATTTATGTTATCTGTAATTTTTACTCTCCTGATAAGGTTGAAATGGTTTAGCAGCAGGGGACTAAAACAAGGAGTAAACTACTTTCAGTTGTTGTTTTGCAGCTTTTCTATCAAGTACATCTTTTATATTTTACACTTTGTTTTCTGATAGTATTGCCTTTGAGTGCAGTCAGTTTAACAATTGGGGATTAAAAGATATTAACGTAGTTAAGAACGGTTTCTAGAGCTCATTTGGGATTTCTCTTCCCTTTTATCTCAGTCACAATCTATTCACATCAAATGCAGTTACAATAAATTTGATGCATTTTTTTGTTTTTTACACCATGTGGATTAGCATAAAATCTTGGCCAAGTTAGAATACATCTATAGTTAATTAGAGATAAGGGCGTCTAAATTCAAGTGTTGTATACTGTAAAACACTTTATTTTTGCCTTAATTAATTTTCACTGAAAAGGTTTTTTGGGTATTTTGTATGGAATTTATTTTCACTGATGAGTTGAATGTAAAATATAGGGAAAAGGTATATTCACTGGATCATCCCTTCAACGAAAATAGTGAAAATAAAGTATTTGACAGTATCAGACAATTTATTATTCAGAAATATAATGTGTTTAAACTTCCGATTGTCTGAATTATCAGCTCCAGGAATTTGAATATTTAAAGTTTGACTGTATAAATACATTGATTTAAAATGCTGATTAACATGAATTTTAATTCATTAATTTGTATCTCTTAATTAATAAACAAACACGTTATGCTTAAGAGTCAAGGTCCATTTTTTTGATCAGCATCAGGACATGTGGCCAATGAATGGGATATTACAATGTATATCCATTTGGCTCAAAATTAAAGAAATTAACTTAGAATGCTTGGAGAAAGTATTGCATAGCACTAAGCTTTGGAGTGTTAACTGTGTAGATATCCACAGTGAGGGTATGTTGTCAAAACGTGGACCGAATAGCAGTTGTATATATTTTTTCTTTTACTAGATGTTGGTTTGAATGAGTTTGAGTCGCTATGTAAATATCTGTCAATGCCATCCAATCTTACATTGTTATTTGATAACGAGAACTCGCTCCAAATGAAATGTATACTTGAAAGATGGTGTAAACATCCTGATATCAAAACAAAACTGTGTGCTTCATCTACACTAGTCAGGTATGGTAGTATTTTGACTATTAAATACTGTATATCTTAGAAATTATTTACAATTTTAATTCAGTTGTCTCTGTGTATCATTAATGTTGGTAGAAACAATTACTAGCAGAGTTCTTGGTGATATTTACATTGAAATTGTAACTTGTTTATGTGGTGGTTCTTACAGGCATCCATTAGAAGTTAATCAATTAATTCAATTACCGCAGGATTACAGTGAGCTTATAAACTCTCCTGGAATATCATTATTTGTGTAAGTATCCACTACCTAGCGCATGTGTACAGTTACTCTATATCATTATTTGTGTAAGTATCCACTACCTAGCGCATGTGTACAGTTACTCTATATCATTATTTGTGTAAGTATCCACTACCTCGCGCATGTGTACAGTTACTCTATATCATTATTTGTGTAAGTATCCACTACCTAGCGCATGTGTACAGTTACTCTATATCATTATTTGTGTAAGTATCCACTACCTAGCGCATGTGTACAGTTACTCTATATCATTATTTGTGTAAGTATCCACTACCTAGCGCATGTGTACAGTTACTCTATATCATTATTTGTGTAAGTATCCACTACCTAGCGCATGTGTACAGTTACTCTATATCATTATTTGTGTAAGTATCCACTACCTAGCGCATGTGTACAGTTACTCTATATCATTATTTGTGTAAGTATCCACTACCTAGCGCATGTGTACAGTTACTCTATATCATAGTTGCTGTTGTTCGTTTATTATCTACTATATAATATTTATTGGTCTGAGCAGCATTTATTTATTTACTACTTTTTCCATTGCACCTTGTAGGTTTTGGAGTACTGTAAAATACTTTATTAGTCCCCGTTCGAATGCGCGTGCGTGAGTGCGTGCGTCTGGACCTGTATCTTAGAAATACCTGGACCAATCACAATAAACTTCACACATACATCATACATGACATTATACATATGCACATCAATTTGTTTCATTATCTGATTCAAGATGGCGGAATGGCAGCCATGTTTGTACTGAAAAATCATCAAAATTAAGCATTTCTCGGCTTTTTAAAGATGGATTTTGTTCAAACTTGGTATATACGTCGGACATTATAGGAACTTGATGCACATCATTTTGTTTTTCAGATTAGATTCAAAATGGCCAACTGGCGGTTATTTTTTTTAATAAATGTGGTTCTATTGCCATAAATCTCACTTGCTTTGACTGATTATATTCAAATTTTATTATTCATTATACATCATGTCATATATATACAGATGTATTGGTTTGACGATCTTATTAAAAATGGTCAAATGGTGGCTATTTTTGTGCTAAAAAATCATCAAATATCAAGCATTTCTGGCATTTATGGATGGATTTTGTTCAAACTTAGTACATACATTAGGCATTACGAGTTCCTGATGCATGTAATTTTATTTTTCAGATCGAATTCAAAATGGCTGACTTGTGGCCATTTTGTTTTAATGAATGGGCTTCTAGAGCCATATCTCTGACATGCTTTGACTGATTATCTTCAAATTTTATATATTCATTATACATGTACATCAAAATGGCTGATTATGTTTTAATTAATGCTGTTCCAGAGCAATATCTCTCAATGGGGACAGGTACTCGTTTGACGATCAGATACATTTTGATGTTAAACAATCATTATAATCATATTCCTGACATGGTTATAATCCAGCTATATTACTATAAACAAAACTATATATCTTAAATTAGATAACTAACAGGGACTGTGCCATGCATGTTTTGTTTTAGCTGGAATTAATTTTTGTATGATTTTTGATGAGTTGAATGTGAAATATAGGAAATAAAGTATATTCGCTGGAATCTATTTTCACTGAACCATCTCTTCATCGAAAATAGCGAAAATAATTCTTCAGTAATTGTGATTCTAATGCAGGAACATGTAATTTTCTTACTCTAATCTGAAATGAGTATATGACATATGAAATATGCAAGTGTTTGAAGTCTGTACATTTTATTTACCTTATTATATTTATTATTATAATGAGTCAGTAATTATAACATTATGATAATGTATTGATAACGATTGATGTGAAAGAGTACTGTTCATCATATTGAAAATATATTGGTCCTTATTTGTATTTTATAATAAGCTTGTATGCAAATAACCTAGTTGTTGGCACAGAATAATAGCATACCGTAGCTTATACAATTTTGTTTTTGATTATAGATGTCCTAGAGGTGACAGTCGGGCACCAGCACTATGTTTGTTATGCGGCTCTATACTGTGTTCTCAGATCTACTGCTGTCAGAATGAAGTGGATGGTGAAATCCTTGGGGCCTGTATGACACACACATTTACATGTGCTGCTGGCATTGGTATCTTTCTAAGGTAGGATAATAGTTTTATTATTGTGTGTAGTCAGTTATACATGTTGATGACTTGCATATGTTACCTTTATTTACTTTTTATACAGTATTTAACACATATGATAGCGATGCTATGCTATGCTATGGCAGCCTTGACAAACCGCAAGGTACATATAGTACGCATATGGTCTTGGTTATAATACAATTGTTTATTCTCATAGTGATCACTGTATCAAGATTTATTATTATATTTTAATATCTTTTTGACCATTTATGTATTAATTTATAACTGATTTGCTTTACAGAGTACGCGAATGTCAGATTATGATTCTATCTAAGAATAAAGGCTGTTTTTTCACTCCTCCGTATCTAGATGATTACGGTGAAACTGATCAGGGACTCAAGTAAGGTTTCAGTTTATTTCATAGTTGTAATTCTTCAGTTAAGTTGAGCAAATTAGTTCTACAGTCACTAGAATTTTAAACTAATCATTCAATCCGACCTATAATCGAGACTGGCGAAATACTTTTCATTGATTTCCTGGTATGTCCAATGAAAAGTTACCCTTCAATAAATGATTGACGTCATTGTTGATCAGACAAAAACAATTTCCATGTTTTACACATTAAATACTTTGCGTAAATATCCCAATTCTTCAAACACCTTGAAAAGCATTGATTTTTGCTACCTTTACTGTACTATGCAGATTCTAACAATAAAGGTATTGTATTTTACTTATGGGTGCAATGAATGTATTTGTTATGCAATCATTTTCAAACTAAGTTATATTTTGTTTTCAGGAGAGGCAATCCACTTCATTTATGCAAAGAGAGGTATCGTAAATTACAGAAGCTATGGCTGTTGCATGGGTTGCCTGAAGAGATAGCTCATCAGTTAGAGTCAAATAAGAAACTGTTTGACATAGACTGGCCCAATTTGTAAGTCAGTCTTTTTTTAATGAAATGCCTTAGAATTGAAAATTAATCTACTCAAATATAACTTGGCCCGGTGTGCTTGCCACTTATATTTAAATTTCATTAGTAATTTGCGAATATATTAATTTCTTATAAGGACAGAATTTGATGAAGCACTCTCTTTACATCTTTGTTATAAACAAGAAAAAGAGAGTATTGTTAAATTGACAGGCTGTTAACACTTACACCACACACTGTTAGTTAATTGTAGCGTGCTGTGAAATTCCTTTCATTGATAAATGCACATTGTTTGTATAATTACATATCAGTCGGCAGTTTTCTTTTCCTTAACTAATACACACAGTAGAATTAAGACAAGGTTTACATCTAAGCAATCAAATTCACTGTTACATATTCCCGTGCAGGTGAACTTCAATTCTCAGGCATTGCGGGTGGAAAGATTTTATCAGTTGTCATTGTTGGTTTCAGATAGATGTTCTCGCAGGGTTTTACTTCTTAATTTATTTTTATTTGATGTACATTTTTTATTCCCAAGATTGTATTTTTGTCAATGTATGGTTTGATCATTTTAAGATATTAGGGCATTTAAATGATTGAGGAATGTTAAGCCCAGTAGTGCTAAGAAACAAAATGTCAGTTCAATAAGGAGGTTTGGTTGGAGTTCAAAATTATTTGTTTCTTGTTTTTTTTCAATACTTGTACAAGATTCACGCCTGTATTTTCATGAAACAAGGCAAAATGCTTGATTTTACTTTTGTTTCTATGGTGATAGATTCCTTCTTATCTAGAAATGTTTTACTCAGTGACATAGGCTGAAAAATTCATATATTGTTTTTGACATGAATTTTAATTTTCAGCTAAATTCTAGTGAGTTTCTAATGCTGACTATAATTCAGCCAAAACTCTGACAATGCATACATGTACATGTACTTCATCTTTATTTCATCTTTGGTTATTTAAAGAAGCAGTGCTTGCCAATCTTTTCATTTATTCAACACTGAAATATAAGATATCTTCAAAAATTTCTAAAATTTTATATAGTCTGTGTTGTAATCCCTTTGTGAGAATTTACTGTTTCATTTATGCACTGTGTTTCACATGGGTTCCATATGACTGTCAGTTATGCACTGTGCGTCACATGGGTTCCATATAACTGTCAGTTATGCACTGTGTTTCACATGGGTTCCATATGACTGTCAGTCAGGCAGTGTGTTTCACATGGGTTCCATATGACTGTCAGTCAGGCACTGTGTTTCACATGGGTTCCATATGACTGTCAGTTATGCACTGTGTTTCACATGGGTTCCATATGACTGTCAGTTATGCACTGTGTTTCACATGGGTTCCATATGACTGTCAGTCAGGCAGTGTGTTTCACATGGGTTCCATATGACTGTCAGTCAAACACTGTGTTTCACATGGGTTCCATATGACTGTCAGTTATGCACTGTGTTTCACCTGGGTTCCATATGACTGCCATTTATGCACTGTGTTTCACATGGGTTCCATATGAGTGTCAGTTATGCACTATGTATAATATGGGTTCCATATGACTGCCAGTTATGCACTATGTATAACATGGGTTCCATATGACTGCCAGTTATGCACTGTGTTTCACATGGGTTCCATATGACTGCCAGTTATGCACTGTGTTTCACATGGGTTCCATATGACTGTCAGTTATGCACTATGTATAATATGGGTTCCATATGACTGCCAGTTATGCACTGTGTTTCACATGGGTTCCATATGACTGCCAGTTATGCACTGTGTTTCACATGGGTTCCATATGACTGTCAGTTATGCACTGTGTTTCACATGGGTTCCATATGACTCAGTTAATCACTATATTTCACATGGGTTCCATATGACTGTCAGTTATGCACTGTGTTTCACATGGGCTCCATATGACTGTCAGTTATGCACTGTGTTTCACATGGGTTCCATATGACTCAGTTAATCACCATATTTCACATGGGTTCCATATGACTGTCAATTATGCAATGTGTTTCACATGGGTTCCATATGACTGTCAGTTATGCACTGTGTTTCACATGGGTTCCATATGACTCAGTTATGCACTATGTATAATATGGGTTCCATATGACTGCCAGTTATGCACTATGTATAACATGGGTTCCATATGACTGCCAGTTATGCACTGTGTTTCACATGGGTTCCATATGACTGCCAGTTATGCACTGTGTTTCACGTGGGTTCCATATGACCGCCAGTTATGCACTGTGTTTCACATGGGTTCCATATGACTGCCAGTTATGCACTGTTTCACATGGGTTCCATATGACTGCCAGTTATGCACTGTTTCACATGGGTTCCATATGACTCAGTTAATCACCATATTTCACATGGGTTCCATATGACTGCCAGTTATGCACTATGTATAACATGGGTTCCATATGACTGCCAGTTATGCACTGTGTTTCACATGGGTTCCATATGACTGCCAGTTATGCACTGTGTTTCACATGGGTTCCATATGACCGCCAGTTATGCACTGTGTTTCACATGGGTTCCATATGACTGCCAGTTATGCACTGTTTCACATGGGTTCCATATGACTGCCAGTTATGCACTGTTTCACATGGGTTCCATATGACTGTCAGTTGTGCAATGTGTTTCACATGGGTTCCATATGACTGCCAGTTATGCACTGTTTCACATGGGTTCCATATGACTGCCAGTTATGCACTGTTTCACATGGGTTCCATATGACTGCCAGTTATGCACTGTTTCACATGGGTTCCATATTACTCAGTTAATCACCATATTTCACATGGGTTCCATATGACTGCCAGTTATGCACTATGTATAACATGGGTTCCATATGACTGCCAGTTATGCACTGTGTTTCACATGGGTTCCATATGACTGCCAGTTATACACTGTGTTTCACATGGGTTCCATATGACCACCAGTTATGCACTGTGTTTCACATGGGTTCCATATGACTACCAGTTATGCACTTTTTCACATGGGTTCCATATGACTGCCAGTTATGCACTGTTTCACATGGGTTCCATATGACTGTCAGTTGTGCAATGTGTATAATATGGGTTCCATATGACTGCCAGTTATGCACTATGTATAACATGGGTTCCATATGACTGCCAGTTATGCACTGTTTCACATGGGTTCCATATGACTGCCAGTTATACACTGTGTTTCACATGGGTTCCATATGACCGCCAGTTATGCACTGTGTTTCACATGGGTTCCATATGACTACCAGTTATGCACTGTGTTTCACATAGGTTCCATATGGCTGCCAGTTATGCACTGTGTTTCACATGGGTTCCATATGACTGTATCAGTCAGTTATGCACTGCCTGTGTTTCACATGTGTTCTATATGACTGTGGTAATCAGACATGCACCATGTGTGTTTCACAAGTTTTAGATTGATACCTTCATGGGTGAAATACTTTATATTTGCATCAAATTTGAGTTAGCACAGTGGGATAATAACTGCCTTCTATAATCATAATAGTTAACCTCTCTGCAGGTGTGAATACAAAAAGTAATAAGAGGGCCTTGCTAAATTCTAGTATGAATGTGTATTTTAATCATAACTTAAGGTGAGGTTGATAAATTCATATAGTTCATATATAGGGCATTCAGGGCTGTATAAAAGTGTATTTTTAGTTCTGTGTATGTGGCATGTACATAATATTGTTTTGTCATATCATATTGTTCTACTCATTGTCATGTATTTGTATTCTAGCTGACGATATCAACTACTGTAAACTATGAATGAATTGGTTTGTCTAATAATTTACTCTAATATATAGTCATTCATTTTTTTATTTTTAAAAAGAGAAAAAACAAACTAACATTGTGGCCATGGAAACATGATAGTATTTATGTGTATACACATTTCACGGTCTAGTAAGTTATAGCATTGTATATTGACTAGCCAGGACTGTACAAATGTATAGCCCAGTCTTCGCTATATGATATGTACTGTGCTACCTTATCTCTTACAATGATAATCTATAGTGGAATTACTTCTACTTATGTGTGTAAGCATGCATATCCTTAACTCCCTGTCATATCATCTCCCGTTTTGCTTCTCATTCTGGATCACCAGTTGAACTTAAACTGTGTTTGCTTGTAGCCTCCAGGATATTGCTTATCACTTGTGTATGAGCAGAATGTTGTAAATATCATATGAAACTTTCATTCATGAAAGGATTGTTATTTTATTCGTAGCTTTAGACACCAGGTGATTGGGAATACTTATACAGTGTTCACATGTGTAACCCACCGTTTAAAGAAACACGTTTGAACAGAGTACCGTTATAAGCACAACTTCTTGTAGATCTCATTGTTTATTTTATTCCATATTTTCAATACAAGGCCAGCAAATTAATTTTCAGTGAGTGACAGATATAATCAAATTAATATTGACATTTGTTGTTTTAAAAAAAGTCTAATGTTTCTGATATACCACATTCACTATGTGTTGAAAACAATCCCCTAGATAAGTATACTGACAACCACATTAATTTTTGCAAATTTTCACGTGAATTTTGCAGCAGTGACAATTTTACGAATGCATAATATTTTGTCCATCTTGTATATGAAAAAATAATGCAGTTCAGAATGACTCAAGGTGGTTTCGTAAAAATATCTGATCAATTCTTTTCCATTGACTAGAAGTGAATCAACATTTACCCAACCCCCCTCCTATTGACCCCTATGGTATCTAAGCAAGCAGGGTCTTGCTACTCAAAACTCGTGGCTCCTGTCACAATATATTATGGGATTGTTCAACTGCCTCATTTTATAACATATATAACATGTAGTCCAATACTTTAACCTCTGACCTGATGATATTGATATCTCTGCATCACTTCATTTGTGTTTTTCTTTGAATAAACATCTTTAAGTTGTACAATATTTTTTTTGTGTGTAGTTCTTTTCAGTTTAAAATAATTATTAGTAAATCTATATGTTGCTAGATGACTGGTTTGTCGTTATAACAGATTATGATTGAGGCGGCAGAAGCAAACTAGCTGGTAATGCAGGGTGGTTAAGGACGCCCTCTGGCGATACAGTTGAATCAGTATTACTAGTGGATGCTAACAATGGGACTGTGAATGGTTGCTCTGCTATTGTGTCGTGTTTTGGAACTGAGTGACCGAGACAAACCATCAGATGGTTTATTTATGTTAGCACTGTATTTATGTTGTAATCCGAACCATTTAATCTCAGCGTTTCCCAGGATATAATATGGTTATACTACTACGGTGCCATCTATAATTAATCGTATGCACAGTGCCATGATGGAAAACGTCACAGTAATATTTTGTTGAAAAATGATTTTATTATCACAGTTGAGAGATGGTAATGATATACATGATTTCCTTTTAAATGGCAGAGTTCAGTCGGATCGTTCTGATAAGTAGGGCGGGTTTACTAATGCAAAACGTCGCAGTATTACAACGGGCTGACATTATGTTTTGGGTTTAAAGCGTACTAGTAGTTGTAATCCTATAATATACACAGTGTGTATTATCATGTTTTAGTACGTCCATGGTATTACCAAGTAGACATTGTGTACCGTGGAGGTAAAATAGTGTATCTTCATACAGGGTGAAAAAAATATATGCTTTATGCTAGGACATAGCCATATCTTGATATAATGTTCACCCGTCCATGAACTAACATAAATGTACCGTGCACAACCACCACACACGGGGGTCCCAGACTGGAGTTACGATCGTTTGTGTTATGATGGTGCAATCTTGTAAAGAAATTTGTTGATAACTGCATGTGATTCTATGGTTAGGCGTCTGCTCTATTGTGTGCGTACTGTAAAAATATGTACGATGTGTTTGCATGCATGGACAGTGAATTGTCATCCAACTGGTCAATCATAACAAAAAACAACAAATCTCTTTTATCATGTTAGACGCAAACACCAAAGACATTGTAGTGTATAACGTCTTTCAATTGTAATTTCTAATCCACAGTTGCCTAGCGCACTGTTTATAACAATAGCGTACTTGTATCATCAATTTCAAGAATCCACTGAATTCGTTAGTGTCCCCATTCCACTTCAGTGCATACGACCCGACGTCCATGAAAACAACGTCAAATAATAATTATATTAGAAGATTGTTTTCTCATATTCAAGTCGTCGTGCTGCCGTGAAGAATTCCCAGTCTAATTTTCAATGCTTCTATAAACTACTTCTGTACAAGCACCACGTAGCCCGCAATGATCGTGTTTTATCTCTATAGATCGAGAAATCGATCCACTCATCTTAGCTCGTCTTGACCTTGTCAGTGCAGATTACTTGTACTGCACCTATAATCCACAGTCACTGTCAAAGTACGTTCGTATAAATGAGTCGATCTTACGATGAATCCACGTTTAGCAGCGTACACAGGGGCGATAAATACGCAAATTTGCACACCAGCATCGCGACATGCACTTCCGAGTACTAAGTATTTGACTTGTATATCATCCTGATGGCGTTGATAAATGTTGAGCACAATTTTGCAAGCCGGTAGAATTTATTTTGCTCACCAGATCAGATAAGGGACTCTTGTTGTAAATGGTGAACAACAATTCCCCCTTTAAGCAAACAAGGGGCATATTTGAACTAAATAGGGGATGATAGAAGTTTAGTCTTTAATATACAAGTTCTTTAACATGTGGTATGAACATACATATACTTATATGAAATATAAACAATTGCGAACAAATATTTCTGGACACATCCTCCATTTCAAAGGGCCGTTCTTTCATCTGTTACAAGAAAAAATGCTCACCGTTTAAAACAAAGATTCCTTATCCGATTTGGTGAACATAATTCTACTGAATCTGACTTGTAAAATATTCCTGCCGAAATTTCGCTCGCCACTTATGTTATTCGTATATTAATGCAACTATTCTGTTAACAATTTGAAATATTCAAACAAATAATAATAATAAAACCCAAATAAGTGACATAAATTAATAATAACTTGTTTTTATTGCTCGGTATACAACGACTTATAAAATATGAATAAATGAATAAGTTGCCGAGATAGAAGAGAAGATGTATGGTAGTGAAAGACCGACGTTTTGCAATGTCTGGAAATATATTAAACTGTAAAATACAATAAGTGGGAAAAATATCACGATTCACTGGGTAACACAGGTTTGGTACTGAATAACATATAAATAGGAGTTTTCATAATGAGTTAATCTTGGATATCAGTACTATAGTGGGCAGTCCATAAATAAATTCAACTATTCGTGTAGTATTAGCGGATTATTTCCGGCAACAACACACGAATATATATTAATTACAATTTATAGGATCATCACGATGAATATTTGTGAACGTCTATTTTGACAATGTAATTTAATACAGTTAGGAATAATTTCAATAAGACACGCATATAAAGAAAACAAAAGAACAACGTCGCATATATGAAAACACATGTAAAGTTATTGGTGAAAAATAATTTTCGACATGTAAATTTCGAATAAATGTGAAATGAATTGTGGTGACGTCCGACTCATGTGACTGTGACTACTCTTCTCAGTTCAATGCCCTCCCCACGGAAACGTGTCCGTGAATGACACGAATCATCAGTTTTATTCAAACTGAACGCGTTCCTTCCCCGCAGAATCCAGTTTAATAACACGATATTCCTTGACCCGATGCCGGCCACAATGTGGGTCCGTACACACAATTGTTTCTACAAGCAACCAGCAAAGGCACAACATATCACATATCCACAGTAACATTTGTCTTTGCATCGTCTTCTGCATTTTCTTCCATGGCAACAACCAGTATCCACAATTACCTGCGGACCTGACAAATAAGCAAATCAATGTATAATGTTAGCGGTTATTAAAAGTGGAACAGCCAAATGCACGATTCGTCAATACTCAAGCTTTTAGTCCATCTCATATGTATTTCGAAATACGTCATGTCACATGTCAAACAGCTAACAATGCGGAGTCCACTTAAAGAATTTGATTTTTTTCTCGCTGTAATTGAATGAATTATAGCTGCTTTGTTTAATCGAAGAACCACTCCCCGCGGTCTCTACATTGATTGCAACTCGCTAATACGTTTATTGCATGCACAGGTTTCTTCCATGGTTGCGACTCCTTTATAACCATGGCAACTTTTATAGATTCAAATACAGCATAAATTTACGTGTACGCGATGTCTACTCTATATATGTCACTTGAGTGTTCAAAGGAAACCTTTTTTTATTAAATGAATATTGAATTCACTTTCTTTGGCCCCGCACTCTGGTCAGATCAATACATGTCACATCCTGACACAGCTGTCTGTCGCACAACATTTAAAGGGAAATCACTCAGTCCCTGGGACTACACCACAAAACCATGACACACTGTTTTCATGCTAATGCAAATCATGGCAACATAACTCATACCAACATGGAGATGTATATTAGTCAAACATTGCTGAATGATTGTGATTGTCCAACATTACATTCTTCCTAAAATATTGTCACTTTCTCGAAACCCAACTAACATAGAATTACTACACGCATTCTTGATCGCAATAAAACTTTTTTAACGTATGTTTCACCTCTAAACTCGTGGCGTTTATGTACAAAAACGTCAATCTATCATATCGGTCGATGGTTTATATATCAATTATGCAAATACCGAATTTCCTAAGCTTAGGATGTAATAGCATGTGAGATGAGAATTGCCGTAATGCACGTATTATGGTATGGTCACAATTTACTGATAATGAGCATATCTTCAAATCACAGGAATTCATATTCCAAGATTCACGCACGTGACCTGCATGCAAGTGAGCTTTTGATATAATCGTATTTCCTAGTTTGAATATATATATAGTCCATAAATACGGTCTGACTGGCGCCTTCGCGGCGATAATAACATACCGTTAAATACAAGAAATCGATGGGATGGCCCCCTCATCCAAGTGTCAACATCTCTCGCGCATTCTTGTATATTATGACTAACCTCTATGCAAGATACTCACCGAACAACAAATATGCACGAACACATTAATCAACCCCTCACCCTGCCTCGAAAGACAAATGAATTAAAATTGTCTGATTGGAAGTGGAATGATAAAAATCTATAGTGATATCATACTATTGGAATGACGACGTGCGCAGCATACGATACATCCCAAATAAAATGTAACACAAAGCATTGCACTATGATCAACTAATATCTGTACATGCAAACCGTACTAGTCTCTGGATTCACTGACTGACTGGGTTGGTTCCTGTAGCAGTTAAAAAAATACATACAAATAATATATATATATCAGTGATTTTATTGACAGAATACCAGCGTGATGTGCGTGGTATAAAATAAGTTATAATGATGGATGTATGTTATTAAGCCATAGAAACATAATATCCAACCATTAAGCCATTATGTAGAATTCTCACAAACACTCACTACACATGGTACAAGATTGGTGACCGACGTTGGTAGTTTGTAAAAAAAATGCAACAAAATAACTCAATTCCATTTTTTGGTGATCGCTAATCAATCAATCAATCAATCAGTCAACCAATCACAGACACTTACATTTCAACTGTCACCAGCACATCTACTTTGGGCACCCTGAAAAGGGCGCATATATTAATTAGTGATCAGATTCTTTGATCTGACAAATACACTTTTTAAACGTGGTAAAACGGAACACACACAAACTATTTTGTGTACTACACGTCATTTTATCATGATATCGGCAGTTCTACACAGATTTTCCAACAAGTTATATACGGTATATTTCAGGATTATTTTTTTTTAAAAACAGACCATTTTCTTTAATTTCTAATAATACATACAATCATAAATGTGTGTTACGTGTATATACATTTTGTAAACCTTCAACATACGCGATTTTGTGTGAGGATGTGTGACAACTATTTTTTTAGACCCCCCTTGCGATGTCTTGATTTATTGGAAACTCCGCCCACCTATCAAAACATTGCAATACCATAAAATTTAATGCCACGCAGTCGAGAAAGTATTTGGAATCTACGTGTTGCCCCACTACAGTAACCATGACTCCTCTTTCTTCTATTTGACAGAGTATAAATCACTTTCTGGGGTAACGACGCTAAGACCACTTATCCCCAATGTTTACCGCAGAGTTTGTTTAAACTCACTGTACTGGAACGAATCAATCACAGTGAAAACACTGTTTGAGAATGTGGTCGAAGTGAGCATGCGCTGTAGATGTTTTTTTTTATAATGTAAACAATTCTAGTAATAACTGGTTCAGTGGGTATTTCTAAATTTCACTTATTTCACGTTTAGTAAGATACACCGAAATAAATACCGTTTTTTTTTAATATGAAAACATACAGCGACATGAGATTGTCGAGTATGACCAAGTTTTCGCGACACATCGACTACCTTTAAGTCGGGCTACTTTTTATTCTGTAATCAAACCATCACAAACACTTTTTACGTGCATTGCGCTGTAATCGCCTTAATTGGCATGGCTTGACACGTGATTGGATGGCTGATAACGTAATACATGCATGTGGGGCTTGTGCTTAAATATCGCATGCATCGTAGACTCCGCAATTCAGCAATACATTATTAATATCGATGCTGTGAGGTCCCAAACTAATGCAATCCATCCATCAATGTACAGTACGAAGCGCCATCTTGAGACAACTTCTTTCACTTATAATAGGCCAGTGATCACGAGATTAAAATCTCCAGCAATGACGTCAGACGCGATGTAATCACTCATGTCATTTCTTGATGTTTTCAAATACCGTATATTACTGGGGCAAATTTGCCAACAAAAACATTTAATCGCAAATTATAATCATGCATTATCTCAAATATTATCACAGAGTAATTTATTAGCCTGCCTAAACTATAATTTCTGAGAAGGTCCAGATGTCAGCATCACTGAAAGTATTATGGAATTGTTGTTATTATGTGCGTTGAGGATTGGTCAACCAATATCGCATGAAAACATGTTTATTGAGTTCGGTAAATGTAATTTTCAAGCTACACAGCAGTCAATACAGTACATGCTCAGTCGATTCTTACAATACGGTGCCTGTTATATCTATTGTTACTATACAGTACGTGTTGGGTCGATTGTTACTGTGCAGTACGTGTTGGGTCGATTGTTACTGTACAGTACGCGTTGGATTGATTGTTACTGTACAGTACGTGTTGGGTTGATTGTTACTGTACAGTACGTGTTGGATTGATTGTTACTATACAGTACGTGTTGGGTCGATTGTTACTGTACAGTACGTGTTGGGTCGATTGTTACTGTGCAGTACGTGTTGGGTCGATTGTTACTGTACAGTACGCGTTGGATTGATTGTTACTGTACAGTACGTGTTGGGTCGATTGTTACTGTACAGTACGTGTTGGGTTGATTATTACTGTACAGTACGTGTTGGGTTGATTGTTACTATACAGTACGTGTTGGGTCGATTGTTACTGTGCAGTACGTGTTGGGTCGATTGTTACTGTGCAGTACGTGTTGGGTCGATTGTTACTGTACAGTACGCGTTGGATTGATTGTTACTGTACAGTACGTGTTGGGTCGATTGTTACTGTGCAGTACGTGTTGGGTCGATTGTTACTGTACAGTACGCGTTGGATTGATTGTTACTGTACAGTACGTGTTGGATTGATTGTTACTGTACAGTACGTGTTGGATTGATTGTTACTATACAGTACGTGTTGGGTCGATTGTTACTGTACAGTACGTGTTGGATTGATTGTTACTGTACAGTACGTGTTGGATTGATTGTTACTGTACAGTACATGTTGGATTGATAATTACTGTACAGTACGTGTTGGGTTTATTGTTAGTGTGCAGTACGTGTTGGGTTGATAATTACTGTACAGTACGTGTTGGGTTGATTATTACTGTACAGTACGTGTTGGATTGATTGTTACTGTACAGTACGTGTTGGGTTGATTGTTACTGTACAGTACGTGTTGGATTGATTGTTACTGTACAGTACGTGTTGGGTTGATTATTACTGTACAGTACGTGTTGGATTGATTATTACTGTACAGTACGTGTTGGATTGATTGTTACTATACAGTACGTGTTGGGTTGATTATTACTATACAGTACGTGTTGGGTTGATTGTTACTGTACAGTATGTGTTGGATTGATTGTTACTATACAGTACGTGTTGGATTGATTGTTACTGTACAGTACGTGTTGGATTGATTATTACTGTACAGTACGTGTTGGGTTGATTATTACTGTACAGTACGTGTTGCGTCGATTATTACTGTACAGTACGTGTTGGGTTTATTGTTTCTGTACAGTACGTGTTGGATTGATTGTTACTATACAGTACGTGCTGGGTCGATTGTTACTGTACAGTACGTATTGGATTGATTGTTACTATACAGTACGTGTTGGGTCGATTATTACTGTACAGTACGTGTTGGGTTTATTGTTACTGTACAGTACGTGTTGGGTTGATTATTACTGTACAGTACGTGTTGGATTGATTGTTACTGTTCAGTACGTGTTGGATTGATTGTTACTGTACAGTACGTGTTGGGTTGATTATTACTGTACAGTACAGTACGTGTTGGGTTGATTATTACTGTACGGTACGTGTTGGATTGATTGTTACTGTACAGTACGTGTTGGATTGATTTTTACTATACAGTACGTGTTGGGTTGATTGTTACTGTACAGTACGTGTTGGATTGATTGTTACTGTACAGTACGTGTTGGGTTGATTATTACTGTACAGTACGTGTTGGATTGATTATTACTGTACAGTACGTGTTGGATTGATTGTTACTGTACAGTACGTGTTGGATTGATTGTTACTGTACAGTACGTGTTGGATTGATTGTTACTATAGAGTACGTGTTGGGTTGATTATTACTATACAGTACGTGTTGGGTTGATTGTTACTGTACAGTACGTGTTGGATTGATTGTTACTATACAGTACGTGTTGGATTGATTATTACTGTACAGTACGTGTTGGATTGATTATTACTGTACAGTACGTGTTGGATTGATTATTACTGTACAGTACGTGTTGGATTGATTGTTACTATACAGTACGTGTTGGGTTGATTATTACTGTACAGTACGTGTTGGATTGATTGTTACTGTTCAGTACGTGTTGGATTGATTGTTACTATACAGTACGTGTTGGGTTGATTATTACTGTACAGTACGTGTTGGGTTTATTGTTACTGTACAGTATCTCAAAGTCAAAGTATCGACCAACGCGCAGAGGAGGTTGGTGCGACGGCGTACTGTCTGAGTGCATCCTTTGAGGTATCCTCGTAATAACCTTATTATTATACATCTTTTCTTCCAAGGTTTGTTTTTATTATTAGAGGACGCTTACGCGCGTAATCATTCCATATTTGGAATTCGCATTTTCTAATATGGTAAGATGAAAATACGCTGTAACTTACGGCGTTATGGTGACAGATGTATAATAATATACTTTATGCCATACACCTTATTGTATATTTGATGTTATATAACTAAAATATGCATTTATATTTTCTTATATCAGTGAGATCGATACTACATCAAAATTTGTTTTAAAAGTAGCTGTTAAGTCGATTTGAGTGCTGGGTATTATCTAGATTGAATAAGTGTCAATGGCGTGGATTAAACCACGCGTCTGTTTGGCACGTATTTATTTGCATTGTATACGCTAACCCCAATTGAATGGTGTCACACCTATACATCAGGCATCAGTAAAGATATCAACAACCAAAAGGATGAACGTCTCGTGCATCATGTTGCTAATCTCCAAGCCTATGCCGAAATGTTAGGTATGTCGTCACGAATAGTCACAACGAACCACCAACGACGTATGATCAACACTATGAATTTATTAAAATGTGACCAAGTCAATTAAGCGTTTGAATTATTCTTAATTTTTTAAGCGACATAAACATCATTAAATTGGTTTTATAGATATATAGATAGATAGAAAAACAAACAAAAAATAGACTAAACCAAGGCTTAGAAATAAAATGAAGCTATCTTTAGTGCACTTAAATTTCTCAAACGTTGATAACTATTTTCATCATAAATTGTTAATTCATCTTCAAATTTAGTACGAGCTTGTACAATCTGACAATTTTTACATGTGAGTAAAACATGAAATTCACCCCCAATAGCCTGTTCATTACATAGAAAACAAAACCTTTGCTCTGGAGGTGTTTTATTATATCTAAGTTTTTCAATTGACAATGAGTGAGAAGAAATGCGAAACTTAGTGAACTGACTCTGTGTTGCACATTTTTGATTTGTTCTAAATATGGTTCAAATTCAAAATTGTGTTTAAACTTGTGTTATAAGTACGTAGCCTATTCTTTTCTGGTTTAAATATCGTTGGCAACCAGACTTTATTATAGTAAATTTGTATGAATCTAGTGTTAGATTCATCACTAATTTTAGTTAATGTGAAAAATCTGTTAACAAATGCTGTCCAAGAATTACCATTTATTTTATTGTCAGTATGGAAAGCACAGTCTAGAAGATGATTATTTTTTAATGATTTTAGCCTTTCATAATATTTCAACATTTGTGAACTAATGTCAATTAAGAGTTGTTCAAAGTGTGTTTTGTCATTAAACAGATTTTGGATAAAACTGTCTTCAGTTATTTCGTTGTTTTAACAAGTTTGAAAGTAAAAGCCCCCCATATCTCAGATTCATATAATAAAATGGGTAGGATTGTACTGCGATATAACTGAATAGCATTTTTTGACGAAACTATATAATTGTGTAGATTAAGTGTTTGTTTTAATGCACCTATTGCACGCATTGCTTTTTTGACTAGATTATCGATAGCAATTGTACCACTACTAAAAGTGGTACCTAAATAGTTATAAGTAGAAACAACTTTTACCTGTTGGTCTCCCAGATAAAATTTGCCATCTATCTTTCTTCCCTTGTTATTAAAATAATAATTTTATTAATAGTAACTCCAAGTTTTTACTTAAAACAATAGTTTTTTAACAAATTAAGTCTTGTAGTCCTGTACTTGTGTGAAAAAATGACAATGTCATCTGCAAAAAGTAGGCAATTAATATTGATGCCATTAAGACTGACATGCTCAGGTTTTTTAAAACTGTCAGATAGGTCATTGATGTAGATGTTAAATAATAATGGGCTCAAGTTGCACCCTTGTTTAATACCACTAGATGATACAAATGGTTTGGTGCAACCCTGATCAGTCTTAAAGGCATACTTAGAATTTGAATACATTGATTAAATCAAATTAATTTATACAAACACAATCATATTTTATATATGAAATGATTCATGTAGTTATCACGATGATTTGGTCACGCTCTAAAAGTATTAGTTTAATGAATTACGCGAACTTTATGAATAGCTGGTTCATTACGCGAACTTTTTGAATAACTGGTTCATTACGCGAACTTTATGAATAACTGGTTCATTAATTCCCCAAATCATGGTTAACCGGTTAATGAACCTTGCAATAAGGAAACGGGAAAGTTGTTGAGTGAGAGAGAAAGCTAGCTGGGAGTGTTCGGGCTCATTGAACGAACAATCACTGTGCTGGACAGTAATTACCGGCACTCGCCATTTTCAATAACACAGTTACTGTGAATAAAAAGGCGATTGCATGAAATCTCCATCGACCTGAGCTACAAATTACATGCAGTGACTGATTGCTTGGCAGGACCTTTTATCCAATATACAACAGCCAATTACTGTCATTCATTCACGCGAAATTGTCACCAAAACACGGTAATTAAATCATTCTATATTAATCGAAGCAAAATGCAATGGTTTGCTGAGAATGACTGGTCTATGTGTGTTCAATGTGTACCCAGCTTTGTCGCGTCTCCAATGCGATATTTACAACAAAGACAAAACTCACGAATTCACTACATACTTAATCATCAAGTTTTGTGGCGACGACTTTCGGGTCCAGACTTAGTTGCCGAATTAAACAAGCATTCACCGGAAAAAATGACTTCAACTCGGATAATAAATCCACAGAGTAATATAACAGGCCCCGTGTCGAGCATAACGTAATCCATCTTTGAAGATCTAAAGATTCACATGAAAAATAAATCATAAATATAGGCAGAGTAACAATTCAGAATTTAATAGATTATTATTATTTTATATGTTATATTCTCTTATCTCATTTCGGTGAATTTAATAGGTGATTCCGACGATAACAGACAATGATCGCCATGCACCTTAATCTAACCCTATTTTTCACTGATGATCAACGTTTCTGTGTTTAGAAGATGCGTTTACTTTCATCCCTGGTGTACGGTTGGCATGGAAACAATAGACAGGCAACTCCCATCTAAGATAAGTGTTATCTTTACTGCTTGCATTTCTTCGGAGTGATCTAGTTGGATACCCTTCCCGGAGGGGACTATTTCATCCATACAACGCGGAATAAGAATGTTTTGATGAATGACGAACTGGCTAACCAGGAATCTATACTGGCATCGACACCATGCATTAAAACACACTTGAGAGGACGACGAATGTCCGGATCTGTGTTGTCCTGTCGTTTATGTGTCTAGTGACGTCAATAGCCTTGATTTACATATCTGTAAGATAGTTAGGGTCAATCTACGGCTGATAAGAAAGGTCACATTTATTGATTGGAAATATGTGTTGTATGTTTCAAATGCACTTTGTTGCTAACAAAACAGGGTATCTACTGAAGCACGACACATTGTGCATATTGTTTACATTTAGCAGTCGGTTTTGTCACCCTCTTACTTTTGTTATAGTGAAATGATATTATATGTTAATATTTAATTATATTAACTGGCGGTACATGCATTTTTCAATGTAGTATATTCTGTAATCATTGAGGCGTATTATATTATAATTGTGGTATATTCTGTTATCAATTGGGATGTATTGTGTGATAATTGAAATGAATTATATTATCAGTGTGGTATATTCTGTTATCAATTGGAATGTATTGTGTGATAATTGAAATGAATTATATTATCAGTGTGGTATATTCTGTTATCAATTGGAATGTATTGTGTGATAATTGAAATGAATTATATTATCAGTGTGGTATATTCTGTTATCAATTGGGATGCATTGTGTGATAATTAAAATGAATTATATTATAATTGTGGTATATTTTGTTATCAATTGGGATGTATTGTGTCATAATTGAAATAAATTATATTATAATTGTGGTATATTCTGTTATCAATTGGAATGTATTGTGTGATAATTGAACTGAATTATATTATAATTGTGGTATATTCTGTTATCAATTGGGATGTATTTTGTGATAATTGAAATGAATTACATTATAATTATGGTATATTATGTTATCAATTGGGATGTATTGTGTGATAATTAAAATGAATTATATTATCAGTGTGGTATATCTTGTTATCAATTGGGATGTATTGTGTGATAATTGAAATGAATTATATTATCAGTGTGGTATATCCTGTTATCAATTAGGATGTATTGTGTGATAATTGAAATGAATTATATTATAATTGTGGTATATTCTGTTATCAATTTGGATGTATTGTGCGATATTTGAAATGAATTATATTATAATTGTGGTATATTCTGTTATCAATTGGGATGTATTGTGTGATAATTGAATTGAATTACATTATAATTGTGGTATATCCTGTTATCAATTGGGTTGTATTGTGTGATAATTGAAATAAATGATATTATAATTGTGGTATACCCTGTTATAATTGTGGTATATTCTGTTATCAATTGGGATGTATTGTGTGATAATTGAAATAAATTCTATTATAATTGTGGTATATTCTGTTATCAATTGGGATGTATCGTGTGATAATTGAAATAAATTCTATTATAATTGTGGTATATTCTGTTATCAATTGGGATGTATTGTGTGATAATTGAAATAAATTATATTATAATTGTGGTATATTCTGTTATCAATTGGGATGTATTGTGTGATAATTGAAATAAATTATATTATAATTGTGGTATATTCTGTTATCAATTGGAATGTATTGTGTGATAATTGAAATAAATGATATTATAATTGTGGTATATTCTGTTATCAATTGGGATGTATTGTGTGATAATTGAATTGAATTACATTATAATTGTGGTATATCCTGTTATCAATTGGGTTGTATTGTGTGATAATTGAAATAAATGATATTATAATTGTGGTATACCCTGTTATAATTGTGGTATATTCTGTTATCAATTGGGATGTATTGTGTGATAATTGAAATAAATTCTATTATAATTGTGGTATATTCTGTTATCAATTGGGATGTATCGTGTGATAATTGAAATAAATTCTATTATAATTGTGGTATATTCTGTTATCAATTGGGATGTATTGTGTGATAATTGAAATAAATTATATTATAATTGTGGTATATTCTGTTATCAATTGGGATGTATTGTGTGATAATTGAAATAAATTATATTATAATTGTGGTATATTCTGTTATCAATTGGAATGTATTGTGTGATAATTGAAATAAATTCTATTATAATTGTGGTATATTCTGTTAGCAATTGGGATGCATCGTGTGATAATTGAAATAAATTCTATTATAATTGTGGTATACCCTGTTATCAATTGGGATGTATTGTGTGATAATTGAAATAAATTCTATTATAATTGTGGTATATTCTGTTATCAATTGGGATGTATTGTGTGATAATTGAAATAAATTCTATTTTAATTGTGGTATATTCAGTTATCAATTGGGATGTATTGTGTGATAATTGAAATAAATTCTATTATAATTGTGGTATACCCTGTTATCAATTGGGATGTATTGTGTGATAATTGAAATAAATTCTATTATAATTGTGGTATATTCTGTTATTAATTGGGATGTATTGTGTGATAATTGAAATAAATTATATTATAATTGTGGTATATTCTGTTATCAATTGGAATGTATTGTGTGATAATTGAAATAAATGATATTATAATTGTGGTATATTCTGTTATCAATTGGGATGTATTGTGTGATAATTGAAATAAATTCTATTATAATTGTGGTATATTCTGTTAGCAATTGGGATGTATTTTGTGATAATTGAAATGAATTACATTATAATTATGGTATATTATGTTATCAATTGGGATGTATTGTGTGATAATTAAAATGAATTATATTATCAGTGTGGTATATCTTGTTATCAATTGGGATGTATTGTGTGATAATTGAAATGAATTATATTATCAGTGTGGTATATCCTGTTATCAATTAGGATGTATTGTGTGATAATTGAAATGAATTATATTATAATTGTGGTATATTCTGTTATCAATTTGGATGTATTGTGCGATATTTGAAATGAATTATATTATAATTGTGGTATATTCTGTTATCAATTGGGATGTATTGTGTGATAATTGAAATGAATTACATTATAACTGTGGTATATCCTGTTATCAATTGGGTTGTATTGTGTGATAATTGAAATAAATGATATTATAATTGTGGTATACCCTGTTATAATTGTGGTATATTCTGTTATCAATTGGGATGTATTGTGTGATAATTGAAATAAATTCTATTATAATTGTGGTATATTCTGTTATCAATTGGGATGTATCGTGTGATAATTGAAATAAATTCTATTATAATTGTGGTATATTCTGTTATCAATTGGGATGTATTGTGTGATAATTGAAATAAATTATATTATAATTGTGGTATATTCTGTTATCAATTGGGATGTATTGTGTGATAATTGAAATAAATTATATTATAATTGTGGTATATTCTGTTATCAATTGGAATGTATTGTGTGATAATTGAAATAAATGATATTATAATTGTGGTATATTCTGTTATCAATTGGGATGTATTGTGTGATAATTGAAATAAATTCTATTATAATTGTGGTATATTCTGTTAGCAATTGGGATGCATCGTGTGATAATTGAAATAAATTCTATTATAATTGTGGTATACCCTGTTATCAATTGGGATGTATTGTGTGATAATTGAAATAAATTCTATTATAATTGTGGTATATTCTGTTATCAATTGGGATGTATTGTGTGATAATTGAAATAAATTCTATTTTAATTGTGGTATATTCTGTTATCAATTGGGATGTATTGTGTGATAATTGAAATAAATTCTATTATAATTGTGGTATACCCTGTTATCAATTGGGATGTATTGTGTGATAATTGAAATAAATTCTATTATAATTGTGGTATATTCTGTTATTAATTGGGATGTATTGTGTGATAATTGAAATAAATTATATTATAATTGTGGTATATTCTGTTATCAATTGGAATGTATTGTGTGATAATTGAAATAAATGATATTATAATTGTGGTATATTCTGTTATCAATTGGGATGTATTGTGTGATAATTGAAATAAATTCTATTATAATTGTGGTATATTCTGTTAGCAATTGGGATGTATCGTGTGATAATTGAAATAAATTCTATTATAATTGTGGTATACCCTGTTATAATTGTGGTATATTCTGTTATCAATTGGAATGTATTGTGTGATAATTGAAATAAATGATATTATAATTGTGGTATATTCTGTTATCAATTGGAATGTATTGTGTGATAATTGAACTGAATTATATTATAATTGTGGTATATTCTGTTATCAATTGGGATGTATTTTGTGATAATTGAAATGAATTATATTATCAGTGTGGTATATTCTGTTATCAATTGGGATGCATTGTGTGATAACTAAAATGAATTATATTATAATTGTGGTATATTTTGTTATCAATTGGGATGTATTGTGTCATAATTGAAATAAATTATATTATAATTGTGGTATATTCTGTTATCAATTGGGATGTATTGTGTCATAATTGAAATAAATTATATTATAATTGTGGTATATTCTGTTATCAATTGGAATGTATTGTGTGATAATTGAACTGAATTATATTATAATTGTGGTATATTTTGTTATCAATTGGGATGTATTGTGTGATAACTAAAATGAATTATATTATAATTGTGGTATATTTTGTTATCAATTGGGATGTATTGTGTCATAATTGAAATAAATTATATTATAATTGTGGTATATTCTGTTATCAATTGGGATGTATTGTGTCATAATTGAAATAAATTATATTATAATTGTGGTATATTCTGTTATCAATTGGAATGTATTGTGTGATAATTGAACTGAATTATATTATAATTGTGGTATATTCTGTTATCAATTGGGATGTATTTTGTGATAATTGAAATGAATTACATTATAATTATGGTATATTATGTTATCAATTGGGATGTATTGTGTGATAATTAAAATGAATTATATTATCAGTGTGGTATATCTTGTTATCAATTGGGATGTATTGTGTGATAATTGAAATGAATTATATTATCAGTGTGGTATATCCTGTTATCAATTAGGATGTATTGTGTGATAATTGAAATGAATTATATTATAATTGTGGTATATTCTGTTATCAATTTGGATGTATTGTGCGATATTTGAAATGAATTATATTATAATTGTGGTATATTCTGTTATCAATTGGGATGTATTGTGTGATAATTGAAATGAATTACATTATAATTGTGGTATATCCTGTTATCAATTGGGTTGTATTGTGTGATAATTGAAATAAATGATATTATAATTGTGGTATACCCTGTTATAATTGTGGTATATTCTGTTATCAATTGGGATGTATTGTGTGATAATTGAAATAAATTCTATTATAATTGTGGTATATTCTGTTATCAATTGGGATGTATCGTGTGATAATTGAAATAAATTCTATTATAATTGTGGTATATTCTGTTATCAATTGGGATGTATTGTGTGATAATTGAAATAAATTATATTATAATTGTGGTATATTCTGTTATCAATTGGGATGTATTGTGTGATAATTGAAATAAATTATATTATAATTGTGGTATATTCTGTTATCAATTGGAATGTATTGTGTGATAATTGAAATAAATGATATTATAATTGTGGTATATTCTGTTATCAATTGGGATGTATTGTGTGATAATTGAAATAAATGATATTATAATTGTGGTATATTCTGTTAGCAATTGGGATGCATCGTGTGATAATTGAAATAAATTCTATTATAATTGTGGTATACCCTGTTATCAATTGGGATGTATTGTGTGATAATTGAAATAAATTCTATTATAATTGTGGTATATTCTGTTATCAATTGGGATGTATTGTGTGATAATTGAAATAAATTCTATTTTAATTGTGGTATATTCTGTTATCAATTGGGATGTATTGTGTGATAATTGAAATAAATTCTATTATAATTGTGGTATACCCTGTTATCAATTGGGATGTATTGTGTGATAATTGAAATAAATTCTATTATAATTGTGGTATATTCTGTTATTAATTGGGATGTATTGTGTGATAATTGAAATAAATTATATTATAATTGTGGTATATTCTGTTATCAATTGGAATGTATTGTGTGATAATTGAAATAAATGATATTATAATTGTGGTATATTCTGTTATCAATTGGGATGTATTGTGTGATAATTGAAATAAATTCTATTATAATTGTGGTATATTCTGTTAGCAATTGGGATGTATCGTGTGATAATTGAAATAAATTCTATTATAATTGTGGTATACCCTGTTAGCAATTGGAATGTATTGTGTGATAATTGAAATAAATGATATTATAATTGTGGTATATTCTGTTATCAATTGGGATGTATTGTGTGATAATTGAAATAAATTCTATTATAATTGTGGTATATTCTGTTAGCAATTGGGATGTATCGTGTGATAATTGAAATAAATTCTATTATAATTGTGGTATACCCTGTTATAATTGTGGTATATTCTGTTATCAATTGGAATGTATTGTGTGATAATTGAAATAAATGATATTATAATTGTGGTTTATCAATGTGGTATATTTTGGGATGTAATATGTAATCAGTTCAGTCTATTGTATATGCGCGTTTCGTATTTTGTGAAAACCAAAAAATTCTACTCAAAAAGACAAGAAGAAAGAGTTTGTGCAGCGGAAGACATTTTTGTTATTGAAGTTTCACCTGATCACATCAAATGCGCAGAGACGTCCGTATAGTATGAGAAGAAAGTGTATCTTCTTGGTGGTTCTCTAAAAGAAGCCCGTATTTTATAAAATAAGATAATAAGAAAATAAGTGGAAATAGGTTGTTTTGGTCCCGTAGAACACTCATATGTCCCTGCCTATATCAGCCAAATACAGAATACGGTTCATTTTTTTCAAACTGACTAGTATTACATAAACCGGTATTTGTATTGACTGACTGACTGACTGACTGACTGACTGACTTGGTACTTTATATAATAATGAAACAGACACGCCTAGTTGATATGTAAATTTAACTAATTAATATGCACGGATTTATGCCATAGACAGATCTGCAAAATTATGTAGTTTGGTCTGAATTTGGTGAATAGCTCGTGAAAAGAGATGTGGTAACAGACAAACGGATATACACCTTACCTCCAAGTACAAAAACACTACACACACACAGGAAATCACGCAAATCCTTCCCATTCAAATAAACTTTCTTACAACACGTACTACCAGGTGTACTAGTTGAAATATATGTTTGACAACGCTACCAAATACAGAGATTGTATTCAAGTTGTTTTTGTTGAACATGAAATCTAATCTGTCACACCAACGGCAATTGTATACGTCACTAAATCCCATAATGCTTTGTTGTGTGGACAATGTACGTCACATCCCACCGATTGTTAGCCCGAAGACACCGATAAATATCGATAACCTTGGCAATAAATCGAAGCTATCGTTTTAGATAAAATACAATTTAGTGTATTGTGCACTAGCTTTGATATGAGGTAATCGTAATGTCGCCATAGTAACCGAATGGCTGCAGTTATACAATAGGTATTCCAGGCTATGGTGGAGGTAACACAACGAAAACAAAGTAGCGAACAATTAACGGGGATTATATCAATGTAGCCAGAAGCTAATTGTTTAAACACAAATTTTGTGACTTTTCGATGCCTTCGTGTGTGCACTTTTTTTAAAGTATTATGCGAAATATAGTGTGACCCAAATTTCAATACGTGAATTGAAATGACCCATCTTTAACTGTAACATCGCCATGGCAACCGCAGAAAATCTTGCTAATTACAAGTTTGGGGGTTATGTGCGACTTGTCACCACTAACGCGGGAACACGACTGAATCACGAAGACGAAACTACTCCGAATATTCATGAGTGTAATTAGGCACAGGTAACTTTGATACTGTAATTATAGGGTTATTTGTGTCGGGAAATTATATTATTTCTCGGTAGACTTATTACTACGCCCCAGTGCACAATGTGAGGCAGAAGCAATTGATTGGAAACACACTCTGAGCTAAAAAACATTTCTTCATTAATTATTCAATTCAATAGAAATTGATATGTCAGATATGAATAAAATATTCTACGATATGAAATTACAAATTAACAGATGTTGTAGTAGTAATAATGTATGAACAAGTGTGTGACGTAATTGAAACAAAATTGTTAATGGAATCTTACCATCAGTTATTTCACGTAATGAACCATATACGGTATCGCTTACTGGCCTCTCGTCCGGGTTAGCCAGAATCATCGAATTCACCAAATTTCGTAGTCTCTCATCGGCGCTAACGTCGTAATCTAAGGTGCGTGAGGCACCGTGTTTAGATGCCAATGTTCGGCCAATATACCTGGGCTTAGAGTCATCGTAGCTGTACATGGCTACAATAGTGGCGTGTTTGTCGCTGTAGTCGTTCACCTCCCGCTCCAATAAAGCTAAGTACAGCACCCCTAGCGAAAACACGTCCATTTTCATACTGTATATTTTGCTGTAAATTTCAGGAGCAGCGAATGCCTCCGTGTTTTCTACAGATGATATGTATTTCATGAACTCGTCGGGAGAATCCTCGCCTCCATGTAAAATTAGCTTGCTATCGGGGGTAACGGAAACAGCGAAACCAGTAACTTTAACTAGGTCCCGACCGTTTAGCTGTTTTTTAATCAATATATTGTGGGGTCGGAGATCACGGTGGAGTATTTCATTGTGGTGTAGAAATGACACAGCGTCCGCTAATTGCAACATTATTTGTAGGTTTTCCTGGTAGTTGAATTGACGAGCCAACATGTATTTGTTTAGGTTGCCACCATCGCAATACTCCATCACGATATACGCATAGTTTTCGTCAGCGTATCCATCGATGCATTCTACTACGTGGGCATGGTGTCTTGTCAGAGCAAACGCTTTCGATTCTCTGATAGCGCTGTCGTAACCTGCCCTCTCCCTGTGCCACTGGATCTTCTTCATGGCCATTTCGGTACCACGGCTATCTTTCACCAAGTATACGGTACCAAACACACCATTACCAAGCGGTTGAACTACCTCATACTTGGCTGACATCAACTCTGTAACGACCTTGTAAAGCGCACTCGACGACATATTGTCGGAATTCCCTTTCACTGTTAAATTACACAGAATAACGCCACGTTTCTTTGTCGTCCCGGTAGGCTACGTCAATGTAGAAACAAACATAGCACGCAAGGCCTGCATAGCGTACGACACAACACAAACCACGGCACTGTATTAGAAAGTGGAGACCAAGTTGACGGTATCTGTGCTCGCAATTCCTGCCAACGACAACGATAATTCCACGCACGTGTTAATGCCGTCAACCTTCTGAAAGATGGAATCAGCTCCGCCCGTGACGGTCGGTGTGTATCGACGATGTGACAAGTCTCAGCTGAACCACCTGAGTTCAAAGGAATGTAATTAAACTCAACAATTCAAAGGAAGAAACAGCAATGTGACAGCATAGAGCACACACTATCGACTCTTAAATATATTATTAAATTTTAACGATTTCGTGGCTTTACAATTTCTTATCCACTATCGTGAATGCACGCGTTTCATTGCTCAACAATAGCTATTGTTGTCTCCACAACTGACAATCTTTTGTTATACGAGAAACTCAAAATACAACGACAGGACGGTTATATAAATATTCACAAAACGATTCTAACACTAGTGACTAACTGGCACCCTGAATACTTGGTTTGCAACTTCTCTGCTCAACGGTACCTTATATATACTATCTAGTTAAAGCATGGTGTATCTAAGAACATTACCTGTGGTTGGTGTAAAACCTGGAGTCATGTAAACACTGCGGCTTCCATGGTTGCAGAGTAAGCAATACATTCTCTGGTGTACCAATATAAAGAAAGGTTATAAGCTAGCTGACCCATGAGGGCGGCATTGTTGCAACAAATACAATTACACGCTCATTAGAGTTCAACGCAGTGAAATAAGGGTACTACTGAATCAGGGTAACCATGATCAAATGTAGTAACGTGATAATTTATTTTAAGGTCAATATAATTAAAGATATTTCGTTAATGCTAAATTCTAATTCAGCGAATGTCTGAAATGGCCGTTAAATATGTTATATGTATATACTTTTCAGTTTCCCCTGATTTATCTTTCTATGAAATGTGCCATGCGTTCAATTATCAGTTATAACCGTCAAATCCGAATTATTTATTTACTTGTTATTTAAATCGTCTAACGATCACCAGCTCGATGGCAAATAATCATCATAGAATGCCAAATGGCAACATACGGACACTGTAAAAACAAAAGTTCTTCAGTTTTTGTCGAATGGAGGTGTAGTAGGGATGAATAAAGATTGGCGTTATTAATGTCTACATAAGTTCGGACACTATTAGTCTGATAACCAGAACCAAATTTTGCAAATCCAAAATGGTAGTTGGGTATACGTAGATGATGAATCCGAGCGGTGCATGCTGGTACCCTTCAGCATTTTTAAATAACGCCATTAACCATGCCCGCAGCAAAGAAGCAGGAAAAACCACAATATATACTTTGTATATATTTTCACATCATTAATAAATACTGTATAGTGTCAGTCATCCAATATCATGAGAATGACGTCATTGTAATGCTTTTTTTTTTATAATCGCATGACTAAAACAGATGACATTTGGAAACACGTATGCGTGTGTTGCAATAGAAAATTAAGACAAAAACGAGGGCGCTCAGATTTATAGATTTCAAAGAAGCCGTTATAATTAACAAAGAATGGCAAACAATTGCTACAATAAATACAGTTTTACAGATACATTTAGAACTTTTAAATTTCTCCTTATTGCCTTACACTACAGATATTAGCAATAATAAAAAAAAAAAAAAAACGAGGGTCACGGACCATGCGTTGAGAAATCGTACGGGTATTACTTAGTTAATAATAGGCTGTATAGGAAAATAAATAAATTCCGACTCCTTCAAATATATATTATTGTTATACTCCTCAAATTCATCTATCAGGAGACTCTACAATTTATTCGTTCTAGCATAAACTTAAAATCGATAGGCGCATTTATCGAGATCTATGCTCAATAATCATGACCTGCTCATTACCATTAACATACTTGAAGGTAATTACCATAAGGATTTGTTTAGGGCTGTACCCTGTCTAAATGTGAGCAACTATTTTTACAGTGCCGGCGGCGGTACGGGTGGGTTTTGGTCGCCCCCAAATCAAACGTGGGTCAGTAAGTTTTCCCTGGAAATGTCATTAAACTCAGCTATGTATGTCAGCATAATTTGCCCCTCAAAATGCAGGAAATGGCGTTTCAGAGGGTGTAGATTTCAAAATCTTTCCGAGGAGCATGCCCTGGACCCCCGTAGTAAGGTCGCGTGGGATGGTTAGCAGATCTCGCCTATGCACAATGTCGTGCCGCCTCTGCATTACAACCCTAAAATTCAAAACATGACAAGCTCGCCGTGATTTATGATTTGGTTCAGTCACCTAATATGTCCCGAATTTCTCACTAACTGCTCGACCAATTGATCTCAACTTTAGTTTGTACCAATATTGTATAGCAATATATTAATACTGATAAGCTTATTCGCATTGGTCTACATTTTTATTGAATACCCTAGTGCGCCTACTTGCCATCCATTTACACACCTCAAAAAATTGAAGACCATTTAAAATTGAAAATTCAAATAACAAATTCAGTCATACTCAAACCTTCAAACGTGAATTTCGTCAAGGCTGCTCCGTATTTCGAGTGATTACGGTTCATGTTATTAGTATATTATTATTTGTTTTGGAAAGTCACAAATATTTTGATAATAAAAACAAATGTTTTCAGACCATTTTTTCGAAACAAGTAGCTTTAGTACATTTGGTAATTAAGGATTACTTAGGTATTAGTTATATGCGCACCTTTGGTGAAACCCACTATCAGGGTTACTAAGGTATTAGTTATATGTGCACCTTTGGTGAAGCCCACTATCAGGGTTACTAAGGTATTAGTTATATTTGCACCTTTAGTGAAACCCACTATCAGGGTTACTAAGGTATTAGTTATATGTGCACCTTTGGTGAAACCCACTATCAGGGTTACTGAAGTATTAGTTATATGTGCACCTTTAGTGAAACCCACTATCAGGGTTACTAAGGTATTAGTTATATGTGCACCTTTGGTGAAGCCCACTATCAGGGTTACTAAGGTATTAGTTATATTTGCACCTTTAGTGAAACCCACTATCAGGGTTACTAAGGTATTAGTTATATGTGCACCTTTGGTGAAACCCACTATCAGGGTTACTGAAGTATTAGTTATATGTGCACCTTTGGTGAAACCCACTATCAGGGTTACTAAAGTATTAGTTATATGTGCACCTTTAGTGAAACCCACTATCAGGGTTACTAAGGTATTAGTTATATGTGCACCTTTGGTGAAGCCCACTATCAGGGTTACTGAAGTATTAGTTATATGTGCACCTTTGGTGAAACCCACTATCAGGGTTACTAAAGTATTAGTTATATGTGCACCTTTAGTGAAACCCACTATCAGGGTAACTAAGGTATTAGTTATATATGCACCTTTGGTGAAACCCACTATCAGGGTAACTAAGGTATTAGTTATATGTGCACCTTTGGTGAAACCCACTATCAGGGTTACTAAGGTATTAGTTATATGTGCACCTTTGGTGAAACCCACTATCAGGGTAACTAAGGTATTAGTTATATATGCACCTTTGGTGAAACCCACTATCAGGGTAACTAAGGTATTAGTTATATGTGCACCTTTGGTGAAACCCACTATCAGGGTTACTAAGGTATTAGTTATATGTGCACCTTTAGTGAAACCCACTATCAGGGTAACTAAGGTACTAGTTATATGTGCACCTTTGGTGAAACCCACTATCAGGGTTACTAAGGTATTAGTTATATGTGCACCTTTGGTGAAGCCCACTATCAGGGTTACTAAGGTATTAGTTATATGTGCACCTTTGGTGAAACCCACTATCAGGGTTACTGAGGTATTAGTTATATGTGCACCTTTGGTGAAACCCACTACCAGGGTAACTAAAGTATTAGTTATATGTGCACCTTTAGTGAAACCCACTATCAGGGTTACTAAGGTATTAGTTATATGTGTACCTTTAGTGAAACCCACTATCAGGGTTACTAAGGTATGTATTAGTTATATGTGCACCTTTAGTGAAACCCACTATCAGGGTTACTAAGGTATTAGTTATATTTGCACCTTTAGTGAAACCCACTATCAGGGTTACTTAGGTATTAGTTATATGTGCACCTTTAGTGAAAACCACTATCAGGGTTACTAAAGTATTAGTTATATGTGCACCTTTAGTGAAACCCACTATCAGGGTTACTAAGGTATTAGTTATATGTGTACGTTTAGTGAAACCCACTATCAGGGTTACTAAGGTATGTATTAGTTATATGTGCACCTTTAGTGAAACCCACTATCAGGGTTACTAAGGTATTAGTTATATGTGCACCTTTAGTGAAACCCACTATCAGGGTTACTAAGGTATTAGTTATATTTGCACCTTTAGTGAAACCCACTATCAGGGTTACTTAGGTATTAGTTATATGTGCACCTTTGGTGAAACCCACTATCAGGGTTACTGAGGTATTAGTTATATGTGCACCTTTGGTGAAACCTACTATCAGGGTAACTAAAGTATTAGTTATATGTGCACCTTTGGTGAAACCCACTATCAGGGTTACTAAGGTATTAGTTATATTTGCACCTTTGGTGAAACCCACTATCAGGGTTACTAAGGTATTAGTTATATGTGCACCTTTGGTGAAACCCACTATCAGGGTTACTAAGGTATTAGTTATATGTGCACCTTTGGTGAAACCCACTATCAGGGTTACTAAGGTATTAGTTATATGTGCACCTTTGGTGAAACCCACTATCAGGGTTACTAAGGTATTAGTTATATGTGCACCTTTGGTGAAACCCACTATCAGGGTTACTAAGGTATTAGTTATATGTGCATCTTTGGTGAAACCCACTATCAGGGTTACTAAGGTATTAGTTATATGTGCACCTTTGGTGAAACCCACTACCAGGGTAACTAAGGAATTAGTTATAAGTGCACCTTTGGTGAAACCCACTATCAGGGTTACTAAAGTATTAGTTATATGTGCACCTTTGGTGAAACCCACTATCAGGGTTACTAAGGTATTAGTTATATGTGCACCTTTGGTGAAACCCACTATCAGGGTTACTAAGGTATTAGTTATATGTGCACCTTTGGTGAAACCCACTATCAGGGTTACTAAGGTATTAGTTATATGTGCATCTTTGGTGAAACCCACTATCAGGGTTACTAAGGTATTAGTTATATGTGCACCTTTGGTGAAACCCACTATCAGGGTTACTAAGGTATTAGTTATATGTGCACCTTTGGTGAAACCCACTATCAGGGTTACTAAGGTATTGGTTATATGTGCACCTTTGGTGAAACCCACTATCAGGGTTACTAAGGTATTAGTTATATGTGCACCTTCAGTGAAACCCACTATCAGGGTTACTAAGGTATTAGTTATATGTGTACCTTTAGTGAAACCCACTATCAGGGTTACTAAGGTATTAGTTATATGTGCACCTTTGGTGAAACCCACTATCAGGGTTACTAAGGTATTAGTTATATGTGCACCTTTGGTGAAACCCACTATCAGGGTTACTAAGGTATTAGTTATATGTGCACCTTTGGTGAAACCCACTATCAGGGTAACTAAGGTATTAGTTATATGTGCACCTTTGGTGAAACCCACTATCAGGGTTACTAAGGTATTAGTTATATGTGCACCTTTGGTAAAACCTACTATCAGGGTAACTAAGGTATTAGTTATATGTGCACCTTTGGTGAAACCCACTATCAGGCTTACTAAAGTATAAGTTATATGTGCACCTTTGGTGAAACCCACTATCAGGCTTACTAAAGTATTAGTTATATTTGCACCTTTAGTGAAACCCACTATCAGGGTTACTAAGGTATTAGTTATATGTGCACCTTTGGTAAAACCTACTATCAGGGTAACTAAGGTATTAGTTATATGTGCACCTTTGGTGAAACCCACTATCAGGCTTACTAAAGTATTAGTTATATTTGCACCTTTAGTGAAACCCACTGTCAGGGTTACTAAGGTATTAGTTATATGTGCACCTTTGGTAAAACCTACTATCAGGGTAACTAAGGTATTAGTTATATGTGCACCTTTGGTGAAACCCACTATCAGGGTTTTTTAGCGATTGGATATATGATTACGTTGGATAAAATCCGCAACCGGGTGTGTTTAGGTAGCGCATATACGTGTGCCTTGAGCGAAACCCACGCTCAGGGTTACTTATGTGTTGGGTATATGTGTACCTTGACACCCGCAACCAGGATTACTTAGGTATTGGCTATGTGTATACCCGTGGTGAAACCCATGACTATGGTTGCTCATGTATTAGGTATATGTGTACTTTAGTAAAACTCATAATCTGGGTTGCTTAGGTTTTATATATATTGTGGGTGAAACTCAAAATACAGAATGAATGTTTGTCACCTGAATATTTTTTTTTTGTAAAGCTTGTTTTTATATTTTACATATATACCTGATGAAAAGTCTTAATAATAATAATAATAATAATAATAATAATGTTTATTTCCAAAGTACCATAGGCCGCCGGCCCTAAGTACACTCAAAGATACATCACTAGTATATGCGGTCACAGGTTACACATGGTAAAGATTAAACAAAAATTAAATACAATAGTTAGATATCATTAAGAATTGCTTCCTCTAACAACGTTTCTCTATTACGAAAAGAATAAAATAAATATTTAGCACAATTTCTAACAGTTTGTGGATTTTTGTTGGTCATTAGGTTAATGAACTGGTGTTGTAGGCGGGGCTGCTTAGTGTATATGTTTGGAATATAACGCTGTCTCAGCTCGTCGTAGGCGGGACAGAGAAGTAAAAAATGAAACTCATCTTCAACCCCACTACGACAAACTGGACAGATCCTGTTTGGTCTCGGTATGTTTAGGTGGCGTCCCTTTTCAATCATTAGACTATGTGATGATGTTCTGAATTTTAACATAGCAAGTCAAAAAGCTGTTTTCATTTCAATTACAAGATACGATTCTAGTTCCAGGTTACGTTTATATAGTTTATATGAACTTAATCTGTCAAATGAGTCTACAACACCACACCATTTTTGGAGATCTATGTCAAAACACCGCTGACGAAACAAGCCAAGAAACGCATTTTCATCGCCCGCACCCTAGTTGTACCACAACTCCCCAAATCCATAACTAAATAGTATTTCTTTTAATGACATAACCCAGCATGTTTTGTTTGAGTCAGCCAGTGTGCATTGAAAATTGTAACATTGATAAACGTAACGGTTTGGGTTCATTTTAAGTATTTTCAGCCAGTATTTAACCATTCTACCTAAACGAAGAGAATACATTGTGGGACGACCAAGTTCCCCTCTTACTGTTGCGTGAATTAATGGTGTATTACGAATGTGAAGCAAAATTTTACAAAATTTGATGTGTACATTTTCAACACTGGTCCAATTTTACATATAATAACCATTAGTGCATGGAGCGCTTTTGTTGCCTGATCTGCTAGATGTTGTTGGCATAATGACCAAGAACCATGTAGTGAGAATTGTATACCCAAATAAACGTAATACGGCACTACTTCAATTATTTTCCCATCGTATCGCCACTGCTCGTATCTTCGTAACGGTCCTCCATTTCTAAAAACTATTACATTGGTTTTGGTTAAATTAACTCTCAAATGATAATTATCACAATATGGTTTCAACTTATTAAGTAATCTTTGCAATCCAATTGCATTATAAGACATCAAAACTAAATCATCCGCAAAAAGAAGATAAAATAACTTAATTAAACCCACAGAACAACCAACACTATCACGTAAAAGCTTGTCTGCCTGAAGTTCTACGTGAAGGTCATTTATAAAAAAAGAGAACAGAAAGGGTGACAAAATACAACCTTGACGCACTCCAACCGGACAGTTAAAGAAGCCTGTCAGACCATCACTTGTCAAGACACATGATTTTACTTGTAAGTACATAGAGTTAAGAATGGAATACATTTTACCTCTAATACCTGCTTTACTAAGTTTGAAAAATAAAGCTACCCGATTTACTCGGTCGAATGCTTTTTCGAAGTCAATAAAAGCACAATAGAAACGTCCCCGTTTAGTTGCAAGATATTTTTTGTACCAATGTGTGAATAATAAATACGTTATCTATGGTGCTATAGCCTGCCCTGAAACCCGCTTGTTCTTCTCTAGTAAATTCAATAATTTCATCCCATTTATGTAGCCTATTGTATAAAATTCTATTGAAAATTTTACTTAATATTGGTAGTAATGTGATACCCCGATAATTACAAGCCTTATTCCTAGAACCATTTTTATGTATCGGGAATATAATACCCTCACACCATTGCTTAGGGAAAATGCTTGTATCGAAAATACTGTTAAAGATGCCATGTAATAATTGAATTAATTGAGGAGAGCAAAATTTGTAAAATTCAGGCGGTATGCCATCGCTGCCTGGTGATTTACCAAATTTCAACTGTTTTATACTAACCTCAATTTCAAGTTGGGAAATTGGACAATTAATAAAATCAGTAATTTGGTCCTCCTGTGAGTAGTTGAAATTACCATTCTGGACAGCAGATTGAATACTGCTCCACAAATTGTCGTGCTCAGTGTTTCTTTCCACATTAATAACTGGATTAAATAAAGAGTTGAAATAATCAAACCATTCAGTTGGCCTAATTGAGGGTGGTGTGGGCTGCTCTGCATTTCGGAAGAATCCCCAAAACTTTTTGCTATCATTGTCACGAGCGGCTTTTTCTAACTCGGATATTTGATTAATTTGATAGACCTTTTTCTTTTTTATAAGCATATCATTGTATTCTTTTTTGCTAGTACGATAATCAGTTAAAGAATCATGTGTTCTTGTACGACGAAATTGTCGTAGTTTTCTTTGTAAATCTAACTTAGCGTTATTACATTCAGTATCAAACCACCTAGCACAGTGAATGTTTACACCCTTGTTATTCTGGCGCATGCGTGGTCGAGTATTCATGAATAAATCTGATAGTTTAGAGAGAGCACCATTTATATCACCATTATCAGTGTCGAACTGAATGGTTTGGATCACATGATCAAAGTCACCTTTTATCCATTTCGCTTGAAATATTTTACATGTTTCCCGATTCACATAATATCTCCTAAATTGTGGCATGCTTTTATTATTAACCGCTACAGTTTGACGATTACCAATAAAATACCCATCTATGGTGCATTCTAATGGCATGTGGTCCGATTCAGTTCTACATCCAACATGCAAATCAGATATAGTGTTAAAAATATTTTGTGACGCTATTACATAATCGACCGTACTAGCCCCATTGTAAGTTATGCATGTGAAGTGCCCTATGGTGTCAGAAGGTCTACGTCCATTCACGATCCTAAGATCAGTGGTTTTGCATACACTCAATAACTTATCTCCATAATCATTGTTTTCTATATCACAGTTACTACGCACGCCAATATCAATATTAGCAATGTGTGAGTCACCAATAGGCACATGAGTAGAATTTTCATCTTCGATAAAGTCATTTAGTACCCCTGTCCGTGCATTAAAGTCTCCCATTAATAACACATTTGTTCCATAATAACGACTGGATAGATTTACTATATCAGATTCAATTTCTGCAAAAATAGTGTCGTTAGCATAGTGAGACCCAACAGGTGGTATGTACACAGCACCAAGGAGGAGGACGTTTTTATTTGGCACTTCTAACTTTAGCCAAAGAATATAATTTTTTGAGCATCGCATTTTCTCAACGAATTGCGAGAAGATGGTTTTAATAAAAACAATAATACCACCCGAGTGTCTCCCCTTATTACCGGATCGCTGTGCGTCAACATAATAAGTACAATAATTTTCTAAATTAAAGGTGCATGAATCTACAAAGGTTTCAGTTAGAGCAATAATATCAAATTGTTTTAAATATGCAATAAATTATATATCGTCCCATTTACCTTTCAAACCTCTAACGTTCCAAACAAGTAATTTCACTGTAATGTTGTCAATTTCATGAGGGCGTTGACCAGACTGCTACTTTGGTTGGCATATGATCACTTTATGTTGAGCGTCGTCGTATTCGTACAGTGTTCGTTTTCCACTCTGTTTCTTCACGGACAGTTTGTCGTAATTCACGTATGCCCTTATGTTAGGCTCATCATTCTTCAACGCTTTTCTGAACTCAAACAATTTTTTCCTTTTAAATCTCATCTCTTTTGAAGAGTCCTCATCAATATACATATTTGATCCTTGTAGCCGCGACGCGTTTTTTAGGATAATTTCTTTGTCCTTGTAGTTAGTACACATAGCGACGATAAGTTTTCCGCCATTGAACAACACGATGCACTCTTTGAAATTCCACATTTGAAGTAATTCCTAATTTGTCTTTAATTATGCTTTTCACGATGGTTTCAGACTCTTCCCACGATTCCGAACTTTTCTCCTGGTGGACCCCTTTAAATACTAGGTTATTTCGGCGAGATCTGTTACTCATGTCGTCATATTTACTATGTAGTTCTTTTAACTCCGATTTTAGTTCACGAATCCCGTTCAATACATCTGGACTGTATGAAAAGGAATGGCCCTCTAAATTGGTAGGATTTGATTTGCGTATTTCACTTTTGAAATCATCGATTTCTGTACGCATCTCGGCAACGTCATCTTCTAGATTATTCATGCGTTGTTCAATTAAATCAAACCTTTTGTGTATTGTCTGTGATTCTGTCAGAATCGCTGCTAGTTGTCGAGACAAAGAATTATTCATCTCAGAGATGTCATTTTTTGTAGCATACGTATGTGGTATTTGATCTGCTGAACACTCTGTATCGATCCCATTACCTTTCTGGCCTGTATGAGGTCCTGGATTACGTTCAACCTTACCGATAATTAACAGCTTGAATAGACATATTTGTACAGCAAGTGTCACTTGTCCTGCTATTGTTAAATATGCAAATGAGGTCGCTAAACATGCAAATGTCCACTCATTTTTGTCACCCTGGCGATTTCGACAAGAAAAACTCCCGATTCTGGTTCTATACACTTCTAAAGATACTCCCATTATTACTGAGATAGTGAGAAGTACAAACCTCGTTGGATAATTGCTATCGAAACTAGTGTTGAGGGATATAACGCTGAAAATACTTGTAATTCTCGGAGAGCGACTTCAGCAGGCTCCACTCTGTTCTGAAAAGTCTTATAACAAATATATTACCTGCTGTCACATCACACCGTGCCACGTCAGATCCATCATATCGCATATCACGGTTTATGAATATTCAAATCCAAGTATTATATATTACCGTATCGATGGCAAAGCTTAAATGTAGAGCGCCACCAAGTGGTATAAATGGCAATTTACAGTGTACGTACTACATTTTGACACCGTCAAGTTAATGAAAATTATTATTTAAATTATATGAATGAAATATTTTGCGATTTTTGCTTGAATCGTAGTCTCTGAAGATCGGTTATGAAATGGACTGAATGTAATTCAACAAACAGGGTGCATTGTGGGTATATAAACAAGATAATAGTCGTAGTCCTTTACGCTATTGTATGTGATGAAACATATTTAAATATGCAATATTGACGGATACATATTTTAATATAACTAATATACGTGCAAAAGATGAAGTATAAGTAGTATAAAGGACACATTAACAGAACTATATGTGAAAACGTTAATAGAATGGTGTCACAAAGATATATATGAGAAAGAGGTGAGACAGGTATAAGGGTGTCTTTACAGAGACTTACGGGAGGAGGTGTTGGGACAGGTAATAGAAGTAGGAGTGCATACACATTGATATATGTGCGAAAGCAGTGGGGAGGTAATAGGAGGAATGCATTTACAGAGACTTGTGCGGACAGTAGCCTGGCTAGACATCACGGCACGTTATCAGCCATCCCTCAAACACACAGACACACAGACACACACAAACCGATGCTTAATAACCATGGGTATCACGTGCAAAGATCGTGAAACCTGTCCACACCAATCCACGTCACATAGCGTAGCCAGAAACTTGCGAATCTGTGTAAAGGTTCTCCATTAATACGAAACGCGCATGCGCATCACTTGATCTGAATTTATATGCTAAATATTGGAGACAGACATTTTCGCTTATTTTCATTTCAATCCAACTTTTCTTGTCATAATTCTTCTTAATTTCCGGGTAATCTCTCTCAGTAAAGCACTGAGGTAGGCAGAGTAATATTTACCGATCACCTAAAGCCATGGGCATTTTTTACAGCCCACAGTAAGCTGACCTAATACTATAATTCCTAGAGAATTATCTTGTTACAATAAGTATTATGTGATGATCACATGTTTGGGTACCTGGTTACCTTCACTGTATGTACCATACTAATGTCGTAGGTGAATTGCCCTGTAGATGTATCAGCACGCCCTCCCACGTCGCCGGTACACAGACTGTTATGCCGAGAGACAGAGTATTCATGCAATGCACGTGTATCGATGTTGAAATGGACAACATACACATTGAAAGGTGTGGCGTATATATCCACAGTTGGGAATACATGCGACATCGCCTGTATTTTCAGAATCACCTTAATATAAACATTCTTTAAACAGACTTCATTTGTCAATATATGAGGACAGTGTGTCAGATTGAACATCTGTCATGCCGACTAAATTAAACATATATATAGTATTTGTTATTGACAGGCCAACCTGATACGAAGAAATGTCGTCAGATATATATAATATTGTTCTAGTGTCTGAGGACATTTTCCCACTCCTGTGTTGCATTTTGAAAAATTTTGAAGAGAAATATTGCTCGCCTGGAATTGCTTGCAGCAGGGAATCATGGGGCAGCACTACAAATTATTAAGTTAGTTGATAGATTTTCCGCAAGGCTGTCATTCAAGACCACGTTAAGCAAATTAAGGTAAAAATAAAACATAATCTTCAGAGTAATAATTTGATGATAGTGATAATCCGCAAGGCTGTCATTCAAGACCACGTTAAGCAAATTAAGGTAAAAATAAAACATAATCTTCAGAGTGATAATTTGTTATGTCGGCAATTGTAAACCCAATTAGCTATTTAATTCGATATCACTGCATGGATTACCTTAAACTGGTATAATTACACATTTGCTTATTATATACAAGGCAATTATAAGTAAATTTGAAACCTAGATGATGAATAACTATGACCCGTGTCTGTAATTGAACGCGTAACACATTACGTAGTCGCATTGGATGTCTCCAAGTGACGGTGTACATAACATTACTTAGATTCCCCATATTCTTAATTTGTATTATATGATATCAGGGGGTAAACCTTCGCGTAATTTTATATCTTTCCGACAATTGCTCGTTTTTCAAGAGATTATGCGGTACAGTTTTTGGGGTCTTGCAGTGTAATGCATAGCACCAGACAACGTTATTGTCACAAAAGGACGGTGGTCGTCACGCAGCGAATATTTGAATTGCTTGTAAACAAACAATGTATTTTACATGCGTTGTTTATGTCGTTGCGAGTTCCATTTAAATGGCGACGTCCACCACTATTTAAAAAATATTCAATGAATGAAAGTATAAGTAGTATTACTAGCAATTTTACGTGTTGATTATATGAGGGATGTGTGTCCACATTGTTGATATTTATAATTGCTGAAATTGCGTCATCTGTACACGTGCCAAGTAATTCTACAACGAGTCAAGAAAGAAATTAATATAGGTGGGAATGTATTTAAATTAAGAAATAAACTAATATCGACAGGAATGAGAAGATGTACAAAGTATCGTCAAAGAATCATATATCTATAAGTGGAATTTTGACTTAAAGGCCCGGACACAACCATATGCGATACTGCTTTAAAACCGACTCAATGGTACAGGCGTGATGAAAACACTCAGAACAGACGATGACGCCAAGCGTTTTAAGTGTGATCAACGACGTCGCCAAGTGCAAAATTAACTTGTATTAATCTCTTACGAACTTCATAGAATCAATTTGATGAGTTCGTGACCAATGCCAAAGCTTTACAAAGACTTCGTGCTTGTGTTGCTTTCAGGAAGTGACGGTGCTGTAATCTGTGTAGTGTGTAGCAGGCCTATTATGAGCATTGAATCATGTAGGGTCAATTCAATTTAGGCGGCACACGTTAAATGTGCCATTAACTCTGCTTGTTGTTTTACTGTTACAAATATGGTTGATTGGCGGTCATTTTTTCAGAGCTGTACGCAATATGTGCATTTGATATTACGTAGGTGATTAATTCATTCCCGTCGGTACTTACGATGTACAGTAGTATTTGACCACAAGGGAATTGTATATATATTATATGTATTTCCGAGATAAATAGTTATTACGAAACAAAAACAGTTCAGCACAGAGACATGAAACATAGATTCGTTTATAAAAAATAAAACACCGTGCAGTCTCGCATCAAAAACCACATATGATTTCCCATCGGTATACCTTTATTAATCAGAAGAATAATTTCATTGGTGCACTTGCTGTGTCCGCGAGCAATTGCCTCTCTTAATGATGTATATAAATGAAACATACGAATAGACAACTATCAATTAAGAAAGGGAAATAATGGTGCCAGGCAATTAGGGACTATTGGACAGTCTTAAATCACCTGGGACTATATGAACACATTTTACAAGAATGTTCACAACCCGTGATTTTCTTGTTAGCTTGGATGGATTAGTGTAAACCGGCTGCCATAATATGTATAGTCGTCACCTCTATATCGCGCGTCATTAGCAGATCGCTACTCCTCTCAAATTCAAAACCACAGAGAGCTGCGCTCTTTGAAATTCTCACTTTCCAGTCTGTTGGATCAGTGTACGATGATGACCTTCCAATCGGTAATTTTCCCACAAACAGTAAGAATTAATGAACCAGGCATATATTGAATGCAGTTACCATGACAACACAGGCGTAGTAAGAGTAATTTGACGTCGGCAACCTGGAGTATTCCTGGAAGGTTTGCAATCACTGTGTTCGCCCAATCATACAGATAAAGACGTGCTAGTTAGGTCTGTGCATTGCATGTGACCTTGTATTAGTGCTCAGACATGGTCTACTCCACCGCTCAAAACACACACATAATATCCATCCGTTTACTGTCGGCGCCATACTATTTGAAAACAACATTTTTCTTGTATTATTTCAGTGATATGGATTATAAAGCGTAGCAAATATTTGCTTTCGAAATTTATTTCGAGTTTCGTGGCGTTCATATTGCTATGCACGTACTGTGGGTCAATACTGTGTTAATACTGAACAGCAACAAATGTACACGTGCTTTTACCTTTAAAAACGGAAGGCAAGTAACTGCTATAATGGCTAAACGACACCATCACAGTGTAATTGGCCAATTCTGTCACGGTAAATGTTTAACCGGCCATACACTGAAGTAATTGTTACGCCAATTGGTCGGTGCATTGGCTGATAAATCGACACCATGTTGCCAATTAAATACGATTTACAATATACTATGTATGTTTACTTGTAAAGATTCTATCTCTTGTGATTAGTTGTTGAACTCCCATCGCATAACCTTCTCAACCGCGTAAACACCAATGTAATGTCATACACATGCATCCTGTTTCCAATATTATATGAACTGCTACCTCTGGAAAGATCGGTGATGTGTTTTAACAAGAACACACAAAGCACGGAGCCGAGATTGTACTTATACACGTTCAATCGCGTCTATCGTGGCCATCGCGAACATAGCGCGGTATTATATCTTGGGGGAAATGTATTGAGCAATAAACCATTTGCCGGCTTCATTGTCGTGATATTTCGTGTCTGACTATGTTATCTTTTATATTTTGTATGTCCAGCTATTATTTCCATATATCTACAATATATTACCAGTGATATTACGACCCACAATATAAATTTATCAAAGACTTTACTCGCATGGATAAAATGGCGAAGTGCACTGTGTTATCATGTTATTAACAGTCAATGGCTCGATAAGAGGGTGGGGGTATTTATCAAATGTTGATCTAATATTAGGTCACAAGACAACAGTACCCGCTTTGTGAAGACATTTTATTTAAGTTGAAAGACGTTTAGATCAATTAGTATAAAATGGTTTCTTTCAAAACTAAAACGCGTCCACAATTTTACTGCGCAACCATATATCGAAAAGCCAACTAACTCGCAATGTAAATTGAATTCACTGTAATTCATCACCGTTAATAGCAAGTTAGTTTATTTCACTTTCTTTCTTATACCTTCTTATATCTAGCAAAGTCGTTTTACTGTTTTTTTTTTCAAGTTGATATTTTGTTGACCTCGAATGAGAAAAAAATATGTTCCAACTAAAGACACGGAAACACGAACCGTGACTTAATCCGAGTCATTGAGACCCTGTAGTAATTTGTGTAACACATGTTACCTCATGACCACACATGAATGCCAAGGCAAGTCACACATGAAGCATGGAATGTCAAGGCTAGTTACCCTAGGTGCAATCGTACAAACTGTCAAGGAAAGTCGCCTGCAGTGGCGAGACAATTGCCGTGACCGTCAGCTCTAATTCTGTGTTTTTCGTGAACAATTTGCTTCATGTAGTTCGACTTATTTGACACATTATTACACGATATTGCGTTTTTTGGTACATTGAGTGCAACGTGCTAGCCAGGTAGAGCGTCTGCCAGTGAGTCGCGCGATCATGAGTTTGAATCCTGCGTTTCATGTTGAAATTTATGTCTTACAACAGTCGTTACAAAACTTTGACCACTTTCTGATATTGCTTCATTTGAAAATCACTTGAACGAATATCGCTATGTTTATAAAAATCTTTATCACACCGTAATAATGTTTAATTTAACTTGAAGATCGAAAAAACGAATAACTTAACGCTAAAGTTTGTTGAAGTACGTGTCAATATTGTAATTTTGAGATTGAGTCTCAATTTGAAGTTTGTGCTAAAAGCACACAAGTGTTTACTTATTACGTGATGGTGTTTGCTATACGTCCGTTTTATATTAAGTAACACATTTATCATCACTCACATTATACTAATATCAGAATTAACAAAATATAGTATTGATACAGAAACGATATTGAATAAAATCGTGGGATTGTGTATTAACCAGCAAATGCAGAAGACAATATATAACACACGTTTCCGACAATAGATTTTATAAATTTATAGTCAAATCATGATTCATCAAAATCGTTCACAAATACTTAGTGTCCGTCAGGATATTGCGTATGTTTACTTAACGGATCGCAGTAAACAATCAGATGCCGTTAAACAACAAAATTGACAGGCAGCCATATTTAAATTCAAAACAAAAGAACTTTGTAGAATCTAAGACATTTTCAAATTTTAACTAGATAATTTAAATGGTGATTGGAAGGTAACGAAAAAGTCGCGGTGGTAATTGGGACATGTTGCGCCCAGGCCAAAATGTGATTTCCATTAGAAGAGCGCATTGAACTGTGGGAAAATCAGAATTTATCAACACAAATGTCCCACATTCATGGGCGACGACCACCGCCCTTTAAGGACGTCATTAAAACTTGCACATTGGTTTGTGTGTGATATAGCGTTTTCATAAGCTAGTTAATGGATGGAGTCAGCTAACCTCCTGCATAACATCACCGTCAAATTGACGACCTTGGTCAGCGAGAACCTGGTGTACCAATAGGACTATAAATAGACAGAGCCCGTCTACTACCACCTCAGCTGTGAACTTTTTCAGAGCTATAGCCTCTGGGCAGCTACTCTAAATATGTACTGGCACCCATTTGTAGCATTCGGATTTGCCCTACAAACTTGGGCGACATCTTGGGCAGCAGTTACCCCCAACCTCCTGTTCTTCCGAATTGCCACCAAAACTCATCATGTCTTACTGTATGACCAAGACTTGCATTAAAAAATGGGTGCCTTATTGGACAGACGTTAGGGAATCCCATGCATACCACCTGGGATCATTACATCAACTGTATGACCGGGAACTGCACCCACTGAAACAGTCTTAGGTGGTCACCTGACCGGGTCCATTCACCGGCAGTGTTAAACACCCAGATGAATGGAACAGGGATGGCAACTGGAGCACACGCGTTGAAGCGCCGAGAATTCATCGTTGCAGCTGTATCACTTAGTTTCCTTTCCTGTTGAAGTTCAGACTTGTGGGGTTCCACTATGTGAATCCGCTCACTAGATTTTGAAGTCGCCTCCATGAGCATGGATACTCCCAACCAGTTAAAGCCTGGGGCAGGAACACAATGAACACATGGTCGAACCTTAAGTATCAGCGACAACTTCACACATTTCATTGAGTCAATCAATTTGTCTACAGTACCTTATAATCGAATCCAATGACCGAGTAGTCCAGCATGTCATTCGCGACATCTGATGCACGTAGTACGACTTAATTTTACATCTTGTGCGTGTAGTGCCTAGCTTTGGGCTACACATCTCAGCATGTAATCAGGTTGTACAATTATAATAAATTAATAAATAAATGAACCTCCCGTGTATAGCACGTAATTTGTTTCTTTTAATAACAATCCGGTCACCTCATTAAAAATACAATAATGTCCTTATGAATCGTAATTACTGCCAAACAATAAAGATTATGAAATGGGATACAGACTGACGCTAGTGGTTAAATTAGTAAATCAGTGAATGTATGTGTCCATATCAATAACGAACTCAACGTCCAATTTATATACGTACGGACACTATAAAGGCACACATCTATTGTGATGTAGCTGCAATGGTGTTGGACCAGAAATAACATTGTTTCTGCATTCTGAAGCAGTAATTGAACGTTTACAATCGACTGAAAAGAACCAAACTGTGTTTGTAAAGTGAATGTCTTCTAGTCGATGGGTATATTTTATTATCATTCAAATGAATATGTTAATTATGAGCTGTACCTCATATGACAAATAATGACAACACAGCTAGTAATATCAGGCTGGGTTGATTGCATAGAAATGATTATATTGTAATCATCTAGTACATTACGCAAACAGTTGCTTGGTTACGACAGAATAACTTTCAAATTAGTTGATTGGCGTACAAAAAGTTAATTTGAGACAAATTCAAGGGGGGTTGGATGTCAGTTACTAAAAAAGTGACTGATGTAATAAAAACCATTGGATGGTTCAACTGGATACACCATTTTAATAATTTTTCGCAATATAATACACCCTCAATATTTTCATTTCCGATGGCGTGGTTTTTAGTCAGTTTTGACGAAGTGAACTCTTACATGGTTTCGGTGGCCGCCATATTGCCTGCCTAGCCACGCCACCACAACAGTACAAGGCGATTAGAACTGAGACCCCAAACAGGCTGGCAATTACTGTTAGTGCCCGAGTTGCCGTAAATAAAAATAATAGACTAGTGCGAATGTGGAGTTTTACGTAGTTATTCTTCAGACCCATAAGAGGTTGTACGTTGTCACGCGTGTGTTACGTAACACATATTGTATAAAAGAGCTATGGCCAATGATCTGTAGAAATATCACATGATTCATGTAGTCATAGCGTAGAATTGTCCACCTTACATCGTATCGCGTACTGCCCTTTTATTAAAAAATATTGAATTAACTGTTATTTAAACGAATCTGAAGCAGACCGATTAAAAACTTTTTAACTGTTGAATACTTGGTCAAAACATGTCAATTATCGGGGTGGGGTGAAATGAAATTCGTCATATTGTTGGTAATCGCACTGTCTATGGTGTGTATAGCAGGTAGAATTATGACTATAACATCGAATGATTACCTGCCATCTTGGCAATTTGATAACATGTACATAACACAATTGTTGTTATTAAAATACCTCAATATGTTTCCTGAATTTTAAATAAATGACATGTAACTATTCAAAAATGACTAGAATTAAAGATGCATTTCAATTTATTTATTAATCATGAATATGCTAATTACTCTTCATCTACTTAGCACAATGTTATTACAATATATAATTCAATTAGATTATTGTCGTACTTTCATACGTGGTGAGTGTTAGCTTACTGCCATCGACAGGAAAATAAAAAGAACATAACATCTACATATAAAAAGTAGTATCTAAAGTTTTTAATACGTCATTATTACAGATTTAAAGTCGATTCAAGTTTCAAGTCGTTCTATGCTGCATTCCCTGATATATATGTGTATTCGCAAATAAATATATGCACTGTTTTCCTTTGTATCATGTGTACAACCAGTATTAAAACATACAGAATAATACAATACAGTTTATATAACTTTTTAAATTAATTAATTATTTATTGTCTACTGATTTTTCCACATTCACCCACTTTAATATTATCTCCAAAGTGTGGCTAAAATGTATGTGAATACCGCATTGATTCGAGTATTTATCTACCAACTGATGATTTACATACATTTCTCCATGAATATATATATATATATATATATATATATATTCAACTATATGCACTAAAGGTTACTTTTGCCTGCCCATTTTGTTTTTTCACACATTTAGCTAACTACTGCGAGATTATTTTAGTAAACAAACGCAATATTGTAACAGGCAATAAATATTCGAGATGTATGTGATTATATATTTATACAAAGTGTTTATTTGATATCGTTTCTGTATAAGTACTATTTTTGTTAACTCTTAGACCGCTATGGGCGTAATAAATTGGTTATTTATTATGAAAAGTAGACGATAGCTTTATGAAATAATGGTTCTGATTTTTTCAAAAGTCAACATTTTATCAAAAAAGTGTGCAACATTTAATTTAAATATCAGTGGAGGAAAGTAGTTGTGTTCGATTTTCCAGAACGTTTACCTGTGCCAGCTAAGTGCCTCGAAGATTCCAATACACAATACACATTTGTCCGCCATCTTGCCTACCAGAAATCAAACTCTTTGATAATGCATTCTATTCCCTTCCACTAAACCAAATCATTGTGCTCTCCAATTACTAACCATCTCCCATTTGATAGTCCCATCACATTCCATTCAAGATAGCCCATTTCTGGAACAAGCTATTCCTTTTAATACCCTTTATCAGTTAGACGTATTACATTCCACGTTTCAATGTTCAATCTATTTTTTGAAAGTTCGAGATTTGCCCGTCGATAGCGTTCTTTTCACCGTCGGGTTCCCACGAGCAACAGAAGGCAGCGCGGCTGTTTCCATGCTTGGCTCGAACAATACAGTGTATATGTTTGGTTTTTTGTGCGTGCACATATAACAGCATACACATAAATATGAATATCATAGCAATATGATCTGTACAGTTAGATTGCCCTCGAGGAAAAGTTCGTGTCAGCCAGCAGTGACACACAGCTCGATGGAGCTGTTATAGATTTCATAAATATTACGGAATATTCAAACACTGGATTCTACCTCACTACCACGGATAATCACTTCGCCAGTGTACGCAATACGCCACGTTCACCTTGGTAATATAATCCTCAAATATCAGGTTTCATTGTCACCTGCTGTTTTCAAAAAGTCAATGACTTTGCTAACCGTATACGGGAAAGTGTGGGTGGGCACCAACATAGTCTTTCCGTTTTCTGTTGCGAATAATTTCTGCAAATAATATAACACATATTCCCATGTAATTCTGAGTATTGCTCTAAAAGGGCCTTGTTCAAACTTGACATCATTGGTCATTATAACATTTATTTTATCGCGTTAATTTATTTATTTATGGCCCGTAACCGTCAATCAAAATAGATACAATTTGAACTCGGGAGAGAACGCTATTTTCCAAGTCACTTCATGTGCATTTGTAAATTATGTAGGCACATGCAAGATCACGTTGAACAACGTGAATATGTGAAACAACGGAAAAACCATCAACGGAAAAACCATCGAACAACGGAAATGGTGTTATTATTGAACTACGAATACATGGACTGATGCAATTGCTTGTTGAAATCGGGCGTATATAATCTACAATACGCCTCTCATCTCACCGTCAAATTATATTACGAGGATCTTACGTAATCTCAAGTAATGGTGCGATAAAAACATGTAGAAGAAGAATTGCAATTACCCATTTTATGCAAAAAACAACGCTAACATATATAAAGTTCACATGACACAAATCGTGTCAATTGTAGCATTAACACAGTAAGATAACATTACAGCTCACATTATTACGACAAGTATATATATTGTTATAGAGCGGACATGGTGGTGAATTACTACATACGAATAGTGCACAATGTAGCATACAGCAATTAATTATAGGAGTGATAATATGTTAAACATTAGAATCATTGACTAATTACTATTGCCATTGTTTTCTTGTCCGATTTTCACTTGACAGTGTCACCATAATGTATTCTAATTATTTAACATAATTGTCCACAAAATAATGTAAATACAGAATAATGACACATTATTATAGTAATTAATACTGTTTACAGATTTAATAATAATAATAAGTTTATTCAAGTACATAGGCCACCGACCTTTAAGTACAAATCAGATATAAAGTATATATAGAAAACTCGTATCACAATTCAGGTCTCTTCTTTGCATAGCATAGAAAATAAATATTGAAAGATCACGTGTTTACAGAATTATTAATGAACTGAACACAGCACAGCGCCGACTAATATAGCATACTTAGCAGGAGAAATCTTACAACATAACTTTATTGACATGCTAGGCAGCCATATTAATACTCATATTATCGCACATAAGTAATGAAATATTGTGGTGATATACGCTATGCCAATTTTTGTAAACGTTCCATGTTGTGTGTCTGGTAGTAAATATGTCACTATGGCAACTCAATGCTCTCTTACACATCCGTAAGAGTGGATGACCATGACAACCGACCAAAGATATCAAATCCCCGGACCTTGCCCAGGGTAACTAGTCTGGAATGCCACGTGTATATTTCTCAAAAGGGTTAACCACATTGCAGACATGTCTTTGCTTTTAGTTCTGAATTCAAGAGAGTTGAGTCTTGTCTGCAGGTTTAAGTGTATTAGTTTATATTGTATTGCCCTCTTCTGTGAAGTACTACCCTCCTAAGTGTTCTTCTTCCTCTATGCTCCGCAGGAATAATTCTCACAGTAAATGCAGTTTTTGTTGTTTGTTCAGCTACTGTAAAAGTCTCAAGAGCGGCACAATCCGTTACTGTAAATTATTTACATGCTGTTGGGGTGTTGTATTTATTCCGTACATTCCTTTCAGCTATTACTTTGCTACGATGACATTCTCAAGTTTCCGGTTTTGATTTTTGGCTGGCTAGCGGGACTCATAAGACGGTGTTTAGAATGTTGCTTCACCTTCTATTAATATCAATGCATAACACATCAATCCTCCGAGAATCAATAGTTGGCGGGAAGGAATGACTTTCCCCTGACAATTTATTCACTCACACATTCTGAATTGTGACATTCCACATATTATACTAGTATGGATCATAAACGCTATAGAGGGCGCATAGGTTTTCTTGTATATTTAAAATTTGTGTGACAAATGTTTTGTAAACAATTTCCTTATATATAATGTTGATTCAATTGACATGATTGATGATTCATATATGTATATTTATATTTCATCAACGTGGATATCTAAGCCCGGGTAATGTCTGCGAAGGTATTAATTGATTCATAACATCCATTACATATTAACAATTCAGATATGACTCCTACTATTTAATCATAACAAAATGCAATATCAATGTATTAATTCTCATCAACTTTCTGTCAGTTCGTGCGCACATACAACTTCTACGTGATATCTCATTTTATCCTAATTCCATTTATTCATGAAAACAAAGCACGCATTTGTATTTACAATTATCAATGTTTAAATAAACCAACAATTGCATAATCGTTTATCTTTTTACGAGTATGTTTCTAGTGATGAGATGATGTCAAAAGACCCATAGCTATTTACTATTGTGGCTTACTTCATATACTAGTGTTCAACTCCTCGGGGTCACAGCATACATGTATGGATACAAGAAATTGTCCTCGAGATTTACCAAATCCAGAAAGCTTCACACGCACCATGACATGTAGTGCCCCGGGAATCAGAAGCTTCACACATCAATATTTGATGACTGTCGAATAATCATGTTGCTCACATTACCGTAATAGTATCCACCCACGTAATGCCCAAAGGCATTTATCGCGGTAACATGTAATAATCCATTCAGCAAGATGGCTGAATTTTCATCTGCTCTTCGGCATACTTGATCGATCTTGGTGAATAATTTATAATTATATATAAAAATGTCATAGTCGGTGAAGGTCCCACACAATTTACCACGCTTAGATGAATGTATCAGTGAATTATAACATGCACGAAGAATGATTAAATTTGAAGTGCAGTGTCGATTTTGGATTATAATTCAAGCTTATGAATTTGTAATATACAGGTTTCTTAGTTTTAGAAAGCAGTCATTGTTCATTGCACGCAATACAAACGACAGCGAATGTTTACTTAACTCATGTTTCAGGTCTGGAAAGGATTAATAGTAAATATTCTATACTGTGTTAAATTTCATACCAGAAACTAAATAAATGCCGGAATGACAATAGTGCATGAAATAGTGGAGATAGTAATAGTTTAAAAGTTAAATTCATGTAATGACATTATTTAGCGACAGATTTAAAAAAACGTAATTACTTTCTAATGTTAGTTTTCAACTTTTCCAATCATTTACATGTTAACGAGATAATTGCATAATTTTAAATTACATTTTATTAATATTGACATAGCTTGATAGTTATAGAGTTATATTGTAACTTCAAAAGTGTATACCAGAAACATATCATATACTAATTGAGGAAACTATATATAGACATACCTTTGCACGACTGCGTTGTTCAAATTATATGCCGAGAGTTGAACAGAAACGTTTTAAAGTGAATACAGATTTGAAAGACAGAATATGTGAAATCTACTTAAGAGAAATTATACCTAGATTTTTCTGGTCATTTCCATCATTTCCAATAGTTATCCTTAATCTGAATCTACATTTGAGATACATTCACATTATTGGCCGAAGATGAACGCACTTGATCATTGGTTCCATAAAATAAACAATCCGAAAACAACAACGCATAGTACATGAAAATGTGAAAGCACTCAGAATTGCAGTTTTGAAAAAATAAATAAAAAAGACTACTGAAATCGAAATGTGTGATTTAAAGCCAATGTTAATTCAAGGTGCTATGGCCCAGTGTTATGCATATGTATTTAATGATGTAGTCTAAGAAATGTGCCTTATATGCTTTGACACACAAAATAATACAGATTACTATAATAATGGTTTTGTTATACATTGTTTAAACGCAAAGTGTTTATTTGCTGTATCGTGAGTTTGAATTGTTGTTTTTATATGTTCGTAATTTGCTTGTAATTAATATTTATAAACTTTGTTGTAATTTAAAATCGAATATATCAGTGTATTGAGCAACGTGGTAGATGGATCGTATAACCTTCATTACCATGCATCATTTGACAAATACACTACCAACTACAATCAGAGTAAAGTGAACTTTAATTTGAATGCAGTTGAGACGAATAGTTGAAGAGTTCAGTTGGTCGGTGCACTATCATGCACTATCAGCTATACTATATCTCTGTATCGATTGTATCATCGGAGCAATAACCACGGTAACGATTTATCCCGCAAACAATGTCATACAGCGGAACGAGGTAACCAGCAGTAGCTGATCAGTTGTGTTGGTGAACTTTTCCACGAGGTCGCATTGCTATATTCCTTCGACAATTGAAAACTCGTGGAAAACATACGATTAGCCGCGTTGAAAAGATATAGGGTAATATTAACTGGTGTTTAGCATGTAAATATTAAATCTCGATTATCACTTCCTAATCGATAATTACTGATGCGCTTATCCACGGCTGCAGTATGCGTTCGGAATGTCAAGGTTATATATGTATTGCCAAATCGTGTAAGTTGATGGATGCACGGTTACAAGAGACATCATCCCTGATGAAATATGTCATCTGTGATTCTCAGTAGGCTGGATCAGTGTATTAAATAGATTGTATTGATTCTTATGGTTTGTTGGTTTTTAGTTGGATTCCAATATGTTGTAAGGTGTACCTTGAAATTTTAATTAACGCCAGTGTCTAGAGAGGTTCTGCTTCACGTGAAAAGATTATTAGTTTAACGAGTACGAAAACAACATACAATCCCATTGGAATACTCGCATAGTGGTGTAATCTCCTAATATTTAACACGCTATGACTCAAGTATACTGTTGATTTTATAAGTCCATGTGCATGTGTTGGCACAGTACCACAATCATAAATATTCGGTCAACACATATGAGTAAAGTAGTCCAGGTAATCATCAAGTAGACCATCAAATTTCCCCCCTAAATTAATGAGACACAGTGTTACCCACATCTATTCAATATGGCGTCGGCAAGAACACAGATTCATGTCAGAAACTAGTCACATAATATGCATCAGACACTTCCCATCGTTTTGTTTATTTAACATTATATTTTCTTAGACACAATCAAATAAGTTAAAATGATATTATCAGACTTAAAACAAAATAAAAATAGGTTAGTGATGCTAATAACGAATACAGTATTTTGTTACGGGTTATTTCACTAGTTTAAAAGCATTTTAAAAACATGATTCAAGAAAGTGTTTGTTCTTGGTTATTTTTTTGTATGAAAATATGTAAAAGGCTACATATACATCAGGCAAAAATATATAAAGTATTCATAATTCAAGGATGTTCCAGTAAATCAGTTTATTTCAGTTACTCAATACTGACACAATATAATATCTGATAACCCGGATTTGGAAGAACACCATTATCGTTAGATGAATATATGAATTGATATTGACTGTGATGATCTTCTATAAGTTTGCTGTACAACTATCTTGACATGCATGTAGGCGATATGTGGCGATCGTTAACTATTTAATGTAGATACTATAGTGTGGGTGGAAGTTCAAATCAGCTACACACCCATCATTGCTGCTTGCAGCAACATTTAATTTATCATAGGAGCTAATTCGTTGACGCTGAAGGTCATGCATTGGGTTTATGCTATCATATTTGTAATGGCGGAAAAATCAGTCCTGTTTCCGTGAATCATGTCATCAGCCATTTATCTTTGTATCAATCACCACCCAACATATACCCGCCCATCCCGTGTTCCCATCACCAACCAACATACACCACTTATCCATGAAACCCACCACCACCACCACCACCACCACCAAACATACACCACCCATCCCGTGTTCCCACCACCACCCAAGACTCAACATGACTTACCATGTATAACTCATGCTGAACGCCCATAATTTTCATTAGTGAAAATATATGTGGACTAAATTGGTTAGTGTCACCAGTTTTAAAATTAAGATAATATTAATATAAACATTATTTACTACAATTTATGTCACATGTGGCGTTTGCAATAGACGCCTCGTTCTACTCCACTGTTTTAGGAATAGCGGTTGTGTAAGATATCCTAAACGGAATACAATTCAAACATTAATATTAGTGTAGTAGTTTGCATTAATTGGAATGTGAACTCATGGTCGGTATTAATTACCAAAAAAACACACACACCTTTGCCATTCTAATAGTGTGAATGAATCCAACGAATGGACTACATAACAATATACTACGCTAGTGGGACTGATGTGTGTACGTATACAAAGAGTTTAGTTAGAGTGGCGATGCACGTGAATGATGTGTGATATTTTGATTTTATTGCACCCTCACTACAGATAGCCAACTTTCTATTATTTAATTCTGTTTTTATCTGGTTTTTATTCATCACCCGAACTTATAATTTCTGGAATGAAAACATAACATGCTGGCAACTGTTATTCCATTACCAATCTTTTATTTTCGTTTAATTGCAAACCAGTGCCAGATCTCCACACAAAATATTGATCTAGGTTCATATGAAATCAACCGGAAAATCTGGATGAGTGCGACAGTTGCTGGCATAGCGACAGCGAACGTGTGTACGCATATTTCTGGAAGCTCAAGTCATGCCGTTATTCATCGTCGTCTTTATTATTATTATATATAATAGTAACACGGACTGGTAGTATATTATTACTGCTGCCAGTATCAAGACAGTGACCGTATATTTAAAATCATCAATGAATTTAAAGATGATGCATGATTGTAAACCGTCTCCAGGTAAGAGCAGCTTGCTAGTTTGTAGTTAAAAGGTGGTCGATGTGATAATGTTGTGAATCTATGGACGGTTAAAGCGCCAGTCAGTTGACTAATTAATGTCTTACATCGTAAGTCTTCCTTGCAGTTTCACACTTTGGACATCAAGTGAGGTACAATCGGTCACGTAATAAAAAACATGCGTCAATCAATTAAACGAATTCATGAGACAAAAGCGTCCGTCGATATTTAATATTTTCGACTCATTTGTGTGGACGTCGAGGAATGGATATTTGTTATTATTAGGTGTTAATATTAGATATCAGGTGTTACTTTTAATATTAGAAATTAAATTTCAGCAGCGATTGTTAGTGTCCGGTTTCCGTTATCATCTTACTGGCGGATTGTTGGCCACCGTTATTTTTGTATGACATTCACCCATGGCTTCTAATGATACATCTGTACAAACCTGTATTTGGTCTGCGTGGAAACATATGCTACTTAATATGAATCATTAACATATATTGAATGAACTTTTGGTCATGAGGTTTAAATAGGGATATAATTAGAACTCAGGATGTTACATGGAAATAACAACATAATACGTTGCCCGGCAAAATTATCTATGAAAAATAAATGGAGGATTTTTTCATATTTATATTTCATATTGTTCATGAGCTCTTTGTAATTTACGCTCCAGTCACAAACGTCACGAACATTCGCTTTTAATAAACGATTTTTTTTAAATGTCAGCATCTCTACGAATTGAAACAAAATTAAAATAAGATAGAGCAAAAGATCTGAAATTGTTCTAATATGACGTCATTATTAATATTTATTTCTCTTGGTTCTATAAATGAAACGACGATTATTATGATGGTTATTGTGATGTTCTAGTCATGTATGCTTATATAAGCGGACTTGATTGATGTGGTACTCGTATTGAACACCGGTTCCCTTAGTAATATAACACCAAATCTATGAATTTAATATCATGGTAATTACCATAGTAACATAGGTATTTTCAAATCTTGGATCAATACATTTATTTCATTGACACTTAGTTTTGTCATTGCAATGAAATTGTCAAAACTAAAATTATAGTTAATAATAGTTAAAGTAATTTAACAATTGAAACCAAAATCCCAAAGCCAGATTTTGTTATGATTATATAATTTACATTGTCCTCTAGTTACTTTAGAAACACGATTACCAGAAATTGAGACACGAATAGATCGGAAACTTTTTAAAACTTATTCTTAATCTAAACAATATAGTACAGATGCTTCACTTTGTTTTCATTATTGTTTATTGTATTGTTTACTAATTTACAGAGACACAAATACCATCCGTATTATAAGTGCTTACTTTCTAGTTATATTATACCAGGTTAAATTTTCGGAAAGGATTTCCATATTACCAAATTCATTCCGGTCAAACCATTGCACGCGCATTGATTATTGCGAAAGCTGATATCCATATGTCGCCAAATTACACAAACGGGCATTTCACAGACACAAGTATACGTATTGTTTTTGTTTTGTTTTTTTGATATCTTAGTAAATTAGGCGTGCAACCTGTTTGTTTCCTCCCACGGGAATGAACCATAATGACCACTTATGTTTGATGATATCGCAGCCTAAAATATATCAACGCCGGGACGTAAAACTATTATAGCATCATCAATTATTAAACATATGTACGTGCATAACGTGTGTTGTAAATCAACAGCATACCACTCAGCAGTCACCGCTCAACAGTTTTCGTTCACCATAACGCATAGTTGCGTATTTTATTGGACAATTCAAATTTCAAAATACGGGCTGTTTCATTTCACAAGAACCAATACCCTAAACAAGCCGTTAGTTCTCGTTAGAGAACGAATTTTCATAAGTTAACGATATAATACTGCGAACTTTTTACTGCCCGCCGCGGAGTGTGTTTTGACACTGTGAAAGTGTGTTTCGCAACTTTTTCGTATCGAAGGACAATCGGCCAATGACCTGTAGAAATAGAAAATGATTCATTTACATATCATATTTCTACCACAAACCACCTGCTTAAATACCACAGATTCACATTCGAATACAGGCTGTTGCTACTTAAGACACGTGTCATTTATAAACAGTGAGGGGAATGTTGTGCTCTTGAAAAAAACACCCTCTCCTAGTAAATAGTATTGATAAGAACAAAGGAACTAGTAAACGTTTACTGTCAAATGAGAAGTTTGATTTTTATTGGGTGTGATGAGGTCGGGTGGTGGTAGGGGTGGGGTGTTGTTTAAGCATCAGTTACCATCATCTGTTCCATCTACTCCAGTTATTTGCTTGTATGTATGTGACGTAACCAAACACCAAAAGGTTTGATCTGGATGCAGAGTGTTTGTGTCTATATAACCATCGCACAGTGTATTCCAACAATGATGTTGTTGTCAGCGTATTTTTTTAATATGTCTCTGTACTGCCTTTGTTGTCAAGGGTTCCTAACAGCAACTCAACATTTTGCAGGTATACACTGCAGAAAACACTTAAATTGTCACATTTCACATTTGTTGCGTTCTTTGTTTGAAGAGAACGACTGAAATACATGCTGTAAAATTGCATTTTCAAAATTGTGAATGAAGGAGACTATTAATAAATGTTATAAATTCAATTTTTTCCCAGCCCGACTAAAAAGTTACTATCCGTGTCGCGTAAATGGGTGGGCTGTCATTTTAAACATTCTATAACCATAGGAACATTAGCAGCAATACTGTGAATACTATAGTTTTCATAAAATTTCCTGCTGATTTTTGCCCATGATGAATTTGCTGTAATTTATTGTGTTCACTGTAATATTTGTTCCCCAAGATTTATAAAATGTGTCTGGTATTTATCCCTGCAGAATATGTTTTCAGTGCATTTTTTTCTAATTACATCATTGTCCTCCCGAGTTGTCAACCCCTTAGGGTGTCCTATCATTTGTATACAGGAAAGTTGTCGCTTGTAAATACGTCGCGGTCAGTTTATTTGCTGCGATTAAACAAATCATTAATTTCTAATCCATCGATGTATTTACAAATTCCAGCTTTGTCATGGTGAAATGTACATTGGTAAATGCATACAAACTATTGGTATATAGCAAGTACACTCAGAATACTCAAATTTCGAACAGTAATCGCAAATAAAATTTAAATTAGTCTAGGTACTAAACGAGCTATGTTTTGATTAATATTTACCCGGTCTGCTGCACATATGCATAACACGAAATTACGCACGGTTACCCGGATGCGTCAGTCGAGACTAAAGATGGCGCTTCACAGCATATTATAGGGGAGAGCAAGTTAATTAAGAACCAACTCTGTCATGAATCGGAAGTGGGTGAGTAAAATTATCATATTAACTTCTCAGTTTCTTTATCTCAAACTTTTTGGACAAGCTTTGTATTGAGCCATTGTCCTTGGAGTACAATGGAATACGTAGTATCTCCGTTTTAGAGGCTTTGACCCCCACTTTTAAAGTAATGGTTTCTACGAATTTCCCTCGACACAGTACGGGCTTTGTCAGTATCCAACAATTACTAGTATTATTTCCGTATAAACTGTTTTCATGAATTGTGTGTGATGGACTCTCGTTCATCCATGAAAAAGTATATGTATACGAATACTAAACAATTGCTATTGAACAAAATCACACAGAGCAAACAATGAAAACCTCTTCAAACATTTATTCTTAATTATTGAACGGAATGAGGTCAACATATATTTGATCTTTTAAGAATTGGGCCATATATTTATTTTCAATTTATTGCCTTATTTATCGTTCCCGCTACTGTAGCCGTTTGATACCGTGAAAGTCACTTTTAGACGAATACCGTTGACAAAGCTTTTAATAATAATAATATTCTTTATAGATAGATAACAGCGTGATGACGTCCGGCAAACGCCGTGTCTAGTCTATGCATAAGTTATTACTTATATATGCCGACTAATCACACAGCATATTGTTTGAGCTACTGTTGTGACAGTCATCATGTTGTTTGCTTTATAACTACCGGTTTCTCGCGGTATGGATTGATATTTAATGTAAACACGACAGGACGCGCGGAAGTGCGTTCTACCATAGCGTGAACACGCTTTAAACAATTCCCACACCATTTGTCAATAGCGATCTTCCTACTACTTCCCATTGCCTTATAACCGCAAACAAGATGTAGGTGTTTGTACTGTAATGTAAACATGATGTAAAGACAACCTTGAAATTGCCTTTTTATTCAACATTATCAGCAAATATCACTTTTGTTTCTTAGCTATCTGTATTGGATGATTCTACACACGTATATACACGTAATACAAATCCTTTCAGATTTCACTATTTATTTTTAGTGGAATGTTTTTTACTGCAACCTAGTATAACACATATCATGTATTGTAATTTGTTGTATTGTATCGCATTGTGGTGTATTGTATCGCATTGTGGTGTATTGTATCGCATTCTGGTGTATTGTATCGCATTGTAGTGTATTGTATCGCATTGTGGTGTATTGTATCGCATTGTGGTGTATTGTGAGGTTATCACTAGAATATCACAAAGTAAGCACGTACAGTAGTACGGAGATCATATCGACTGGCGCTTAGCTGAAGTCGATCCGACCCCGTACTGTCTGAATATTAAAAAACGTTTCGCGCTGAGTGTGACGTTTGCGTTCAGCGCTGGGATTTTATTTCCGCTAAACGCTATAGCGTGTTGTTGTCCGAAGTGAACAGAGGGAAATTTTACGTCAATAACCCCAAACGCACCAATGTCCTAGTTTACTCCATATAAGGGAAAAGTCGAACGTTCATACGATTGTTGATACGTTTTTGAGAGAATGCTTTTCACGGAACGGTAAATGCTATTTTTCTCGGTGCTACATGTATATTAATGTATTTTAATGCATTGTATTTATCGTGTTTCATATCAGAACTACCACAAAACTTAGCCAACGTGATACTATGCAGATAATGACGATAATGCCGTTTGGTGTCACGTTCTCAGTATGCCAAATAGGAAATTTGTACACCAGTAACCATGGTTACAAGTCACACAAAATAAGAGATGATAATACTTAGGAACTATTTTCTGAAAACTCATTTCCTTGCAACATAGTAGCAGTAAACGTTGAACACAAACATACGTAACACAGATACGTCATTCTGACTGGGGTTAAGGTTCAGAACCAATAACTGCGCTTATATAGATCTGTTTGAGATACTATCCACGGAACAGAAAAAAACTGATAACATTTTTAGTGAGAATATGCACAGGTCGGCTGTCAGCACCAGCAATTATAATGATACGGAGCACAATTTACAAGGTAGGAGTTCACGTAAAATCCATCTAACACTTAACGTGCATCATCTCAATTGAATGAGAGTAAAAAATCGATTGTCAACATGTCTGTTTTGAAAAGTGATGGGGGACAGCATTTGACTTGCATTACTAAAGTATACGGAATTATCCCATGAGATGTGGTATACTCAAGTAATTTGAAATGGCAGCCAACAAAACATACGTGTCTGCATGTAAAACGGCCAACCATTATAGATGATTAGAAAGTCATTCCCAGGACAAAAATACTTGAAATAACTATTAGAAATAGGAGGTCTGACTGAAAAGAAGGTTGATAAAAAAGACATCATAAAAACGTTTTTAACACCCCTGCATGGATGTAATATGTTTGTTGTCTATGGTTGGTACATTCCACGATTTCAGGTTAATATTATTATATTACTTATAACTTGACAAGGTCAAAGGTTATATTTTCGAGTTCAGATTCAATAGTATTTGTTACAACTTAAAATTGGGTGTATGAAGGTTTAGCTATTAGAATGATATCGGAATAGACAGTGATGCATAAATTGAATGTAATGTCTAACTGCCGTATTCATTACTTAGTACCAGTTAATTAATTCGTAGCTATTTGAGTTTAAAAGTATTAGGCGTGGCAGTGTTATGTCTTGATATCATCGTTTTGTAATACGGTACAAGACATGGAGAAGAATAATCAAATTCAAATTCCTACTAACACATGTGGGAGCACGTTGCTATAGTAATATTACTTTATAGCAAAGTAAGCAATGTGGAGGGAGTGGGGGTAGTATGTGTAATAATCTGTGTTGTTTTGAATATCTGTAATCACGATAACCGGGGAGCGAATTCAAATGTATATTCTGTTCCCCAGTATTATTGTTTATGTCTTCATTCAGGTTTCTAATTAATTTTTACATTGGAACCAAAACATATGAAAAATGTGCATGTATATATTCGTTATAAACATCTCATCAATATGATATATATGCGGGGCCATAATTTGGTTTACAGAGGTAACACTATTTGATTTTCTGGAAAAAATTTCACTCAGTGAAATCTCCGAAATAGCAATTATTTGGTTATGCCTTTTAAAGTCGTTTTTCTTTTACACAAATACATTCCTGTGACAAAATTGTAGCTACCTCCGTGAATCAAGTTAACTCATAGTCAATTCAATTCAGAAAAACTAAAACCTTGAAATAAAAAAAAACTAAAAATTCGAAGAACATTGGGGAAAATATTAATAATCATTCTTATCAATCGCTTGCTTTATTTTATTCGAATTCATGAAATTCACGAGTTTTTTGACATTTGTTGGCAACTTTCGCTCTAAAAAAGATAGAAAATTCTGAGTTTCGAATTGTTCATCGACTGGCCACCAAATATTTATGGCTATAACTGAATTTGACACGTTTTTTTAAGTCCAATAAATTATTCATACATGTCAAGCTCTGTTCGATTTTTTCCGGTGATGTTTCCGTTTTTAGTCGAAAATATTTTTGTGGGAACACTTTTACGGTACGTATATGATATAGACTGAACTCATTAAATTTTACCAGACATGGACCGACGTGGATTCGGTATCGTTATTTTTGGAATTAATCATTAACATTTCCTTGTTTCTCTGCTCTGTCAAAATGAGTTACCTATGCTTTTTTAACTATCATTAAAATTAATAAAAAAATAGTTCATCTAGAACAAGCACCCAAAACACGTAACAAGAGGTCACAGTTCAGTTGCTTTCACGATACAAGTGTCATACAACTATTAGAAGTGTCGTTCAGAATTTAATAATAGTTAATACTAGTTGTATGTTCACACTTTACTATCAAAACCACCATTTCGTCCACTTATGTGCCAGTGATCCGTGTTTGGGCGAGCGGTCGGTGTTTCAAGGAGCGAGCTAGGGAAAAAAAACGCGATTAAAATGCGGTCGGTTTCCGGTCGGACATGACCGCATGGTCGAAAATTAAGCGATAAGCGGTCGATGTAAAAGCGCAAAGTGCCCAACCTGAAATGAGTACTGTATGCCCGGACTGTATGAGCGTGTTTCTCAGTTTCTCGATTGACAATAATGCTGACAGTGGACGTTAGATAAACACGCATTGTTTGCGATGGGAAGCTTATCACCCGTTATATCAGAATCGTCAACAACAGAGTATACAGATAAGATGTTAAAACCTTCCAAAGATAAACATTATGCAAATATCCACGAAACGGCAGTTGTAGTCTTTTCTTCTAGCGTTTTAAAACACTAATTTAAGCAACGTTATTTCACAATTTCGATCATTTGTAAACCTGAAATGATGTATCAAGGTCTAAAGTAACCGTTTTATCAATTTTTGAAAAATCAAGAAAAAAGTGAAAATTTCCCCTTTCGCTACCTTAAATACATGTATTAATCCGAAGTCGTGACCTTTAGCGCACGTAAATGCCCAATCGATGGGTTTGATGAAAGTCAATGCCTTGGGAGAATTTAGATACATGTATGAAGTGATTAGACAAGTCAGCTACTTTTATTCTCCTGGGCTGAAAGTAACTGTAGATATAAACGGAATACTTCTGGCTTCGCGTTTACCGAAGCACACATACTCGCTGCAGGTTAAACTAATTTGCATACTTTCACGCCATTATAAATCGAGTTGGCATATGAAATAACACTTGGAACTATAGTCACCTTTAGTTTTGTGGTATATGTATATGACTGCTCTTTTGAGCTTTGAACATTTATTCGGCTTTTATTAGTCAGACAGTTTCACACGTTTCAATGTTGGTACTTTCCCGCCAGTGGAACAAAATGAAACACTCAAATCAACAATTCTCTCTCAATGTGCTTAATAAGGGAAAGTTTAATTTAGTAACAAATGAGAAAACGGAATTTCTATATGATGTACTATATACACATACTGTTTTACAAAAAAATCTATTTTGGATTTGCGTATTATAGACACTATAGATAGTGAATAATTATGCAGAATAGATCTTTCCCTCTTTTTCGTTTTCAGTCGATCACTGAGGTTCGTTCTTATTTTGAAGTGTTTGATGTTTTCTTTGAAATTTTCACACTAATGATCTGTTCATTAGGGAAATGATGTCTGGTATTTTGGATAGTTTGTTGTATTTTCATTTGACAACGTTGAGATGATTGGCGTGTCAACAATGTATCAACTTATATATCATTGCAGGAAGTTTAAACTTATCCGCTGATGTAACTCTAATGGTGACTGGACAAAATATTTCAGTAAAAGTGCGCTTGAGTCAAAATTGCTCTTTCAATTCACTTAAACCCTACATTAATAAATTAAATACCAGCATGTCTCTAAAACCGGAACATATCGAATACCAAATTGACACCTAAATATATGATTTAGTTACTCATATCCGGTCAAATGAAAAGTACTACAATCGTTTAATAAATCATATATTATAGGTCACTTATAGGATAGCCAAGTAACCAACATGTGACCACGTTGTCAGATCGGTATTTGTATTTGAACTTGATAGATTATCTCTATACACAACCGATCAGCTGTGAAATCCATCGTGGCCGGTAACACGCTGTGCTCTGTTATTTTGTCATATTTATTGCAATTTAGGTTACAATTTATTTTTGTTTGACCCAATGGATTAATATAGTTATCATATCCATCGTATTCAGTGGATAGGCATAGTATAAGAAGCAGTTCATACACAAACACAATCACGATTTGTGTATATTTTCCAGGAATATGAATATTGACAGCATCTAAAGCGAAACGCTGTATTTGACCAATGCATACACAAACTAAATAAGTCACGTGATACAGTTATTGCACCAGTGTTGACCTTTATATGACATTGTACTTGTCGGAGAATTCAAGCTCATTGCCATGACTATGGTATAATTTGCATGACGAATTAATGCATATTTATTGAAATATTCTATGAAAAATATCATATCCCTCTGAGACCACTCGTTAAATATCATTGACGAGTCTCTCGGTTATATTTGACGCCATGCGCGTGTCAAAATTTGCAAATTTAAATTACCCTTCGCATACTCTGGCGGCTCGAAATAGTACTGATGCAAATGATGGAATTACCTCTAAATTTAAACTGATTAGTGTTTGACTATGTAGTGGCATTTCGCATATATAATACCTATCTGTAATCTTGTATCTAATTGCTCGCTTATAGCTGTCCATTACTAAGATAAATTGTTGAATAATTAATGTAAATATAATTCCCATTCTTGGCTGGCATCTCCCATTACGTAATTTACGACGACAATCCCGTTTTAATATCAATTACCCGTACCACATAAGTGGTCACTTTTTGAAGAAAATTGCACGACAAAAAACACTAATTGAATATACCACTACAATAATAGACAGACTAGCAACCATGTTAGGTATCTAAGTGAGCATTCTAAGCGGTCGAATGGTTGCTGTGCATAATATATTGAATTGAATAACTTCATATGCGTATAGTTCTTGTTGTGTTTAGACGATGGATTGTGTTTAGGATGAAATATGTTTTACTAATGCACGATTATGAAAGCGACTTCATCTGTGAAAGACAGTCACCCTTGTTGAGAGCTCTTCCAGGCCCCTTGGGAACCATCTGGCGCCGATCAGCTATTATCAAAATTGGACAACAATAAACCGAGCCAGACTGAAGCAATTTTCTGAAAACTCAGTGGCAATCAGTTCGTTAACATGTCGTCTTATAACTATCGTAGGGTCAGGTTGCTGTGACAACGGATACAATCTAGTGCCAAGGAACTGCTATTAGAATAAGATGACTCTAGGAAAAACAAAACTGATTAATGAATAATAGGTTGACCTGAAACGGTAGGTTGGATCAGAATTCCGTAAATGTGACGTTTTTTTCACTAGAGTCGTTGACCCACGGAAGAACTTTGAAATAAGGCCAATCAAATCGGCGAATATATCATAATCGTATATATATCACAGTAAAAGATTAAGTGTAGTCTACAATAAAGTTCCATATATATCATTCATGAAAATAGAATAAACATTTATTTTTCAAATAAATCTGTGTTACAACCTTAACTTTATGGCACCCCTTAAATGTTTCTTTTGCTTTAAGTGACTGCAGCCTAACGACAAGTAATATACACAAGTAAAGACTACATTGGAATACCTGTAGTGCGAATGAAGATTAATACAAATGTTGTGCTTAACAATTTCTTTAGATTATAAAAATACACGTGGACGCTGGGCGTCGGTTGATACCACGGCTGTACTGTCTTCGTGCATACTTTGAGGTATCTTCGTAATAACCTTATATTAGCATATGGATTGTACGCGTAGTTGTGGTATTTTTTTGATCTTTCTGATAATCGGACTTGGTTAGGATATCACGTAATATGAGGTTATTACGAGGATACCGAAAAGCATGCAAGAAGACAGCACAGCGGAGTATCGACCGACGTGCAGTGGAGGTCGATGCGCGGCGTACTGTCTGAGTGCATACTCGTATCCTCGTAATAACCTTATTATACATCTTTTCCTTCCAAGGATACGACATGGGAATGCCAAATCCAAAATGTTTAGAACGGAATCACCGAACCGTCAGCCATGTCTGTTTTTATTATTAGAGGACGCATACGCGCGTAATCATTCCATATTTGGAATTTGCATTTTCTAATATGGTAGGATGAAAATACCTCGTAAAATACCGCAAAATTACGGCTAGCTGTAACTTATAACGTTACGGTGACAGATGTTTAATAATATTACATATTCGTGATGCTATTACAGTGTACCTGTTACTTCTATTCAGATCTTATAGCAGGTGCTACCAGAATAATATTTTATGACTGCATTTAGTTGAGCATATTTTCATTTTTTTTAAAATTCACTTTACATTTAATCTACAGCTGTATCAGTTCCTTATCAATAGCTCGGCTATTACGTGGTGATGCATATAGCTTGATCGAATCAAAGTGGCACTTTTTTTGTTTACTATACTGCTCCTTTCAGAACACCCATATTTGTTAATACAATTATTGTCAACGTGTGTATCATATACAAAATCAGTTTGTATTCATAATGGACATGTTAGAGAAAACTAATCAGGTATATACTCCTCCGTTCGAACCCACTCATTTGTTCAGATCTTCTAGAACTCTCGTTCCAACCATAATCATAATCATATAAGGTAGTGTTGGTCTCAGCTGGCGAATTCCGTAATGTTTGGTTCAAGCACACTGACCAAATTTACTCTAAACGGTGTTATACTAAATCGGTATTCTAGACACGAGGTTATAAACCTTTAGGTTGAATTATTTCATTCATTGAATATCACTTCAATTTTGTCTTTTAAAAATTTCTATAGCGTCAATGTACAATGTAAACATGCAAGCAAATGCCTCACGGATTTATTATACACTGGACACTAATAACATTTTTTTGAAGTTGGTCGTGGGTATTTAACCAAATAAACTCTGAATTCTATTATAATTTTTAGTTTCGTTTCGTTTCGTTTGTTTGTCCAGTACGAAATATTTTTTGGAAAAAAAACACTGCCTGGCAAAATACAAAAAGTTACATTTTTGAAACATGAAACATGAATTTATCATAAAATTCAGTATGTATGGGAATTGTCGAATATTATGTGACAACCATACCTTTCATATTATAACTAGATATGATTTGTTTCGCCATATGTAACCATACGAAATATAAGTGATGAGAAATTGTTACCATACGATTCCATATGAAGTGATGTTATGAGAACTGTTTTACCGTACGATTCCATATGAAGTGATGTTATGAGAACTTTTTACCATACGATTCCATATGAAGTGATGTTATGAGAATTTTTTACCATACGATTCCATATGAAGTCATATTATAAGAACTTTTTTACCATACGATTCCATATGAAGTGATGTTATGAGAACTTCTTTACCGTACGATTCCATATGAAGTGATGTTATGAGAACTTTTTTACCGTACGATTCTATATGAAGTGATGTTATGAGAACTGTTTTACCGTACGATTCCATATGAAGTGATGTTATGAGAACTTTTTACCATACGAATCCATATGAAGTGAGAGATGAGAACTTTTTTAACATACGATTCCATATGAAGTGATTCGTATTTTCATATATGCATCTTAAAGGCAAAGTATAGTGAATATATCAATAAAAACATAAATGTGTATAATGCACAATCTTTTTTTCAAAATGAAAAGCATCATGCACAAATTATAGAACTACTTCATTTGTGAAATAAATTGAATTTACTTAGTTAATTCCCTTTACGCATACACCTACACTCACAAGAAGATATAACATCTTCTACATGATCAAAACAAGATAGTTTATCATACTATTGTTGTAAATGATTTATTTTGATTTCTATTCAAAATACACTGTACGTGTTCTGCGATTAAATTGTCACACTACGGCTCATGCGTAACTGTTGTAGGTAAAATGTATAATACAAAACTAACGATATATATTAAAATAATAACTCAGATTAAATAAGGTAATACCCTCAAAATACATTAAAATACTGTGATACTGTACATGTTTTCCTGCTACCGTATCATCAACAAAGTTGACTAAGAATAGTGTTTTTTGTAATGAAATTTATTAATTATACTGTGCATGTACATACGGTATGTGAACATACAAATGACAAATCACGAAAGCATGGCAAAACTTTGACCGCGGGCGCGCCACAAAAGCGACATATTCTTTGATGCGTTTTCGATGTTGCAATGTACATGTAGAAATGTAATGAATTTCATTGTGAAATGATCACACCAAATTTTGACCGACTTTTAGCTAGTAGCAGTCAATCGGTACTGAGAAAAGTTTACCTATTATTGCGTTACAATATACCTTTGTTGTAGTTAGACAATTATTTGGGTGTGAGTATTATCTGAATGTTATTTTAATTTAGAGATTAGTTACAGATTACTTGTATTTCATTCGTAAAATACCAGTCGCAGAGCACGGTGATCAGACAAATTGAAAGACATATTGTATGTTTTCAGTTTATTCTCTATGTTTACCTATATAGCATGTGGATAGCTGATGACGATAGTATGATGTATTAAAAGTCTTACTATATACACCAAAAACTCTAACCTAATTACACACCAATAATAGATATATAAACAAAAACAATTTTGTATGTATATTTATGTATTAAGATTCTACTAAATATGTCTTTTCACTTTTTTCTATCTTAATCACGTTTCTATTTTATATATGTTGCAATTCTGATTCACCTTATTGTATCTTCTACATTACGACATCGAGTGTATTTCAAAACAGAATAAAAGTAGTAGTTAGCCAATGTAATGATTCCAATGATATCTTATAAACAGCAAAATTGTACAATCGGCAGGAGATTTCAGGTCAATTAAAAGCAACATATCTTTTCAAAAACATGCATTTGACATTTGCTTTGAAATGTTCTTTCGACCTTCCAATAATATTACAAAGTGTACATTGTTATCTCTGCGTGAATTATCGGCCACGCGAATCCAATCTTCTGTGGCCAATTTATAAATAATATGACGCTTACTCCGCGATTATTGCTGGGTTTATACAACTCCACATGATTCCGTCTTACACTGACCTCGTTTGTTTTTCATTGGTGCATAAATGGCGATATCTTTCACTAAGTATCACCATCTGGTGTTGTTCGATTTGCTTCACAAAAGCGTGGTTTGGTTTGTACAGAGTCTTGTCCCTCATGGTGGGCGTGTAACCGACTATATATAGGATATGAGTTCAAACTAATAATAATGAAAACGACCGACAGTATTAATATAATCTATATAATCGAGTTCAACATGTTTGTTTTCTGTTTAATCGTTTTGGTAGAAAACGTCGTATGATATCTATGATACCGCGGAACACTACTTTTTGGTAATCATCATTAATTTAAAATAGAATTTGATAATAAAATGTGTGAATGTGTGAACACTCCAGAAAAATCTTCGTTTTGAAACCATCATTTGTGTATTTAACAATAATTAACTAAAAACAATAGAGAATGAAGGGTTTTGAACTTAAAGTTGACAGTTGCAATTTAACAGTACATATTCTAGACTTTTGAACAAAGCATCTCTACATGAAAGTATATATGAATACTAATACGTAAATTATTTAGTATGGCATGTTTTAAAATATGGGTTACTTCAGATACATTTGTAGATTGTGAACCAATATACACCAATATATTTTGCATGGGACATCATTTCTGTCTCATCAATGTTTGTTGCAGCTTCTTGTTCACAAGCCTGTTCCTTTGATTTAACAACATTACGGCATTTATGCTAAAACTATGATGTACGAATGATTGATATGCGAGTGATAATGAAGTTACGCACGCAATATATGATGACACAAACAATGAATTATCATAGGTATTATATTAAATATAACATATTTATATTCTTCAAATCAGTTTATGTGACAAACATGAAAGTACCGATATGAATAATCGGACGGATATTTCCCATTTACAATGTCCTATTCGTATGATTAATAATGGCAAAATCGAGTCACGTAAACAATAATGTAATTTTAATGTTCGTACGTCCGGCGTGCATGTAACTGTAGAATGTGGGCGATGGATATCATAGCATATTAATCACGAATCGCTATGACATCGAATAAACGGCAAAATATTGAGAAAAAAACACCGGATGTAATTTTCATTACATAATTACAAATACGCCCACAGTTTTTTTAAGATATTGTATGTGATCCATATCTATGTCGTATTTCCAATGCGAGTAAAGCCTGGGAGATGTGTTCTATACAATAATAGTATGATAAGTCATCTGGTTTTGATGATCAGTACAATGCTATATCCCCCTTGTGAGTATATATATATATGTGCAAAGGGAATTGACTAAGTAAATTCAATTTGTTTCGCAAATGAAACCAGTCTGTAGTAGTTCAAACCTAACACAACAATAACATGAATAAATGACGTCATTGATATAGTTTACAAAAAGTTTTATGATTCCTCGTCGTGTTTTTACTACTGAATGATATTAATTAACTACGGTTGTTTCTCTCCAATAAGGTCGCATAATAATTGTTGTTTGTGTTTATTTGTAGAATATTGTGTTACCTTATGATTTGTATTGTGCTTAATCTAATGTGTCGTAAAACATTAATTTCCCAATAGACCAGGAGCTGGATACACACCATTATACAATGCCAAGTAACACACGTTTTAAAACATACAACCCAATATGTTATCTGGGATATCATACCATTCAATCGAACAAACAGCTGAACCTATGCAAGTGAATTTCGCTGTAGTCCATGCTGACATACAGGTCATTTGATTGGCGGACAGTCGATACGAGTCGTGTGTTGCAGGAAGTAATCATACAATGTTACGAAGTCGTTCCACACGTGTTGACCTCATAAAAGCTCATTAAATCTCATTTTCGCTGCTACCTCAGCTACACTTATTGCAATCGAGATTGATTTAAGTAAATACCCATTGGTTTATGTATTCTATTCGCGTACATGCAATTTAGAGATATTATATATGCTTCATCAGACTTTTCGACGATTGTACTCTTTATCACAAACATTTACTTTTATGTGTGAAACTGTATAACCACAAGAGCGAACTGATCGTAGTTATGTTAATTTATGAATGTCATTGCGTTTGACATAAGCAATGCCAAGTGTCTACTAATTCAGTAAAATATTAATATGGTAACTATGTATTACTAGCAATTCAAACGCTGCGATTAATTGCGTCGCGCACATAGTTCAACATATGCTGAGGTAAGTAGAAACCATGAACCTAAATACACAATACAATATGAACATTGTGCAAGTAGAATAAATATAATGAATACTGATTGAAATCTGTTAAATAAATTAGGAATTTGATTATATATGATTTTATAACTGATATTAAAATTGTACTAGTAAACTAAAATAGACAACCTAGATCGGCGCGCGTACACAAAAAGGCATAGTGTTCCTCAATCCATGTCCAGTTCAGCAGATGACGTCAATTGTTGAATGGTTACATGTACTTGTAAAATAACATACGTTTCCTGAGATCTCTGACTACCTCGTTCTCGCCATAATGGCTGCCATCGAGCGATTCACATGCGGATTTCACATGACGGTATACACAGACAGATTATAGTAATAAGCCACATGTTTGTTAATGGATCCTTATTTTATACTAATGTCATGTTCATGAATAAACATAATATACCATATAATAAATTAGTATAGTAGCCATAACGGCACCAGAATCGATTCGCTTACACAAAAGCTGGTCACTAATATGACAATGTCCTGATCGATCATGATAATCAGTTTGATACCTCAAAGGGTCGCTCATTAGCTACCCACCAGGTTTCTACCAGCTACCCGCTGGCTGTTCACCGACTACCCACTGACTACCCACCAGTTATCCACCAACCCAAACACGGCCAACGTAATATGTTCGTACACATACAAAAACTGCACACTCAAAACTCACCCAAACTATACCATATCAAAATGTCAGACGTTTGTTTTGGAATATAATAAAAGTCGAATAGTAGGATTGTTAGGTGAAGCCATTATGCTGACAATACGCGTGTAACAGACTGTGATCGTACCAAAGTGGTTTGTGCTCTTACAAGTTTACGGGTTTTCACACTGAACTCTGGAATTTTCATATTAAAACTATTCATTGAGATGAGTAAATATATATATTGACAGTTATCACTAATAGCAACACAGCCCATGTCAGTGGTATAGAAGTCCCAGTTGTCAACGACAACATCGTCGCATTGATTCTACAAGACAACAACTGCCGTGATTTTTCTAAAATAGATACACATCAAGGGAATCTAAACACACATGGTAAGGTCACATGCATTTTGCATTGTCACTCTCACATTGAGACAATATCTGATAACATAATATAATATATATGTATTTCTGAACATTAAAAAGGGAATTCAATTTAAATCTGTACGAAGCTTATCGCCATCCGTTCTCGGCTTACGCGACGCGTGTTCCATTCATACCCACAGACACTAAGGCGCTACCGTATCAAATTCGTCATGTCTATATCGAGCTCTTACGCTATGATAGTTTTCCTAATAAATTAATTAGTTAATTAATATGCTTGCAATGTGCTTTGCAATGTTAGTATTTATAATTGTGTTTGAGTTGAGACGTTTGTTTTCGGGATATATGTTAAATATTCTCGATATGACCAGTGCATATGCAAATTATACGTGCACGAATTCATTACTTACACGCACTTGACCGAGACGTGGCCAGCGATACGCATAAGCTGACAAAGAGACACAGAGCAGACTAACAAAGTAATAATGAAAGGAAACCAATATAACTTTCACTGTAAGCCTTAATATGTCATTTTGAATATATACATAAATGTGCTCGGTAACTTGAATTCACTTGATTATGTAAAACTACACTGTATCGAAATTAAACTTATTTTTATATGTATTATGACATAGAAATTGAGGGAATCATTGCTGTATTCGACTTTTCCCCCAAAATAAATAAAAATTCTAATTTCATCTTCGATAAGACTACGTTAGACCTCACGAGATCAAATAACTTCACATGATAGTTCACATTAAGATACTGTTATTTTCAGTGGCGATGAACATGAAAATAAAGTGTCTACCATATCATAGTATGCATCGTTACCATTTGTCGTTTAACTGACAGATCACATGCATAATCCAATTATTAGATCAGCAGTCACATGCAATAATAAATGTTTTATTCATTATACCAGACTCGACGGAATATGAGATAAAATCAGCTGCGATTGAAAAAGAAAAATCCTCCTTTTTCCATACAATGTGTTTTTGTCTTTCAAAATCACTCATGCTCATGCTGTCCATTCAAATCTACTTTCATGGTCCACGCGTGTAAAGACACACAATACACACACTATTCATTTATATTCTGCTTACACAACCATAGACTCAGACTGTCTGTTAACTTACTATGTAGAGCAAATTTAACAATATTGGAAAACAAATGGTGTTTATTTTAACAAGTTCCCAGCAGATGTATTTCCAAAATCTAATCAAATTAACCTTATATGATCGAGGAGTCCCGCGATACAATAAAATATACAGTTCGCGAATTCAGATAATAAATATTTATACCATACACATCGGGAAATCTGTTAGTCGTTGCAGTACGCGCGGAGGGTGACGGAATACAGTCTATCGATACACACCGTGTCATAGCACATACACAAAGGAGTGATTCGAAGTCGATATTTGAATTCACACACAAGGTAGTTAAAGTTACGTTTTTTACCAAAATTTATTCATTCTCAATGGTAATCGTTGTTCCGATGTAGCCACATTATTCTGTATTGCTGGGTAAAATACATGGTGCCCGCTTGAGATTGTTTATTTTTGGTTTTATGTGCTGAATCAATATACTACTTAGTCGTATGTGTTGATTTACTGTTACATGGTTTTAATGGAAGTCGATAAACTGCTGGGTTCAATGCCTAGACGATATATTATGGATTGATGCCCATGCGATGTATTTGGAGTGAATTCCATTACATTATTATTATTATTGTTCTTAATGCATACCGTAAGAGCATATCCGATCCCATGACACCCTTGTGTACAGCCCGCATGTTTAGCTAGTGGAAGTGTAGAAAGTTTTATATAGATTGACAATGTAAGACGTATTTGATTATGGTGAATAACAAACACATGAGTTTAAAAATTGCAAAAGTTAGCAGTGAATTCCATTATTCCAATTTTGTTTTACATCGACATTTTTATGATGTTGTACAATGTTTACAAACACACTTTATGCTGCCATTAGTTAGTAGGAGAAGGGGTCCACTACCATCTGGTTGCGAGTGCGTTTTGAATTGTTCTTTCGGGTTTATTACGGACCCTGAATTTTTCTTGGTGTTTTGGATAACATAATTTTGTCGAAGGTGTGTTTGCATTTATTTTGAGGGGTTACTTGGTATGGTATCTGGGTTCGCAAACAAATATTAGTATCATAATACACTCCGAGATGTGTGATTTTTAATTTTGTATTATGAATTAATAATTGCTTCCCGTATAAATTTGACAAGGTTTTTTCTATCTTGGTATGAGTAAATTTCAGTTATTATAAATTAACATCTGGGAATTAGGGTGCCCAATAGGATTGAGAGCGCGTCGAATCGGCGCCGCTTCGAGCTTGGAGGTAATATATTCACACGTAACGTAACATGAATGAGAAGTGACGAGTCTGTCATAGTGATTACTCCGTCCAACAATGTAGCACGCCACGTCTAGTGATTCGCTACGTCTACAACGTCGTATGAAGTTTCCTTAACAAGTGCATGTAACGTACAGGGCCCAAAGTACACAAATAACCAATTAGTCTGAGAGGGTAGGGGTTCCTGACTGGTAACATAAAAATAGTAAACTGAATAATTCCATGGCTGTACGTTAGCATGCAAGACATTGCAGATACATTAACACGCAATGTCAAGAACGCTTGGTATGCTGCAACGCTATGCCCGAAAAAACAGTTATTGTGAATGCATTTATAAATAAGTTATGTAGCAAAAATGTCAGCAAACAAGCACACAGACAGCGTAACACTGCACGACCCCAGTATTGTGAAGTAACAAGTGAACGTGTTACCAATGCTCATACACACAGACAGCGTAACACTCCACGACCCCAGTATTGTGAAGTAACAAGTGAACGTGTTACCAATGCTCATACACACAGAAAATGTTCAAAGCCATCATATACATCGAACTGAAATAAATATATAGCTAATATATTCATTGACGTCATTCTTACATCTGTGATAACTGTATTAATATTACCGATATACGTCCCAATATAATTCCTATGCGGATATTGAGTGCAGCAAGCGAGCAGCTGCGTACATCGCAGAGCAGTGAACTCAGTCTGTTTAACCATCAATCTAATACTGTATCCCAGGTATACCGGTACATGTATGTGCTATATCGGGATATGAACCCATGAACCTTTTAATTTGCAGACAATGTTTTCTAAACAGCCTGTAACATATATCTCAGTTTCATGGGAGTGATTGGTCTCGTCCATTGGAGACCTACATCTGAATAGGTCATTTAATACCTGTCTGTGTGTGGGTTGACTGTCAACACGTCTATTTGTTTCTAGTATATTTTCTTGCTTTATGAAATTAAATTGTGTTCACAGAATCAGCGAACATGCACAATGTGCTGTCAACATATATAGTGGAAGAAAATTTGTCGATAATACTGAAGTACTAAAACATTGTAACCGCTCACATTGCAGAATGATTATTAAGGTTTCAATAAAGTTTACACAAACAAACGTGGGAAGATCGGATTCCAGCGCGACTCGGATTCAGGAGTTGTTTGGAAGCGATAACAAATGAACCTTCCTCAATAATACAGGGTAACTACAATTCTTGTAATCTGGGAATAGTAATATTCAAGTTCGTACAATATTACTTATCGAATATTCAAACAGTCAATTACACAAATATAAATAAACACTATTAAAGTTTCATAACACAAGTTCATGGCGCACAATTGACAGGTTTTTGCAGTAGCATACAAACACATGGACGAGACTTTAATTTTACAACAGTAGCATCGTCCTTTTAAAAATAAATAGTTAATAAAAAAAACAATAGTTTTTAAAAGTAATTTGGGGTTGTAGAGAACAACAATGTTATTCACGTTTTTAAATTTTCTCACGTGAAATCGCTTCCGTCCCCACTTTGAAGAGGGGTACTAACAGTTAAACAGAAAAGGATCCACACTTTGAACTGATTTGGGTGGGTGGAATAGTCATCTAATATTGAATGTGTATATTCAAAACAAGTCTTTGAAAACGTGGTATTGTATTGTAATATGATATATTGAAAACAATTAAGTGCGAACAAAGCGCCCTCCCTCGATTTCAAATGGTTTACCCTTAATCTGTTTCAAGGAACAAACTGCTCACCATTTAGACCAAGGATTCCTTATCTGAGTAAAAAATTGCTGACTTGCAAGATTTTGCTTTCGCACTTATCCAATTCCTTTCAAGGTGTGCGTGACGTATAGCAAATACAACAGTCACACTCGAGTATATTTAAAAATAAATTCCAATAAATTAAACATTTTGAGATATAAAATGCAATTTCTTCAAATTAGCATTATGCACAACCTCGCGTGATTCTGTTTGTAAAAACATCGCAAAAATGATACTGTATGGAACATCCTCAAAATCACTGGTAGTATTGGTGACAATATTGAAAGCTGGGTTCACTCACTTGTCTTAGCGTATAATAACTTCCGTAAAATGTGTAGCTTATGCAAATCAAATATACCAGACATCAAATGACCATACATTAGGCAATTACAAATACTGTGAAAAGAGGTAAGCTGAATAACTCGGTGGTATGTGACAAACATACGTACTTAATATAATTAGAAGTACTTTGCCAATCACAATATTTCAAGACAGCTATTTGCAAGTTCTGTCCCACGGGACAGTCACGTGTCACCTATAACAGATTGGCATTGGACGAATAACAAGAATGCAAAGGTCAAGGCGATGCTATCTTTCCCACCTCCCTCAATCGACACGTATGATCATCTGTGAACTTCTTTCGTTTGTAAATATGTGTGATGTTACGTATAAGTGCGACGTGTCATCGTGTTAGGACATCCTCCAGAACAACGCTTCCGAAGCCGCTGCCTGCCACCAGCACAGACACAAGTTGAATACCTTATACCGAGGTAACGTGGTGACAATTCAAATACTAAGAGTTAACATTTCTTATTTCAGTTTTCAATTTTTAACAATTATTCACCTTCTCATTAGAGCTAATCTGTTTTACTAGCCACCCTGGGCATAGCAGGGACAGTAGCGACACTTTACGCAAATGGGCCGATGTGACATATATGACTTGGGTGCAATATGCTACTTATTTCCCTAATCGGGCGCTCTATTAGTTGTCTTTCACACTCAATAGCTCACGCATCCATACATTATACATATATAGATAGGTGTTACCACCCAATAACACACACATGATAAATGCACCCTATTTTTGGATCGCTAGTGAACACGAGACTCGTCTATAAATATCATCGGATATATTACGCAATGGATTTCTCGTTAGCGTTGATGTTATAAGCAGAATGAACATCTTAATATAAGTGTCAATTTACAAGAGGCTTCAACTTACGAATACATGACCCTAATCGATATATGACCTTGACCGGTATCAAATGCGAATCTTTAAAAAGTGTTTAGTGTTATATTTCCCACATATATAATATATCAAGGTAATTCCGTATTCCAGTCACCATTACGGCCTATCTACAACCTTCTTTCAAATACACTCTCTGTAATTTGATAGATGGAGCACAACCTCGCAAAGCAGGGTTAATATTCCCCGACATGATTCGGGAAATAAACTCATTATACGTTTAGATTTAATTACCATAATCTACAAAACATCTATTTGGCGGAGTAGCTCGCAATTTTCTTTTTGCGTTCTAGACATGCGATTCAATGTTATCCTAAAACCTAACCGAGTATAGAAAAGTAAATTGAGAAACGTTACTCAGTTCTGGTAAGCGTCAGAAAGGGCTTGTAATGGTATGGGCGTGGGAGATTGGTAACGTGTGCTATTCCAATGTATGTAAACAGAGCCCTGTTAATGGGAGTATTTTTTACACTGTGTTCACACACAGTCTATTAAAATAACCTAGTAAATCGATTTAAGTCAACCAGCATAGCAAACAAAGTTCGAGTTACAAATACATGGTACATAACTGTCATTCAAGAGTACAATTATGAGTACGTTTACATCTGTGGATGTCAAAAGATCGACCATAATGTCTTCATTATTCAAGTTTTTGGGTAATGCTCCCACTTGTGTCGCTTCACTGTAAGTGCTTTCTATGGTATGCACCGATACTCCCTTTGGGACGGTCAATAGTGTACGTTTCCATATCGCGCCCGATATCGAATTCAAGCTTTACCGTGGACTACGAACATTGCTTTTCGTTCTACATATGCTAGACACGTATTGATTTGTTGTTGTTGTTTTTTGGTGACGGCGTAACAATCACTAAACGTCATGAGGAATTGCATGAAGAAAAGTGCAAATTTGTGACAAAGGTTTTCTGTTTAGAATCGTACAAAATACTATTCTCAACACAATGTGTTTATTAAATACAAATAATGATTAATACCGATGTGATAATTAATACGAAATAGATATTTCACCACTAAAAATACATAACTTATTCCTTCTGTAAACATGACATTGCAATCTACTTTTCCGACCCATGAGAACCGAGTCATTATGAACATTCGAACGATGCAATGTACACGTGTCTGTGGACGTATACACTACCGCTTATGAGATATCTTATATGTACCAGTTGGGTTCGATTTCAGAAGAAGGAGTTATTTGAACCGTGTTAACACACATGTACTTTAATAAGGTTTAACCACACAGTGCAGTTACAAAAATAATATTTGGCCTTTATATAAGAAATCAACGATAATATGTTTGTATAGGTATAGTGGAAACCAAGACTCGGCTGGCTGATATGGTTCCTATTTATGTGCGTGTATTCGCCATTCGTGTTTTGGGCTTTGTATTTAGATATATAACAACGGCTTCCGGAATTCTGTCTCGTTCTCACAAGTTTCGTCTTCCGTCAACTTATCGCTTTGTACAGTAGAAATAACTAGAACCACGCCAATTAAGTGCTTAAATGTCTTTTATTTTGAATAGTTACGTAGGACAACGATTACCAAATATTATCTCCTAAATATCATATTCATCATTCCGAGCAGCGTTTCTCACTACAGTAAATTTATGAACTGCTATATCAACCAGGACACACTAAGACTTATTTAAGAAGTAATGTATTAACCAGCAGTCCAAGAACCGATCACTCTTGACAGATATGTGTCAAAATATTGAATAACACGATATAATGATTCCTCGATCAAATATGTCACAGTTTCAAAGAACATTGCGAAAGTAAATGAGAAACAGTTTCCAAAATTAAATTGTCAAAAATAATAAAATCATTGATTCAACCATGGACCAAAGGTTATACGAAATAGTGTGACTCTGTGTTAAGTGCTTGCGTACCTTGTATAACATAGCCACAATAGTCAATAACGCAATCATAGTTTGAACTGAATAGAAAATGTCACCAATTGATGATGTCATTGATCGGGATATTACGAATCGTAGACATGGTTACGCGAATAAGACCTTATGAACTAATGCGATTTCTAGACGCAAACTTTCTATGGTTCATCATAGTACATTGACGAGTAAAGGCGTGTGATAATGGACACATCCACGAATAACCTCATTCCAACAGCAATGCTCTTCAAAGAATCAGAATTTACAGATACTATGTACATGGGATTTTCGACGATGTTGACCATCGTTTGCTTAGCGTCTTCATTTATATCGTTATAATAAATTCATGCGGTACATACACATATATTACGCGGGCAATTGTTACTAATGTCGAGCGTCCAATTTTATCTCGGTCTAAAAACATTTGCTTCATAGCAACACCCGATCTCTGAAGACGTGAGTATATTTGCAGGACATCTCGTATTACTAACACTGCGACTGTATTTGCACAAAGTTATACTACTTCATAGTTAATCTGATAATTTACTATTGTAAGTCTTTCCGTTTCTAAGCTATAAATGAGTGAATATCTTCATAAAATTGATCATATTAAAAAGGACGCATTTTCTGTCATAATTTAAATGTGGGAGCGAGCTGGTGTTGCGTTTTCGGGCGCGTAATGGCTGTTTTAATACCATTTTTATGACATAGTTATCAATTAATTGTCCAATACATCCACTGTAGGCCAGATGCTAACAATGTATTATCGAATCAGATCTACCCATTACTCGGGCACCTGAAAGTCAGAATTGTGTTATAGTGATGTTGATCTCGATTTGCATTTAGTGTCCTGTTTTAGAAACATATAATTCCTCACGCAATATTCTAGACGCCTATAATATTTGAGTGGCCGGCGTCTGATATTATTGATTAACTTAGTGTGTTCATTCTTTCTACTGTCAAGATCATCATACTCTGCTACGATATTGATCAAACATGATGTTTTCTATCACAGACGTGAGTCAGAAGATCGGTAGTATGATATTAGGAGTATGTATACTTGCAATGATTGTTATGATTGATCGGGAAATACTATGATATTTGTTTTTATCACGTACATTTGAAATCCATTGTAAGAACTGCTTTTCCTGACGTTTTAGAAAAAAAAAGTCATCAAGTTAGAAGAATTGTTCCAAAATACAGAAATTAATCTTCAAATTGCAAGTTGTCGGTTTCTACCATTTTATAAACTGATGTAAATGGTAAACAAATATGCATTTTGTATGTGGCATCGCGCGATCCGGTATCAAATTCAATTTGTGAAAGGTAGAGTGGGATACCTGGGACCAGCGATAATTATTATTCGTTATTATTTTATAACTCTTGAAGCGTATATTCATACTCATAGAAAATAACAAATTTAAAGGTTACCGAACTAGGGTAGAAGCAAAGCACTGACAGCTCTTTTCTCATAGGCCCGTAAATCCAAGCACTCGTCACTGACGATAGTCGCCGACTTTTGGACTTTGTCATACTCAAAGTGCGATCATGATTATTCAGCGAGTCTGCTTACAGTGGTGAGGCGCGTTTGTCGGGATGCAAGTTTGAATCTTTTGTTTTCATATGTTCATATGTTTGTTAGTAATTTCGATTGATCGTATTGCAATGCAATGTCCAGTTGGGATACATTTAAAATGCGGTGGTTGTCGCGCCGCGTCCTGTTCATTCAGAAATGTTGGAGAAATTTATATATTGTTAGTTAACCAAATCGAATGTTTGTTTTGAAACATGCCTAGTAGATGGTTCAATTCAGGTTTGGTTTTGTGTACAGCGGCCATAATTTCGATTTTCATAAATTATATCATGTATGGCATCATTTCTCTTTTCACTCTGTTATTCAAGAAGCGTTTCTCCTAGCGATGTATTGTTATTCCCTTTTATAGTATGCATTTACGTTTTGACACATATGTCATTTTATTTCTAAACAAATATTAATATAGGTATACGAAACACACACACTTCCATATATGTGACCAGTATGTAATACCGCTTTGAGAAATCAACATGTGAGTATATATTGATGACATGTATATATGTCAGAAACAGATTACGTAAACATTTTGACTGATCGACGGATGGGCAGACAGACGGACAGACGGACGGACGGAGTGATTGAGTTACTGACTAACCGACTGAAACATTTAATAACTCAAGAATGATTTTGTCTAAACAACTTTATTCTTCTTCGGTTTGATGAAGATATTATATTTGACATTTTACATGATTTGTATATGATCTCATATTTTGAGAAATTATAACGTGAGCTAAAAATCGGTTCATCATCTTGCAGAAAGCTTGAAATGTAAAAATAGCCGCCATATTTAAGAGTGGTGGTCGTCGCGCTGCGCATGTGTGACATTTGTGTTGATAAACATTGATTTCCCCAATCCACTCTTCCAATGGAAATCACAACTATACAGTTTGACCTGAGCGCGACTTGCACTAATTTCTGCCGGTGACTCCCTAGATACCTTCCAATCACCTAATTAAATACCTAATTAAAGCTTGGTAACGTCTCAGTTTGTATTCGTTGATCTGCGCAACAGTCAAAGTCGCGACGACTACCGCCCTTTGAACAGAATTGTGTCTCTGATGTCACAGGTGTCATTGTTAAAAGACATATATTATATTAACGAACGTAAATATCAGTTTTAATTTATTAGAAAATAAGTAATTGGTTGCATACGCCACACGGTGGATCCTCGCCACTTTGCATTTGCATAGTGTTACAATCGCGCATATATTCCGATCGTGTCCGAGTTAGCGCGTTGAGTTATATAAGAATACAACGTAATACTAAGACGTTGAAAAGTGTGCACGAATCGACGCAGACAGTACAGCGATAGAGATTAGCACCGGACGCGTACTAAAAGGTCTTCTGCATATTTTGCGGGCATTCACGTAATAGCCTCGTATCGTTTTCAAATGGGAAATTAATATCTCTAATTTATGTCTTCAACGTTGGTACGACATCAATCCGACACGTAACAGAAATAAATGTCGTGGTAGTGCAGGATGTATATGAGATGTCTACAGATTACAAAATTATGTACGGACGTATCAGATTTGTCAAGAAATGCTATTCGCGAATAGACTAATTTCTATATATGAAGTCTCTCGTATTAACGTAATTGTTGTTACGCAAAACTGAATTTGATGTATTATAGTGTAACTGATGAAATTGCTGTAAAACCAACGTATTTATTTGTATTGTACACCCATTTGTATCACAAGGTATACAAGCAAAATTACACTACATGTAGTTACTTTGTAATACGAGAAAGTATGTGTTGCTTTGTAAACTTTATATTGTCTTAATTTATATTTAATTAGAAAACATCCTGGATAACACGATTTGAAAAATTATGTTATTGACAATTATAACAATTAACTGAGTGAAATCAACACCAAGTGTAATCGCATGCAATTTTATACTGATAAGATCAGTTTACCTTGAAAGTTCTAATCAAGTAAAACATACACGCATACTAAGAATGTGGGTTTATTACCCACTTTACTTGTTTGTCGTCTCTTATATGTTCTCATGTGCCAAGCTGGTTACATGGAATGGAATGAATCACAATATCCCTCAGTTTATCCAAAAACATTCCATATGGCGTCTGCATACTGAACCACGTGTTGGCTGCTGAATTTGGCGGAATTTAGATATCAAATGCATAATGTTGAAGGTCAAAGTACGGACAGGCTAGACAAACCTAATTACTGTGACAACCGAACAGAATGATCAGAACAATATTGTCAATACAGATGCGTTTAAAATAGGATAAATATCACTTTGTAAAGTACTGCTACCCTGGGACTGTGTTGCCAGGTTGTTGGACGATGTCATTGCCGATGAAACCACGGACATTCAAATCACCACACGATTTAGACAAGTAAATTACCGAATTCGAGATGACAATACAATTATTTACTGTAAACTTACACCCATCAGTTGCAATTAATAAGTGTTCATTGTTTTACCTTGCCTGTATTTTGGTATACGAGGGAAACTGTGTGTTAATAATTACTTATTATGAGAAATGTCAGTACTACTACTCTCCCATATATATTACCCATTAATGTATTAATAACCCGATTTGTTATATGTGTTATATGTTCCTCGACAAAATCGTATCTTGTATATTTTTCTTGCCAAGATTTTGCTTATATATATTGCTATACTATTTAGGAATATTCATGTCATATTCTATAAGGGACCTTGACATTAATGTTATTATTCCAATATGGAACCTCGGATTAATATTGAACATGTATAAAAGTATACAACTGTTATTTGCAAGCATTTGCGTGATATAATAATAAGTTGCAATTCATATGAGAAACCTTCTCATGTGAGCTATTTTGCACATTTTTGTTGATCGGAAAAGGGAAACGTAGATTGTCAATAAACAGGAAGTAAGTCAGCTGCGTTTAAAGATCATTAACAGTAATTAGTACTTAATTGGCATAAGTAATTCTAACCCAGTTTACGTCAAAGGAAATGATCAGGTTTCCTATTGTCGTTGCCACGTGTATAAATTGAAATGCGATTCAATTTCTTCAAGACGTGTTTACAATGTCAACAACAACAACCACGTCACGAGTGCGTTATATATCAATCCGCGCATCACACCATTCATGCTGAGATTTGTATTCTATAATAACCAGTTATATAAAACACAATATGTACTTACTTCTATTGTGGCGTATTTAGTAATACAGACGCAAAATGTAACTAGTAATATGAGACGCAAATTGAATTAAAAGCGACATAGAATACTTCCTTGTATCGAGGCGTTATTAGTAATACAGACGTAAAATGTAACTAGTAATATAAGACGCAAATTGAATTAGAAGCGACATAGAATACTTCCTTGTATCGAGGCGTTATTAGTAATACAGACGTAAAATGTAACTAGTAATATAAGACGCAAATTGAATTAGAAGCGACATAGAATACTTCCTTGTATCGAGGCGTTATGAGTAATACAGACGCAAAATGTAACTAGTAATATGAGACGCAAATTGAATTAGAAGCGACATAGAATACTTCCTTGTATCGAGGCGTTATTAGTAATACAGACGTAAAATGTAACTAGTAATATAAGACGCAAAATGTATTAGAAGCGACATAGAATACTTGCTTGTATCGTGGCGTAATTAGTAATACAAACGCAAAATGTAACTAGTAATATGAGCACAAAACGTATTATAAGCGACACAGAATACTTCTTTGTATCGTGACGTAATCAGTAATACAGATGCAAATTGCAACTAGTAATATGAGACGCAAAATGTATTAGAAGTGACATAGAATTTGTTCCTTGTATCGTGGTGTAACGGTTACTGTATATTGAATATGTACTTACTTATATTGTAGCGTAACCAGTAATAGCAAGCACATAATGTAACTAGTAATATATTGTGGCGTAACTTGTAATACAAGAGGTAAGATATACTCGTTTGCTTTGTTGACGTAATTAGAAATATAAGGCGCATAATATACCTGTGTGTATTACGGCATAACTAGTAAAATAAGACGTACGTACTCAAAACGCACTCGTTTGTATTACGGAGGTATAAGTGCAATTGTTGATAAATAAAACGTACTTCTTTGATGTAACTAATTATTTCTCGCCTGCGTGTAACAATTATAACGACCATACACATATTCAGTTAATATTAGATTATAAGCCTTTCCTAGTAAGGAAGATACTACAGTGAAAAATTGAATAAAACGTATTTTCTACCTCATCTGTATTCCGAATACTTGAAATGTTTGCAAACTCATAACAAGTTCATTTTGATCAATCTATCAATTCCCCTCCCCCAAATCAAAGTGGATATGAAATACCCCAACATCACCTATAATCAACACAAGCATCTGAATTGTATCCCGAGTGTGCGCAATAAATCCAATTCCATAATTATGTTTCCCATTAAAAAGAAAGATTTATTATTGAGTTGTCACCGGGTACAAGATTGTATTTTCTTTGCTGTGTAAATATTGATAATATAACCAGTGATTTATGTGAGAAACATAGATAAATAGTATTAACCAACTATCAATTCGTGAACATAAAACTCGAAATTTTGACAGAATCTAACCAACATTATTCCTTTATGTCACAACACCATAAGAAAAATTCATCATGTCAAGTGTGAATTGTTTGGTTGGCCACTTATAATGTGTTGTGCAACAAACAATTGAGAGTACTTCGGAGCACTGAAATGACTTTGTGTAAACGATAAATGTCACGGCGCTACAGTAAAATCGTTAATCTTCTCACCCTACCTTGACAGTGTTGCGTAGAACCGATATATAAGTTAATGTGACTCTTTACAACCGGTTCCGGTAATTACACGTATACCCTAATAACACCTATCCGGAGAGTTCCCACAAATATAGTATATGGTTGACTAGATACCATATACTTATATTAACACCGAGAAACGCCATTGATCATGACAATCGATCATATCCCATAATATATCAATGCGTATACCTCCAGTAACATGTTTATACGAATTTAACTGATTGCTAAAAATTACTCGTCAGTACAATACTGTTGAAAAAATAACGCAACCCCGGGCGTGGTCTTTCTAACAACAGGACGATAGTTTTATTTTAACTTTTTTACATTATCTTCATTTTGACTGAGCTACTAATTGCGTAACACTAAGACATTGGATTAGAGTGATTACGTAACCATATATAACCTAAAATTGTTCACCATATAATTCATTGCCATGTAAATATTTTTCCCTGAATTTATTATTAGTCCACCACCTCCTAGCAGCGTATCAATTGGAGTACAAACTTGCCCACAAGACGTCTTTCAATTGTCACTGAATGCCGCGAGTCGTAAACGTATACAATTTAACAGTCATTCAAATGCAAGGGATGCTATACCGTAAATAATAACTCGGCAAATTCGTGATTACACCCTGGGGGAACAACGACTGTTTTCTCGAGAAATAAGACGGCTGTGTAATTTACAATATAAGAAGGCGAGAAAAAAACGCGCTGGTTGTGTAAAAGCCAATAACTGCATTAGTAACACAACAGCACAGGTCATAGCGCCCTCTATTTCATTTATCTATACAAGTTCTTATAGATTCCCGTACAGCGTGAAGCCCATGACACGTGTCTATCTAATGTGAAATGAATGAATTGCTATGCAATCACACTTGTATAGTAAATACCTCACGCAATTGAGGATAGTTTTCCCGGCGGTATATGAGCGCCCCTAGAGAGCTGTTCATATACCACCTCTGTCCCATCACGCCCGGTAAGGTCAACTGCGCAGGTTTCAATTAAATCATAGTTTCACGAAAGTAAAGCATGATCTGGCATTAAATCGATTAATCGGATTTCTCTACAATAATTTTAACCCGATTTGGAATCTCCCTTCATCTGTTGCTGAATTTATTAGACACATTTACATTTACTGTGACACCCTAGAAGATTTGAGACGCTAAGACTGTCCAGAATGACACTTTATTTTCGGAGTATGACAGGAAAGGAATTACTGATTGTAATAAATACTGGTATTTGACAAGAGAACAGCGAGTGAACTAGTACTGTGTTTTATTATCGTCTTATTCATTAATTACAGCAGAGAACGTGACCTCATGTTCGTGGTCAATATAAAATGGGTGGCAAATACCAAATAATTGACTAAGCAGTTTCAATCAAACAAATGATTAAAAATGGATTATTCCCCCCAATAAACAACTAGTTTCAACATTATAGAAACAGTGCTACATTTTTCCCGCCAGTATTATTCAGGTGGGTGGGCGGATGTGAATAAACCGATGCATGACGGTATATCCGCATGGTCGATTTCACTCGGCAGTTTCCTCCACAGATCCACACTTGGTATTTGCTCGGCTGTACTTAGGCAGAGAAAGCAGTATGTAAGAAGGATGTTTTGCCTCGTTCTATTGGTCAGAATAGTGATACCACAACGAGCGCGCTATTGGCTGCCCACGTCATAAGTAGACGAGAATAAGACAGTTGTATTCACGAGCGACGAATATCACAAACGGAAATTAAGAACTAAGCTAGTTGCATTGCCGTTGTGCTAAATAATATCTTGACAGTCAAGTTAGTTGAACTGAGAGGCAACTGAAATAGGGTAAGTTTATTTCAATTGCTTGATAAAATACATAGTAGAATTACGTGTATTAATAACAGCATATATAATTCTCAGTGCGGATTTGACGCGTAACAGATTCAATCTTCACAAAATGAAAACGTTCAATAATTGTGCTTTCTAGTGTGGCATGTTTAATCCACAATCTATACACAGTGACCTTCTCTCCAGCCAGAATCAGAGTAGTTCTATGTACATGGCGTCAAAAAAAAATATTGGGCGTTGCACAGTAGTTACCGCAATCACTGAAACATACGGGCAAGCGATAATGCAGCTTTTCACAATAATCCTTAACGTAAAACGTAGCAGTAGAAACGTTTCATTTTAATATACCATTGAGACTCACAAAGTGATGAAAACGCTATCGGTAAGGGGATAAGCTTGCCTTGCGGTCGTGGAAGGGACGGGGTTAATTTATTGAAGTTTTAATGATTAGACCTTTTGACCGTCGAGTTAGAAGTGGGCTTTTGAGTGGGTGTATTCTTCGATGATGACTGGCGTGGAGTTTACAAGCAAACGGTTAATAGTACACATAGTTGGATTCAATATGAATTAATTGTCGGTGTGCTGTACATTATTTGTGTCGCTATGGTTGAACGTGGACAGTGTAGTACTAATCAAACGATTGAGTCACGGTGCTCCGTTGGCCCATAAGGTCTAATTAGCATGAACTTGACCGTCCACCAAACTTAACATTGACAGCGTCGCTTTGCATGCCAGTTCAATCCTTTGCCAGTACAAATCCATTCTATGTGTGTAGGGTATAGTTCTTGTAATGTTCTATACGTGTAACAAAATATCACAATTATCGTGCGCGTAATTTCATATATCAGCAACAATATACTACAGTTCTCGTAACGTTCTATACTAGTAACAATATACCACAGTTCTCGTAATGTTGTAAACTAGTAACAATATACCACAGTTCTCGTAATGTTGTATACTAGTAACAATATGCCACAGTTCTCGTAACGGGCTATACATTGGCAACAATATACCACAGTTCTCGTAATGTTCTATACAGTAACAATATGCCTCAGTTCTCGTAATGTTGTAAACTAGTAACAATATACCACAGTTATCGTAATGTTGTATACTAGTAACAATATGCCACAGTTCTCGTAACGGGCTATACATTGGCAACAATATACCACAGTTCTCGTAATGTTCTATACAGTAACAATATGCCACAGTTCTCGTAATGTTGTAAACTAGTAACAATATACCACAGTTCTCGTAATGTTCTATACAGTAACAATATGCCACAGTTCTCGTAATGTTGTAAACTAGTAACAATATACCACAGTTCTCGTAATGTTCTATACAGTAACAATATGCCACAGTTCTCGTAATGTTGTAAACTAGTAACAATATACCACAGTTCTCGCAATGTTCTATACAATGACGATATACCACTGTTCTCGTAATGTTGTATACTAATAACAATATACCACAGTTCTCGTAACGTTCTATACAGTAACAATATACCACAGTTCTCGCAATATTGTATACTAGTAACAATATACCACATTTCTCGTAACGTTATATACTAGTAACAATACATCACATTTCTTTTTATTCTAATCTATACACTAATAATATACCACAATTTTTGTAATTTTCGTAATGTTGTATACTAGTATACTAGTAACACAGTTCTCGTAACATTTTATACAGTAACAATATACCACAGTTCTCGTAATGTTCTAGACAGTAACAATATGCCACAGTTCTCGTAATGTTGTAAACTAGTAACAATATACCACAGTTCTCGCAATGTTCTATACAGTGACGATATACCACTGTTTTCGTAATGTTGTATACTAATAACAATATACCACAGTTCTCGTAATGTTCTATACAGTAACAATATACCACAGTTCTCGTAATGTTGTATACTAGTATACTAGTAACACAGTTCTCGTAACGTTATATACAGTAACAACATACCACAGCTCTCGTAACGTTCTATACAGTAACAATTTACCACAGTTCTCGTAATGTTCTATACTAGTAACAATACATCACATTTCTTTTTTATTCTAATCTCTACACTAGTAATATACCATAATTTCTGTAATTCCCTGTAAAGTAACATTATACCACAGTTCTCGTAATATATAAACCACAGTAATTGGATTCTGGACGGCTAGTCGTTATTGCACGTATTTACCATGCTATCACGATGATGCAAACCATTACGTCAGCCATTTAAGGCCGGAATGTTTTTTTGGAAACACTTTTGTTTGTTTCAACTGGTTCTGTTTTTAAAATACAATACATTCAATAAGAAACACGAGCTGAAATAAACATTTACTCGTGGTATAAATATCATGACGTCAATTCCATATCGAAAATATATACTGAGTTGTGCTTTGTGGAACAAATTGATCGTTGGATAATGGCAACTTGATTGGAGTCACAACTCCGTAGGTTGCTATGGTGACAAAGCTATACGCGAACTTGTCAGCCAACAGGATTATCGTACTTGTTCGTGATAATGACGGCGCCAAAAAAATGAATAGATTTGGAATGTAATGTGCAACGCACTGTTGACTTTGCAGTCCCCTCCTGTGTAACTATAGAAACAAATACGATTTCCGTGACACCAGGGATAACAAAAAACCCATAGGGTACTACGAGTATTGTGACGTATCACGCATGCTCACTTGCGACCAAATTACACGAACGATACTGTAGTCGGGGCGATGGTGATACGAATCGACAGACGACAGCTGTTCATCTAACTTTTTTCACGTTTTTGTCGGTTGTCTAGTACGACTATTTTTCGAATATGTCCGTCGGTAGTTATCGGTCGACACTTCAAAATTTCTGTCGACTGTTATAAGATTTGAAGAGTGCAACACGAATCGTGTATAAACTGACAGAAAGACTTTACCAACAGACATAAATTACTACGCCAGTACGGCTACTGGTGTGCACTTTGATAGCTACTTCATAGTACGACTGACTTAAAAATGTGAGTAATTCGCGGGGAAGCTTTGATTGTTGCCGTTTATATTGAGAAATTAAACTTACATTGCGAAATGCTCATTGATTTGAGAAGTACTGGTTCTTTTGACAATGCAAATATAATGCATACTCACCACTGTGTATAAATTTATTATCTCGTCATGATGTCAAAATCGAACCCGTTACAAACATTACAAACTAGTTATATTCACGGGTATATGGCTGAAAACATCGCACAGAGACATTATGTTGAATTCCCGACGGGAGAGGAGGGTGAACTTGAACATTACAAATGTAATTGCCTGCAGGCAACTATACAGATATATAACAATATCACGTGGACCAAAAGTGATAGCCGCATTATTTGAAATGTGTCAACTCGACTGAACTTGACCTTGTCATCTAACTGTACTTCAGGATTTATGCATTCACAGATCGTTTTTGCAAAACGAAATGTTTAAAATAAGTGCGTCAAGTGAACGCTTTCACGCATTTGGCACGACAAAAAACAATTCGTTTCAGAAAAATTGTTTCCAGTTGTTGCGATTAGTTGATCACGATGTGTATCGGTGTATACGAGTATTTCCATTTATAGTCGTCCTTCAATCGTGCCAGACATTTCTTGAGTATGAGTACTCTCTCCTCTGGCAGAATATATCTTGTGACAATACGAGAGCCGATTACGATCCGCCACCTATGCGATTGTGACCGTATCTCAAGGGATGTTCACTGCAAAGCACATACCATATATCTCGTTATGGGGAACGTGCCAAGGCGGTAGCTGAGGCAGTTTTAACACTTCGGGGAGTCGTCATCGCACTTGATTATTGCTACGTTTATGTGCCTGTGAATGGCATTGTAGGATGACACCGATATACCCAGCTTGAGTCACATGACCATCTCGGGTAAACGGTGGGATTCAGTTTTGAGTGTATAAACCAGCTTATTGCACGAATAACACATTAACAAATCTTCATGTACACACTCCAATTACCTGGACATGTTATTTACTGGACTGCGTGTGAATATGTAGATTTTATAATTATATAATTAAAAACTCGGGAGGAAGTATTTATACTAGTACCATCATCTCCTTATAGGGAGGCGTCCGTTCCAGCCACGGCCCAGTAACCAGAATCCCATGTCCTTGAATGTTTACTGAATCTATCTGCAAGGCTAACATTACAAACACTGTAAAAACAGTGAACCTATGTGGCAGGAGTAATGGTTTTCTCTCCAAACATCGCTACTCCAGTCTAACTATATTTACGCTCCAATAATGAAAGCACTCATACATCGAATTCACAACGTCTGGCTACGTTTAATCAGTGGTAAAGAAACATATAGAAGGATTACACGAGTGTATTAAGAAGCTTGAATTCACATTGCCATTCTAAACCCAATCCTTAGGCTTAGAGATATTCATCACAAATGAATGTATCAACACAGTAAAAAAACTAGTACAAACTAGTGATTAAATTTCTGTCCAATGAGGTGACATAAACGCACATAAGGGAATGCTCCTCCCATCCTCATTCCAGCAAGGTTTATTTTGTAATTATTAGTTTGCTCAATTCAATTACTCAAGACCTCACGCGTGATATCAGATAGCAACGATTACACACGGTTTTAGAATATAAGAATAAAAACAACATTCTATAAATAGGAACAAGCAGTGACGTCATTAGCAGTTTTAAGGGATTAGATATTTCTGCAGGGCGGAATGCTATATTAGAAATAAATATTTTTATATAATAATCCATATTCATATTTTATCCTAGCTTGGCGTTTTTTTGCTAGGAATTAAGCGTTTCTATGTTGTTCTATAAGTGCACGTTTCCTAAATACTATGTCTGCAGTCTTCAAATACGAGTAATTAAATAAAGTTGGACGGCTATCGCCTGTTCAACTCACATTCTGGTTGCTAAGCGTTGTCATGCAACTGTATCGGGTTATGCATAAATATTAACTTTGCTATATTGCGATCAGTTATACTGACAGGATAAATATTTCTTGAATTTGGAGAACATTTTATAAGTTAATAATTGGGATTGGTATGCATTGAACGACGATTGCGACATAGCACACTGTTCGTGTATTCGCTATTATTACCAGCTACAATCGCGAAGTCGTCGTTCTAAAGAACAGGTTACTGCAAAGAACGGGTAAAACTGTCGGTTATGGCTACCAACTACACTATGTACCATGTAAGATGAATTGGAGTTTCCGATTGATATTGCAGTTCAATGTTGAAAGACAATACCCGGCTACACATCAATGACAGAATATACTCAAGCGGCCACCTATTTGATTTCAGTTTTAAGAAATATTACGCTAAATGTTATCGCTATTTCTGTTTTATTTATATGGTTAATGACACAATGCAGGTCGTTGATTGTCCGTAAAAACTAATTTGATAAGAAACCGTTATTAGTAGACGACTCCGAGAAAAAAACTGCCGCCAGCCAGTTAATACCATTAAATCGCCTGCAGCAAACCCATCCAAGTGGAAGAACACACCATTATTGCTCATCAAGTCTAATTTTCATCGCCCATATTTCATATCATTTTTTCTTTTCTTTCAACAAACTTCCGTTTGACGACGCCTAGGGCTATGTGGAGTCTAATCGCACGTTTCCCATGTTCATTACACATCGTTGCACTCCACTGCAAAGAGAAGAACGCCTTTGGAATGATGTGTCGATTTATCTACGTTTGTTCTACGTAATTGCTATTATTTTGTGGCGATCAGTATTTTTTCTTAGCAGAACAACTGATTGTCACAAAAGAGCGGTTAACTAAGGCAGTGGATTATCGACCACACCAATATCACCTTATTACTTCTGTTTAAATCGCCATGGAATAATCGCACAAAGAATAACGCGGGTCAAAGGTCACGTCGTGCGTCACTCAACGTTATTTTGTAGTTTCCGTTTTCTCTGCGCGACGCATAACTACATGCAATTTACGGCAAACTCGCAGCTTGATCATGTCAGTACACTGAATAGTTGACATTTATGAACATTTTATTTTCGTCATATTAATATTTTGCACTAGAGACGATTTTTAAAGCGGTGACTACACGACAATAGCCATATTGCATGATCGATGGAAGTAGTAAACATTTTGTTTACTGCATTATTAAATATACAAGAATGTAATTGGTTAAACACGAGAACCTGGAAAAAATTAAAAATAAATTACTTTCGTGTATTCATTGTATGAACACACGAAGAAAGTTTGCTTTCATCGCGTAAGGATATATATGTAGAATGTCACTGTAAAGTGGCGTAAAAACGTCGAATTTCTCATTAGTTGACATTGACTGTGAATAATATATCGGAATCGTGTCATGAAATCACAATTAATAAGCTGGTGTTTAATTTTCTTCAGTATGGCCAGATCAATCAAGCTAAATTCACAAAATCTGCGATATAAAAATGCCACAATAGACTGAAGTCGTACGGGAACTGCGAGGCCACATGCATCTTAGAAGCCTGGAAAATTGAAATACCGACACTGACGTAGGTCACAGTCACTGACATCGGCAGCCAAGAATTACGTGGCAATTGGAATACCGGCACTGATAGTGCATTTATCTTACCCGGGACCTCTGAAATTAGTATCAAAGTTGAAAGCTGTCCTGAAACCTAACGAAAAATAACAGCATCCAATGTTTCGTTCATTTGTGGTATTTCATGCACACTGCCCAGCAGACAATAACACCATTACATTACAATGCCTTCATAGACTTTTTGCTGCTTTTATATTTTTAGTAACGTCACATTGTGAAATTTAAAAAAAAAAAAAAGATTGTTTAGTCTCACCCCCGTTCGGATGTCCTGTTAATATGATATTTATCATAACGAGTATTTACAGTGGGTCGACGGGTAGTGTCGTTAGCGCCTGTCGACTAGTCGTCGTCGTTTGCTTAACATTCATATCCGGATAGGCGGAATAAGTCGCATATAAATTACATGATTGTCCTTGTTGTTTAGCAATACCAGCGTGAACTTATGACACAGTGGTATTCCGTATGTGGCGATGGAACACGTAATACCATATATAAAACAAGTTATCGATGAATTATTAGACTGGTAGTTTGAGCCAACCTGCTGTTCAATACATTACTCCAATCATAGGCTGCAGTTCCACCGCATGCACTCATGTAAGATTCTGACACGTCCGCCAACCCCGAGAATAACGCATGCCAGTCACCCATGAAATCGTGTCACGGTGCTAACATTCAGCATAACGACCTTTCGAAAAAAATATCATTTGACAGGTAGTGATGATTTCAGCTACGATATAGAACGTATCTTAATATCGTAATTGAATGTTCCAGGGAATATATCGAAATTATCGATTATCTTGAACCGCGGCCAATACACTAAGTAGCTATATGTTCGTTTCACGTCAAATACACTGAACATATGAATGAATGAATGACTAAGTTATAATATTATACAATACACATTGGGAGGAGGGTAATAACTCCATGCATTAATTAAAATAAGAAACAATGATCAAGTAGCAATGATCAAGTTCGACAGAGTATTCACGGTCAAGAGGATGAGAAATGTGACATGTGCTGTTGAATCAATGACAGTTTAATAACATTGATTATAATATACTCGTATAATGATTGACAGTGGACTATCCAGTAATCAAGTCTAATACGGATGAAGCAAATATCGTGGACTTATCTTCCACCAATAATGTATTCTCTTTTATTTATGATTTCATTGATTAGAGAGATGACACTTTCCCCAATTACAACTATAGATAACAAAACCAATAAATCTGTTCATCGCATCACATTCAGTAATGTTATTACTTATAAATATGCATTGATTCTAATGAGATGTACGTCTGATTAGCGGCGTGGGTGATTGGAAGCAATTAAACGTACCATGGAGATTGATCAATGGTTTCATGACAATAAAGCTTAGACTTGGACACATTTTTCAAATACAATTTCACGCGAACCGAATACAAAAGATTCAATAAAAAATGTCACGGGCGTCTTTTTTTTAGACGATTTGAAAAGACACATATTTCCCGAGTACTTATGTGTATTATGTGGATGACATGGGAATAAGGCAAAGGGCGATACAAATACAGCGTTCAATGCAAGTTTCTTCTCAACGGCCCTTGAACTAACAATGCAGTAAGAGCGAGAGAATGGTTCGGCGTTGCGGAGATTTTGTGTCTGTGTGTTCAAAATATGTCCATACAATGTTACAGACGTCAGTAAACTCCCATTTACCCACAATTCCTACGCACCACTGCTTTCCTTACTACCTTCAGTTCATTTTAATGTGACATTGACTCAAACTAATTTGTGTTCACACTTTGTTGTCTGATTTCATGCGATTGTAGCCATCGCCAGTATAATGCATCAAAACAAACGCATGTTGTCGCAAAAGCCACTTCGTTGCACAATGACTATGATTCACCACGATTAACATAACACTGGGGCATATAGTTAGTTCATACAGCTTGAAATGATAAATATTGTTATATTATTGTTAAAACATACCTAGATATATCCTCAGTATAATACTGGCAGTGATACGTGAGAGAACCTCCGATAACTCGTAGCCACAGTGGATACGTGGGATACGTCATACGTACAATTACATATATATCATAATTATATGAATAGACAATATGTATATGTTACTGTTGAACTTGCAATCATAGATGTTTTAGGTTGCTGTTTGGGTTCACCTGAATTGACTTGATTACTGGGTATTAAAGATGAGATCCAGATTCCAGGTCATTCATTTCCAAACACACATTGCATTTGACTTTCAAACATAATTCGTGTTAATTCTCGTGTCAATTTCTCTAATATAGGGAACGACATGTTTTAAAACAAAAATAATAAGTTGAATTAATTGCCTCACTCGATAAATATATTGAACAATTAATAAGAATTATATAGAAAATGTTTTAATAATAATAAATCGTGACGTTTCATTAAAACTACAAATACCGCATACGAGACATTGAGTTGATTGGAGAATTAGACGCCTTTATAAACGGTGACACATCACGGTATGGTAATGTTTATTCAATAAAAAGAATTTACAACTTAAAAAAAAACAATCATTAAACTGTATTGACCGCGATGAGCTGAAAGCACAATGGTCGTTAAACTGAAGCGTGTATATGTTCGTATGGTACATCTGTCAGAAAGTAATGCTCATAGGACTGAGTGAACTGAGTGTTCTCCGCTGAAAACGCGATTGCCGAATTTGGGGTATTTTAAATAATTTAAAGTATATACATATTACAAACAACTGGCGATGGAACTGATATTTGCACGCACAGGGATATTCTAAAGGTTCACCAGCAGGGCGACAAAAACAGCTCAAATCCACATGCACATAACCAAAAAGTTTTACTAATTTGCATATTAATTGATTCGTGCTCAGCATGATTTGAGTGCATAGAAAGAAAGTAGGATATTTTCTGCATAACAGAAACCTCAACATTTATAAATATATACATCGGTGAATTAAACAGCAACATGTTCTACTTTATTTTCACTCCCTAATTAGTTCAATTTATATCCAATTTAGCGCTAGCTCAGATTCCAATGTACAAGTGTGTCGTATGTTTTAGTATGGAATAATGCATACGCCAGTACTCAGCAAACCGTGCCTAAGTAACTGTACACATATGGCTAATCAGTTTGAATGAGACTTATCTTCAAATCATTTTCTATATTTTTATACTGCGATCGGAAATTTCCATTTCAGATAAGTACTCATTGCAGGTATTCGTGCTGTGAACGTTAGTGTGTATTCTTAGCACTGTGTTCCTTGAGAGGGTTTTTATAGATATTGTTAGAATTTCTTGAATAATTGTGCATTATCCCTAATAGTTTAAACTGCAGATAGCTCTCAATTTCCTATTTGTTGATTAACTACGTGCTGTTATTATTTCTTGTATCGTCTTCCATTTTACTCTTTTTGGTATCTCATGATATGGGAATTAAATAATAATTTTAAAATACTTTTCATCGAAATATTTCACATCTAAGCGTGCAACTATTCCCCGAGTCAAATATAATTCCAGGATATTAATATATAATTTCAGGATTGTCGTTTTTCATACATATTCATCAACTCAACAAATTACTAGGGAACATATATCTTATGAGAAGTTTGAAGCGACCCTCTGACAAAAAATATATGTACGCAGGAGCATTGTGTGCGGCTCGCATTGAACATATTTTGATACACCATGTGGAATAGCTTTCATTCTCATCCATTTGTCTGTTCTAAAGCAGTGAACTTTTCACCCGCCTCTAAACTAAATTCTACCATGTATCAATGTTGAAAACATATGAATAGTACTATTAGCATCAATCAACACAAATGGTATATATATCACACGGTGGGGTACTCCGTCAATGAACCAAGCGTTGCTTTTTAACTTGACTTTATATAGAAGAATACATGGTACAGAATAGTCTATGCAAATAAATGATTTGAGTCAGTGTTTACGAACACTGCATTGAAACAGTTTAACAATCAAAGTTGATACTTTTTTTTCAAAATGCCCTACATCTTCAACATATTACAATCACCTAGACAAACGTGTACATTGTCTGCGGAATTCCAATCTAATCCTGTGCAGTTTTGTGCCTTGCGCAGTAACACCCAGCTCACATTTTTGAGAACACGGAACTGTGATTAATACAGATCCATAGATGTAATAATGTGCGTATGTAAGAATCAGTCTGTGCCGTGTACACTTCAAAGCTGAGCACCGCCGACAAAATTAACTGCAGGTGAGTTTCTGATGCAACTGTCCATCAAACTCATTAGTACAAGCTTTTCGTTGTCATGGTAGAAAATGGAAGTTGCAAATCGGTATCTTATTAGCAAAGTAACTCAAGCTCATTAGCAAGTGATGTCGACATGGTACGCTACTTAATACCTTTTCTTCCCTAATGAACATTTATCAGTAAGTAGCGTTGTTCTCTTCTCATCGTTGTCTTTCACTACTTGACATAATATACGATCTAAGGATTTCTTTACTGAGCCGTCACGTTTTCTCATTTTAACACTATGCGAGGCGAAGGATGCAAAGGATGCTTAGAATAACAAAAAGGGGATACGTTGTGCTCAAAGACATCCGGGCCGGACGTAAGGATTCCGTCATCACACCTGTGAAATTTACATAGCTATAACTCTCGTATTTCTGAATGTCTCTTTCCGCGTTTAGAACGCAGTGTTTTTTTTTATACCAGAAAAAGTTACTGAAATCACAGACGTTAAATTGAAATATAAACTAATTCTATGCAAATTGTACTAGGGCATGGTCTCGTGCCGAGATCATGAAGTCATGACGTACTAAGAGTAAGAGACTTATATTTTGAGTTAGATGTAGAAAATGTGGCCACCTACTTCACGCTCACCGTAGCCGGAATAGAAATCAATCACTTGACACTTGACATGTTTATGTTTGAGCACCTGGAACCAATGCTACATCACAGACACAAACTAAGCACTACCACGTTGTAAGGAAATAATCACGACGTTTTCTCGTTGAGAGACAATTGTAATACCACTGGGCAGCTCTATTCTCTTTTAAAGTAAGTAAACGAGAATATATATTATTAAATGGCAGTCGTTTACTGTTATATGTAATATGCGACCTGACAATGCAGTCAAATGGCTAAATAGCAGTGTGTTTATTAGTAATGGTATACTGGCGGCGATGCACTGTTTAATCTATCAATAACAAAACAATTTACTCCTGGAAAACGTAGCATCGCTGTGATATCGTTAGACTTCTAATGATCTAAAACTGACAGTATATGTCATATCAATGAATAATTATGAATCTGAGATTCGTTCTATTGCGCATGCTCACAAATATAATCATCATTAACGTATTATAATAGCAAGGCGGGGTTTATTCAGTCGAACACTACAGTAGTGTACTCGGCTTATTTCAGATACACACTTGTACCCACCACGTGTTTATATGGCGACTGTAAATCAGCGTGACATACGCCTTAATTGCGTCCACAGTTTAAACAATCATGTGAAAGTACAACAAGGTGGGAACATCGACGCCCTGAAGAATGGGGTGCTATATCCGTCAGAATTGATTAAGCGGATGGTAGTCAGGATCTGCTTGGAATTTGTGAATTTATCGCTTCTTCACTTCTATACCATTTTAATCAATGCTGAGTGCATACCAATGTCACATTTGAAGCCAGGGATGTTCACAGTCTCTATTAAAATATTAAGTCCGGTAAATTTCTTTGAGCACAACGTATCCCCTTTTTTATTATTCTAAACACCCTTTGCATCTTTCGCCTCGCAATGTGATTTGAATAACTGCCTAGTATAAACACATTATTAGTGGTTTGTTTGTAACTACTACTAAATCGGAAATAATTGCTTTTAATAAAATTCAATAATCTCAATATATCTTCATTGCACCATGTTTTGTATACATATGACGTTATTTTACTGCTGTATCTTTCCCTATCACAATGTTCTCCTATGTCAAGTAAAAACATTGTCATAGTATTTGTGTATTTGTCTGCACTGAATGTTCATTGTTCAGAACCAATTATTAAATTACATTGAATAGGAAGACCAAAAACCTAATTGAATTAATATAACATCATCGAGCACGTGTCCAATTATAATAACGTAAGGACAACTAGACTAGAATTTGAGTAATCCAGGGTGAAAGCTGAGTTTTAGTGGAAGTGTAAATTATTTAGTTCATCAAAAGATTGGTCCCATTTTCTCGTAATAGAACACATTTTACAGCACAATTTAAACATAGTTTCTTTGCCCATATGTTCTTAAATTCAAATATGTAAGAAAAAACTACGCGATTCCCACTAGAATGTGTTCTACATGCAGCAGAAGGAATTACCTAATATGCTAATTGTGTGTCACAGTTGTACGCTTAAGCTCCTATTATTAGCTATGCACAATTAGCTTAAAGCAGGGGGGTCGTCGCGGGAATTGAGTTCCAAGCAACAATAACAACACACGCTAAAATGCAAAGGCTCATGGGTAGACGATTGTTTGTAAAAATGACACGCTATGACCACCTGGTGCATGCGCCGGTGACGACTCCCCCGCTTTAACGTTTGAGATAAGCTGCCTCGCCATGTTTATTTAGTAAACATGTTTTTAGCTAATTACTGAAAGTTTGTTACATTTGCTACATTTCTAATGTAGAATCATATGCAAAACTTTAATGCGCGGGAGTCGTCACCTATATACGCATGCGTCAGGTGGCCGTAGCGTGTCATTGTTTACAAACAAGCTTCTACCGATTGGCCTTTGCGTTCTTAGCGTCTGTTGTTATCGCTTGGGACTCAATTCCCGCGCGTGCGCAGGTGACGATCCTCCCGCTTTAATAGAGCTTTTGCAGGTGGCAAAGCAACCGATTAATCCAATTATTACACAGATTCTTTTCACGTCAATACATTAGCATCTAAGTATTGGAGCGAAATGAAGAAAAGAGAAGTGAGCCTGACATGATTAATTACTAGTGGTAATTTATTCATAATTCAGAAGTCATCAATTTGAACACTAATTACAATATAACAATGCAATACAGGATAAAAGTTTGCTAAACTGTAGAAAAAAAAACACAGAAAGTGTGACTATGAGTGGAAACATACAACAGCCAATACCAAATATGACTCCTGTAAAATTATGGAGATCCAAAACTAAATTATTATATGAATTATATTAGGTGCACAAAAGCATGGTATTATGCCAATAATATATTCACTACAGTTTATATTATTATACGCCTAGCACGCGCGAGTGTATTTAGTTAAGAACGAACGCTCATGACAGACAGACAGACAGACAGACAGACATACAGACAGACAGAGCATGATTATTATATAATATACACAGCTGCGTTCTAAAGTTAATCGCAATCGCAATCACGCCATGCGTGTATAATGCGCCATATTATTCAAACGTGAGTACAGGACGCAAGATGATAATCGGGTAGTAGTTTGACAATAGAATCAGGTCGCCACAAGAAAATCAAATCGCTTACCGGAACTCTTTAGTTCCATTTCATATGCATTTCTGAAATAATACGCGGGGGTGTCGTCATATTACAATGGGGAGGGGCGTCATTTGTCAATAAGACTGCTTTATGCTCTGTTTAACGCGTTGTCCCCCGCGTTTAAGCAATTTTGAAGTCGTATGTTGAAACAGAAATGAAATTATCCCGATGAATTATTTCGCTGTTACCGACTTCCATTTATTTTTGGGTTGAGTCGATAATGCCATAATAACAACACACGTGACTGGGTTCGGCGAGTTACGGATTAGCTAATACAAGGTGGACTTATTCATTGCAAATCTATAATCGACTGCGTGGTCATTTTTTTATCTTCTCTTCTCAAGTGAATGGAGCGACTATTCTCATCATGCTTGATGAATTTTAAAAACCTTTAACATAACCATTGCAACGAAATCTAATAAACAGTCACAAAAGAGATTACCATGAATCTCGTGTTACATAGCTTTGTATGAATAACATTCGTGATATGTCATGAATCGCGGTGATATACCCACGACTCACTCACTGGTTTGAAAAATCAATGGTGAAATAGGAACAATCTATGTTTCAAGTGACTTAATTATTTGTTGAATGGCCGCATCTCTTATACCCAATAAAGTATTAATAAGGAATATTTTGTCCTCATGTATGTTCTAATACAGCTTTGATATTGATACGTTACAATATAAATAGAATATAAACCTGACGTTACAAATGGTGGTGTTCTAGGCCAACGAGGGATTTACAAGTACGATATCGATTTAATCAGAAAACAGAAATTGTTTCTTCGTCAGTTATTTCAACAGTTGGTTAACAATAGTTGGTTAATTCTAATTAATGTAGAGTACGTTATGTAAATTCGTACAATCTGGATATTATATGAATGCTGATATTTCAAGAAAATTTCGCAACGTAGGACAATGTACATATAAACCATACCAGTTTTAAAATACAGAACGGCGCAATGCAGAATAAAATCCTCACACAAAAGTGTAATACATAAATATACCGTTATACAATGCCTCCACAAGTAAATTAATAAAACACCGACGGAACAGCCATGTGAGAACTGAAGTTACGGAATACAATGCCTCAAATGGTGGCACAACGAAAATTTACCCGACCAATTCAGACTAGCTCCATGGCAACCCAGAGTATACTATGAAATGAATGGGCAACTAGACTGACAAAATAATGTTATAATACATTTGACCACTGAATCGTTTATGACATTCCTTTGTCAATAAATGGCTGCTTCACAAAACTCCAGGACCAGGATGTGAAGGTCGCTTGAGTGAAGGAGTAATCCTTCAAATAAATCTGGTGAAAGCCAAAACACGATCTAGTGGGGTGTCGCTGAGGGCGGCCAATGTGCCACCCCGAAGGGGTCTCTTTCATTACAGATTGAAAACATAATTGCCTCAATAAACTTATTGTCTGGCAGTTAGCAAATTTTTCTTCCGCGATGCAAAGGATTATAGCCTTTCCATTCTTCTGAGATTTATAAGGCTTTGCCAGGTAAACATGCAGTGCACAAAGTTGGAATTTTGCCTTCAAGTGAAGGAATGTTGATTACAATCTGCTTTGCACCATATTTTTGATTTTTTGCTCTAAAAGTCGGAGATGTCAACAAGGTGATAGATCCATGGCTGACAGACAAATGCTCCAAAGCCTCCCTGAGGCTGGGACTATACCATCTTGCGAGACAACACAACAATAGACCTCTGCATAGCGCTAAACTACCATATAAACCAGAGAAACCGAATTAATCAATGGGCATATGTTCAATACGGTCCCAGGTGATCTGTCAAGTCTTAATGTAAGTGAAATAAATACTTTATCGCAATTAGAATAGTGAAACAGAGTGGATGATGGCTTACTGTGGGACACCAATTGCCATATTTTGCCTCGTGACTTTGGTATAATCGATTAGTTGACTTATGAAGTTTATCTGGTGTACAGCTAAAAGTGAAAACCTTGTGCTCAGCAAATCAGTATCAGTTGGCCGTGCAGTAGCGTTCAGGTGCTCCTCTATGAGATGAAGCAATAGAGGAAATCACACTCTGCTTGGCCAATGTTGTGCTATTAGTTTCATCATGAGATCGGTTGCCTACTGCAATTTGTGTAGTGTTGAGTGAAAGAAATCCATCCCTAGTTTGTCCAAATTCAAGGCCTGATTGCACATCGTTTGCACCACAAAAACTGGTCTCTTGCAGTTTGTGCGTTGGCAAAACATCGATGAATGGCCCAGATCATAATCTGTAAAGTTGGTTCACTGTCAATTGGATGAAGAACCATTTCGTTGTAGTGTTGGCTATATTGTTAAATTTGCCCTTCAGACGTTCGGCTTCCAACTTGAAGTAGTAGGAATGACACTAAAGACGTTTTCCACTACAAGGCTGTTTAATGTTGCCGAGTTGGTGGCTCCTCTCAGTTGATTTAGTGTACCACTGTTGTAATGCCACAATGTAGCAACATCAACGTTTGAGTAGATGAGTGATGCTAAAGCGTCTATTGAATGTCATTTCTTGTTTATATAAGTAGTCAGTTCAGGATTTTGACAGCCCATTGGGGCATTCATCCAATACATCCCCTCTTCCTGTATTTAATGCACTTGTAATGGCCGACATCGATTGTTGGGGTGGGACCATGGGAAATCTGCAGTTAAGAACCTCTCACCAAATGAGAACATCATGAAATCTCATCAACAACCAGACCATCTGGATGGGAGACACTTCACTTGGAGCCCTTGTTTTCTCCAGTATACCTGATCCTGAGGGCCGGCTGTAGTATCAGTTTGATCAGGTAAGAGTACCCCCATTGCATTGCATTTTTATCTGGAAATGGTTGCCTTGGGCCCGCTGCTGTGTCCAACTCAGTTCCTAGATAGTCCGAGTTGGGTACAGATGGTTGAGTGGTTGAGTGATGTGATATTCACATGCTGTAACAACCAGTCAGCTAGACAAAGGCTAACGGATATCTGCAGTGGACGCCATTAGGCCGCTACCACATATAACAGATTTGTGAATATCAATCGAGTGGTGGTCAGTCTAAACAGAAGGACAACCTTGGCAATAAAGGTTAGTACAAGCATAGACCTTAGAAAACATGTTTTCTATGGTCTATGGTACAAGCTTGGCTGTTTTGTGATTGAAATTTGCACATTGGTGACACAGAGATTCAAAACAGACAAATATTTTCAATGATTATAGAGTTGGACTGACACCACCTTGAATCCTCAATGTAAGATAGATTTGCACACATGTGCAACAACTGTCAGAGGCGGCGGCAGCATTTTTTGACTGGGCGAAGATTTTATGTGAATGTCAACAAATCGAGCGCCGAAAGTGCGACCTTTCTCTGGAGTCCGGGGCTAGTCTCCGGGAAAATTTTGAAATCTAGACCCTCTGACCCTGCATTTTGGGGAGCAAATTTTGATGGTACACTTAGGTGACAAATATAGGTGAGTATTTCACCTTATTTTATCGTGGGGGCGACGCCCCCACTACCTATTTTTCGTGGGGGCTACCGCTCCACTGCCCCCACGGTGCCGCCGCCACTGACTGTTGTTTGCTTTGGATACCAAGTACACCAGCTGTCTCCATTGCGATGAAACAGGACTATAAGCCCATTTTTAGTGGCGATGCAAATACTGTTATCCTTCCAAGAACCGGATCTTAAGACAAGATGCAGGATGGTGCTCACTCAATTAGGGTAGGTTGGGATTCTGACACCTGTGAGGTAGATTGTTTGTTTATGCTGTCATACCCTTGCCTGGAGTAGATAGGTTGTCGATAGAAGTCGTTTTATCAGATAAAGATAATCTGGAGACTGAACACACTATAATGATTTTAGATAGAGCTATCTTCTTTATCTCTGGGTGAGGCTGTCACTAACACCAACTGAACCACTGGCAATTTGCAGCTTTTTACACAACATGAGATTCTGAATTTGTTTGAAATACATGGGAAATAGTCATACATAGTCAGATGACCTGCCCGAGGCAGTGGGATTGCCCTGAAAGGCAGCGTCAGACTAACCAAATGATTGCGTTGCTCCATCTTAAAGGTGGCAAAGTTCACCATCCCTATGTTGGATATTGCTGGCTTTAATATTCTGAATACTAGTGGCAATAAAACTGAGATGATTAAAATCAGTTCTAGTATTCTGTAAATCAGCAGATGGCCAAAACTCAGCAATGTTCAGTGGTTAAATCCAAGGTTCAGATTGAAAATCAGACTGTGATAGCATGGCTAGTGTTGGGTTACGGTTGTCCTCAAGGTGTAAGTAGCTTGTAGGACCTTGGATAAATGATGCCCGCAAGGCGGCGTTATTACAGTGCAGACCGGACAGTGCTATGTGAAAAGCAATTGATAAGGAGTTTGCCTGGACATCAGACTTTAGTAAGCTGACTACATTTTATGTCATGTTCACGGGCGACAATTCGTTGCATATAGCGACATGATAGCTTGTAATTGTCAGTCAAGGTTCCACTGAACCAGATTGTGAGTGGCAGTGGCATGGCTTCTGTATCAATATGTGTAAAGTTGTTGGACTGATGCAGGATACCTTGGTCCGGGTTGATCGGATACATCACCACTGTGACAGTTGTCGTAGGAAATATACAAACAGTGGGTATATGTGGATAGCTGGTATCGTGAAGTCTCAATGAATGACAGACACAGCTTGATAGGAATGGCGATGGCCACACTATCCCCGAGACATTAGAAATTGTAGTCAGTAATCCTGGTCTTATATGATTATGTAATGGAAAATTCAAATTTTCGAGGCGGCGATGTTTAGTGAAGGGATCACCACAATCCGAATCCTGGAGGCAAATGAAAGCAAGAAGCTCCTTGAAAACTTCACGTGTTTGAGCATTAACATTTCACAAAGCAACAGTTAATACCATTGTTGACATCACTACAGGTTCTACCACAATCCAAGCATGAGTCGTGTTTATCATAATTCCGCATTTCAATAAAACGATGTTTGACTGGGACGTTTGCCATGCTTCAAATCTATTCTTGGGAAGTCGAGGTTGTATGACTTAGATTATTCTATGTACATGGGTATTGTCATTGAGACGAACTTGATCCAATCTTTCTCGTGAACCAGCAGAGCCCTCTTTTAAACTAAAATAGCCAAATTCCTACCATAAAATGGAAATGACCCTGACTTATTTAACTAAAATGACTTATACCACGTTTTCTTAACAGCAAGTAGCCAATATTCGAATTGCAATCATTTTCTGAATCTCCAATATATGTAATAACAATCCCCGCAATCTGGTTGGTCCGTGCATTGTAATTAGTCTTTGGACATCATGACCGACTATCACAAAATATGCTGTCGGTATACATGAACAGCAAACTTTTATGCAAATGAACTGGAACACTACGGCGTATTGACTACGCGCTCAAAAATTGCGATCACAGTTTTTTTGCTTTAGAAGATGCAAAACGGATATACGGGATAAACAGCATATCAAATTAATGACCCTGCAATATCAGATGTATTATTATTATAGTAATAAAAATGATATTATAGTGTCGCTCTGTTGATCACATGCATAATGTTCGTATCTCCACAGTGTGACGTAATACAAGACAGAAAGAAAATGCATTTCACATAGAATGACGTCACGTACCAGAAAATTGACCGGCGCTCACAAATATACTTTTTGCATGTCTCTGTGTTACGTGAATATTTCTATATTTTGAATTCCCAGTTTTGTCGTTCTTGTTCGTAGTTGATTGTAAGATAATACTATGAGTATCCATTTGATATAAAAGCAAGGTCTGACTTCTACTACCGCAAACTTCATGAAATGTTCAGTCGCTTTGTACAAATTTAGATAAACATGAAACGCGAGCTTTTAATGAGCCCACAGCGTTATTGACGTAATCCAGCAAGATATCACGCGCACTTGAATCCCGCAAATTGACAATTGGAGCAATTATCACGAACGAGGAGAATCGCCGCACAACGTATGCAAGGCGTTCACATGAGATAAAATTAGCATACTAGACGCGCGCAATGATATATTGTATTCGGTTCCACATTTAACGCTCTGTTTATACCATTATAGACAATAGAACATACCAATTTTCGTTTAGAATTAGATTAGAATTTGAATGTTCAATGTTATTAACAATAACGTTTTACTAATTTTCAAATGTGTATATATTTATATAGTTACTTATATCTACCACCAAATGTGCCTGAATACCAAGAACGTTACATTATGGGAACACTATGTCGTTGTTGATTCAGCACAGGCGTCTAGTTCTATTTAGCCTCTAACTGTTTTCCATGTTGATATTGAACTCAATTTTCTATGATTATGCCTGCTGGATAGGCTAACTGATTGCTTTGAAATTTTGCCATTCCACTTTAACTTTCTCTGCATTAGAAATAATCTGTGGTTAGCTATAAATACTATTTTTGTCCATTGATCTTGCTGTAATTATTTCTGTGCTTACAGATAAAAACAACTTGCCTATGCAACACCATTGTTTAGCAAAGAAGTAAAACAGTGAGTATTATACTAAAAAACATTGAATCTTAATTAAATTGGTATACAAATTAATACAGAGAATGTAAATGCTATGATTTATGTGTACTATGACCCCCCCCCCTGACTAAAATAAATCGCGTTTGCACCCAATCCCTTGATTACTCTATATAGCCATAACAAAGGGTGTTGGCTTGTAATTTTCTGGCATGAACTCCCGAAACGCAGTGTGCACGTACACACATAACCGGAAGAGAATAGTTGATTACTTTTTTTGATTTGCTGCAACATAATGGATTTGTACAATGGCGATATCGACGACTCGTTGTGCTAGCTTTTCTTTTTAGCGACGGATCGCATTACTTCAACGTTCTGGCTTTGCAAAGGAACTTAATAAAATGAATTCATTTGGCGCATTTTCTTGCAAGTATACGCTCACTAATACATTCCAATCACGATCTGCAAAGGGCTGTATATTTCGATTCAATCATCTAATTCTTTTACTCTAAGTCGTTTCAATAATAACTGCTTGCTTGCGACAACATACTGGCCTTCAAAGTATATGAGTATTGGTGCTTGGATTCATTGCAATCACTGACAATATTATGTCAACGTGCCAGTCCACCTACTCGTAATATGCGTGATAAATATAGTGACAAAATCATGTGAATAGTTACGTAATGTAAAGCTGGTAAATCTCAGACCATGAGTACTGAGTAGGAATTCCAATTCCGTCATTAGGGTATACAGAGATTCGCTGAAACCTGTGTTATATAATTGATACAGTTCCGTTTTTGGCTCCAAAGTAAGCTGAGCTAATGACATAAGATTTGCGGTCGGATATACAATTCATCGATAAAAACAACAAAAAGACATTATCTTATGATTAGTTTCAAAGTACCGCTTCGTGCACTAATCGTTTATATCGTGCAAATGGTCTATTAGATAAATAATTTAGTGCAGTGAGGCAGCTGTTGAACAGATGAGTGGGGTAGCTTTGCAAAATGTTATGTCAGAGGTTACGATTCCAACGCGTGGAAGCAAATTTCAACATAGAAGCTACATCGGAGACTCGCAAGTATCTTTATAAATCATACCTAACACAAAGACTAAAATATTAATATTTTCAGTTATGGCGTCAGTAACGTAACGCGCACTACGTACAAACTCATTAAGGGGGAATGTACTACATATTTAACCTAGACTGTAAACGCACGGTTAATATTGCCATGTAACCCACATTCTCATAAATAGAAAGTGGCATAAACTTGTTATATAGCTACCATTTAATAAGAAAGAAAATGATTGCCCAGTTAATTTACCTCACCGCTCCTACCCGCAAAAAAAATGAAATCATGCCCGCCAAAGGTTTTGAGATAAACGTCTCATACATGGATATTCTCCAAATATATCGTACCGATATATCTCGCGTATTGACACATCGTACTCAAAGCTGGTACGACGAGTTTGTATTAAAGCCAGGTCTAAAAAATAGGAATAGTCTCCTGCTTTCAGAAAGGTGAACGTGACTAGACTGTATATTTAACATCGGCTCACTCAAAGGATATAAGAAAAATAATAATAATAAAGTAATCTTGTGATATAACTAATACTTATAGACTGTGTTTTATTAGATGACATGGAGTCTGGTTTATTACCGTGGTCGTAAATTCAAATTAACGTCAAGCAACTTGTATTTTTATTATGGGCGTTAAAAAGTACATATCAGCAAACTAGCTTTCATATGCCTGTCTTATATACTGCATGGTCTATTTCCCATTTTTGTAGGCAATGACTTAATGCGGCTGTCACTTCGAAAGATGACGTACAATACGTGCAAATATGCAACAAATACTAGTAATAGTGTTGATGAATAAATTGTACGTGTCTGATCGTCTACCGCGTATAACATACTGTGCAATGATGTGTGATATGTGCACTCGCATGCAATTACGGTGATACGATGTTTCAAATGACAGGGAAGCCTCATTTGTGAAACAGATACACCATATACCGTGTTCACATATGTTTTTTGTTTCGTGAGTTACGTAGGCGTAAATGGAAACGCTGCTGTAAACACGTTACGCCGACGTAAAAGAGTTGAAGAATGGAGGGGTTTAAACCCCTGGAAGGCTGGTCAGGATCGGCGTCATCATTACGTAATAGTTACATCGGTGTAAACACAGGTGAGAACAGAATACGCCATCGTAAAGGGTATGTGGAATAAGTTCATTGGCGTCCTAAACTGAATTTGAATGTCACAGACACATATCTTATTTCAAAGTAGGCAATGTCAATGTCAATGGCAAAGTCAATGTGTGCCAAATATTAAGAATGTTTATGTTGTTCACATTGACCTGTACACTTTGTAATAATATGCCGATTGGTTTCAACATAGTGCTGAATGAACTGTTAATCAGACAGAAATATATGAAACATTGACTATTTAGGAATCAGTGCTATCGTTTCGGGGGGGGGGGGTACATAGAACTTGCCTAATGGGGACGTGTCCCTGAAATGGGTCTCGTTTTTTGGAATTTGGGTATAAGTATCGGTCTTATTTCTGGTCAAGATAGGTATAAATATCGGTAATATTTTTCCGATTTGGTATACTTATGGGTATATGAGCAAATATCTCCACTTCAGATCCCGGCCTCAGATTCATATATACATCAACCCGGAAATTAAACAAGGCAATCAACATTTAAACGGAGATTTAACACGGAATAGGAGAGGGTGCAAACTTCTCAGTGAATTGGCTTACATTGGAAATGCTCTTCTAATAGAGCAAATACGGTAACTGTTATATTTGGAATGAACAGTGATGACAGAACTGGTACTTTGGTATAAATATGGCTATAGATTTTGTCACTATCCAGGTATAAAAATGGTCACACTTTTGAGCGCCTCCCTACCCAGCTATGTATCAACTGCCCCCGGGGGCTATCGTACGCTTTATCCAGTGGTCGCTATGTTCACGCCTCTATTTATCTTTTAATTACCGGTCTCAACTCACGTCGAGGTGACTTTTTCTAGTGTGAATACGGTAAAATTTGGGTGGTTCTAATGCAACTACTTAGAAGTAAGTACGCAGATAGACTACATGATGTCACGGACTAAACTAGGAAATTTGTGTAAATATATTGTAATCGTTCACGAGCTGTCTCAGTTAGCAACGTAGCAAACATTTACACTGATAAAAAATCAATGCGCCCACCATTCGTAGTCGATATCAATTACGTGGTGCCTTGAATCGGTACATTTGACTCTATGTAATAGATCAACACTTAATACACGTACCACGAATGGCAATGGCGAGTATAAATAAAGAAACATTTTTTTTTCTATACAATTGTTTCGAATATAGAAAAATTGCCATGGAAACAAGCGTACCCCGGTTTGTCTTTCATTGATTTTTTAGGGGGGGGGCTACATCAGGATAAATTAAATAAAGCTACATCGTGTGAACAAAAACGAGCCGCTACTTGAAATTGGTTTTAACAGCGAGTCGTTTTATTTTTCTGCAGAAAATAGCTAACACAGGCGCGCAATGTTATGCTGCGTTCAATTTCCTTGTCTGAGTGTCATACTGCGATTACTGTGAAATACGCTACAGGCGTTACAGATGATTTGAGTAATTCAGCACGAGTTTATTGCACACCATCCTTGTCCCTAATATAATTATATTTATGTTTTGATCATATCCCTCAATTCATTTGTCGCTAAAAATATTCTCTAATACAGTAAGTTTTGAAATTAAGCACAAAAGATGTTTGACTTACACAGAAAATTATCGTCAAAACTTGAAACAAAAACTTTGTTGTTCATATGATTCGTTTGTGTTTATTACACATACTAAGTCAGTCTCATTTAAAAAAAATCACTGTCACGCTGAAAATAACAGCATCGTAAAATGTAACCAAGATTATTGGTCGTAGTAAATAGATTGAAACGCGGACTGGTAAATAAAAAACAAAGTTGGAAATATAACCTTTAGTTCGGATTAGAAATCGCAGAATTAAAAACAAACAAAATCAATATAGTCTATGTAAATCGGAAATGAAAGTGTTCTAATGGTGTTTCCACCATAGGCATGTACAATGACACGCTAGAGTAGTTTGCTTTCAAACGTGATGTAATCATAAACTGATTGGATGTATCTTCCTTGCGTCATTTGCATATAGATTATACATAATTGCCTTCCGTCATTCGCCTACAGGGCATAATTGGCGAGATGAAGTACTAATCCTGATATATATGTTGCATCATGTAGGATTCAGTCTATATCGTTGCATCAAATATAGTAAAGAACATCTACTACCTGTTAGGCTGAAAGTAATTTGTTTAGTTTTATTTAAAAAACAGAAATAGAAGCTACTCTCGTGCGTCGATCGCTAGATAGCAATATATGGGAGAATACTTGGTCGGTGTGGTCACGTGACATTCAAGGAGATTCGAACCACGATCACGTGTACAATCTGTGATTAGTGTCACTACGATCATTACGGCAATGGAAACAAAGGGAGATGTATGATTAATAATTTGTTATTATTATTATTATTCGTCCTTCATAGACTACTATGTCGCTATAAACAGCGCCAGCACTAATACAGACAACGTCCAAAGTTATTCGAAAACTTGGATTCAGAATATGAGCATTAACACTGACTGAATTATTGTTAGCTTGCGCTGAAAGAATTCGAAATTTAGTGTAAATAATCCACAGGATTCGACCACGGCTGAATTGCGGTGATCAAATAGGACAAGTATTGGCATTAGCGTGTTCTAGCATTAATTGGGCGTAATCATTTACCATTAATTATGTGTGTTGAATATCAGTCATTATCGTTAGCAGAATAGTATCTAATACAGAGTGGCGGAGTTTCAGAAAATTAGCTCACTTGGAGTGAGGAGATATAACTCAGGATCACTAATCGGTAAGGTAATTATTTCATATATACACTCTGACTGGTAACTTCTAAATAAACATTTACTAAACTCATCTAGGAATCATCTTGATAACAACTCGTTAGCTATTGTGGTATGTGTAAACATTGTGATTGTAAGCACGTTTTGAAAACCTCACATCATGATTTGTCACGTTTTAGATTGCACACCGCCAGATATGTTCAATTAATATAGAGATGTCGTGAGGTTGTCACGATGATGACAATCGATGCAATTGTAGTTGGATTCCGAAATATGACTTAAACTAGTTTACGAAAAATTAGTGTATTGGAATTCTACTCTTTTGGATTGAAGTAAATACATGTATATCCCCCCCCCGAAAAAAAACATATCTTTCCCCTACTTATTCGCACGGGGCGACGTTTAAGCTGAATAATGTGACGTTTACAGTAAATGTCACACGAAACGTCACATCCGTGAATTATTTGCACCAGAGTCGTGTGAAATAGCTATCGTTTTGATTGCCGAATTAATTTCCCAGCGATGCCAGTGTGCGACACATATGAGCCATATCTTCTCGACGAATTGTATCTTGTTCATTCAGCATTTAGGTTATTGCGTAATATGTTACACCATTTATATGGTTTAAATATGAGAACAGAAATGAAATTGCTATGTGATACAATATTTATTTAGTAGAATATACTGCGTTCTAATCAAAGCAGCGACGAGTTACGCATGACCAATTCATTGCGATTCTCAAGAGCCGTACGGATAAAGTACGCATGTGACATCTGAGTCTTATTCTAATTTCAATAATGTACGTATGATACAGATACGTGATCTGCTAAAGGTTATTGAACATGCCAAGCTCTTGTCATAGGTTTAAATATGCGATAGCGAACTATTGAATGCACAGACAGTATTTCCGATGTCCTTGGAGGCTAATTACAGTTAGTTAGTTATATCTCAGATTGATCGCTAATTGTCCATTTAATTAAGCCATCATTTCCACAAGAGTATACAACACTGTGATTCATACTAAACGACCACGTTGTTCGTTTGTGAAGCAATTCAATCAAATATTAGGTCAAATATCTGAACCACCTGTTTTTACTGAATGTCATTCTTCTACACAACTTACAATCGAAGTACGCAGGTGACAGCAATCTACGCGTTGTATACTGTAATAAGTTGTTGTCAACTTTATCGAGACATGCATTAGAAGTTGGTCCCCGTTTTAACCAATCATCTGCTCGCAGTAAACAAATAATTTTCATTTCAAATAAATTGTCAGTCACATCAGCTCGAAATGGAGGATTATTCGTTGACAATAATTAATACTCCTTATATATAAAAAACATTAATTATATGCGATACCACCTCGCATACCAGACATATTGACAAAGTATTGTCTTCTTCAAAACTATGTGCCCACCCATGCTCTCTGTTCTGCAAAAAAGAACTCACAAAACTTTACACTATACAGACAATTTACATTTCCCACATACTGCTCTTCAACTGTGGAATTCTTTCCACTCAACACTTAGAGAATTGTTGATTCTTAAAAATTTACAAAAATGTGATTTACAAAAAAACACTTGACACAGTGTTAATGATTGTAGTTATGAGTTCGAAACTTACAATCATTTCAGTACCTCTGTAATTAGTCATTTAATTAAATATGAAAATCAAGACGTTGTGTGCAGGGAGTGAATGCACCATAAACGGGCAATGAATAATGTCCCACGCTACTCCAGAACAAAATGTCTATTCCTTGGTCACTGTGTCCCAAGACATTGATCTATTTCACCTGTGAGACTTCCCATTACATCACAGAGACACGTCTGTTTGCCATGCTCGGTTGGTTTAATGGTGTAATTGTTAGTTACAAATAGTGACAACTAATTGGTTTCTTAGAAATTTATGTTAACTGCATGAATAACCCCACATTCATAATCGAGTTTGTTTGTCTATATGTCCCTCTACGTGAAATATTACCAAAGTCACTATACTGACGAACATGTATACGAGCGATGCTGCTCTGTGCTTTATTTTTTCTTACAGCTTCTGTTTTTCCCTATTCTGTGTTTCTAGGTTACTTTGACTCTTCTATTAATAAAATTCCTCTAATGAGATTAAAAGATGAAACAAAATAAGATTTCAGCTTACAATAAATATCACTCTTATTAAAAGGCGACTGCCTGTTGGAGTTTCATATGATCTGTACAGATAGTCATTGTTATACGCACAGATTATGTGTATGTCATGTTACGATAATAAGATTGGTCATCAGCTTAGTACCTAAGTTCAGTTGATATAATGCCATGTACTAAGACGTTTACAATATAATCTAAAGCAGGACAGTCAAGATGGCACCGTAGTTGTCTAGTTACCTGAATTCACCATCTATTTTGAGATTGCGTGCGATCGTGGTGGCAAGGATGAAATGTGTAATATTGTAATGACGGTGATGGGGAATTTTTATAGTTTATCATTTTTGCACTACAGTTCCGACAATACGTGCAATTCCGTGCATGTTACATGGCTCTGTAGTGTGGATTGTCCCAGTGAAAGACGCTTAGACTAAATTAGTTACAAACAAAATCTGTTGACAGTCGGGATTCCCCGCGTATATGAGGACTAATATTCTCATGTGGCGTTCCGCACAGCTTTTGGTATATCTTTAGGCGTACACCAAGGGGTGTCACCTAGCAATCAACGGGGATCATTACAAACACATCGCACTATCTCTGTCGGTTGATGTGTTCACGTATATCCATTGTGAGGTGTGTTCATGACAACCAACTAAGTCTACAAGGAAATAGGCTGCCATCGAATTATAATCGTATTCTGTTAGTATATTTCTACTAACAACTTTAAAAATTCAATTCAATCCATAATTTATAAACTGGGTTCAAAACGCAATCCGCTAATTATGTTTTTGATTTGCAACACACACAAACAACATTATATATGGAACAATCTTGTCACATTTTGTATTGTTGAATATGACGCCATATTGTATATTGGATCATTACATCTCAATTTGTTTTTGAGTTATAATATAAAACAGGTTAACACGGGGAAACTGGTCAATATGGAGTACATATATAATACGTACGTGTTGTTAACCATCAGTTATATGCGTTCAGTTCCTTGGAGCAATATGCTATGAAATTTTTGACATAGCAACCAAGTGAACCCCGGTCATTAGTATATGTACTAACTAATATACAATATGATACAGGTGTTCATAAGTTGCTAATGATGTGTGACATTTTTGTCAATTACAACAACTTGCAAAACAGTTGATCATTACAATATGTTTCGTACAAATATTAAGCTACATTGCGATTACATTGTTAGACGATCATGTGCAAAATCTACGTCAACTCGGTAAGGTAAGGTATGAGTCGTTGTGAACACAAAGCGTGGCTCCATGTACCACGCATTTGCAGTTCAATTGACACACCCAGCCCACGTCAATGGAAACGCCACCCTTACCGAATTTCTTTCGCCAGTAACAAGACATAATTTGATACGCCGAAAAAAGATGCCAGTAAACTAGCTGCTCTCTGATTGGTCTGTCTGTTGGGTGTTAGGGTTGGGTAGCCAATCAGACACAATTTAACTCCGGATTTACATATGCATAACGATGTAAAGTGAAACTATGTAATACATTGAACAATATAAACATTTATGATATATGCATGGTTATGTATTATGTTTCTAGAGACTAAAATGTTCTATCACACATATTGTCTTGCTTCTTGTTTCACGCAATGTACACGACCAGTTACGTACTAGCACGGTTTTTTATATTTATATATAGTACGTTTGCAATCCCGTGGAGCAGGTGTGGGATAAGTGCTTTTAGCAACAAATCTGTATTCGCCCGAAGCCGGCGAAACATTCGGAATATAGACTAGTAGTAACAATCGATTTGAAGAGGATAATTGAAAAAAAAACTTGTCTCATCGTAATCTTATTTAGCTTAGTTTTTGAGTATGTTTCCGATAACCAAGTATTCAAATGTGCTTTCATTATGATATAATAATGTTCTGAAATGTTTTTGAGTTATATAAATCCCAAACTATCCAAATAATTCAAGCTTTTAACATCCGTTTAGAGTTTTATAGTGCAATATTTCCCATAAAGATTGGCTTTTTCTTTAGTTATTATTACATAAAATCGACTCATTAAAAGCATGATATTCATCGTTTGGTGTATTTGTGTACGCAGAAAACAACATTATAAAATATAATTCCCAATTTACCTGTGAGATATTTTCTTCCACCTAAATATTGTTATTAAATTTGAAATTCTGTTTGAAGCCTTTGACGTGCCATGTAATTTGTAAATGAAACAGTTACCGTATTCCCAAGACATCCGCCTTGCCAATAACCGAACATAGCCGAGCAGTTTCGTGGATTTGACTGTGATTAAGTTTTCAACATCTTGACATGTTATCAAGTACACGGAGTCACCGTTGGGATTCACTGTTCCACGATCGAAAATGGACTATATTATAAAACAAACATGTGAAGCTTTTTCTATTAACACCATACTCTTGGGTTTCATTGTGTATAACCATTTAATTTATATGATTATTTTACTCATGTTAGCACTATGTCCAAGCGAAGATCGAACATTACGTGATGTTTTAGTTCTTTGTATTCAGCGTGTAGCCGAAGCAAGATTCAGATACCAGTGCATGACGGGATATATTGTAGTGAAGACAATAAATAACTTTAGTCGATAAACGGCGTCATATGACAGCTTTCGATAAGTATAACTAGCAAACGTCGTAACTTACACATATTAAATTTAAAAGTTGCTCACGATTGAAAGAGCTTTCAACTAAGTTTTGTCGACAATACACTTTTTAAATTTAACGGACTCTTTATATTTTAAAAAATATGTTGCTCCATTAACATTATTACGATTTATATTGCCATAGTAACGCGAACTGAATGCTGTGTTGCTGACTGTAAACATAACACGATCACATACAATCCTTACATTCACACTTGATGAGGTTAGATGCGCGATACAATCCATTATGCCGCAAGCCTCTAGTTCGTATTTAAGGAAAATGCTTTTTTTTGCTTTTATTCGTGTATAATTTCATTCAGTCGGTCGGTGGGTGGGTGAATTAATGGAAAAAAATTGTACCCCGTCCTATTGAACTGAATAATACAGTACCTAACATATATTGAAAAACATGGTATTATATTGTATGGGTATATTATGACTTACGAATGATCTTTAGAAACGTGTTTCACCACGACGCAATATTGTTTTAATCCAACTCATTACACAAAATCATATGAAGCATTTTCGCTCTTTCCGTTTGAAGAAAATAATGTTAAAGCGAATAAAAACGACAGAACATAATTAGATCTGACTGATTAGTTTTGGCAAAACTGCCCCTTGGGCTAAGGCGTTTAATGCCCTTTGACACACCCATAAGCACTAAGCCACAAGAACTGAGTTGATAGCAGGCTGCCTGGAATTACAAGCAATTAGATAGTTCTGACTTTGATGTCGATGATTGCCGCCTTCATGTGAAGAGAAGCTCGCATGGGGGCGGAGTGCAGTCGTTGTTTTTCCATGTTGCGACGACAATCTATGAAAGAACTAAGCCTATTTTATAAAATGTACACACGTTAATCGTTAGAGCAATAGATGCAATGCTAATTCGCAATGGCACCATAACGTTATATATATATATATATATATATATATATATATATATATATATATATATATATATATATATATATGTGTGTGTGTGTATATATATATTAGTGTAGGGTGCGTATAGTGACCCGCATTTTACAACTTCAACTTAGACTACGACAACTCAGCATTAATATCGATCTCACAAGGCATCATTCTGTTATTGAAAGACACGTACTACCATTTATCACATGACACTTCTCACAAGAAATCTTAAATAGGACGTCCTTTATTTCTCAAATGACGCACTCTCAATACACATTTCTCAAAAGTCGATTTTCATTTCCCATTTCATGATTTTGGATTCTCGCGGGCTATAATCCATTTCTTTACGAAACGGCTTCTATTTATCGCAATTCATTTCTAAAATTGTTATTTGTCGCTGTCTACAAAGACGACGAAATTAACAAAGCGCGATGCGATAAATTAGAAAGTAGAGTAGCACTGTGGAATTTGATCCTGTCTTTGGTTAACGGGTATGTTCCTCTTAGGTGAACAATTATGAGGCCAATATACAAACCTATGTGCCACGTAAAAACACATGTGCCACATAAAAACCTATGCCATATAAACACATATGTGCCACATAAAAACCTATTTTCCACGTAAATAGCTGTTGTCGCCAAAAGTAGACAAGAAAATACAAAAAACTTCACAGCTTGACGCACGTAATGAAGCAGCATAATGGTGTATGTGATCAGGAGTGAAGTTGAGATATGTATCTATTGTCAAATAAATTGACATTAAATGTAGAAGGAAAATCCAAGTATAAAAAACACATGATTAAGGATTGGTATGGAGCTGAAAGCACGTACCCAATTCATCCCAACGTCCATGTATTTAAACGTGGCCAGGGGAAACGTATTACAACCATGTTTCTAGTGAATGAGTGTATCAGATATATAATTAAAAAAACAAATTTCCTTGGTGTGAAAACGCCTAGCAGCTGTATATACGCTTCCACGTTTGATGGGAGCAGTCGACACGACTTAATTGAATTGAATTTGATGAACTCTGTCTTGCGTACCAAGCATGCTCCTCATCGGTCTTCTTATTCATTTGTATATAATGCATGTCATCAGCATACTTAACCATGTATCTCCAATGTCTTTCTATTCTATATTGCACGTTTTTTTTAAACATTTCTTTGTGTGGCATCGTCAGGAGACTTAAATCGTTCCTTTCACGGTTATACAATGCAATTGTGAACTGTTTCGACATGATGGAGTTCGCCCGAGAAAATGACAGTAGAACAGCAGTCACTCCTCAAACTTTTCACTCCGAATAGCTGAAATTAAAAATATGACTGCGAATTCTGAAATTGGATAATGCCAATGATTACAGTACAGCCGTGCATTGTCCGCAGTATATAGTTTTGTTGACATATCATGTCACAACATCCATTCTCAGTCGGTTCATGATTCAATATGGTCCTCCGATTATCTTCATTAGTTTTGGTGTGTAGACAAGCACTGGGTTACTGCTGATGGAAACCAACCATACATAGCAATTGAAATAAACATATGTAAAATATTGTAGCTACTGTATTCTTACTATCACACTTTGAAAAGCTGTTACACCGACGTCAAATAGACGACTAAATTTAATGCTTCATTGACTTCATTGCGTGGAAATCCAAGGACCTAAGTGCGCTCGTTTTTCTTCTATTGTTCGTTTTAAAGGTTGTTACAAGTTCGTTGAATAGACGCGAAGTGTATGTTTATTTCCTGTTCCAGCTCAGCACAGTTCATAGCACTCCGCTGCAAGCCTATGCAAATGGCAATTGAGACGATTTTGAATCACCAATGCCATTTTAAAAATGCAACCCAGCGAGCTTTCAGTTATTACCGTACGCTCCCATTGTATTTTTTCAGCTATAATGACTATCATGTTACACACACGATAATAACTGACATACAACAGGTTACTTGCCGTATGTTACATATTTATTGAGCTACCATGGATTCCAATTATAGATGTATTTTTAAGTGCTGTCAGGTTTTGAAAGTGTGTCTAGAATTTTACATGCTGATGATCACGTGCAAACTAATATGCAAATACGTATGTATATATTTATATCGATGTAATTCTATTTTTTTAAGTATAAGAGAAAACACTTGTCAATTGAAAACAGATGTCTTGTTACACTCATATTTAGATGATAGAACAGAGTGCATTCTTTTGCCTAGCAATGTAAATATAAACGGGGATTATATGTCCGATAAATACGGTTGTTTATATCAAACGATTAAACAAACAATTAGTAAATACAATCGTCCAATAAAGAGTACATTATAATTGTTCTAAATTCGGATTTATACTATAACTGGCGAAAACTCATGAATGTGTGATTTACAAATCTTACATGAATACACATGTAGATCGAGTCAAATATCTGCATATGAATACAAGTGTGGCGTTTACAATATGAATACAAGTGTGGCGTTTACAATATGAATACAGGCGCGTGATTTACCATCTCCAAATAAATACTATGGAGCCTACCATTTCCATGTGAATATAAGTTGAGGCTTATACACTCCATATGAATTCAAATCTGTGGTTTACAATGTCCATATGAATACAAGTCTGTGGTTTACAATGTCCATATGAATTCAAGTGTAGCGTCTACATACTCCATATGACTACACGTGGGGACAAGTGAGTGGTTTACAATTTTCTATATGAATACAAGTGTGTGGTTTACTGTGCCCATATGAATACAAGTGTGGCGTTTACAATCCCGTATGAGTAAATGACGTCACAAGTGACACTTGTGATTTTACATGAATACGGCATGTTCAATTGGTCACGTGACTTAAAAGTGCTAAACTCAAGTAAGAGTCATACATCGATAAAAACTGTTCGTTCTTATCATTAGGTGAATTGACCGGAAAACGATTAATACATCCAAAGGCTTAAACAATTTTTATTTACCGAGATTTTGCTCTCAAATTCTCGTAAATCTCCCTATAAAACCCTTCTAAACTCTAAGTGGAGGCATTACAAAAAAAGATTTCTAAGTGTCGACACGTTAGCACTAACATCATCTGCTAGTGACATGGTTTACTGTAACGAGGCTTCATTGGCTGTATTGGCTAATTAGCATAATGTACATGACTACCGTATTAACGGGAATTTAATATGTATCCATTTCACTTGCAATGATTGACCTTTGGTGTTTTGCGTCAACATATGTATCTAACATTGATTCCCCCAAATACAGATTATGCTAATCATGACAGCGTGCTACAAACAATTGCGCTCTCTATTCAAATCCCCGGAGTACTCCCCGATCTCAACCACCCAAAATACTCACGAGCTATAAAATACTCCAATTTGACTTCAAATTTAACAGTACTTTCACGCCGTTTCATGATTACCATGTGACGCATTTCGTCCAATCGTAATATGTCATGCACTAACGCGTTTCCACAGGCGATGCAAAGTAATATGTGTTTAATTGTAAATTGCAATGCGCTCAAACGAAAATACGCGCGAGTATTTAATTCCCTCGTCTCACACAGAGATGTGAAATGGCTTCTTCATGACTGGCTGGATATGGAACAGAAGTTCAACACTGCGGTCGTGGAAGTGTTACAAAGCCAAGTTCGATGTTGCCAGTAACAGTAGGACGTCTCATCACAATGAATAAAGACGCCTCGTCGATGAGTGATGTACGAGAAATAACGAATACCTTGTCATACAAGGTCATTTGTTCATTTCGAGATATCTCTTCAATTGGCACAAAGCTACGGAGGTTGTAAAAGAAAATAAAAAAATCTACGATAGCAATAGGGAAATGAGATCTCGACTGTTCATGATTTGCCTTGCTTCCTAAATTACTCACAATATAACACAGTTCGTGTTTATTGTGTATGCATTCAAATATGCGATTGTTATATTGGGCGGAAATGAGCATGTTTGACCTATAGTTTAATAAGATAAATTGCGATCTAACGTCTCAACTCAAATGCAGTTAAACGATTCCTGTCACGTTTTGTTTGGCCTACGTATGTAGGAAACATGTCCGTTAATAACTTACACAAAATACAATATGCTGTGTCTGTATTCGCACACTCTCACTCCCCAGGTATCTACAGGTACATACACTCATCATGAGTGGGGGACATTTACGTGTTCTTTCTAGTCCATACATTGAGTAGTCTCTGACGATAACGGACCAAATTACAGGTATTTAAACACATGTCTTGAGGTTTACATACACGATCTGGTTAATTCTATTTGATTCCTTTAAATTACCTACAGTCGCGTCACCATAGTTTCACGCTATATAATGATTTAATGGTTTGGTTCTCGGTGTACACAGATCTGTACAACGCGTGTGTCGTTCTTCATCGAAGTGTTGCAAAGACATACATTCACGACAACGTAAGCAGCACACTGTATCATCTTTACTACGTGCTTACCACATCGTTCAGTTTGTTTAGGGATTCATTGTTGATTTAGGGACTCGTGTTCCGGACTATAGAAAATGTTTCAACAAACTAGTGAGTACGCCATTGTGAATGAGCTAATACAGATCATTCTATCGTCACATACGTGGTCGGTTGTCACAATAACGACACTTAATCTGTTCGGGCACCACAAGTTCGGCGGATACAGTCACACCAACAAAAGTATGTGCACATTCATTTGCAAACGGAAATTTGTGTGGCAACTGTAAGGTAGGGAAGAATAAATTTCACGTCTATCCTCCCCATATCCATTCTGCGTATAATCAGTGAGCGCATCATTTAATTAATAACATATTAACAGCTGTGCTGCTGATTCTAGTGACCCATTTGCTCGTTTTGTTTACCATGCGCTATGATTGTTGACAGTTGTGCAGTTCATATATTTTAAATCATAGTACAGAGGCTGCGCGAAATTTTGCATTTTGAGGAGCAAAGTTTGCTGACACAAAGGTTTTCAGCTTGATTTCTTTTGGGAGAGACGACACCCCAACTTTTTTTTCGGGTGGGTGACCACCCCCTCTCCCGCGCGGTGCCACCGTCACTATTGTATTTCTTACACGTAGATTTCACAAACGAAAAGTAGGTTTGCGTAGCTTACGTAGAACGCCAATAGAGGAATGAGACTAAAGAGTATCTTCCATTAGCCAACGTAATACTGTAATACATGCTATTGATGTAAGCGATAACTAACCTCCATGGATGGGAGGCTTGATAGTACAGTAGAAACTATATAAAACATGACAATACCATAACGAAATTATTATTGTACAACCCACGGTACAAATATGAGTATTTCAGTTAGTGTATTTGTTAACTCTGTACATTATATAGTACTATAGTTCCACACAATATACCAATTGCCTGGAATGTGTTTTTAATATTTGCGTCAAGTCCTAATATAAAACGAATTTACGCAACCCAGGCTATAAAATAAAAGCAATGCACTAGAGCCGTTCTTGACACATTTAAATTGTAATAAAATACATGTTGTATAAATGCTATAGTTCAAACAATAACTATCGTGCACAAACCATCGTACTTCTCCTTTTGTACTTTATTAGCCTTTTAGTAAAATGTCCATCAACCATGAGCATTAGGTATGGGTTTGTAATGTTCCAGTGCGATGCCTTATGTTCGTTGCCACCTGCTCATAACGATATAGATGTACTATCCAGTTACAATTCTGTTAGATTCACAGTTTGATCAATATCGTGTTTTTTCCCCGTGATCTTCTTTCATTAACATCTCATCGACGACTGTTTATTTTACTCACGTGTTTACATATTGTCGTCGTGCATGTCTCCATCGTGCTCACCTGTTTACCCGCATATCTACATACCTTGCTTGCAAATTATTCATCACTGGGCGAATTCAAATTAGATATTTTGCTTCAAATAGTACCATGTGTTCGCCAGCGTTACGACAGTTGACGTCATAAGCTGTGAGAAGAGTCCACCCGGGGAGGGAGGGGAGGGGGGCTACATTTGGCTTGATATGACATACTGCTATTGGTGGAGTTTGTGGTCTACCTACAACAAATATACATGTATGCTTTCTTAAGTGAACTATTCGTTTTATATACACATTCAGTTATCATATGCGGTTTATTATTTCTCTGATATGTAGAGGATTTCTCTATATATCGACCAACTCAGTCATGGCAAATGTTTTACTCTGATCACCCCAAGTCACATGATGTATCAAAAAATAGAACCAGCCAGCTCATACTAAATGTTACAAGCAATCATGCGACTATGAAATAAAATGTCTTAACTCCGGTACATCCTTATGGTATTGTTTCTCATGTAGTTCAACGTTCATAACTTATAGGTTATCTACATGTCTGAAATATTTACGTCGTCTTTATATCCCGTAGGCTGGCGTATCATTTTCATACATTGTCATACATTGAGCCCATGAGTAAACGCATGTGTTGCAAATACACTAACAATACCGGTCCACCCTGAATAAAATACTCAAATATATGTGTGCATACTATCGAATAATTATCTCCGGTGTAAATGTTGCCTGTTATTGGAATATATATATTATGTTAGATGGATTACGACATGCGTTCAGGTAGAATAGTACAGACTTTATACATCGCATGCCAATACATTTGTAGTTACGTTTTGGTAAATCTGACGTTGGCGTTTATGACCTGGCCTATCGGGGATTGTGTTTTCACTGCGTAACCTTGAGAATTGTGCTTTATATAGGTTTGTGGGTATTACACGTAAGCTGTGGGTCAGGTTGTACTATTCTGTGATTATGTTAATTTGGACATTCCATGGTTACCGATTATATTATACCATTATCTGGTTTATTAAATGTCAACCGGACTTGTTTTGAAGAATTTCATGAAGTTAAAAAAATGATCGAGAATATTGGAACTCCAAGTATTTTGTTTTTATTTCTATTCTATGTTAATAACCAACATTGGTGTTCATTCTCAATCCTGACCCGATCAATAATCGTATATGAAATGAATCCGACAGTTACAAAATAAAGCGATATATTGATCATTTAACAGCATGTCTCATTATGTAAAATTAATAATGTCATTCATTCTTGAGAAAGAACTGACATGGCATGTGATTAATTCCGTTACAAGGGCGCAAAACAGAACATCGTTGTCACATTTATGTACATTACACCATATTATTTAAACGGTACTAACCGAATTTTGGGGTTTCATAATTGCAGTGAGTTTGCATTTGAGAAATAAGCGTAGACTATGGCATGGCATCGTACGTGACAGTTGCGCTAGTCACTTGATGGTGTGAAGTAGCACACCACCGTGTAACCCATGACACAACATCATACGTGAGATTTGCGCCTATCGTGTGTCTCCCACGGCGTTAGCTACAGCAACACATACTGTTGTTTTCGTTTCTGCTTTATTCAATCTGAAGTCATCAAATTGGTACATTGAAATGTTTTAATTAGTATTTTAATGGCACAGTGCAATACACCAAACTAGTGTCTTTTATTTGCATTTAATCGTCCAACATGTGTGACAGGTTTCATTGTGTGAAATTAAGTCTTTATTGATGCAGAGAGGAAGCGACATGCTGAGGTCAGTTGAGTTCAGCTAATTTTAGCGATTCACAATCAAGTTCACTGTAATCCACGTTGGAATACGTAATTAAAATATCCTTGGCCGACATTGGCAGGGTTCATTCTTCAATTCTGTGTATGACTCAGACACTGTGGTATGAGGCGAATAAAATATCATTCAGTTCAGTGTTGTTGTTTTCAAATAAAATCACACCCAATAGGAATGGTAGCTAGGTTGTTAAGACGCTTATTAGCTAGGTATTAATCATCAGTGCGTTTTATAGGCAGACCCGGCCTTAGGAATCATCCAATAAACAAATATGGTTAAACGCTTGCATATGCGAGGCAGAGTTAAGAGCCAGCCAGTAAATATACACCATAGCGACTCGTAGAAGCCGTACATTCTGAAACAATAAATAGCATATATTATATTATAAATGAGGTGTTGTTGTGAATATGCGTTAGACGACAGATTGTCCCTTGTTAAGCCAATTGGCACTTTGGAGATTAGCGAGACGTGGAAATAAATTGATACGGATTAAAATGTAATAACATTTATAACCATTGAAGTGACATCTTGTGACGAGAACTGAATCAATTTACACCGCCTCTATAATTGAGCCAAACATGAATAGAGTTTGGAGGCTTCGGCAAATACCCACAATGTAACTATGCATTTACGCTTCAATGAAATCCATTGATGGAGCGACAGATTGGAACAACAAATTGCAGGAGATGCGCCAATTACTGAAAGCGATAATAGTTTGCTTCCTCCGGCAACATTGTACTACATGAATAACAACACATGTAATTTTTTATTTGATTTTATTGACAGAATACTGGGATTTATTGTAGCTGGTGCGGAACTGACAAGTGAACAAACCACCCTGCTACCATTGAAGATGTTGGAGGGAAATGAATCCAACAAGGAGTCTGTACTTTTACGAAAACCGTTGCAATACGAGGAGTTACTTGATAGTTTGTTTAATAACAGCTATAATCTAACAAACTTTACCAGGGATGATTGGGAGGCACCCACCTTTATGACAATACTTGTGCCAACGGTGTTCTCCATAATATTCATGATAGGAAGTGTGGGCAATATATTCACTATATATATTGTTACAAGAAGAATTAAACTCAAAAGCACAACCAGTGTGTATATACTGAGTCTGGCGTGCGCCGATCTTCTCTTCGTTATTACCAGTCCTCTCTTCGCTGCAGAGTTCTTACTTGCACCGGAATATAAATTTGGCGAGATCGGCTGTCGTTTAATCGATGCAATGGATATAATGACAATGCTGGCGAGCGTATTCACTTTAACTGTTATGAGCATCGACAGATTCTTCGCTGTCGTGTTCCCTTTAAAGACCATGGCGTACAGACTACGTGCGGTGGCTTCCTACGTTAACATCGCCGTGTGGACCTTGAGTTTTGTCTTTTCGTTACCAATGATTATTATGGCAAAAGAAGGTCCCTCTCGCCTAGCCGACGGGTCTGTCATACGAAGCTGCCAGAGCCTGATGGACGACGAGTTCGACAAACTGTATAAAACTACCATTTTCATATTTGCGTTTCCCATCCCGTTTGTCATCATACTGGTGTGCTACATTACAATCGCTGTGACATTGCTTTCCAAAGGAGGTTTGACTGCCATTGCTGAGACTAATAAGTCCAGACAATCAAAGCAGCGCGTGGCTAAAATGGTACTCATTATAGTGATAGTATTTTTTGTGTGTTGGTTGCCGTTTTGGACCATGATGATGTTAGCGGTGTATGGAATGATCGAATGGAGTCAATCACTCTTCTATGTCAATTTCACGTTGGTCTGCATATCGTACAGTAACAGTTGTGCAAATCCACTGCTATATACTTTACTCAGCCATAACGTACGCCGTAAATTAAGAATGAGAGGTACTTCCACAATGGGGAGTGAGAGGATCAGTGAAGCTAACACCACGCATTTGCATCGAAAAAGTATTCGGGGCAAGTCGTATTAAAGTTTTACGTTTACAAATCTAGATACATAGTCGTACGCTTGACTTTTTACGGACCGATATATATTAGTAATCACTGTTATGCATCATCAACGGCAGTTTTCCTCTTCAGGAATGTTATATATATATATTCTCATTTTAATTATATACGCTTCAATGAATTAGGTAGCTTTCTAGCTAATTTTATCTACTGCAATTATATTTTCTATTCTTTCTGTTTCTTCTTCCTACTAAAAAAAAACAAAACAAAATTTTAAAAGTTTGATCGAAAATATTTTTTCAATGTACAGGATCTAGAAAGATGATGTCAAACAACTATGCATCACATGCCATTTAAAATCGGTAAGTTTGTGTACTTTTTCATTATAGAAAAACATCACTTTGTTTTTTACGTCAGGGTGATTGAGGTAATTGTATTATTAGGAAACGTTGTTGTTATGTTAATGCGGCGGAGATGTACCTTGTTTCGGAACGGGTTTCTTCATATAGTGGAGTGCTGTACCGAGCAAAAGAGTTGATTAATTTAATTAGAATAACTGTGCATAATATTTTACAGAAAATGTTCATATGCACATCATTGTGATCTAGATCTCTGTAATTATGTGGGCATGTTATGATATCACAACTGCACAACTAAATTACCAGTGTCTTTCACTCGACAGTTGTCAGTCACCAGATTGAACAAATTATTACAATATTTGAACATATTCAAGATGATACAATTGGAAATGCAGGGAATATTAAAAATAACGATATTATCAAGGTTATGCGTAGTCTTCTAGTTCATCAGTATTCAATATATAAGGCAGAATATTTCTGACTGTGAAATGTATGTCAAATGAAAGCATTTCAAAAAATCAAACCAAATCTTATAATATCTTTAACAATATCATTTTCATAAAATTGCACTGCATGGTGATGGCCTTGGTCACACATCGCTCGTGAAGTCCAAGACGGTGAAACTCACATTGAGTCATGAAACATAATTCCGATATTAGTTTTTGAGTACTAATAGGAAGATACTTCGTGATACGTCATTTATTTCCAATTACCTCCAATATAATCAAGCAGCACATTAGCATTTATGTATGTACTACAATGAAATGAAACACGGTTGAGTGTACTCGTTCTGGTTGTCGATATCCCAATATAACGTGCTGTCAAATTGACAATTTCTACTTAATACTCAAATATACATAGTTATTGTCAAATTACCAATAATATATACGTACATATTGAGTGATTGTCATTTATTCGATTGTTACTCAAAGATTTAACAAATTTGCATATTTCCACTTAAAATAAATGCTTACAGTTACGCATTTTAATCAAGTAGAATGATATTGTAATTCGTAACTACGGTTTACACTGTATATTTGTCGCTAGGAATTAAATAGAAATACTTGTTTGTGAGATGAAAAGACACCTATCACATATAGATACAGGTCAAAGCTAAATGTACTGTCCTGGTTATTTGACTTCTCTTATAAATACTTGTTATTGTGTATATAGGTGTACACAGTTTCAATTCAACGTCACCGTGACTTTTACACTTAACTTTTCTGAAACTATCCGCGTTCCATACCCGTAACAACGGGATTCACAGCTCGAAAAATAATAACTGGGAAAAGTAAAACGTCACTCCAAATAAAATACAAAACTCACTTGAAACACACGGGCAACTGAAGTAACATGAAAGATACCTAATGGGAATTATTGAACGTGACCGTTTTTAAATGTGCAACAGTGAATATCGTTGATTGAATCACGTTTTTTAGATTAGTTCTATCAGTAAAATTGAATAGATGTACGAATAAATAAATAAATAGTTAATAAATAAATAAATAAATAAATAAATAAATAAATAAATAAATAAATAAATAAATAAATAAATAAATAAATAAATACATTTCTTCTATTGATTACACATATCATATACTTTTGAAATTTTAACTTGAAAATGGCGCATGAATAGAGCATGCGCATTGCAAGAATGTATGTTGTGAAGGCGAAGCCGAGCACGTGCAAAGTAAAACCTTTTGATAAGCATTATATCATAGAAATAATATCTACGTTTTTTCTATTACCTTTCCATAGTTCTCACTTTGACGTGGCAGTTACTTAAAGAACTTGGTCACTTGAACACACATCTTGTACTAATATTTATCATAGAAGTATTGGGAATCATAATACCAGAAGTACTTCCTTTAATTCATTTTTATGACAAATTATGTATCTTTTATCAGTATTTTCTTCTGTATTGTATGTTACGTAGAATCTCGATTGATATGAATATTGACTTTTTGTTTTATGCTATGACTATTGCTATCACAAGGAGTATTAAACATTCAATTGCATTCAGTAGTTTGCGTGTCTTTTGTTTAAAAATCTGTACTTATTCCATCTTATTCCATGAATTCGTCAGGAATCCAGTATGCGTATCAATGTATCAGAACTTTTCCTGTATTCCTGACGTAAAGCATGTTCAACAAATTTTGCGTATTCCCTGACGATGTATAACGACGTAATCGAAACTATATGGTGACGTGCTCACAAGGTACTATATCTAGCAGCACATCTTCTATTTAGCACTATAATGACATAGCTAGTACTATCTAAGACAATGTACATCCTTCTCTCCCTACAGTACATAGCTGACATCAGTGTTATATATTACACCATAAATCACAATTGCACTATCTATATAACACTGAAACCCTAGCAGAACATGGCTGATATCATCTTTCAGAACTAAGTAACATCATCTGTCTTTCACTGCTAGGACATAGCTAACATCATCTGTCTTTCACTGCCAGCACATAGCTACCATCATCTGTCTTTCACTGCCAGGACATAGCTACCATCATCTGTCTTTCACTGTCAGGACATAGCTAACATCATCTGTCTTTCACTGCTAGGACATAGCATCCATCATCTGTTTGTCACTGTCAGGACATAGCTATCATCATCTGTCTTTCACTGTCAGGACATAGCTAACATCATCTGTCTTTCACTGCCAGGACATAGCTATCATCTGTCTTTCACAGCCAGGACATAGCTAACATCATCTGTCTTTCAATGCCAGGACATAACTATCATCATCTGTCTTTCACTGCTAGGACATAGCATCCATCATCTGTTTGTCACTGTCAGGACATAGATATCATCATCTGTCTTTCACTGTCAGGACATAGCTAACATCATCTGTCTTTCACTGCCAGGACATAGCTATCATCATCTGTCTTTCACAGCCAGGACATAGCTAACATCATCTGTCTTTCACTGCCAGGACATAACTATCATCATCTGTCTTTCACAGCCAGGACATAGCTATCATCATCTGTCTTTCACAGCCAGGACATAGCTAACATCATCTGTCTGTCACTGCCAGGACATAACTACCATCATCTGTCTTTCACTGCCAGAACATAGCTACCATAATCTGTCTTTCACTGCCAGGAATAGTTATCATCATCTGTCTTTCACAGCCAGGACATAGCTACCATCATCTGTCTTTCACAGCCAGGACATAGCTAACATCATCTGTCTGTCACTGCCAGGACATAGCTACCATCATCTGTCTTTCACTGCCAGGACATAGCTACCATCATCTGTCTTTCACAGCCAGGACATAGCTAACATCATCTGTCTCTCACTGCCAGGACATAGCTACCATCATCTGTCTTTCACTGCCAGAACATAGCTACCATCATCTATCTTTTACTGTCATGACATAGCTACCATCATCTGTCTGTCACTGCCAGGACATAGCTAACATCATCTGTCTTTCACTGTCAGGACATAGCTATCATCATCTGTCTTTCACTGCCAGGACATAGCTACCATCATCTGTCTTTCACAGCCAGGACATAGCTAACATCATCTGTCTGCCACTGCCAGGACATAGCTACCATCATCTGTCTTTCACTGCCAGAACATAACTACCATAATTTGTCATTCACTGCCAGGACATAGCTATCATCATCTGTCTTTCACAGCCAGGACATAGCTACCATAATCTGTCTTTCACTGCCAGGACATAGCTATCATCATCTGTCTTTCACAGCCAGGACATAGCTACCATCATCTGTCTTTCACTGCCAGGACATAGCTATCATCATCTGTCTTTCACTGTCATGACATAGCTACCATCATCTGTCTTTCACTGCCAGAACATAGCTACCATCATCTGTCTTTCACTGCCAGGACATAGCTATCATCATCTATCTTTCACTGCCAGGACATAGCTAACATCATGTGTCTTTCACTGCCAGGACATAGCTAACATCATCTGTCTTTCACTGCCAGGACATAACTATCATCATCTGTCTTTCACTGCCAGGACATAGCTATCATCATCTGTCTTTCACTGTCATGACATAGCTAACATCATCTGTCTTTCACTGCCAGGACATAGCTACCATCATCTGTCTTTCACTGCCAGGACATAACTATCATCATCTGTCTTTCACAGCCAGGACATAGCTATCATCATCTGTCTTTCACTGCCAGGACATAGCTATCATCATCTGTCTTTCACTGTCATGACATAGCTAACATCATCTGTCTTTCACTGCCAGGACATAGCTACCATCATCTGTCTTTCACTGCCAGGACATAGCTATCATCATCTGTCTTTCACTGTCATGACATAGCTAACATCATCTGTCTTTCACTGCCAGGACATAGCTAATATCATCTGTCTTTCACTGCCAGGACATAGCTATCATCATCTGTCTTTCACTGCCAGGACATAGCTATCATCATCTGTCCTTCACAGCCAGGACATAGCTATCATCATCTGTCTTTCACTGCCAGGACATAGCTATCATCATCTGTCTTTCACTGTCATGACATAGCTAACATCATCTGTCTTTCACTGCCAGGACATAGCTACCATCATCTGTCTTTCACTACCAGGACATAACTATCATCATCTGTCTTTCACTGTCATGACATAGCTAACATCATCTGTCTTTCACTGCCAGAACATAGCTACCATCATCTGTCTTTCACTGTCATGACATACCTACCATCATCTATCTTTCACTGTCATGACATAGCTGCCATCATCTGTCTGTCACAGCCAGGACATAGCTACCATCATCTGTCTTTCACAGCCAGGACATAGCTAACATCATCTGTCTTTCACTGCCAGGACATGGCTATCATCATCTGTCTTTCACAGCCAGGACATAGCTATCATCATCTGTCTTTCACAGCCAGGACATAGCTATCATCATCTGTCTTTCACTGCCAGAACATAGCTACCATCATCTGTCTTTCACTTTCATGACATAGCTAACATCATCTGTCTTTCACTGCCAGAACATAGCTACCATCATCTGTTTTTCACTGTCATGACATAGCTACCATCATCTGTCTTTCACTGCCAGGACATAACTACCATCATCTGTCTTTCACTGCCAGGACATAGCTAACATCATCTGCCTTTCACTGCCAGGGCATAGCTAGCATCATCTGTCTTTCACTGTCAGGACATAGCTACCATAATCTGTCTTTCACAGCCAGGACATAGCTACCATAATCTGTCTTTCACTGCCAGGACATAGCTACCATCATCTGTCTTTCACTGCCAGAACATAACTGCCATCATCTATCTTTCACTGCCAGGACATAGCTACCATCATCTGTTTTTCACTGCCAGGACATAGCTACCATCATCTGTCTTTCACTGCCAGGACATAGGTAACATCATCTGTCTTTCACTGCCAGGTCATAGCTACCATCATCTATCATTCACTGTCATGACATAGCTACCATCATCTGTCTGTCACTGCTAGGACATAGCTATCATCATCTGTCTTTCACTGCCAGGACATAGCTACCATCATCTGTCTTTCACTGCCAGGACATAGCTAACATCATCTGTCTTTCACTGCCAGGACATAGCTATCATCATCTGTCTTTCACTGTCAGGACATAGCTAACATCATCTGTCTTTCACTGCCAGGACTTAGCCACCATCATCTGTCTGTCACTGCCAGGACATAGCTACCATCATCTGTCTTTCATTGTCAGGACATAGCTAACATCATCTGTCTTTCACTGCCAGAACATAACTGCCATCATCTATCTTTCACTGCCAGGACATAGCTACCATCATCTGTCGTTCCCTTCCAGGTCATAGCTACCATCATCTGTCTTTCACTGCCAGGACATAGCTAATGTCATCTGTCTTTCACTGCCAGGACATAGCTACCATCATCTGTCTTTCACTGCCAGGACATAACTACCATCATCTGTCTTTCACTGCCAGGACATAGCTACCATCATCTGTCATTCACTTCCAGGACATAGCTACCGTCATCTGTCTTTCACTGCCAGGACATAGCTACCATCGTCTGTCTTTCAATGCTAGGACATAGCTACCATCATCTGTCTTTCACTGCCAGGACATAGCTACCATCATCTGTCTTTCACTGCCAGGACATAGCTACCATCATCTGTCTTTCACTGCCAGGACATAACTACCAGCATCTGTCTTTTACTGCCAGGACATAGCTACCATCATCTGTCTTTCACTGCCAGGACATAGCTACCGTCATCTGTCTTTCACTGCCAGGACATAGCTAACATCATCTGTCTTTCACTGCCAGGACATAGCTACCATCATCTGTCTTTCACTGCCAGGACATAGCTATCATCATCTGTCTTTCACTGCCAGGACATATCTACCATCATCTGTCTGCCACTGCCAGGACATAGCTACCGTCATCTGTCTTTCACTGCCAGGACATAGCTACCATCATCTGTCTTTCACTGCCAGGACATAGCTACCATCATCTGTCTTTCACTGCCAGGACATATCTACCATCATCTGTCTTTCACTGCCAGGACATAGCTAACATCATCTGTCTTTCACTGCCAGGACATAGCTACCATCATCTGTCTTTCACTGCCAGGACATAGCTATCATCATCTGTGTTTCACTGCCAGGACATATCTACCATCATCTGTCTTTCACTGCCAGGACATAGCTATCATCATCTGTCTTTCACTGCCAGGACATAACTACCATCATCTGTCTTTCACTGCCAGGACATAGCTACCATCATCTGTCTTTCACTGCCAGAACATAACTACCATCATCTATCTTTCACTGCCAGGACATAGCTACCATCATCTGTCTGTCACTACCAGGACATAGCTAACATCATCTGCCTTTCACTGCCAGGGCATAGCTACCATCATCTGTCTTTCACTGCCAGGACATAGCTAACATCATCTGTCTTTCACTGCCACGGCATAGCTACCATCATCTGTCTTTCACTGCCAGGACATAGCTAACATCATCTGTCTTTCACTGCCAGGACATAGCTACCATCATCTATCTTTCACTGTCATGACATACCTACCATCATCTGTCTGTCACTGCCAGAACATAGCTACCATCATCTGTCTTTCACTGCCAGAACATAGCTACCATAATCTGTCTTTCACTGCCAGGACATAGCTAACATCATCTATCTTTTACTGCCAGGGCATAGCTAGCATCATCTGTCTTTCACTGTCAGGACATAGCTACCATAATCTGTCTTTCACAGCCAGGACATAGCTACCATAATCTGTCTTTCACTGCCAGGACATAGCTACCAGCATCTGTCTTTCACTGCCAGAACATAACTGCTATCATCTATCTTTCACTGCCAGGACATAGCTACCATCATCTGTCTTTCACTGCCAGGACATAGCTACCATCATCTGTCTTTCACTGCCAGGACAAAGCTACCATCATCTATCTTTCACTGCCAGAACATAACTACCATCATCTATCTTTCACTGCCAGGACATAGCTACCATCATCTGTCTGTCACTACCAGGACATAGCTAACATCATCTGCCTTTCACTGCCAGGGCATAGCTACCATCATCTGTCTTTCACTGTCAGGACATAGCTACCATAATATGTCTTTCACTGCCACGACTTAGCCACCATCATCTGTCTTTCACAGCCAGGACATAGCTAACATCATCTGTCTTTCACTGCCACGACATAGCTACCATCATCTGTCTTTCACTGCCAGGACATAGCTACCATAATCTGTCTTTCACTGCCAGGACATAGCTAACATCATCTATCTTTCACTGCCAGGACATTGCTACCATCATCTGTCTTTCACTGCCAGGACATAGCTACCATCATCTGTCATTCACTGCCAGGACATAGCTACGATCATCTATCTTTCACTGTCATGACATAGCTACCATCATCTGTCTGTCACTGTCAGGACATAGCTACCATCATCTGTCTTTCACTGCCAGAACATAGCTACCATCATCTGTCTTTCACTGCCAGAACATAGCTACCATAATCTGTCTTTCACTGCCAGGACATAGCTACCATCATCTATCTTTCACTGTCATGACATAGCTACCATCATCTGTCTGTCACTGCCAGGACATAGCTATCATCATCTGTCTTTCACTGTCAGGACATAGCTAACATCATCTGTCTTTCACTGTCAGGACATATCTAACATCATCTGTCTTTCACTGCCAGAACATAACTATCATCATCTGTCTTTCACTGCCAGGACATATCTACCATCATCTATCTTTCACTGCCATGACATAGCTAACATCATCTGTCTGTCGCTGCCAGAACATAGCTACCATCATCTGTCTTTCACTGCCAAGATAAAGCTACTATCATCTGTCTTTCACTGCCAATACATTGCTACCATCATCTGTCTTTCACTGCCAGGACATAGCTACTATCATCTGTCTTTCACAGCCAGGACATAGCTACCATCATCTGTCTTTCACTGCCAAGTTATAGCTACTATCATCTGTCTTTCACAGCCAGGACATAGCTACCATCATCTGTCTGTCACTGCCAGGACATAGCTACCGTCATCTGTCTTTCACTGCCAGGACATAGCTACCATCATCTGTCTTTCACTGCCAGGACATAACTACCATCATCTGTCTTTCACTGCCAGTACAAAGCTAACATCATCTGCCTTTCACTGCCAGGGCATAGCTAGCATCATCTGTCTTTCACTGTCAGGACATAGCTACCATAATCTGTCTTTCACAGCCAGGACATAGCTACCATTATCTGTCTTTCACTGCCAGGACATAGCTACCATCATCTGTCTTTCACTGCCAGAACATAACTGCCATCATCTATCTTTCACTGCCAGGACATAGCTACCATCATCTGTCTTTCACTGCCAGGACATAGCTACCATCATCTGTCTTTCACTGCCAGGACATAGCTACCATCATCTGTCTTTCACTGCCAGAACATAACTACCATCATCTATCTTTCACTGCCAGGACATAGCTACCATCATCTGTCTGGCACTGCCAGGACATAGCTAACATTATCTGCCTTTCACTGCCAGGGCATAGCTAGCATCATCTGTCTTTCACTGCCAGAACATAGCTACCATCATCTGTCTTTCACTGCCAGAACATAGCTACCATAATCTGTCTTTCACTGCCAGGACATAGCTACCATCATCTATCTTTCACTGTCATGACATAGCTACCATCATCTGTCTGTCACTGAGAGGACATAGCTACCATCATCTGTCTTTCACTGCCAGGACATAGCTAACATCATCTGTCTTTCACTGCCAGGACATAGCTATCATCATCTGTCTTTCAATGCCAGGACATAGCTACCATCATCTGTCTTTCACTGCCAGGACATAGCTAACATCATCTGTCTTTCACTGCCAGGACATAGCTATCATCATCTGTCTTTCACTGTCAGGACATAGCTAACATCATCTGTCTTTCACTGCCAGGACTTAGCCTCCATCATCTGTCTGTCACTGCCAGGACATAGCTACCATCATCTGTCTTTCATTGTCAGGACATAGTTAACATCATCTGTCTTTCACTGCCAGAACATAACTGCCATCATCTATCTTTCACTGCCAGGACATAGCTACCATCATCTGTCGTTCACTTCCAGGACATAGCTACCATCATCTGTCTTTCACTGCCAGGACATAGCTACCATCATCTGTCTTTCACTGCCAGGACATAGCTACCATCATCTGTCTTTCACTGCCAGGACATAACTACCATCATCTGTCTTTCACTGCCAGGACATAGCTACCATCATCTGTCGTTCACTTCCAGGACATAGCTACCGTCATCTGTCTTTCACTGCCAGGACATAGCTACCATCATCTGTCTTTCACTGCCAGGACATAGCTACCATCATCTGTCTTTCACTGCCAGGACATAGCTACCATCATCTGTCTTTCACTGCCAGGACATAGCTAACATCATCTGTCTTTCACTGCCAGGACATAGCTACCATCATCTGTCTTTCACTGCCAGGACATAGCTATCATCATCTGTCTTTCACTGCCAGGACATATCTACCATCATCTGTCTTTCACTGCCAGGACATAGCTAACATCATCTGTCTTTCACTGCCAGGACATAGCTACCATCATCTGTCTTTCACTGCCAGGACATAGCTATCATCATCTGTCTTTCACTGCCAGGACATATCTACCATCATCTGTCTTTCACTGCCAGGACATAGCTAACATCATCTGTCTTTCACTGCCAGGACATAGCTACTATCATCTGTCTTTCACTGCCAGCACATATCTACCATCATCTGTTTTTCACTGCCAGGACATAGCTATCATCATCTGTCTTTCACTGCCAGGACATAACTACCATCATCTGTCTTTCACTGCCAGGACATAGCTAACATCATCTGTCTTTCACTGCCAGAACATAGCTAACATCATCTGTCTTTCACTGCCAGAACATAACTACCATCATCTATCTTTCACTGCCAAAACATAACTACCATCATCTATCTTTCTCTGCCAGGACATAGCTATCATGAACAGTCTTTCACTGCCAGAACATAGCTACCATCATCTGTCTTTCACTGCCAGGACATAGCCACCATCATCTGTCTGTCACTGCCAGGACATAGCTAACATTATCTGCCTTTCACTGCCAGGGCATAGCTAGCATCATCTGTCTTTCACTGTCAAGACATAGCTACCATAATCTGTCTTTCACTGCTAGGACATAGCTACCATAACCAGTCTTTCACTGCCAGGACATAGCTACCATCATCTGTCTTTCACTGCCAGAACATAGCTACCATCATCTGTCTTTCACTGCCAGAACATAACTGCCATCATCTATCTTTCACTGCCAGGACATAGCTATCATCATCTGTCTTTCACTGCCAGGACATAGCTACCATCATCTGTCTTTCACAGCCAGGACATAGCTACCATCATCTGTCTTTCACTGCCAGAACATAACTACCATCATCTATCTTTCACTGCCAGGACATAGCTACCATCATCTGTCTGTCACTGCCAGGACATAGCTACCATCATCTGCCTTTCACTGCCAGAACATAGCTACCATAATCTGTCTTTCACTGCCAGGACATAGCTACCATCATCTGTCTTTCACTGTCATGACATAGCTACCATCATCTGTCTGTCACTGAGAGGACATAGCTACCATCATCTGTCTTTCACTGCCAGGACATAGCTATCATCATCTGTCTTTCACTGCCAGGACATAGCTAACATCATCTGTCTTTCACTGCCAGGACATAGCTATCATCATCTCTCTTTCACTGCCAGGACATAGCTACCATCATCTGTCTTTCACTGCCAGGACATAGCTAACATCATCTGTCTTTCACTGCCAGGACATAGCTATCATCATCTGTCTTTCACTGTCAGGACAGAGCTAACATCATCTGTCTTTCACTGCCAGGACTTAGCCTCCATCATCTGTCTGTCACTGCCAGGACATAGCTACCATCATCTGTCTTTCATTGTCAGGACATAGTTAACATCATCTGTCTTTCACTGCCAGAACATAACTGCCATCATCTATCTTTCACTGCCAGGACATAGCTACCATCATCTGTCGTTCACTTCCAGGACATAGCTACCATCATCTGTCTTTCACTGCCAGGACATAGCTACCATCATCTGTCTTTCACTGCCAGGATATAGCTACCATCATCTGTCTTTCACTGCCAGGACATAACTACCATCATCTGTCTTTCACTGCCAGGACATAGCTACCATCATCTGTCGTTCACTTCCAGGACATAGCTACCGTCATCTGTCTTTCACTGCCAGGACATAGCTACCATCATCTGTCTTTCACTGCCAGGACATAGCTACCATCATCTGTCTTTCACTGCCAGGACATAGCTACCATCATCTGTCTTTCACTGCCAGGACATAGCTACCGTCATCTGTCTTTCACTGCCAGGACATAGCTACCATCATATGTCTTTCACTGCCAGGACATAGCTACCATCATCTGTCTTTTACTGCCAGGACATAGCTACCGTCATCTGTCTTTCACTGCCAGGACATAGCTAACATCATCTGTCTTTCACTGCCAGGACATAGCTACCATCATCTGTCTTTCACTGCCAGGACATAGCTATCATCATCTGTCTTTCACTGCCAGGACATATCTACCATCATCTGTCTTTCACTGCCAGGACATAGCTACCGTCATCTGTCTTTCACTGCCAGGACATAGATAACATCATCTGTCTTTCACTGCCAGGACATAGCTACCATCATCTGTCTTTCACTGCCAGGACATAGCTATCATCATCTGTCTTTCACTGCCAGGACATATCTACCATCATCTGTCTTTCACTGCCAGGACATAGCTAACATCATCTGTCTTTCACTGCCAGGACATAGCTACTATCATCTGTCTATCACTGCCAGCACATATCTAACATCATCTGTTTTTCACTGCCAGGACGTAGCTATCATCATCTGTCTTTCACTGCCAGGACATAACTACCATCATCTGTCTTTCACTGCCAGGACATAGCTAACATCATCTGTCTTTCACTGCCAGAACATAACTACCATCTTCTATCTTTCACTGCCAGGACATAGCTATCATGATCTGTCTTTCACTGCCAGAACATAGCTACCATCATCTGTCTTTCACTGCCAGGACATAGCTAACATCATCTGTCTTTCACTGCCAGAACATAACTACCATCATCTGTCTTTCACTGCCAGAACATAACTACCATCATCTATCTTTCACTGCCAAAACATAACTACCATCATCTATCTTTCTCTGCCAGGACATAGCTATCATGAACAGTCTTTCACTGCCAGAACATAGCTACCATCATCTGTCTTTCACTGCCAGGACATAGCCACCATCATCTGTCTGTCACTGCCAGGACATAGCTACCATCATCTATCTTTCACTGCCAAAACATAACTACCATCATCTATCTTTCTCTGCCAGGACATAGCTGTCATGAACAGTCTTTCACTGCCAGAACATAGCTACCATCATCTGTCTTTCACTGCCAGAACATAGCTATCATCATCTTCTTTCACTGCCAGGACATAGCTACCATCATCTGTCTTTCACTGCCAGGACATAGCTACCATCATCTGTCTTTCACTGCCAGGACATAGCTACCATCATCTGTCTTTCACTGCCAGGACATAGCTACCATCATCTGTCTTTCACTGCCAGAACATAGCTACCATCATCTGTCTTTCACTGCCAGAACATAGCTACCGTCATCTGTCTTTCACTGCCAGGACATAGCTAGCATCATCTGTCTTTCACTGCCAGAACATAGCTACCATCATCTGTCTTTCACTGCCAGAACATAGCTACCATCATCTGTCTTTCACTGCCAGGACATAGCTACCATCATCTGTCTTTCACTGCCACGACATAGCTACCATCATCTGTCTTTCACTGCCAGGACATAGCTACCATCATCTGTCTTTCACTGCCAGGACATAGCTACCATCATCTGTCTTTCACTGCCAAGATATAGCTACCATAATCTGTCTTTCACTGCCAGGACATAGCTACCATCATCTGTCTTTCACTGCCAGGACATAGCTACCATCATCTATCTTTCACTGCCAGAACATAGCTACCATCATCTGTCTTTCACTGCCAGAACATAGCTACCATCATCTGTCTTTCACTGCCAGGACATAGCTACCATCATCTGTCTTTCACTGCCAGGACATAGCTACCATAATCTGTCTTTCACTGCCAGAACATAGCTACCATCATCTGTCTTTCACTGCCAGGACATAGCTAACATCATCTGTCTTTCACTGCCAGGACATAGCTACCATAATCTGTCTTTCACTGCCAGCACATAGCTACCATCATCTGTCTTTCACTGTCAGGACATAGCTAACATCATCTGTCTTTCACTGCCAGAACATAACTACCACCATCTGTCTGTCACTGCCAGGACATAGCTACCATCATCTGTCTTTCACTGCCAAGATATAGCTACCATAATCTATCTTTCACTGCCAGGACATAGCTATCATCATCTATCTTTCACTGCTAGGACATAACTACTATTATCTGCTTTTCACTGGCATCGTCTGTCTTCCACAGACACCAACAAGACATAGTGACACTACATACATAGCACTAAAAGGATATAATTGACACCTTCTGTCACTCTAGATATAGCTGACATCATCTGAATTTTCTGGCAGTTATGAAGGCAACTAACATGTTTTATTATGTTTTATCTAAACTATATAACCGTATACCTTATATTTGAATGCTTTGGCACTGCATTTTGTGTGGTTTGATGTTTGACAGTTGGCTTAAGAATGCTGAATGCAGCCGACTACTGCATTGTATTATTTAATATCTTAGCTCAATGACCAATGAGGAAACATCTTGCTTTTTTAGATGAAGGTCTCATCCATAGCTTTAGTTGTGGTTGTAGTTTACTCTTGTTGATATCCAATTATTTTCCACTGCACAGTGATGTGTTTTTCTAACAGCAGTAAAGGCAAAGTTATTTTCAGTAAGCTGGTTATGGTAAATTGTTGGTGTAGTGTGGGCCTGGAAAATGTGAAGCTGATAGTAAGGGAGATAGAATAAATACCATCAAATGTCACGGAATCAAAAATGTGAAATCACTCCAGTATCTGGTCCCGTTTGTATCATTCTTATATATTTTATTTGTATTTCACTAGCTAAGCATATCTGATATTGTATATTTAACACAGGAATTACATACACGATACCACAATAACAACTTATATATTAGATTACTATGCAGTACCAAGCATGTACCTGATTATACAGACACAATGGGTCACATGCCAATTGTTAAAAAATAACTGATGACTGCCACATACTATGAATAGCAAAATATATAAATTATCTTCAAAAGGAAAAAACAGCTTGACTTTTCCTAATGATGAGAAACATCTCAAACAATGGACACTATGATATTTAGACATTCCTGTGTAGAAGTTGTCCCTTGTATTGCGATATAGTGGGGAACAAAACTCAACGATGAATCAGAATTCACATGTATGCGATTTTGTTGAACTAAATGGAATTCCTTTTTCACTGGTGCTTGTTAGCAAATAAAAACTTATTTCAGTGACAATCACATATTATTATTATCAGCATATTATTGTATGATATATGCGACTTCCGTTATACTATCTTTGATAATCTAGTCATAGTTTCTATATATCGATGCCTTTACCGACAAATTCAATTTCATTTATTTCGACAAGCTCGCCACAATCTCAATAAAAGAAACCACGACGAATAATGGCCTTTTATTTATTTAATGGCAATGAAAAAAGCAGAAACACTCCATACAAGACTGTCACACGAGTGGATGTGTATGTGAACTGACAAAATGTTCTTTTGTAATCGCATATTCTTGTGACTTCCTGTAACCTGTCAGCCTGTCTCGTTTGCTGCAATGAATACTGCTCCGACTGCTCGGGTCATTTGCCAATGGAGTCATCGGTATCGTGTTAAGCCCTGAAAGCATTCTTGACAATCGTGTAGATATATTTGAGATTTGTGTTCAGTATTTGTATATTTGCCAGCACTGTATTGAATTACATAGTCCCACTGGGAACGTTGTATGCAGTGTATGGATTCACAGAGAGGTTCAACACAATTACGACATTTACATTAATGTCATGTCATGTCAACATTTGATAGATATTATATACTTGTTGCGGATATGTAAGGGAATATCTTAGGTGTTCATAAAAGCAATTTCAAAACTTAAAATTGAAAGTAAAAGGCAAATATTTCGATTTGATTTTACTGGCGGTGTTCTAAGTTACTGGTGAGATGCTAAGTTACCTGGTAACGTTACCAGATTGTTAATGCTGTTTCATTTATTGAGTGACAGTTGTATCCTGATATAATGCTTGTTTATTGGTTGGTGTGTGAGAGATATATATGGTTAGTACTCGGAGACACTTAAGATATAGTAAGTTACTCTCTTGCATTTACAATCAATAATTATTGTGAAAGCCCATTCCTACCTGAAACACAAAAAGCTTTGGCGAATAACTACATGACTACACACAAGCGAACGATTTTTTCAGCACGTGTTTGAATATAGGCTGTATAGTATGTGTGTGTAAAAATAGAGACACGGCCAGTGGATATGAATCAGCGAGTTCTATAGTCGCCATTGATTTGCATATACATCAGATATCGATGCTGGGAGAATTATGAGCCGTACTACTGCCTTATAATCAATGTAGCTGTGATTTAGTAGGTTTGACGATTAATGTCATATTGCTTTTATGTGAAAACCTATGTGTAGGTGACAAAAAACCTGGAGGGTCAAAGGTCACCCTAAGTTTAAAAATGACATTTCTAGAGTACACCAGAAATAAAACATGTGTCTATATTTGATGAAAGCGCATATAATACACACTATTTCTTTTATATCATGACACGTCTCTGATAAACAAATATTATGTAATAAGATATGTAATAACAAAAATATTATTTCATGTGTTTTTACAAAGTCTCGTTAATTTAAATAGATTGTACAAATGGGATTTCAAATTGGATTTATATGAGTTCAATAATGTAAGATTTATTAATTTTGTCAGTAACATACATTTCCCGCGACATATATCATTGTCACTTTATTTCTTGTAGCAAAACAACTAACTGATGAGATATCTTATTTTGAAATGTGCTATATGTCAATCTGAATTATTCTTGAGTCACATTGTCACATTGCTATGTATGTACAATTGTCTGTTATACAAGTTTGTGGACATACATTACACCTCATACAATGTCTTAATAATAGTTGTGTGGAAATTAATGAATGCTTTACTAGTACTTTAAGTACATATATTGTCTGTTTCATGATGGTATGTATTATAATATATCTATGTAGGACATGCTCCGCTAATTCTTGTTTTCTACATGCTGAACGAACATCATCACGTACAAATGTAAACAGGTAATTTATGGCTATCATTGTTAGAATGAACGAGTAATTTATCATGTGTACTAATAAAAACGTCAATAACTTATCGACTATACCATCAAAATGGGTCGAAAATCTACTTTTTTTATTAGATGGGGGAAAACAGTGATTTATGTTGGTGATATTCGATAGATATGGCAATGACGTTTAGATTTGACCTTGAATTTCAATGCAAAGACGCGTGTCTATATACGTATCGTACTATAGACTGGTCATGGCAGCTCGCTGTTAAATCCATCTATTATTTTGTTAACATTATAGTTAATTTACGGAATAGTCCTACTCATTAATGTATCTTAGATACAGATTCATATTATAGTACAGTATAATACAGTACAAAGTAGACATCGTCCTTTTAATTCAATGTGCATGTAAATAACAAATAGGCTTTGCACCTAAACGTTGATATTATAAGTATAAGTTAAGTCACATATACTTCTTTCTCTTATGTGCGCTTAAGAATTAAATACGGATTGTGAAACATACATATGCTGATACTTTAAAAAAATAACATATTCAAAACTCTTATGCGAATTGAATGGGATGTTACGAAGCCTTTGATATACCCTCGTAGCACAATGTTCGTAATGACTAGTCCGGCAGAGTACGCTGGTCTTCACGATTGTTCCTGTCCCTTATAAATATCCCACTATATTTTGAACTTGTAATATGATATGAGATGACGACCGACTTCTTTATTTACTACCGGCAAACATCAACAAAATATTGTTTGTCCTGTCACTATTGGTAAGAATGCTGTACGAATGAAGCGAGCGGAAATGGTGATGTTGCGTGAGAGTTCTCATAGAATCACCCGCTTTCATGTAATTTTCTTACGATTAACGGGTTATCGGGTGATGTTTTATGTGTTTTTATCGTTTTATATTAATGAAATCAATGTCATCAAATTCATGAAAAATTAGTGTCAAAATAATCGGTAAATGTTGTGATGCGTATATCTAAATTACTACTCGAACACTTTACAGAGCAATTATGTAAATAGTTTCATTGACAATCTTGTCTACTCCTGCATTACTGTTGTCATTGCCGGGTAATAAATTCTGACATCTGCCCTCATATAGATGAATAATATGAGACTCTGAGACTCACGATATATTCCATAGACAACTGCATCGTCAAGAAGGACACCTCTAATAAACTATTCCATATAGAATATATATAATGAATTACTCTACAACATCTGATATATCTTACGAGCGTAATCATTGTTATTTGTACCGAACATTTAAGGTAAATTCACTCGCGGCCTTTACACAATCGCGGGAAATGTCTATTAAATATTGTTGGAGAGAATTACGGTTTGTGTCAAGTTGAATATGTATTAGAAATGGTGTGTATAGCTTAATAACAGGGCATATTAAATTTATATCTGAAACGAACAGAAATATTTGAATGAAGATATAGAGAAGAGAATTCAAGAGAAGTATAAACATTTTTTTGAATTATTTGTATAAATTCAAGATGACTATTACTGTGTTCCTACTATTTAATTTAATCATGACATGGTATAAATTAATATAATTATATCTAATAATCATAATCGTATGCATAGTATATTAGCGGCAGTCATCTTAGATTTGTGTAAATCACTGATTTACACTTTGTTGAAATTTACCAGGCCCATTTTGTACGTAAAAATTAGTCTAAAAATAGAATAGAATAGAATAATGCTTTATTACATCCTTAATGAAATCTGACATTTCAGTTTTGGTAATTGCTGTATTAAAGCTTTTTTGAAATAAACTACAATTAAACTACACATACAATACAATAATAGACTTCAAATAAACAACAACTAAATCACACTGAAAATATAGCACAACAATACATTAATTAATTAATTAATTAATTAATTATCACCTTTTCTTTTCTTTTGTAGGCTTTATGTGTGTAATTTAATAACCTCAGTAGACATTGTTTGTTAGTTGTGTATAAATTTATCTTTGTTGTTGTAATTTTTGAAATTTGGATTGCAGAATAAACTATATATTTTTTGTCTAAAAAGGACATCCCAGTTACGCTACTAGTTTATGTCGTTCTACTATTATAGGTCTACAAGCACGGAATCGCTTATTGTGATTATTTTTGTTTTGTTTTATATGTCTCCATAACCTGTGTGTGCAATGGTGTGAGATACTAATCTGTGTGAGATATCAACACCGCTGAGAAACTCCTACATATAAGTTGGTTAGACGGATCGTTCGTAATGCCTCACGTCATGAAGGTTATTCGCCATTGGAGCTTTTATTATGTAATTTTAAGCATTTCTTGTCTTGTAAATCATCCTTGGATTCTGATTCGGGTTTCTACATCATCATCATTCTTTGCGAGATAAGAAACACAATAACTGACCACCTCCCCCCTCCCACACACACACGTACGCACCACTGAATACCAAAAGACTGTGTATGTGACTTTGTATGGAACGCGTTGTCAACCAACTCCAATATTTACGTGTCACCATCAGAAGCCAACTGAACTGACCAATTCGTTTTGTTATCTCATTTTGGTGCAGAGCAGTAGGCCATGTGTTCCTAATGTGCAGTGTAGCAGCACTACCATTACTTCCTCAAAATCAGGGGCATTTAACGCACTAATTCGTCCAGCTGCGCCACAATAGTTTAATGGACCTGCACACAATTACGCTTGCATATGCAAATTCAAATTCTTGTGTCACTAAAATGTGTGATCTAAGTGTTCTCACTTGCATTCTCCAATGTAGTCGTCATGGAACACGTGCTTGCAGCAGCTCACTGAAACTCTCAAACTAACTCAAAGATTGGTTTGGGCATTTAAAACCTTCCTACAAAAGTAAAAGATATCACTGAAAATATCCGTTTAATAATTGAGCAATGTGAGCATTTAAGCTAATACACTGGGTGAAGACATTTGACTCGAACATACAAAGCTAGCTGCGTATTGAACAGAGGTTACAGCACTGGGCGGTTTACCTTACCCAGAGGAGGTTGCCTTTTGTCTACTTTTGTCTCTTTTCATTATTTTAATAGAAATATTTGCAACATATATTCTGAAAAATGATCATATTGAAACAATTGTTCATCCATCCTTATGCCAAACATCAAAGCCAGGTCTCTTTAAACGATATGTCTGATATTCAAACTTGTCAAGTTTGGCCCTTAACTTAGACAAGACTGAACTTACCGAAGCAGAGGCACGAAAGTTTGCATGGGTACGAGATCTGCTCAACATCCCTTGCGCAAGTGGTCGCGCATTTTTTTCGGGGGGAGGGGGCGCTGCCTCTGAGTTAAACTCCTTAGTGAGCAGAGAGAGTTATGTGTGCTTCTACGAGGTTTACAAGCGGAAATCAACCACGCAAGGGCGTTAGGTAATCAATTTGGTCACAATAAATTAACCAATGAAATATATTTGGTATATTTTTTGATGACACAAGCTAGTTCTAATTTATTTTATTTCTTGTTGACACAGGAAACGTCATGTAAAAACTACAATTGTAGGGAATTAATCAAAAAAGAAGAATAAACATCGTGGAGATTGAATTAATGAGTTAAAACTCTCCAGGGCCAATACAATCACAATGAACCCATATTCCTCATCACAATTTCAATAACATAGGTTGGTTGAATTTTCTTACGCAATGTAGCGAAACTAAAAAAGAATTCAGCGAAACCAAAATAGAATTTAAAAACCGAAATTATCCCTATTAACAAAAACATATTTATTAGAGGGAAATCTGTATTGTATCGTGATTGGGTAAATGATGGGGAATGTCAATTACGGAAAAATATTAACCTACAACCAATTTAAAAAACAATTTGGAATTACGGAATAACTTCCTTTCGTACAATAATAACGTATCGGCTATCAGCAGTGAACGAAAACAGAAAATGATTGTTGCGAAAATTAAAAATGCCACAATTACTATATTGAATTTGAAAACACGAAATCTGAAAAAGTAACAGCAATTGGAACTTTTGAAAATGTTAACTGGCAAAAAGTATCGCAAAAATTAAATAACAGTGGGAGAGCAATTACGAACATTTCAAAATTTAGTGTCACACGCAACCTAATATTACCGTAATTGGTATATTACAGGTGTGATGGTTCAAATACCAAAATGGCAACAGTAACAGAAAGACTTCCCTGGCGGCGATGATAAAATACGAATACGGAGCCAACAGATGAGGTTTCAACTGGTACTGGTATTATTATACTCTGCAAACATCAAGTACAATAACGCGGTAAAATCCACTACTCCAATAACCAGATACTTAAACTCCAATACAATTCAACGAGATCTCCGATCTGAACTCAGTGCTGAACAACTCCCCTATATATAACCCCGCTGTCTATAAATAGACCATTACATCAGCATACATAATGAGTCTGGAACTTACTAAAAATTTCTAGAATGTTCCATTACCTTCTATTGCCTCCTACAGTGTTCTATTACCTATTCAACCATTTTCTAAAAATAATATAGAATATTCCACCCAGACACAGTACGGTTCTAGAACATTCTCAGTGACACGGAAATGGTACATAAGTCGTATGCGACATTTAGCAAGTGCAATAGTTGTGATGCTTTGAGAGATTTAAATTTGTTGTGAGAATACGATGAAAGTCAGAAACTTTGAAATTCTTTTGAAAAAGCTATACGAAAAGAGGGGTCGGAGAGATCCTTTTTAACAATGTTGAAGGCATACACTTTAGAACCCATGTGAAAGAACTTGACATAACTCGAAAAATACAAGATACGGTCAGGTTTAACAACGTTCCGCCAAACTTTGATTTTTACATCATAGACCTAGATGTTGCAATAAAAACTCAACGGTATGACAGATATAAAGAAAAATAGAAAGATGCTGTGCTGTTTTCCAGAATTTAACATTAGGATAGTTTCATCTAATACCGAATATATTTTACGTTTTAAATTTGATTTTTTTAATATATATTTTGTTCTTGTATTTTGTTTGTATGACTGAATTATATTTGAGCAGCATGTGATTTACCAATACTTACAATGTAATCTGCTCATAAGTGCACTGAACTCTTTTGTTAAACCTTTATTTATTTGTTCATTGTTGATATTTAAATTTGTACATGTGTTCATTTCATTTGTTACACATATAAATCTAAGAGTATTGTACAAAATAGAATTTGAAATAGGTATAGGGGAAAGAAAATAGCTGCAGCTAATCCAGTCTGTTCCCCGTTTAAAAAAATAAATTTGGTTAATCAATTATAGGGCGAAAAGTAATTGTACATCATACTATTAATTTGTAATGAATAAATATATATATATAACTCGGATGTATAAACAGAACAAAATATAACAGGAGAAGTTAAAGACTGGAAGCAAACACTAAATATGTACACTCCACATATTAACTGTCAATTATAATTGTTGAGTACATAGATAACAAATAAAGCAATATGCTGAAAGTAAAACCAAAATGCGAGAAACCACCACCAGAGACATTTTTATTAAAAATAAAAATACATTTTATGATTTATACATATTCATCCCTTGAGTGTTTTTTAAATATTTGACGAAAATGTGATTTTGAAATTTCTTCTCTGATTTCGATTGGAATGTCATTCTAAACTTTGGGGCCTGTATATGTTATAGCAAATTGTCCTAATGTTGTGTTTGCATGAATAGAATATAACAATTTTTGAAGGCGATGTCTTGTATTATATCCATCTGACGTGATATACCACGTGATGGAGAGTGAATATATATTTATTTACTGCATAAATAATTATTGATATACGAAACAAAGTTCTGGGAACATTCCGCGACGGAGTCGTTCTTAATAACGTGCTTGTAATAGGTTATTGACACTCACAAAACACGTATGTTTCCTACTTACTCAGAGACCCTTTCCACAGGCAGTACGGGCCTTTAAAACATGGGCGCTGTCATCGCGAGACAAAGAATTACATCTCACTCAACCCTTTATTACTTAAAGTCGTGATCTAACCTATCGTGTTGTGTTTACATATCAAATTTGACAAGAACACCACCTAAGGTTATAGCCTTTATCCTTTATTTCACGTGATCAGAATTTGTTATTACCCTACAAGAAGTGTTAATCTGTGAAACTTTCAACAGATTTGCTATTAGTATTGCTAATAATGATTATTAATGATTATGTTTATATCTAATTTCTCCTTACAGTTGAAAGCATATGTGTATAACTGTTTTACATCACTCCATGCCTAGTGGAGAGTTTCATCTGTAAGATTACGGTTCTGGGTGAACCGAATTAAATTGGTATCGCAATAAATCTTGTAATACTTTATTGGTCTTGTTCAGATTTGTTTTCAATAGCTGTAGGAACTCCTATTCCTGGTTGAAAAGGTATTACCTAGAGTGCCGGCTCATGCTGGCTACTAGAAATACTGTCGAAAGATGTAATCTAGGTGATTAAGATTTAGTGACAATTAAACCCATTTTTTTAGACGATATCTAAATCATACCACTAAGTGCAAGTATTCGGCAGCAATTAATAAACAATAATAGTTTTCTAATTAAAATGATTTTTTATTATAAAGTTTGATTGGCGTTTTCTCATGCAAACTATCCTTCCGGCTGGAACTTGTTATCATGCAAATTTGTAATCTAATCTAACAAAATGTTACAATACAAATATTAGTAGCAATTCCCTCCTCCCTCCGAGATAGTATACCGGTTAGCCGTTCTCCAGTCTCGGGGACAAATATTTGTAATGTGCATAATAGGATGAACTACATTTCAGTTAATACGTTTTTTGCTTTGGTATATGTTGTCAGTTGCATATTTTCTTATATACAAATATATAGTCATTTAAGTGTGAAATCCATCAAGGAAACAGTTACAATATTGGACACGCTGATAATGTTTAGTGAAAGACGACAACTCCCCGCTGTATTGATATATTGTGCGTATTTCTGTGTTTGTGGGATGGGATGAACAGTATGACATCGTGATTTAAATCGAGGAAAATGCCAGTTAATTACCATTGGATTATTATCATTTGAAAAGATGCTGTGTGGTGTCATTAGAGTTAGTAAATAATATAAAAACATTGTAGTTTTAATATCCTGTTTTGAAATACAGATTTTAATCACACTAAAAACCTTTTTGTTAAATAAAACTTTATTACATTTTGGTGGACCGATTGATCATACACACAGATATATTGTTTCATGTTTCGTGTTATTTATTTTACTTAACTAGGAAAACTCTCACTCAAAATTTTATAAGCAACTTTATAACAATAGTCCGAATCTAGCAATCTCATTGACTGGAGCAAGGTTTTATCTTTGACACTATAAGACCTGTAATACCGCTAAACTAACTGAACTGAACTACACTACACTACACTACACTACACTACACTACACTACACTACACTACACTACACTACACTACACTACACTACACTACACTACACTACACTACACTACACTCAATGACATGTATTTGAGTCAAATACATGAAGTAGTGCGTTATGCCATAAATAATTAAATATACATATTTAATATCTGAAACATCTTTTTCTTTTTCGGTATGTTCTTAAAACACCTTTCATTATCTTCCTATCGTTCTTGTGTACTTATAATATCGTTTCCGTCTTTCCATCAACCATAGAACCATAACCATTTAAATCATATTTTTCTTTTTAATTATTTTATAAATGCAAGACTGTACGTGTAACATTAGTGCATTTATTTTAACTGTTTCTATTTTTGTATATTATGCTATAATTGTTTTGTTATTTTGTCTTGTCATTGTATGTATAACTTGTTTTAATATGATTCACTACATTAATCCAATAAATTAGTGTCCAATTACAATATCTTAAACAATTACATTATTGTCACCAGTCACCATCTGTCTTGAAATAAAAAAATACTCAAACGTCAGAATATCTATTGTAACAATTTGTAATGACATTAATGGGTGCAATTATTGTCAAACATATCGCAAATATAATGTGTCGTCACAGTCAACGGGAATATAAATAACCAAATATATTGCATCACTGTAGTAGACTAATTACATGCGTACGTTTGGAAATATATAAATAGTAGTTTATTGTCTTTTTTTGTAATTCGTTTATCAAGTTTTATTTTTCAAAGGAGTCAATCTAGCTGTATAAATTGATAAACGTTGTCATAATAGTTGACCAGGGTTGAACCAAGTTAGGAATACATAGGTGTTGGCATATAGGATGTGTAGTACTTGATGTCACAGTGAGAGGGTCGTAGATACTAATAGAACAATAGAGCTGCAATGACAATATGCCGTTGTGATTGTAGGACTGTTAAAACACATTGTTACATTGAATCATATTGATATAACTGCTGATTATACCAATAGTACATTCGAAGATACAGATTTATTATATTGATATAAAACTCCCATAAAAAAAAATTGTCGCCATGGGTACCGGAATGTGGGGACACTACACTTGTAATCATTACTTAAAGGCACGTTCCACCAAATACATCTTTGTCATTCAGTATGTGAGTGGGGTCGAGACCATGATGTTATATTACTGAATCCAAGTTTTGTATTTCTAAGATCCAAAAGAGACTGTGCCGTTTGTGTGTGTGTGTGCTTAATATTCATGTAACTGACAAAACACGTCGACAGGAAACTGGCTATCCTCTGGTAGACCTAGAAGGTAATTTAGTTTGAGTCATAAATCATATCAAAATTATATCATTCCATTTATCTGATTCAATCATCATTCACGTCACTCTGGACACACATTGGGCCATTTATTATAAGCAGTACCACACGCTGTTTCTATTTGGATATGTTTATTTCCGATGTTTGTTTACATTATTCAGGTGTGGTATATATTAAAAGACGCGTTAATAGTAAAGCTTGGGTCTGTGCAAGTTTGTGCAATAAATATCATTACAGGGATTTACTAACTCCTGTTTAAAAGAACTTGGGTAAAAGTGTGGGTGTGTGTTTTCTACAGCTGTGATCATTTGTTTGGTATTCATGTGTCTTTTTACCTCAGATCAGTAACTCTAAATCACGAATTAGTTCACCAATTTAGAATATCAGTACCTTTGTTCGTTTATTTATCTGATGATGACAAATTATGAAACCAACTATTATAGAATGGATGGTTGACTGCGGCTATACTTTAATCTATACAAAATTATGATATGCGTAATGATATCATAGACGGTTGACCAAATCTAGTATATTTTGCACTTTCTTCTATTTTTTTATTTTCATATACTCGTTTGACCCAATGTCGACAATTCAACACTGTTGAATATTTATCTATTACACGTGGCGCATCTTGTTAAACTGACAATGCCGGGCAAAAGTTCACGAGACGTACAAACCAATTTTCATTGAATTTATGATACCAGACAATTAGAGAAAAAATACAGTTTATAATACCACGCTGCCATTTGTAGGCAATTATTGGCAGACGAACCCCCACTGTGCTTGGTAGGGGTTGCACTGAAACAAATATTTGCATTCTCAAACTATTTTCATACTCCAATATATTCTATATAAAACACGTGTGTGATGAAGTGTCTCTTTGATGACCGAACCGATAAGAAATTTTAGAATACCCTTGTTCGGGGATAACACATTTTTCAGACGTCTGCATCAATTTTACAAATAGATCTCTTTTGAAAAGAAACTTCACTTAATACAGGGACGAGCATGATGAGTGAATGCGGAAGGTTTGTATGAATGAAGACTTATTCTACAAGGCAATATATAGAGAAAAACTGTGCAATTGTTCTTCACAATACAGAGACGAGCTTGGTGAGATAGACTCATTACATCAGAAAACGCAGCAGTTACAGAGAAGCTGCAATTGTGCTTTATAATCACTTTACAATCGCCCTCTGCTGTTACGTCTAAATTGTTATAGAAACTGCCTTGTAGGTTTTATTAAATTGGCTTGCAAAATTACGGGTTAATTAGGATATATATATGCTGATCCGATACTCAATAAAATTGCCCGTCTTATGAAAACACAACCATGTCAGCAGGACTTGTGTTCATTGCATCCACGTGCAATTACTTGGTATCGTTATTATTTACTCCGTTTTGGGGGAACAGAATGCATCTAATTTCGATGAGGGCAATCTGCGACTCGAGGTTGCCGTGACTACCAATGAAGATGAGTACATTAGTGTACCCTGGCCTATCTGTGAGTTCGTTGTTACCAAAATCAATGAAACAAGAATAACTCATTCATTAAAACTCATTTAGTGGGAAATCGACTACACAGTATTCAAATGAATGTGTATTTGTGAAGGGAGTAAACGCCAATCAACATCTATGGACAGAAGTTCGATTGCCCAGCACTCAGGATAAGTATGTTTGCATTATGTTTATGTCAGTCATACTATGATTTACAATATAGTTGCTATTATCAAAGAGATGATATCGTGTAAAATGCGTTGTGACCTCGAACATAGCGACAAGAACGAAACTCCTCTCTTTTCAGCGTAGATATCCTACTGGAGCTAACTGTACACATCAAGTTAGCGAGATATTCCAATACACGAACATTAACGTATAGATGGTCACGCTTTTCAAATTCAAAACGTAATTGAACTAATTTATTAAACGAGGAGTTTAGTGATGAGAAAGGGCGGCGCCACATGTGTCATAATTAGTGAAGATGAAGATGTACACATTCTCGTCGCAACAAAGAGGATACTGATAATGGCATATAACTTGCGCCACACGATGCGGAAATCACACTTCCGTGTTCCGTGTGACAAACACTGTGAGACACTTAATTACATTTAGTTACATGCGTTTTTTTCGAGGTATTTCTTATATATTTACCTACTTAAATATAGCGTATATATATACGGGCTGTGTGCTGATGGTCCCACGTGTCTCGGTCTAGCTGTCTACTCTAGCTGTATGGCTTTACTAAAACATCAACCAAACGATATATTTCTAAGACAAATATTGGTAAGGCTATGATTCACACAGTAAAATGCAACTGCTCATTTTAACAAAGAAAGTGACTACGTGGAGTGAAATCAGAAATGGAGTACTACTTGATGTGAGTTCGGTGACAAACACGCCATCAAAATAAACCTCTGTGTGATTAAGGACGGATTTTTGTCCATACCTAATTTCTTCTGTGCGTATGTATTACAATATGAGTTCTTGTATCCCAGCTTGACATTGTTCAGTCGTCGCATTCACTACATCTTTGAGTTTGATTGGGGTTAGCAGAACTATTCGATTTATATGTGTGAATTTAACGACATGGTTAAACGGGCAATTCGTAGTAATTTACGACATGGACACTGAGTTTAATGATGACCAAGAACACGGTCGATCACTACAAGCTATAGACATATCCAATGTCCTTGGCTTATATTTTGCGAGTAATTCGTGCATTATAAACGATGTGTAATTTGGCAGATAGACATGTTAGAAACGTACACTACAATTGGAAATGAGTCATAACGATGTGAGAGGATATGTATTTCTGTTAGTTATATGTCGTATTATGGTACACGACATGTAATGTCAGGGGCGGCGTGTTCAAGGTCATCGGACAGTGGTATAATACTCCCAAATAACACGTAAACTGACCACTTCGGGTTACATCATGATGTATAACGCCATACTGCTTTTCAATGACACAGCTTCCTACTTAGCACTAAACCGATAACGTCTGTGAGTATTACTATATTAATCCACCATTACGTGCACAAATCGTGCATGCAATTTAGAATCACGGAGATAAGGAAATTTGTCACCACGTTTTAGGGCCATTTACTTCTCCGTGTAAACGCTAACACGAGGGTTTACTTAGATATTAGCGAAATAGTTGTGGCATTGTACTGGTATTCTTCACATGTTCTGTTGGTAAGGATGATGGAAATACTCGATCTAAACACTTCGAATTCGTGTCAACCCAGAAGTAATATTTATTGTCCGTGTCATTTCTTATGTGAACAATTTTGGGGCATTTATCGGTCACTGTGCTCTACATTTGTTTTGATCTATACGCCACATTATTCGGGAAAGAATGAGATATTTTTACCACGAATGTAGAACGGTCAAACAACAAGGTGTAAAACGAATATAAATCAAAGACACATTAATCAGAAATGCGAACTGATTGAAATACAATAAGTCAGTTGATACGAATGCCGTGGGCCCTACGCAATAACAGTTCTATAACTATGGCCCTAGTTCACCACTTGTCGGTATTAACGACGCGAGTACACCCAAGGTCGGGACAGTTGGAATCGGAATCATTCTCCAATGTGCATCGGAATCATTCACCAGCCACAATAAGGTTAGACGTGTTCAGTTAGTGTACCCAACGGGGATTGTGTTAACATGTTTGTGTAGCGAATCTCAATGAGAAAATAAACTGAAACTAGCAATATATTCTGTATACAAATGGGATTCCTTTTTGTACTTAGGTGGGAGTCCCTTTCTAATATTACGCATCCGAGAAACAGAATATGTGGTATCAAACGAACAAAACCCTTACCCGGTTACAGTATATTAATGCAAATATGTTTCAATAGAACCTCCCCTGTATAGTCAACGATATCCGGGAGCATACGTGGACACACTGCTTGGTTTCTATCTTTCAATTCAGTCTTGTTAGGAAACCTCTCGGGAACGTTACCTGTGCTAATCTGTGTATGGTTAGCATCTGAGACATGCGCCTTCAGAGCACACATTTAATAAAGTGCAGATAATCTGAGAACTTAACTGCAAGTTATCTATTCACATTGAACATCAACATTACCTTCAATTTTAACATCAGTTCCATTCTTCCGCTTATGTACACGCTAATTCTTCTAGCTGTAAATAACATGTAGGCTATATTATTAGTGAAACGTCTAAAAGAATTAATGGTATGTCTATTTTGGCATTACAAGTCATTAAATATACGGGAAAACTATTAACGTCCGAATTCTGATAGTATTGTCTCATTATATTCCATCGCATAAATTACAGGTGATGAAGCGTCGCCACTAAGTTAAACATGAAGATACCAGACTCGATTTAATCTGATTCGTATCGAACTTGCAAATTACTCATTCAAATCAAGTTCTTCAGTTCACAAATTCTGATATCGTCTCTGTACATGTATTGTACTAGAGTAAAGACGATTACATTAGGGATGGACCAGTATTCCTTGTTGGAGCGATTCAGTTCTTTTGCGTCACAGCTTTGCAATGCTCTCGGTGCATCAGAGATTTTCAGTGCTCCCAGGGCACGTATTTTGTCCTCTGCACAATTAATTTTACTCCCCTTTAGGTGAAGTACTTACTTTCTTTATTCTGGAAGACAAGATACATGACAGTTAAAATGTAACTTATTCAAATCTATAAAATCTACATCGCGATATTTATCTGTCAAGTTCTCAAAGTTGAATCTTATCAGTACAAGTGACATATGTGGGAAGCAATAGAAAGCTTTGTGCAGGGGTTCTCGTCGCTATTCGTTGAATTATATATTTGGGCTGAACTGCACGACCAACGTTACCTTCCAAAAAAAAACGAACTGCAAATTACATTACCTAAATTACTAGAAACACTTCAAAGTAAATTCGTCATCTTCTTTTGAGTAGAACACATTCTCTTGTGCTCTTAAGATATCAGGTCTATGACGTCATCATCATTAGTATTCAGTCCATAGACAATTTAATATTCACTTCATACCTTATCTCTTTATCTAAGGATGAATCATTCCCCCCATTGTGTATGTGTCCGTCCAATTAATATCCCCGGGTGTTTAAAGCGGCAAAGTATTCACAAACCTCGTGTCAACCACATAAATGGGTGTGTAGTTTTATGTACAGTCTATGCGACTCGGTTAAACTGCTTGGGCTTGTATATTTTTACATCCTCTCCCCCTTTCTCATCTCCGCCTATATGTGTGTCGCTATATGAAAGGTACAGTTTGTCAGGTCCTGACCGAATGACGTCAATCTACGTATAACGTTCAGGTACAGTGATAATTGTAAGTGCTCTGTGATACCAGGCAGGATGAGTACTGATGTCTTGTTTACCAATACCACACTACTGCACTCTACTGTACTCCAACACACTATCCAGGGAAATCATTCGCTACGTTTCTCTCAAGCCTCAGCATTTTACCCTTAATTAATCAGCCCATTACTTGGACGGGAATTCATATCACCTGTTAGGATATTGACTAACATTAAACCCAGTCTATTTAGAAGTTCATCACTGGCTCCGTTATTACGAAATTCTGTATCCGTGTACAAGCACAGCCGCGAATTAATCGACGTGTTCACTTCATTCTCAGTAGCAGACCATGCAAGTCAGACCAGCGTGAACTTATATGAATTAAATGCATCACTAACTCAATAAAACCAACATTCCAGCTAATTGTTCTTCCATTGCTTGCAAAGTAGAAGATTTTTCTTTTCATTGTATTTGTTTCTTAACGCAACATTAAACGCTGGTACCATGCATTGTGACAGTTATAGCAACAAACACGACACCATTGAATGTGACGTTCATTTCGTTGCTTTATACATGAGTAGTTTATATTGGAGGACAAGGGTCATTGTCTGTATGGAACGTTACCGTGGACAAAATCGAACAATAACATAATATTACTGACAATCAGAGTTGTTGTTGCCAGATTTTTTGTTTCCAACTACAGACTTGGAGTCTCGTTTCCATGGAAAGTGCCTTGGAAAATACAAGACAACTATTTGACGAATATGTGCTAAAGATTGACGCCCTCAAACAAACAAGTCATATAATAATCTATTCAATTCATTCCGTAAATCAAACTCTTTTGCACTTTTCATTGATTACGATATATCTCAATGTTTTGTTGAGCAAATACTTAATACTTCATGAAAATAACAAATCACGTAAATATTTTTTAAATATTGTTTCCTTCGTACAGTTGAGGAACATTTAAACACAACAAACTGAGATGGATTCAACACGAGTGTAATTTTCACAATTTGATCAAGAGCCCCTGGCGCAACATAGTTAGCGAATAATAAATGCAGCTGGTCATTTCGTAGTGTGTCGCTATGGTCGACATGCAGCGCGCCAACCGCGGTCAGCACGTCGCGTGCGTACGTACACTGTAAATCTAGGAAGCACTTTCATCATGTTTTCCATTAAAACACACCGTTTTAATTGAAAACACACTGTTGTAATTAAAAACATGTGTATTATACAATAAAACACTTGTATTTTCTATCAAAACATTAGTGTTTTAGTATTTTTAAAAAAAGTGTTTTAGGGAGTTATTAAAGCACTTTTTGATGAAAATTAAGCACATTGTAAACACACAAAAATACACTTTTCCGAAATAAAACACTAGGTGTTTTACGGTGACATAAATGTGTAATTAAAGTGTTTATTGATAGAACAATTAAGGACTATTGCATCCACATTTATACAAAATTGAGTGAAAAGTCACTGGACCCGTGAGTAAACATTATTGTATATATGCCAACTAGACAATCACCGAAAGTGACGTTATGATGCGATGGGTCATGACATTACCTTCAGAAAATAATTTTATGTCACGCGCCAACCTATATGGTCTTACCAAGTACAACTAGAAATCGAGACACGTGGTGAATTAAGTACCTCGTGGCCTAACGGATTTTATTAATCCACATTTGGTGAAAGGTAGTTGTAGTTCCAATCACATCTGAGCATTCTCACATGTTATTGTTCTAGAAAAATGCTAAATTTGAACCACTTCAAAAAGCAAAATCACCAACTATGTTTCAACCCAAAACACCAAACTATAAATGTTTTCAAAGTGTTAATGTATAATACACATTTGTGTTCATGAGAGTAAAACACTAAAACATTTTCAAATATTGGGTATTATATCTACGAAAGGTTTGAATTTCAGTACTAGTAAACGCACTTACTCACGCGATTGATAATATTTTTTACAAGAAATATACATGTCTGTTTTTCTTAAATGTTACACTCGAACTTACCTTATTATTATTTTATATTTATGAATACATTCTTACTTGATTATGTGATTTGTTTATCGTTTGTTACGACTACTGTACAATAGTGCCTCATCATGAAACGCATCATTTGATATATTTTGTTTTCTAAAATGATAATGTTAATGATTTTTTACCATGTTATCAATGTAAATACATTTTGTGTCTCTGTTACGAGCACTTGTCAATATTGTGTTTTACTGTTCAAAGTGTTGCAATGATAAACACTTTTTCAATACATATTTCTGGTAGAAACTCTTTTCAATGTGTGGCTAGTGAAATCACTTTATTAAAACATGTCTTCGGTTGAGACATTTTTTACGTGTCATGATTATAAATACTTTACAAAATGTGTGTGTAATAAAAGCACTTTTAAAAGTGTTGTGATAATAAGCACTTGTTATACATGTTCCTGGTGAAAACACTTTACAAATGTGTGTCTAGTAGAAACACTTTAAAAAGTGTTGTGATAATAAATACGTTTTATACATGTTCCGGGTGGAAACACTTTAGAAATGTGTGACCAGTGAAAACACTTTTAAAAGTGATGTGATAATAAGCACTTTATATACATGTTTCTGGTGGAAACACTTTTAAAAACGTGTTTCTATTGTGTTATGGGCAAAAACATTCCTGAAATGTTCCACCAAAAGTGTTTTCATAATATTCACTTCTCGCAATTATGCAGATTATAAACACTTTAAGTGTTTTTAAAGTGGGGACAAGCTTATAAACACTTTAAATGTTTTATCACAAAACAGTAAAAATGTTTTATTTAAAACAGTAGTGTTGTAAAGTAACTCATTTGCGATTTTAAGAAAAACACTTAATGTGTTTAATTATAAATCACTTAAAAGTGATTTTAAAGTGGGGACAAAAATGTGTCGTATTTGAAAACACATAGATTTACAGTGTAGTTTATGTAAATAAACAATGTATTGTAAACGAGTTGCAAACGTCGTGTGGGTCCCACATTAAACACTGTGCGTTGAGACGACCACAATAATAACAGAATTAATAAAAAAAGCAATAAAAAGGCAGTTACGCAGTTTCCTGATATCGTATGGTAGATAATTCTATATAAGCCGTGAAACTACTAAAGTGGTCAGACCAACAACAACGTTTCAGTGAGCGAATGTAAACATGATTTGTGTAGCACATGTCACCATGTCGCTAATACACCTCAGTGACTGCCTCATAATTGCCTTAAAAAGACGAATTTTGAAAAATATTTTTATTTTCATTCGCAACCTCTGTGATTTATATCCTACCCTATACAGCCTCATCACTCTGCGTAATGTATAATCAAATGATTAAACTCTCAACCAGCGAATATAAATATATTACACATACCTGTATTATATTATGAGGTTATTACGAGGATATCTCAAAGTATGGACGAAGACAGTACAGTCCAAGTATCTACCGACGCGCTGCGGAGGTCGATGCGACGGCGTACTGTCTTGAGTGTATACTTTAAGATATCCTTGTAATAATCTTATTAATATTGTACATCTGTCACCGTTATTACTACTTGTCCCGACATTTTACTGTTTGTTATTAATCAAGTACTGCTGATATCATGAGGAAAGCAGACTTATGGATTTCACTTTCGAATACGTTACTAAGATGTATTTGCATTTTGTAAATGTGTGAAGCATGGCTCCTAAAACCTACCACGTAAAAAACTATCTTGTTATTGCAAGAACTAGTGAAATATTAAAAATTGATATCCTGTCCTGCCCTTTTCATGCATTTTGGAGGTTAGTATACTTTAGACAATACCCACCGTGTTACTGCCCACCAAGGACAAACAAGCCCCCTAACTCAGTCAGCGTTTATTGTGTACAAATCTTACTTAATTTCAGAGAGCCACTAATATTCTTAATTTGTCGTCACCATCTACAGTCTTAATGTATTATGGTATAAATATTGGTCGGAGAGTGGTACCTCGCAGACTTAAAAAGTGTAAATGCAACATTAATATTAAAAATGTACCTAATGTTTATTTGTTTTTTGTTCTTTTTTTAAGAGTTCTTTATTTCTTGCTTTTTCTTGAGAATATTAGCGCACTGGCGCTTGTGGTCAATGTGATATTCTAAATTTAAACACTTAAATAAAAATCCAATAAAACTCTATAAGTGGTATGCCTTTTTAAATTGTTTTCACTTTAGTATGTTTAGCCGGAAGCAAACGATCAACACTCGAGCACACTTAACACTATCGAATTTCAACAGACTAATTTTTCCGTACGATAATCACGTTTTTAATAAATCTCTTTTTTCTCACTCGCTGCTGCTGCTGCTTTGTTTCGCATCGAATCTGGAGTTGCGCGGAATAAAACCGGGAATGTGGTACAATCGACTTCGGAATAAACTGATCATGAAAACAGATTTCTCGCTATCAATTTTATTTATTATCTTAGCGGTATTTATTATGATTTTGCTTTCAACCGTTGAATGTTTGCATATCGAAAGTTACCAGTATATTTGATGGATTGGGGTATTCGAATTTGAAATTAAACTTTACTTAATGAAAACAAAGTGTATACTGTAAATGACGCACAGCACCCAACACCCCTGTTAGGATTGAAAATGTCAAAGTTAAAGGGAGATGGCCGTCGTGCCGCGCATGCGCGAGATATGGGTCTCATATGAACACAGATGGCGACTGTTGCACAAATAAACTGAGTTCAAACTGAAACGTTCCCAAGCTTTAACTAGGTAATTTTCTTGGTGATTGGAAGGTATCGAACTAGTCACCGGTGGTATTTAGTGCACGTCGCGTCCAGCTAAAAATTCATACTCGTGCTTTGCGTTACAAGAGCGTTTATGCACGGAGCAACAACCGCCAGCCTTGAAAATAAACACCTTTAAAAGAGTTCCAAGAGATATTGCGATATTCCAAGAGGGGCGATAGCGGTAACAATTTCATGATCAATTTATTTCGGTACCCGCTTTACATATTTTTTTACAGAACATTGTAATTTTATTTCGTTTCTTTGATTTTGGGTTTGCAGTGTATCTTCCACGAAAAACAACAAGACATATATCATTCGATATTATAGAATTTACAATTACAAGTTTTAAACATTTTGGAAAAACACACCTCTTACGACAGTCATAAAGTTCTCTTAGACATGGATAATTGGTCGATGGAAAAACGTAATTGTAACTTATATAATTGCTGTATCGACAGAAATGAAATCTCGACCACCCCACCAATATGTTGTTTTAGTGCGATAAGGAAACACTGCTGAATGAATGACGTAACACCATCTGTTGTTTTACAATACTATTCAGAAACACATTTCTCATTTGGAATCTATGGATTCTGCAAGCATTTTTTTGTTGTTGCTATTTACTTATTATGGCAAGTATATGAACACAACTAACATAATGATCAGTGCAATACACCCAACGTACTTCTGTTGATATAAACTTACATTCATTGTCTAATATGAGAATTTTATAAGGAATTTCCAAAGGTGTTTACCACTAACAGCTGCGAATAGCTAATATCTTATAAACAATACTCTGAATTCAGACGAAAAGCGTGTCGAACATTTCTGCATATATCATATTTAGAAGTATTGAGAAGCTATGGCCAGGCAATCTGATGTTATCATTATATTCGTAGATCTGAAGCAGAATACCGACATTGTACATGCAGAGTATGTGTTATTATTACATTTTATTTCAATGTTTTGGATGTTATTGATGAAATGGTTATTAATTGTGTGGTCTCATGAAATAATTTGAAATAAGAGTTTCAATAAGCGTTTGAACATAATACACAGTAATAATAGCTTAGTCGCGAGTTAATCTACATCGATGGGTTACACAATTATGAATCGAAAACAGTAAATAATATTCCGTGTGACCCAATTTATAATTCAACACGTCTCCTACACACGCAGCATCAGTAATAATACAATAATAATTTCATGATTCAAGTTGACTGAATGAGACAACAATGATAAACATCGAATGGAAAATTTTAGAAATGAGTAACCCAGCATAATGTCTGTCCTACGTACTTTATACCAAATTGTATTCGTACATTGTGAAATAAATACAGCTTTTCTAGTTAATTGATTTTTTTACTCTTCTAATGCATTAATTGTATGCACCATAATATTATGAGTGATTGTGAAAACATGCCATATGATGTACATTCATATCTTATGTGTAGCCTATGTACTTGCACTTAGTTACTCATTAGTGGGTTTAAATGAAACACAATTACGTATTGTGAAAAAAAATATATTAGTTATTGTCGGAATGGCAATGTTCAACACTAAGACCACGGTACAAAGAAATTTGCTTATATTCATGTGCCAGAACAAAATACAATATATTATTGTGCGTACCATTGTCCATATTTGGAAATTGTGTTATGCGTTATTGCATTATTGCCATGCATTATCACACGATAGGGTGTTATTCTATTGATCGACCCTGAACCTGTTTAAAATTGCAGCCGTTAAATTCGGTAACCATGTCAACTGTTTTAGGCACTCGTTTAAGATCGGCTCTTTGTGTCGTCTGCTAGTTCCAGCGTAGATGGGTACGCCTGTTCATGCTCCGGGGCAATGGAGGTCCACGCTACGTACCAACCGGCGCACCAGTCGTGTTTTAGACATAGAACACGCCTAATAAGTGATATCGTTGCGGATTGAACACCTAACACATGCTGATGGTGTATGATAATAACAAGTTGTCAAATAAGATACGCACAAAGAGGGATTAAACCAACAAATGTGGTTTTCTATCTAACTCAATTGAAACAAGATTCGGGTGGCACATGTCTTATCGGATCCAATTATAGTTTTGATACTGAATACATGTGCACCCAATATGGGAGGCAACACGTATATCTGAGTAAACATTAAACAACTATTGATTGCATGTAGCACATATGGCACACAGATTCTGTTCGAAAAATGTATAGACAGTTTATCCACCCAACGAAACGTGCGTTATACAAATCTTTGAAAATGTACTAAGAGTTTATTATTATACATTTGTCACCGTAACGCCATAAGTTACAGCGTGCCGTAAGTTTGCGATATTTTACGGGGAATTTTCATCCTACCATATAAGGAAATGTGAATTCCCAATATGGAATTATTACGCGCGTAAGCGTCCTCTAATAATAAAAACAAACATGGCTGCCACCAGGGTTTGACCGGACTCAACACAAAGAAGTTTGCTGATTCTGTTGGAAGGAAAAGGTGTATAATAATGAGGTTATTACGAGGATACCTCAAATGCACTCAGACAGTACGCCGTCGCATCGACCTCTGCTGCGCGCCGGTCGATACTATCGCTGTGCATACATTGAGGTATCCTCGTAATAACCTCATAATATAATATAGCTATGTGTAATATATTTATATTCGCTGGTTGAGAGTTGACGTAGACATAGACTCTCATATCCTCGTAATAACCTCATACTATCACTGCAATAGATACCAATATACTCATTGGACTGTTGATTTGATACACGGGACTCGTAGTTCGTCTGTAAAATAATTGAAACATAGATCCATCGTAGTAATGTCATATGTTTAATACAATCTTTAAGAAAGGACAATAGTAATTGCTTACTTCATAGCGTGGATGCCTTAGATTCAATGTCCACACTTGGGAAACTGAATAAAACATAATGTTCTACATGGCGTATATTAAAGATGAATCTATTCTGTTGACCTATATATGAAATGATCTGATATTTGTAAGTTGTAATGTCTATAAGCTCTAAATTTTACATTGGTCTAATTTTCCTCTGTAAGAGCGATGCTTGAACTGAACTAGTGTACCTACAAGTATGTATACGTCAGACTATTTAGATTACCTTTAGGCTTATGGATTATTATTCGTTCATTTCTCCGACAGGCATGCATGCCGATAAACAAGGGAGTTTGTTTTAAATTTAAATGTCATTTTAAGAAATTATTTAGGTTACTGAGGTTCTTTCTATTCCAATTGAATTCATATACTACCGCTTACATGGAACAACCGTGACTATATTTTGAACTATATTTTTGAGATAACATTTAGCTTTTAGTATGACAGGGACTCGATCAAATCGTGACCAAATAAAGGAGTTCTAAAACACTGTTCAACGTTCATGGTTACGTCACTGCTATCAGTGAGTACAGGCGATGCTAAATTTTGTCCACGTCGATACAACAGTCAGTCGTCAGGATAAAATCCAAATGTCACGAAAATGTTAGAGCACAAACAATGACGTGAACAAATTACCCAATACTTGTTTCTATGACAACCACAGACTCCCTGCTGATGGATTTCAAAAGAACGACTTGTTTCCAGCGAGGCGTATATCTTCTTACTGTCTTTGTTGTTGCGCACGAAAGATAAATCCTCGTATCAAAATATTATACAATTTTGTCGAAATAGTAAAATAAACACATGGCATGTATTCACAAAAGATAACTTATCTAGTTTGATCTGTAATATTCCATTCTGTACACACATTTCACAAGGATTATGCGATCTGATATTAGTATAAGATACTATGTGAACTTCTAATGACCTAACACTTGCATATTTGCATATTTATCGAGCGCGACATGCAAGATATTCCTTTTCAATAATTCCATAACATTTGGTATACGTGCCTTGATGACCCACATAATACGAGTTTGTTTGTACTTCATTTCCAAAAAAATAAAGCTTGTGATATATATGTTATATGCAAATATTAATTGCCATACTAAAAAAACAATACGGTGCCTGGCATTCAGTAAATTGAGACTTTTGTCTTTGCCTAGCGTTTTGAACATACGCACAATCCCATGTGGGCGAACATTGAATGTTCCACTAAAAGGGGCAGCGATGTAGGTTAACACATTGGCTAAGACATACGATGCTGAGAATACGAAGTCCTTGCGGCATATTACATATACATCGAGGAAGAATAGCACTACCTGCCCTTAATAATGATGTAACCTAAGGCACAATGAACAGAATAACCAAGCGAGGTTTCGTTGAAAAAAAAAATACAGCAAAGATTACTTTTGGCTGTGTCTTCAGTAACAGTAAGTGGCAAGTATTATGACACTAGGGAGTCTCCGTCGAAGCAAATAAGTACGGTCTCATGACCCGTGGCGTAACCTGAGTTGTCTGCGTTTGCCGGTTTAGACGTCACTTATGACAGGCGCGAAAGACACCGACAATAATAACTATTTGCTGGTAGGAATATCCAACGAATTTTTTTCTAGGAATATTTTTTGCCATGTCTAGTACATAAACAGCAATGATACGAAAACCAAGCGCCACTGACAGCTATTCTAAATGCCACAAGAGGTCACTGGTATATTGAGTTATATAATGGCGGTTACCTGTAGCTGTCGCAAATCACATGATGTACGGATTGAGGGGGTCAGTTTACAAATTTGTGTAATCTACACCTTTGTCTGAAAACTCACAGAATGATAAATCGGTATTTATAACCCAGATCGTAGACAACATTAATGAACTGCGGAAATTTATAATGACCCTGCCAAGTTCAACCCATTATCGGCAAATTACAAAGCAACGTCACGGTCACATGAAAACAATTAGTCCACTTTTCAGGTCACTTGCCTCCAGGGTTGTATTTCACCCACACGTACTTCATCACTTAGGTGTCGCACATCACCGCCATCATACAGTGAAGCTCATATTACCAATTTAGAAGTTGATGGGAACTTAAGTGTCATGTATAACGGATAACTAAATTAAAAGCTAATCAAATAATCCGACGTTCACTTACGCCACGCTGGGTACTAGACGCGATTGTACCAACGCTTTACAGTGTTTTCGAGACGTGTTTTATATAGTCGACAGTTTATTTTGTCTGATACCGTATTTGAAAGCCTTACACAAGGTACCGGCAAACACGCTCATAACGTAATTTCAATTTCGAGACAGTGTGTTAAGATCGTTATCAGTGACTGCACTAATAATAACCAACATCATTCGGATGTAAGTAACTTAGTTTAGCCCTTCAAATGATTACATCTCGTCAGCGAACTGTAATCGACTTTTGAACAAGGCCTACAGCGAGAGGATGACCCAGAATAACTTGATTATGTGCACACGGAAAACTGAATGTTAGGTCCACGTCTATTTAGGTCTCCAGAGAGAATATTGCGTGTTTCGTGACATGTAAGTGTTGGTTGAAGGAGAATAGGGCTTTCATAGTTTATTCAAAATCACAGTATGAATATGGATGTAAGTGATCAATTTATGTTGAATGATGTTGAAACAAAATCATGGGCAATAATTTTACTTCTAAATGATAATTGGAAAAAGCACTTGGAATACAAGTCACGTTGTTAAATATTTAATAATTTCTATAATTGGTTTACTCAAGATGTCGCTAATGTATGTACTTAAAACAATATTCGATTTGTTCTTATTTTATCCAATTTTGCACGCGCGCAAAACAGTTAATCATTCGCACAAAATAGTCCCTCATTTTAGCGTTTTTTAATAACCCAATGTGACATTGTATGTAATTTGAAGTACGACGAAGAAGAGTGTCTGAAGTCAATGTTTTTCTATCTTGTCCAGTATTCATTAGAAAAATAAAAACTTCTACTCGGTACAAATACACTACTTTATCTACAGCGTGGTATTAGTGGTATTAATGTTATATTGACGATGATGTATAATACATATAACCTCGTCATGTTGGGACTTTCTTGTGATATGTAAATTACTGTGTATGACGTAATGTGTATTAATTTCATACAGTATTGCGCATTAAAGACTATTTAGTGATAATTTTCGCTAACATATAATCTTTTTTAACTTTCATTCGATTTAAGTTGTTTTCTGTTGTTATCTGTTTTTTTGGGGGGTGCACCGCAGTTATATACCCTGCAATACATTTTAATATTTGTAAATTATATGACCATGTAGTTGCGAGATACATATACTAAGGCAATTAAAATATGAGTTTACAACTTCTGCGACATTCACCTCTGTCCGTTTTACTAAATATTATAGAAAAATTAGTTCTAAAACATCATACATTTTCCGTTGATTTCCAACTAATGTTGTAGGTATTATGATCATATCTCGCATCTTTTGTCTCAATTCACAATCTCCTGAATGCATAAACATTGTGCAAATGAGTGTTATGCAAAGCACATCACACCAATTGGAATTGACTCTGTGCAGAATAAACATACTGACACGTATTGCTGTAGATAGAATTCACTCCTAGATTATGTTTGGCTAGAAAAGAAAAATACTTGGATCAGAGAGGACATTCAACATTTTAAATGCAAGGTATTTTACACAGTTATTGAATTTGGTTTGGATACATTTTACCAATATCGGATCAGATGTATTACTGCAATGTAATTTTGACTTTAAAGGGTACATATAATACAAACAAAGTCATACTGAACGCGGTAAATATCCACAGAAATAAACATTTATTGATAAAATAAGCGTTAGTTAAGTTAAGTGGACTAAGTGATATAACAGTGAAATTATATCAAGTGATTTAATTATCAAACATGAATGGGAGTATGATGACAAAGAATTTAGTAAGATCTTATTATTATTAAAATTGTTTATTGTGATAGCATTATAGAATTATCTCTTCGGTTGCACGGCCCCTAGGTTAATAGTACAAGCATCTATTTTGTATAAGCACTCTCAACTCACTGATTATATTTAAGTAGGTAATCGGGTAATAGGGGTTAAGAATCGGAGTCGGAGGTCGCGTGCTAGATTTTATGTAGTCTCTGTGGTTATGTGTGAACTGCCGTGTGTTGGTCGTAAAGACCACTACCAGCTTTTATAGCATACGCATAGCTCTTGTTGGATTGCTACAAATGTTTGGGTATATAAAGTATGATTTATCGACTTAAGATTTCCAATTGGAAATATAGAGAGGGCAATGGAAATACAAACGTAGGGAAAGATGGCAATTTTCACTGATGGATCTAAAAACTCGTTAAGAGGGACGCGCTTCTATTGAAGACTACGTCCGCGCGCCTTTGGTGGGCTGGGTTTGTCAATTGATTTGTGTTTTTTTTTTAGCGCGCCTCCCCCTAAATCTGCGAGTGATTTTAAAATCAATGCTACCACCAATCACTTGACTTGTTGTGAGTGCCAGTCCGCATAATATTTTGACTATCATGTTATTGGTTGGGAAGATTTATATGATTGTGATTTGGAAATGGAATAATATAAAACACAGTTCCCAGGTGTGGATTTGAAAGGAAGTCACATTTCACTTCCCCAACCTTACACTTTGTCTATTTGTTTTTTCTAATACACTTTTCGTCAGTGTTTTTTATTACCTTTATCTACGACAACATAATTGATTGATATCCCATATGATAATGTGAACGTGCACTATTTACGACATAAGTAGTCCTTTAGTGTACATTTATTTACGACAGAAATATATTAAATTAATCAAGTTATTTGTGTTTCAGAAAGATTAGATTGGAATGAAAGACTAATATTGAGCGTATTATATATAAAGGCACACTTGTTGGTTATAGATTTAAACTATGTTGTGTTAAGTTTACCAAATCAGTGTAAAATCCCTATATCGGATAAGATGTATTATTACAATGTACAGTGATATTATAATTTTATTTCTTACTAAATATACATTGATAAATACGTGTGATGGTATTATATCAGTATTATTATAGTATCAGGACCCTCAGCCCTATAGTATAATGATCTATATTGTGTGAGTGGTTGTACTGATTATAGTTATGTAGTTGATTTGGTAATGGTGGTTAAGCATCGAAGTCGAGGCCACGTGCTATCTTTGGGGTAGTTTTTGTGGATAATACCACTGCCACTCCTTTTAGCATACGATCAAATATCTATTGTTGATTATGGAAACAGTGTTACATTCAGTAACCAATCACAATGTACAAGTGTGTCTGATTAAAGTGAAAAACTTGAGATTACTACAAATGTTTGGTTATATAAAATGTGATGTATTAGTTTCAGGTTTGGAAATATGAACTATGCAATGACAATTCAAACGATGGTAATTATAAATATATGTCCCTGCAAATCACTTGCTGTGAGACATTACTATGAGTGAAACAAATGTATGCCGCTGTGGTTGTCTTTAATACTGAAAATAAATTACCACTGGAATAATAAGTCCCCACAATGCCCCAGTCACGGCGCGTCGTGTTCGATATAGGTCCGTGCGACGTATACAGCCGTACCTATCTATTTTAGTTTCTTTCTCATTTCTTTCTCTGGTACTATTTTGGCCTATGTTTTTGATTCTTTTATTACCTTTATTTACGACGGCATCGTGCTCGGATATTCCATGTGATGATGTGAACATACACTTTTTTACGACATAATTAGTTCTTTACATGTGTGTGTACATTTATTTACGACATGTATGTACGTTGGTATCCCATTTGATCAAACTACTGTGTATTTATTTACGTCACAGTTATCCTTGTACAAAAGTCTGTACATTTATTTACGACATATGTACCCATGTGCAAGTGACTATACATTTATTTACGACATGAAAAAACATTGGTATCCCAAGTTACAATGCCACTCTATATTTATTTACGACATAACGCGACTATTCTTTTATTTACGATCTGCATGTACGTTGGTATTCCGTGGGACAATGTGATTGTTTCTTTACTTATGCCGCAAATATCCTTGGACATGTGACAGTACATTTATTTACGGCGTAACTATACATTGGTGTTCCATGTGATGAGGTAACTTTACGAACATTTACGGCATACCCGTTGATTGGTATCGCATGTGATGAAGTCATTGTACATTTAATTTGAGGCGAAATGTAACAAAAAGTAAATCTGTATTACAAACTTTTTATAAACTACAATTTGGCTAAACAGATAATCGATATTTGAAGTTGCTTTGTAGATCAGACAGTCCTTATTATGACCATGATCAAATTAAATTTGTTTATTTCAGTTCTGGAAATAATAAATCATTTGTAGACGTTTGCCAAATACTTGAGCAATGGGCTTATGAAATGTGAAGTACATTTGCAGTAACCTCGATACGTTAAAGTTATGGGTCACCGATTGCCATAGACACCAATGCCAATATTAACGAGTATGGGTCGAGTTTTCCTTGGGATGGAACAGTGCAAGGTAACATTCTAATAACACTAAATAAAACTGATTTACAAATATTTATAAATGTTTTATATATTGTGGTTACGACAATATACTGACTTCAAAAGTTTATTCTTCAAATGAAACCAATTTTTACTGGCACGTGGTATATTTACACCGTTGATTCTGCCATTTTGATGTAGAGTTAGTTAGGACTAGCTGCGTGCTCGCCACTTAGTCATAAAAATGTACGTTCGTGCGGTAATATATAAATGAATGAATTTGCATATGTAGATTTGTTTCCGAGAAACCTCTTTGGCCACTCTCAAACGTTGTCTTTAACATTGCCATAACAACCAGTAAATGTTAAATTCAAAAATTGTTCTGCAAATTAGTGCGACACGCCCTCAACTGGAGTCAGAGAAATGCGAAAGTCTCTTTTGCATGAGGTTGATTAATTAGACAAAAAAGACGAACCAAGAAAGCAATTATTTCTGTTTGAGTTACCATAGCAACATACACTTGAGTACGCGAGATCTCGCACTTATGTCTTGGAAGTACGTTAATAATTGATGATAATTTAGTTTCAAAACTCTATTTTGAGAGTAACGAGCCAAGCGGTGAAATCATCATACTATATTTATATTCTGTAGATCTACATTAGTGTAATTTTTTTTATAAAAGTTTGGGTTTTTACTGGAAATTCGTAAATTTGTCTAAACCTTTATACGTTTGAAATTGTCGTTCGGGATTTTTCATAAAAGATTGGTTCAGAGAATTTTGACTTCTGTTATCGCGAAATGTCTGAGAATTATAATTATTTTTCTAAAATACTATAAACATTTGGCCTAAGAGAATATTATTTGTGCAATGAAGTCTTATCGCAAATAAAGTGAATTTATTGTGGAAAATTTATTTACTTACATTTATTCAAACGCAAGAAACACAAGTATGGCAGTGATTCGTATAGGGAGTTAATGTGTGGTGTGCGTAAACTCTGTATTGTGTGTGGAGATTTCTAGAATTATTGAGCATGTCTTTAGTTATCAATAAAGTTGTAGTTGCAGAAAATTCAAGTGTATAATATTCAAATGTGTGGACGCTATTTTGTTGTCTGTACAGTTCAGGATATCAATTAATAATTTAAACTAATTATTAGTATTGTTTTAGAATACTTAATCAATTCATTCCGTCAATGTGGAAAATCAAAATCAATTCCAATGCTGAAGATATAACTACGCTAGGAAAGATAATGGTCACATCCATATAATAATACGACGTCAGTACTTAATGATCGCAACAAAGTGAAGTACTTTGATCAAGTTCACGTTTTACTGCAGGCTTTTTAGTCATTAGAGTTGTTTTAGTAACACGCGTTTGTATAACCACCCAGTTCCTTCCAACGTTGAAAATCAATATCACGGCAAATGCTAAATTAATAACTCTAGAAAAGATAACGATCAATATCCATTTTATTAATACGACGCCAGTATTTAATGATCTCAGTGAAGCGAGAACATGAAAGTACTTTGACCACTTTTATTCTTACGACGGAATGTACAGTCATTAGCCGTGTTTTACAGTGTTTTCCATAGCTACCTAGTCCCACATTTTATAATGATGTTTTATGAACAAAAACATATTTTTAATATTGTTATCCGATATTTCATATCGGGTTAGGATTACGAACTAAAAATGCTACGTTTGTAGGACACACAACATTATTCATTAGAAGAAAAACAAAACACTAATGCGCATGTGCAGAAAATGCATTCACAAATATAAAGTATCAAACAAGGATATGATAAATAACATGTTCTCGTTCATATTGCATCATTGCCACACATAAAGCTATGGTAACATAACGATTGACATTCATAATAATAATAGCACACAGCGATCCCAATTGAGACAAATCACATTAAAGTACGTTATTCAAATTCACCCTTATAATGGAGTCTTCATCCTAAATTTTCAAGGTATAATGTTCCTGCTTAGACACCACATAGGAATCAACGTAACCGTACCATCAGGTTCATTATGGTTGTTAGGAAAAGCATATAGTTACACAAATTTGTTTAAATATCTTCTTCTTAAATATGTTCTTGTAATGTTGGATATAAAGATACATAGCTGTAGTTCTAAGTCACATAACAGAAAATAAGCATTAACACTAATTGTCAAAACATTAAACGATTTTCTATTTTGAAAAGCTCTGAAAACTTTTCCTCTTTACATAATGAACAACGTTTTCGAACTTAACACAATAAATAAATAAATAAATAAATAAATAAATAAATAAATAAATAAATAAATAAATAAATAAATAAATAAATAAATAAATAAATAAATAAATTAAGTTGTTCATTATGTAAAGAGGAAAAGTTTTAATTAATTAATTAATTAATTAATTAAGTGAACACTTAGGAGAACGCCCTGTGATCATAGCCACTCTGGATGCAATCCATGGCTGCAGTTTTCTGAAATTTTGACATTTAAAAAAAATCCGAGATTTTTTCTTTTTATGTAGACATTCATTCTCAATAGTATGCAATAATGAATAAACCATGTGTTGTGTACAAAGTATAATCGAATCAGATAGGCATCGTAATGGCACACATGCTATGGGTAATGGCTGTAATCAAATTAATCACAAAAAAGCAGTGTTTTTTGGTTTACAAAATGTATTCGTTTCAATAGCGTGCGTGCATTCTGAGCGTGTACAGATGTAGCTAAAGTAGTATAGAGAGAGTCTGAGAGGACTTGCATGTGTATTTCTTTCCTCGCTATTTTAGAAATCTGCATAAAATTAACATATATGGTGATCTGCTCGCATCTTGACGTGCTAGACGCCACATATTCCATTTCTTATATGTTCCATTTCAATGAGAACATGCCATATATAATTAAAAATGTAAATGCAACAAACGTCAGAATGTCCTCCTGGTGAATTGATATCAGAGCTGCAAGTATATATATATTATCTAGTTTAATTAAGATTTCTTGGAGGGCATTTCTAAGTTTTGCGCATGCGTCAGAGACTTTCTCTCTGCATCTCTGCGTTCACACTAGTGGTTATTAGAATATCTTATATGCTATATATTATATTTTTTTTACCGGAAGGCGGGTAAACATTTATTTCGTGTTGATATTGTATAACAACGATTAATTAATTTTTTTCCGAGTATAACCGACATAAATACAAAAATGCAATCCTTGAAATAAACCTCTGATAGAAAATGACGTCATTCCTTATATAATATTTAGCATGTTAGAATGGGTTTATATGCAATCAATATTGCAAAGCTTTTAACACAAATGCGATTTGTGATAATAATGATGTCTCTGTTAGCATTATTCTTGTTTTATTTCTCCAAACAAAATAATTCGTCAGACTGTCGAGTGTTGAATAACTCATGTTTATGTAGAAAAAAGTGGTGATTGCAACTCTCCTTTCTAGCATAATGCGGTACTGATTTAACGTGTTCATCAAAGAATGATGTTATTTGTTAATGAATGATTACAGAGAAATGAATGAATGAATGAATGAATGAATGAATGAATGAATGAATGAATGAATGAATGAATGAATGAATGAATTAATTCATTCATTCTTTCTTTCTTTCTATTTTTAATAAAATTTCTGAGATTTTCTGCTATGCTTTTTTTTATCATTTGACGAGAATCTTTCTTTTTCTTAAATCCCATAATGATCAATGTCCTTATTTAGAGTAGTATGTCAACTGAAATGTATACCCGGTGAAACGTAACTTTGCTGACATTTAAAATATGATATCACGTTTTTATCCGTCATCAGCTCCACGTGTGATCTGGTCTACTATCGAGGGATAGCTTTGAGGGAACAGTACTACTTTACGCCCTGGGTTCTATCTATGATCATCGAACATCGAATTATATCGCTATCTTGGGATTTGTTCATAGGGATTAGGTATTGAAAAGCAGCGTGATTAATTTGTCACGTTTATTGTAGTAAATACTGCCACTAATTATCCAAACAGCTTTTGATAGTGATTTGTTAAATCCAGTGCACATGTTAAATTAAAATTAAATGGAACAAAATTGGAATATTGTGTATCGTTGCATGAATGAATGTATACTAGGATCTGCGTAGCGGAATTATCCCAATATTAAATTCTTCAGATAAACAATTTGGAATTTATAAAAAAAATCACCCACGGGAATTGGGATTTCAAAATAAAAATAACGAGACTCAAGTGCCTGGCACTTCATGTATTTTTTGCGCAGGTCATTAATTCGTGGCGTCATCTGAGTCGAGCTCATTTATTTCCACAAACTACGAACATACTTTGACATAACGTTGGCACTGTACATACAATTATACTTTGATTCTTATACATAGTGACGCGACAAGGGACATAGCGCAGCCAATCTGGATGACGCGCTATAATGGAACCTGACCAGAGTCTTGTCGAAATCAAAGTAATGACATCCCTTGACATAATCACTATGCATATGTCACAGATTTCAAACGGTGATGGAGTAGTGAATAAAAATGATTGACAAATGACAGACAGTGTATAAAACAACTACATCCCTCTGCTAGTATTTGCGGATATGTCATACGCACTTGAGTGGACAGTTTCATCACCAGTCTGAATCGGAGACACGTCTTTACTTTGAAATTCATTGGAGTCCCAGAAATATCAGATACACGTAATTGCATTTGCATTTACCTCATTCTATTGTTGAAGTACAAGGTTACACAGTGTGAAGTAGGATGACTGCTACAGTACGTGGGCACATATGTACTTTCAATAACGGCAACAAATCATGAGCTATGTGTGTTTGCTCTACGAAGTATACCTCCATATTCTCGTAAGTTTCAATGTATACTCTAGCAAGAAAACATCAGAGCCAAATTAATCTGAACAAGAAGTTGACTAGATCAACTAAAACAATAAACGACTATGAAATTGATCAAACTCCTATATAAAAATGAACATGTCAACGACCGTCACTAATTGACACATCAAGTCTGCTTCATTATGTTTGTAGTTATAATAACGACGCATAATTGCAAACAACCAAAGTAAGTTTCATCTGCTGTATAAGTAATGAAAATTGTGAATTGAATATCATTATGCCATACCCACTCCCCAAAATACAATAGTCGCCATAAGCAATATCGGTAATTTATTGCACAGATTAGAAATAAGGAGTGAAAGGAGACGAGACGAGACGGGGCGTGATTGATCAGTAAATTATAGGGCCTATTAAATCTATTAACATTAACACCAACTGAATTGTTTATGTTACATCGTAACTTACAAGTAAGTGGGGTAACGCGTATGGTATGTGTTGAGATTAGCAATTAAACATGCATTACAACCGTTTCCCCCCATGGCAATAGATGGTAAATTTACTGTAACACGACTCTATGCTACATATGGTTAGTACAACAATTGGAACGTTATGTAACATTTCGTTTCTGATTAGAATTGTACCATACATACGTCATCACATAATACACCATCGTACATTATAGAATAACAATTACTTGTATACATCTTACTTCATTCTTGATCAGAATTTTTCAATTTGAAATATTGTTTTACATTTCATTACATGTTGTGTTCAGATCGATATATTTGTTACTGTGTAATTAAACGAAGTTGTTAATTTATTTCCAAAATGAAGAGTTTACTTCAATCACTACTTTGATTGGATGATCACATTATTTCGAATTCTACTTATCATTTTCCACAATTCTGTTACGTTTTAAAAAATATATTAATGACAATGGCGTGATGTAAGGTATTATATAGAAACATTCTCAGTTTTTTTTTAATCGTGATATGAATACGAATATGGTATCACAAATAATTAAAGTCGACTTTCATTATATTTGTGACATTGCTACAATTTTGTGACACAAAAAAAGTCTAAACAAAATTGTGACCAACTATGTTTCATTTTTCAGATGGGTCATGAAAACCTGAGCATGGTATGTGTAAGTTTTTGTATGTCTGTGACCGCAATGGGGCGCTGTTGACAACACAAAGTGGACAGATATACCCATCGCTTTCTGGGCTCTATTTAATCATGCATATACTTAATATAAAGTATGCAGTATTTCAAACATGGCTGATTCAAAATGCTGGGTTAAAATTTAGGGCTGTTTGACGAATTTCATGAGAACAAGATTCTAACTACACGCAATTCTTACATCCTAATTATGAGGACAACAAGGATTTTATCTTTTATCTGCGAGTATGTTTATTATTACGTCATAGTAATTAGAAACGTCAATGTTGTGTCATTGGCATGCATGGATGTCTTCATTGGAGTTAAAAAAATGGGGTTTTTCATCACAACAGAATGTAACAACAGCATTCAAAGATGCGCTGGAAGAAGAAGACTATTACTGCTACAGTATAATGTAATATTATTTACAACTTTACATATTTCGGCATTTCTGCAGTTATCAAACCTTGCTGACCTCCACGCAAAGTTGAAATTAATCAAATCAGGCACATCCTAAATCAAGAACACTTGAACTGCCGTTTGCTGAAGGCATTTGCGGCAAAGATTTAACTAGGACATGGCGATATATACCAGATATATATACTTGAATCTATATATATTGCGTAGGTATCCTTCGTAAATCAGCTTTAGTACTATTTTGACCGTCCGATTACGGAAAGTAGATATTGATATTGTGCGTTATCCCAAATCACCAATTTATCCTTTTCACCACCAGTTCCCTCTTTTCATCACAAACTCACAAAATAGTTCTGTTTATAGTCTGCACTTTCCTTCGGATGTTTGGGACAAAAATAGTGAAATCTTTTGAGCAAAAAATGAAAATTTACTTAAATAGTGTCTGTAAAAACAAAGTGCAGACAATTTGGGCAAGGTGGTGAAAAGGTTGATACTGCTGAAATATAGCAAACAAATTTGGTTCTTGAATTATTGACAGACAGACAGACAGACAGACAGACAGACAGACAGACAGACAGACAGACAGACAGACAGACAGACAGACAGACAGACAGACAGACAGACAGACAGACAGACAGACAGACAGACAGACAGACAGACAGACAGACAGACAGACAGACAGACAGTATTGATTATTTTTCCTTCTGGCTACAATACACTGTACTGCCTACCAATGTATGAATGTATATCAGTATTACAAGTAGTAGACTGTGAAGCAACAAGATGTATGAACATTTATGCTTGACATAAAGACGCAGCACAAATTAGCATACCTAGTTTTTACGACAGCGAAAAATACGCAAATAATCAGACTACACAGTCAAAATTCTTGGTTATAACCAATTCGAATTACAATCCCAAATACAGTGCATTCTCTCTGCTGATTTTATATCCACAAAATGGACAATGTCCCTTTGACCTACAGATCGATACAACCAGTGGCGTTTAATTGGTAACGACAGAATTCAGACGAACTGGAAGTTCAGAACCAGGGCAGTTGACATAGAGTCTCTCGGAGCAGACAGACAAGCTAAAAATAAAAAAAATGTGTCTCTACAAGTATAGATCAAACACAGTTTATATACTGGACACGTGTTCACAGAGTACTTCATACCGCAGCTAAGTAAACTGTATTGAGCTTTGAGATGACAAAAAAGATAAAAGCAAAGCATCCCTAGTCATCATCAGACGTACTCTTAACTACACAAGACATCCCATCAGGCCATTGTATGGTTACATAATCCATCAGACACGCTTGTCAAGCGAGACATTTGACGAGTTCAACCGTGAGTGGTTTCAAATCACCCAAGGGTATGTGTGTGCAGGGTATGTAATCATCGTATATAATGTGGCTTGGATAAAGTGTGCTGCTTAAGTACGGATAGTCCAGCTCAAGAGACAACACATGTTTTATCACTTGATAGCAGCTGATTGATATAGTACTATAGATTGTTGTAATTTCACACCAAGTTATTTCTCTCGTGAAAACAGATTCAAACTGTTATTTAAATGAGTTTAATTTCTGTTAAAATAAATATACATCACTACAATATTCATACCATTGTGGTAAAAAATAGATCGCCTCACAGTAGATGGGTAGCTATAAGCTTCATTAATATTCTTGATTATAAATTTATCTGGTTTTGATAATGGTCGCTTTCTGTTCATGAAAATTGAAGTTGACACTCCTTGTTTTTTTCTGGTTAATTGTTATGCACCGAATCACGGGCGTGAGCAGATTTTCTTTTTCGAAGAATTGACTGATTTTTTTTATTTGGAGATCATTGAAGAAAATTATATTATTTGTAGGAAGTGATTTCAACCATAAGCTGATTTGACAAAAATCACATGGGGGAAATCCGATTGAAAAATGGGTAAAAAGTGTTTTAGAAATTTCGAATCAATTGACTTGGTAATTCAAACTCGCAGGTGAGCAACGTTTTACATGGAGACAACCTACGTCAATGATTCAAATTATCAGATTGTGTGTCACAGGTAGATATTATACCATCAATCGGTACTAATCATTCTTTAATTAAATTGGAAATTAAATCTACCCATAATCAGAACTTCGGCAATTCGTTGTGGAAATGTATTAATAACATTTTGAATGATTCTACATACGTTAATGATTTAAACTTAAAATTCGAGAACTCACAAAGCAACGCAAAACGAAAAATAAAAATACGTAACTTAAAAAAAACAGCTCTATAAGCTGGAATCTCAATTGCCCGAGAAACCATCGCAGGCTGAGATTCAGGAAATGGGCGCCCTCTTCGGCAAAATTAAGAGTACCCAACAATTATTAGATGCCGTGCCAGAAAAGTCTTATAAACAAATCGGAAAATGCCAATACTCATGGTGTTATCACTACTAAATAGGCAGAAATTTTGAGTTTCGCAAATTCTTATTTTCTATAAAAAATTGTATACCAAGTCCCAGCCTAACATGACTAGTACTTCTGCTGGATCTGCTTTTATATCAAAGCTTACAGTTGCAATGACAGGCTGCATAAATCTAAAAATAATCCCATAGACTCTCAATATATGAACAAGAACGGTCTTTGTTGCAAGTTTGGCCCGAAGATATTTTTTGGCACATTATTTAAATTAGCTCTAGGGAAGAAGGGAATTGACAAAATCTCGCAAACCAAAAGTGTTAATATTTTTCTGACAAAAATGAGCAAAGTTCACACACTCATTACATAATTAATGTAAACAATTGCAGCGAACGTCTGGGTCGTGTTCTTCTAAGCTTATTTCAATTAATGGTCGTCTTGTAGATGATTCTGTCAGCACTATTATCGAGCATTTTAATTTAGAGAAGAATAATCCAGAAAAAAAACTTTGACTTGGTGGACCATGCATTTTTTTGCCATCTGTGAATAGATCCTTATCTTTTACAAAAAACATATATTCTACTATTATGTTTCACTGATATACATCTAAATTCTTTGAAATAGAATGCGGGGTCAGACAATGTGATCCATTTTCGTATTGACTTTGGAATTCCTCTGAATTGCAGTTAGAATTGCCCCTCCCCTCTCCCTTCATCAAACGTATCTCGGTTAATAACAACACAATTAATGTCAGTTTGCCCACAGGCGGCTTGTTACCTTCTTTCTCTCATACACCCCCCCCCCCGTAACAATTTGAAAGATTAACAAAACTGAGTCAATGCAATTGGATAGATATCCTATAGATATCGAAGCACTGGAAACTACAAAGTTCGCTGGAACCAAAACAAATATGTACTCATTTATTTGGAAAATAAATTGATAGAATCCAAAAGATGGCAATAAATCAACAAGTACAATTGCTTTTATTTGGTTGAATCGTTTCATGTCTGACAAAGTAGAAAGCTATTTTGTATACAGTTTACCTGATGCATTTTGAAAGAACATTGCTGTTTTACTCCAAATACAACACCAAGATTGTTGGATCCTACATCACGGCCTTTTATACGAAAATGATAAAACTCTGCATTAGGCTCAGTACAAAGGTCCGAGTCGCCCGACGAAATAACAAATTTATTAACAATGCAATAATTTCTTGGATTTCAACAAGCCCTTGTCTATGTCAGTTGCCCCTTGTTTCTTGTAAGCTGTAAATTATTTCAAAACAACTGGATTCAATGTTGGAGATTAAATTAAAGTACGTACCGTTGCGAACACTGGAGGAGAGTTATGTGAAATTATTAGAGGCAAACACATCTATGTAATAAATTTTATTTTATAACAGATTTATGTTATTGCTAAAAAATCCTCTCCCCTAATGGCAAGGAAGCATCTTTGTACAATATTTGTTAAGTTGTTCATAATTGTACAAGATGTCTTGTAATGGCCTATAGTAACACCAGATTACATGATTTTCAGTCTAGAGTGCCAAACATTATTTTAATCACAAATAATTCACGTGATAAATATAATTTTGTTGAGAATCCATTTTGGTTTATATGCCGCTAATTTGAGGAAGACGCTTTACAGTTCATTGTTATAGGAAGAAGGTGGCAATTAATAAGGAGGGATATTATTTGGTTGCTTGGGAGACTGGTTAAATATTAACCTTACATATCACCTCATCATTATGTACAGAAGTCATATACACTTTTCAAGGTGCTCCATAAGAGTACCATCATTCATGACTTGAAGAGATAATTCCAACGGGTTTAGAAACCATATTATCTCACATTTACTAGGTATTTTGATAATTTGTATAATGAGCCGATTGCCTTGGAATGTGGACATATCTATCGATTCGGGTGTGATCACGTGTCTTTAGAACATCCGGTGCACATTCTCATTAAGCTGGGACAGGCTTTCAGCAACGCAGGGAAAATAATATAAAAAGACTGCCATGCAAAGCACTGCATTAACAAGTATATATTTGATTGTAAGAGTGACTCGACCAGCTTTGATTTCTTTGTAATAGAAGATGTAACTGACAATGAAATAAATAGAACAATGAAACCATAATTACTGTAAAGGGGTAATTATTCACTGGGTTTTAATTTAGCTTATTTCGCTGACTGGAAAAATGCGCTAAATTAAAACACAGTGAATATGTAAAATTTAGCATAGAACACATTATCTAAATGACGAAACCGTGAATTTAAAACCCACTGAATATGCCTGAAATGGTAAATCAGTGAAATTTAAACCCAGTGAAAATTAGTCATTTTACAGTATTTCCAGTCGCAGACAAAAGGGGCAGTATTTCGCGTTTACGAATATTGAAGACTATATATGTGATCAAGTCATTGATGCATGTATCAACTGTGTCATGTCACAAAATAGGGTACAGCTGTTAAAATCTGAGAGTTGTGAAACCAGGCAATTTGCATTGTTTTTAACTGTGATGTAAAGCTGTCAGAACTGAACTAAGTATATGATGGCGAGGCTCCCCAACCACAAGGTGAACAAGTATGGTCCAGGTAAGCTTCTTATTGAAACTGAAATTTGTTGAAGTGACCTGGTGTACAATGTTGCGTGAGGTACCAGAGCTTTTACAGATCAAGACTGTCATTCATCTTATTTTGTGCATGGTGGTAAATGACAATGTAATAATTCTAGATGCACAATTCCTGGTTTTCTTGCAGATTTTGTTTGTAAGGTGGAAGTAAATCTCCCAACATGTCAGACTTACTGACTATAGGAGTGTGTAACGAAGGCGTTTTGACATGATCGCCTTTAATGAGTGATTTGGGAAAGCCATCCCCTGTGCCCCTCGGGTGGAGTTGAACTACCAGCCCTTGAACATCTTTGTGAACAGCAAAGGAGGCATGCAGAGACTGAGCAGGACTACTCAGGTACACCAGTCAATCTACTGCAAACCTCAACAAAGGTTGGCTGTCCTATATGCAGTCTTCAGATTCAGAACCACTATATACATGTTGTTGTTTGGGCAGACTCAAATAGTGTCTGGTAAACATATTAAATAATCACTGGTTTTTAATTTCACTATTTTCACCAGTTGGTAAAATCTGCTAAAACAACTTGAACATCAAAAATAACAATAGAATATTTAAATAGAAATTGTTCAAAATAGTGAAATTAATGTGCATATTAACATTCCATGCACAAATCTCCATATGTAGGCAAATTATTATATGAGTGGCCTGTATATGTTTAAGACTACTAGTATGTTAGGATCTATAAACTAATGAAAAACAATTTAATCAGAATCTAAGCTTTTTTGTAAGGGTTCATTATAATCTCTACATGGGTCTCAATTGCAGTACGAGACCTATCCACGATTTCAGATAATGAATTAAAGATACAATTTTAACTTTTGAACATTGCGAAATAGTAGAGCTGATAATTGCCTATGTCTTTCTACCCTGTGGAGTTTGTAATCACGACACCAACTAATGGTAGTTGCAGTCTATGCTATGAATTATTCTGCCATAATACAACTGTCTGCTAACTCATAAACCAGTACCGCACATACAAAATTTAAAAACTCACTCATTGTAATTTTGACCACCAATACATGTGTCATTTACATAAGCACATGCGCTACTGATGGAACAAATCCTGTAAACTAATTATGGGCAGATATTCTGCTTCTAAGTGTCCTTGCTGATACAAGTAATAGTTACCCAGTAAGTGGATATGTACAAGTGTACAATGTACTTTGCATACAGATTGAGACAATTGAATACAAATATGCATTTATACAACTATAATTTTTAATTTAAAAAAAATCACAAATATAAAACCATTTCAGTGATTCTAAATAAATTCAGCTGTTCATCTGAGAAAGACTCAAGTAAAGTGTTATTCACTATAAAAAAAACAGAAGGAATGAATATCGAAGAAATAAAATGCATTCAAAAAAATGATAATTTAAAAATTCACTGCATGCAATATAATAATATACAGACTAAATTCAATAGACTAATCACAGAAAAAAGTGATTGATCTCGAAATTGTTATTTATTGTTCATAGCTAGAAATGAATTCTAAATTGCTACTATCACATAAAAGTTAAAACAGGATCCCACTTTGTATGCTCTGCAGAAAACTGTTTCCCCAACCTTGTGTGCATCGTTGTATTTTGTCACAGAATAGATCAGACTTCTATCGAATTATGTAAACCAAGTCTATACTTAACATACTTACTTAATCCTTATATCAAATTTTGAAAAAAAAACTCCTAAAATAAAGAGGTTTTGAGTGATATAGTGATTAGACCTTCATTGCAGGCTCCAAAATTTTCTGGATGTGTTGTTACACCTCTTGATTTCATCTTTTTTTTTACGGCCATTACAATAATCAGTGACAGGTGTTCTGCATATCGTACAAAGTGGGATACAACATTATTTACTTTCCATTGCTTGTCTGTTTTAGATATTGCATACTTGATGCAAAGCGACTGAAGGATACAAGTACAATATTTTCTCTAATACAAGTGCAGTTTTGTCTATATTGTGTCAACAAACAGAAATACAATATTCATATTTTCAACCATGAAAATATTGTAGAAAATGGTGTTTCAATGAAAGGTGGAGGTGAACAGTGTCATGTTTAGGAACATATCAAATGTTGATATTCTACAGATTGTACCAAATAGGTATCCCTTTGAACACGAGCCCAAAACAAACTGGTTAAAATATTGAACTGGAAAGGTTGTAGTTAAAACTCAACCTCTAATTGTTTTAAAAGATACTATCAAGAGTTCACATGAATACCATCTCACACAGAATAAAAATGTTTACATGGAAAATAAAATAATGTTAATACAAAATAAGATAGAGATAAAGTAGAATCTTAATATTCTGTCAGTGCCTAACACAACCTATCTTAATGGCTCATTTAGCTTTATAAATGGTCCAATCCTAGGCCCACACATCTTCTACCATCTATTTTAAACTGAATTAATGATATACTACAAATAGTGAAAATCATAGTTATATTGTAACACTATAAATATTATAAAAAGTACTGCCATGTTAGGAATATTGACTTGCTGTCAACAACATTTATGATATGACAAATCAATATACCTTTGGCATGCTAAAATAAAAACCCTGAATAAAGTATCAAAATCAGATTTGATATGTATTCAAAGTGCGCCCTCATATTATGCTGCTATAGAGGGCAGGCTCCTACAATGAGAATTATAACAGAACAAGTTGCCAACCATGTCTAAATAAAACAAATAGGCCAATTTAAACTAACATTGAACAGTCAAGTGCATCCCAGGTAAAATTGACAATCACAGATGTGATAGAACTCATGATAATTTATCTCACACAGATAATGCACCTGATTTTTAGCCATTTATGAATAAAACCATATTTTTCAAAAACAGAATCTTTTTGGTAAGCCTGACTTTACAACAATGATGGCGGCTTTCCCTGAATGAACACTTGACAACGAGTTAACATTGCAATAACTTTAGAAATTGAGAAATGACAATAAATTATAACGAGGGAAACATTTCAGCTTTAGAATGTTAACAGTAATAAACATTAATTGTTAAAAAAAAAAACAATTGTATATAAAATTGCTAATCAATAGATTGGCAGTATTAAATATGTACATAGCTACAGGAATCTAAAAACAAAACCCTGAGTTAAAAAGAGAGGAATTATACAGGTGTCAATATCTATTATATGATGTGTGATTGTACAATTTACTAAAAATACTATGTTTATTTCTAAGAAATAGTGAACATTACTTGCATAATCTCTATTGAGATTGAAAAATCTTTGGAGTTTGTTCTCACTGAATTCCATAGTAACGACTAATCTATGTCTGTTGTAGTGTATGGTTGACGACAGTAAAACAGATCAAAACAAATACTTGATCTGCGGCACTGAAAATTCAATCATATTACCGGTACATTCAGTTTTATTGAATATAAAGTTTTCAGTAAATATAAGGTACAAGGCGATACTTTACTTTCTCACAATACTCATTCCAAGAACTTCCATACTTCTTTCGACATTTTTCAGAGTCTCTAATTTCTCGCACAACTTGCTCCACAATGCAAGTTACGGGAAGAATCCATGGTAAAAAATGAGCACATCCTAACAAAGGCAAACAAACAATATGAATATATAAGTTTCATACCAGAAAAACTAAGAGTTCTAACAAAGATACAACTACTCATCAAATACCATGGCAAATTAAGCTGAAGGTTATCATTAAGTCAGAAAAAGGCATTTTTCACAGCCTATCAAATGATCCTGAACGAGACAAAACATATTCATTTTCGGAATACATTCGAAATAGAATAAATGAACCTGAATCATACAAAGAATTGCAGATGTTTAGTCTACTTACCGCATGGCAGAACAAAGCCAATAGTGAGTAAAATATCACCAAGGTAATTTGGATGGCGTACACATCCCCACCAACCAGATACAAGTAAACGAGTTCCAGCATTGGTACGAATACTTTCAAGATCTGTGAAATGTACAATGAAATTGTGTCATTGAAGAGTGATAATAAAGACTTATAAGCTTATACACATTATGTATGTATATGTGCTTGATTTACTGATGTCTATAGACCTGATCACAACAGTTTTAGTCAAAATATGTATGGATTTTGTACCTAATCTGCATAATGCTTGCGGTTGGTTATCAGTTTGCACTGGGTTCAGCTCAAAGTAGTTTTACTGTACTTTAAATAGCAGTTGTTCTTCGCATTATTGCTAAACACTAAGCATCACTTTGCTAAAGATAACATAGTGTCAAGGACGTTTTAAATTGGAAATGATATTTTATATGTGCACCAGAGAGAAACAATTTCAATGGTGAGCCTGGAGGTAGAAATAAGTTAATTTTATTTGAATGTTGGCAGACAGATTCTTTACTCAAGGACAAAGTAAGGCTGCTATTCTGACAGAGAACAGTCTTCACAGGATATCCCAGTACAGTAGAGTATTATTGCAAACAGAAAATAAAGAACTTACGTGCTAGTTTAGGATTATATGGATTGCGTCGGAATTCCCATTTTTGGGAATTGGATCCACGATAAACAACCATTCCAACCACTAGAAGAAAACAGCAGTGGAAACAAATTATTGAAATTACTCATGAAATGTATTATAATTCAAGTAAATCTACAGGAGATTTAAACATAGCCATACTGAAAATTAACTTGCAAGGTACAAGATGGCATATACTTACATTGGAACACCACAATGCCGGCAACAGCCAGTTTACTAAGTTCAGGTGAGTACTGAATTAGATACCACGTTGGGAAGGACATGAAGAAAGGCATAACTGTGAGACATCCAAATATCAGACGAAAGCCAAAACCGTCACCAGAAAATTCTAAACAATGCACAATGCGATCCTGGAAAAAAACAAACAGAAATTTATACTGTATTAAGTTGGTTAAAAGAAATACATAAGGGCAGCCTATTGTAACTGGCGCGCAGGAAACATACGTCATTTGTGGTGCTGACTCCCTTCCTCCCTCAAAAAGAAATTTCCGTAATGCAAAATTTTGAAATGTGACAAGGATGTTTCTGTGATTTACTGCGTATATATATCATATTTGTTTTGCTATTCTATGATCATAGACACCCTACCCACAAAAGAATGGACCGACCGATGTACTGTTTGATTAGTGACAATGTTTCTCATTTGAACATTACAAATGTACAAATGGAAAAAAAAGGGGGGTTTTCAAACCCTATTGCGAATTTGACGCTTGCAATATGGAATTAACTTTCACCTCTCCACACCAAATCAGACAATTCACATTTCCAGTGCAGGTGTTTAATGATCTACAGCCCGTATCACACTGTATCAGGTTGTAAAGGCTATAAATTTAAGCCTCAACTCCTGATTGTTACAATAGACATCCCTAAAGCTCTAATTGCATTACAAAGCCATTGTGAGTTTTTAAGTTTAAAAAAATAGATGAAAGTTCGAACATGAACATTTAAAAAAATGTCAGCCATATTGAATCTGATCTGAAAAACAATATAAAGTACATCAAGGTCCCATATATGTTTAATGTACCAAGTTTGAACGTAATCTATCCATGCACAACCAAGATCCAATTTGGATTTTTTTAAAACACAAAAAATAACCACCAGTAGGCCATTTGATTAAGATTTTGACACAAATGCATAATGTATGTATGACTTGATGTATGTATGTGTGAAGTTTGAAATCTTAAAATGTGCAGACTCACACATAATATAATAATACCTCATATAGGCACCCCTTTGATACATTTTCATTTCTTTCTGGTGCTAATTTGAGGTGACATTTTGGCAACTTTGTTGCAAATGGCGCTTAATTGAGGTCAGTCATTTTTTCCCAGAACTACGGTAACGTTACCTTACAATCAGAGGAATCCTGTCTATACAATGTACCGGATTCAGCCGTAAATTCGCCCTTGGCCATTAAACGGCAGTTTGGAGACCAAGAAATCAAGCTTTTTTTAAAAATATTTTGGCTGCATTTTTCGAACATTAAAATTATTCTGGACGCCTATTCAAGAGTATGATTTTTATTGTGACTAACGTGAATGGGTAAGCTTTGTTTTGACAATGAGCTGTTATTACTGTAAACAATGTTAAATTATTTTTTAAATGCTCAGTTCATCTTTCCTAAAATAATTTCTTAATTTAAAAAAAAATCATGCTGTTTTCCCATGGATATCAAAGCCAAAAAATCGCACTACATTATCAGTAAATCTCTTCTGTGTTGCGTTCACCATGAGGTCGTTGAACTGTCATTAACATATTAAATGAGCTATAGTAATTCAGACACGTGGGCATCATCCAGCATTTTGATTGGTTAATTGGCGACTCGACCTATCCGGTCAATAAACAAGTCACGTGTGCATTTAAAAACATGGCGGATATCTTATCGTATTGAATAAAATGTGAATGAAATCATTCGCTTACGGTGAAACTAAGTTGAATGAACCATTTTCCATTCACTGCGAGAATCACCCGTTATGCATGAAATCGAACGTAAAAAAAGGACAAACAAAGGTCATAGCGTCGTAGTGGCGTCAAACATCGCTTGGGATTCGACAAACACGAAAGTATTTTGGGGGACGTTTCCATGCTTAATAATGTGCTGTCCACATTTAATGATAGGCAATTTTGATTAAGTGAGGGTATTCGGAAGCAATATTCCTTTGTCGAAGATCGGACTGTCGATGTGAGCTACGAAATAAAGAAATTCTTGTTCAAAATCAAATCGTTTGATTTTTGCGGCAGACGTTCGACGCACGTCTTTCATGCATCTCACGAGATCCCACAATTGTACGGAAAATCACCTATTTTACTTGCATTTCATAACATTTCAACGGAATATACCGAGTATTTTTTTTTATCATGTGGACATTTTTTTTTCGATTGCCTATTTTAGAACCAAAGTAAGGCCTTTCACTCTTCCCCGACGCCCATTCAAGAGATTGTATGGTGTATTGTTTGTTTTGTGCATTGTTGTGGGCAAAAAATGACCACACCCATTTAGTGATTGCAATACTGTAAAACATGTCTTTTTCGCGAGTATGTCTTTCGTGAATTTAGCGAGAGATCTGATTCGCTAATTCAAGATGCCACTAATGACTTTATTATCAATTCAAAATGGCCACTAAACAAAGAAATCAACAATGACAAAAGAGATTCGGTAAATCAACATTTCGCTACTACGTCATTTTACCACAATTCGCTAAAATTGCATGCCGCTATTTCAACATGTTTTACAGTATGTATGTAATAGAAACCGCACCCCGAACTTGAGCTTTTGATCCTAATTTTTAAATTGATATATTGTAATATAAACCAGTTTCAATTAGGACTATAACGGGGCGAGGAATCACGCAGTTGCACATCCTAGAGTAAACACTGTTAAAGATTAGCTCAAGTGTTAGGCGGAAGTCAGCCACATGGGGAATTCACTGGCTCCGATTTCACGGTTTTATCCAAACATTCAACCTTGACTGGCGCCTAATTGGTGTGAAAATTATCACCTTTTCTATTGTACTGACGCCTAATACTGGTTGGCGCTTATATGAGGTATTATACGGTACTCAAAGGCAAGTCTGTTTACATGGGAATTAATAATACTGTCAACCACCTACATTTCCAATTTGATGATTTTCACACATTCATGACTAAAATTGTTTTGTGAAATTAAAGAGATTTACAGTATTTAATTGTGATGAACAATGGTCCTTGTCTCATCACATACTTGTGATGAATGTTAGGACAGTTGCATTTAAGCTTTTAGAGTAAATCAATGCACTCTGTAATGAACTGTACCAGGATATAATCAACTAATAAAAGTTGGTCTTACCTCAAACCAAAATGAGTCCAGCACATACCATCCCATAAAAGCTGCAGCAAAAAGAATAGCTATAGTTGGTTTACCCTCCGACTGACACATCCTTCCAATGTTAACTAAATTCAGCAAAGTCTACAAAGAAAAAAAAAGACAAACATCACCAAGACTGTAAAATATTTGATCAGATATGCAACAAGTCTCAGTGTGATGTTAATTAACAACAGGAGAACTTTATGAGGTAAATTAAATAATTTAGTTTCAAATCTTGAAAACCAAAAAGATCTCAAGACTTACCAGTTGTATCAAACCAACACGATACACAAACATTTTCAAGTCAAATGTTTTGCAAATGCGAGGGTGTAGTTCATGGCCGACAAAAAAGTCATACACTACTTTGCCTATAACAGAAAAACAAGATAAACTATATTAATCATAGAATTGACACATTGACAACTAACATAATATCTATGAAATAATGCAGGCACTGGATACATAAATGCTGATTCTGAGCAAAAATCCTGTATTAAGTGAAGGGAAAAAGCATTACTTACCAGAGTTACCTCGTGGTGACAATGAGTTCGGAGGAGCCCATTTAGACTTGATAAATGCTAACACACTGAATAGAAACGATATCACAGTACTGATAGTTATCAGCTGTAGACGTTTCTCGTATGCAACTGCAATCCGCAGTTTATCAAAATGATGAGCGATGCCAACCAGGGCCAATGTGAGGATTAACATCAGAAAACCTATAACAGAAAACAAGTTAATAATCAGACAATGTGAAAGCATTCTGCAAATTGCTACTACAGTACTACATTGTGATAACAGCTAATTGTAATTTATCTATCACTGAGCACATGCAAATCATGTATCAAAATATGACCATACCCGTATCTTTTATTACTCAACTGGAAATAATTTCAATTTATGTTTTGTTTCCAACTAGATATTTTTTCAGTAGAATTGTAAATGTTTATGATATGCTCTTGTTGTAAATACAGTTTCACATTATTCTGGTTTCGCCGACATTGCATGCACAACATTTCATTCATATATTTGCTCTATTACAAGTAGAAGTGCATGTAATCCAACATTAGAACTTAGACACACCTTTGTCATTTAGGCAAAGCAAATGAAAAAAAAAAATTTGTGATCTTATAAATAGAGGATCTCCAATTCGTGACCGTGTAATATCGGATTTATTAAACGAGTGTAGTAATTTTCATATGTTCCGAGCCTTTGGCGACACACGAGTTTCCAATTCGTGACCGTGTAATATCGGATTTATTAAACGAGTGTAGTAATTTTCATATGTTCCGAGCCTTTGGCGAGGAACATATGAAAATTACTACACGAGTTTAATAAATCCGATATTACACGGTCACGAATTGGAGATCCTATTTATCACATGTATTCTTTTTTGTTGTAATTCAAAGCCAAATGTTTCCACTGTCGTCGGCAGCCGAAATTGACAACGCAAAAACTGGGCGCATTGATTCAGTCGAACAAGTAAAAGTGAAGAGTCATTGAAGAGACAAATACGATCAAAAAGAACTTTAATAAAAGTCCAAACACCAAACTAGTTAGAATACAAATAAACAAATTACATTATTTTTAACTTAAACACTTAAAGCGAAAAACGAAAGCAGTAAAAACTATTAAATACATCAAAAAGCTGTAGGAAACTATTTATCGGGGGTTTCCCCGTCACTCCTTGACGTCATTGACATGGTCCACGAGATCAAACATGGAAGTCAACACTGCGTCGATTGAAAGTTATTATTTAGTTCTCATCTGATGACTGAGAGAAATCAAACGCATATATCCGACGTCTTTTCGGTGGAATTGTTGAGCTATCATTGTTGGCAATGTTGTAATGTACGTGTACATTAAATACTCCGCCGGAAATGGGGCCTCCAAATATGAGGGGAGGCAAGGGGTGTAGCTGGTACGGTTTTACGGGAAATAAAAAGGGCTTTTCACTATTTACGAAGAAAAAAAGACGTTTTTACAGTTTACAGTGTTAACAAATGGAACATTGAATGGTCCGAGGAGCTCTCTGACTCAAATTCTCCACCATTGCTGCGCCGTGTGAAGAGACGCATGCGCATATTACCCTCGTAATGCTCTTCATTCGGTTAGAGGGCCTTTTACGTCTTGACATTCAATTTTATAGTGAATTGTGTCATCTAGTCGTTTTACAGTTTCTAAAATGTAATTTCCCTGGATTATTCTTTACGATTTTTTTATTTGCATTTGAATTTTTGTACGTACGAGAAAAATTACAAATTTTTACAGTGTACGAAAAAAATATTTGATTGATTACGTTGTACGTCTAGCCTGTGATTACAGAATTACGGAATTTATTTTTTCTATTTACGTTGTACGAACAAAAAAATATTGCAATTACGTTGAACAAAAATAACCCTTGCCCCCCTTCAAATATCGGTGTGGATTGTGAACTCAAGGTTGAGGCATGATGGCTGATATTGGTTGATGTCAACTGGGACGCGATGTTACGTTGTGGCTGAGGTTGCATAACAGAAGGTATTGATGTTTGGCACGGGTTTGATGTGCTATAGTTAGGGGTGGCTACTTGATTATTTAAAATGCCAGAAATTTCTCTGTGTTGGTTTTCTGATATAGTGCTGTATGCATTCACGGACTGAATGTTACGGACTGAATGTCTGGGCAGTCCGCGAGAATGCGTGGCGATGTAGTATGGGTCGTCACTATTTGTGTAACCAGCTGGTCGTAGACCGAGGTATTTTTTGAAAATAGCAACTGGACATCTTCTGGGATTCGCAGGGACGTCCCACATCTTTGGCTTCACTTTTCTGGTATCCCTTTGATCTTCTCCAGTCCGAGTTTTAGTTTGCCGTTCAGAGAACTCAAGATATTCACGACCGCTACTATCAGTACACATCTCCCCAACACATGTTATTGTGCTCGGTATTACCCCTCAGACCAAAATGTACTGTGTTATAAAACCACATAGTATTTATTATGGCTTCAGGACTGTGGGACCCAAACTGTCCCGATTCCCACAGAATTTCGATTTCCTCATCTGTAGCCGCCTCAGCTGTTCGCGGTAGGTTGCCCTTACCATCTTTCTTTAATTTCTTCTGTTTTGCTTTTATTGTTTCCCGCACCTCATTAAACTCAATACTACTGATCAGTGAATACATGTATTTGTGTCGTTTCAGGTGACGTTCAAGGCTAGAAAGCATAGATCGTAAGGAAGTAGGCTCGTAGTCATCACCGCTTGGTTTACGGACACTGATAAAAAATTTGCATAGAATTGTTTCCAGTTCATTTGGAGGGATTTCGTGGATTTCTCTAGCTTCGTTTATTTCTAGTGTCTTCAAAAATTTGCCCAGTAATCTCATATCATATAGAGTTTTCTTGGTTGTGTTTTTGTTTTGTTGAGTTTCGATTGTTCTTCTGACATCGTCATCGGTGACTGGCACAAATCTACATGGTCGTGAATGCCCGGCCTCGGCGCCGTCAGCTGAAGGTTTGTTTACTTTGAGATGCAAATTTGTACGATTGACAGCAGACGAAACATTATCATGCCCGAACTATTTTCGGGTTGGGAGAATTGAGACTGTGATTAATATCTTTAATATTTTGTTTATTCAACAGCGATAAAATCAGAGATTATATAGAATCTAAAAATCTAATAAGTATAATATGTAATAATTTCTACATAATTTGTCATTAAAATCTGCCTCATCATAAGTGTTGCATAATTCAGCGCTAACTTTACTGATTAGGTCAAAGGTGAAATTAGCTGTATTGGCCAATCACATCACAGACTTAAAGTGTGACGTCACTTTCAAAGTGTGTAATACCAAAAATATCACACGGGTGTTATTACATGTGATAAAATGCTTTACAAAATACAACTAGGTAGGATTTTTTTTTTATTTTTCTATTTAATATGGTCACAAAAAACATTTAGGGTTGTGCAGTAAAAATAGGGTAGGTGGGGTTACAGGAACCACACATTTTTCTCTCTCTTGGACTAGATGAATGAACTACAAATACAGCAGTTTGGGTATAATTTTTATGTGCAGTTGCACTGGACTAGCCATCAAATATTAGTAGATATGCACAAATTCTGGTTGGGAAGAGACACACACAGGCATATTATTACAAGCAGTTAGTACAAGCCATATCAACAAAATACATACCATTCTGCCTGTATTTCATTCTTTGCCCAGATCTAGTTCGTGGTCCCTCAAATGTCTGCAATAGAAGATAATAAAACAAAGTATTACTCTATGATTTATCATACAATGCTTCAATTCGGACACTGTGGATTCCATTTCCATAAAGACACCTATATTCATGAGATAGCATTACTTCATCAAAATTGACCATTATGCATAGCACAACATTAAGCATGGAAATGCCCTGAAAACAGTTTCATGTTTGTCAAATACCTGTGATGTTTTGACTCCACTACAAGGTTATGACCCTTGTTTGTCCTGTTTTTAACATTTCATTTAACGCATAACACAAGATCTTGCAATGAACAGAAAAGGGTTTATTACACAAACATGCTAAGATCCGTGGACATACACAGGTACTTACCAGACCAATCGGTAGAAGATTTAGTACAACCATAACTCCAAGAAAGCCAAGATACAAAATAGTTACTTCTTGGTCAAAATAACTAGCAAGATTATTGGGTAGTACAGGTCTTTTAAAAAATGCACAGGATTCTTGTGTGCATATGAGGTAAGGATAAAAAACAACAGCGACAAAGAACACAATCGAGATGATACAGCCTATAAGAGAAAACAAAAAAAACCTAGTCAACAAAAGCAGCACTGAGCATATCATAGGATATTGTGACCACTAGCAGTCATTTTACAAAACTGTTTTGAACTTTTTTTATTCAAGACTAGAGTTCATCACAGATATCAATGCAACATCAGTTGCCTCGACTGTCAGGTAGTATTGCTATTATTTTTTTTTCACCTAGCATTTACTCGTATATCTTTTATGAACTTTCAGTGATGTATTGTTTGAAATCATAATCTATAAAATGCTAAAATCTAAAATCATTATCAAGTAAAAAGTAATAGTAAATTGAACTGTTATCAACAACCTACCTACTGTACCCGAATAGGCTTCTTCTGTAGTTTTCGGCACCTTTCCAAGGTGCATGTCTAATGGAAGTTCCAATGTCTTCTCTCCTTTTTTTGTGGCTGATCGCGTGGCATAGGTCTTTATTATTTCAGTGTGTACAGTCTAGTGATTAATGAAGTAGCACAATAGTATAGTATTATAAATAACAATAAATATTCTTTACATTTTGTTCCCATTCTTACACCAACTGAATACGGGCAGTTTAATAAAACTGTAGTGGCATTCATACTTTTATAGACAAAAAATTAAACCATTTTGTGATATACACATTCATTGCAAACAGATAGACAAATGCCACCAAACTAGATAATAAACAGAAAATGTATAAAATAGTGATTGATTAAGTCTACTACATCCTTAATATAGTGAATATCAAAAAGCTTGCTGACAAATTAACTGGGCATCAAGGCAATTGTTGTCTATGACTCCCTGAAGTTCAAGCCTGGGCAAGTCCTGTAAAACCTATCAAAACCTTGTGCTAATATGTACTCTATGAGTTTGGAGTCATAAGGATGCATTCTGCTTTATAAATATCATAATTTGAGCTGTAACAGGATATTTGTGTTAGTTATTAGGTTTATAGTACCTTTGTAACTGTGGACTTTGGTGTTGATGTGACAGGTGCCTCTTTCTTACGGGAACGACCTCTTCTGGGACTAGTGCTTGGTCGCCTGTTTGGCGATGGTGAAGCCTTTCGCCTGTTTGGCGATGGTGAAGCCTTTCGCCGGTTTGGTGATGGTGAAGCCTTTCGCCTTGCTGAAGATCTAGATCGTGGACGTCCAGAAGATTTCCGAGATGGTGATTTACGAGAGGGAGACTTTGATCGTGACCTGGAACTTGAACGCTTGAATGTTACTTCATCCTGCAATAAATTCAAATCAAAAGACTAAATCAGTACAAAATGATACAAATAAACACATTCTCTGAAATTCAAAGATTAAATATAGTTTATCACACTAAAAATTTGGCTATGCTATTATTCGACCAAGTTTAGAAATTTGATTACTTTCAAAATCAGTTATAAATGTGTATTTTTTGGTACTTCTAAATTTTAACTGATGTTTAATTGCATGCATCATGGTTTAATACTTTGGGATACGCACTGTTGCAATGCAACCACATTTTGAAGTTTTGCTTTTTTGTTTATGTACTGGTACATTGTAAACATTGTTCTGAGAACAGTATGGTAGTAATTATTATACTGTAAATCAATTTTCACTACTGGAAATGCTTGCAATTTCAAGATTTAATGGTATTTGTGAAGACAAAACTTGTCATTGACACTGTGTCGTAAAACACAAGAGAAATTTTTTCTTTGCAAATTAAAGCAATTAACATTATACTCTTATATAGAATGAGGTTTTATTACTACCTTATACTAAAATATATTTGGATATTTAGAGTACTAACGAATTCCAACTTATGGTCCGGTTAGACTTAAAATACACCACGAATATTCATTTTTGAGATATCATTTTTGGTATGTGTTGGTTCAAGGATATCTAAGCTTCGTCGTCCTATACTTTGTTTAGTAATTTGAACTAGCTTATACTAAAACAAGCCGATGGGCGAGTTGGCGATCGGCTTCGCACAAAAAACAAGCAACATGTTTTCGGCTGTTGCCACGGTAGGCACCGGGCACCATATACGAAGTTCGCCAAAAAACACTCAGTCTTTAGAAGTCACTATATTTTATTGCTAGGACGTATTCTGCTGTTAAATTTATTATTTCCAACCGTTTTGCGATAGTATTTTCTAGACTGAAGGCAGTATTTACAGTTCACTCAAAGTTCAAAGTTGCGTTGGGATTACGTTGATACAGTGTTACAATGTCGGTGCCTGTGATCTCTTACCAGTGTGCAACGTAGCCAAAATAAAAACATGATCATTTGAACACGGCTATAATTACAAAACTGGTAGGAGGTAATAAATTTGGGGCGAAAGTATTCAAAAATCAGTTTTTGGCTGTTGCAATGACAGTGGTGGGCCAGGATTTTTTTCCAATTAGTGACGATACGACCTACCTATCAAGTATGAACAAAATCAGCCAAGCAAAAAAAACAAGGGGGGTTTAAAGTCATTGCTGATGAAAAGTTGCTTCCACTTTGAGGTAAATTTTCCCGGTAATGAAAGCAGGGTTCTCCCCAGAAAAAATGCATAGCGCCGGGGCTAATTTGCATAATAATTTGCATATCATTTACATATCTTTCCTTCATTGATTAACAGAACTTATTTACAATTATGAATATTAGTGAGCTCAGTCACAGGGCAAATATTTTTTTTAATGGAATCAACACATTATGTTTCACAATTTAGAAGAGTTTGAAACATTCTCGAAATACAAATGCTGCAGACTAAAAACAAACACAAATACATTATTGTTGCAATTTAATTGTTTTGTAAAACGTTGAAGGAAACGCATTCAAAACGTTAAGCCAGATTTATGTTCACGAATCTCATAATTTTATTCACTCCAAAAACATTCTCCTTCAAAAAATCGATCACGTAATTAATTGACGTATTGTTGTAATTTATTATTCGTACCATCAACTTCTAAAACGTTTACAATTACAGTAATGAGCGAACAAATAAAGCTTCAAAACGATCATCAAAGTTACGACGTGACATAACTTACTTGGCCATGTTATACACCAGTTATAGCAATAATTCCTCAACAAATTTTACTTCTTTTTTTTTTATATGAAATGTAAGTAAAATCAGACTTATTTTTATCGGGAGCGATTATTTTTGATCACTTGATCGCTTCGGTAAAAAAAAACAGGCCCGCCATGATGTTTGTGAAACATTAGCACGTGTCCTTTGACCAGATGGGTCAAGAATTCCATTAACCAATCAAAATGCCGCATGGTAATGCCGGTAGAACCCGAAGTTTTCCGAATGGTAGTGAGCATAAAAATGACATTGCGGAAGTAAAGCAATGTCGTAGCACGATGTGTTGGCATCGATTTCAATTGAAAACTGCATGACAGCTTTCGAAAGAGGTGATTTGCAATTTTTAAAAGGTAAATTAGGTCTTGAAAGAATAGTTTTTACATGATTCGCAATGATAACAGTTCAAATGTATTTTACCAAATCACGCAATAAACACGTTTTTTTCTTGAGTAGCGTGAACTGATCGTGAACTCCGATTTGACCATGTTATATCGAGGTGGAATTCATTTTGAAATAATTTTAGCTTTAAATCTAAAGACTGTGTCTATCGCAGAAAGTATTTACTTACAAACAAAGAGGTGCTAATTCCACAAATTTGACTAGCCGCTACGTATCGTGCGACTAGGGATATTGTTTATAAATTATAATCCACGACTGGCAGGATGCGTGTCGGTCGGTACTTAATTATACCAACAATCAGACAATAGTCCTCGTCGGAAGCATTTCCGTGGTGGTCACTAATTTTGAGTGACGGTCGGGGCCGACCGGTGTGGCGAACAAAGCTTTTTCACATCTGATATTGGCATGTCAAATATGAAATCAAGCGCCGAGGTGGGAACACATAGCGCCGAGGTCCCAAGTGAAGCGCCGAGATTCACAGGTATAGCGCCGCGGACCTTGGCGCTAAAAAGCCCTGGGGAGAACCCTGGAAAGTAGACATAAGAAAAACAAACGGTATATTGTTGCCTACGCCCAAGCTGAGTAGAAATGTAGGGTGAGATACATTTGGCGCAAATGTATAAAAAAAAATTCAGATTTTACAACCTAACTAAAGTGAAGGTGTGATTTGCTTGCCAAGTTTGAACCAAATCGGCTCAGCCAAAAAAATCACAGAAGAGTTAAATAGCCATTCCTGGTGAACAGTTACCACAACTTAGGGCTCAAATTTCATGGTAATGAAAAAAAAATTCAAATAGTAACTTTGTACCCACATTCAAGCTGAGTAGAATGAGTTATGTCAGGAGTGTTTTATCCCAAATTTGTAGGAGATGCATTTGACGCAAAGCTATGCAATGGCAACGGTGGGGCAAATTTTTTTCCACATTTTTCCTAATAACTAGGGTGAAGGTGTGTGACCTACCTGCCAATTTTGAGCGAAATTGGCCAAGCCAAAAAAATCACAGAAGAAATAATACGTGAAAACACTAGTAATCACACACACAGACACACACATACAAACTTACAAAAGTGATTATAAGGGCAATCCTAGCAGAGCGGATCGCCAATATGTTATTTAGAGTACTAGCAAATTCCCACTTCTGGTCTGATTAGAATTAAAATATACCGCGAATATTCACTTTTGAGATGTGTTGGTTCTTGGATATTTCAGCTTCGTCGTCCTGTACTTCATTTAGTAATTTGAACTTCCCAGATTGTATCAAATCGGAGAGTTTCTTGATTTCGATATCGAAACCGCCTTGGCTTAATTATTTGCTGGGGGGTGCTTAGGTACGTGCTCTGCAACTTGCAGCGCATGAACCTAAACACGTTAGGTAATCAAATTCATGAGAAGTTGACAATCCCTAATACTGCTAAATCGCCAGTTGTGAACTTTATCAGGATTCCCGTATGAAGTTACACATCATTCTAGCAAGGAAAATATTGATTACTTTTGTGCAGGTTATATAATAAAATATGAAATGATCAATATTTCATTTTTGTTAGTACATCTGTATTAATTAAAATATGTACACATTATATCTGATTGGGGTGGGTATTACGAAGCAAGTTTATAAAATTATAAACAAATATTTCCGTAGATAATACTGACCCTAAAATACGCCATTGAGAAGTATTACTATCAGTACAGTAGCAATAAAAGTATACCGGTAATAAATAAGTATAAATAATGTAAATATATACCGGTACATTGCTTTATTTCATTGTTGAGACTGAGTTATACAGTTCATTACGTACTACAATTTATCTATATTGGAAAACTGTTATAGGGATTACAGGGCTTCCGCTACCCGATCGCCACATCGCCAATTGCGATAACAAATTCCAGTTGACTAATACTATTCCGATGTGACGAAAAAATTGGCGAGTACTTAAAACTGAACATACAATCATGTAATTAGAAGTCAATATTTATTGTGGTGAACGTGGTGATAACTGGAATGACGGAAAAATAACTCACACGAAGCACTAACAGTCTATTGCACCGAGAAACAGACGCTAACCTCGATTTGCATAACCACTGCGTCTATTAAACAGTTGTGTTACATGCGCACGCACTCACAGTTAATTTTTCTGGAATCACCGAAGCATGTTCGTGTTTTATCGGAACAACTTCAAGAGTACCCGAAATTTAATTTTGTTATGCCAAGTTGTAAGTTTTCGTTGTTATTTTTAAACGCTGGCAATAGCACTTCCGGGATCAAAAAGGTCGATAAGTTTGCAGCACATTTCCATAACAATGGCATCTAAACGAACACTGACCGACTTTTGGGGGGGAAATGATTTGGAGAAAAAATCTCAGGAGCAATGTTCTGCGTCAGAAACGAGAAAAGATTGAAAACTTGCTACTCCTCGACACAAAATAAAATCAGAATGGTTTTCACGCTACCCGTGGTTGAAGAACGATTCTGAAAAACAACTGTTCTTTTGCAAATCGTGTATTGCAGCAGGTAGAAGCAATATCTTCACCACAGGTGATCAGAAAATCCAAAACATGAAAAAAGTAATGATCATAAGTTCGCTGTGGCAGCAGCGGACTCTACTGTTAATGAAGAGATGCCCCGAGCAGCAACGAATGCGTACAGTGCCGTCAAAGAGACTATTGTGGCAGCCATGAGGAGTGTTTACTTTGTTGCAAAAGAAGATATTGCGAAAAGTAAAGTGAGATCTGTTCAGGATTTTTGCAGAATTCAGGTGAATGATTGTAGATATTTTATTGGTTTCTTTTTTTTTTTAATTACTTGTAAATTCAAAATGTATTTGTAATATTTTTATTTATGTGGAATATCATGTAATCAGTAGCACGAGGTTTAATTTACATTTCTAAATAAAATAGAGCAATATTTTTCTTTTCTTTTTTAATTATTTTCAGTGGTGTCCTTAGAAATTCTGCAGCATTCAGACAGAGTTTGTTATACGCATAGTACTAGTGTTGACGACTTTTTGGAGTGCATTGACGAAGTAGTTGAAAATGAACTTATTCGGGAAAATGAAGTCAGCAAAATTCTACTCTCTAGAATTATATGAATCTACAGACATTGGCATTTGCCAAAATCTCATGATCTACATACATGGTGTAGTAGATGGAAAGATTGAATCATTTTTTGAGTGTCAGCATGTTATCTAGTGCAACTGCGGAGGCACTTTACGAAGAGGTGAAACATGTTATTGATGACAAGGGCCTACTTCTATCAAATTTAATTTCACTGGGTACTGACGGTGCCAGTGTTATGACTGGACAGAGAAAGTGATTAACAACTTGTTTTAAGGAGGACAATCTGTTTATTCTGTCACAACATTGTGCTGCACATAAACTTGCCCTAGCCAGTGGCCAAGCTGCAGACTGCATTCCTTACCTTGTTAAATACCAAGCACTTGTTAATGATCTTTATAAATATTATCATTATTCACCCAAGAATCAGAATAAGTTAACTGCTAGTCAGAAAATAATGGGTGAAAGTCAGTTGAAATATCAACAGACATTTAGCACAAGGTGGTTATCATTCTACAATAGTGTTTCAGCAATTTGTAGAACAGTGAGCTCTCTTATCACAGCACTCAAAGACGATGTTGACAATAATAGAAACAATGCCTGTGTGTCTGGACTTCTGAAGAATATTGCCAGATTTGACTTTCTTGCTTTGTCATTTTTTTTTTGCTTGATGTGTTATCAGTTTTCAACACCACCTGTTTAGCTTTGCAGTCTGATGGTCTTACTTTTACTGAGGTTAAACATCACATTAATGCTTGTCAAAAAACTGTAGAAGATTTCAAAACTAAAAAGGGTAGAAATTATCAATCTTTTATTGATACTATAACACAGGATACTACTAATGATACTGATTTGCCAACAGAAGTAGAATTCTATGGACATGTTGTAGCCGCCGATAAAAAACAAAGAGACAATTTTGCTAAGACGAGTGAGAAATTTCTTAGTTGTCTCTCAGAAAATTTGGTCAATAGATTCCATGAAGATGATGACCAAATCAGTTCAGCCTTTGACATTCTGGTACCTTCAAAACTACCAGACAAAGAAGACCAGATTGCAGAATATGGTACAGCTGAAATAGAAAAGTTGATTTTTGACAAGTTTGACTGTAAAATATAAGAAAAAGGGAATATTTGCTGGATTTTATTTTAACTGAAACATTCTTTCAGCGAAAATAGCAAAAAAATGTTGCAAGCAAAAATAAAGTATTTTACAGTAATTAATTTATTCTGAGCATGAGCAGACGTTCTGTCAATGTTGCCGGGAGAGGTAATTTTTGATAAAAATCGTGAAAAAGACCCACTTGGGATTTTCAGATCTGGAAAAAGAATTACGTGCATACTCGGAAGAAACTTGTTCATCAACCTGCCAAGTTTCACTGATACCTGCTGTAGAATTTCTGAGAAAATGTTGGAGACGGAAAACGGACAAAACCTGAATTATAAAGTCCCCTTTTCAAGCTGCGCCTGAGCGGGGACTAATGAAAGTTTTTCTTTTTTCATACATTTGGAGGTAGCATACAAAAAACTTTGTTTTGGTGTGAAGAAACATATGATCTCTGAATAAATGAGTACATCTTTGTAAAAAGTGGTGTACAAACTTACATTAACATATTTAGGCTCGATTTCATACTCAGTCCCATCTTGAAATACCACTTCATAGTTTTTACCATAATAACCAGTAATTTTGGCAGGAAACCACAGACTACTACCTGGCCATTTTGCCATCACATTCTCCCCTATACTAGACCTTTTCGTCGGCATTTTCCTTTTATGACCCTGCAACAAAATATTGTCAATGAAAATTATACTAAAAGGTTTTATTATAAACTTGCAACGCTGATGTGGTTTACCTGTGTTGACTGTAGAATTCTCAAATGTGACAATCAAATAAGGAAATTGCTTGCAATTTCTAGTACAATTGCATAACCAATTGATAAGAATAAAAAGAACATAGGCACAGTGTGGTTTAATATTCCACAACCATCATCAGTTTACATGTATGATCGTAGAGCTCCATGGTACCAGGTTGGTATGGTTCACAGCCCAAGAATACCGGAACCATGCAACAGAAAGTTTAATTATTATAAATATGATGTGTATCTTCCAACTAATTTGACCAAGATACAACGTAATTAGTTTCTACCCGTTGTGCAAATTCAAATGTCGTTAGTTGATATGAATCGCTATAAGCAAAGGTCGTAGTCGTAAACAAAGGATCGAGATTGCGTTCATGAACAACAAAGATGGCGTCCTCGGAAGTTTGGGGTACGCATAAAAAGGGGCTACATTGCCTCTACTGCACTGCGGTGAAACCGGGAAATAAAGACGATAGTATATGTTAATTGAAATAGCAGATGTTTAATCAATCATTATTCAATAAAGGTTGCAATACAAAGATGTTATAAGCGTGTCGAAAAGTGTTGTCAGCGTACCGAAACACAAGTTCAGCGTTTTAAAACGAGAGATTCAATGTGAATGAATTATTAATACTTCCAGTTCAAAACAAACCAAAACAGAACAAGCCGCAATGTCGTACAACAAGTGGATACAATGATTCGATTGGTTGTGCCATACTTGGACAGTTACAAGTTTATGCGAGAAGCATTTTAATACAAATACCCAGTCTGCGAGATTCACGCAAACGATAAGTAAAACACAATCCACTCCGTAACCATGGAGCTCTCCCGTGGTGTGTGGTCTACTATAAGTGATAAACTAACAGAAATACTTCATCTTTAGATTGAATACCATAAACTATTAATTATCATATCATACTAACCTTGCTGTTTGTGCTGAAATCTACAAATTACTACAAGATAGTAAAGCTTATTGTCATAAAATACAAGAGGCAGTCTATTCGACGCTTTGAAACACTGGCGCCTAACCGCCTGACCTCGGCGGGAAGTATTTTCATTGGCTGAATTCAAATTTATTCAAATATATCGCGCTTGATTGGTCCATCTCATTCCGACTGCATCTAGGTCAAAGTTCATTCGAATACAAACAAGAGCTATGAATGAAGCTCAGTCAGACCTCTACCTCCATGGTCAGACGTGATACAAATCAGCTGCAGACACCAGGGTACACGGGCTTCCGCACATATTTACGTTTTACTAATGCAAACATATATTAATACATGTATATAGAAAATTGTCGTCCAGTGTAATTATTAACTACTGTGAAATATTTTAGCTGGAATTAATTTTCACTGATTTTTGACGAGTTGAATGTGAAAAATAGGAAAAAAGGTATTTTCACTGGATTTTATTTTCACCGATTCATTCCTTCAGCAAAAATAGTACTATAATTTTCTGTATACTATATGTATTGGTTCTAGCAGCTTTCACCCTGTAATAGTGCATGGTAAGGATACGGCAGATTGAGACATTTATACATGGCATTCTTTCTTAACCAACAAAAAATAAATAAAACAGGAAACAAAAGGTATGAAAATTATGGGGAAAAAAATAACACATTTAAATAATAGTAGGGGCAACAGTTGGGACCATCTACATCTTGTGATTACTCAATTTTTTTGCAAACACTGAACTATTTTATATTTTAGCCATATATATCGTTTATTTTTGACAAAAAGTATAAAACTTGTAAGCAAGTCTCTGGGTTATGCATTCTATGAAATTATTATATGCACAGTGAAGAATTTACTACATGTTAGAGTAATTTTTGGAGATTAAAGTGCAATCATCACTGATTGAATGTGCTTTTTATCATAAAAAGTGAAAAGCTTGGTATAATGAGGTGAGTTAATTTGTTAACATTTAGACAAATACGGTACATAACTCATATCTTCACGTAAAGGTAACACATAAGTAACACCTTTTCACTAATTCTCTGTAGCTCATATCAAAGCCATTGCAAATATATTCATTCCCCCGTACACTACACTAAAAACACACATTGTTTTTCAGGAAGAAATAAGATATACGCTAATTATTTTGATTTAGAAACCTTGATTGATGGAATCAGAGCTACATTATATATTTTATAATATATAACAAAAATATCAGCCTCAGGGATAGAATCGTCACCTAGAAGATGTAATTATATACATATCCAAGACTCTTCTTTTCAAAATATAGAATTTTGACCTCCATGGATAGCCATGACATCAGCAGGCCATGTGTAAAGCTCCTCTCCCTAAGTTAGTAAAATGTATAATTGAAAACCACTTCCAATTTCAGTAAAAATGTAGAACTTGAATTAAGCCCCTCCAAGTTATGAAGGTTATAAGCGAAAATAGTTTATTACCTACTAGCGAGGCAAATGTAGATTTTATAAGTGTTAATGCATAATCACCTAGTTTTTAATTCATCAATTTTAAAAATTATTTTAATTGTATTTTTCAGTTTCATTTTATTTTTTACTTCAGTTTAAAAAGACAATTGTATTACTATTTTCATCATGGATGTGATATCGCATATATGATTAATGACGTAATTGTTGATATGCCAACTCAAGTTGTAAATAATTTGTGTGTGGTGCACAAGATTGATCAACAAATATGTTTGTTATTGTGTTACAATCATGATGATCCATTCCAAGAATTTATTTTCACATCACATAAGGTGATGGTAAGATTTTAGGGGGTTGAATCTGAAGCTAGTTTCTCAAAACTTTTCGTTTTCAGTGAAGTTCATAAGGATTTATAAAGATCGAGAGAATACCTTTGTTGCCCTGAGAGTAAGAATGATTTCCTAACATAAATTTAAAAAGGGAAAGAATACAAACAACCACCTATAGAGGGCTCCTTTATTATGGAGCGAATGCTAAAGAGGGATCAAGAATGATGACAATGCAGAATACATAAATATGATTTATGCAACAAATGTTCATTTTTATAGATTTTGTAAAAATTATACATAAGGAAGAAAGCATGAATTGAAAATATTTAAAACCTTTTTTTGAATTTGTGATTTAAATATACTCATGCATGAAATAGCATCAACCTATTTAGCTAAAATTGCAACACAGACTTTTTGTAGAATTATGTGAAGGCAAGATTTACTATATTCATTATCCCGTGTTATTGTGATACAGAAACAGTGCCACAACTACAAGCACAAATAATGGAACCTACATTGTATATGGTTGATGGGTAGTTGAGACCCTGGTGCATTGTGACAGCCAACACATTGGTGTAAGTTGAGACCCTGGTGCATTGTGACAGCCAACACATTGGTGTAAGTTGTGACCCTGGTGCATTGTGACAGCCAACACATTGGTGTAAGTTGTGACCCTGGTGCATTGTGACAGCCAACACATTGGTGTAAGTTGTGACCCTGGTGCATTGTGACAGCCAACACATTGGTGTAAGTTGTGACCCTGGTGCATTGTGACAGCCAACACATTGGTGTAAGTTGAGACCCTGGTACATTGTGACAGCCAACACATTGGTGTAAGTTGAGACCCTGGTACATTGTGACAGCCAACACATTGGTGTAAGTTGTGACCCTGGTGCATTGTGACAGCCAACACATTGGTGTAAGTTGAGACCCTGGTGCATTGTGACAGCCAACACATTGGTGTAAGTTGAGACCCTGGTGCATTGTGACAGCCAACACATTGGTGTAAGTTGTGACCCTGGTGCATTGTGACAGCCAACACATTGGTGTAAGTTGTGACCCTGGTGCATTGTGACAGCCAACACATTGGTGTAAGTTGAGACCCTGGTACATTGTGACAGCCAACACATTGGTGTAAGTTGTGACCCTGGTGCATTGTGACAGCCAACACATTGGTGTAAGTTGAGACCCTGGTGCATTGTGACAGCCAACACATTGGTGTAAGTTGTGACCCTGGTGCATTGTGACAGCCAACACATTGGTGTAAGTTGTGACCCTGGTACATCTTACCTACAATCATTCATTGTTAGGACTAACTAGCACTGTTTTGAGAAGTCAGTGAGAAAACAGATTCATTTTTAATTAAAACTGCATGGTTTATTATGTGATAAGTAAGAGCATTTTGTAATTCTACAATTCAAAAAAAAAGTCTTTGTGAAAAAAATAACTGTTGAACACACTGTAAAAAGACACACCCTACTGCATGGCAACTCTTCTCAATTGCAATTAATCTTAATACTTAAGACATGATGAGTGACCACCATACACATATTTTGTATTTTGAAGATACTAACTGCTTAGTTTATTGAGTTTCTTTAAAGGTTTCATGGTAATAAAAAATATGAACACACTTTCTTGTATACCATTGCTAGTCCTACCCGAGGACAGAGTCCACCTTCCTCAGAATGAAGGGCACTATTTTCACTATCACCAAATACTCACGAGTCTGACCACTGTTTTCTAACAATTACCATAGTACAATCATTATACCAACTGCTTGTTTACATTATTGCCAAATTTTGATTGATATTTTTTTTAAATAAAACAATTCCACATTGACACAGGAAGATGGCACTGGTTGACTATTCAATTTTGGTTAAGTACATTTGTTAGCGCCCATGATTCATCTAATAGCAATTATAATATATTTAATAGTAAACATGACAATTCCATACTGAAAATAATTACAACAAAATAAACATAATCTTTGAATATGTCAGTTGCTTACAAGCATTGCATTGTTAATTAGGCACACTAATTAATTTATTTATTTATATTGTGAAACTCGTCTATATATATATGGAAGATGGATATACGTAAAAAAAAAAAATGTTCTGGCCTCTCCAAAATGTTCATTAACTGCCTAAATGTTGGCAATGAGACAGCTATACGCACCAGGTAATTAAGTAGAACATCACCCCTGTAATGAATTGGGTTTTAATCTCTTCAAAAATAGCATCAAATATTTGTCTCCACCAGTCTACATAATAAGTAGCTTAAGCTGACAAGTAACAGTTAATATGGACATTGTCAAAACCGTATTCTAACCCAGTGTCCCACATATGAAGGCCTCAGCCAGTGAATATCCAGGTAATGCACTATAATATGAAAATATGAGGAAAAAACAAATGGCCAAGAACTTGTGTAAAATAGGTACAAAAAAATTGTTTATTTTTTTTTATTTTTATCTCCTAAATATCCTTCAGAAAATGAAGTGGTGGAGATATTTCACCATCGTACATGTCCAGTTGGGATTTTCATTGGCTAATCCCACAAACCAAGAGTCGATGCAAAGCTAATTACAAAATTGTGTCTGATTGGCTACCCAAACCTAAAATCTAATAGTCAGACCAATCAGAGAGCAGCTTCTTTATTGACAGGTTTATTCGACCTATCAAATTCTGCCTTGTAGATATGCAAGTCTAACCTCACATTAATAAGTATCTACACACCACAAAAATAATGCTATTGGTCCTGTAATCTCATACTAAAACCTACTAAACACCAAACCTTGCAATAATTCATAAGACTCTGTCTATATATATATTAACCATTATTTTGCAAAATTTTTCTGGTTTAAATGGAATAGATAAAAAATAGGGTTTGATTAAACAACGCTAGCGCTCATCGATGTGCAAAATTATGCAATCGCAAATTTTATGGAATGGCAAACTATCATTCTTTTTGTAAATCAGAGTCGTATTTCTTTTATCACTATATCCTGGGTATATATGTATATGTATATATAGAGTAATTTTGCATGTAAAACCAGTACATTGATGCAGTAAGGCATGATGACTTCTATCTTGAACTTGACTCTCTTATTGCTGTAAATAATGAAAAAAAAACAGTGAGAACATTGACAAACTATGCATTCTAGCAATAATGATTACTGGTATGCTGGAGTACGGAAAGATACATGACCCTGATTATTTGCTCCATAGTAACGCATGGTGTTACATAAATGACAGGTGCAACTATTGTGCAACTCAATCACATTTTATTGCATGCATTTCTATTTGATATATGCATCTTATAGAGCAAATACTGTTCTTGTATCTAACTTAACGATGATGGATCAATCGATCAATCGATACATAACATTGACAACAAAGATAGATAGTTGATCTTATCATTAATAATCATTAAAGAATATACAACCAGACAAAAACAGCTTCAAAACATTTTTCTGAAAGCCTGGAAAAAAAATATGTTTACATTTGAAGCATGTTTACCTTCAATTATTTCTAATTTAGCTTGTTGTATTTCTTTTCTCATTTCGGTCAGGATATCTTGTTTAAGTCTCTCTAAATCAGAGTCCTGTAAACCGTTTTGTATTACTGACATTGATCCGCCTCGTGCCCTGTAATAAAGTTATTGTCATACGTATTAACAATGAACATCAATACTTTGGTGAAAGCACCAACAACAACAGTTTTAGGGTCTCTAGTTGTTAGTCTATAACGTAGGTGACAGTTACTACGTTCACGTTACGGGATCTCGGCACGTGCCGAAATTTTTAATCCGTTGTGTTTGCAGAGGGATTACAGCAGTTGCGTTCACGTTATTCAGGGCCCAATTAGGACTGAGTCGGCTCGTGCTGAAATCACGCCTTAATTCGTCGATCTGTTGGCCCAAACATGGAAAATGAAACGCATATGATAATAATAATAATTATTATAGTAAAATTATATCCATTTATTACTATGGTGTTTATTACGAGCCATCGTGTACATGAACGGCAAAGAAGATTCAAACACAATTATTTTTTTCATGTCAATTTAGCATTGCAAGAAAATAGCGGTTGCAGCAGCACATAAATAAGCGTTGCTGACGACGGTTTGCATTCATTTCATTCATTCCTACAGCATCCGATCATATACTAGTATATCTGAATTTCCTATCATCGTCATTTCATACTAGTATAAATCAGCTTATGTTTTCTTAGATTTACCACCGAGGGCGTGATTTCGGCTCGTGCCGAGCGTTCAGGCAGCAAATCACGGCACGTGCCGAGTTTCGGGTTCTTTTCAGTACGTGCCGACTCGGTCCCGACCGTTCACACACAAGTTTCGGCACGTGCCGACTCGGTCCAGAGTCTCGGCACGTGCCGAGATCTCTAACGTGAACACCACTACTATTAATTGTATACACAAAGCATGGTTGTGTATGTACATGCTATCAATGACTGCTATTCAAAGACTGTATCCTGAACGAGTTCAAACTCCACAATGTATTCCAAACATATGCCTATCATTGAATCAAAATAACCTATATAGCGAAAATTAAGTATTTTACTGTTTAGTGGTCAATAAAATCATTTTCTATCAATCAAATTTATAGTAACTGCTTTTATTGACCCATTGCTCCTTCTCGGCATTTCTAATTTATTTTCACTGAATCACGGAAATCAGTGGAAAATACATTCCAAGTGAAAGTAAAATATTTTACAGTACATACCTTCGTATCATTTTTGGTGATCCACTCGATGGAACATTTGTCGTACCATTAGTGGTTGGTTGGCTTGGTGATGATGCAGTAAACTTGTTGGCAGCTACTTTGTTTTCCTTCTCCCAAGGTTTACGAACATCTGAAGTAAAGCAAACAAATTGTACAAGTGTTAATATGACTAATTGGATTTGGGAAAACTGTTGAATTGAAAACTATGTTAAAGTAGGAAATTTGGACTAAAGAAGACAACATGTCGCAGTAATTGTACCTGAAGTTGCTGTAGATGAGGCTGAAGCAACTGACGCAGCTTTATTTAACACTGGTGATGATCTACCGCTTCCACTTGGACTTGCCTAGAAATAAAAAAATTGTATACACATGTATTTATCACTCACAGAGATGCAATATGGACACATTGTTGAAGAACAATTTGGACAGAGATTTATCATAAATTAAAATATTCCTACTGCACACACTGAGTGGTAGGGACCAAATTCCTAACCCCAATTTACAACTACAATAATTTGCAATAAGTGTATGTGCATATTAGAGAATTCATTGTTTCATATAAATATTTCTCTATGTTAAGTCCCTGGTAAATCATGATTTAATTTATTCATCGACATGAAGCAATACACACCAGTGCCAAACATTTTAGAGAGCTTTAGGAATTTTACAACCCAGGAAAAAGTTTTACAATTTTGTATCATTGAAATTGTTATTCAGTTTGTCTAATTATGAACATGTTCAAATTTCTTTTAAACCTATGAACACCAAAGTAAATTTTTATTAACTTTTATAAAATAAACTTGCATAAAAATGAATCAAGAATTGTAGCCAATTAGAAATTATGTTCATTTAATCCAAAATAACGAAGTAATTACAGAAAAATACATAACAATGTTGTACCCAAATTCTGGCATAAAAAAATAATGGTATTCAAATGCTTAATATGAATACTATTAAATTTATATTTCTGTGAGCATTTACTGCTAATACCCTTCTGATTCTATCATATGCATTACAATCCATATCATGTACTTACAGCTGAAGATGCATCGGCTTGTGCCCGCCTCCTTGCTAACATGGCTTGCATTTCACCCAACATACCCCCCATACCTCCCATACCAGCTAATGGGGGTGCTACGTTAGACACAGATCCCCTCCCTTCTCGCTCATTCTCTGTTTTTTCGGTGACAGCGGGGCTTGGCTCTGCAGGCTAAAAAAATAAAATATGTTTGTTAAGAATGACAACTTATGTACATAATTACTGTACATATGTACATAATTCTGTAGTCATCTACTCTATGCCATGTGCCATGTTCACCTCTTTAGACTCTTGTGTGTGAAGCATACAACTAGAGACTTTGCTGTTACCCTATCTATGAGTGTAAATGCATCTGTGTTATGGTACTCAATAACTATTTATCAAATTTTAATGAAACTTACATATATGGATAATGTCCAACTATAATTGCTAATAATTACCGGTATCCAATTTTTAGCATTTCCACAGATATACAATGCAATTTATTTCTTGTCTTACAAAGCATCTACAGATTTTTATCAATAATATTCCGTACTGTGGATCACATTGTGTGCATCTCAAAAAACAATTCTATATTAGTCAAAAGATTTCTTATTTGATTGACAAATTCTAAATTCTAAGTAATTTAATTTTAAACATTTATATACATTTCACGCATTCAGTCTCAGTCTAAATTATTCATTTTTTAAGCTCTGATTGCTACTCTGTTTCAACTGAATCTTGCATCTACCACATAAATATTTGTTTTAACTCTTGTTACAAAATTAATAATTCCCTCACCTTGGCCGTTTTCTTAAGACTCACTCCAGCTAATGCACCAGCGAAACCAGAAGCATTTCCGCCACTCGATGACGACCCCAAGTTTGGTGGTGGAGGTGGCGGGGGAGGAGGTGGTATTCCTCCTGTAGGGGCTGGTGGTGCAGGAGGGGCTGGTGGTGCTGCGACAACAGTCTGTGAGGGCATCGGTGGTGCTGGAGGGATGGCTGGAGACTGAGACACTACAGTAGAAGATGTGTGCACTGTCATTCCTCCTGTAATACCTGAAATTGTTGAAGATAAAGAAGAAAAATAAAATAACTATATTCTTACTTTGATTTACAGAACAAATCAAGAGAGTATTTTCAAAATATTTTGATATTTAAATGTGAACCACAAATGCATATTAAAGTGGAAGTCTACTCATCATTTTTGAGGAAGTTGGTCATAATTCGCATGACAATGTGAAGCTCGTGTCTCATGGCACCATGAAATTCCATTCTTTCGTGTGTTACAGTGACGCATATAGAGATGTTTTTTTCAAAAATCGCTATTTTTAACAAACAATTGCATTTTTTGACACTTTTTAAAACCCATATTTTTGAAATTATTTAGGAAAACAATAACCCTATCATTCACAATATATTATTTTTTCAGCCTATTACACCAGGCTACAATTTGAGATATGGCATAATATCTCTGCCATAGGAACCCATGGTAAAAGCACTATACTTCTGCCAAAATGGCCACTATCCACTAAAATACAACCACCATTTTCTTGAAAATTAAGCTGGTTACCCCAACTTTTTTTCAGTCAATAATCGTATATTTCCCAGAAGTACAATTTCTTTAAAAAATAGGTAAATTCTGGGTACTTGAATTCATGAGTAGGCTTCATGATTCCTATAGCAAAGTATATAGCAAATATGATTTCAAAAAAATTGCCCACTGTACAGAAAATATCAAATTATTACTGCTGAAATATTAGGTACAAGCGGGCACAGATGATACATGTACCGGTAAGAGCAAATGACTATGTATAATCACTGTTAGAGGGCGCTATCAGAAAATTTTAATAAAGAAGAAGAGGTCTGGGAAGAAGGTTGAATGCCATAGCTGAGACCCAACCCATATTTTTATTCTTTTTCAGGACTCTGACACATATACATGTACATAAATAATTTCCACAGTATATTTTGCTCATAAAGATTAGTACAATTTAAATCATAATCTCTATTTGATTTTTAAGATATTAAAATATTATTAACACATATACATCTTTTTATAGCTTTATAAATTAATGAGAGATAACTAGCCCCAAATAACACTGTGGTCGATGTGTTCGGTGACAGGAATCTATTTGCATACGCTATAGTACTTTTTAGTTCGAATGTTAGCAAAGGAAAGTGTTCAATAATTTTGAATGCGATATTGTTGTGACGTAGTTTACCCCAAAACAAAGGAAAGTGTGTAGTAGATACTTTTGGAACGAATACAGATATGGCGTATCACGAAATGATTAATAATGATTGTTTTTGGTGCTAGGTGTAAAGTAATATATGTTACAGAAGCTCAGAGAAATTGATATACATGTACAAGAAATCAATCAAGACAGCAGAGCCTTAGTGATGTTATTTTTGTGAAAGATATGTTCCATTGCACGGCTCAGAACATAAAGTCTGGATTCTTAACAACACTGCATAAGGTCACGGAGGTAACAAAAACAAACAGTTTGCTAAAATATTATCTTTTAATGTAGCTACACAGCTACAAAACTCAAGCACACAATTTGTACTTTCATGGACAAAAATTACCAATATATTTTAACACCCTGTGCACTTCAAGAAACAAATTACAAATATGAAAAGTGTTTTCCTTAATCTGTCTGCCAAATGTGATAAAATCCTTATTGACAGCAGTTTAATCCATCTTAAAAGCATTTAATACTCACAGTCCCAATATACTTTAATTTCAATTAATATATATATATATATATATATATATATATATATATATATATACTGTGGAATACTTTCTTTTCGCTGTAATTAATTTTTGCTGAAAAGGCTTTTTGGGCGTTTTGTATGGAATTTATTTTCACTGATTTTTGATGAGTTTAATGTGAAATATAGGAAAAAAAATATATTCACTGGATTTTATTTTCACAGAATCATCCCTTCAGCGAAAATAAATTCCAAGTGAAAATAAAGTATTCTACAGTAATTTTGAAACCGCAAAATTTTGTTAAATTGAAAAACTATATTACATAGAAAGTGCAGAAAAAGCTTACAATATTAGATAGATTAGGAAACTAGTTTTGAAAGGTCATAGGTTGAGCAGTAATGTTACAAGGTAGATGAATTGCTTACTTGAATCAGAAGGACGTCTTGGTTGTGGAACTGGGGTCTCGTATCTCGGTCTTGTTTCAGCTGGTTGCATTTCATGTCTAGGGAGAAAAAGAATAATATACAAAGATTGATAATGAGCTGCTGAAAACCAGTGTTTGCTGTCCACAAACCAAGGAACTATTACAGTAAATTCACTCTGATTTCAGAAGCAGAATAGACAAAAACCAGCACCACTCAGTGTGAATAAAACCCCGAATGATTTTAATGAGTAGCTAGAAAAGCAGGAAAGTTCACAGCGCTGCGGAGAGCTCCGGATACATTGTCACAAATACAGAGGAGATGGCACTATGCAGACAATTTTCTTTTAAACTTTTTTTATCTCAGATTTCATTTTAAATTTATCTCAAATTTTTAAGATCCAACTACATGTAAAATCCAGAATGATTTTTTCATGTAGTACCCGGTAGTCTTGGATTTAGTTTAGTACTGGAATCAGCATTGAAAGGGGGAACTACCAGTAACTTGGAACCTGTCACCAGTTTAGTTTAATTTGGCTAATTAGTTTAATTTATTTGTTCATCATGCATACATATGTGGAAAAAAAACCCATAAATTTTACAAAACAATACAGTACAGTTATGGTCATACCAAAAGCTAACAAAAGTCACATAGCAACTTATTCCCAGGGGGGTCCTCAAAAGTGACATACTTTACAACAGCCAGCCAGCAAACGTATATTATTGATATGCATATACTGTTAGTTACACATTGCAAATTACATAACCAATACAGAAAAACTAATTAAAAAAATCTGCATACATATTAAAATTGTAATTTATTTAATTTTACCTTGTTCAGCAAGTAATTTTTTCAAGCTTTTTTAAAATGAGTTTTTTAAATGTGTAATAATTCCATTCAGATATTCAAATTTTCGATCCACAAAAATTAGTAGCACTAGCTGCTGTGTGGCAGGCATGATTATTTCAAAATTCATTGAAATCCGTTTTGAAATATTCAGGGCTTTTTTCATTCTTAATATTGAATGCATGATTTAATCGTAATTGTGTGTAACTGTATTTTGACATGCAACATATTGAGTTTGTCATGCTCTACTAGGCCCATGTGAGATCTAGGAGAGAGATTCAAAGTGAATTGTACAATTTTATTTTGACTTGTCTGTAATTTATATCTTGTATGTTGTGGTATAAACTGAAACCATGCAGAGTATGTGTAAACAAAATGTGGTTCAATAAGAGCTGAACGTAATGTCTTGCACATTTTTGTATTAAGAAAAGAACCTTGCTGTACAGAAAATGTCGCTTATCGTTTATTTGTCCTAGGATTTTTTTTCAACCACCTCTTCCCCTGGAAACAATTGTACCGGTATGCCCAATTAGAAGGAATTTCACCATATATGTTAAACGAACATGTATACGTCTCACAAGATGTACAATTTTGAAAGATATCGGTCCAGGCTTGTTTAAGATATAGGTTGAATGCACCAACAGATATGAAATCAAACTGCAATTGAGTCGTAGAGGGTGGTCTGACATGATTGTGACAGTTGTGTCGTGACACATTGTGGAGGGTGGTGTGCGACAAGGTTATATTGGCAGCATTGATAATATATGGATTACGCAAAGTCTGTGCACTATTTAATCAAATACTGCTATTATTGGGTGTCAAAACAGCAATCTTATTATATTTAATTTTCATGATTTGATGTTTTAATTTCATTTTTGAGGAAAACATTTGTGCATAAGCTGTTGTGACTGCAATGCCCTAAGAACCCCAATGAAATTTACACTATGTACAAACTAGTGAAATTCAGTAACTAATGAGAAATCATGGTTTATTGTTCCTACCAAGATAAAATATGAAACAAGCTTCAAAATTTAATGAATATTACTGCTGTATGTTGGTCACCGAGATGCAAATTTTTGTCTACGATAAGTGGTTTATAATAGTGGTATCAAAAGTGAACACAATCAGCAACTTATGATCTGCAGAATTATTTTAAATAAAAACAAGCAGCCTGTCAGCTGAGATAGCTCCGCTGTTAGCAATGCACATTTCAATTAAAGAACAGAAGATATCATTAGAAAATGAACAATATGTATAGTATCAAAGCAATCAGACTTGTTTTCAACAAGAAGTCGAAAATATCACTTTTCACCAAACATTACAAAAATCTTCACCAAAATTAGAGAATTGAAGATATCATTACAAAATGAACAAATCTGAGAGAGGTCCACAGGTAGTACATATATGCATAATATCAAAGCATTCAGGCTTGTAGTTTTCAAGAAGTCGAAAGAGTAAAACATTGACATGGACGCTGATGGACAATCACTCATATGATGAGCTCCACTCGACAGTCAGAGCAAAGCTAAAAATAATTTCTTCTCATATTATTTTTTATCAGAAATATGTGTATTTAAACAAGATTACTTTTCAATTGATTCTCTCCCCATGACATTATTTACGAAGTGAAAGATGAGAAAACCACTTAGTTGGTGAGAAATCTATTAAAACCTAGCAATGAAAAATTAATGTTACCCAATCACTCAAACCAGTCTGAAGCAACTGTACAGCTTATATGTCTGTGGTATTATATAACTTAGAAATTTGTATGGTTTCGATCAAGTTTCTTATCCACATTATGTGTTTTGTATCTGCTCAGAACTGAAGTTTCATTTATGTTACAAAACAATTATAGTATCTGGCAAAGAGAGTGGAGTAACTGCCTGCTGTAGGATTAGTTAGACAACTTTAAACTTCAAATTATTAGAACCGTCTTTATATGTTAACCTTTCCACCAGACTTTCTCGTCTACATTTTTCTGCACTTTTTCTTATATTCTTCTATATTTCTGGAAATTTTCAGCTTTTACTAAAAAAAATTGGCTATTTTTGTCCCAATCCTGTGAAAGGAAGTGCAGACTATAAAGGACACTATTTTGTGGATTTGTGATGAAAAGAGAGAACTGGTGGTGAAAAGTTTAATCACACTAACGAATACATTTCATGGAATAGACAATTCACATGGTTCAACCAAATTCTACTGAAAACTTTTTTTTCCCTGTGAACTCATTATTTCTATAGAAAACAGGATTTTAATAAAACTAGTTTTTCTATACTTACCGCATAGCATCATCTTCAAGTACTGGTCCATTCTGATGTGATGACACGGATGAGATCACTGTATGACTGGTTGGCTGTATAGTTGGACTGGAAACTGTAGTGGCAGCAGGCTTGGAAGCTGAAGTACAATACAAAAAAAATGTTATAAAATAAAATATTAAAAACACCAAGTTTACTAATTTGGTCAAGAAATATTGTGAAATTACTGCATATTTTCCTTCTTCTAAAGTTTGACACGTTCAAGGGTTTTGGTCACCCTGATGTACAATTCTTATACAATTCTGTATCATGTAAAACACATTGTTTCATTACACAAAATATTATTAACTAGTAATTTATTTTTATTAACCAGTAATTTATTATTATTAACCAGTAATTTATTATTATTAACTTAATGTAAAATACTTTATTTTCACTTGAAAATAATTTTTGCTATTTTCGCTGAAGGAAAGATTCAGTGAAAATTCAAGACATGAATGTCAGTCCCCATCATTTAATTATAAAATACTCATGTTAAAATAACACATAGAACATCTGCAAACAATTGAATTAATATGTACTCCATATGGGTACAACTCATCATAAAGTGATTTCCCTTAATCTAGTATTGTACTGATAACTGAAAACTTACATTGACCCATGTCCAAGTGCAACCAAACTATGTCTCATACATGTATACATGCTCAAGAAACTGCATTCATAAATCTGAGTAAACCTTGATGTCCTTCCAATAACAACTTGACTTCTTTGTTAATTCAGGTCTTTGTATATTAGGAGGACCTGGGTTTGTTTCAGTAACACAACTATATTTCCCATCAAAATGTAGCCCTGACTCCCCTCTACAAAGATTTGTGATGGTACGACCCATTTATTCACTGCCTATACAACTGAAGCTGGCCAAGATTTATAAACAACAATTTGAATGAAAACTGACAGAGCACATACAAGATACCGCATAAAAAAACAAAACAAGATGCCTGCCAGTTGACCATCTTTGATCCAATTGCGAAATAAAACGTCATGGACATGTATCCTAACATGTATAATCTATGTACCAAGTTTGAATGACAACTGACAAAGCATGTCCAAAATACAACATTTTCAAAAACAAGATGGCTGCCAGTCGGCCATTTTGAATCAAATTGCTAAACCACTGCATGTGCATACACATGTATGTCCCACATAAGGTACTAGGCACATGCAAAGAATGAACGGAATCGGTCCACAGGATTCTGAAATATAACTCTGGACAGACTGACGCACGGACAGACAGATGGACGGACAAGACAGATGGACGGACAGACTCAGGAACTCACAGACGGTCGGGACATGTATCCTAACATGTATGATCTATGTACTAAATTTGAATGAAAACTGACAAAGCATGTTCAAAATACGACATTTTCAAAAAACAAGATGGCTGCCAGTCGGCCATCTTTGATCCAATTGTGAAATAAATCGTCATGGACATGTATCCTAACATGTATAATCTATGTACCAAGTTTGAATGAAAACTGACAAAGCATGTCCAAAAGACAACATTTTCAAAAAACAAGATGGCTGCCAGTCGACCATTTTGAATCGAATTGCTAAACCACTGCATGTGCATATGTCCCACATAAGGTACTAGGCACATGCAAAGAATGAACGGAATCAGTGCACAGGATTCTGAAATATAACTCTGGACAGACTGACGCACGCACGAACGGATGGACAGACAGATGGACGGACAGACTCAGGAACTCACAGATGGTCGGGGACATGTATCCTAACATGTATGATCTATGTACTAAATTTGAATGAAAACTGACAAAGCATGTTCAAAATACGACATTTTCAAAAAACAAGATGGCTGCCAGTCGGCCATCTTTGACCCAATTGTGAAATAAATCGTCATAAACATGTATCCTAACATGTATGATCTATGTACTAAATTTGAATGAAAACTGACAAAGCATGTTCAAAATACGACATTTTCAAAAAACAAGATGGCTGCCAGTCAGCCATCTTTGACCCAATTGTGAAATAAATCGTCATAAACATGTATCCTAACATATATAATCTATGTAACAAGTTTGAATGAAAACAGACAAAGCATGTTCAAAATACAACATTTTCAAAAAACAAGATGGCTGCCAGTCGGCCATCTTTGACCCAATTGTGAAATAAATCGTCATAAACATGTATCCTAACATATATAATCTATGTAACAAGTTTGAATGAAAACTGACAAAGCATGTTCAAAATACAACATTTTCAAAAAACAAGATGGCTGCCAGTCGGCCATCTTTGATCCAATTGTGAAATAAATCACCATGGACATGTATCCTAACATGTATAATCTATGTACCAAGTTTGAATGAAAACTGACAAAGCATGTCCAAAATACAACATTTTCAAAAAACAAGATGGCTGCCAGTTGGCCATTTTGAATCGAATCGCTAAACCACTGAATGTGCATTTTTCCCACATAAAGTACTAGGCACATGCAAAGAATGAATGAATCTGTCCAAGGGATTCTGAGATATGACTCCGGACGAACGCATGAACGCACGGGTGGACGCACGGGCGGACGAACGGAGACCGAATTATAAGTCCCCGTTTTCGGACTTCGTCCGAACGGGGACTAATAACTGTGAAGTGTTTTCACTGATCTTCAACTTTGTCGCCTGGTATTTCACTGATGGCTCTTTATAATGGAATGCAATTTTTACAGTTTGAAGATATACAACATTTCTGACCACTTTTTTCAAGATTTCAGCATTAATTTTTCATAAAACCCAACAAAAACCAGACTGTGGTCCATTTCTGTCACTGAATCAGATCAAGGTCATGAGATCACTGAAAACCCTAGCATTACCATCTAACCTAATTATTTATTCTGAGCATGCTCGGTTGTTCTTTCAGTGTTGTTGGGAGAGGTAGCTTTTGATGAAAATGAAACAAAAAAGACCCACTTAGGATATTCAGATCTGGAAAAAAAAATTATGTTCATATTCAACAGAGACTTGGTCATCAACCTGCAAAGTTTCATCGATATCTGCTGCAAAATTTCTGAGAAAATGTTAGAGACTTCATAGATGGAAACTGGAAATAAGAAACTATATTCCCCTTTTGAGGCTGTGCCTAAAAAAGGGACTAATAATCCAGTGAATATACGTTTTATCCTATATTCAACTTTTCAAAAATCAGTGAAAATAAATTCCATACAAAAGACACAAAAAGACTTTTCAGCGAAAATTAATTCCAGCTAAAATAAAGTATTTTACAGTATATTGAAACACATCAATAACACGCTATTTTAACCTCGAGAAAAATTAACATTGATGACAAAAGACATTTCATTGTTGTACTTATATTTCGTCAATTTTTATTCCAGGGAAAGCTATTCACACAGATACAGCTAATGCTTACAACAGTCCTAATATTTTAAATAAAAAAACTTTTCAGCAATGTCACTGTCAAGTTTTTTCTAATTAAATGATTGCTTTCATCACAGTGGATGGAGTATATACCAGCGAGTGTAAACAGAGAAAACAATCTAAATACCTCATACAAGTATTATTGCACATGCTGATATGAATATACATAGATGATATTGGATACAAGAAAATGAATGTGCAGGAATGTACAAATATGCTAGTTGTTGCCAAGCATGGGTTAACTGTGAAGTCAACCCAAGGCAGATCAATCAGTGTAACTTTAATGGGTTACCACAAATCTACATTGAGGAATGTTGTATTAATGATAAATTATTATTGTGATGAATACAGTCATTGCTATATCTCCTGCTAAATATATAACTTTCATTATACTCTCTATGAAACTATTTTTACCTTTTAACCTTTTCACCACCAATTCATACTTTTCATCACAAATTTAAAAAATAGTCCCGTTTATATTCTCCACTTTCCTTCACAAGATTGGGACAGAAATGTTGGGTAAAAACTGAAAATTGACTAGTGAATGTACTTTTAACAACTTTGGCTTAATTTAAAAGGATGTTTTAAATTTGTAATTCTGCAGTTAATTTATCCTTACTCATTCACAATTTTGATTTAATGGTGCATATAAACTGATCAGTGGATGGTACATCACAGATCAGCAAAGTAGGAATCCAACTTAAAAGTTATTTCCAAGGGAATGCAAACAAGGTTTATGAAGACAACATGACAGTTGATGTGTGAGTGTACACACTGCATTGTTTCTCACTATTTCACCACAGACAGTATGTTACTCCTCAGTGGTCAATACCGATACTATGACTGTGCTATCTCTGCGCATACTACAGATGCATATTCTTCGAAAAATGTGTACAAGTCTATGATTTCCGTCCCAACACTGTAACCGAAATTCAAATTTTGCACTACTGAGCATGTTACTGCACATATATGCAATGCATTATGGGAGATAACCTCTCATTTGAAATTATGGAAAAACTATTATCATCTGATGAACTTCCTACATTATATGTCAATTTTTTGAAATGTTTTCACAATATTAGGTTTCATGGCAATAATATTATAAGACTTATGCATCCCATGTCACTGAGCAACTTTTTAAAAAATAATCTCACCATGGAAACAGTGTAAAAACGACAGTGTTTACCATTTTCCAATCAAATTTTATATCAAGAAAAAAAGTCTGGTAACCCCAATTTTTTTTTTATTTCATTTTTGGTATCCTGATGGCATGAACCCATAATATTAAAGTATGATGAACAAGATAAATAATCCTCAATTCGACCTGAACCTCCTTAAAAACTGACTATAATGCAAGACTTGCCTGACAGCTGCATGTTCACAAATGATAATTTGAAAAGCATTTCCTCTTGCAACTACCTTTAGGGCATATATGGAGAAATGTGGTGAAAAAAAAACTGTATATTAAACTCATCTTTCTTATTTTTCAGCTAGATTACCCAGGATGTGCATGCTACTGTTTTCCTCAATCAAATTTTTGAAAGTTCTTTGTTATTATAAATATATTATTTAATTCTTTTCAATAAAATTCACTTCAGATCTATTCCTTCCTGATGTTATAATTTGCTTATCATCCTACTTACCGGTACCTCTTCTAAATGTTAATGTTTAACTGTTTAACCATATCAATGAATGCACAGTACAATACAGTTAAAGCGAACCTAAATGCGGCCTTAATTTATAGTTGTGTATATTCTAAAATGTATTCGAAATAATATTGCAGTGGTTTAATTTTGTTTTGATTATAACTGTAGCTTGGATAGGCATTTGAAGTGCTTGCCATGGAGGCCATTCATGGAGGGGAATAAATAACGAACGAACATGTTTAACATCCGGGTACTTTTCAAAGCTATGACGTTTTAGTATCTGATCGCATTCGTATACGCCATTGCACATAGCCGTTCATGCTGCCAAGCATTGTGTACTACTAGTATAAACTCAACTTTTATATGCACAATGTGCTTTTTATAACTTGGGTTAGAGTTTTATGCGTTTGAACCACAGTATTCTGAGAGTGAAAGCCCAATTACGTTAAAGTACCGTACTTCCCCGATCGTAAGCCCCTCCCGAGTATGAAGCTCATCCATATATTTTTACTTGGTATTTATCGTGCTGAGAGCATTCACGATTATAAGCCCAGAGTGTTTTTACCGGACGTCGACGATATTCTTTAAAATATGCGTGTAAAAGGTGTGTTTCATTTCATAATAATCGTGATTGGCATGGTAGTTTGGTTCATGCTTTTAGTTTTATGAGAAAACTCGCATTAAATTCAGAATGCATGGCGAACCGTGACGTACACAACGTGGTTCGCATCCTTTCTATTTTGTCATTTACTCAGGATGAACCCCGATGTTGCAATTCTGGAGTAATCCATATTTCTTTGAGTAGTAGCTTTCGAAAAGCCAAAAATGTGATCGTTAAGTCGTGTACCTGGTTATTGGGCATGGTTTACTTTGAGACTACCATGAAAGGCCTAGGGTTTGAACGATGAGACATGTTGGCGACCGAGAAAGGTGTTTAAATTCTCCCTCCACACTCAGTTTTACCCACGGTTACTATTAACCGTCGTTTATATTTCGGAAATTGCGAATCGCCAGTTTTTAGGGAAAAAATCATCGTTTTTCGTTGCAATCAGTGCTACAGATTGCATTTTAACATTGCGCTAATTCACTTCCGCATTGCGTTAAAAAATCATCGTCAATAATCGGAAAATTTCATCATTACGACACATCATTTTGATTGGTTAATGAAAGACATGACCTGTTATGTCAAAGGAAGTTGTTCCAGGTAAAATCGTGCTGAAATTTGCTTTGCGTCGTGAGTTTGCGTACGATCGAAAACATACCGAAACGAAGATAATGATAAATGCCTTTGTCCACTGTTTCCTCACAGATCCTACCCATTATTTCACCATAAATTCAGACGGTATGTAAATCGTATTGTAATAAAATGTGTGTGTTTTTTTATGAACATGTTTGTTTCTTCATTGTAAGTGTCGTTCCAAATCAATGGCGCATTTTTTTTTTTCAAAAATATGTATTATTTTCCCGAGCCTGGCGTGGTGAACGAATAATTTTTTTGGATAATATTTTGTTGTTTGCAAGATGGTTACAGTGTTTAACCCCAAAACAAAATAATTTTTTCTGAGTTGGTCCTCGAGTACAAGCTCATCCCTTACTTTCCCCTTACATGTTCATGCCTCCGGGCTTATGATCAGGGAAGTACGGTATACTGTGAAGATTCAGATCAGTCCAGTGTGAGTGATGAGAGTATATCATCGACGATGCCCCTTGTTCGGATGATAGTTTTATTTCAAATTACACGGAAGTCTGTGAACAATCTGCTTGGTGTTCCTGTGACACTTGTCCCATGATTTGCCAGTGCAGCCCCGTGAATACATGGACGAAAATGTTTCCACCACCACCCTACGAACTCAAGATTGCATACTCCAGCATCCATACTTTGAATAATTTGCACGCCGCACAGTGCAGTACTGGAAACAGCATTTATTAGACAGTTAGACAAAAAACAAAACAAAATGCCTATCTCGATCAATCGTACATCAATAATGTTTGTATGTTGATACGCTTGTAAATAACATTAATGTAAAAGTCAAAACAACCTAGACTAGAAGTCAATTCACCTGTCCAGCCAACTATGGCTCCCTAAGTTGCTTATATTTAATCAGATACTATTTCGTCATCATGCTTTGTTACCTTACATGTTTATACCTCATGAGGGCGTTTTTTTATGGCAAGATGGCGCAAACGGAAGTCCTTCGCAGGTTTATGGTTTCTCATATTTAAATCATAATAACTCTGAAGATAATCATTTTTTTTCATTTTTTTTTCATTTTTGTTTTCAAATTTATAATCAATATACATAACTTGATAAATACAAACACCAAAATAGGCTCTATTTAGTTCCCCTTTAACTAAAATATATTTGCTGACGGCAATGGCTGACCAGTAGTCGTCAGCATAAGTAGAGATAGTTTACAACCAGAACGAAAATGTGAAACATCAAGATTAAGTACTACCACAAAGTTCTGTTTATCTACTCAAACTAAATGGAGTGTTGATGAGTGGGACATAAATCATTGATAAAAATATGCGGAGTCTTTAACATAGCCATTGGAGCTTTCAACAACAACAAACACTACAGCTATAATCCCAGAAGACATTCCAACCAATCCTAAGGCTTAGCATGCAACTGGTATTTCAATTGATGATTCATAGGAGGATCATTTCTCCCAGTCTCCAAATGTCCTATTTTTAGACCAGAAGTAAAGAGCAACATTTTACTATTGCGGTCAGAAAAACAGTTGAGTGTTCTCGATACATGGGATTAGGAGACACTGCCATTTGTGAAATTTTTCCAATATTATAAAATGAATCATACATACAAAAGTACTGTAAATACATTAATTATTCACAGGGGTTTTTAAATCTTAATAGATATTTCATTGATCAGTGATATCCGATAAAAAGAAATACATGTGAACTTGTTTCACTGGAAAATTCATGATTATTGAAGCTCAGCGATTGTACTCACAATTGTAAAATTAAATTGATATTATTTTAATGATAATTACAAACAAATTATGCTAGTTTGGAGATAAAAAAATAATCTGTTTCTGCTGCAACATTTCTAATAAAATGATGGGCTGATGTATTTTTGTTTTTGTTTTGTTTTTATTTGTTTTCTCAACGCATAGTTCAAATCCTTCTTATATATTTTTTTCATTTTTTCCTTAGAAAAAAAACAGTTCATTTTAAACCAACAGACAAATGGACCAGAAACGAATATATTTTTTGGGGGATTAAGCCTGTTTTCCTTATACTATTGAAAAGTGCAGGTTTATCATAGTGATCCATTGGAATATAAAAACATGGCACAATTACCATGGTATTCCCAGTTATTAATCATATTTTCAGCTGTTTGCCATAAAAAGAACAAAAAGTACAAAGAATTAATTCTCTTTGTAAGGACTTTAATTGATCTGTCATCCTGATTATTGTGTGAGTGAAGTATATTGATGTCATCCCATCTGACATCAACAATGGCCAATGGTGATATTTAAAAGCATCATTTACAATGCATGTAGTGCACACATAACATATCAAGCGTATCCCAAGGTAGATTGCTCTCGTCACTTTCAAATCCCATTCACTGGTGGTATGAATGCTACGTATAAACGCAACTTGCATTAGGTATAGTAAGTCAGATGTAGTTAGTGTAAAATGCACACTGCACTTAACTGGAATGAAAATTGATAGGAGACACTACATTGAATATTAATCTGATTTGTTTTTATCCAGTAACATCATTGCAACAAGACAATCATACATGTACAGTGAGAATTAAACTTGAAAAGAAAACTGGTTTAATAGTTAAGCTATACTGAACACTGGTAGTATACTGTAAAATCATTTAATTTTACTGACATTAAATTTATTATTTTGAGACATTTCACTTTCATTTTAAGTTCACAAACTTTACAGGGAAACAATGAGTTCTATTGTTATTTTACATGTTCACATGAATTTAATCTAGTGGATTTTACTTATTGTTGAAAATGCAGCAAATAATTAATGCATTTACCAATGTATGAAATTTTGAAACCAAAACATGTTTGCTCTAAATAGGCCATTTATTGGGAGTAACCACCATTTAAGTAAGGGCCAGACAGATGGTACAGTGAAAATTATAGCCCAGGACTCAAACAACATTTCAAAACAAGGTCAGATCATTGAACTTTTGCAGCCAGCTAGTCTTACAAAGCTTCCAATTTACCTTGAGAATACACAAGTGAAATGAATGAATACTCTACCAATCAATGTTCTTCTACATGATTACACCCAGCCAATCAGAGCTACCGGTACATGACTAGTAACAATATGTTTTACTTGTGAATTCATGATATAAAGCACAGTGGCAATTCAGTTTCACATTAATAAATTATTTGATTTGACTGATTATTGGAAAATATATGGTTCAAATTATGGAGAGCATTGTGGCGCAATTAATTACTATTAGTGACACACAGACAATATCACCTGACCAACAGGTCAAAGGTTACATGCCACTCTATCATTTAATCTAAAAAAAATCAAGGTTTTAAAAGAAAGAGTAGGTTAGTCAGCAGGAGGCATTCAGTATGAGTCATTCAAGGTTCTTTTTTAAATCTGTTATTTAGGTGTTTACTGTAAATCACCAACAAATATTATGAATTCTTTCCAAATAAAACTGGTTTATTCTAGAACACCGAGTTGCTTCGATTCAGTCATGACAATTAGATGTTCTAATGACAACTTGGTGAAAATACTTTGCACATGATGTATATTGAACGCGAATCAGAAATGTAACACCTGCATCCAGTCACTGTAATACAGGAACAATCACAGACCAATCAGTGATAAGCTGCTCTCTGATGGTGGAAATACTAATTTTTTTAAGCCAGAAGATATTTGGGGGATATTTGTTACATAAATTAGAAATGCCTAGAAAGAGCAAAGAGTCAATGAAAGCAGTTACTATAAATTTGATTGATAGTAAATTATGTTATTGAACACTAAACAATAATTTACAATAATATATTTTTGCTTGGAATTTATTTTCACCATTTTCAACTGAAGAGATAATTCAGTGGAAATAAAATCCATACAAAACAAGCAAAAAGTAATTTCAATGAAAATTAATTCCAGCTAAAATAAAGTATTTCACAGTATTTACTTGGCAGGTGTATAGCATTTTCATTGTTTATAGAATAAAACATTCATCCTTTCTAGGGTGAAACACTGACATATCCTGTCATACTGACATATCCTGTCACACTGACATATCCTGTCACACTGACATATCCTGTCACACTGACATATCCTGTCACACTGACATATCCTGTCACACTGACATATCCTGTCACACTGACATATCCTGTCACACTGACATATCCTGTCACACTGACATATCCTGTCACACTGACATATCCTGTCATACTGACATATCCTGTCACACTGACATATCCTGTCACACTTACATATCCTGTCATACTGACATATCCTGTCACACTGACATATCCTGTCACACTGACATATCCTGTCACACTGACATATCCTGTCACACTGACATATCCTGTCACACTGACATATCCTGTCACACTGACATATCCTGTCACACTGACATATCCTGTCACACTGACATATCCTGTCACACTGACATATCCTGTCACACTGACATATCCTGTCACACTGACATATCCTGTCACACTGACATATCCTGTCATACTGACATATCCTGTCATACTGACATATCCTGTCATACTGACATATCCTGTCACACTGACATATCCTGTCACACTGACATATCCTGTCACACTGACATATCCTGTCACACTGACATATCCTGTCATACTGACATATCCTGTCATACTGACATATCCTGTCATACTGACATATCCTGTCACACTGACATATCCTGTCATACTGATATATCCTGTCATACTGACATATCCTGTCACACTGACATATCCTGTCATACTGACATATCCTGTCATACTGACATATCCTGTCATACTGACATATCCTGTCATACTGACATTTTCACTAAATCAGGCTAGTAGTCTTGCATCTATTAAGATGATTTTACATTAACAATTGAGAGGTCATAAAGTGGTTTCCACCAATGTATTAAAAGTTCAAAACACTGGCATAGTTTTTACCAGTACATAAATCACATATATATATATATATATATATATATGGTATATAATTAGAACAGGAAACTTTCACTCCTCCCAGCAATTAACAGGAAATTACATGTATCACTGATGTATTTATAATATGGCTGTGGTCAAACAAAGTTTTGGATTATCAGGCCACAATTGGGCTCAAGCAGTTTGGAATTCAACTTAACCGGTTTAATAGAGACAAACAAGGTCAGTTTTACTGGCTTAAGCCATTAGGCTCTGATAAAATGCTCAAGTGAATTACAATTAAAAGTCCCCATAAAAAAATGCTAAGTAAAGAACACTGACCATTTCATATTACGTTATGTGTAGGGATCCATGTATCTAGTGTAATAATAAACATAGCAATGAAGTAGGAATACAATGCAAACAATGGGGACATATGTGGTCCCAGGGACAACTGTCATGGCCTTTTAATTATCCATTGTTTACTGAATTACATAAAAACACAGATTAATTTACCTCACTCCTGTAAACATTGAATAGTTGGCATTCCTAGAATTCAATCGTACTTAATTAGCCATGATGGGGTGTTCTGTTTACTTATTACATCATTATCTCTGAAGAATACATTAATTTTAAAACATCAAAGCATGACCCAGAAAACTATCATGTTCCAGATAGTTAATTGGCAGTCTATAACTGCGCAATGAGTTTTATTTTTGAAAATAGAAATCTGTTTAGGGAATTACATATAACCTTTGACCTCTCGACCAAGGAGGAAATGGTATATTGACAAATTAACAACTATTTTTAGCAGCAAGATGCCTCTCTGCTTTATTACATCAACTCTGAATGAAATGCATCAGTATTCCAATTTTAATTTTTCATAAAACAAACTTTACGACTTTAACATCTGAAAATTGCATACTAGTAATGTGCGTTTGAGTTTGAGTCATGTGAACGAGGTATTCCGTGCCACTGATGCCTTATGTACATGAAACACTTTGACGCAATTTGCAGGAAATGCCTGGTATGATGATTAATGAGAGATTTTGTTAATTCTATCAACAATTTTACAGGGTTCTTGTATTCATTTGAATTAAAATGAAATAAAATAAACGTGATAATGTTGAAACTTTTATAGGATGATGGATAATCTTCAAAGGACACCCTTGAATTTACAAGAACCCCCCCCCCCTAATCGTTAAGGACTCCCTCGCTAAAGGTTGATTCCACTATCGTCAATAACTTTTGTTATTGGGCTAGCTCCTGTAAACTAAGATGTTGTTTTTTCTCACACATTCACTTTTATGCAGTGAATGTACAAATGGTATAATAATCCCTTGATATTAAGACATACCACAAAGGACCTATCCTTACAGTCACGGTCCACTACACAGTTATAACAAGAGTGTACTAAAAATATTATATTACTAGGTTTTCAAGTTTAAGTTTGATTATAGGAAATATCCCATATAGATAGGAAATAGAAATACTATACACGCCTGAAATTATTGTCAATTGAGACTGACATTCTTCGCTTTCATCTCCACTTATTCATACTGAATATACATGTACTTAATGATGTCTTTATGTTATTCATAAACACAGTCAGAGGGAATAACCTTGACAATCATAGTTCAGAGAATTTTGGAGGCGTTGATGTCTAAGTTGCATCCTTCCTCAGTTAATTCAGGCATAGATATGTGTTAATTACGTGTCCACCCACCACAAAATGTTAAGGATGTATAAATGGAGTTTTTTTGCCACATAATCCAAATGAACTTTACATGTATATACTTAGGAGAATCCATCTAATTATTCAATACCAATTTTAAAGCTGTATCATAAATGGAACATTGGAAATCTGCATTGTAGTAAAGACTAAATTTCCATATTTTTATGTATTTTAAATAATTAATTAATAAATTGAACAGTCAAGTGTGAAATAGTTTTAGAACATCTTTATACGCTTACTAATCATCTTAATTTTACTGACGTCAAAATATTGGTCACAGAAGGTTTTATGATCATTTAAATAATCAATTATTCTATCAATATGCAAATAAGTATACATCTTTGTTTCAATTCTGACATTGAAATGATCAATCAAACATGTAGATGTGGTATATATGAACAATACTTCCTCAGCATCTTTTCATCTAAAGTACAGTAACATATATTTAACTTTTGTGAATAATGAGCTTTCATAAAATATATAGTTTACATGGTTTGGAAGTTTTATTTTATGAAAATAATTTGTGTGAATTTGATTTCCTTAAAATGTCTACTCTATCCTTAAGTCAACGTGACAAAGTTAATCAGACGACGTCAATGTCGATGCAGGGATTGGAAGAATAAAATACAAATACATGCAGGGTTCCAAATACATGACAGTATGTGGGATAGTACGGAAATATGAAGGGCAAACAACAATGGTCATGCAAGTAAATACCTAACACACTAGGACATCCTTGGTTTCTTTGACATATAACAATTTATTTTTAATTTCTAGTCCGAGTATTTCGGTGTAACTACTAACTAATATTAGTAGTCGGCATTTCATAATATTTAGGGTCATTTGGGGTTTGACATGACTGGGAAACACTGCAATACTATTCGATATCCATATTAGAATGGCATGTACACGTGTGCTCAGCAATAGTAATAACGATAGAAAGAAACATTGTTATTTTTACAGGGAATTCAATATTACCATGACTTAACAGAAACAGTATTGAAATCACAGTTCAATGCTACAATGCCCTCAATATATACTCTTTTAGACAACAATGTATGTACTGTACATGGTTTTATTTTCACAGCTGACAATTTTTCTGATTTCAAGGTTTTATGGCATTCAGGAAAATAACATTTTGTGAAAGTCACTGACAATTCATGTCGTAGGACCCCGGAACAATTTTCACTGCTACAAAATATTGCAATATTCACTGGCAGAAATTTATCTTTTGTAAAATTAAAGTTTACACTAAATACATGTACCTCAAAATATTGAATTATTACTAACCTGCACTAATTATCTGAAGTAGTAGGAAAGAAGAGAAATATTTGCAAGAATCACACTTGTCTGCATAGTTAACCATTTATGCCCATAATGTTTATTTTTCCCTATCAACATTTTGATGAAACATTTGTTTTATTTTGTTATTATTTCCTATTCGCTACATGTCAAAATTTTTCAAATAAAATAGGGGGAAAAAAATATTTTTTAAAAAGAATGGAAAAAATTTATTTGCGAGGTAACAAAAAGATTCATGAATGAATGAGTATCACTATACCAATAGAGGTTAACTACTTTCAATAAATGTTGATAACACCCTCATTATCATAAGCTTTTGGCATAGGTTCAAAATAGAGATAAAATATCCATGATATGCCATATTTATTAAAATTACAGGTAAAGTCATAATGACCTCATTCCTTCAAAATACTTTATTTTTGTGATTTGAGCAATAAAAAGTCAAATAGTGCGATTTTATTTTCGTGCAAAATAGTGTCATATTTCTCATTCTCTTCTTCGCTCAAAATAACCTTACACAAAAATATGTACACTGTAATATACAAGATAAATACCCTCAATATACCACAATGGTAAGTACTATTTTTATGAATTATACTGCTAAAACACACTGGAATCTATTATGGATTTATATTACATATTAAAACTAGGGAAAGGTATATCTATAATACCATCTCTACTTTACAAATTGATACATGGATTTCTCATTTGCATATGATCATCCATGCAAACATAACATTCAAAGCGAATCAACTCTCGCTATACAACTTTCAATGAATTAGCATACAATAATAATAGTTCAATGATTTTAGATATCAAGTCAACTAAGTAGACGCAAACAGAGTGGACGGACAGATGCCAGACAGACTGTTGCTGAAATACTAATTTAAAATAATTTTTATTATATTATGTTATACATATATAACTTTTTTTTTACCAGTGAATGTGTCCATATATGTGCAAACAAAACCCAGAATGCAACAAGAATGTGAAAATTATTGAATATAAATAGAGCAATGAAAAGCCAATGTAGTGGATAATCTTACCTAAATTGATACAGAAGGAGGACTTCTTGGTGGCCATGTTTCTAGAATGGCAATACTGACATGAATCAATTAAAATCTATGACACGTATATAGACACACAAACAGGAAGTATAAAAAGCCAATCCAGTGTCTAGACTGCCACAATACAGTCCAGTCAGCTGCATAAAACTGTATCCCTTACAGTAGTGGAAACCAACAGCCAAGCCAGGAATTACATTAAACTTTGCATACTCAAGTATGATGTCACTCCATACTCATGTACAAATATGGAAAGCTGCTGGAATGTAGTGGAGTGAAATAACCTTCATTGCTCCACAGTACGCTAGGCAGCTAGCATCAAAGATAGTGATACATGAAATGAACACTATAGTAATTAGTAACGAGATCTACCATCAGATGAATATCAAATGCACACCAAATTATCATTGGATACGAGTATGATTTTAAACGCTTAAAATTTGTCTCGAAATAGATATCTATAGTTCCCTGTCAGTGTGCTATACAACACTAGGCAGTTTTTTTTTTCTTGTTTGATTTTAAAAACAGCAGTATAACTTTTCCTATAGGGTTTAATGAAACTTGATCAGTATTTTAGATTTTTTTTTATTTGGGGGGTACCTTTATCCGGGTTAAGTGGCTATTATTACATTATGCAAATATTCATGTGGTCATTCAATACAAAGGGTATCCATCAAAGTTGACATTTGATTTCCTAAGAATGCTCTGCACTTCTATGTCAACTGTGATCATTTTAATGTACAAAATAAACTTTTGTGTTTTCCCATAAACCAGCACTAGCAGGAGCACAAGTATGAGCAAGGGCAAATTCCATGAGATGGGGTTGGAATTAAAATAAAAATAAAATAAAATAAAATAGGAAAAGAATTTCACTTGAATTGCTTGAAGAGGGTAATTACAGTAAAAGGCACTAACTGTCAAAAGGCCAGACAGTTAGTGCAGCTGACAAGCAGAGAGTATTATTGTCTGCTGAAAGGTCTTCCACTCTCAGGCCCTCTATGAGTCAAGCTTCCACCAATAGGTCAATAAACTTTATAGTATGATACTGATTTTCAAACTTAACATGGTACATAGCTGGCATACTAAATCAAAATGGAAATCTCATTCAGTTTGACACTTTTACGATGACTTGAGTAGTTTAACTTCTAAACTGGGAAGATTATACAAATTTACATATTTAGCGATGAAATTGAATCCAATGTGAAATGAATAATTGAAAGGATAGGGGATCCTACTTGAGTCAGAGAATTTGAAAGGTCAGCTAGGGGGCCTTTGTTGCATAGATGTTGTGCTGCCTCCTCAGTCATAGCAGTGAGTCATTTAATAAAAGTGACAAAATAATGAATTCCAATGAAATAAATAGTCTTGATCATTTCCTTCAGGTGAATAGAATAGAATAGAATGGAATGGAATGGAATGGAATGGAATGGAATGGAATGGAATGGAATGGAATGGAATGGAATGGAATGGAATGGAATGGAATGGAATAGAATAGAATAGAATAGAATAGAATAGAATAGAATAGAATAGAATAGAATAGAATAGAATAGAATAGAATAGAAAATTGTGTGGTAACATTTATACTATAGTCAGATTTCAGATAGTCAGATTTCTATAAATTTGTTTTTTTTCATAGAAAAAATTTGGATTTATGATAGACTACAATCTCAAGAGAACAATCAATTTCATTGATTTTAACATTATGGTTTCAATTCATAAAAATGGTCACCGTTCTATTTTTTACACATAAATTAGGTAAAACATTCATAAAAATGGCCATTTATCCATTGGTGAAAAATTTAATCCCAATTCACAATATTATTAACATTTAACCAAAAAAAAATCATAATGTAATTATAAGATGGGTAAACTGTCATATGTAATAAATTATTAAATCAGATGAATACTTTTATTTCATATGAAATAATGACTCATGTGTCAACTATAATTCAAAAAAATCCATTTTGCATTTTTTCATAGTTTTTTCCCGGGTTAAAAAAAATCATGGCATGTCACAATCAATAATTATGTATACCTGTTGAAACCAAAAATTGTGATATTGTGATAAATATTAGTTGCGTTCACGCACAGCTCCTTAGCACGGGCTAAGAGGTCAAATTCTTTAGCCCGTGCTAAGAAAACGTGCGTGAACACTTAACACGGGCTAAGGAATGCTAAGTACGGGTTAAATCTGATCCGAATTTAAGACGCGGCCTAGATCTTAGCACGGGCTAACGAAGTATGCGCGAACGCTTAGCCCAGGGCTAAGCGCCCTCTGCAGCGACCTTTGGGTGTGAAAATTGTCCCATGTTCGTATAACGACAATATTCCACCAGTCATTACTCCGCGCTCGCTTCCACATTAATCGGGTCACTGTAGTAGAGCATACAGCAGCTCCAATCGTAGACAAAATAAATTTGGTTCGCTGTCTACAACATGTATTCTGTTATGACCGTTGTATACTGTTATGTGCATCCAAATAAATTGGGTCCGTCTTCTCTCACGTTCCTGTGCACGTCGCTTCAAAATTAGAACGAAACATGCCAGCAGCAGAAATAGAACCTTGCGCGTGTCATCCATTTTTCGTTCGTAAATAGCGGCTTACCAAAGGTCACCGACTAATGGCACCCCTTAGCCTGTGCTAACGACTGGCCCTCCCTGTGCGTGGACGCAATTGGGTCTAGCCGAAATGCAAATATGCTAGATAAGCCTAAATCAGCTTAAATCTTAGCCCGTACTTCGTGTAACGTGAACACAACTATTGTGCTTCTAATTAATAATGCTTATAGAATAATTGTCTAATTGCAGATTTAAGGATGGTGTAAAAAAAAAGATTTATTTGATTATTAGCTGCCAATGTCAACTGTCACAAATTAATGCATTGTTTATTTCTTTCCCATTCTCTCTCTCTGAGATAGATAACGAAAAATGTGTTCTACAAACTTTATAACAGGTGCGTTTTGAGATGAGTTAACCCAATAAACAAACAGTTGTCTCACACTAAACTCTATTCTAGGTTTGTCCACAGTAAAATTGTGTTGTAGATTGTAGATTGTTCAATTTGGAAATTGGATTAGATCCAAGCATAGTTCTTACTGAATGTTTTTTATTATTTAAAATACAAGGCATGTAAAAGACTAAAATGCTGTCTCACATTTTCATGGTGTTATTCACTGCAGAGTCGTAGTCGAAAAGCTTATGTTTACATTCTGTCTGTTTCTATCTACTACACATTCTAGCAACACCATGACACACTAGTAGGGTATAGGTGAAATAAACGCCTCTTATCACCGGATACCATTTAGTTGTATTTGCATAGGGGTTTTCCCTGGATATTAGCTTTGTTGACAGTTATCAAATAAATAGTACATAAGAGACATATAGTTCAGGCACCTCAGACTCTCGACCTCAGAGACCCAATTCAATTGCAAGACAGGTTTACAAAGACTATTATTGTGGATATACCAGTACATGTATGTAAATACAGAGAGAGAAGGCGAGGGCACAGAATATTAATGAATTAAACTGTTAAATGGTTAATACACAGACATATTGTTGCTGTAAACTCTGTTGGTATTCTAGATAATTTCAGAAAGAAACAACATGTTGTGTGTGTTTAATAGCATAGGATATTTTTTACTTGGAACCTACAAAATACAGGTTGCGCAAAGTCCAGCAATAAAAAAAAATTACAATTCAAACAACAACAAAATTCTAAAATGTTGAAAAACACTAACTGTGCTAAATAATAATATGTACTGATATGTTGCATGAATTTTACTGTTTAATTTGAATGATTTACTGATCTAGCAAAAACAGACAAAATAAACAACTTATCATTCAAATTTCATGAGACTTGTTTTTGAGAAAGGAAAAAACTTTCTGTATCATTAAACTTTTTACTTGGGTTCTTAAACAGAGTTACAGCGACTTTCCTTGCCTCCATAAGGGAGAGAATTTTGTGACTATCACTGAAGGGGTTTCTTAAAACAGGGAGTTGCTGTAACTGTTACTGGGGCACCTTAAAACAGGGGGTCACAGTGACTATCCCTGGGGTTCCCTGCAATAGGGAGATAAAACAACTTTCACTGAGGACAATTTGGAAGAACTGTTGGTTAAGGGTCTGCAGCTCCATGGCCTGCTCGATGCCTGGAAATGTGAATGACTTTATCATACAGAGATGGTCAAAGATGAGCAGCCCTATCACAATGGTAAATATAAAATACGGTTTATGTGTGCCGAGAGGAACTTTATCATGGTGGTATGAAGAGTTATTTTAAATACATAAAGCTGTAGGTGGTACAAAATATATACAAACAATTGTCTCCCCAGGGTACAAACAGCATGGCTGTAGCAGTGCTTTGTTTTCCCTGCCATACTTGTCTCACATCACCACAGTTGATATCCTGACTGCTAGTGGTTTATTAATTTCCATTATGCCATTTTCTGACTTTTTTATATTAAATTGATAAATTGCTGTACACTGAAACTTGTATGTACGTCATTGAATAACAATTGATGAAACAATTGTTTAATTTGGTACATTGTAAATTGAGTAATTAAATTTTTAATAGGTATGTTAATTATTACAATTTCTGTTTGGAATAATTATGCAAATAATATGTAAATTGATACAAATAAATACATTGTAAACATGAGAATTGATTGTAAATAAACTAAGTAATCTTAAAAGTACAACTTGAATGGAAATAACTTCTTAATCAGCAATTTGAAAGTATAATTTACACTCAGATGTGTTGGTGTTGTTCTAACCACCAGTGACCCCAACACAACATTAACATGACCAGGCTAGCACTCTCAGTGTAAGCCTTTATAACAATAATCACACAACTGTCAATTGTTAATGAATGGTGATCCCATCTCACATTACCACTTGTAAGAAAGGCAACTAAAGAACAGACCAGACCATAGAGTAAACACTTTGTCTGACTGACAAATTTTAGATCACAAAGCTTTTACTTTCATTCTCTTTTTAGAGTTAATTATTATTTCTTTCCTTTTTATTTCAAGAATCCTTCACATTTTAATTTAATTCTTGAGTGGACAACAAATAAAATGTAACTTATTAGCTGTCTGTGTATGAGGAAATTTAATATTTTTAACAAGACTGTTACTTGATATTGATGTTTTAAATTAATCTACAAGTATATCTTTAACTGGTCTGGCATCACAACCAGTATGATTTCAATAATGTTCTATTGGGACTACATCAATAACAGAAATGCACATACACTAAAAATTACATTTAATGTATACTGAATTATTGATTACAAGTAATGCATTATATCGTCCCTGTGAGTTCTCAAGTTAAAGAAATAAAGTTTGAACTTGAATGATCAGTGCACATCAGAGATATGCCTTCAAGAACTGCATTCACTTAAATAAAATGACCAGCAGTCGGCCATTTTGAATCTGATCTGACAAACTAATATACATATAGGCATGTTTAACATTCAATGGTCATACCGACAAAATCTGTCAACACACAAATAACATTCTAATTCAGAATTACAGAAATACTTGATTTTGAAATTTTTTTTAGATTAAAATGGTTGCAATTCAACCATCTTGAATCAGATCACTAATTGAGTAAATGTTCAATAATATTTCAGTAGCTTAGTTGTCACATATCAAATTACTCATTGTAGGCTTGTGTTTTGTGAATTATTTAAAAATATGGGTTTTAAAAAGTGACAACAAATACCATATTGCATAATAATATGTTCCATACACATATTTGAAAACTACAATTTAGCAGCCTATCAGCTGCTATAGCTTTGCTGTTAGAAATGCACAATGAGAAAAGAATATAAATCAATCAGTCTAGCCATTTTCATCATAACAAGAATATTCGCCTAAACCAGAAAATTCAAGTCATAAAAAATCTAAATGAATTAATCTGAGAGAAATGAATCAAAACAGTCTGAGGTCCAACAAAGGTTTCTGCACATAAATTATTGAAGCGATTGGTCTAGCAGTTTTCAAGAAGAAGTTGAAAGAAATTTGTAAGGTACATTTGTTATGATAACCATACAAATGACGATTTTAAAGAGGTCAAAAATGTAAAGCTCATGATGATGAACAATGAATAATATGAACAGCTAGCTCTGCTCTGTCAACTTTGTCGACAGCAAAACTAAAGAGCAATATTTGGCCAATTTGTTTTCAAAATAAGTTACTGTACACACAAAAATGTTGTTTCATGTTACCAAGGATTTATATTTCCATAATTATGCATAATAAACTAATAAAATTGTCATGTAATTCATGATTTTTTTAATAACTTTCTCAAAAATTATGAGTAGGACTGTACGAATATAATAAATTGCATAACAGCATAAAACTTGATAGAATATACTTATTTAGAGTTGGGCAACTTGCAAACACATTTAATCTACTGTAAACCACTGTCATGTTGTCAGGGACAATTGTTTGTAAATTTCATGAGTCAATGAAAAAGGTGCCACATGCCATTATAATTGGGAAATAGCAATATGCTAATGACACTTGTACCGATACATCTAGAACCAACCACAATTGTTCATTTTTGTTCAAGTCTGGATTGATGACAACTGCTGGATACATAGTACTTATAGCAATTATGATATCCTATATGACAATGCTGTAGAATATATCCTCTTTGTACGGTCTGTGACAACGTAACAGACGATGACATATGATCCAGCAATGTCAACAGTTCAAACTGAATGTATTATATCTGAACTGTGATGATATTCAATAAATTCTCAGACTTTAAAGTGAGCGTTAAAGCATTAGTCAAAACAATTTTGGAAACCTCTTCGTTTTCTAAAGTGTCTCCTCTCTATTCAAATTCAGCACATTATAAAGCTATGTAAAAATGCAATACGGATGAGAACATGTTTATATTTTTGATAATGTTGTTTCATACTTTATGTTGATAATTTGACTATGATTCATCATAATGTGAAAACGCTGTTCTTTCATTTGATAAAACAGTGAAATTATTTAATATACACCTGTACTGGCTGTTTTGGTTTGAAATACTATTCATTTTGATGTGTACATACCTAGGGAAGATGCTAAGGCGTCCAATGCCAATAGCATTGACTGAGCAAAGCTCTCAGCATCACCACCACTTTGGAAGTTCAGTCCATACACTTGTTTGTTGTCTCTCCATTGGTGGAATGTTGGTGTAGCCTGGTTATATTTCAGGCCTTTCAGGATTGCACAGTTTATCACCACCTTAGAAAGAAAAGAACCAGATTAGAACATTACGACTGTTTTACTTTAGTCAGCATCTAATAGATAATACATTCCAATAGTGTTTTTGCTATAAACAAAAATTACCCAAGACAAAAGTTGAGTAACCTTCCCAATAAAAATGACTAATGTTGAGTAACCTTCCCAATAAAAATGACTAATGTTGAGCAACCTTCCCAATAAAAATGACTAAAGTTGAGCAATCTCCCCAATGAAAATGACTAAAGTTGAGCAATCTCCCTAATAAAAATGACTAAAGTTGAGCAATCTCCCCAATAAAAATGACTAAAGTTGAACAATCTCCCCAATAAAAATGACTAAAGTTGAGCAATCTCCCTAATAAAAATTACTAAAGTTGAACAATCTCCCCAATAAAATGAGTAAAGTTGAGCAATCTCCCCAATAAAATGACTAAAGTTGAGCAATCTCCCCAATAAAAATGACTAATGTTGAGCAATCTCCCCAATAAAATGACTAAAGTTGAGCTATCTCCCTAATAAAAATTACTAAAGTTGAGCAATCTCCCCAATGAAAATGACTAAAGTTGAGCAATCTCCTCAATGAAAATGACTAAAGTTGAGCAATCTCCCCAATAAAATGACTAAAGTTGAGTAACCTTCCCAATAAAAATGACTAAAGTTGAGCAATCTCACCAATAAAAATGACTAATGTTGAGCAATCTCCCCAATAAAATGACTAAAGTTGAGCTATCTCCCTAATAAAAATTACTAAAGTTGAGCAATCTCCCCAATGAAAATGACTAAAGTTGAGCAATCTCCCCAATGAAAATGACTAAAGTTGAACAATCTCCTCAATGAAAATGACTAAAGTTGAGCAATCTCCCCAATAAAAATGACTAAAGTTGAGCAATCTCCCCAATAAAATGACTAAAGTTGAGCAATCTCCCCAATAAAATGACTAAAGTTGAGCAATCTCCCCAATAAAAATGACTAAAGTTGAACAATCTCCCCAATAAAAATGACTAAAGTTGAGCAATCTCCCTAATAAAAATTAATGTTGAGCAATCTTCCCAATAAAACTGACTACAATTGAGCAATCTTCCCAATAAAAATGACTAAAGTTGAGCAATCTCCCCAATAAAATGACTAAAGTTGAGCAATCTCCCTAATAAAAATTACTAAAGTTGAGCAATCTCCCCAATAAAATGACTAAAGTTGAGTAACCTTCCCAATAAAAATGACTAAAGTTGAGCAATCTCACCAATAAAAATGACTAAAGTTGAGCTATCTTCCTAATAAAAATTACTAAAGTTGAGCAATCTCCCCAATGAAAATGACTAAAGTTGAGCAATCTCCCCAATGAAAATGACTAAAGTTGAGCAATCTCCCCAATGAAAATGACTAAAGTTGAGCTATCTCCCTAATAAAAATTACTAAAGTTGAGCAATCTCCCCAATGAAAGTGACTAAAGTTGAGCAATCTCCCCAATGAAAATGACTAAAGTTGAACAATCTCCTCAATGAAAATGACTAAAGTTGAGCAATCTCCCCAATAAAAATGACTAAAGTTGAGCAATCTCCCCAATAAAATGACTAAAGTTGAGCAATCTTCCCAATAAAATGACTAAAGTTGAGCAATCTCCCCAATAAAAATGACTAAAGTTGAACAATCTCCCCAATAAAAATGACTAAAGTTGAGCAATCTCCCTAATAAAAATTAATGTTGAGCAATCTTCCCAATAAAACTGACTAAAATTGAGCAATCTCCCCAATAAAAATGACTAAAGTTGAGCAATCTCACTAATAAAATGACTAAAGTTGAGTAACCTTGCCAATAAAAATGACTAAAGTTGAGCAATCTCACCAATAAAATGACTAGAGTTGAGCAATCTCCCCAATAAAATGACTAAAGTTGAGCTATCTCCCTAATAAAAATTATTAAAGTTGAGCAATCTCCCCAATGAAAATGACTAAAGTTGAGCAATCTCCCCAATGAAAATGACTAAAGTTGAGCAATCTCCTCAATGAAAATGACTAAAGTTGAGCAATCTCCCCAATAAAATGACTAAAGTTGAGCAATCTCCCCAATGAAAATTACTAAAGTTGAGCAATCTCCCCAATAAAAATGACTAAAGTTGAGCAATCTCCCCAATAAAATGACTAAAGTTGAGCAATCTCCCCAATGAAAATGACTAAAGTTGAGCAATCTCCCCAATAAAAATGACTAAAGTTGAGCAATCTCACCAATAAAATGACTAAAGTTGAGCAATCTCCCAAATGAAAATGACTAAAGTTGAGCAATCTCCCCAATAAAAATGACTAAAGTTGAGCAATCTCACTAATAAAATGACTAAAGTTGAGCAATCTCCCCAATAAAATGACTAAAGTTGAGCAATCTCCCCAATAAAATGACTAAAGTTGAGCAATCTCCCTAATAAAAATGACTAAAGTTGAGCAATCTCCCCAATAAAATGACTAAAGTTGAGCAATCTCCCCGATAAAATGACTAAAGTTGAGCAATCTTCCCAATAAAAATGACTAAAGTTGAGCAATCTCCCTAATAAAAATGACTAAAGTTGAGCAATCTCACCAATAAAATGACTAAAGTTGAGCAATCTTCCCAATAAAATGACTAAAGTTGAGCAATCTCCCCAATAAAATGACTAAAGTTGAGTAACCTTCCCAATAAAAATGACTAAAGTTGAGCAATCTCCCCAATAAAATGACTAAAGTTGAGCAATCTCCCCAATAAAAATGACTAATGTTGAGCAATCTCCCTAATAAAAATGACTAAAGTTGAGCAATCTCCCCAATAAAATGACTAAAGTTGAGCAATCTCCCCAATGAAAATGACTAAAGTTGAGCAATCTCCCTAATAAAAATTACTAAAGTTGAGCAATCTCCCCAATGAAAATGACTAAAGTTGAGCAATCTCCCCAATGAAAATGACTAAAGTTGAACAATCTCCTCAATGAAAATGACTAAAGTTGAGCAATCTCCCCAATAAAAATGACTAAAGTTGAGCAATCTCCCCAATAAAATGACTAAAGTTGAGCAATCTCCCCAATAAAATGACTAAAGTTGAGCAATCTCCCCAATAAAAATGACTAAAGTTGAGCTATCTCCCTAATAAAAATTACTAAAGTTGAGCAATCTCCCCAATGAAAATGACTAAAGTTGAGCAATCTCCCCAATGAAAATGACTAAAGTTGAGCAATCTCCCCAATGAAAATGACTAAAGTTGAGCAATCTCCTCAATGAAAAGGACTAAAGTTGAGCAATCTCCCCAATAAAAATGACTAAAGTTGAGCAATCTCCCCAATAAAATGACTAAAGTTGAGCAATCTCACCAATAAAATGACTAAAGTTGAGCAATCTCCCCAATGAAAATGACTAAAGTTGAGCAATCTCCCCAATGAAAATTACTAACGTTGAGCAATCTCCCCAATGAAAATGACTAAAGTTGAGCAATCTCCCCAATGAAAATGACTAAAGTTGAGCAATCTCCTCAATGAAAATGACTAAAGTTGAGCAATCTCCCCAATAAAAATGACTAAAGTTGAGCAATCTCCCCAATAAAATGACTAAAGTTGAGCAATCTCACCAATAAAATGACTAAAGTTGAGCAATCTCCCTAATAAAAATTACTAAAGTTGAACAATCTCCCCAATAAAATGACTGAAGTTGAGCAATCTCCCCAATAAAATGACTAAAGTTGAGTAACCTTCCCAATAAAAATGACTAAAGTTGAGCAATCACACCAATAAAAATGACTAATGTTGAGCAATCTCCCCAATACAATGACTAAAGTTGAGCAATCTCCCCAATGAAAATGACTAAAGTTGAGCAATCTCCCCAATGAAAATTACTAACGTTGAGCAATCTCCCCAATGAAAATGACTAAAGTTGAGCAATCTCCCCAATGAAAATGACTAAAGTTGAGCAATCTCCTCAATGAAAATGACTAAAGTTGAGCAATCTCCCCAATAAAAATGACTAAAGTTGAGCAATCTCCCCAATAAAATGACTAAAGTTGAGCAATCTCCCCAATAAAATGACTAAAGTTGAGCAATCTCCCTAATAAAAATTACTAAAGTTGAACAATCTCCCCAATAAAATGACTGAAGTTGAGCAATCTCCCCAATAAAATGACTAAAGTTGAGTAACCTTCCCAATAAAAATGACTAAAGTTGAGCAATCACACCAATAAAAATGACTAATGTTGAGCAATCTCCCCAATACAATGACTAAAGTTGAGCTATCTCCCTAATAAAAATTACTAAAGTTGAGCAATCTCCCTAATAAAAATTACTAAAGTTGAGCAATCTCCCCAATGAAAATGACTAAAGTTGAGCAATCTCCCCAATGAAAATGACTAAAGTTGAGCAATCTCCCCAATGAAAATGACTAAAGTTGAGCAATCTCCTCAATGAAAAGGACTAAAGTTGAGCAATCTCCCCAATAAAAATGACTAAAGTTGAGCAATCTCCCCAATAAAATGACTAAAGTTGAGCAATCTCACCAATAAAATGACTAAAGTTGAGCAATCTCCCCAATGAAAATGACTAAAGTTGAGCAATCTCCCCAATGAAAATTACTAACGTTGAGCAATCTCCCCAATGAAAATGACTAAAGTTGAGCAATCTCCCCAATGAAAATGACTAAAGTTGAGCAATCTCCTCAATGAAAATGACTAAAGTTGAGCAATCTCCCCAATAAAATTACTAAAGTTGAGCAATCTCCCCAATAAAATGACTAAAGTTGAGCAATCCCCCTAATAAAAATGACTAAAGTTGAGCAATCTTCCCAATAAAAATGACTAATGTTGAGCAATCTCGTCAATAAAAATGACTAAAGTTGAGCAATCTCCCCAATAAAAATGACTAAAGTTGAGTAATCTCCCCAATAAAATGACTAAAGTTGAGCAATCTCCCTAATAAAAATGACTAAAGTTGAGCAATCTCCCCAATAAAAATGACTAATGTTGAGCAATCTCCCTAATAAAATGACTAAAGTTGAGCAATCTCCCTAATAAAAATGACTAAAGTTGAGCAATCTCCCCAATAAAATGACTAAAGTTGAGCAATCTTCCCAATAAAAATGACTAAAGTTGAGCAATCTCCCTAATAAAAATGACTAAAGTTGAGCAATCTCACCAATAAAATGACTAAAGTTGAGCAATCTTTCCAATAAAATGACTAAAGTTGAGCAATCTCCCCAATAAAATGACTAAAGTTGAGTAACCTTCCCAATAAAAATGACTAAAGTTGGGCAATCTCCCCAATAAAATGACTAAAGTTGAGCAATCTCCCCAATAAAAATGACTAATGTTGAGCAATCTCCTCAATAAAAATGACTAAAGTTGAGCAATCTCCCCAATAAAAATGACTAAAGTTGAGTAATCTCCCCAATAAAATAACTAAAGTTGAGCAATCTCCCTAATAAAAATGACTAAAGTTGAGCAATCTCCCCAATAAAAATGACTAATGTTGAGCAATCTCCCTAATAAAAATGACTAAAGTTGAGCAATCTCCCCAATAAAAATGACTAATGTTGAGCAATCTCCCCAATAAAAATGACTAAAGTTGAGCAATTTTCCCAATAAAAATGACTAAAGTTGAGCAATCTCCCCAATAAAATGACTAAAGTTGAGCAATCTCCCTAATAAAAATGACTAAAGTTGAGCAATCTCCCCAATAAAAATGACTAAAGTTGAGCAATCTCCCCAATAAAAATGACTAATGTTGAGCAATCTCCCCAATAAAAATGACTAATGTTGAGCAATCTCCCCAATAAAAATGACTAAAGTTGAGCAATCTCCCCAATAAAATGACTAAAGTTGAGCAATCTCCCCAATAAAAATGACTAAAGTTGAGCAACTTTTCAATGAAAATAACATTTGTTGAATCTAAACACAGATCAAATTTCATTGATGTGCTCAAACGCAATTGTCAGTGTATTGGAGATATATGGTAAGCAAAATTGTGAAAAAAATACACAAAAATTGCAGATTTCCGTCAAAAAAAATGGTTGCTAGTCAACCACCTTGGATCAGATTGTAACACAGATCACTTTTGCCTCTGTACCAAATTTACTGATTGCATAATGAAATTATAAATTACTATCACGAAAATGATAGAATTGATGTGCGTCAATAAGCCAACAGCTTTTACCAATATTCTAAGTTTGAACAGAATCAGTAAAAAAAGAGCATCTCTCTCAATTAAAAGTTGGTCACTACTCGGCTACATACTAGTAATCAATACTTACTGATTGGTCCGATTTCAATCGTCCCACCACTCTGAAAGTGTTGTTCTGAACATGGTGGTATATATGTACACGGGAGAGTCCCTGTACACCACCAGAGGGAGTCCATCGCTTATTGGCATCGTCATACAACATAACAGACGCCCATGTTTGACAAATAGACCTTTCACTGAAAGCAAAATAAGAAACAAGTTAAGAATTCAAATCTGCAATCATTTTTGATGTTGGAAACACCGCTTAGAATGTTTTTATTTGAATTTTGATGTCAAAGTTCATACAGTGACATCATAAATAAACTGAAAGGTCAGCTTTTACTATAGGATAATGTATGCAAGGTTTCATTCCATTTGAAACATTATTTTTTATAGCGTTTGGATTCTTTGCAATATGACATTAAAGTCATCATTGTCTCACATTTTTCATGAAATTCCTATAAATAAGCGAGTCACTGCCATGACACAGCCCCTGTAAGTTTTTAATGCAAAATTAAATGTAAAATGTTATATGTGAATGTAAACAATCAAGACACAAAAGAAAAACTATATTTCCTCCATTAGAAGTAATGATTGCATTAACATCATGGTGTAGCATGTCCTGATGAGAAAATGAACTAGAACTTGCAATATATTATTAATGTGACTTTTTTTTTGTACTTTAGTAGGGGTCTAAGGAAGCAGATATAGGGTTAAAACAAACTCTTATCATTATCAATGAAATGTTAGGAACAACTCCTGTGTGCTAAGGGTATTTGAGTACAAATAATATTTAAAAATAATTACAGATTTAATATTCACCTTTTAAAGGGGAACCGCTCAATCCCATGGATTGCACCAAAGAATCATGGGACACTATTGTTTATGTTGTTTACAATGTTAATCTATCTTTTGTTATCCATTGTTATTTTAATCCAGAAAGTAAATTTGTTGTGAGATTAGGCTTAAATGGAAGGTGCCCCTTTAAATCAGATCCATGTCAACTTATACAGCCCTATGCATGGATTTCAGCACTAAGGTTATAAAGGTCTATGGATTATCCAAAAGCACTTATTTACCAAATTTCATTCAAATTGATGAGTGGTACTGGAGATATCAGTGGAACATGTATAAATTGGTTAATTTATGCAAATTTGCACACTGGAGTCAAAATACAACTTATTTTGAATATAGAAACACTTATGTGACTATGGTAAGCAAATATGGTAAGGCAAATTATCTAGGTATTAGTAGAATTACATTCACTAATTCATCCATGCATCCACTCAAAATGGCTATGAGTCGGCCATATTGAGTCGGCCATATTGAATCAGTCATCTATTTGTACTAGAAATGTAATTCACTATGTACAACCAAGTGTAAACACAATCAGTCCTGATAAGTTTACAATCAGTTATAGAATAGCATTTTTAAAAATTTGTTTACCGGGTATTACCCAGTGGCCATTTTGACTTTTTTTATCTATATGACAGACATGAATTCAAATTAGAATTCATTAAACAAAATAGCCACGTGTCGGCCATTTTGAATTTGCTCTGGGGGAAAAAAAAAGTGACATACACAAATGACCTATTTATGAATGAACATGAATTTGAATAAAATTTGGGATCTAGTTTCGCAATGGGAGAGATAATTTAGGAAAAGTTTTAGAACCAAAATGGCCATTTTGACTTAGATCCCTAAATAATAACCTGGACACAAAGAAAGTCAGAGAGATATGTATATGTAGTCCCAGTTTTAGACACAGCTAGAAAAGCTGGGATTGATAAAGCCGTTTTAAAAACTTGGATAGAATAAGATCAACAAAGAGACAATGTTAGTTCTTATCTGAGAGATAGAACACACGGTACAGTACAGTCCAGGTTAATCCCAGCGTAAGTCAACATTTAGCTAATTCAAGGCTGGCTTAGCTTCTTCTCAAGCTGAGTAATTGAGTAATCTGCTTAAATATGTCTCATATTAGTAACAAAGGTGAACACTACAAAGAATAAGTTGAAGTTATTGGGACAGAATAACACCCATACTGTACTGTAATGTGGCCAAATCTACTAGTATAAAATTTGATGGCCAAAAACACCATCTAAGTTAAAGTGATTCACTTTACTTTCTCTTTTATATCTGTAAGCTGAAATGTTTATCCATACACCAAGTCACACAATGTCAATAAATAAACTTCCTTCCTTAACTTCCCTGTCTTTTATACAGAGTAGCTGAAGTGAATCTAACTCAAAAAACACTACAGTATTCTCCAATAGAAGCATAACACCTAATTTGCATATTAGTTGATTATCATTTGCATATGGAAGTGACGTTACCCTGTTTTTTTTAAAAGCGCATGAGGAAAGAAACTCAGAGTTTGAAAGGTTTGGTTTGGTCTGAAACTGTTAGCTTTTATTCATCCCAACACAGAATATTTACGGCCTTATTTACACACTATTTCATGAAGGTATGAACTTGTGATATAAAAGATTTAGAATTGACATAAAAGCCATTCATGCCTTCGTAAAATGGAGTGCACTTGTTACAAAATATATGATCACTAGACTGAAGAATGTAGACTTTGAAAAACACAAAAGAAAAAAAAATAGTAGCAATAAACTCGGAACATTACAGAGATGATATGCAATGTAGAAGTAAGAATCAACTTAATTTTAATAATTACAACTATCCTAAGTTTCTTATTAAAAACATATACACTGTGCATGTACAAGGCTAATCATTTTCTTACTGGGATGACAAACACTCCCAACAATACAGACACTTGTAAATTATAAGTATATATATTATATGAGGAAATGTCAAAAAAAAATGCTCAGTAAATTTTAAAGCAATTTGTCATCGAAGACAGTATTAAAGTCATCATCGCCATGGCAGAGAACTAAAATAGCCTTTCAAAAAATAACTGTTCTATGCATCATGCTGACATACTTGGAATACAACATGTTCATAATATCTATATGGTATGTGATCTAGTGAAGATCCTTAGGCAAGAATATAGAAAACCTGGCATAAATATATTAGAATATTTTCTAGATGGGACCACAAAATTATAACAGTCACACAGTGCCCAATATCACTTAAGATGTGGATCACAAATTTGAAAAATTATTTTATTTTAATATGCAAATTTATGCATTTATTCAGCATACATGTAATGTGTTTACTGAAGTACACATAGTCACTAAACTTTTAATTTTAATAGATTTACCGATTTATATTGTGGACCTATGATAGCAGCTCACAAGATCAGAATTAAAACGATATACTATAAAGTGCAACACTGCTATGTGAAGTACATTTTCCTGTAACGACATTTGTCTACCTCATTTGCGCAGGACCTTTTATAGGCAAACAATAAGTAAACAGCCACACCAAAACATTAATAAGGAAGTGTTGTTTTTTTGTAATATTAATATCATTTCTGCATTTACAGGGAGATTAATTAGACTAATTAATCCATCAATCTGACAACTTGTTTTTACATTGAATTGATTTAAGATATACTCAGATATATTCATCTAAACAGTATGGAAACATATTCTATAATTTCCGAAATAAAATTAATTGTATTTCCTATTGATTTCCACCATGAAACAAAACAGAGACTAGTAAGTTGATAAATTACTAGTTCAATTGGAGGTACTTGTAACGGTAAATGCTTTGTAAGCTTTGTTTACTCGTTAACTCTGTGATTGATAGAGTTATAATTCACAGGTTTCGACATTTCAAAAAAACAGATTTTTACAATCTCGTTGAACTAGTTCTGGATTATTGCAAATCAATAACGCGATAACAGCATACACGTTCAAGCAAAATGACAATGTAGATCTATGCACGGTGACGGACAGACATTTGCGATATACCACAGTGTTTGTTCCGGACGCTGCACCAGCCTATGTACTGTACACAAACATGTGTCAGTACCTTCCAAATTTTAACTCCGCTACTTGCCCAATGTTACTTTATTATGAGCATGGGCAACAAACTCCGATTCTAATCGCGAAAATGTGTCATTATACACCCCTCCCCTTTGTAAGAGCAGCATAACATCTCAGCATAGATTTGTATACATGCGGAAGTATGGTTCCGGGTTCATCTTGATGCTACTTCCGAAAGAATAAAAATACCCCAAGAAACGCAATTTATGCGGAGTTTGTGAGTGAATAAACCTGTTGGTGTCCTTACCTCATTGTCTGTGCTTCTACGGAGAACGGATATTTGATCAAAGTTATATCGGGGGTAATCTATCACGAGCGATACTTCGCTCAGCAGTGAACTCGCGTCACGGTCTATTTGTAAAATGATTACTATGTGATTGTGAATGTACAATCACTAGAGGTGGGGCGGACTAGGCGAGGGGAAATATAATTAGACGGAAACTGTTGTGTAACGCCCAGATCAAGAATAAGTCGCTCAATCTACAGCCCAGCATCAGCGAAGAGATCAAACAACAAATATAAAAATATACGAATCTTATAAATTAAACCCAGCTTCCGTGCAGGACGCCATTTTGAAATGAACACCTTAAATATATGTACAATGCATTGTGGGATTGGATAAAAGAATGCGCCCTCATATTTTGTTAAAAACCTATCTTTTGCATCTAAAATTATTTTAAAATTCGACTTATAGGATAACCAATAATGCGAAACAAAGCAGATTAATCAATATACTAGTACTTTAAAATTGCTTACATTGACACCTATCTATGTAACATATAAATGAGTAAAAACAAATAATATTAGAAGAGTACATGTGTGTCAAAATCGAAGTACGTCTCGCAGTAAACAAATTTATACTATATGTTTGTTATTACAGCAACGGTCGAACAGCAGATATCAGGTATCCACCGAAATCCTAGCTTTCATTTCAAGACCAATTCAAAGCTCTTGATGATACACGTAGCGTGTACGTCACGGTCGCTATGAGTCCCATACCAAACAGGACGCGATGCGACGACCACTTCCCTTTAAATGAAAAAAACAAAACACGGCACCATGCCGTTACCCGGCAATGCTAATATAGACATATTCCAATGACTTTCATTTTTATTCATTTTTCCACGCATATATATACAGGTGAAAATCATGATCACGTCTGAAACACCGTCATCGTATATCTCATTTATTGAGTTAGTACTAGTATGTATTAATGAAGGGACATATGTTTCTGAACCGTGACCACATATAAGTACACGAGATCAATTGTCAAATAAACAACGTCCGCTATGTACACGTAATATTAAGGTCAATGATACAAGTTGTAAAATCATAATTGTGTTTTTATTAAAATACGAATAATGTTGGTTACATTATAGTTTCCAATATATATATTTAGTATAATAATCCTCACATAATGATGTGTTTATAACCCTTTTGAGTTATTTGGTTTGACATTTTTAATGACTGAATTGAGTGAGCGATACTTGATATATGTGATAACAGGTCAAAAATTAAATATAAACATTTTGTAATAAATGTTACGTTTACAACATACACACAATGACAATATATGCAGATACAGTCAAAACGATGTTACCATGGAAACTAATACACATAATTATTAAAGGGCTGTTGTCGTCGCGTCGCGTCGTGTTCGATATGGGACCTACACAACACGTATAAAATACATTGTTTATTTACATGAAATTCGAACACGCGCTGCGCGAAGACCACCGCCCTTTAAAAACTGGAACTGTTTTAGAATCGCTGGTTACCCCAAATTTATTTTCAGTATTTTACTCTCCTGTCTCTCCATTCTATAAAACATTTCCCATGTTTCAGATCGCCCTCTCGCACAATATGGTTAGTTTTTTTCCAAAACCCTCCACCCCCCACTGAAACTTAATTGATAAATATTGGTCATGGCGCCAGACTACATTCACCATTAAATACAAATTGATAATCGGACAGTAGTATTGCATAGCAGTTGGTTGTCGGGTGGGTGTACCTCATTTGACGCACAGATTTACACTCGAACCAAACCATTTTTCTGTTGTTGTTTTTTTTTTTCTTTTTCGGTTATTTCTGTCCATGATTGGATAGAAAAAAAAACGAACTACAAATACTCCAAGATTTTTTTGACTTCATTAAAAAATAAAATCGTTTTTGTAGGATGGAAACTTTTTGAGGTCAAAACCCCCCACCCCCAAACTAAAGGAAATAAGTTTTTTATCCGACATCGATCTTTTGACGTCGTCCCTTATTCTGGTAATCGTTTACAAATTTTCAGGTAGACTCTAGACAATAAATGTGACGCCTTTGACAGTGAGAAGATCGTGCCCGCAAAAAGAGTTTTAAAATTTAGTAAACTAGGAGAGAATTTGACCGCATTGAAGAGTCGAACACTACCGTACGAGATTCACTATATGTGTTTGCAGGTTGGAAAACACAATTCGTTCGGTCATTCATTCATTATTCTATGTGAGCCTACTGCATATTTATGTTTAGGTATATGATTCATCTTTTCAGTGCCACGAAGATTATGCCGCGCCATTAGAATAATACTGACATCGTACCGAGGTGCTACGCGATATTATGATTTTAAAATAATTCTACTCTTCTACCAAACTGAGAACTAACAGACAGGACAATACGCATTTTATTTTGACTTGACAGCAATTACAGTCATTGTAATTCATTAACTTGCGGTTAGTGTACGTAGTGATCTGTTAATATATAGTAGGGCCAACCCACTTTCAACCTACCCCGATTGTTCAATTCAGGTCACACATCGATTCTCGTGTTGTACGACTGCGCTTTTGTGTATGACCTATTTATATATGCTAATATACAAAATAAGTCAATGATGAAAATATTTTAGTATATTCCCGTTTGTGTTTTATTTGTAACATTAAACATAATAATTATTTTTATTTGATGTACATTGTTGTCTGTTGAATAATTATTTATCAAAATAATGATTTAACAGTTTCAATACGAGATACAGAACACATTCCAGCCATGCAATGTCGACTATATTCGATCATGTTTTCGAAGGGAATTTGAAAATATTAAAACCATGATGTGTTACACTCCGTTTAAAAATTTAATTACATTTCAAATTTGTACGGATTGTTATAAGTATGAAATGTAGAACCAGTGTAAGTTAGTGACGTCACACTTTCGTACGGTTCCTATTTTGTCAGGCAAAGGTGCAATTTATCACGTGATCATTATCGCCATATTACATACATGACCACTTTTCGTATGTTTTATGAATAGAATGTACAGCAATGAACACAATGCTATGTGATGTAAAACGACAATGGTACTTGCTACTTTCAGTTGCAGGAAAGAAAATGAAGTATTGCATGATGTCAGATTCCCGGATTACATCAGCCATGTACAAAATAAACATTTACTCGTTCTACAGATAATTCAGGCTTCAAATTTTAAATTGTGGAATAAAAGTGAAGCCACGTGGTTAGAAAAATCTAGCCGTAACAAGAAATGAACCTTTAAAGCGCGGTGGTCGTCGCGCAGCGCGTGTTCGAATTTCATGTAAATAAACAATGTATTTTACACGCGTTGTATACGTCGCTATGAGTCCCATATCGAACAAGACGCGGTGCGACGACTGCCGCCCTTTAATATACAGGGAATACTTGTATATTGAAGACAATTTACCATTCCTGTGAGTGCGCCCTCTAGTGTCAAAATAACATGCATTTACGAAAACAATACCATACATGCACCTCTCGTTTTTTTCATCGAAAAACGATTGTCCATACCTGAATTTCTATATCATTGCACTGCATATTAATAAATTTGATTAGAATGTTTTAATTACAATTATCGCGTGTTTACAACTCGAAACTCATTTATCACATAATTCTCCCTCGCCACGTTATAATACCGGTAAATATATGTCATAATATACCACAAACGACAAACAAACGCAATAAATATAACTTAGATCTTACAACCTTGACAGCTACACGTTTGAGGGGTTACTGACCTCAAAAACAGTGGATTTATTGCCAAAATTTCTATCAGATCCGATAAAATAAGTATAGTATAAAGCCGGAATACAATTACTCTTCTGAGTTATAAAGTCCGACTCGAAATATCACCGAATATTCTGAGTGTGTGTGTGGATGGGCTTTATCTGATTTAAAACCCACTGCCCAATCCATCTTTAGATATATATTTTGCAAAAATTCTCGTACTTCTTTAGTGAATTCTGCCTTTTTTCCACAATTCTATTTTTTGTCAATTCTAATATCGAACTAGGGTCTGTCGAATCAAGATCCACCATATCATAACGTAATTATACATTTTCACCCTAGAAACAATAGTGCACCACAATTGACCGGTGTGCTTTTGAACAGAAATTTTCAAATTCCTTCGTTTTTGAAACTAAGGCGTTTCAACTCAGCCTTGCTACAAAAAGTAAATTCTATGAATGATCTAATCTAAGTTTTGTCTAATTTGAGAGAATATACATATACGTGAAAAAATAAACTTGTGAAACTGTAAGATTGTATAGTTTGTTTGCGCAATAGATATATATTTTTAGAGAGATTTAAGGCATTCATTTTGAGTACAATAACAGGATGAACTACAACAGCAAAATTTACAACTAATTTGAATACCCAACGATTACAGCATTTCAGCGCTCTTTTAAAACTTTACAAACAACTTTTTAAGTATAGAAACATTTTTTTTTTTAACTTTTTTTACTTTCAACCCAACTCTTCCGATTTTCTAACCAACCTATTCAAGTTTTCACAAACTATTAATTTTTCTCGGCTAACTTTTTTCTACTTTCCACGTGATTTTCCGTCTTGTTTTGTGACGTTTATATTTTGCTGACCAGATTAAACGACTTTTGAAACAACTTTTACAACTTTAAAATGATATTTCTACTTCCACCAACCGTTCACGTTTTTTGAAAGCTTTAATGACTTTCCAAAAAACTTTGTCGACAATTTCAATAACTTCCACCAGGTTTTTCGTCATCTATTTTTGTTTCGATTTGCTACCAAACCTTTATGCCTTAAACTTTTCAATCAACCTGTTTTTGTCCCGGCCAAATGTAATTACTTTCCAATAAAGATTTTCTCCTTCGCTTCCTGCTTATGTATCTTCCTGGCCATCTTTAGTGACTTTCTAAACATTTTCTTTTACTTTTTACTCAAGGATATGTTTTGAATTTTTTTTTTATTTTAAACCAAGTGGTTCGACTTTCCACCAGACTTTTATTTTGCTCTGGAAACTTCAGTGAATTTGCTACCACATCTAACTTGTTATGCCCGGCAAACATTAATGATGTTCCAAACCACAACCCTTTCGTCTTTTCAACCAACGTATTCAACTTTGATTTTACAACTTTGCACCAAACCTTTTGACTCTCCAAATATATTTTCTAACTTTCCTTCAACGTATGCGTCTTCTTTGCCAATTTTAGATATTGTTATTCAGGTTTTTTTCACCCAAGTTTCCACTTACTTTCCAGCCAATCTATTCGATTTTCAGCTTTTGCCTTTTTTCGTTCATCTTAAACCACCTTCTAACAACGTGTTCGACCTTCACTCAACTTTTATATCGTTTAATGTTTGTTTTTCTTAATGTTTACCTTTTCCTGACCATTTGTTACCACTTCCAACCAATTAATTCGACTTCTCACCAAATATTTGTGGTCTTTTCATTCATTATTTATGTGTTCTTAGAAACCTTTAACGACTTTCTACGCAACTTTTTCGACTTTGCAATCACATTTTGCGACTTTCAACACGACCGTCAACAACCGACTGTTTTGACATTTTTCATCCCAACTCAACACTTCAAACCAAACTCAGTCAGTTTTAATGACATTTAAACCAACTTTTACAAATTCATATTCAAATCAGTCGACTTTTCAACCATCTTTGCACAACTTTTTTTTACTCTCCACCCAAGTTTTACATTTTCGGGCGGACGAGTTTAACGACTTTTAGCCAACCTTCTAACAAACTTTTACAACTTTGCATCCATGGCAACTGTTTTGACTTTCAAACAAACGTCCACGACTTATCAGCACTTTTCTTCAGCATCGGTTATAGTTTATTTGTTTGTAAACTGACTACTTGTAAATTGGATATGCAGTACAACATGTGTTGTAATGAAATGATATCATATTCGTATAGGGTACCGCCGTTTGTCAGTGAAACAAGCTTGTGTGACGAGAGCTATTATGCCCAAGGAAATAGTGAAAAGACAATGAAAAATACAGGGAAAGGATTTGTTGAGATAAGGTTCATTTTCTCACTGTAGACACATGTTGCAGTCGTCTCTTTGTCAAGGAGTATTTGATAATTACACACATTCAGTTACAGGCATAGTTTTAATTTATTCATATTTACATAATTGATTTGTGATCGGATAGTTCCGTTGTTAGTTGATACATTATCCGGTTATTGATCTTTTTGATCACGATTTAGAAGTCTGGTCGCTCTCTGTTTTTGTGTGTAGTCCTGAATTCGACGTTTTAGTTTATTCTTCGTAGATTCCTTCTCATAATTGTCCAGTGATAGTTGTCTGGCGTGAATCTGTTGAATGACTGCGGGTAGCTTTGCTTCGGGAATTTCGTCAAGTTCTGAAAATGGCAGTGATGAGTACACAGACACCTGTGGATATGAAGTACAACAACACATTATTTGAGATCTACGATACCGCCAATTAGTTACTAGTAAGTACATAATAATCTACGTACTTGGGTTTGGTTGGTCCGTATTTCTGGCAACACCGGAGGCATCTTGTGTCTGGTTTTTGGTTTATATGATTTACCCAGAATTTTACTTGTACCACGATCAGCTTCAGTGTCTGAGTTGGCGTCTTCATTGGAATCGGTATCAGACATATATTCCCCCAGTGACGTGGCTTTAGCCATATGTAGTTTGTTGTCTTCTTTTCGTTTGAACAAGTTACGCGTACCTAAGAGCAGTAGTACATTCCGTGCCAATCTAATACAAATAATGGTGCAAATAGAGGTTAGTTCATCTATCCGTTTTAGTGGACGCATTTTGAGTGGAGTTCGTCAGTTATTATCAGGGACTATAGTATATTTATACATGATAAAAAAACTACAGTTGCATTCGTTCGATAATATAATTTAAAATGCACGGAGCATACGGAACGGACTGACCTATCCGTACAGGTAAATGGACTCCATGATATTTTTGTTGAAATCACAGTTTCAATTTTATGGTATATTATACGACACTCTATTATCAAGATGCATTTTCAAACAACATAATATAAACATAACTCAACAATACTCCAAGTATCTTAAGGCATGTTATACGTGCATTTAATATTATCGTAAGATACTCACTTCCATCGAGGTCGACTTCCCGCATTAAAAACCTTGAGTGTCATTGAAGACGCCACGCGCCTAACATCACCAGGCAACTTCCGTGGTAACTTCTCGGGAGAAAAGGGGCACGGCAATTTTTCCCACCCACCCTTTTGACCGAAAGTACCTACGAATACAAATGAGATAAGTGGATTAAATAAACAAATAAGTGACATTTTGAGTCAATAGAATATCGCATCGGAGTAAAAAGGCTCGGAAGACGAAGTGCAACAGACAAAACAATAGAGCGCCATCTGCGTTTAAATCACAGTAAACTTTCTTACCAATATAACGACCGCATAGTGTCCACAACCTGACAGAACAGTCTGTGCTTGTTGTGAGGATTAACTTTTTGTCCTCGGCGTACTCTATGTGGGTAATAGATTTCAAATGACCTCGATAAGCATTGACTTTCATGGGTGCGTGTAAAGTCCTCTCGGGGTCTGTTTGCGCCGCTGGTTTTGGCATACTCTTCTGGTGTTTTATTTCTGCGCGTAACTTAGCCCGAAAGCCTATTACGCCGTCTGGTTGTAGGTATGGAAACTGTTTCTGCATGTCGGTTTGACTAGTGCGAGTGTCTCCTTTGATACAATAATCAGTGATGTCCCATACCTAATAAAATATTACCGAACAGAAAACAAAATTATGAGTCGTCGATTATTTTTATAATATTTGGGTGAATAATTGCGTCTGTATTATCAACCATTAATCAAATGGAAAAACAGACGAAGACTGATATGTTGGTGTTATAAATGTTATTCCTTGGCGAAAATAACAAATACTACAATATCTTTCTCTTGAAAGTGAGTTGAACAAAATTGGCAAAGTTCATCTTCTAAAACTCCACAATATGCGTCTTTATAGATATGTGTAAAGGTGGTCTCGATGTTGATTCTTATGTATAAAAGATGTGTTTTCAATGAAAAGATTAAGGAATTATAGTTTTGACAAATTTACATGCATGCGAGTTTACATTTGTTTGGTTATTGAATAATACAAATGTGATGGTTCTTACCACGACGTAACCCATTGTATCTCCGGTTATCAGAAACTTGTTAGCCGCATCGGTTGTCATGGCAAGTACTGATTCGTTCTTGCCATGCGCTGCGTTGAATTGACCAAGGAGCCCACCTTGATGGTCAATAGACCACGCACGCACCCATCCACCGGCCCCAGTCGCGATCAGCGTCGCCGTGTCTTTGTCTTGTTCCCTTGCTTGTAGAAAAAGTATCTGCAAAATATAATAATCGTGTTGGGTTAAATCGTTCGGTTTAAATGTCTTAGATCAAGGTGCCGATACAGATTTTAAGAAAATCGCAATGAAAAATTCTAATCTAAATAGATATTGGGGTTGACCGCTCATTTGGGAGAGGAACGAAATAAAATCTGCACAGACAATGTAAAAATAAAAAGTACGATGTCCAGTGGAATTTAGGGTAAACAAATACAATTAGATCAAGCTCACCTTGTCGACAGATGCTTCGTGTTTTCGCTGAAAATCTTCATACGTCCCTGAATTGAGAAGGTAATACTGCTCGTTGGGTGAATGTAATAGCTTCGACTTGTTATTGTCAATGTCTGAATATGTGGCGTCGCCACTCGGTGCGGATACAGCGACATCGTTAGCTGCAACGGTCTCACCTATCCGCGGAAGAACAGGCAGCGATTTTGTCAGACTTTTTGTAGAACCGTCAATCGGTTTTGGTTCGATATCTAAGCGTGAGCATCGCTGTTCTATCGATTTGTCAATGGGTCCTAGGGCGTTGGATTTGTCTTCAGTGTGTGCTGGTTTGTCAGGGGCATTCGGTAGTTGCCTAGCATCTCTTTCAGACGATCGTATCGGAGTGCATGGCGTGGCTCGTGTAGCGATACGCCCTGTCTGCGTTTTGACACTTTCCGTTGCGTTCATGCGAGTCAGCATATGTCCAGTTTCCAAGGACCACGTTATGATATCACCATCATACGAAGAGGTCGCAATATGATTTGGTGCGTAATATGAAAGCGAGAGAACGTCGTCGTTGTGTCGAATTGGCCACTGCCGGCCAACGTTCTCGTCTTCTGAATCACTGTAAGAATACGAAAATAAAACATAGCTATATCAGCAATAATAAACGTACCCAGTAACCCACTGTTATGTCACGCCATCCTTCCTTTCAGCGCACTAATTATTGTATTCCTATAATATAATACGTGTAAATAGATGTAACTTACATATAGGTTGTGATTCGTCGGTTCCATCCAGTGGTAATGATACGATGCTTCGAGCATATGATACCAGTAAGCTGTAAACACAAAACAAATCTGATTAATCGATAGTAAACCCCAAAAAAGTTTGGTTACCGAGAAATGAATGAATGAATAAATGAATTAATGAATGAAGTATTACCATACCTCATATGGATCAGAGATCTGAAGCTCACGGAGACACGCACCATTGTTGAAATTCCAAATTTTCAAAGTGCCATTTCTTGCACCGGTTATGAGGCGCCGGCAGCTGGGGTCAAACGTCATCGTTGTGATTTCAACACTTTTTTCTACCCCCCTTTCTTGGCATCTATGGGCACTGAACTGGATAGTTTTAGTACCGTTATCAAGGTCCCATACACTGACTATGGAATCTACGCACGCACTCACTACCTGGTTGAATAGGCTATTATATAACGCAATCGTCACAGTGTTGTTGTGAGACGTTGGCTCAGCTCCGTCTTCGCCCTCTTCGGCCTTTCGCTCAAACACCGACAACTACAGAAATATAAACACACCATTAACTTGTTTTGATCACGTTCTAGTTCTTGATACAGCTAGGCGAAACGTTACACTTTGCTTTTCAGATATGAAAATTCTAAATTATGTTTACATGATTCAAATCTCAAATAGGATCATCACAACTCGCTACAATCAACAGATATAAGAGCTTTTGCACATGTTACGTTGTATTCAGTTATTTACACAATTGATAACACGACAATACGAACATATCATTTGCATAAAATCGAATTAGGATGTATTAGGATATCGCGAGACGTTATTCGTACCATCGCCATTAATAGCCTCAGCGTGAAAGCCCTTTACTTATCCCGGACCTCGTGTACGTTAATGACGTCACTCACCGTATTCGTTCCTATAATAAGAGTCCCTGTACGGGCATTATAACACACTGTGTTGATGTGATGTGGTCCAATGTGCACGTTTCTACCAGCAATCGTTTGTAGACAGGACTGATCTCGAATATCCCACACTTTAATTTGCTATAAACCCAGAGAGAAAAATGTTATATACGTTCGTTGAAATAAATAATATATTTTTCCCATGAGCTAACGAGGCAAGAGTTGGAATACCTTATCTTTGGCCACGCTGATGATATGCCCGTTGAAGCTGTTCATCTCGATATGCATCACTGCTGTGTTATGTCCCTTCAATACCGCTGTTGCTTTAGTATTCACATAAGGGTTCCATATTCTGACTGTCCGGTCCATCCCACCAGTTACTAGAGTGTAAATATACAAGAATACACATACAATTAACTACAAAGTAATATATTATAAATATAAGTTCATATGTTCCTATGGAAATTTGAACCAAGTAATGTTAACCGTGGTTTTTAATCGCTATGACCATTTCGTTTTTAATATTACTCAATGTTCGGGTTATAAATAGTAAACATATAACAATAATACCATGGTGTGCAGAAAGGAGTATCCGTTACATGCACGCTACGAGTCTGAAGACGCGTGTAGTTTACTTGCGTCGAGGTGCAGATGTTTGTGAGGAAGGGGTCCCGTGAACCGAACATGATTGACAAACCTGTTTTTATTGTATATTTGATGCGTTTAGTGTTACAAATTTCAGGAATTGAGTGGAATTTACGGTAATTTGTTCAATTTAAGGTACGAACTTTTATTTACGGGTATGTCAACACTTAGTGAGATATTGGATTTAAGATTTTTGACACATACACATACATACCGATTACATTGTGTTCGTTGGAATATTCAAAACACGGAAGTCCTTTACGAATTCGAAATATTCCGCCGCTAAAGAAAGAAAGAAAAAAAACATTATATTTCTATTTTGTAATGTTCTAAATTAAAGAATAACATGATGATAATAATGAGCATGAAATATGCAGCAATCGGCTGTATGTAAGCACACAGAACTGAACGCAAGTTACTTTACATAAATACAAAATATGTATTAAATATTTCGTCATTTGCTCATGAATAATTCAATACATAACACTTGACATTGACATGACCTTTCTAATACTCGTTTTCTTTTTCAATAATCGAAGAAGAACAGAAAGAAGTCTATCTCCTCGCCAACTCCAAACGTTTAACCTTGACTAAAACTGCCCTGTCTTAACCAAGATGCGAGGTCTGATTTACATTAACGGTTTACAAAATATGCCACAGTTACGTAGCTAAGACAATGCCGGTTTAAAAACTATCCAACAGTTATCTGTTGCAATTAAACTCTACATATGAATACAACTGTGGCCGGTTCACATTTAGCATTGAGACAAAAATACATGTTTGGGTTTACCACGGCCAAAACAATGGACCACGTGACCACATGTGGTAAAGTTAAATGAAATGTACACTAGTTGTAAGACTTACACTCTCTTTCTCTCGACATCGCCAATAAACAGTGAGGCATCCGTAGTTGTAGCGCATGACACAACGGAATGCAGGTTATGACAGTATCTGACCTTTCTCACCCAATCCTCATGTACTTTCTGAAAAATGAGATGAGGATATCATCGACGCAAAATTGAATGTGATTATAAGATACGGCGTTAACGATAAGATAATAACAAATGGGTTACGTAATTGATTGTAGAATAATGTTTTGTCGACTAACAATTCCTGCAACAATGGCAATGACCTGTAATGTCAATATGATCCGGGTGACGTAATACGTTTTATTATAATAACCGAAATGTTATTTATATTCAAGTAAGATGCAAGTACACTGTAGACTATTCTTAACCATTGTACTTACCCGATATCTGAGGGCCCTTATTCCCTTCACCTGTCCTTTCAATAACTGAGGGAATGGAACTCTCCGTGAACCAACTAAAACAAAATATAATTTTTCAATAATTACGGAATGTGTTTGTTTGTTTTCATTCTAACGTGTTTACGACTGGTAGTCGTTTAGTATAAAACACTGATTTCGTCCTGTTGACGTATCAACATTCACTACCTATTGGGTGATACAATTACTCGCGATAACAGTGAATAGTTATACGTCAATTTCACTTACCCCCTTTCGCATTCTGCGCACCAAACAGAGCTGAACCCAATGCCTCTTTAAACACGATAACTGAAACGTTACCACCAGAGTCACCGAATGCCAGCACAGCATGGTTCATGTTATGTGTGTCGTACCTAGTGATATGAATAAAAACATTTTAAAGAGTCATGATATATAATTTACTCAGTTTCCAGAGTGAAAGTTTTCTATTACACAGAATGAATTTTCCCTCCCATAATGCATTGCACTTATGTGCAGTAACATGCTCAGTAGTGTAACATTTAAATTCGGCCCAACTTCTTAACGACTGTAGGAGTATTAACGAAAGTCTGCCACTCTCTACTAAATTATATCTTTACTAAATTCAGACGCAAGGAAGATGCTTCGAGAGAGCGCTATACGACAAATGTTGAGGATGTGATGTCTGAAACTCAGCACTTACCAGTAATCCATTGACATCGCGCAATGAGATATACCAGTTACTTGGAAGACTTTATCAAATTTATTGGCGTTGACGTCATAAAAACCTACCAAAGAAAAATAGAATTGACAATGATGTGGGTAGGAGGAGAACTGTTCAACAAATTAGTTTGCACTAAGACATTGGAAATACTATCTTCTGGTTCATACTTACAAATATCCCGCTCTGTAGAGGATAGTGCTATCATGTTGATATTGGGCATACACACCATGTCCGTTATCCACATGGGACTGACTTTGTCACGTGGTTGTTCCAACTAAAAACAGAAATACACAATCCCATTATTGTAATGGATTGCAACCCGGACACAACGTTGTATTAAATAAAAGTGAGTTTTTCATTCTAAAAAAATCCGTCAAACACTGGATTAAAATTAAAACGTAGAAGGATGAAGCTCTATTCTCACTGTTGTATTGAGATTTGCATAATAACATCACGTATTGAGTATTATTGTGTTCATTTTTCTATCGTCGCGTTTACATCCCCGAATTCTAACTTCAATTCAGGTAATGTTATGTACCCAACAAAACAAACCTTTTGATTGGCCAAACAACATTTTGATCACATGTCTTACTAATACAGAAACATTTTCCCACAATAATTGATATGTATTATCAGTTTTATTTCTATATATGGACTTTATTTACAAGTTCGATGTCATCGGATAATTGAAACATAAATATTACGCGTATACAGGGCTTTATTGTCCGGTTAGGATCGGAGACCAAAATTACATGACTACGACATTGAACACATATATACACTTACCGACACAGACTTTAAATTGGCCAAATCGAGTGACCAGAAATTGACAGTGCCTTCTTTACTGACTGAGATGTACCTCCCTACTGAGTGCTCAGATTCATCAGCGACGCTGCCATGGCGATGAATTATCGTTGGCAGAAACGCGATACCTGTTAGCATTTCATGATGGTTGCTATAGAAACACAATAAAGGACAATCTTGTTTACAGTAGCGCAAATAAAACGTCAGGTAGCAGTGTGAATGAAAGAGTGCACGAAGACGAATTTGTAAAAGCGGTGGTTCCGATTGTACGAGATACTACTAGTATGTAAAATTCGCAATGCTGCGAGAATCGGGAGAGGCGTAAAATAGTTCGAGTGAACTTCAATATCAGTACTAATATAATAGCCTTATATTACGATGTCATATTAATATACAGCAATAGCCTCACTGTGTTTACCTTGGAATATCTTTAACCGGTTTGGAGAATGGTATCTATGGTAAAATAACAGAGGTTAACTATTACGTAATAAAACTACGGGTAAAAAATAAAATAAATGCACATATGTAAAGTTTTGAAAAGTTAACTGACATTTTTAAGGGTGGTGGTCGCTGCACATCGCATGTTCGAATTCACGTAAACAATGTGTTTCACACACGTTGTGTACGCCGAACAGGACGCGGCGCGAGGACTACCGCCCTTCAATATTCTGGGTATCACCCCCGGTATCACCACGACAGCCGACCTAGCAATACTTACATCTTTGCAAAGAGTATTCATCAGCGCACGTTCTTGGTATTCCAGCAGCATATACGACAAGTATTCGTCCTGAAAAAAATGAACACATCATCATATTACTTACATGTACCCACTGCTATACACAGTATCAGCTCGACGTGTACTCGCTGGAAAAGTTTTTGGACACGTGCGCGAATACAAGTGTGGTATGTGGTTTAATCGTGGCGTAGTACGTGTGGTATAACTGAAGGCGCTGCCACGGTCACTTACCCAATCTACGGTTCCGTCACAATTGGCGTCAACTTTCATAAACACAATTGCTAACTGACGATCGTCAACCTGCGTGGTATAATGAAATGCGTAAGTTACAGTCCACGAATGATGCAAGTATAAATATTGATAAAAAGCCTTTGCTCGAAACGTCTAGCTATTTTTAATAGTTACTTAGGACTACGATTACAAAATATTATCTACTATATATCATAAGTATAAATATATACGAATTATACGCGTAAGATGGTGATTTGTATACCTGACCAGCTCCCATGGTTCTTTTCATTGCCTGGCGGAACTCGTCGATGTCCAGACCACCACCGCCATCTTCATCAGCTTCCTGTTTTAAAGCATAAGAAAACATTTAAATTATTTAAATTTTGAAATTAATTTCAGTTTGACATTGAGAGGGCCGGCATGTATTTGACAACAGGCGCCGATGTGTTGGTATGGGCATCAAATGTTTTCAGGGGAAACAACCGACAATCGCACATTCTCACCGTGACTACGATCATGACGTATTTATTGTTCGTTTAATGCCCATTACAGACAATTTAAAGATACAATACCCATGCTGACGTGGACAATGTGCAACTGTATGTCAGGTATTGTAGTTCTACTGTCGTCGAAATATCCGTCCGAGTTGGTGCTGACCCTTTGCTGTTTACAACTTTTACCCTGCAATGTTTATAATTTGCCTTTTTTTGTATTTTCTCTAATTTTGAACAAGATAGACGAGTTTTGAATGTTAACTGCTATTATTACTATGGATATCACAGTATTATGAAAAATAAACAAAGTTATTTTCATAATAGTTGTATTCAATTAAAAAAAAAAATACAGTTATATATCTATAGCGACGGCGTCGATTATCTGTAAGTTTAGGAAATTCGCAATTTACTATACGCGTGATGTGATCATCTGTACAGCAATTCATATGTGACATACGTGTACTGAAGATGTGATGGTGTGAAGTGGTGAGTGTTTAGTCATGCAAATGTACTGGGTTTACAGACTTACGTCGTGAATTTCATATTCGTGTAGTTCGTCACTACGATGGGTAATACGGGAAAGTAATATGCTATGTATACACCGGTATATGTACGAGTAACTGTAAACAATTCATCATCCAGCGTACTGAGTTGAGACAGTGTGGTAATGATTAAGTTTCGAGAAAAATAAATAAGTAATCCCATTTTACTACAACTTTCCCATATAAAACAAGCATGTACAATGCATAATTCGTTTGAAAAAATTTCTTTTTTTCATATTAGTGTAACAAACACTTATCACCTATTACTGATGACGTCATACCTACCTCAAATATCATCTGGAGCTTCTGTAAATGATCGTTGTTCATTTCATCTTCCAATCTTGTTGCTTTCGTTCGATTCGATTTTGCACGCTCATCTTTTTTTGAATTCTGTCGATTAAGAGAGGCACTTTGTAAGCGTATACGTAACAAGTCTCTTTCCCTATTCTCCAACCACGAGATAGTGGTGCCCCTCCGCGCGGGAGGTAGCGTCGACGAAGTTCGCCTTCCTGACACCTCCATCATGCATAGCATACAAAGAAACGAACAAACTACAATCAGTCTGCCGGAATATCACGAGGTCGCAAACCAGGTAAGTGTTAATAAGCCGACAGTAAAAGCCATGTTTTGTTGTCCGTTGCCCACTTGTCTCAGGCGACTATGAATTGGTTACGATGGTGAACTATTGCAATGAGATGTACATTGTATCGTCCACTGCACAACATTGTTAATGGGAATATCTCAAATAACAGCGTATCCTAGCAAGAATGGCTTATAATGACTGGCACGAAACTCCGTGTAATAAGTTATTCAGTGTACTGATATAATGTTCTGTTCCCCATACAAGAAACGGTTGTTCGCATGTCGTACTTTCCAGACATGAAACACTCCCTGAGACCTATCTCAATCCGGACGGCTAAGGCGTGTTATTAAATTAGATTTAGCGTACACTATCGATGGGTAAAATAACATTGCCATCTCGTACAATGAACAATCAGGATTAGTAACTAAACTCACCAAATTTGAATTGAGCGTATTTTCATTGATGTCTTCTAATTATCAATGTGAAAGGCGCCTTGTATAAAAGGAACATGGTGTTATCCCAGGGGTGCCCATGGTGGTGGCGGACTTCTTGTAGAGTGCAAGTAAGTACTGGTGGAGAGCACCAGTGAACGGGGCCGGGGTACCGGTGGCTGCCGGGGTAGGTCGTTTAAGTGCTGATGGTTGTAGAGTAAGATTAATCGGGATCGTGGGTGTCAGTGAGTCGTTGCTGAGAATACCCGGAATGTATTCCTTATTAGTAATTCTCACTGAATATTTCTATATTAATAGCCGATAGGATTAAGTTGGAATTACAACCACGTACTACAGACCGTTGAATATTCATGTTATCGTAACGAGACAAGACGAAATGAGCCGTACAAGACAAGATTTTCAATAATGTCCACTTCACTGAGGGTGAACCTCGCCATTCAGACCCAACGTGAAATTAATAATAACCAGAATGAACGCACATAGTACAAGAAACATCAATCAATATTCCTTGTCCATAGGACTGTCATTAATTGAAAACCGTGTACACTAATAATATTTGTTGACAAAGTAGATTACGTCCACCAAAGCGTACATGTTGTCGCTACAACTGAACAGGTATCGCTCTCCGAGGCGAACAATGGTGTTCAAATGGCGAGGCAAACCGTGGTCAAATGCGACAACAATCAATTTAAGCATAACAGCATGGTGGATCGGAAATCAATGTTCGCCTACCCTACGATATAAACTTGGAGAGCTGCCTATGTTGCTTTCTTCACCAAACGCGCTCGAACTACGAGTTGCCATCGATGGGTATACGCTTTTATGGCGTGAATTGTCGTATATACTCTTTCGCCGTTCTCCGTACATGTTTTTCCGACGAGAACCATTGATTTGATTCGGTATCGCTTCGTTTTCTAAGGGAGATCTACATAGTTGACAGTAAATAAAACAGAAAAAAAGATAAACAACTTTTAAAAAAAATGAAATAGTAGCAACGATCAGTGCTTGAAGTGACGATATTTCGGGTATTGACATAATATGCTGTATGTTATCAAATAGTAGTAATATAAAATCAGGCGATGACTTTATAATTTAATACTCACCCAACATCATCATCATCATCTTCCTGTGGGATATCAAATTTGATGTTGGGTCCGTGAACAGGTACTTCAATTGATTCTGTAACAACTACTCGAGAACCAAGAAGAACGATCGAACGTTCTAAATTATTAGTAAACAAATAACACCGAATAAACGGCAAGGTAACGACTATGTCTAATTATAGTAAACACGTACTGCGTGCGTGACTCGAACCGGCGCTCGCGTACGGCACCTAATCGCCTAGCTTCATGCCACTAAACGTCTTCCCCTCGGCCACCGAGCATCCCCAAGAAAGGATGCTTAATAACCGAGCTTATTACGAGCAGAGAGCATTAAAGCCGTCCACGCGATCCGCGCCACACAGCGTGGCCAGAATGCGGCAAAGGCCTTCAGATCTGGCTGTAGTAGGATGGTGAAAGTAATGGTACAGCATTATAACAGTGAATTAGTACTGAGAAATAATCAGGCGATGACTTTATAATTTAATACTCACCCATCATCATCATCATCATCATCATCATCATCTTCCTGTGGGAACTATTAGTTCTAAATTATTGACGTTGGGATGGCGCCCTCTTGTGGCGATATCTCCGCATTCTGACTTTCAAAGCGAAAGTATACGTAGTTTTCGTTGTGCATATTCGATGCAAGTTTTCCGAAGTTATTTTAGTCTGACCCCGGAATATAGGTATGCATAAGTAAAAATTCATGTTTTTGCATCATTCGATACCAATTTGGGCTTAATTTTGATTTCAGTTGACTTCATATTTCCATTTATTCTGAGCCAGTTCATGCACTTTGAAGTAGCGGTCGCAACATTCTATATTAGAACACGAGATGTCGTTTATATTGTTGGACATCAAATACTTGTAATAATTCTGTTTTTTAAACTCCATGTAACACAATTTGTTAAGAAGTATGTGATATATATTTATCGTCGCATTTGCCTAATGCAGTGAGTTTTGAAACTTGAGTTTTTTACAAGCGAGATCTTACTTTTGACGTGTATGTATACCAAGGCGCCGTTATGTGATTATATAACGGAAACGTTTGTACTGCATGAAGTGGAATTTAAGTGGTTATATTTCGCAATATTTTATTGAATTTTTGGTGAGTTTATTTTGTGTTGTAATTCTGATTTAATACAGTTTTACTTGAATTAATGAATAAAACGATTATTGGCAATCTATCCCTGAACGATGTTGCTAATATATACAATTTGCCACAGATTCCATTTTGAGAAGACGTCTAGTATTGAGTTATTTTATACTGACACAATCCTGAAACACATCGTTTTCTGGCACACTGTCACGAACCGCGGCATCCTGCGTAACAAGGGTCACGCGCCATCCTCCGGTAACCCTTGCCACCACAAGCGGTGATTTTATCAAGAATCGTGATAAATAAATACGTTCTTGCATTAATTGAACTGGAAAATGTATCAAAATGATTCAAATACTTCATAAAGTAGTTGGTTTAAATAAATATAGTAAAAGTATTATGTTTTACCGTGCTTTGTGGACGTAAATGGCTATTTTGATAAAGGACTACATTTTTATGGATTGATTACAAGGCGTAAATAGTTTCCCGGGAGATTTTAAAATGGCAACCTCCGATCCGATTGTGAAATCATGCAATGATGCCTTGAATCCCAACATGTAGGTAAGTGTTAATTTGGAGAACTTTACCATTGTTTATTCACCACAGAGACTATTCAGGGAACAAGCCGTAAATTGTGTGTGTTTATCCTTAGATAACTAATACATTTATTTGTTGTCTGAGGTTTATCATCGGTTGCTAGTGTAGTAAAATATTAATCGTCACCGTTGTTTTTCTGCTCACTGTTCTGTGGTTATGGAATGCCCCCTTATATAATAAAATTTTTATACAAGGAAAACAAATTACTAGTGGTGGTCGGTGAATCACGGTTTTTAGTAACCGTGGGTGAATAAATAATTTGTTTCTCAGAAGTATTGGACAAGGTGCATTTTAGATTATGTCTTTTAAATAAGCTAATATAAACAATTAGATCTCATTTTTTTACAATTTATTTTAATAATATACTACATTGATATACATAGTGTATATGCTATGCTTTCAAAGTCCACATTTTGGCGATGGCCGCTACAAATTGACACTAATGACACAGGAAATGTTTTATTAAAAACAAAAATAAGAGAAAAAAAGATAGATAGTTACAGCTATTAACACTTTAATCAAAATAAAAGTTATACCTACCTACATTAATTTCAGTGTTTCCATAAACAATACTATTTTATTTGTCCTATACAAAATGTACCCACTGTCAATGCAGCATGTTCAAGTGTGCTGCTTGACAATATAAATTTGACATTGATCATGTAAATATTATAAGGATTAAAATTATAATAAGATACTAATTTAGATTTATTTTTATCTTGGCTTCTGCTATTGTTGAAATAGATTCAGTCACAATGCGCACTATAGCTGCTACGTGTAAGTCATTCTAATTTTAGTGGGCAAAATAACTCACAGTTTCTGGTTGTTGTTGTATTTCATTTTCAAGTATTTCTGTTACAAGTACCATTTTTCATATATTCTATTTTGACTAAACATGTTCATTTTTTTTTCGCAGAGTAAAAACATTTTGTAAAACCTACAAAGAGCTGAACACACAACTGTCTTTTTTATTATGACTCTTTTCATGGCATTGAGTGGCACTCTGACTGCTGTACAGCTGGACCAGTTACCACAGTTACAAAATATTGCTGAGAATGTTCCTGGCATGCAAGAGAATATAATAATGTATTGCACAACAATATATGTTGTCTGTGTTTGGATTCACAAAAGAGCAGTGCTCCCCAGGGATGTGCTGCACTAATTGTCTTTAAGTCAACTGCCATAATTTAAGTGCACCTCCAATATAATCATACCTGTGTTAAATTTGTAACACCTCTTTTACCTGGGTACTTTACCCCATGAAAAACTCCTGATAATTCAAATCCAATACCATATTTGCTCTATTAGAAGCACATATATATGTGTAAATTTTCAGTCTGTGAACAAATATTTTCTTAATTTTCAACAGATATTTGTCTGCATTGGTGTAAGGCTGAATTTCAATAGTGGTTTACATGTTATGTATTGTCATCTGTATTAACTACACTTTGCATATCAACACAAGTGCGGTTACAACCAGAACAAAGGTCACATGACCAATAATGGTACAAGTATTGATTTAAGGTAGAAGCCTACTCAGCATTTTTTGAGAAAGTTGGTCATAAATCGCATGACAGTGTTCATTGGTTTATTATGTAAAATCGTGGAGCTATTGCCCCATAAAATAGCATTCTTTTGTGTGAACAGTGCCGTATTTTGAGAAACTTGTCCTAATATTTTTCAAAAATCGCTATTTTTAGAACAATTCCATAGAGCGCAATGTTAAGCAAAAATTGCATTTTTCAACATTTTTAAAACCAAGGTTTTAAAAAAAATTCAGGAAAACAAAAAGTACCCCTCATTAACAATATATATTTTTTTCAGCCTATGTCACCAGCCTACAATTTGACATATGGCATAATATCTCTGCCATAGGAATCTATGGTAAAAGCACTATAATACTGCCAAAATAGCCACTATCCACTAAAATACAACCATGATTTTCTTGAAAATTAACCTGGTGACCCCCAACTTTTTTTAAGTCAATATATTGCCTAGAAGTACAATTTATTAAAAAATAAATAAATTCTGCGTATATGAGTAGACTTCTACCTTGAGCGTTGGGAGGGTCAAGGTTTACCCTTGAACAAGTGCCTACATTTGGACAACAGTAGTATTTCAAATCATTTGTTTGTTAGACTTTCATAATAAATTTATTTTTATAGTGTATACATGTAATAGAATCCCATTATAAAATTATATGTATACATGTATATCACAAGAATGTTTGCTATACATATATATATACGTCCATTATCCATTCAATAATAAATTAATAATACCACACATTTGCATCAATCAATGTGCCTTTACTTTATAATCAGATTAGCATTAACTTATGAACATGTTAGTATTCCAATTAATACAACAATTTCTTCTATACAGAAAATATATAAATAAGTGCATGTACACATGTCAATTTAAAGATGTTTTCTCAACATGGAAGAGATCTGTATATCCATGGCCCCTGGTAACCTTTATTAGTCCCCAAATATCAAAAAAATTATTTATAATCCCAAGGTTACAAGTTGTAATTGAACTGTATTTTTATCATAATGATGGTAATTAATAAAGATTGGAATCCTATGTGAAAATTTTCATTGTGTTATGATTTGTTTTTTACTTATACTAATATAATACAATGTTTGAGGCCACTTAAAGCTTATTCGTTGTAAAGTGCTCCAAATATTTACAACTTTATTACTGAAAAAGTAAGATTTCAGACATCCTCTAGTTATAGATGTTTTACCATAAATGCTTACTGACTGGACATGCATTAGTATTATAAAGCTACACAGGTGACTTTGTACAGTAACCATATCTCTAAAAAAACAATTTAGCACCCTAGCTTTAAATTTCATTATCATGCAGAGAAAGAAATAATTTGTATAAAAGTGACATTGCAAGTATTACCAACCTATGGTTTGAAAAAAAAATGGTAAAACGCGAGATATTGATCGTTATGAATATTGTACTTGTATCAGAATCACTATCACTTGAGAGTCCAGTTTTCAATCTTGACACGAGTAATGCCACTCTAGTTAGTAGGTCATATTTGTTGAATTTCTGAAATGGCGATGAATTAATTCCTTTCAATCCATTACATGATTGTCCAAGGGTTTTCATAAATATCCTTAACTTTTGTAGTACTTGTGTACCTCGAAGTAAAACTTCTTCCGGAACTACATACGTGTGTCTACTGGATTTACAGTGGATGAAGAGTGCTTCATTAAAATTGACACAGAACGACATACTGCATCTGCTGACCCTGTTTCACGACCTATGGCTTGTGTAACTTTATTTGGGCCTAGCCGGTGGCATCTTGAATTTTCAAGGTGAATGTTCCGGCGAAGCACTCCACTATCACCTTGAAGTATTTCATTAGGAATATGTGTATGTGACAATGCCCTCACAGTTTGGAATCAGTTTACCAACAGCCAATCATATTGCTCCTTTCATCAACGCGCTTGACCAAGCTATCAACATTGTCGGGGCGGAGCTAAGTCACAAGACGCTATTAAAGACGCGCACCACTCTACCATGTATTTCTATGGGCTCTGCGCGAGCTGCTGTGGAACGCCGGTCGAAAAGCCGTTGAAAATAGCTAAAATCGAAAAAACAGCACAAACTTAACTTTAAAGAAATCCTAAACAACCAAATTTAAATATGTTGCATATGCAGGGTAATCTTGTTACACGGTTCAGGGGGTGTCAACAACCATCCCAAAGTACCGTTTTCTGAGAGTTGTTGGCCTTTGTTTTCACCATGATGGTTGCCAGGCGGTGAAAATGCTCGCACAGTGGAAGCTGTTTTGGCTTGGATGTCGAGGCAATACAATATTCGGACAAAAGCCGTCCAGGGTACTTAGTTCCGAGTCTGATGTGTTCGTTTTTAGTCGCACTGGAAATGGTAAACCATTATGTTATTATGCTTTACCAACCTTGCGACCATCAAGCGTGGTAATAGTGTTGTCGCCACTATTGAGTATTATAGAAGAGTATACCTCAAAGCTCATTGTGTCACTGCAACATATATTGACAGAAATGAAGCCGAAGATGAAGACATCAGAAATGCAAAGCCCCAAGCGCTTTTTGGTAGTCATTGTAACAAAGCTTTCTATTGGTCGGTAAACTTTCTATCGCGCAACCACGTGACATACACGGTTATGAATAGAATTACCGCACGGTGTTGTGGAGGGAGGAATGTTCGAACGGAGCATCACCGTGCAGGCGGACGATGAGCCGGTGGATTAACGTCTTGATATTACACACTCCATACTTCTGTCTCAAATCATGTAAAAATACGAACAACAAAGAAATTTAGTGTTTGACAATGCAACAAAAATAATTATTAATTAACTTAAAAGTTTCACGGTTTTTACGAAAACCAACAAATTATCCGCAATCATGAGTTCAGATATAACATTTCCTAATATTGCTCCACCGATTGCATAACAAAATACTATTAAAAACAAAATAAGGAAATCTTATCTAAATACGATTCTAAGATGGTCGTTATATTATCAGCTTCGGCTTTACGGCTTCCGAGCTTGATATAAAATGATAATCCAGCAGTCGAAAAACTAAAACAGTGAATGACGATCGTGCCTCCGCTTGTTTGCATTTCTGTGTTTATGTAAATGTAGTTCAGGGTTCAGTGCGCGGAGGAAGATGCGCAGTGACTGTGCGCACAAGTTGTGGTTACAGAGGTCCGTGGGGCCGATGGTAGAGAATGGAACCGCGGTTTTAAGAGAAAATTAAAATTTAGGAACGAAAATTCCATGATTCGATGATATTAACCGCGTCAATAGGGCGCCATCTAGCGATCAATCGTAACTACCACTTTATCATTACTATTTACTACAATGTTTTAAGTTAGTATATAATGCAGCTCTTTTACGTAAAGCGCTGACGTATTCACTGAAATTCTGGAAAAGGTTTTTAACTAGAAGTTGTCATTTAAACGCCACAAAGCGCGCGCACTTGGCCGTGTCGTCAAAAGTGCTTTCGAATTTCGAACGAACGTACCGAGGACGCTATCATACGGCATATGGGAGCCTTTCATGACGGGGGCAAGGCGGGTAGCTGGTACAGTTTTACGGGAAATAAAACCATATATCGATGGGGGGTGGAATGACGAACATCTCACCGACTAAGGGCAGTATTGCATTAGCTAACTAAATACATAACAAATGTATTTTTCCGTGTTTTCAGGTGTGATCCCGGTAGAAGTAAACACGGAAACAATATTGAATGCGAAACTGAATACGAAGAAAGCCTATGTCGATACAGCACTCAAATTTATCCGTAATTGGATTATTCACTAGTGTGATGGTGCTGTTTCGTTCGGGTTCAATGTTGAACCCTTCATCAGTCGGAACAGTACTTGACCGAATCGTTCGATTTATTTCGCTTTCAGAATGTTCGACGTTATTACTTTCATTATACAGTTTAGTTAAAATGGAAAGTAATTTTTCGTCGTTTGGTGTGTCGTTTTTCACGAGTTTGTCAGTACGTAGAGTAGAACTTGTAAGTTTATCTTTCAAGTTGGTATTTCTACGAAATGCAATAAGGGGAGGATTTGGAAAAATGTTACAGAGTAACAGATCATTCCGAATTAAGTCCCATTTTTTTAATAGAGCTCTTTTGAGCCTGTACCACAGGGAGTTGGACAAACTTGTGTATTTTAATAAATTATTAAATAATAAAATGTTATATAACTTTTCTTTTACCCCTTCCTGGTATCGATTTCAAGTAATCACTGATCTTTATTTATACCACTCTTTCCTTTATCACAATCTTTGTTACGCGCTAATGTTATATGCAAATTTTAACGCGCGATGTAGACACGCCCTATCATAGTATAATAATAGAGTGTGTCTACATCGCGCGTTAAAATTTGCATATAACATTTGCATACCGAATATTTTGCCTTTAATAAAACCTTTAAATACTGATGTACGGTGACAAGAATTACGTTTCAAATGTTGAAACGTTTCCGTTGTCTTGGTGTGCGTAAATGTGAGACGGTATTTGTCACGAAGCATATTGGCATCTTGAACAAATTTGTGTAATTCAGAAATGGTACCTTTGAATACCATGAAGATGTCATCCCGAAAACGATACCAAGTTTTAATATAATGAGCACCAAGTAGTAAAATCTGATTTTCCAGCAGGTAAAAATATATTGTCTGCAATCTAACTCCACATGTTTGGGTATAATATCAGAGGTACTAGTACATTACTTGGGGTTTGCAACTCGCATAGTACTGTATGGTGACATCATGTCAAGATCCCATTCAAGTCTCTTCTCGTAGATAGCGATACTGAGGCTACGACCTTCTGACATGACGCATATCAATGTTCAAGGTTTGTAATGAAAAAAATAAACTTTTCTTGTCACCATCATAGTGAAAAATGTAATACATCGAAAATGTACAGAAAATATAGTTCTCGTAATCCGTCATATCGTGGGCAGCTATTTTGATCCACCTGGACATCCCAGTATCCTAGTTACCTCGGGCATGCGCATTCGCATTTTTTCTGAGTTGGAACGCTTATGCGAGAGCGAGATTGTGACGGGATCTTGGTATCATGTCACCGTAGTTACAAACCCCAAGTACTGTACCTCTGATAATATTCATTATTAAACTCGAATGTATTTCTTTTAAGAATGATTTCAAAGAATTCAATTATATATTCCAAAGGGAGTGGTTTCAAAAGACTATCATTGTGATTGTAATTTGATTGCATTGCATTAGCGGTTGCTCGGATTGCTGCTTCGTGAACAATATTAGTATCCTCGGGGGCGGACCTACGTCACAGACGTTCCACGTTGCTAAGACGCGCACCACTGTACATGTATTTCTAAGGGCTCTGTGTGCGCTGCTATGGAACGCCGGTCGAGCCGGTGAAAATTCGAGAAAACAACACAAACTCAACTTTGAAGTAATCCTGAACAACCAAATTTACATATGTTACACACATAGGGCTAATCTTGTTACACTGTTCAGGGGGGTCTCAACAACCATCCCAAAGTACCGTTTTCTGCGAGTTTTTGGCCTTTGTCTTCACCGCGAGGGTTGCCAAGCGGTGAAAAACGCCCGGATGTCCGCCCCCGAGGATACATTGATACGACATCCAAGGTTACTAGGACGTTATTATTTGTATATTTTCGATTTTTTTTTATAAAATGTGTAGTATCTTTGATATAGGTATGTTATCTTTAACGATTGGAATTAAAAAGTGGTCAATCAATTCTGATATTTTATCTGTGGGACCAGAGCAACCACTTATTATCGGTCTATCGACGAATATACTGCCCTCTGGTGGTGGTTTGTGTACTTTAGGCAGTAAATACCACCGGGGCGTTCTAACTTTGTAGTTAAATGGGTCTGTATATTTATATGTGTCGTAATCGATTAATTCATGATTGTACATTTCTGTAGCGAGCTCATGGACCAAACTAGCTGTAACTATAGTATCGTTACTACCAATTTACTATAGTATTGCTCGTTGTTTAGTTAACGAAGGCTTTCATATATATAGTCAGTTGTATTCATGATTGCAATGCCACGACCTTTTGTCGAATGGTTTTATTACAACTGTGTTATCATGATTTAGTCTATTTATTGTTGCTTTTTCGGCAGAATTCATGTTTTGTTTGGGTTTATTGGTAGTAATTTTGGATATCTCAACTTTCGTTGCCTCAATGTAATTTTCAAGGCTACTGTTATGTGAGTCTGGTGGGTTCCATGTTGATTTCATTTTGAAAGGGTGTTGTTGAGATTGTTTATTACGCATTAGATATTTGATACGCATTCTCCTAGATAGCAGACATATCTCTGAGCAAAGTGTGATAGGTTGGCTTAGGTGGGGTTGGTATAAATTTGAGTCCGTTGCCAAGGGCAATGTCCTTTGTTGGGGTCAGAATTCTGCTCGAAAAATTCCGAATAAAACCTGAGACCAACCGAGCTTGATCAGCCAACCATTTATATTTTTAGCCAGTTTAGCATTGTATTTCTTTATTCGTTTGCATCTTGCAATGTGTTTCTTACGTGAGAAGTGTCTATTACGTTTTGTGTTATTGATTGTATGGACAGAATCCATAGTGATAACGGTAGTTTACTTTTTGGAGGATGTAGTGGCCCTAAAAAGGGCCGTTTGGTTTGTGTGCCGAAGCACTGGTTTATTTGAGGCTAGAAGTACGTTTCCTGTACTCTTTTCCTCGATTGTTTAAGGAATTGCCTCAGTTTATTAACAGCCAGAGCCTGATGCTCGTCTCCAGCCAGGTGTTTGGTAGCTTAAAACGCTCCCTTCGTTCTCTTCCTTTACCAGAACGGCCTAAAATTGTTTCAGATGTGTCGGCAAATAAATATCCAGTAGTTTAGTGTACTGTTTCGATGCCTGGTTTGAGACAAGTTCCCACTTTTGTAGGAATGCCGTAGACGGCTTCAAACCAGGTATAACGGTTTTCTTTGAAACCACTAAACACTTGGGAATTTTTCCCGATAATGAAAATTTATGTATCGACTTAATCTGATTAACAATAGAAGACTCAGTCCGGTAAAGTTTGGATAAAGATTTAACCTTACTCTTAATTACAAAGAAGAGAGCGTCTGGCAAACGTCTCTGTGCTGGCGTTCGTGCAGATTCTACAGGTTGGTTGTCTGTAGTCAGGTCGAGCATATGCGTTTCAAATACCACGTCGAAATCTTCGATAGTGCTGATATCTGTTTCTGACGGTCTTATTTATAGGATCGACTGGCAGAACAAAATATTGCTACTATGTTATAGGATAGTCGTGATCCTATTGGTCAATAAATAAGCTACCATAGGAGGGATTACAACGACGGCCTGAGTCGGGCTTCGGCATTTGTCTAGAATATATCATGCCAAAAACGTTCCAAAAATAAAACAACGCTAATGATTGGCGCATACAAACGAAACGTAACAATGTAACACGAGACAGAACTTTGATGGGAATTTAGGCGGTAAGCAGACATATATGGTGTTTACACGTGGGGAGAAGGCTAGCCTAAACTAGGTCGGTCAATAATCCTTATCCGTGGTTTAAAACTCTGGAGCGTTTTACACGTATTGCTGCTTTAGTTTAGATCGGCATGACGTCATCATTTTTGCGCCCTCTTCAGTGAGGTATGTACGACCTAGAAATAGTGCCGTATGCGAGTACCAAGTTGCGAGTCGCAAGTAGCAAAATATGCCATATGCTAGTGGTAAAAACGGCATATGCGAGTGGTAAAATGTATCGTTTGCTAGTAGCAAAAAAGCCCTATGCGAGGGGTAATACAAAGGCTTGTAACGTTTGCTTATAATATAACAACGTAGAAAAGCGGAGAATACTATCCTCGGGGCCGGAGCAACGTCACAAGACGTTCCACGTTGCTAAAGACGCATTTCTATGGGCTCTGCGCGCGCTGCTGGAGGAACGCAGAACGCCGAGCGAAGAATCAGTGAAAATTCGAGAAAACGGCAGGAACTCAACTTTGAAGTAATTCTGAACAATCAAATCTATATGCGTTACACACACAAAGGTAATCTTGTTACACTGTTCAGGGGAGTCTCAACAACCATCTCAAAGTACCGTTTTCTGAGAGTTTTCGGCCTTTGTTTTCACTGTAATGGTTGCCATGCGTTGAAAATGTCCGGATGCCCCCCCCCCCCCCGAGAATAGACAAAATGTGAAAGTTAAGCGTCAGAACAAGGCCGGTCACGTGATGACGCTCTTCAGAGACGGCTTCAAGTCAAGTGTTTATTTAGATCGGGGTGCTGGCTCGAAACCACCACCTTTAGTGCGGCTTCAATTAAGCTGGCTCGACGCCGTCTTCGTCTGTTTACACGTATTTTTTTAACACCGGCTCCCCCTTGTAGCTGGCTTTTCCCCCCACGTGTAAACACCATAAAAGTATCCTGAGAACGCAATGGGAAACAATGTAGCGAACGTTTGGAGATAGCATCACAGTTGCTACAGAAACCGATCCAGTCTCTCAGGGTTCAACCACAGGGAGCCCAGGAACTGTAATAGTACGCAGTCTCTATGAGTGCGGGGGGGGGGGGGTATCGGCTGGTATCTAGTGTAAGAAATAGACAAGGGATGAAGGCTCCAGCCAGCTCACATTTTTTAAACTCGAAAAAACGGACGAAAAGAATGAAAAATAAAATCTAAAAAAATACCAGGTTGAAGAATATTAGTTGCTCCTTCAAATTTCGCCAAAGCATTACCTACATTTTACCGATATCTGCAGAATAAATCAAGAAAACTACACAAATTGACTCCATTTAGGAATTCCTAACGGTTTGCCCGAACGCACGGCACAGTTGGAGGCGTGGCCTATTCGGCATTTTGTCAACAATAAATCACAAGACTGGTTACGAACCAGTTGAGCAAGGCTAACCGAGTCGTGACCTCGATGTGGTTCGGTAAAAGTCTTGTGATTGGTTGTTGACAAAATGCTGAACAGGCCACGCCTCCGACTAAAATATAAAATATAAAAAAAAATGCAGTCAAAAGTCCAGAATACCAGCAAACAAAGGTGTGCGTTACTAATGACACACGCAAACAACTGTACCACGCTTGTCAAATCTGGGTCAATAACACAGTACGCTACTATTTTGCCGCATATCGTTTAGTAGTCGAGTGATCATTGACTTAGCCCGTGATCCCTACAGTCAAAACAATGTCAGCTTGGACATTCAGTTGTGAGACATGTCAAAACAAACGCTACCAGTGATACATTTCGAGAATAAAAGAACAAAATATGCAATCAAAGGCGCCGACCACGCGCGTTCGAAATAAATAGAACGCGTTGCGTCGAGGAGTTTCACCTGCATCTTTCACTCACCCAAACGCACACACACGTGCTATTTCCGCACTGGCATATTGAATACGTTGGCAACGGAAGGAACAAGTTTAAATCATCTTGAAAGCATCAGTCTCATAATGAATATATGTGTATCAATCATCAAACTAAACATTCAATGAAGCGGACTGCGGCGGCTATATGGCTAAGACGAAGGACACGCGACAGTACTACTACTATCTCGTCTACTACACGTTCAAGTATTCAACTTTCGATAAAAAACGTCATTATATCGGCTTAGTCTTTTCCACGAAACGAAATGAAACGAAACCCAAACCCTAACCCTAACTCGCATTTTTTTTCATTGGCCCAATAATATCTGAGAAAATTTCACACTGTGAAATACGGAATGAATAGCGCCATCGGTGTTCAACAATCTCAAAATGGCTGTCACGACATATCAGCACAAATGAATCGAGCTGCAAAGTAGGCGGAAAGGAGGTGGAAACTAAATATTCTCGAAAAAAATATTTCTGTGAGGACGTGACGATGTTTGAAGTCGTTCAAAATCTAAGGTTAGGATTTTGTTTCGTTTTATTTCGTTTCATTTCGTTTCGTGGAAAAGACTAAGCCCATTATATCAGCAATAATTTCTAGTTCTGCCTTGATAATTGCGTTAGTTGATAACGAAATTCCATTTGCACCCATAAATTATTTTCATATTTACTGATTACACACGAATATTATAGAGAAAATAAAGAAAATTTGCTACCGTAAAATTACTAATTTTCACTGGGTTTAAAATTTGCTGATTTACCACTCAAGACATGATATTCAGTGGATTTTAAATTCACGGATTTATCATTTAAATAATGTGTTCTATGCTAAATTTTACATATTCACTGGATTTTAATTTAGCGCATGTCCCAGTCAGCGAAATAAGCAAAATTAAAACCCAGTGAATAATTAACCCCTTTTACAGTACATTCTCTTTATGTGTGCCTTTTATTTGTTTTGAATTGTGACTGAAAGGAGCTGGATGAAATTACTAACAATTTAGTGTGTTCGACAACTCATGTATGAACAATAACTTTAATAAATATGATTTTACTTTACTTTACTTTACTTTACTTTAAAATATTGTATTTTTCTACATAAAAACAAAATAATTTTACAATGTCGGAAACGGAAGTCTTTATTATCGTAGTGTTATTGGTAATCCACCTGAATCGGCTCATATAAGATCGGAGGAGTCTCTGTTTTAAACAGATGTATACGTCTAACTGCGCCATCACTAAGGTCAGACTTTTATTATCATTTGTTTTGCAAACCCGCCGAATGAACAGGAGCCAAAAATGAAATAAAAATAAAATGTTATTTCAACGTAACTTCTCGCGCCCGCCAACTTGTGAGTGCAAAAAATTGCTAAAAAAAATTATTGTTATCTTCATTTTTTTCCGCCCGCCGCCTAACAAATCCAAGTTGCATTTTCATGGGAGTATCATGATCAAAGTACCGAAGTCTCACGCAGATCTATACTTTGTGCGCGTTGGTTGACAGTGAACCTCTCTGCGTGCTGCTTGAGACTACTAGGCGAACATGGCGGCGGCGTGGTTTCCGGTGACACGCCGTGAAACTCTGTCGTCAAAAACCAAGAAATCCCTCATTAATGCTGAAAATTGTATTTCATGTCTTCTCTCCGATCAATGATCTCACTTACAATTCTTTTAGAATTACACATATCTAATAGAAAAAAAGAATTAATTTTATTTTTTCCGCCCTCCTCAAAAAAATTAACTTATAAAAACTCGAGAACAAGGAATAAAAAAAGTTTGGCCTAAGTTACCTTGGTGGACCACGAGCTCTGTTTGTTGGTGTGACTGTCACAACACGTTCTATTTATTTCCAACGCGTGTGGTCGGCGCCTCTGATTGCCTTTATTTTGTATTTTTATTTTCGAAATGTATCACTGGCTGCGTTTGTTTTGTCATGTCTCACAACTGAATGCCCAAGCTGACTTTGTTTTGGCTGTAATGATTTATTCACATATTTGCTTGACTGGCAGTACTGTCCAACTTTTATTCAAAAAAGCAACTGGTCCCCTTATGCCGAACGTAATTATTTAGTTGGACAGCCCGATCAAGACTCCTTTGATTTAATCGGGCATATGAGCAGTCTAGGTTTGAAATTAGTAACCCTGTTTCGCTTTGTATTTTTTATTATAAACACATAGTTGCCGCTTGCGGTTTCGTTTCCAATAGAAAACAGTGTCTACCTGCGCTTATGCAATAAAAGTAATACATCACGTGTGCGCTCTATGATATACAGAAGCAAAATAAAACTGACTGTTCAAGTGAACTGCGTGCGCGCGTGAGATAAATTCTTGAATCTTAATTTGTTGATTGTTGATTCTTCATTTAGCCTTACCCAAAAAAAAAAAAACCCAACAAAACACAATTCTGTGCGAGTCGATTTCATGACATACATGGATCATGATCCGTAAACGTGGTACAAATGGGTCCGGGGGGGGGGGGCTACTTGGATAAAAGTGCAATACGGATATGTGCCGCCCGACTGGGGTGTCATTTCACGTTATTTTGTTTAGAAGTGGGTGGTCCTTTATCAATGTTTTGGTTTAGAAGTGTGTAGCATTTATTTACTTTTTCACAGGTCCTTATATTCGAAGCCAAATACTGGAAAAGGCTGAATAAAATGCATCGCCAGGATGCGCTCACTGGTTGCGAAAGTTGTGAGCTGGGTGTTTTTTTTTGTGCTGAAAACACCTGTGTTTAGAAGTGGGAATATAAATAGAAAAAAATGGTTTAGAAGTGAGTATGGTTTACGAGAGGTGGGCTACACACCCTTACCCACTTAATGTGGAAGTAGCCCTCCCGGGAAATGGGTACAGTAAAAATATATATAAATAACCTATGCTATAGATCAACTTGATATGGTCATGTAAATTAAATTAAAATACATCATTATGTGTGTTTCTCATCACAACAAAATCCCGATATCGGTTTTATAAAACGAACATTTATGCACGTAGAATATAGTATTTTTATTGTCATGATTGCAAATATATATTTCATAAATTTCACAACTTGTACGGTAGTTTCAATTTGTTGTGTTTCCGTTGTTCCTATACCCCCTTTCAGAAGTTTCCGGCAAGTTCACTCTGGTGATTACCCTAGTCGAGGATCTAAATAATATACGTAATCATTATCATCATTATTTTTCCCAGTTGGCTAAAAATTGAAAAAAAATTGAGGACTTGCATATTAACATTCGTTCATTGCCCAGGGGCCAGAAGTTTTCAGTCCGCCATCTTTAAAGGGTGTGGTCGTCGCGCCGCGCATGTGCGAGATATGGGTCTCATATACTAGCGATTTTGACTGTGGCGCAAAACCACAAGTACAAACTGAGAGGTTACCAACCTTCAATTAGAATTTTCTTTGGTGTCGCCGGCGGTAATTAGTTCAAATGGCGTCCAGGGCAAAACTCGTACTCGTGATTTCATTAGAAAGCGCATTGCATTATGGGAAAATCAATGTTTATCAACACAAATGTCGCACATGCGCGGCGCGACGACTACCGCCCTTGACAACAATCAGGTAACAAAGTTGGATTGTTATGACTGCCAATTAAAAACATGATAGGGCATTATAGAACAACGATGGCGATTGGTTAATCACAAGCATGACTAGACAAAACAACGGCCTGGAAATGAAAATCCGAGCAAATTAAGGTTCAAATGAAAAGCACACAGTGTACTACGGTCATTAGTTTGAAAACTGTGTTGAAGTGAAAATAAAATGAGATCGCAATATCTCAACATATTCCAATGTTATATAATTCACATTCTACTAGGAGGTTCGGCAAGGAATATTTTCTTAAGCTGTAATCAATTGTTTATATTTTCGTGATAATGTAATTAAAATAAATAAAAAGCGTAAATTCGTAGACATGGGTAAGGTCTAAAATGTAATCAGCTATTTTATTCGTCCGTAATTTGTACAAACATATTAATGTTTGTAAGCGTATAAAGCATTTTCCAAATTAAATGTGGTAATTTCCAATTTTGATTCTTAAACTCAAATTATCAAAAATATTATAAAAATGTAAAATGTTATTAGGAATTTGCTTTATCTGAAAAGTATAAAAACCTATTTTTACTTTAAATGGAACTTTCATTTTATTTCCTGTAAAAACGTAAAAGGCCGTGTTTATTTCCTGTAACCTATACCAGCTATCCTCTCCTACTAGAATGAACGGTCAATTTTATTCTCGACTACCTTTTCATTGTATTTTATTTTACAAAGTCTATTTTTGTTGTACGCGCAATTTTTCTACACAATTTGATTTAAAATTACGCTAACTTATCATAAATTTTGTCAGTACTGAAAATACACGAATATGTCCCGGCCGTTTTACAGCCCTTATGTATCACGAACTTACGACCTTTTAAAATAGCGCCCCCTGTAGACGAAAATAGCACGGGAAGTCACGTGCAAATGAGCAGTGAGTAAGTTGTTATTCCTCGTTACTTATCACAGCATGCATGGGCTTGTATGTCTCGAAGATTCATCAATTTTTTTAAATGCATGGGTTCATCGACTCACTTAAATCTTCAAGAAAGCTGAGACAGAGCCGATAATTATGAACTCGACTGGTGTTTTAACTGAGCGTGCCTCAAACAGTTTGTATGAAGCTGAAGTCGAAGTTATCGACGACAACCTCACCACAAAGTTACTACCAGACTCACAGAATACCGTTTCAGAATTGAAAGGAAATGGAATTATAGCACCCAGAGATAGGTACGTAGCCATTGGTATCATTCTGAATTCATCACACATCGCTGTTATTTCAGTTTCCGCTGTACACGCGCATTTAGCTCAACAGTTATACTCAATTTCAAGGACACTTGTAGTATTCAATGGCTAAAACACGAGACCCGAAACCGGAATTTTGGGTTGTGTTAGGGTTTATATAGAGCTGGGTTTTGTAACTCCACTATACTATATAAAACAAAAGAAATATACTATACTTATTTAACCCTAACCCAACCCTAAACTCAGGCTGCTAGAGCCTGTGGGTTTAAATATTGCATTTTTGTTGCCGCTATTTGTTCAGCAATTAAAATTGCCTTGAATGGCTGGATTCAGTTGTACTATTTACATATCATACATATGTAATAAAACAAACTAGCTTAGCATAAATATTTGTAAATACTGAGGGATTGACAACAGCCTGGTACTTATACTGCAGCACACGATATATTGAAATTATACAGGCTTTTTCCTCCAGCTGCAATAGGATGAAGAACTATTACATCATAATAGTAATTTGTAATTCAAATAATTATTATAATGTAAGACTAGAAATAACCCAGTATGTACAGCATGGCTGATACCCTGTAGTATGTGTAATGTATAATTTCTGTATGATCTAGGACTCTAGCTACAAAAACATCCATTGAAATTCATTGAAGGCAATTTTAGATGACCTACCTATTTGTCATGATAAAACAGAAGCATTAAAGATGTAATATGAACTAGAACATGTTATTTTCAATATTCTTGTTTGATACTATGTCAATAAATACATTAGACTATGATTCATCATGACAGGAAAACGCTGTTCTTGTTGCATGCATCTGATAAATGTTTACTGTCCTTCATGTATAGTAGTATTATGTATTGATTGCAAGAACCCATTAGAGAACACCCATATTATCAGATTTATTAAACATATTTGGTGAAAAACATATGAAAATTATGGCTTTTTATGGCCAGTTCTGTCTGTGGTCTACAAACGTATCAATAAATCAACAAGCAGTGGAGAAATGAATCCTGTCTGTTGCCATAGTTAGGCTAGGTTTTAATCAGCCATGTGACTAGTGTTTTTTTTTTTTTCAAATCAAAGTGTCAATCTAAACCAGTTTGTGAGTACGTCTTTTTAAGGCAGGCAATGATACCACGTAGAATAAACTGGGTTTATGTTTCTCTGCTTAGTAAACGATGTGATACCAATAACATTGTGATTCAAGCTACTTGGCTACCATTAAAACTTATTGCAAGATTTTCTTGGCTTATAATACAATACTACTTTTTATATGCATTGATCAACAAATTTAGAAAACCCGGGAGTCACCAAACTATTTTTGCACAAAAAATTTGTCAGACTCCCATGAAAATGGCTATTTTGAATTCATTTATTATTGGTTCCTATGGAAACGGTTTACATCATATCTCATAAGGGAATATTGACAATAAATTCAACATTTCAGGGTCCATCCCAACACAGGTATGGTTGTAGTGGCAATGGGTGTACAGAATGTCAGCAATGATTTGTATTAAAACTAAATTAGCATGTGTAGTGATAGACAGACATGAACATTTGTTTTGACTAGTACCAGTAGTTGTTTGGCATGTGTCATGTTTTTGAAAAAAATATTGTTTTGAATGGAACATTGCTGCTGGAAGTCCTTTGAAGCCGCTCAAATGATTTTTTTCTGCATATTCGCTAAATGAAAATTGACCAGTGGCTGTAAACAACCCCAACCCTATGTAGGATTTGAACTTGGAAGAGTGTTATATATAACACCAGAAAGATTATATGACATTATACAAATGTTTATCTCAAGTTATTGCCATAAATCTGGTAAACTCGAGAGGAGAGATTAATTGGATGATGCTTGTTCTGGCAAATAGGATATCCACTTATAAGGAAAACTGAGAGCGCCACACTCACAATGCTATTATTACTAATATAAACTACCAATCAATTGCTCGTAAATATCCTATCATTTTGAGGCTATGACGATTAGTTATTTGCATAATGATATTGTGAGTATTTAGACTCAGTTCCAGGCCTAGCAGTTGAGTAATAAACACCTTGGCTACAAGTGCTTCTCTCCAGTGCGTTATTCTCCTCCCAGATTTGGTGACCAATACTCACTTGGTTCACTCTACCTTGAGAAGTCTGTTTTCAGTTTACATATTCATTCTCAGTTTTATTTTCGTATTACAGCATTGTTTTTTTCAAAGGCATATCACATTTGGTGTTTTGATAATCGATTATTCAAGTTCTCAGGGAATTGTCTGGGGTTTTTGCAAAGCCTCTTTGTAGTTGCTTACAAGGTACAGGAGTTGGGTGTATGCAACTATTTTGTGTCTGCTTTAATGTAGCTGAATGTTTCATATTTTTACTTTTTCAGGTACCATGTAGTCTACTATATAATAGGATTTCTAGGAATTGGTACTCTGTTACCATGGAATATGTTCATTACAGCTAATGGGGTAGGTCATATGAATAGATTTTAACCTAAAAAAAAGAGTTAAAAGTGTTTCTTTTTAAATACATTGCCAAATAAGCGTGGTGATTGGTGGCCATTTTAGTGCTAAAAAGTCATCAAAATCACACATTTCTACCATTTCAGAACCGGATCTTGGCCATGCCCGGACATATTTCATTCAACCTTTGGTTTTGTCATTAAATATAGATTTGATTCAAAATGCCTGACTGATGGCCATTTTCTTTTTAACAAATGTTGTATTAAGAGCCATTTTCTAACATGGTTTGAATAATCATTTTCAAACTTTACATATACATCATGTAACACATTTGCACAAGCATCTGTTTCTGAATCTGATTCAAAATGGCTGATTGTCATTTTCGTGCTAGAAATATATGATGAATAAGTGCAGAGTAAAAGAATTGCACAAATTAATTGGCTTTACTTTACATATTCATCACGCAAGTGTAGATAGTCTGTTTTAAACATTAAATGTTGAACATGTATGTTGTTAAATAATACAAAAAAAAATTTAAACTGACATATTACATCATCTTAAAATTTTCCCTGGGATGAGACGCAAAACATTTACCATAGCTCAGCATGTAGTTGAGGATGGTTAACCTTGATATCTTTTTTTCTATTGCAGTATTTCAACTACAAATACAGAGATACGGAAAATCACAATGACACAACTGAAATGCAGGAAACATTTGAGAATTTCTTTTCCTTGGCAGCAATGTCATCTAGTATCGTGATGTTATTTCTGAATGCTGCTTTGAAACATTTGTAAGTATCAAATTATAGAATAAAAAAATGTGCTACTCCGGTATATTTCTCTCAACATCCAGTAATTAGTGAATTTAAACCAATGTGATGAGAAAAATGTCCATACTAATTTGCATCATTTGCATAATTATTCCAAACTGAAATTGTAATGATTAACATACTAAAAAAAATACTCTACCACCTCATCACAATAGTCACCCATTGAAAAAAAGGCAAGTTCTGTGCGATGTCAGACCAGTATGGTAATAAAACAAAGTACCACCACACTGTTTGTATTCTGGGAAGAACGTTCTTATACCATGCAAGTTGAAATGTGAAAATTGTCAATATTTCATTGTATGAAGAATATGAGCCCAATTCCTTCAGCTGACCACTGAAGTATATCAGTGTTTCTGTCACCCAGATTGTTGTTGCAATTTTAATGCTAATGTTGAATTTTGTACCCCCTCCCCCCCATAGGACTAGGGAGCACACTGCTACAAATTTCCATTTATTGACCAAAACTAATGGGGCACAGTGGCTACAATTTTCCAGCATTTCTTCAGATGTATTTTACTTTTGAATGATTCAATATTGCTGTGATTACAGACTGTTGTCACCAATGCATATTTCATGTTTATAAGACTATTGCAGCAAATTTGTTGGAGAATAATTTCAGTGACTTGTTAGAAGCTTGTTAATTAGACATGATATTGAATGTTTAAGCAACTATGGCTTTACTGTGTTTAGACCAGATTTACATGCTTCATTTCAGAATCTCACTAAACATGCGTGTCTATACTGGTTTGGTTTTCACTATGATTATGTTTGCGTTCACTGCCACCATGGTGCTGGTAAACACTGATGATTGTAAGTTTTAGAAATCCATATGCCATCTGTTTAACTGATGTCTGATTGTATCACTACAACTACTCTTTAGGGGCATGCTTTCTACTTGTGTTCTTGCTTCTAGGACAGTGTTTAAGCAAATGAAAAATAAATTTTTAAAGTGTAAAATTGCTCTAATAATTATGTTCAGTCTATCTGAGGATTGTGGGTAGAATTTTTGTATGATCACATGTTCACTGCAAGTGCTATTGTATATACACATAAGATTGATATCACATTCAAGTTACTGACACTGTCATAAATGTGTTCTTTATTTCTAGGGCAGTCTATGTTCTTTGGCATTACTTTGCTCAGTGTTATCATAATAAATTGTAAGTTAAAATGTTTATATCAATTTTATCTGATATCTATTCATGCATTATTGACATTGTTGTTGATGAAGCCATCATCTATTATTTTGCATTTTTTTTTATCAGAATATAACTATAAAATGATTGTTTTTGGATACTGCAAATTCATTGAAATTGTTTTGTAGTTGTCCCATTGGTCTATAAAATACACATGTGATAACCGGAGAGGGGGGATTTCAATGGAACATGTTATGCCCCACTGTAATGATGACATGTATGATTTGTTTTCAGTTTCTGCTGCTTTATTTCAAGGCAGTATTGTGGGTTTAGCTGGTATGTTACCACCTCAGTATATGCAGGCATTGATGAGTGGTATGGCTGTAGCTGGTATATTTGCATCATTAGCTAGTATCATTTCCATATCAGGTAATTTGGTCATATTGCATAGTAATTTAACAACATTAAGGGGTTGACCATTAGAAACTTTGGGGGATAGATTTTTTTATGTTTGGAAAAACGTATGTGCATGTTAGAACCTGAAAATTTTTCTGGAATACCTTAAATCTCGACATGCTACACTGTTTTCAATCCTCAACACAACTAACTCAGGGTTCTCCCCAGGGCTTTTTAGCGCCGAGGTCCGCGGCGCTATACCTGTGAATCTCGGCGCTTCACTTGGGACCTCAGCGCTATGTGTTCCCACCTCGGCGCTTGATTTCATATTTGACATGCCAATATCAGATGTGAAAAAGCTTTGTTCGCCACGCCGGTCGGCCCCGACCGTCACTCAAAATTAGTGACCACCACGGAAATGCTTCCGACGAGGACTATTGTCTGATTGTTGGTATAATTACGTACCGACCGACACGCATCCTGCCAGTCGTGGATTATAATTTATAAACAATAGACCTAGTCGCACGATACGTAGCGGCTAGTCAAATTTGTGGAATTAGCACCTCTTTGTTTGTAAGTAAATACTTTCTGCGATAGACACAGTATTTAGATTGAAAGCTAAAATTATTTCAAAATCAATTCCACCTCGATATAACATGGTCAAATTGGAGTTCACGATCAGTTCACGCTACTCAAGAAAAAACAACGTGTTTATTGCGTGATTTGGTAAAATACATTTGAACTGTTATCATTGCGAATCATGTAAAAACTCTTCTTTCAAGACCTAATTTACCTTTTAAAAATTGCAAATCACCTTTTTCGAAAGCTGTCATGCAGTTTTCAATTGAAATCGATGCCAAGACATCGTGCTACGACATCGCTTTACTTCCGCAATGTAATTTTTATGATCACTACCATTCGGAAAACTTCGGGTTCTACCGGCATTACCATGCGGCATTTTGATTGGTTAATGGAATTCTTGACCCATCGGGTCAAAGGACACATGCTAATGTTTCACAAACATCATGGCGGGTCTGTTTTTTTTTACCGAAGCGATCAAGTGATCTAAAATAATCGCTCCCGATAAAAATAAGTCGGATTTTACTTGCATTACATATCAAAAAAAAAAAAGAAGTAAAATTTGTTGAGGAATTATTGCTATAACTGGTGTATAACATGGCCAAGTAAGTTATGTCACGTCGTAACTTTGATGATCGTTTTGAAGCTTCATTTGTTCGCTCATTACTGTAATTGTAAACGTTTTAGAAGTTGATGGTACGAATAATAAATTACAACAATACGTCAATTAATTACGTGATCGATTTTTTGAAGGAGAATGTTTTTGGAGTGAATAAAATTATGAGATTCGTGAACATAAATCTGGCTTAACGTTTTGAATGCGTTTCCTTCAACGTTTTACAAAACAATTAAATTGCAACAATAATGTATTTGTGTTTGTTTTTAGTCTGTAGCATTTGTATTTCGAGAATGTTTCAAACTCTTCTAAATTGTGAAACATAATGTGTTGATTCCATTAAAAAAAAATATTTGCCCTGTTACTGAGCTTACTAATATTCATAATTGTAAATAAGTTCTGTTAATCAATGAAGGAAAGATATGTAAATGAAATGCAAATTATTATGCAAATTAGCCCCGGTGCTATGCATTTTTTCTGGGGAGAACCCTGCTAACTTAAGAAGTATGTAATGTTGCATGTATGCTTGGATGCAGTGTTAACAGACGTTATGAAATGTTGTATTAAATGTATAAATTTAGAAAGAAAGGAACAGACAACTTGAGAAGTGGTGTTCATCAAACAAATTCCTTGACTTGGTTCTTATCAAATTTTGAATGATTAGGTAGGACACATTACAGAGACACTAGTTTTGTGTGTGATTTTATGGACTAGTTGATGCTCTAAGTTGCTGAAAATGTGATCCCAGTCAAATTTTATATAAATGCTTGGCGATGTTCGGCTGTTTGCTTAACAATTTCTGACTCAGATATCTTGCCAATACTGTGATTGTTGCATTTGGTATACGGCACATACTACTTCATTGAAGTGCTATAAACAAAATATACAGCTTTAAAACCCACTAACACCCATCGATGAGGGAAACTGGGGGGGGGGGGCAGTTACAGTTTTACTATCATCTGCTATTATTATTTGTATTATTTGATGATTGATTGGATGGATGGTCTGTCTGGTATATTTATTTGAATGTCACCACTAGCATCAGTAAGGAGAATACTTAATTTCCTCAGCAATGTTTCTACCTAATACCAAGGTAAATATTGCTGTTAGTATTCATGCCTATCTGAATATTTCCTGTTTTCTTTTCTGCTTTCAGCAAGCTCCAGTCCTAAAGTCAGTGGTTTCAGTTATTTCTTGTCGGCTGTTGGTGTCATCTTGTTGTCTATCATCTTATTCACAGTTTTACTGAAAATGCCATTTTTAAAATATTACATGAACAAAAAAAATGGTAGGTGAAAACTGGTTTTACTATTTGTCAAGCGATGTCACCATGTTTTTGTATTGTGGTGAATACTTCAACAGTACACCTTTCTCTATAGTACTGCACTTTACTGTCACAATGTAGACTATACAGCTACATCAGCTAACTATAAATACAAACTAGCTAAGAAATTTGTCCAAAATGTCTATTTTGAATAAATACCAAGGAATATAAATACATTGTTTGCTAGAAGAATTATTTACTAGATGTTCATTCCACTTCTACATATAAATGTCACTGTAAACGGTTTAATTTTAACTCCAAGGTATTTTCACAATTTGAGGATTTTATGACATTCAAATTTTTGAAAGTCACTGATCCATGATATTCACCGTCCTGTGAAGTTTAACTATCGTGAAATTTGAGGCCGTTTACAGTAGATTTTACATTTATGTTGTATATTATATACAAGTTTACATGCTGACTTTGTCTTACTTTCAGATCTTGGTTGTTCTACTGAATTTAATGTGAACGCTAAAAGCAGAAACCAATCCAAACCACCATTTACATTTATTTTAAAAAAGGTAATAAATAATATAATACTATGGCAATTGATGCAAAAGTCACTTCAATCTTATTATTTTAGGCTTCAACATTGAATAACTTGTACATTTAGATTTAGTGTTTCTCTCATCAGAGGTCATCTCGTTCCCCTTTATTTTGAAGATAGGACATCAATGAAAATATTGATAACATCATTAAAAAGCCTAAACATACAAGTAAATTGCATCATTTTGTCATATATATATTTATATACATGTTTATTTGATGAAAAACCAGTGCCATATTAAGATGGTCAATAACGCATTTGAGTGTAACATTAGTAGTATATGAAACCGCAGTGTGTCTGACCTACCATCAGATTACATAATATTTTCTTTTTTGTTTCTGAAAGATTTGGTTAATGGCAGCGCTAGTGGTTTTAGTATTTACAGTCACATTGACTTGTTTCCCTTCTGTGACATCAAGGGTAGATTCTACACGAAGTGACATTTCATCGTGGACGAGTAAGTATGCATGCCAACTCAATTTACAGAATGCCTAGCACAGTATTATCCATAGATATAGTGTAAACTTTAAGTGTTGAGTGTATTTTGTACACTGTTTTGGGTGTATGAAATCCTAAAAACATGCTGCTGTGTGACAACTGACATCTTAACTAGTTTTGTAAACTAATCTGAGAGAGTTGTGCATTAACACAATTAACAGTCCCACTCTAAGCAATCTTCATTATCTTGACAAATGAATAAAGTGTCTTTTTTAATTACTGCTAGAATTTTTTGCCATTTCAGGATTTTATGGCATTTGTGATGAGAAAATTCTGTGAAAATCACTGACACTCTAGGACAACAGAAAACAAATTTCACTGCTACAATGTTTCTGCTTTTCTTTCACTTACAAAATTTGCCAGCTCTTGCAAGTTCTTAAAACTGTAAACGCTATGTCTGTAACTTCATCAATGGACTCGCTGTATCCTGAAACCAGAACACACACTTTTCCTTAATAATAGTGTTGGGTTTTTTATCATGTATAATAAAATATGCTGGACTTCAGCATAACGAGTGTCACTAATACTTTGTTGTGTCCAATACGAGGATGACATTCATGCTGTGAGTCACTCTCTTCTCCAATTACAAAATCCTAATCCTAATTTGAATTTTTTTTCTGATTACCTCCTAACATTTACTTCTATTTTACAGATTTGTATTTTACACCAGTGACATGTTTTTTACTTTTTAACACTTCGGATTACATTGGTAGAACTCTAACAAGTTGGATTCGATGGGTGAGTATGGTGGTACAAAGTGACATGCTGCCACTGTGCTGGATATGTTCATTTGATAATGTGTGGGCTAGATGTTTCTTTAAACAAGACTATTGGATTGGCTAGTGTAGAACCATCAGTCTCGTGTCTTTGTTATATAGTTGACATATACTATACACTCCATCACATACACTATAATGTAAGCATGATGTGCAAAGATGTTGTATAATTCCCGAATTGATGTACATGTAATTCTATTTGTGTATACATATCCTACCTAGCAACAGGTGTGAGTAGGACAAAAATATAAAAAATTCAAAAGAACACTGGCAGACATGCAACCCTGAAAGAAGTCAGTGGCATATTTGAAACAGTCAGTGAGTGAGTGAATGTGGGTGGGTACAAACAAGGGCAGCAAGAACTACCGGGGTATTTAACCTTTTCACCACCAGTTTCCTCTTTTCATCACAAATTCACAAAATAGTTCTGTTCTACACTTTCCTTCAGAAAATCGGGACAAAAAGTAGCCACATTTTTTGAGTGAAAATTAACTCTAATTAGTCCCCGTTCGGATGTAGTCCGAAAACGGGGACTTATGTTTTGCCCTGTGTGCGTGCGTGCGTGCGTCTGTGATCACCTGTATCTCGAACATGCATGGACCGATTAAGTTCAAACTTCACTCATACATCACACATTATATGGGACATATGCACATGCATTTTTTTCATGATCCGATTAACGATAGCCGAATAGCGGCCATTTTAAGGCCAAAATTGCATCAAAATCGCACATTTTCACCATTCCGGACCAGGATCTCAGTTATGCATGGATGGATTTTGTTCAAATTTGGTACATACATTAAACATAATAGGACCTTGATGCACGTCATTTTTTTGGGGGGATCGGGTTTGAAATGGCCGACTGGCGGCCATTTTTTTTAAAGAATTCAGTTCTGGATCCGTATCTGAGACATGTTGGATTGATCAAGTTCAAACTTCACACACACAAGGTACATCATGTCACAAATATGTATGTGCATTTGTTTCATGATCTCATTAACGACAGCCAAATGGCGGCCGCTTTAAGGCCGAAAATGCATTGAAATCGCACATTTTCACCATTCTGGACCCAGATCTCAGTTATGCATGGACGGATTTCGTTCAAATTTGGTCATTTTTTTTTCCCGGATCAAGTTCGAAATGGCCGACTGGCGGCCATTTTGTTAAAGAATTCAGTTCTGGATCCGTATCCAAGACATGTCTGGATTGATCAAGTTCAAACTTCACACACACATGGTACATCATGTCACAAATAGATGTGTGCATTTGTTTCATGATCCGCTTAACAATAGCTGAATGATGGCCATTTTAAGGCCGAAAATGCATCAAAATCATGTATTTTCACAATTCCGGAACCAGATCTCAGTCATGCATGGATGGATTTTGTTCAGATTTAGTACAATGTGTTGTACATATGCAGGTGCATTTCGGTCATGATCTGCTTTGAATGTATATGTCACTCAAATATGAACGAAGCGGGGACGTGTCATTGACAATGACTTGTTTTGTCTATTGACTCCAAAGTTAGGGTTTATTTCCAGAAATATTGAATATAAGAAAAAAGTGCAGACAAATTTGGGTGAGAAAGTCTTGTAATGAAAAAGGTTAAAACAGCTGAGAAGCATGGATTTCCAGTTGAAAAAGAAAATGGACTGAAATAGCGATCCAACTCACAAAAATATTACGCTATGGCCATAGATAATTTGCATGTTCTTTATTTATGCTTAGGCAGAATAGTGTGCAGATTATAAGCTGGTACAAGTTAATTTGAAAGATGGTGGCATTCTTATGCTGCAAGTTGAAAACATTTATGTTTGGTGTACTGCACATTTGGAACATTCAAAATCTGTTCTTCCTTCCGGTTTGTTGACCTCAGGTCATGAAATATGTGCAAGTGTACAAACGATAAACGTTCAAACGCTATTAATTCAGGAATTGGCTGAGATATCCAAGCACATGTTTTAAAATACGGCACCTTCCTTAGCCACCCATCCTGATACCAGAACATACAAGATTACCTACCAATATTCATAGTGTGTTTTTCAAATGAGATTAATTTATCCTTGACTTCAGCATAATAAACAGTATTAGTACTGTATTGTGCTCAATACATGGATGACACCTATTGTATACCATCTGATTGCTACACAACAGTTCCATGTTGTATGCTTTTACTAGTATGTTACTGCCCTACATGCCTACTGTCTGTACACAAAGCATACACATTTTCCACATCTACCTTCCTGGCTCTAGACGGCATTTATTATCACATACAGCTGACATAATGTTGTATTGTAAGATTTATTTTGAAGCCTTCAATATGTTAATTTGTGTACTGTAATAAACAAATAGCCTACTGTGGAATAGTTTATTTTTGCTGGAATTAATTTTCGCTGAAAAGGCATTTTGTATGGAATTTATTTTCACTAATTTTTGATGAGTTTAATGTGAAATATATGAAAAAAAGTATATTCGCTGGATTTTATTTTCACGGAATCCTCCCATCAGCGAAAATAAATTCCCAAGCGAAAGTAAAGTATTCTACAGTATAGTAATTTAATTTTCAGCATCTTAAGGGGTCGTCATGTTACTGACTCTATCAATAAACTGTGATATGCCAATATGGACCCAATAGCATAACTTTCAGATTTTGTTCATCAGACATCTACTGAATGAATATAACTGAAAGTTACCAAGCATTTCTCTAGATTTCTTAGTGATCACATGCAGCATTTATTATTGACTTGTGAAGACAATAACTCAAATCAATAAGCAGCAAATTTGTCAGGTTTTCACCAGGATAGCTTGTTAATGCTGCAACTTTGGCATTTGTTCGTGCCCAAAGTCAATTGAAATTTGAAGGTTCCTTTAACAAAATATTTATGACAAAAACAAACTTTAAAGGTGACATGATCAAAGTTTAATAATTAACTTATTTGTTGCAGCCTGATGAATCCGGAATTGGTCTAACAATATTGGTTGTACTTAGAATTGCATTTATACCACTGTTTGCATTTTGTAATGCAATGCCAAGACCTCATAGAACTCCAGTGCTATTTGACCATGATGCTTATTTCATAACCTTTATGATACTATTTGGTATATCCAATGGATATCTAGGAACTCTCTGTATGATATATGGACCAAGGTAAGTAACTCAAGAGTTTACAACTTGTATGCATACTTTCAATATTCTGGCGAGGAATTGGCCACATACAAATTTCAACGGAATCGCTCTGTTCCTGTCAGAGCAATTGTTTTGGACAAGTTTACAAACTGATTTCAGGTTTTTTAGACAAAATGGCAGTCAATTCAACACATTTGATGGAATCACAAAATGACAACCCACAGTATAACCCAAGAATGTAGTACTTGTATTAAAATTTCAACTGAATCAAGCAATATATTAGTGAGAAATTGGCAAGGGTACTTAATCAGATGGTAATGAAAATTGATGTGAACAAGGACTATTATACATGGTCTGTGAGGTTTTAATGCGTTTTAAATACTCTAACTCAAGCATTTTGTTACATTCCTGTTTTAATGGTCTCTAGTTTGACAGTGAAAACATTCAAGGGCTGCATATAAATGATGCACAGAATTCCTGATACCAGAACATACAAGATTACCTACCAATATTCAGTGTGTGTTTTTCAAATGAGATAGATTAATTTATCCATGACTTCAGCATAATAAACAGTGTTAGTACTTTATTGTTTTATTGGTATGACATGGTTTGTTTTTGCAGGAAAGTAGCAGATGAACATAAAGAAACGGCTGGCACAATGATGGCATTCTTTCTAGCAGTTGGCCTTGGTACTGGTGCAGCACTGTCATTTGCAGTTACAGAGTCAATCTAATTTCTTCGATCTTTCTTTAGTAACTGGAACCTTGTACATGTGGAGAACTTTGTTTGACTTGCAATCGTTGTGGTCAATGGTAACCTAACACAATTTACAAACATTGATTGCCATTTACAATTGTGATAGACATGGTCTGTTTATGTCTTTATTAGTCCAATTTTTTTAAAGAGGCTTAACTATAAAAGTGATTCCCAGCAAGTAGCTCAGGTCAATGCAGTTGCTTGTCCATCTGCAGTATATATTACTGCAAATGTTTTTGTAACCAAAAGATAATAAAATATCCAATGTATAAATCTTATAAATCATTAGTGTACTTGCTTTGATACAAACCCTAGATCATTTAAGGACAAGTCACTCATAGGTGGAACTATGAACACGCATTGGTGGGGAAGTTTGGATGCAGTTTCTATTGACACTAAAAACACTTTTGAACTGCACCAATAAATATTCTGCTCTCAATTTTCTATATACATATAAAAAAATCCATTTCACTTCCTTTTCTTGGGTCTTTCCAGTATGTTTAAAAATTTTCCCCTCGTCATCTCACGGGCTGAAATTAGAAAAAAAAGTTAATCATTGATATGGTGGATATTCAGGTATGCATACTGACAAGTTTATTCATTGCTGGGGGTGCCAAACTAGGGAAGCATATTGGTGTCATTCTTAATAAAATCAAAGAAAGCTTAGAACTCCTGTGTGCTGAGAGTTTTGGAGACTCATTAAAAATTAATTCAAAATTACTTACACTTGAGATATTGATGGAATAGCTGAAAACTAATTATGCAAATAAGGTAACTAATATGAACTGATTTAAGTGTAAAACTAATAAGGTCTGCACAATGTACCAAGTTTCATTGAAATGTGATTAGAACCAAAAAAATATTAGTTATTATGCTAATTACCGGTAGAGAATTAATATGAACAGATTATAACCCAAAATTAATCAGGCTGTCTATTGTCCTAGAGCATTTATGAACCAAGTTTTATTCAAATGTGATGATCAATACTTGAGATATCAGTATTATGTTAATTAGGTGATTAAGAAGCATAAATATTTACCAAAAACTAATATGGTGCATAGTCTTGGGTTCATTGAAATTTGATAGGTACTCTTTAAAAGTTTCATTGAAATCCAATGAGTGGTTTTTAGACATCAGTGCAACAGCCATAGAACAGCAAAAAATTAACTAATTATGCAAATTAGGTAATTAATAGGCACAATTATTTATCCCAAAATTAATCAGGTCTCTGCATAGTCCTAGAATATCTATGTTGCAAGTCTCATTGAAATGTGATGATTAGTACTTGAGATATCAGGTGAAAAGCTGAAAATTAACTAATTATGCTAATAAGATGATTAATATGCACAAATATTTACCCAAAAACTAATTAGGTCTCTGCACAGTCCTCAAGTAACTATGTACCAAGTTTCATTGAAACATGATCATTACTACTCGAAATATCAAAAGCTGAAAATTAATTAATTATGCAAATTAGGTAATTAATATGTACTGATATTACCCTAAAAACTATCAGGTCTGTGCAGTGTCATATGACACCTATGTACCAAGTTTTATTGAAATGTTATGATTAGTACTCGATATCAGTGGAAAAGCCGAAAATTGATTAATCATTATGCAAATTAGGTAATTAATAATATTAACAGATTTTTACCCAAAACTAATCAAATCTGCACATTAGTTCAGAGCATCCATGTGCCAAGTTTCATTGAAATCCAATGAGTGGTTCTTCAAAAATCAGTGGAACAGTCATAGAACAGCTTAAAATCAGTTAATTATCATGCAAATTAGGTAATTAATATTCATAGTTTTTACCCATAACTAATCAAATCTGCGCACTAGTTCAGAGCATCCATGTGCCACATTTCATCAAAATCCAATGAGTGGTTCTTTAGATATCAGTGGAACAGTCTTGGAACAGCTAAAAATCAGCTAAGTATCATGCAAATTAGGTAATTAATATTCATAGATTTTTACCAAAACCTAATCAACTCTGCGCATTATCCCAGAGCATCTATGTACCAAGTTTCACCAAAATTTGATTAGTGATTCTTGAGATAACGGTGGAACAAAAAAAGTGACATACAGACATACAGACAGGGTAACTGCAAAGACTCCCTTTTGTGCTTCGCACACAGGAGTCAAAAATCTTGTTAAAACATGAATGTACTTCCGGTTCATTGGCATCCTGTGGCATTCATAAAGTTATCTGGTCTCTTATATTCGATCCACTAGTGTACAACAATAGAAACATTTGCTCAATATACCCATTTTCAGTGCCCCTTGTCTAGCCTTTACAGCTTCTACTGGTACATAGTAGCTTGCAATGACTTTAGGGTTATTGTTTGTTATATATGCTTCAAGCCATATAATTGATCGGGAAAATCCATCAATGCACCCACTGATACATATTCCATATGGCTTGAGTTTATCGTACCCATCTAGATGCCACAACAAATCCGGACCTTTACTGTAATATCGTCTTCATCGCAGCCTACGACGGTTTCTAAGAAGAACACCGACAGGATCCAACAACTTCAGTAGGAGTATCACTGTTTCACTTTGTATACACTTGAATGTATCTATCGGTAGCCTGGCAATTGGTTAGATCCCTGAATAAAACTGACCACGTCGTCGATATTGGTGATTTTTTTTCTCCTAAAGAGTCCTAGCTTCCGCAACCATCTTTTGAGGGACCGGATACTTAAAATTACATTGTGCCTGTGAGTTAGGTTGACAAATATTTTGTTCGTAGTTGAGACCAAGGCGGAAGTAAAATGTAATGAATTCATCTCTATCCGCCATTGCTGCAGCATATGACACCAGCTGAGACTCGTTATAACAAGATATTTTTTTTTAATTGTTTGCCAAGAGTGTGGCACCAAACGCCTACACAAGTTAAACAAATATTTACCTTCCTCTAAACCTAACTGATATGCTAAGTTTTGTAATCCTTTCACTTTCTCCATTAGGTTGGCAGTAGTTAGACTTCCAAACTCTGAAGAGGATTTAAAAAGATGCACTGTTAGAATCAATGTGAACACGTTTTTGGTAGTTTTTTTTTGTATAACCACTACAAACTCTGCGGTGCTCCAAACCCAACACGTGCCTGACAGAACATTGCAGTTTTTACTTCCCCAGTCGATTTTTTTGTCGGTACCAATCAAATTGCTGGAACATCAGATAGTCAAAGTATAACCATTCACGGCAGAGTTTATCGTCATGTGTGATAAGTTGCTGGAAAATTGTCTCTCAATGTTTATTATCTTGTTGAAAACAGTCTGATTTTTGCCGACAATGCTAACATGGCTTTGACAGTGTTACCATGACCACCAAAATGAATATTCATTCAACTCATTGCAAGAAAGCGTGAACTTTGCAAATTCGCAGTATTGATCTTGCCAATGAGACATACACTATTCTGTCAGGCATTAGCGAGGTCTGATGTCAGGATACTGCAAACTTAGACCTTTGGGAAAATTGGTTTGGGCTGTGAACAATGGATATGAAGCTAACCTTGTAACATGTCTATATCATCGTCTTCCAATTTGGCAGACCACGGTGGTGACTGACTCCCTGCAACAGGCTACAAAATAGAGAATACTACCAGTAATTTACAATAATGCTATGATTCACATGTTCCTGTTTAGTTAGTTATTTTCGAAATTGGAGACTGAGACCAGCTTAATTTTTGAATATTTCTATCTATTAGCCATAGCGACCACCCAAGAATCTTTATATGAAGGCTGGGTTATTGTTTTTATGGAATACCAACTTGTATACTTAACATTGTCCAGAAAATAATAAAATGGTATTGTTACTACAAACACATTCTTTGAGTTGATTAAAATTAAATAAGTTTGACTTGACAAAATTAAAAGTTGTTTTATAACCAGAATGCTAATTATACTTTTCTCTGATCAAAAGCAAAAATTAAGTGTCCACCCTTTCAGCAATAAAAAAGATAGTCTATATAATGTATACTTTACGACCCACAGACTACAAGATCCTCCCAAGATTTAAACTTATGTAATCTACCGGGTAAGTGATAAAAGTATAGAAATGTTGAACACTCGTACAAAAGATTTATTGCAGGGATCAGGGAAAACTATTCATAAGAATGTACAATGCTATGATAGTTGAGAGCATAGAAGTGTTCATCAGACCGTTATTCATAAAGTTGACAAAGGAATGAATTGGGTTATGACCTTTAACACCAAACTGTTACTAAATTGTTGATATCATAGACAGCGCCCTCAACACCTCTCATCCAAAATAGCTATGTATAGTTCTCATGTCAACAATTAGCCTATCAGTGTTTGTAGCCCAAATCTTATGGTTATTGTTAGCATATGGGTTTTCTTCTATGAGGATGTACTCCAATTACGTCAGCTGTGAGACAAGTAGGTGTGTAACTGTGACCTGTAGATCTGGGCAACTCTCAATTAGACACTTCCAAACTGGCTGCGTTTCTGAGATTATTGAAGGTAGAAAGACCGGCAAATCTGTGTGTTTTGTTTACATCCTTTTTGTAGGAGTTTGAGCTGACCAACATGTGTTTTACTGGCCAGAACTCTATACATACATGAGGTTTCAACAAATCACAAAACAATATTTTGATCTTTGTAACTTTTTTTCGTGGAGAAATTTACCCAAACGCTAACATTGTTGTTCTAATTGGTGGTACGAGACCTGAACACTACAACAGAGTTTAATTGCACCTCTGACAAAGACTAATGATATTATGAATTGTTGTCTGATCGAATTGGTACTCAATCTATGCATCTTCTGGGATATGAATGGTGCTAACACAATGATCTATAAATGTTTTTTTTTCTGTGTACGTTGGCATGAACTACGAGTTGTTTGACAGATCATTTAAGGCGTTGGCATGAACTACGAGTTGTTTGACAGATCATTTAAGGCGTTGGCATGAACTACGAGTTGTTTGACAGATCATTTAAGGCGTTGGCATGAACTACGAGTTGTTTGACAGATCATTTAAGGCGTTGGCATGAACTACGAGTTGTTTGACAGATCATTTAAGGCGTTGGCATGAACTACGAGTTGTTTGACAGATCATTTTAGGCGTTGGCATGAACTACGAGTTGTTTGACAGATCATTTAAGGCGTTGGCATGAACTACGAGTTGTTTGACAGATCATTTAAGGCGTTGGCATGAACTACGAGTTGTTTGACAGATCATTTAAGGCGTTGGCATGAACTACGAGTTGTTTGACAGATCATTTAAGGCGTTGGCATGAACTACGAGTTGTTTGACAGATCATTTAAGGCGTTGGCATGAACTACGAGTTGTTTGACAGATCATTTAAGGCGTTGGCATGAACTACGAGTTGTTTGACAGATCATTTAAGGCGTTGGCATGAACTACGAGTTGTTTGACAGATCATTTAAGGCGTTGGCATGAACTACGAGTTGTTTGACAGATCATTTAAGGCGTTGGCATGAACTACGAGTTGTTTGACAGATCATTTAAGGCGTTGGCATGAACTACGAGTTGTTTGACAGATCATTTAAGGCGTTGACATGAACTACGAGTTGTTTGACAGATCATTTAAGGCGTTGGCATGAACTACGAGTTGTTTGACAGATCATTTAAGGCGTTGGCATGAACTACGAGTTGTTTGACAGATCATTTAAGGCGTTGGCATGAACTACGAGTTGTTTGACAGATCATTTAAGGCGTTGGCATGAACTACGAGTTGTTTGACAGATCATTTAAGGCGTTGGCATGAACTACGAGTTGTTTGACAGATCATTTAAGGCGTTGGCATGAACTACGAGTTGTTTGACAGATCATTTAAGGCGTTGGCATGAACTACGAGTTGTTTGACAGATCATTTAAGGCGTTGGCATGAACTACGAGTTGTTTGACAGATCATTTAAGGCGTTGGCATGAACTACGAGTTGTTTGACAGATCATTTAAGGCGTTGGCATGAACTACGAGTTGTTTGACAGATCATTTAAGGCGTTGGCATGAACTACGAGTTGTTTGACAGATCATTTAAGGCGTTGGCATGAACTACGAGTTGTTTGACAGATCATTTAAGGCGTTGGCATGAACTACGAGTTGTTTGACAGATCATTTAAGGCGTTGGCATGAACTACGAGTTGTTTGACAGATCATTTAAGGCGTTGGCATGAACTACGAGTTGTTTGACAGATCATTTAAGGCGTTGGCATGAACTACGAGTTGTTTGACAGATCATTTAAGGCGTTGGCCTGAACTACGAGTTGTTTGACAGATCATTTAAGGTTTTATGCAAAAGCAAAATTCATTTGTTCCCTAGTTTTTAAAGTATGTTTTACAAATGAGACTTACACTTTTGAAAGCTGCAAATTCTGACACTCCTGGAACTGAAAAATAAAACATTGTTACATTGAAAATATGCATATTAATTGACGGAATTAGTATTAATGAAATTAACATTTTTTTCAGCAAATTCCTAAACTTTTTTGCTAATTTATATAAACCCATATACCGTACTTATCTGGGTAAGAGCCCACGCCTGGACAAACGCCCACCCCCCACTTTTGTCAAAATAAAGAAGTTGAGTTCATATCCGGGCACACGCCCAGGGGGTCTTTTTCTACACAAAAAATAAAAAAAAACTATTTTCTATTCGTTGACTGTGGTTGTATTAACAGTTAACTTTCTTGAAGTCTGTCGTGATGCTTATAAAAATTCTTTAAATATTAAATTGCGTAAAACAAGGGGTGAATGCGAAATAGCTGTGACAGCTTTCTGCCTTCAGAGCAGCACGTTCACCGCTGATTTTTTTCAGAATCATAACAGACAGCAAGTCTATAAAAATATATATTAAAGTTCTTTTTTTGAAATATGTCGTGGCTCTGAATAGGGCCAGCCGTTTGGTTTGTCGTGCTTCCTTACAAACGATTAAAGCAAATCATATAAGGAGAGCCGCTAAGCAAGTGTCGCACTCGTTCGGCTTTAACGTCATCGACAATGAAACCAATGTTGCAATATTGTAGCAACCTGTACCTGAGAGAATGGTTGAAATCACGTTATTTGGGCTTCATAAAATATTTGCTAGCAGCTTGCGAATCCATAACTGGGGCCAGCAATTTTTACCATCTTTTATCACCGCTATTGCATTTCTGTCATGAAAACTATTCTTCTGTCGTTGGATAAAAAAAAAACTTCCTATTTCAAGTCCACCGCGATATCCATATAGTGAGACATTCCAACCGCCGGAAGTTTCTGAATGATAACTTTCACCGTGGCTGATAAGCGTCGAGTCTGATAAGAAAACAATGTCACGATTTGACCTTTATGATTTGACCTTTATCACTACTAGTAAGTAGTGATGTCATTCTTAGCCAATCAGTAAAGCAGATGCATAAAGGTCAAAGATGATTGCCAGACTGTAAACAAAAGCATCGTGTGCCATCGCAGCAGAGCGACCCCATTTTTTTGTCTCTTTATTGTGATTAGAGTGCCAAGCTGACAGACTGCGAAATCCGTGGATTAAAATTGCTAAGTACAAATTGTGTGGGACGATATCGACGAACTTCAGGAAGAAGTTGACGACGGCTACAGTGACGCCGACTTGGACTTTGAGGGTTTTGAGTTTGACGAAAATGGCAATGAACGTACAAATAAAGATCTGAGAAGTTTTCCAAACAGCTATGAATTTTTACTGTGTAAATTTGTATATTATTATTGATCTTGTATGACAGTTGATTCGTAATTTGTCGAGACCGGAAATCATGTTACGCAGTTTAACCCCTGACATTTTAATTCATTTTGAGTTCACGCGTATTGGGCGTGTTTGTCGGCGGGAAAATCCTAATTCAAATGATTCCTCACTGTTGATTTGTATTATTTCTGGTTTATTTGTCACATTATAAGCAATACATTATTTTTGTTTTACTTCTAGTGTTGCATATTGTTCATTTATTTCCATTGCATGTTTTCGTTTGCCATTCTACTCCCTGCCGCAGTTTGATCTGCGTGTTGTCAATTTTCGCGAATTTTCATTTTTTTTGCCGGGGATCTTCTGGCAAACGCCCGACCCTATTTTGGGGCAATTTTGCATGTTCAGGACTTTGGGCTTATACCTGGATAAATACGGTAGTGCATTATCTCGCACATACTGGGCTCTTCTGTTATACAGAGTAGAATAAATATTCCTAATTTGGCAGATAGTTGACAATAAAGTACACAACCTCATATTCTGTAGGGTTCAATTAATTCAAATCCAATGGTTTCATGATACAAAGAAATTCAGCCAACTCCAATGAACATATTATTGTACACTTACTTTGCTCCGGCCACAGTTCTGGAGATGATCTATCCAACTTTTCTAAACTTAATAATGTTTGCTCCAAATCAGCAGCTGCAATGGGAAAATAAATCATTTCTTAGTTGTACGAATTTGAAATCATCTTCAATTATCTGATGAATCAAATGATTTTTAAATAAAAATTGTTGCAATACCTAATGCTTGTTGGATTATATTAAACCCAAACGTGGTGATATACACAAAAAATATTGTTAACAAGTTTAAAATAAATCCTCAATCTTTGGTCATATTACTTGTGGGTGTCTGACTGAAATACTACAAAATGCAAACATGAGAGAAGTATAAAAAAACTAAAAGTCAGTTGCCAGTGTCAATAAAGAGCCAAGACACAAATTGATCTCATTACACCCAGGGATACTCCAAATGCACCTTAAATACAACTATTCAGTATTCCAGACAGCTATCAACTCATCAATTCTCTTGATTCTTAAAAAAACTTCTTTATGTACTGTGGCATAAAAATAGCTACAATTGTTGAAGATACACGTAACAGGACATCCACTTTTGGATTGACATAGTAGCATGCTTTATTTGAACACATCATAATCTGTATTCATCACAAATCAACGTTTCTTGACATCGCTTGATGGCCTGCTACCTTTAAAATTAAGTCTTATCCACCGTGTTAAAAAACAAGCTTCTTCGTTTTTGTTTTTTATAATTGAGGATTAATACGAAATAATAAATTTACTAGAGATACCAGGGGAAACCAAAATTTGGATGGTAAATCACCTAGGTGACAAAAAAATTGCGATAATATAGCCAAGGGATAAGACATGGAATTTCAAAAACATATTTTGTATACAGTGTTCATGCCTTCATGAAAAATAGCGAGTTCACATACGCTCGCCTTTATGCAAATGTCGGCCCTTTTCTTTTTAATTAATTTAAACATAACAATTTTTCATAAAATGCTCCAGACCACCCTAGCCACAGTATTATTCATAGATATTTCCGATCATATACTGCCACCTCAAGTTGTCAACAACAATAGCAGCCCACGGCACCATTGTTGTGTCTTTAATGGTAAAAACAACAACTAAAACATTGTAACGGCTAAATACATACAGACCATGGAAACGTTGCGAGCACATTGGCATGTATGTTGACCTTTTTGCGATTATCACCACCGGCCTCCAGTCGCCTGATGCCGATTAACCGATAGCGAAATAGACATATAATCGTGGAAATGCACACAACTGTGACTATGAAAATCGTATTACAAGTCATACTATAATCACGAAGAAAACAAAAGTTCGATAAGATAATTTGGATTAACAGTGTATCAATAAACAGTGGTACACTTGTATTAAAATAGTTTAAAACAAAGAAAAAAATAAATGATTATGAAAACAACAAATTTCGGATTACCCGCACTCGGCGACGCCATTTTCCCTGTCTAAAATGGTCACGTGGTTATGCTCTTGGGGGCTCGTTTAAGGCACATTATCTTATTCAAAACTAGCAATATGGGCTGAATTTGTTTCCCTCGAGAATAAACCAAAAAATAGGCAGTTACTCAACAACATTCTAAATTGTATGAACAGTAATTATGTAATTATATATAGTCACAATATAGTTGCCGTTTTCTAATTAATATAAGAATGTCTTTGTCAGATAGGTTTATATTTGAGGGCATGATCTTGTGAACACCGTGTTAGGGGGTATTTCTCTTTGCGAGAATCCTCTGGACAGTAGGCTTCGATAATCATGGCTGGGCTTGTGCGCACTGTTTATCTCAGACCCAAGGTAGAGAAACAAAAGCATATTTTTATTTTTCATATCATTCAAGCTTGTATGAAGGCGACCTTTTCCTTGCAAGCTATGTTCTACCAGTTTACTCTGCAGGCAGAAGTTCATTGAGTACGTGACCTGTAAACGGCATTACTTAGGACATCAATCATTGTCGCGATTGCCAAAAGCCAGTACCGTTCTTTAGCATCAAATTCATCTTATTCTGTGCATCAACTATCCCACCAGTATCGTAACACGTGTATAAATTCATATCATTTAAGTTAAAAACAATTTTATGCTTGGTTACCTCCGTGATGTTAGCGTGATGTTAGCGTGCGTAGTGGGCAGTACATAGTACAAATGTACATGATTTGGTGAAAGAGGGACTGCGTGAAAGTGATGATCATTTTCGAGCACCTGGAGTTCGTGAATCAGTTTTAAATTTTTTTCTTATTTTAGGCAAAAAAACAAAAAACATACCTAAAACATTTTTGTAAAGAAATAATGTCAACAAAGTTGGTTTGAGTACAGTGCATGAGTTTGTTATAAACTTGTTAGTAAATAATCAGTAAATATAAATATCCAGTAAACATAACTGCAAAAACTCGTCAAGATATGAAACAGGTGTGGCCAAAACTTCTCTGGCGGACCCTTCCAGGGTGACCAATAGTGACCAAAACTTCCATGGCAGGAACTTTCAGGATCCAGCTCAGTTTAAATAAAAATAAATCAGTCACAGTACCATTGATGTTCAGCAAATAGGGCAGAACCACATCTTGATAATATCAAAAAATTGTACGTAACCAATAAAAAATAACAATTGTTAGCATGTATGTAAGATTAATAAAAAATGCCACTATTTAGTCATAATTATGGATTTTTGTACATCCAGGGCATCAACGGAAGTAAATGAACATTTTTGTTGGATAATTCACCAAAAAAAATTGACTAAGAAGTCAGTAGTCTAAAATCGTATGCAATGAACATGTGACATTTAGCATTAGAAGTTAAAAATATTAAAAAATATAAATATGTAAAAAAAAAATGGTTTGTGTTGCAATGCACTGTTCATAAGGTTCCTCATTCAGAATATTATAATGGATGCTATAGGACTCAATAAATTAAATTCAGGATAGAAACAGGTACCATCATTCTTTAGAATTCCAGCCTCCTCTAGTGGGACATAATTTAATATAACTAAAATTGATTTTGTTTCACCACCTATCAGTGCCCCCGCCCCATAAAAGTATGCTGTTCTCCACCAATGCCTAAATATTTGTGGATATAATCCTGGAATTAGCACTTATCTGTTGATATGTTCATAATGCACAATTTTGTTTTTTTCGAAAGGTTTGTTATCATAATATATTATTATACATCTGTCACCGTAATGCCATTAGGAAATGCCAATTCCAAATATGGAAAAATTACGCGCATAAGCATCCTCTAATAATAAAAACAAACATGGCTGCCACCAGGGTTTGACCAGACTCCACACAAAGAAGTTTGCTGATACTGTTCTAAACATTTTGGATTTCGGCATCTCTGTGATGTACCGGTATCATTGGGAGGAAAAGATGTATAATAATAAGGTTATTACGAGGATACCACAAAGTATGCACTCGGACAGTACGCCGTCGCATCGACCTCAGCTGTGCGTCGGTTGATACTCGAGCTATAGTTAATTTAAGTAATTGTTGGAACGCCATCAAAGGTTTTGGCAAAATAAAAGAAATGTAGCAACTTTTTCTTCTCGTAATTGGGACGATCCACCTCCAAAATGAAGTGTTTTGTATTTAATAGCATGTTCATTAGAATGTCACAACTGCTTAAATAACTTGTGAATAATTAAACTGAAAAAGTGTAGGTTTACAAGACAAAGTTGCTACATTTTTATTTTGTTGCTCGATGAGAACCGACACTGTTGATTCCCTAAAATAGGTGCCATATCATCATCGTAAACCCTAAATGTGTAATCCCAAGATTAAAGTGATTGGTAACTATGAATAGTAAACTTTAAATTTTCTTAGACATAATATTTTCACTGAACAGCTGTTGACTAAACCAAGCTTCTATTATATACAACATAATGGAATGTGTAACAATTGTAGAGTATAAATTGACATGATGTACCACATTTTTGCTGTATTAATAAATTTGTATTTATCATATACAGTATCTTTTATTTAAATATTATTTTGGTCTTAGATTTTCTACTAAACCATGGTTTATATTTTAGATTTCATACTGGATTCCTACATACTAAAAACAGCTCCATTCTGGTCCAGTGCTGGTGTCCAAAATTTGACCACAAAGGATTGTGCATCAGAATGGTTGTACTGTGCTATTTCTCTCGTACTGTAACATGATGGACAACTACTGGATGATTCTTCATGATACCAAACGATACCAAAATAAAAACATTATAGACAGTCCTATTATTCGAACTGGATGACCAATCATGATCACCCACCAATACCAAAATAAATACTGATTTGACTGTCTTTTTGTTATTTGTAACTTATCAGATATTGTTTTCTGTTCTAGATCTATAATGCTTTGCAAGTCTCTCTGAGACCATACAGCTCTGGCACAGTAAGTATCTTGAAGGAATGAAATGAACTAGTTGATTACTAAGATTAACTATTGTGAACCTGCCATAGTGTTACCAAATACTGCAGTTGAAGAAAGTTTAGATGAAAATTGCGTCAAACTGCCATGATTTGGAAAATGTTAACTATCTGACTGAAAGATATTTTTCCCACCAAAAATTTAGTACAAAAATTCACATTTTGTGAGATTGTCATTAAATTTTATCACCATTTTGATTCATACTTTTTCAGATATTGTTTTTATTTTTGACCAAAAGGTTTATCAATTCTACAACAATTCAATTGAGAAGAAGCAGACCGTAACAAAATCAATGGTGCCAAACATTGCCACTCAAAGGGTTGGGCAACCTAATGGAATGTGTGACATGTTACTATAATAAGAAACACATATGGAACACTCTCACATATTCAAAACGCCTACAACCAGTATTAGTCCCAGGATATTTGCATAATAATACAATGTGGTAATCATTGTTGATTATGATTCAACTCTATTGTTTATTCAATATTATAAATCCCCCCCCCCCTCCCAACTCTATAGTGCTTTGGGAGGCTCACTTTGAAAAGAACCCTGGTACAACATGCATAACCTGTAAAATGGATGTCACATAGGATGTCCAATCGTGTTGATTTGATGTTAGTTGCAGTTGCTTATCTTAGAGTGTATATCCTATATCAACATTCACTGTTTTGGCATTTCTGACACGTTTTCAGGATTTGAAATTCATAGTGTCATCCTTGAACTAATGAGCTTAGTCATATTGTTTGTTTTAATTTATCATTTTCTCCCTCAGTGAATTTAAAACCCAGTTCAAATTTTAGCCTTGAACTTAAGTGCAAGTTTCATCTTTTACATTTTTACTCTACTTAGACTAATCATTTCTAACATCTTGTTTTCCAGCCCACCACCAAACTTTTCATTAATAATGAGTTTGTGGAATCTCAAACCAAAGATTGGATTGATCTTCACAACCCTGCTACCAATGAGGTGGTCACCAGAGTTCCTAAGAGTACTCAGGCTGAGATGGAACGAGCTGTGAATGCTGCATCAGAAGCATTTCCTGCATGGTCTGACACATCAATTCTTGCAAGGCAGCAAGTCATGTTTAAATTTCAAAGCCTTATCAAAGAAAATGTTGTAAGTAATATCTAACTTTTCTGACTTGGACAGTATTGACATAATTTAAAGCATTTATTTTTACATTGAATAACGTTGATTTTTATAAGAAGACGAAGACTGAAAATGGGATGGGGACATGCATATTCCCATGTGTTTGCCCATGCTTCTGTACATTCACTGAATATCATGATGATTGATTCCAGGTATTTTATATTTTAAAATCAGATTCAAAAATGCAGACCAGTGGCCTTAATGTTTTAAAGAATGTTATTCATGAGCGATATCTGACATGCCTTGACTGATTGCAATCAAACTTTACACTATAAATTTTCACTTGTAGAAATTTACACCAATTTCAAGATTTTCATAAAGTAAAAGATGTTTGTGAAAATGACTGTTGGAGGCAAGAATTGTCATTGCTAAATATTTTCACAATTTGCACTGACTGACGAAATTTGAGTAAATTTGTCTCCTTTGAAATTATAGCAGTTTCACAGTACATCATGTAACTTGTATCATTTCAAATTCTGATTGAGAAGGCTGACTTAATTTATAAATCCAAACACAAGGATTGGTTGAATTGCTTCATTAATAAAGGGCATATTAATTTGTTAATTGCAGAAAGAACTGGCTGCTTTGATTACTCTAGAGCAAGGTAAAACACTAGCTGATGCTGAAGGTGACGTAGCTAGAGGATTACGTAAGTTGATTCATTTATTCTATTATGGTTAACATCACTATTGTCCTGTTGTATTGTTTTATGAACTGACAGACACAAGTAGAAAGACATTACTGGCACTAGGTGGTTCAATCCCTAAAAAGGTGTGAAAAAAATATATAATTTCATGTTGTATGAACCCTGCTGTAGGTCCCACACTATGCATTACAGGGTATATGTGTGTGGATCAAATGCAATGTTCATAGACAATTCAACACATGGCTGAAGACAATGTGGTCAATAGTTGAATCTGTTTATATTTGATTACAGAGGTGGTAGAACATGCTTGTGGTATTACTTCTTTACAACTTGGTGAAACTTTACCAGGGATATCAAAAGACATGGACTTGTATTCGTATAGAATTCCTCTTGGAGTCACCGCTGGTATCACACCGTAAGTCAATGAATACTTATTTCTTCCTGAAATAAGTTTGCAAAATGTTCCAGGTTACAATATTTTATTTTGAAATCACATACTGGAATAAAACTAAACTTGACAATGGACATCACTTTGGCATCAACTTTATGTCAAAAAATATTTGAATTTTCATGGGACAATTTCAAATTAAATTAGGTTTAAAAACTGTAATGGCTAATTCTATACCCTGTGTAACAACTCACAATCTTAACTTCTGTTCAGTTTTCTCACTCATTGCTTTTTTCTGTAGATTCAATTTCCCAGCCATGATTCCACTTTGGGTAAGTAGTATGAAGTTGTCAATAGCATACCAGAATGTATGCACAAAGACAGTACAGAGATTGTATTCACCAATTATATAGCCTTTTATGCTGAGTGCATACTTTGTGCTATTCTCATGAAGAACTTATATTTTTCCAACTTGTAGTACTGTAATAATTTAGTAAGAGAACAACTTGAAATGTTTAGAAAATAGTTTCCCATCACTCCCTTGTAACGCTTCTATGTTCAGTTTAACAAAGGAAAGTGTTCATTTCAATGTCAATAATCCTAAATTGGTGACGTAGTTGACCTGGTATACAGGAAATGTTCGAATGAGTGCAGATTTGTTTTCGATAACCCATGTTCTGTTGATTTCACCAAGAAATAATTTACTTGTCTAAATAAGAAGATTGACATCTCACACGAAAGTCAATGTTAATTATTTTTGTTTGTTATTGCCTATAGACCCATTCCTACAGCATATTCAGAGTTACATTTAGTTTCATCAAATTGTTAAACACTACACTAATATAATAATATTACACTAATATACAGTGTCCCCTCGCTAAGTCGCGCCTCGGTAAGTCGCGATTCGGCTAAGTCGCAGGTACTTGGATGGCTCCCAAAATGTCTATTGTTTTTTGACAGCAGTTTTGAAGTACAAAGACTAATGTTTCGTGGTATAGTGTTTTTAACTAACCGTTAAAGAGACAACTTAACACCTACTGTCCGTCAATTGCTGAGACGCAATGGGTGACGGAGGCCTTACTCAAGGGGTCAACAGGGGTGTCGAGTAGTGACCGTACGTACTTCTTGGCCGGTCCCATTTTGGTATACCTCTACAAAAACTCGCTACAATGAGTTGAATTCATAGAATTCTGATCTCTATTTCTCAATTGAGCAGCATGTCAAAGCGAAAGCTATACAGCCTGTTCGTACGCCATAAACTCACGGCGATCGACCGTGTCAAACCAAGTTAAGGGTTGCACGTGGTTGAGCCCACTATTCGTGGGTGGGTAAAAAATGAAAAGTAAATTTGTTTTCAAAGTTGACCAAGAGGCGGGACTGAACAGAACAACAAGCGAAAGTGTCCGACAATGATGACACCGATAAAGCTGTTTACGTTTCTTTAAGAACGGTCTGCCGGAACTCCACTATCTGGTCCCATCACCCAATGCAAAGCTTACAACTCAGATATGACGACTTTGGGTGGTTCTTGCGATGGCAAAGAAGACGCGCTATCGACACACGCAGTCTCAATCCAAGGCGAAGCTCGATCTGGGAACATTGACGCTGTCGGAACTTTTCCCGAAAAACTGAGAGAAATTATCTATGAAGGTGGTTATTTTGACGAACATGTTTATAATTGCGATGAAACTGGTTTATTTTGGAAGCTGTTACCGTCGAAGTCGCAAGCAACGGCAAGCGGCCCACATAATATCAGACACAAACAAAATAATCAACGCAATGTTTACAGCAAACATAATCATGATTTTATTCGAATACTGCCTGACACATGTGATGATACATCAATTAACTAAACCGAGGGTTTATATGTGCTTTTTATATGTTTTTCAATGCACGACCTCCCTCTTTCACGACGTCCCTCGGTAAGTCGCGGCCCTCGATAAGTTGCGGTTTTTGCTTGGATCCCAACACCCGCAACTTAGCAAGGGGCCACTGTAACTGCATACTGTTTTAGAGAATTTGATTGATATCATGACTGAAATGAAATGTATAAGAAACATGTCTCATCTCTAGTATCCTATCGTATCAATCACATAATAGTCGTCACGGTTACATTGGTTCACATAGCCAAAGCATAGGATTAAACTCACATGGGATATCTTTTATAATATTAAAGCAGTATTGTTTTTTTTTCTCGTTAGATGTTTCCATTGGCAACGGTTTGTGGTAATACTTCAGTTATAAAACCATCTGAAAGGGATCCGGGTGCTACTATGTTATTGGTTAAACTAGCTGCCGAAGCAGGTCTACCAAAAGGAGTTGTCAATGTTATCCACGGAGCACATGATGGTGTGTATCTAAACATACTTTGTTGTGTGTGTGTGTATATGTGTGTGTGTGTGTGTATATATATATGTATATATATATATATATATATATGTTGTGTGGGTGTGTGTGAATTTTTTTTTTATTTTAATATATTTTTTTTATTGGGTACTCATAAAAATTTACATATCTGTGAATAAAGTGGTTATGCTTACATTCCTGTATAACTCAAAGTTTTTCAAAGTGACATTTCTCAAAGCTTCAGAAGAGGAATTGTTTATTGCTCAAACCCAGAACCTTCTATCTGTTCTAGTTCATACCATTTGCCCCTTTATTCCATATATGGTATTAAAGGGGACCACTTTTTTAAGTGCTGTATCATTTTATTGTTATGATTTGCTATCCAATTTTCACACTGGTAGACTCTTTTCATGTACGTTAGAATACCCTTGAAGTTGGGTTTTATATCATTCATTTTACAGTGGTAAATATGTTTCCTAACTAACAGGCTAATAAAATTTATTGTCAACGATTCGCCTGGATCTGATATTATTAAGCACATTCTGCTTGGTGGTGAATTTTGTTTTAATATCTTTCCCCAACTAAAAAGTAGGTCTCTCCAAAGTGCAACAACATATTCACATTCATAGAAGATATGTTCCAGAGTTTCTGGATTCTCCTGACAAAATGTGCACATCTGTGTAGGAAACTTTTCTGGGTTTATTTTATGAAGTTTGTCATTTGTATATAGAATGTTATGTAAAAGTTTAAACTGAAATTCACGTGTTTTGCTGTCGATACTCATTTTTATCATTAATTTGTACATTTTACTCCATTCTATTAGGCCAAGTTTCAGCATCTCTTCAAGTTTCTTTTGACTCACTGGAGGGATGAATTGCCTGTCTATTAATTCTTTTTTTATATAGGGTTTTGAGATCGCATCAAGCGGTGTTGGAATTCCAGACACCGATAAGCTTATCTCGTCTATGTCAGTGTTTTTGTATTTTAGATTTTCGGGGATGGCAGTAACAAGGCCAATCCATTTTAGTTTATGTAGTAGAGTCCATTCATTTTGGGTTATTGTTTCCCATGGTATAAGACCATTCTCGTTAAACAGGTCTGAAACTCTTTTAATTCCGTTTTCAGCCAATTCTCTATAAAAAATAGGTTTTCCGGCTATTTTTATATTTTCGTTATTCCAAATTACTTGGTTTGTGTTTGTGTAACTCATTTTAGTTTCAGCTTCCCAAATTTCAAGACATTCTCGCAGGAAGTCAGTACAGCGAATTGGTAAAAGTTTTGTTTTATAATTACATTGGAAGATGATATTACCTCCTATACTCTTAAGCTGCTCATCAATAAATAGTTTATATGGATGTTCATTATTTGGATCCACATATCTTTTAATCCATAGTAGCCTCTGTTGTTTTTTGAGGATATGCATGTCTGGGATACCCAAACCGCCCTGGCCCACACCTCCTATCATAGTTCTACGAGCAATTCTGTCTTTTCCTTCCCATATAAAATTATACACAGTCTTTTGAGCCTCCTGAATAAATTCATTCCCAACTGCAGTTGTACTCATAATATATGTGAACTGGGATATACCATAAGTTTTAATAATTTGGACTTTGCCAAAAAGAGAAAGTTTCCTGCTCTTCCAACAGTTCAAAATAATTTTCATATTGTCCATAGCTTTTTTAACATTTATTTTCCTATTTTCCTTTTGATTGTGAGAAAAGTAAATTCCTACAATTTTGATAGGAGATGTGGGCCATCTAACCCCGAACAGTTTATCTTGCCTATATTTCCATTTACCGAGCCAGACAGCTTCAGTTTTGTCCATGTTAATTCTCAGCCCTGAGCATTTCTCAAAATCCCCCAATAAGTTAAATAGCACCTCAGCAGATTTTTCGTTTGAAATGAAGCATGACATGTCATCCGCAAATGCTGCTTCTTTAATTTCTTTTCCCGATATGATAATGCCTTTGATTTCTTGTTTTGATCTAATAGCCATCAGCAGAGTTTCTAAAACTAAAATGAAGAGCATCGGAGACAGAGGGTCTCCTTGTCTGACCCCCCTTTGCAACTCAAAGTATCCCATACTATATTCGTTATTCATCACGCAACATACAATATTTGTATACAATGATTTCACCCACCTTTGAAATTGAGGACCGAATTGAAATTTCTCTAATGCCCTATCAAGATACTCCCAACTGACCGTATCAAAGGCCTTTTCAAAATCTACTGCTATTAGCAGAGCCTCCTTATCAGTTTGTTCTATGTAGTGATACACCTCACTAATTAATCTTGCATAATCACTAATATTGCGGCCTTTAACAAAAGCTGCCTGGGTTTCGCCAATTAATTCAGGGAGAACAGATTCCAATCGCTTAGCAAGACATTTGGATGCCAATTTTGCATCCACGTTCATTAATGAAATTTGCCTCCAGTTTTTCAATAAACGTTTATCTCGTCCAGGTTTTTCTATTAGTGTAATGATACTTTGTTTCTGAGAGGTCGAAAATTCTCCCTGCTCAAACGCCAAGTTTAATGAGTTCACTACCAGATTTCTTACCAGTGGCCAATATGCCTTATAAAACTCAACCGTTAAGCCATCGTTTCCTGGGCTTTTATTTTCTTTCATTGAAGTTAATGTATCAAAAATTTCCCTTGAAGTTAGAAGTCCCTCACATTTTGCCTGTGAACTTTCTGCCAGCACTGGAATTGCAGTATTATTAAGAAATTTAGTGGCCTCTATCGAATCCTTATTTGAGTACAGCCTAGAGTAAAAGGTTTTTATTTCTGTTAAAATGTCATTTGGTTGTTCTATAGTTTTATCCCCTTCTACTTTTAATTGTTTGATGCAGGATTTCTTTCTGTTATTTTTTTCCAAATTCAGAAAATATCTGTTGTTTTTTTCCCCTTTTTCATACCACCTAGCCCGTGATCTTATTATAGCACCTTCTACCTTATAATTATAATGGTCTTCTAATTTCCTTTTCATTTCTTCCATATTGCTATAATTGTCCTCATTTGGGCTGTCACTACACATCTGTTGAGTATCTTTAAGCTGTTTTTCCAAGTCCTCAATTTCCTGTTTACGGTTTCTTGCTTTTTCTTTAGTGTAATCAATTGTAAATTTTTTAATCTGGTATTTAATTAAGTCCCATAACTGACTTCTATCTATATCTTTAAATTCTTTCTGCCAGTTTTCAATCTTTTCCTTTATTAAGTTTCCATACTCTTTATCTTTGGTTAGAGTGGAGTTGAATCTCCAGTGAGCAGGACCATGTTTCTGACAAGAATTTTTTAAATGTAGCCAAACAGCGGAGTGATCCGAAGCTAAACCTGGTATAATTTCAACTTTTTTAACAATATTTTGCAAAACATCTGAAATTATTAGATAGTCCAGTCTGCTTTGTTGAATAGTAGGGCGTTTTCTACGCCAAGTAAACTGTTTTTTGTTCTCATTTCTTATTCGCCAAATGTCAACTAAGCTAAATTGTTCAGTGATATCCTCAAAAATGTCTACCGATTTAGTCCAGGCTTGGGGGTTCCCTCCTGATCTGTCCATCAAGTTATCCACTGTAAAATTCAGATCACCTCCCCAGATTATCGTACTGTTTGGATCTGGGATCATATTAGTTAACCTAATTTTTAAATCAGTTAAGAATTCAGCATGTTGTGATTTTCTATTGGGTGCATACGTGTTTAGTAGAATACATTGAGAGTTATCAATTTCAGTTTGAATCATTAAGATTCTCCCATCCGTATCCTGTGTTAGTTTATTAACTTTATCAGTATTTCTAATTATAGTCATCACTCCTCTACTGGTGGTCGTTCCATGTGAATAACTACATTTCCCCTTAAATTGAGAAGACCAGAAAATCTCATCTGCCGAGGTGCTATGTGTTTCTTGCAAATATGCTATATCAAAGTGTTTTTCTTTCAGCCAATTAGAAATTTTCTTTCTCTTGTTGTAGTCCCTGAGGCCTCTAACATTGAGGGTCACAATAGACAACTGCTCTTCTATGAATGCACATGTTTGTACTTGGTTTTACAGGAAATTTCAAAGTTGAATAAGCCCAATTTTTTTAAGTAACACAAACAAAAACAGTAAACATTAAGGACATTGGCAAAAGCCAACGGACACACGGTAACTGGAAGAAACAGTAGAGTACTGCAGCATGGGACGGCTCCCAGGTACTCAATATGAATATGTTTTTAATTATTTCATACTTATGTTGCCCGTCTAATTGTAAATATTTCCTTGTGACCCTAATTACAAGTTCTGTAATGTGAAGTCAGAGATAAACTTAATAAATGCCATGAGGGCTTCATATAATAAAAGTCTTAACTGATAGTTGGCAAGTCCTTTACCATCACAGCCTTCATTTTTCCTCTGTCGTCTTCGATCATGCAGGTCGCCGGTACACGCCACGCTATGTAACACTTTTTCTTTGGGTTTTCCCTTTGAAATTTCTTTCGGTAGAGAGCCAGTCTTTTTCTTTCGTTTAGTACACTCCTGCTCACATCGTCGGTCACGAATATTTCCTTTCCAGCATACGGGTTGTTCCGAAGACATTTAGGAGCAGCGAACAAAATATTTCTGGCAATACTGGCGTCCACGAATCCCACCTTTATAGGCCGTGGTTTCCCTGAACGAAGTGGCTGCGCTGGCACTCTATGTGCGCGTTGGATGGCCACGCGATCTCCAACGCCCCTCACTTCCATGTGGGATATGATGAATTTCACTATGAACTGGGCACAGGATTTTTCTTCTCTTTCTACCCCTTCTTCAAAGTTGAAGAAGTTCAGGTTTATTCTTCTCCCTCTGTTTTCTAAGTCTTCATTCTTTATTTCTGTTATCTTCATTCTGTTTTCTAGCTCCTTTATTTTGTCCGCCAGTTCTTCTACGTCGGCTGCTTTGGTCACGTGTTCTAGACTTTTCTCTACTTCATCGATGCGATCACTCATCTGGTTTAAATATACCTCAATGTCCGATACTTTCTTGGTTGTTTCTGTAAGTTGCTCCTTCAGTGGGTCGATTTTCGAGACTTCGTTCCTAATTGAGAACAACAGTCTGAGGACTACCGCTGATCGCTGATCTTCCGCGAGTTCCATTGCTTTTTCTAGGTCGCCATCTTGGATAATACGGTCCTGGGACTCCACAAGTTTTTTGTTCGTCGTTAGCATCTCGTCGACCTTCCTCTCTGTCGTATCGGTCTCATTTTTTCCTGTGGTTGTTGTTTTTTTCTTTTGAGGCATTATTTCGTTAAAATACGTTGTTTTTAGGCTAGTTTCCTTTCTTTTTTCCTGGAGCCGTCCGATTCGAAGCTAGTGATTGTGACGCATGCGCAGACCTCCGTGTGTGTGAATTTTGGAAACCTACAAAATGTAAAATTTAAAAATGTATTGGCACATGACTTGTCTTTGTTTATATGTGACTCTAACATTCTGCTTTTTAATTGCCTAATCAGTAAAAAGCTGCCATGTCTGTGTGATCACCTTATTAATCATTGTTTCTCTTGTTTGCAGCTGTAAACTTTATCTGTGATAACCCAGCAATTAAAGCTATTTCCTTTGTTGGCTCTGATCAAGCTGGGAAATATATTTATGAACGAGGAAGTCTGAATGGGAAACGTGTACAGAGTAATATGGGAGCTAAGAACCATGGTGTTATCATGCCTGATGCTAATAAAGAAAGCTCAATCAATCAGGTTTGTACAGTGACAATGCCAGTTATGAATGTTTTATGATTTGAAAAAAATGCAGACAAAAAACCTGTGTCTTGAAATCAAGCATACTAAGCCTTTCAGCAGTGCTTGGCAGTGGGTTGGCCATGCTCTAAACTGAAACAATTTACTTGACTGTGTGCCCTGACTGTGTGCCCTGACTGTGTGCCCTGACTGTGTATTCAGAGATGTTGCATCCAGAGTAATCCCCATTTTCTTATTAGTTGCTTGGTACCTTGAATGAGACGGATGTACCAAGATGCATTGTACTCATTGGATCAATGCTATAGTATGGCCACATTGGATGTTTTAGAGTGTAGTATATTCTAATTAGTTAAATGCAACCATGGCATCCACACAAGAAGTGTGTGTCTTCAATGGAATAAACATTTTTGCTAAAACATGACAGGATTCTATCCTAGACAGTTCTACATTGTGTTTCAATACTGCAATATTGTTAATATTGATTTGTATTTATCAATCACTCTCCCCACGATAAATTGTTAGGTAACTTTGTGTTGATAAGACGGGATTCCCAGGGTAAGTGCAGTATAGATAATACACTATTGTGTGGATGAGACGGGATTCCCAGGGTAAGTGCCGTATAGATAATACACTATTGTGTGGATGAGACGGGATTCCCAGGGTAAGTGCAGTATAGATAATACACTATTGTGTGGATGAGACGAGATTCCCAGGGTAAGTGCAGTATAGATAATACACTATTGTGTGGATGAGACGGGATTCCCAGGGTAAGTGCAGTATAGATAATACACTATTGTGTGGATGAGACGGGATTCCCAGGGTAAGTGCAGTATAGATAATACACTATTGTGTGGATAAGACGGGATTCCCAAGGTAAGTGCAGTATAGATAATACACTATTGTGTTGATGAGACGGGATTCCCAGGGTAAGTGCAGTATAGATAATACACTATTGTGTGGATGAGACGGGATTCCCAGGCGAAGTGCAGTATAGATAATACACTATTGTGTTTATAAGACGGGATTCCCAGGGTAAGTGCAGTATAGATAATACACTATTGTGTGGATGAGACGGGATTCCCAGGGTAAGTGCAGTATAGATAATACACTATTGTGTGGATGAGACGGGATTCCCAGGGTAAGTGCAGTATAGATAATACACTATTGTGTTGATGAGACGGGATTCCCAGGGTAAGTGCAGTATAGATAATACACTATTGTGTTGATGAGACAGGATTCCCAGGGTAAGTGCAGTGTAGATAATACACTATTGTGTAGATGAGACGGGATTCCCAGTGTAAGTGCAGTATAGATAATACACTATTGTGTGGATGAGACGGGATTCCCAGGGTAAGTGCAGTATAGATAATACACTATTGTGTGGATGAGAAATGTTTTTATAAATATATCATGTTGTTTTACAGCTTGTTGCTGCTGCCTTTGGTGCTGCTGGTCAACGGTGTATGGCATTGTCCACAGCAGTATTCGTAGGCGACTCTAAAGACTGGATTCCTGATTTAGTTAAAAAGGCAAAGAGTCTTAAAGTTTCTGCTGGTGAGATTAGCAGTCATTGTTTCCAAACCATTTTCTAGTAAACTTTATATTGGTGCTATGATAATATGACTTCATTTGTTGTTTACTTTATACATAGGTGTTGAAAAAGGTGCGGATCTTGGACCTCTGATTTCACCGCAGGCTAAAAGGAGGGTTTGTGATTTGGTACAAAGTGGTGTTAATGAAGGAGCTAATCTTATCTTAGATGGCACAAACATTGTTGTACAAGGATATGAGAAAGGAAACTTTGTTGGACCTACAATTTTAACCGATGTCAAGGTCAGATATTGCTTCACTTATTATTAAATTAAATAATTTTTTTTTACAAAATACAACCCTATAAATTACACCCTGTGAGCTCTCCTCCCCAATAACACTTTTTCGAACCCCTTCAGATTTCATCCTGATAACACTTCCTCATGACTTGCAACCCTACCCCCCCAAAAAAAAATTTACACCCCCCCAATCTGCAAAGCAAGTCAATATTTGGGTCTGATTGTACAGAGTATTAGATATTAGTTTTAATATTTGCTACTCAAGCATGCTCTATATGCCTTTGCACTGCACTGCACTGTTGTTGTTTACATTTTAGCCAACCTGTTTGTGGATATCTGAATTGTTAACAATGTTCACTGATAACAACTAGTTCATGAACTGCTGTGATACATACATACATATTTAATAACAGTAAACTGGTTATTGTCAATTGCACACACAAAAAGTAAACAAGTTCAATGGTCTCTGGGCCAAACCACTGGTCCATGATTGAGTTGTAACCATGTTTGTAATTATGTTATCTTTGCCTTGCAGACAAACATGAAATGTTACACAGAAGAAATATTTGGGCCTGTCTTAGTAATAATGTCAGTAGATACTTTGGATGAGGCTATACAAGTTATTAATTCCAATCCCTATGGTAACGGAACTGCTATCTTTACAACCAATGGAGCGACTGCAAGAAAGTTTACAAATGAAATTGATGTTGGGCAGGTGAGATGACTATTGCTTTGTTGCTCAAATCCTAATTTTTGTTTTAACTGACTGCTTGTGTGTGTATTTTTGTGCTTGCAAGTACAATAATTTATCTGCATGTACATAGAAACACTGGTCATATGATTGTTCATGTGACAACACTGATCATCAACTCCTGATGACCACATGTATTGACTACTTTTTGAGAAAGAAACATTTTATGCTAATAAGCATCAGGCTTGTATGTATTGTATTGTTTGTATGTACTGTGAGCAGTGTTTGGTGGTGATCGTGGTAATACATTGTATCTTGATTGCTTATTCCTGTAGATTGGAATCAACGTTCCCATTCCAGTGCCATTGCCTATGTTTTCATTTACTGGGTCAAGAGGATCCTTCCTGGGAGATTCCAATTTCTATGGAAAAGCTGTAAGTTTAATTTAATTAACAAAATGTTTCATTATTCATTTAAGTTCACTTAGCGGCAGTCTAATGAAAACTTTGGTCCAGCAAACCACAATCTGTGTTGTCGCAATTATATGCTAACTTTTAATGTGTTTCTATTTTTTTCTACAGGGTGTGAATTTCTATACACAGTTGAAGACAATAACATCGTCATGGAAAAGCGAGGACGTCTCGTATGGTAGTAAGCCAGACACAGCTTTCCCTACCCCGAAGTAACCAATTCCAGATATCATCAAATTAATATTAAATAGAATATAAACATGTACAGTAGTGCAAGGTGTTCATTTACCACTTATCCAGTCTTCCTTACTCTCTGCAGTGATTGGTTTCATGCTAATATTACAATCTTAGTTGCCAGAAAATTGTAATTGGAAAGGGTATTATAGGTATAATCTACCGGGAGTCAAAACTAGTTTTTAATACACGTTTCTAAGATCAATCTGTTAGTCATGCTTGTATTACTGTATATCACTTTAATTTTGTGACATGAATTTTTGCAACATTTTCTAGCAGCAAGTATTTCAGTGACTTGCTCGTGCTGAAAATTAAACAGTATATATATGAGATGGTGTTGTATCGCCATTGACATGTTAAGTCTTGTTTTAAGCAATAACATTGTGGATATTAGCCTTACTAATATGTGATATTGAAATTAATAAATAACCAGTGTCACTGTCAATTGTCTTAATCTTTGCCATTTACAACACTGATTGTGATGCAGCCATGCATGTTACTTCAAGAGTGTCTAGTGTGTGAAAGTTGTGCACAAATAAAATAGATGCTCATTGTATTTATAATAATAAATCTTTAATAGTATTACAGTGATGTAAAGCTTACACTGTGTCCAATCATAAAATGTAATTGAAGGTATAGTCTCCCAGCATAGAAAATATCTTGACTGTTCATCATGACCTAAACCATTTAACAGCAACTAAATATTGGATTAAAGTTATAAGCTACAGTACATACAATTCAGGCTGACGTATTTTCATAGTTCTGCTGGAAATAATTTTTCGATGAATACTTTTGGGGCATTTTATATGAGTTATGAGTAGAATGTATAGTAAAAAAGATAGATTCGCTAGTTTTTATTTCAAAGTGAAAATAAAAGTATTCTACACCCCAAGAATTCCACAGGCAACACCAAAACATAATATCTATGTGTAGATTTCTTGACTAATTCAGTTATGAGAGTATCTACCAAAAATAAGTGCCTTACAGAAATGTATAAATATTGAACACGTCAGATGTTGCTAGAACGGTAGGCACTCTCTAAAAACGTAAGCCAACCTGTCTGACAAAAGTTTCATCACGGTCCCAATATACATAAATTTGAACCAGAAACGCTTTTTAAAACTAAATTGACACCATTCAGCCATCTTGAATAATTTGCATATGCATTCACTAGGTCAAGTTCATGAAATATACACTAGTATTTGTCTGCCTAATTTCATGGCTACATTGAGAAGGTGTAGGGTGAGATGCAGTGGCAACAAAATACAGCAAGGTGACTAAAATTATTGAATACGATTGGTCGTTATGGAAGCCAAATTTAAGTTTGGTACTACAAGTACATTTTTAGTTAATGAATAACATTAAAAAAAAGATATACTGCTTTAAGTAAGTTGACGAAATATTTTTCTAAATTGATGTATTCATTGACAGATAAATGGTGAGCACCACTATACAGTATTCTCTGAGAAAGTGTCAAATCTATTGCATTGTTGACAGGTCTGGGGGTTATTGAATACCTTTGATGATAGAATTCACCTTCATGATGTATAGCACTGTATAATACTGAAAAAAAGGAAAACCATCCTTGAAATATAATTTATGTTAAATAACTCAAAAAAAAACCAACAGATTATTTTAGAAATGCAGTACTTTTTTTGGAACAAAAACGTAAAAAATTAAAAAAAACTTCCTGTACCATCATGCAACATGCCAGCCTGTTGCTAACTTGGTATGCTTATTTCGTTGACCCCTTCCTTCCATACAAGAATGGAATTTCTGCTACAATTTCTTTTCTGCAATTAGTGGCTGTTGATTAGCATCATAAATATTGCTATATTGGTGCAAATCTGAATATGCTAATTTCTCAAGGAATGGCAGATGTAACCCCCCCCCCCCCCCCAATGAGCTTTATCAATTGATGCTTGTCACTGTTACAGGGACCAAAGTATGACCGCCCCCAATGTTTGTGAAGTTGCAAATAAAATTAATATTAATGAGCAGAATATTATGGAGAGGGGGCACTTCTGGATCATTATGCTAGTCTGTCACAGAAAAACCCGTTGGAAATCCTGTGTAGCATAGTTTTGCCTAACAAGACCTCATTTGCAGATGAAGAGATTGAAGTACCAACCCTGATTGGTATCAACTGAAAGAAAATCGTCTTGGTAAAAAGCAATTCAATGAAGTTAACCATAACACCTGAGAGGGACTGCTAAAATAAATCAATAAAAGTAACTGTACAATGATAATTGTGAGAATCTTTAAGTTCAGTTAATGTGACAAGGTACTTGATATGCTCTTGTTCTCAACACACAAATCAGACAGACTGCCACGTTTTGACAGTAGCTGACAAACAAACAAATTGTGTTCAAGTTTACATTCAACGCCTTCTTCGCACCCTACGATTTTCCCTAATATAATTTCTAAACTGGTTCGCTCTGGCAGCAGGATTAGCATTGGCCACTCCATTCTGGGCATTGTTATCATGAAAAGGATTTACTGGTGCTGGATTAGCAAACTGAATATTAATTCCATTATGTGGTACTGCTGCTGCTACCTGGTTCCCATTGTCCTGAACAGCCCTCTGAATTCCACCCTGTTGTAGCCCAGCCATCTGAAGTCCACCCTGTTGTAGCCCAGCCATCTGAATTCCACCCTGTTGTAGCCCAGCCATCTGAAGTCCACCCTGTTGTAGCCCAGCCATCTGAATTCCACCCTGTTGTAGCCCAGCCATCTGAATTCCACCCTGTTGTAGCCCAGCTATCCGAATTCCACCCTGTTGTAGCCCAGCTATCTGATTACCATTTCCCTGTGCTGGTTGCCCAGCCATATGAAAACCATCATGATCCTGTAAAACTTGACCAGCAGCTTGATTGCCACCAAATTGAAAAGCATGTTGAGCTATGTGATTGCCAGCAGGTCTAGGTCCCTGGAATATCATGCCCATACCACCTTGTACCACACGCACTCCTGTATTATTAGCAATGATTTGCACTCCGGTTCCTGCTCCACCCTGAAAGCGTTGCACTTGAAAGGGATGAGGAGGTGGCAGTACTATTCCACCAAACTGAAAACCTTGTGGTCCCAAACCGAATGCCCTTCTTTGATTACCACCAGTAGTTTCCAAATCTGAAAAAAAAAATGCTTGAAAGTTACTTCACAACTTTTACGGCCAAAATTGTGTGCAACATTTTTTTTTTACACTTTATGTATTTGTCTTCATGTTTTTGTTTTTTAATGTACGGAAAAATTGTGCTGATTATTTTTGTGAAAAATGACAGTGGCGTTTTAATATGTTGGATTTCAACCAGGAAATAATGCAGTCTGAGAACTAACACAGTTTGTGGATTATTCCCAGAGTACCTATGTACCAGATTTCATTGAAATCTGATGAGTGATTTTTTTAATGAGTGGAACAGATTGAAATTTGATTATGTAAATGTTGATGATTGTTTGTTTATTTCCACCATAGACAACTAGATAAAGTGAACATAACATGAAATTGTTCCCAAAGAACTACATATCAATGTTGTGGTAAACTATTGGTAATAACTATTTTATCTAATTCTGACAAAAAATTTTACTGCGACATACAAATTGCACACAAGATTCAAAAACTAGGTACCCCCCCCCACAATATAACAATATAATAATTGACCGAATGAGCTTGTACTGACAGTGTCAAAGACTTAATTCACTCATTGGGTCACTATTAAATTAAATTGAACCAGGTCTGTTTATTAGCACAGTCAGCAAATTAATAGTTTTTTAAGGTATCAAGTATAGATCACAATAGTGTTGACATCAAGCCTGGACATGAAAACAGTTGATTGCACGAACAATGTTGAGAAAACACTGCTAAAACATCGCCTTGGGTGTAAAATAGAGTCTGTCTAGTTGACATGCTACATGTATATCTTCAGAACTAAATAGAACATTAGAATTCTGAGACCTACTTATTATAATCTTCCAAGGAAAAAGCGAAAAAATCAAAATATAGAAGGAACAGTAAGTAATGGACAACTGCGCAAACAAAATATTTTACAGGAATTTACATAACATAATCACCTAAGCAAATTTTAATAACACAAAAAGTACTAAATTGCCATGTTTTAAATCAAATATCAACAAGCCCTGCATGGCACAGTCCCCGTTAGTTATCAAATTTAAGATATATAGTTTTGTTTATAGTAATATAGCTGGAATATAACCATGTCAGGAATATGATTTTTTAACATTAAAATGATTGACATTTGTATCTGATCGTCAAACAAGTACTTGTCCATATTGAAGGATATTGCTCTGGAACAGCATTCAAAATCAGCCATTTTGAATATATAACATGATGTATAACGAACATATAAAATTTAAATATAATAAGTCAAAGCATTTAAGAGATATGGCTCTAGAAGCCCAATCACTAAAACAAAATGGCCGCCAGTCAGCCATTTTGAATCCAATCTGAAAAATAAAATGACGAGCATCAGGAACCTTAAATGTCTAATATATGTACCAAGTTTGAACGAAATCCATCCATAAACGCCAGAAATGCTGGATATTTAATGATTGTTTAGCACAAAAAAAGCCACCATTTGGCCATTTTGAATAGGATTGTCAAACCAATATATCTGTCTATCTATGGCATGATGTATAATGAATATTTAAAATCTGAACATAATCAGTGAAAGCAAGTCAGAGATATGGCACGAGAACCACATTCATTAATACAAAATGGCCGCTAGTCGGCCATTTTGAATCTTATCTGAAAAACAAAATTATTAGCATCAAGGTCCCATAATGTCTAATGTATATACCACGTTTGAACAAAATCCATCTGTAAACAGCCGAGAAATGGTTGATTTTTTAGCACAAAAATGGCCGCCATTCGGCCATCTTGAATCATATCGTAAAACAAAATGATGTGCACCAAGGTCCTATAATGTCTAATGTATATACCAAGTTTGAACAAAATCCATTAGTAAACAGCCGAGAAATGCTTGATTTTGATGATTTTTAGCACAAAAATGGTCGCTATTCGGCCATCTTGAATCAGAGCGTGAAACAAATTGACGTGCATATGTATAATATCATGTATGATGTATGTGTGAAGTTTGATTGTGATTGGTTCAGGCATTTCTAAGATACAGGTCCGGACGCATGTACAGACGCACACATGCACACACACACACGCGCACGCACACACTGAGGTAAAAACATAAGTCCCCGTTTTCGGACTGTGTCCGAACGGGGACTAAAAAGCAAGTTGAGATTTACAATTTTGGGGGAATTGGCACAAGGCTCCTATTGCTATGTTTACACGACAGCATTCAATCGGAGCTGAACTACTGCTCCACCCATCGATTAACAGGAGAATATCTCCAATATGTTTACACAGTTGGGGCCGAACGAGTGCTGAGATCCACCCAAGTTCAATCCAGTTCGTTTTAGTATGAAAACAATATGGTTAAAAACAATTTTGGTGTCATGCTTGTGTTATTTCTTCACATGGCAACAGAGAAGGTCAATGCAGAATATACTCTCCTTGAGAAACAGATACGCTCAAAGAAGATGAGCAAGGATGCAGCGAATAATTATTGCTTAACATTGCTGACGTACAGCTCTTATTTTTGCAATCATGGGTACTACCATTCGTTCATCAACAGTTGTCCGCACAGCTTGACGACATACACACAGTAGTTATTGGTGGGATTTCGGCCCTGATTGTTGGATTTTGATGTGTTTACAGGGTCAGAGCCAGAGCCATGTCGGGCCCAATCCTATCAGTGCTCAACCCCGAGGGATTATTTGAGCCAAACTTGGCTCAAGCCAAAAGCGTAAACACAGCCATTTTTGCTGGCTCGAGTTGTAAAGCTCTGATAAAATGCAGTCATGTAAATATCAACAGATTTTAACTCTAAACTAATCAGGTTTGTACATTGTCCTAGAGCATCTTTGTACTAAGTTTCATAATTTGTACTTTAGATATCAGTGTGATAGCCTAAAATTGGTAAGGTAATTAATACAGTCAAACCTGTCTATAGCGGCCACCCAAGGGACTTTGAAATTTTGGCCTTTATAGACAGGTGGCCTTTCTATACAGGTTCACTAATTTATTCATGAATATTAATTAGGCACTGAATGTATTAAAACGGATCTCGCAACCCCATTTGACACACTATTACACTACTGTACACAGTATCCAAACACTTTATTACAAATAAAAATGTTGATTTTAAATTGTATTATGTAAACTAAAATCGATCATTGCACAATAATGAGTAGTATGAAAATTATTTGAAGATTTGTACAGTAAAGTTGATGTTCAGCAGCAGTTTGAGTCTCATTTCCTACTAAAGAAATCACTCAGCTTGCTTTGCTTAGCTATTCTGAATTTCTTTGTTTCTTTAAATATCTATTGTGCCTGGTAACTGTTCTAATAAATCGGAATGTTTCTGGGCTATAGCAAATTCTTTCAAGGAGAAGGAAGAGGGACAGTTAGCAGTGCTTTATTGATCTCTACAACGTTACGTATACGAAAAGAACACTTATCTATTGTATCCTTCCAGTTACATGTACGTGACAACTTGAAAGTTTCCTCCCAAATCACAATTCCCTAAACATTTCGTTCATTTTTTTTCAAAAATCTTCTCGACCTACCTCACTTACGAAATGGTTGATCCCTAATCAAAACATTACTTTGCGCAATCGAAATCTGTGCGACTTCCATGTTATTGTACTGGTGCAACAATAGAAACATGTGAAATATGCCTGGCCACTTTGGCCGGCCATGGAATGGGCCGGCGAACTGGGGTCAATTTAACATCATTGTTAAAAGCATCTATTGTTACATGTACCGAGGCAGTAGCGACCAAAAAAAAATTGTTGAACGAATTTAGTTTAGACAACGAGACGATACTGCACACACATTCCCTCGCAGTGATCGATACACACTGACGCAGGGCTAACGGAAACGACTCTACTTTTTGACCCGAGTTATCATAACCCCGGAAGAACAAGAACGCACATGCGCAAGGCTAATTAGCATAATTTATTTGGATGGATAAACAGGCATGGCCGTTTTGTTGATTTTTTTACTTTTTGCTATCAGTTCCAGTTACATGCGTATTTATCGGTATTTATAGGAGTTCAAAGTGAATAAATATCGATACTAAATAACAAGTGAGCTGTTATGTTTTTTTTGTTGGTAATCAATTTGATCGGGGATTTACCGTCGGCATTCCGATTCACCCCAGCCACATGCATAGGGACCGTGACTGTGTCCCGGCGACTCACACAACTTTTGCGGGTCGTCATCATTGTGATTGCTCGATTCATTAATTGAACAAAATTGTAAGTTATTCCAATGTATACATATTTCAACAAAACATTAATGACAGCATGTTTTTTTATCAAGACACTTTCAAATTCGTAATTATGTTTTTGGCGTTCCATAGCCATCGGTACGGTGTGCTTGCCGTGGTAAACTGAATTATAAACAAGAATAAAACATAATTGCCAAAGCCATCGGTTGAATGAAAGGTGTGAAAACGTGCTAACTTTGTCCTTTGTGAGCTTATTCGTTGTCTGAGGTGGAAGGCAGTAGTCCGCAAGACATCCGGGATCTATGTCCGTTATATGCAGTTCAACTGATCACTGCGGCCGCTGAAGCGTGGCCGTTGGCCGCGTTAGGCAGGTGGCCGCTGTAAACAGGGTACTTTACATGTAAAATTCGTAGGGACTGTTCGGTTGTGACCGCTATAGGCAGGTGGCCGCTATATCCAGGTGGCCGTTAACACAAGTTTGACTGTATGTACAGATTTTAACCCACAATTAATTAGGTCTGTCTATTGTCCTACCGCATCCATGTACAACGTTTTATTTAAATGTGATGATTAGTACTTGAGACATCAGTGTGAAAGTTGAAAATTGGTTAATTATGCAAATTAGGTGATTAATTTGCATAAATATTTACCAAAAACTAATTGGGTCTCTGCATAGTTCTAGATTCATTGAATGTGAAGATTAGTACTCGAGATATCAGTCGAAAAGCTGAAAAATTAACTAATTATGCAAATTAGGTAATTAATATGCACAGATTTTTACCAAAAACCTATCACATCTGCACATTGGCCCAGAGCATCTATTCACCAAGTTTCATCAAAAAACGATGTATGTTCTTGAGATATCAGTAGAACAGACGGACACACATACACACACACACATACAGACACACTAACTGCGAAGACTCTTATTGTGTGCTTCGCACATGGGAGTCAAAAAACAGTTCAAGGAATGGGAAAACACAAAATTGACATACAAACTCACCTTTAGTAACATCTTTCATGGGGTCATACTTTAAATCGACTTCAGATTCTTCGGGATTGTCTTTTTTATAAACATCCTTGGCCTTCTCACCAGCTGAGGCCACCTCTTTCAAATGAAACATACGATGATCAATATCCAGTGTTGGGGGACACCTAAATAAATAAATGTAAACAAGGTAATACAAGTGATTAAGTCTTTTCAAAATGGCTGATGACCTAGAAATGACTCATGGTTATAATGAGTGATTAGGGGAGCTATGCCATCTTAACAATTTGGGAGAGTGATGACAGATGAACTGCTGCTGAATTCCCTAGTTGCTCAACTATCATATGTGCAAAGGAAGGGGAGTTGACAAACAACGATTCAGTTGTTTTTTGTGTATTGTACGCATGCACGTTACTTCCTGTAACCTGTTTTTCATTTATACACACAAGGGTTATAGCCAGAAAATAAAAAAGTGTCTGTTATAGCAGTTCCCTAGTCTGTAACCAGAGACTTACAATCAATTTTTTGTTGATTCTTGTAATTTGTTTGTACAATTTTTTTTAAAAATTGAGTACCTGTCTAAAATAAGGAGTGTCTGGCTAAAATGACAGGTAAACATGTGGCTAGTCTGGGCTCTCTCTGGAATTTGCTAGGTAATAGTAAATTTACTAATCAAGAAAAAAAAGTATTAGTAAACTTTGTCTGGAAACTGCGGAGCATTTTCCCGCGATCGAGCACAACGGGGAAGAGAGAAGGAGAGGGAGGTGTCCCCTCTGTCGTCCGCCGAAAACAAGAACAGCATGCTGAAAATGGTGCTTGCTGGTGCAACCTGAGCTCTAATTTTGTGTGTAATTTCATGACATCAAATTAGGCAGTCTGCTCCACAAAATGTACCATTTATGATGGTACAACAAAACATCACAACAAAATATGCAATGTAGACACCAGAACCTTTATTTGAATAACTCAGTATTAATTAAACATATTCATGATAAGCTCACATTGTTAACAGTGGGGAAAATAGTCATCATTCAAAAGTTCACTTTTTAAGTTCACTGCCTAGAACACAAGTCATCCTGTGAATAAATTTTCACGGGAAATTTCTCAGAAAAAACTCTATGCCAATCAATATTATTATGAAGTAATCTCCCGTGCTCATCATGCAAACCCGCATGTTGACGTTTATGACGACACAAAATGACTATTTATTTTCATCGAAATTTCTGAATTAAAGAATGCCCGGTAAGAATGTTACACAAATTATAGTATTTTTCGATCGATTTGCTAACCTTGTCTCGCCTTCCATTAGCTGTGGAATCATAGCCCTATGTTGCCAACCGCATTATTTACGTGACAAGACGTCCGAATGAAATTGGTAGGGCAATTTAGATTGTATGTCGCACCAAAGGGCTACGAAACCGCAGCTAACCTTCCATTATTTCTGAAATCGTGCTGCAGTACGATCAACTTTCTGTTTCTTGGTGCTGTCAGGGTTAGGACACCCATGGGTTTCTGGTTCTGAACACGATTTAGCGGTTTCTCCATCTCGTCGTGAAAAATACTCGTCGAGCAGTTGTCTGCTCCGTTTTGACGTAGTCTCCATTTTCAATAAATAAACAAATCACATGTTTTGATAAGGGCGACATGAAACCGTCCCATACTGAGAGTAACTTGAAACACATGTCGACTAAACTACGCATGTGCGATGACACCAAAATAACTTTAGAGTGGAAAAATACATTCAGTGGCAGTTCCGTGTTGATCGCGATCACCATGTAGCAATTGTTGCAATCTTAGAAGTAACAGGACATTGTTTAACTTAAAAATGGCAATCACTCAAACCGTAACACGGGTGATGATCACAGTCGAGTCTTGAAAAGTAAATGAGGGCGATTTGCGAGGGTATTTTATACAAAATGTGTTCGTAAATCCTACTAATAGATATTTATTTTGTTCGTAAATCTTGTCCAAATTTCGTAATTTACGACATTTGCGAGCGACAGCGAGAGCACAGCTAGTTAAAAAATTCTGATACATTGTACACACACAGTGAAATGCAACAAAATTTAAAAATTCGTACATATATTAGTAAGATATTTCTGATTGACACCATAACAAGTATGTATATTCAACAAGTCCACCGGTTATTACCATAACATCGCACCCTCCCCTCATCAGTAATGTATCACCTAAGGAATTTGCCTAGGGAATTCAAAACCTATGATCACTTTCCCCAAATAGTATACCTGACATGTTGGGCCATACTGCATACTGAAACATATACTTACTGTCCCGGCGCTGTTCCAAAATGTTCGTAGCCTTTGATGGGTTGCCGACAAATATAACACATAGAGGCGCCACACATACAGGTCATTTTATTACAGCCCTCTTCTTTGAAGAACTTTTTCTTGCACCTCCAGCAAGTTCTTAACATTGCCTCAGTCATCTGGTTTTCAATAAATGTTCGTTTTTTAGTTTCATTTTCTTTTTCTACTTCTTCGCACCTCAATGGTATATGGTTCAGTTCCTTGCATAATCTTAGGTTAAAAATCAAAGGTAGAGTTTATGTTAGTTTGGCCATTTCTTATCTAAAACGAGCCAGATGGGCATATACTGGCAGAGTTGTTACATATACATTATCTTAGTACCAGTTTTGATTGAAACATCCCCAGGAATGAATTAACATTTTACTAAAAATCACTTAAAGTGAGGAGTCGTCACCTATGCATATGGCAAACGGCCATAAGCATGTCGTTGTTTACAAACATGCGTCTACCCATGAGCCTTTACATTTTTAGCATGCGTTGTCATCATCACTTGGAACTCGATTCCCACATAGTCGCAGGTAACCCCTAGAATAGACATATCTCGCTTTACATTATCTTATTACAAAAGTTGGTCTATGAAGGTCCATAGGACTTGATTTATAAGGATAAATATTATTTTTGACCCAAATAATCTACAGCAGGAATGCATGTACATACATGTAAAACGTTTGCATTATATTTTACCAAGGTTGAATAAAAGTGGTCTATGCAAGTGGATTAATACAAATATGACTTTAATGTCACTGAAAAACCTAACAAATGTAAAATATCTGCCCTAATAATGAATATGAATTTAGAACAGAATGTATGGTGCCAGTGTTATTTATATTTATACTAGTGCTGGTAACACTAGTGGATTTTGTGTGGGATGCCCACTTACCAACTTTTAGGGTAATTTTCTGTTATTTAAAGTGCCTGTGCAATGCCCACCCTCACGTTTCCCATTTTAGATCTGTGTTCCACTGAAAAGGGTAGTTATTGATTTTTTTGCTGAAAATGATTACTCGTATCCAAGTAAATTTGGGATATTTCTCGTGTTGTAGCCACGCCCACCTATCATGAAACGGTCGACTGTTTCCGGATTTCCGACTCTCGCTGAAAGTGGGCCACCAAATGACAAAATGTGAGAGGAAGTCATACCCCTGAGCCGTAATAACACTGGTCGTTCAGTATACTTTTAAACGATATACATTTTTCGGTCGGCGTATTTTCTTTGTCTATTTTTTTTTTTTGAGAGAGAGAGTTTTTAGATGTTGTGTTGTGGGCAGTTGCAGTGAAACGTATAGTCGTAGTTTAAGTATTCACACGTTTCTAATCGATCTGAAGGTGCGACACCACTTAACCTTAGATTCATTTTTTTGGGAAAAACTGTCCTCGTCCATAAAAAAAACGACTAGGTTTAAAAAGAAACGGCGACAACGTAAACCTGGCGCAACACTTTTGAAAGAAATAGATTCCGGACCAGCCCATGATCACCGAGGCGGATTTCAGAAGAGAGAGAGATGTCCGGCAAGTGTTTCAAATCAGTTGACTTTTTTTGCGATCCTGGTTATCGTTTTATAGAGACCATTTAGTCCCTGTTAATTTTGACAGTGACACGAAAACGAAGCGTCGGACAAACAGGAAATTACACAGCCCTTACACACTGCTAACTGTTTTCATTTTCGAAGACTAAATGTTTCTGAATTGTTTGGTGATTGGTGTTGAATGTTGAATTCACACCTCTGTTCTTTTTTACCTCCATGCTTGCAGCTTGATCTGCGTAATAATTTATGAAATAAGAATCCAGGCTTGGTCAATGTATTTCACCAAATAAAGTTTTAATATGATGTTATAATTACATCTGTATGTGTGTCGATCTCGATTATTTTTGTTATCCAATTAAACGCCGCTTTTAACGCACTTGCCCTCGCCGCGACCCGACACGTTCACCTATTTCAACAAAATGTCAATTTATTTCCACGCGGCTGTCATTTATTTAGTAACTGTGATTTGTCGTTTTTTTAATTATTTTATAGTGATCACCATGGTCTAATGTTTAGAATGTCAAAATATGTTCTCTTTTATTTTAATTTTGAAAGTTTTACTCAGACAATCGATAAAATAAAACAGTGTAGTGACGTACCTAGTAACCTGCTAAATAACGAGATAATTCCGACGTCAAATTCTATTTTGTCCAGCAACAGTGTACAAACGTCCGCCGGTGTCAGTGACGATCACGGTGCCAGCTACACCAGAACGGACATATTTCGCATCTAACTCAACCTCATGCAACAACAATTGATACTATGTGTTCATTATGGTCTATTCTTCCTCGACGAACAAGTACATAAGTGACAATATAGTCAAAGACGAGAAAACTGCACAAGAAATTTGCCTTATTTACACGTATCGGCAATGCAAGCTGCCATGCGACTTCCCCTTCTGACGTCACAAGGGGAATTTATGTATGCAAATGAGAAGCTAATGAGGAGCCTCGTTTTAAAATACACAAAAATAAAGTTGCCATAGACTGAGTTTAAAACACATTTTTTCACTTAAAAAAAAATAATTCATGCTTAGAAACATAAAAATTAACATTATTTATGTACCAATTGATAATTTTAGGGGTGAAAATAGCAGCCATTTCACAGGCACTTTAAGTATGCAATAACAAAACAGATGATCTTGTGTTAGGGAAATGTGTTTGTAGAGAATGTATGTGACTATAATCAAAATGAATGTGTTCTCTAAAGGGATTGATTGTGGCAAAATGGTAGCCCCGGCAGTTTGTAGCAGTGGTACCATAGCTTTTCTTGGTCAGTCTTTAGTACTTGGGATGGTATTCATTTCTGATACATTTGGTGACCTTAAATTTGTTGTTTTTAAGAGCTATGGTTTCTCCCATAGTCTTGCATAACACAATTGTGCGTTGCCAAATGGTATCGCAAATAAAAGTCAACAAAACAGAATATTTTCTCGCATCACACCATCGAAACTGTCGTCAATCAATAAACAATCTCCAAAGCCACACTGTGAGAGAAATCCTGGAAAAACAAATAGATCATTTTTGTCACATTTTCACGCTGGTAAGTGTTTAGTAAACATACTATCAATAGGTGATAGTTTTGGTTGCGTGATATGATAAAATGCCGAACTTTTATTTGCAATGCCATTTGGTGCTGCACGTTTGTGTTAGGCAAGTCTATGGGAAGAACTGTAGCGGTTCAAATGTATCAGAAATACCATCACAAAGACTAAAGACCGACACAAGAAGAGCTGGATCTATAACTAGTTAGGCTGTTGGCTTGTTGAAGAAATCCATTTTTAAGAAAAACAAGTCATTGAAAATGACACAGTCCCCGTTAATTTTTTGAAAGTTCTCTTTGTGCTTGTCATATTAAAGCTGAGAGGGGCTGTCACGAGCGTGTTCTTGAAACTTGAGTTCCAAGTGGCGTATACAACAGATTGTTTATTTACATCAAAACACGTGTTCCATGTAGTAGTAATATGGCCAAAAATAAAAACAGTCGTTATTCGGCCATCTTTGATCTGATTATGAAACACACTGATATGTATGATGTATGTGCCAAATACGAATGAAAATGGTACATAAATTGTGGAAATATAGTAGTAAGGCCAAAAAGTCAGATGGCTGTCAATCGGCCATCCTTGACCAGATGTTGAAACAAATTGTCATGCACATGCATCCTAACATGTATAAAGTACATGTATGTGCCAAATTTGAATGAAAACTGACAGAGCACAACCAAGATACCGGATAAAAACAAACAAAAAACAAGATGCCTGCCAGTCGACCATCTTTGATTCAATTGCGAAAATAAATCATCATGGACATGTATCCTAACATGTATAATCTATGTACCAAGTTTGAATAACAACTGACAAAGCATGTCCAAAATACAACATTTTCAAAAAACAAGATGGCTGCCAGTCGGCCATTTTGAATCGAATCACTAAACCACTGCATGTGCATATGTCCCACATAAAGTACTAGGTACATGCAAAGAATGAACGGAATCGGTCCAAGGGATTCTGAGATATGACTCCCGACGGACGCACGGATGGAGACCGAAATATAAGTCCCCGTTTTCGGACTTCTATAAAATGCAACATTTGAAGCCTACACAATAGCGTAAGAGCAAGTGGTTGGTTCATTTCAAATCGTTATTATTTCATGAAAGAAATATAAGAATTTCACTTTGCTATTTCTAAAAATAAATATTGTGCTATGTATAAAAATTCAGCAGAAAAAATGTGTGTAGCAAAGTCAATATATAGGTCTAAGTTTCAACCATTGATATTGTCTGCTATCAGAATTAGAGTAATTTAGGCATTTAGTAGAGCGAATACTGTAAATTTTGCAATATTAGTTTTACTTTATACATTTTGTTGACTCGTATGCTGCAAAAATCCAATTTAATTATTTTTAAACAGATGGAATCCAAGATGGAATAATGCAAAAATAACATGTTTTCTTAGCAATGATGCCACAAAAAAATGAAAATGTCAAGTTTGGTCCCCCCAATTGTTTCATGGACATTGCGAATAGTGTGAACTTTACGTTGAATGACCTGCAACGAGGTGAATACACAAAGGGGAAGTAAACGCAAGACCAATGTTGATCACAATGAAGAAATTTTAAAATCTCAATGTATCACTATTGTAATGATAACACCCTAAAACATGATCATGATACATGTAGTCCCAAAGCACAGTTTTGTAAGGATTGTGTTTTATGGTACATTTCACTCATTATACACTCACTTGTCTCTTTCTAAGAGGTAAGCCTTCTATTGTAAAATGCACCATGGGAGATATATAAGACAGATAGAGCTTTTCTGGGAAAAATTATTAATTTTTCTATTAACCCTTTGAATTCCATATTTTTCTATTAACCCTTTGAATTCCATATTTTTCTATTAACCCTTTGAATTCCATATTTTTCTATTAACCCTTTGAATTCCATATTTTTCTATTAACCCTTTGAATTCCATATTTTTCTATTAACCCTTTGAATTCCATATTTTTCTATTAACCCTTTGAATTCCATATTTTTCTATTAACCCTTTGAATTCCATATTTTTCTATTAACCCTTTGATTTCCATATTTTTCTATTAACCCTTTGAATTCCATATTTTTCTATTAACCCTTTGAATTCCATATTTTTCTATTAACCCTTTGAATTCCATATTTTTCTATTAACCCTTTGAATTCCATATTTTTCTATTAACCCTTTGAATTCCATATTTTTCTATTAACCCTTTGAATTCCATATTTTTCTATTAACCCTTTGAATTCCATATTTTTCTATTAACCCTTTGAATTCCATATTTTTCTATTAACCCTTTGAATTCCATATTTTTCTTCTTCCAACAATTTGGTATAACAGTTTACATTGTTTTTTATGTTTTTCTATAATTTTTTTTTATTGATTTTAAACAAAATCAAAATAATTCTTTGTAGGCTACATGTCCTAATCAAAATTGTTGAAAAATGCATAAAAGAACGGGCAGACTTATTTCTAGAAATGTAACCAGGTTGATTTTACTACTCAAAGAATTAATTACATATTCCAAATCACCTGCACACACAAAGTTAACATTGGTGAATCATTGACTTGCCCTAGTCTAACATAGCATACCTACAAGACTCCTTCAAGCATTCTGTATTTTGACATTTGAATACTTTATCATCTGGATTATCCATTATGGTAGCAAACGTACAAAACGGGCACGTCTCCAGATTAGGTATATCTGCTTTCTTGATCTCTTCTTCCTGAATCCTCTTGAGGAGATTAGACATAACTGAGGGGAGTAAGACTTTCTGTAGCACAGTCACTGTGAACATACTATCACATTCTGGTGAAAGACAAGGGAAGTCTATACGACCTTGACCTATAATTTCCTGAGATGACCTTTTGACACAGTTTCTACAGAAGAGATGAGCATTTGGACAGGACACCATGTCTTCGGACAAGAGTTCGTCCTCGTAACAACAGCCACATTCAAGAAGTGAATTACTGGCACGTGCTGCTTCGATTCGCTCATTTCGCTGAACGTTTCTTTCATCAATAATATCTACCAAAAAAAGAAAAATGTGGAGGGAATGTCAATGATGCACTGGTTTTAGTCTCAAGCTGTCACAACAATAAAAGAATATTGTGGCAATGAATTGAAACAGCACTCTGAATAAGCTTCGCTCTACAAAGTCGACAGCAGAGCTAATAAAACTGCTTTTATCAACAGGCATGATTATGAGAATGGATTCAAGGTGGACATCCAAGATGTTCTTGCATATGTACATGTACTACCAACCATATATTGTATTAGGGCATCATGCTACTAGCAACACTTGAGCACAACAAAGCGACTACGCGGCCTAATCAAAAATGGTGATTACGGGTAAGTTTAAAATAATAATGTTCTAGTCGTTTCTCCGATAAACACTACGCGAAGTTTACAATAGTGCAACAATGTTTCTGTTTATACAAAAATTAGCTTTCAAACTCAAAGGTTATTGACGCCAGCATTATCTGTAGTTGGTAGTAGTTTCAAACAAAAATGTTTCAACATGGATAATATTTTTCGTAGTTGAAGTGACAGTGATCATGCACCACGTATGTACAATATTTATGTTCATCAATAGTAATTTAAAATGTTCAAGTTATTGTTATAAGAAAAAGTTTTACAATAGGGTCAACAATTGCTATAATGAGCCTGCAGATCGTTAAACGATTAAAACAAGTATAAATCGTATACATTTAATCCAAACGAAATGTTGCATTTATAGCAACATAAATTAGCAAGAAATTGAAAAGTTGGACTCACTCTGTATTTCCCTCTCATGTTGAACAAACTTCAACTCCTTGAAAAATATCTCATCCAGTTCCTCTGGCCATGGTTCTTGTACAGTCCTCGGCTTCAGTCGATACTTTTTTCGATTCTGAAAACCTGATAGTCAGATAATACATGTCAATTAGGGACACCATAGTCTTTTCTCTCTTTTTATCACTAATTCATAAAATAGTCCTGTTTTATAGTCATGTTTCCTGCAGAAGATTGGGACAAAAATAGCCGAATTTTTTGAGTAAAAACTAAAAATTTACTCAAATTTTGTCCATTGGCTTCAATATTAGGGTTTATTTCCACAAATATTGAATACAAAAAAAAGTACAGAAACATTTGGGTGAGAAATTCTGCTAGTGAAAAGGTCACCATTACCGGTATATTTGAATAATGCTACATTCAATAGTGGTTAATTTACTATATTTTTTTATAAAAGTGGTAATAATAATATGAATCATTTAAAAATGAACAAAAAAAAATTAATATTAAAGTCATCACCAAATATTTTATTCCAAACTGACCTTTGTATTTTCGGCCTTTTGACTGATAATTGCACACCTTCGCAAACTCTTGTTGCTGATCCTGCTCAAGCTCCCTCAGTGTTGGCGTCAAGTGATTATTGTGTTTTTTCATCACTAGAAGAATAAATTCTGCAGTAAACACAGGAAACTCGTTCATCAGTTTTGCTTTCACATGTTTGGAATAATTATCACTCATCAGCTTGTCCTCGTTATAAAAATATTCTGTTGGGTTTTCAAATAATTTGATGAATTCCACCAAGTTAAAATCGTCTCCCATTATTTGCTTCTTCTTTGCAATCCTCTGCTGTTCTTTGATAACATCATTCAATTTTGGGTAGTCTCTTTTTTCAAGCATGGTGTTTGCCAAATCAGGCACTCGGTTAGGGTTTTCTTTCATGTTTTCCAACATGTTATAAATGTAGTTTGGATCAGCATCCGGGATAAGGCCTTTGATAGTCAAAAAATCCTGCTCCAATACTGTAACAGGCTGTGCAGTTGTTTCATCAGGAATAGTTTCAGTATTTGTCACGTTTTCATCCTGAATGATTATTTCATCATTTTTATTATCATTACTTTGTTTTACCTTTTTGCTAATAACACCAATAAATTCCACGTCATCATCATCGTCATCATCAACAACAACTGATCGCTGTCGTTTATTAACACCTTCCACACTACCTTGACTATCACCAACGCCTTCCAAAACAAGTAGTTCTTCAGTAACAATCTGTCTCCGATGATCTTTATCATGATGAGCCTCGAGATACGCCATTATTTCATTCGGGTCTCGATGTGGAAATACCTTAGCAACTACTTTCAAGTCTGAATAAAATGGATGATGTGTGAAGATTGCCAGACGATCGTCCCAGTCAGAGTCGTCAATTAATGGATCATGATCTGCTTCACCAACTGGTAATTGCTGAGTAGTTTCCACAGTTTCAACAATCATTGGCTCATTAGAAGTAGCTTTCACAAAAAAATCAATAGTTGCTTTGCGTCTGGTGGTCGGATCTTTATGCTCTTCTAAAACTGCAAAGACCACGTTGGCATCAGGAAGCTGAGCCAAGTTATATTCTAACTTTAAAGTTTCAAGTACCTTGTCAACATCAGCAAAAACACTGTCAAAGCTATCCCCAGATAATGTAACATTATTTCCCTCACCACCAGCATTGACATCTGGATGCATAGAGTGCTGGTCATCTTGTTCCTCTAACAATTCATTAGTTATTATTGTAACTCGATTAGCATGGTTTCTAAGACTGACAAGTCTATCTCGCAAAAAATTCACATCAACCTCCTCAAATATTATTGCTAACTGCTGTAAATCAGTATCAAATGAATCATCATTTTGTGTGCGTGTTCCCTGGGTAACCCCCTCGGTATCTCCATCACCTCCTGCATCAATGCCAAGAGGAAACTGGTAGGGCATAGTGGCTGAACTTGTTTTGTCTTCCTCATTTCCAAACTCACCGCCTAATATCACTTTAGAAGCATTGACCCCAATATCCGGTAAAGACGGGGATGGGATGGATAAGCTATCATCGTCCCAGGCATCCAATGTGTTTTTGTTATAACAATAACCTCGGCCACCACTGGGTGACAATGAGGAGTATCTATAAGTTTCGCCACTGTCCGATGTAGTATTTACAAAATCGAAAAAAGGGTTCCCACTTGTAAAAGAACACGTTCTGTTCGTGTCATCATAGTTAAGTTCTCCCGGCGGAGGTAAGATAGCACCACTACCAGAATTTGGAAGTATTGTATTTTCTTTCCCATCGTGGTGATCAATGGACGCGTGTTTAGCTTCCTCATCATCGGTGTCGATCACAACGGCGGAGTATTCCAAAGTAGACTGTTGACTCTCCGATTCAGTAAAGCTCGCCATAATCACATCGAAGAGCCGACCAACAACACAAAGTGTATTCAAATGAATACAGAAAAGTGCTTACATACACACTTTTGTCAAATAATGAGTCACATTATACAGGTTCCCCACAAGCCAAGATGACAGAGCTCCAAACTCATTAACCAGCGGAAATAGTTCACGAATTTATGTGGCCAATCATGACACAGTATTGGTGTGACGTCGTACCAAAGGTTACGAAGGTGTCAGCCGCTTATAACAGCGCCCCTCGAGTTTTGTTGAGGAAATTTTACAAGAAGTAGACATAATATTGTGTACAGTATCGTCCCAATAAATTAAATAAAGAGTTTACAACTGCTAATAAGAGTTTAAATCACGTAGTTAAAAACACGAATACGTTGCTAAAATATTTGTTTTCTGACGATGTCAAGTTGTACTGAGTATGTATGTTTATGATGAATGACGTCACCTCCATGACAACCTACAAGCGCCATTTTGGATATTGTGTGATGGCGAACCGTGTTTTGGATTGAGGTGTTTAAACGACTGAATTTGTAGTATCGTCGCAATTTGTATTTCAAGATGCCAAAGAAGGCAAAAAAGGGGAAGGGAAAGGGCAAAGGAAAAGGAAAGAAAGGGTACGTATGACTTTATAACGATTTAAAAGTGATATGCTGCTTGTTTCTGTCAGAACTTGAAATGTTCTTGTTATTGCTAATTTTCTAGTACGGTATACAATATGTAGAAACAGTGCAGTTATGCATAAAACAGTGTGGTAAGACATCAAAAGCCATATTGATATATTACAGAATAAACCACAAGTCCTTTAACTAGTCCTATTCATGCTTACTAAATGAAGATGATCTAGTATTACTCTCAAAGCCAAAAAGGTGGCCTTCAAAATACTATGAAATGTTTCTACGGTAAATCTATTACAAAACATGATTTTTTTAATTAATGGACAACAACTTAAAATGTTTCATCATGAAGTTAAATATAACTGGTAGACTTAGCAGAGCTCAAGAATTTTGCTATAGAGCATTAAACCGCAGAGGGATGGTGAAGAAACTAAAAGCTCTCTCAAAACAATAACTATGTACTCTGAAAACAATATTCCAATGAAAACTTTGAAACCTATCTTATTGCAGCAGATTATGGACTAGTTACTGTGTACTACAATCATATACGTTAGAGGTCTATACTACAATTTAAAGAAATGTTAATAGTTGTTTACGGATAGATAAATTCAATAACAAATTCTGCAAATACATATTGCATGTAAACTTTAAGGCCAAGTTACACCCTATTTTACATAGTATAGTATAGTATAGTAGTATAAAACAAATGTTAAAATATTGGTTGAAAATAAAGGCATATATATTTGACATAGACTGTATCAAAAGCACTTTGCACTATTCAGAAATGGATACGGCTTTGGAAAACAAATGATCCAAATTGCAGTACCAATCTAATCTAATCAAAGTAATTTACAACAAACTCAAAAAATATTTGAAAACAACTGTCAAGAACAAATACATGATGATAACAAATTTATCAAAATAGATAATAAAAATACAAACCAAAATAATAAGCTATTTATATATAGACTGCTAAAAAAGAATTGCCATTATGAAAATTATTCAACAGTAACATAATTTAGAAATAGAAAAAGGTTGTTATGAAAAAAAATACTCAGCAGAGATAAGAAGTGCTCAGCTTGTGACAATAATGAGGTTGAAGATGGAATACACTTCTTACTTGAATGCAAGTTGTGCGAAAACAACACATAATGTTAATAAAATGGTTACAATGATAAAAAAAAATTAGACCATAATGTTTCAGTTCTAGAGAAAATCAGCTGCCCTTTTTCTGTTTTACCGTAATACTTTCAGTTATGCTACTTTTTCAGTTATGTTTTTTTTTTATTGTATCTTTCTTATTTTGTGTCAATATCCATTAAGATTATGATTACACAATAAATTAATATTATTATGCATTGTACAGTTTTTCTATGTACTATTTCTACTGTTTTTAGCCGGCCAGCTGTCTTTCTGACATTTTTGACAAGTACGAAATTTCATTTGACAGGCAAAATTTCTATAAACCTGTTAACTTTTAATTAAAAGTTTTCAGTTTTTACAAAATAAGTATAAATAATCAACAGAAAACGGACTATAAGTCTGTGGCCACAGACCAGCAACTATTATAATACATTTCAATATACCGGTAGGATGTGGGCAATTTTCATTTTCTGGCTGTAGAACTATAGACCGGTCTAGTAACATTCAAAATTAACTGAAATTTGGCGTACTCGCTCCTGATGAGAATAGAATCACAGTCATTTGAAGGCTGAAATCCAAATAAATTAATACTATTCATATTCATTATTAAAAACTTGTCTACAAAAAAGTTGTGAAACTCAACCACCATAAAATTAACACATTGGCAATTTCATGGCTGTCCTCTCGAACGGAACCCATGTGTGATTGTATTTAAGGAAAGCTGTAATTTGACCTCAGTCACATTGAATGATTTGATTGGGCACACAGAGGAGCTTGATTCATTCAATGCTCCTGTAACAACTCAAATCAATAGATTTTGTAGTCTTATATGATGTCATAGCTTACTGTAAAATCTGTGTTAGAAGCCGCAGCTTCTATTAAAATGGTACAATGCAACAGAAGGGGATGCGGCTTCTATTAGAGCATCTACACATATGAGAAATGATGAATTTTTGGTTCTCAATTATTCAAATAGAATGGATGCGACTTCTATTAGGGATGCGGCTTCTAATACAGATTTTACGGTAATAGCTTATTCCGATAGCATATATGATAGTTCTAAATTAACTGCTTCTATCTTTACAAGCTAAAAAAATAATTAAAAAACTGATGTAAAAGTGTTTTTTTGAGACACGTTTTTCTGTTAAGAGTACTAGTAACCACAGGTTGTTTTTTTAACGTGATCATAGAAAGTTATGAAATTCATTCATTACCCCGGGGTAATTTGTTTCACCAGTAATGGTAGTATCAAGTAGGCATGGTACAAATGTTGATAAAAGCAAGTAATACACACTGTACAGTTTCTGTCTATGCAAATTATTTGTTTCATCTGTCTGTCTCGTATTCTGCAAAACTTTTATTATCTTATTATCTTCATTCTAAAAAAATAAAACACCTAAGTACTTGTTCAATTTTATTTATACATTGCTATACACAATCACTGTGACTGTCTAAGTAGGAGTGATAGCAGCAAGGTACCACTCATAGCTCATCAATCAGGCAGTCAGACTTTCCTGGCTGTTGATGACATAGTCTTGTAAGTTAACTATAACAATTGTTTCATGTATAAGTATATCAAAGTGTATGCATGCTGTTTTGCTGTGATCCATTCAATACTTCCTTTTTACACTTGCCTGTCACATATTGATACACTTTCAATTTGCTCTTATCATGCCAAGGCTATTGCTAACTAATTTGCATTTCAAGCCACGCTGTAGAGTCCCCTGTAAACGATTTGATGCATATGATTTGTCGTCGATAAGTTCCATCAATGGAAAGCAAGGCCTGAAACCCAAATAGGCATCTATGGCTGCCACATGATCAAAGTGAATTGTATGTTTATGCATGGTTCGTCACTATGCATGCATTGAAAGTACCTGTACGGTGTATATGAGTTAATTTTATAAAATTCATATTCTTGGCATTTGGGCTTGCTTTCATTAGGTGACTTGTATTTCCTGGTCTTGAATGCTAGTCCATTGTACACCAGTGATGGAGGGGGTGTCTTACTGTGCACCTTACTGCCTAGCTTTGTGTGAATTATGTTCAATGGTAATGGTTTCATTTGCAAATACTTCAGATACATGCACAATGTATGTGCATATTCCTCACTTTGTCAGCCATATATTTCTTTTTTATTTTAACTTCAGCCCTGTTGACCATTTAAACATCAACAATGTCCTTAATGCTCATTTTTAAACTCACTTGTCTGAAATGTATCTTGCCTTTATAGTAACTAAAGTAATTAGTTTGTTCAGGAAATTGAGTTACAATTCAGTTGTCTGAATGGCAATTTTACTTGTCCTGGGCCATAGAACTATTCTTAGTGTCTAGCCCTGTCAAATGTTTTTAAACAAAAAGAATACGAAAAAGTTGCCAGAGAATGAAATTAGGTAAGCTATTCTACTGTACATATAGTTGATTAATCACTGAAGTTACACATTTTACTCTGATCAATGCGACTTCGTCATATATGTGGTATTTACAGTAAATGTATTTGTCAATTTGAAAACTCACATATGTGCTGCATGTCTATGAATACTCGCACCCACTGCCTGAAACTTTTGATCACTTTATATGTTGTATGTCTTGCACCCAAATATACAAATATTAATAAATTACTATATTTTTTTTAGATGAACACCATCTCTCATTTATAAAACTGCATAAATTCTATCTAATGCTTTGTATTCTTTAACAGCAAGAAGAAGTCAAGTAAGAAGTTCACTGACTCTGCCCAAGCAACGGCCAACTCTAGACTATGGGAAGCAAGATTAGAAGCTACTGAAAAATCCAGGCTTGAATACCGAGAAAATGCAAAGAGACTGGCATTAGAGAATGAGTCATTGCAAAACCATATGTACCAATCTGAGAGGGACACCATTGATGTGGTTACGTTTCTCAAAAAAGAAGACCAGTCAAAAGAGGATTTGGTAAGTATGGTCCTGTTATTTTTACTATCTAGACTGAGTCTCATTTTACATATAGTTCAACCACTTGATGATTGTTGTCGAAGAGTGGCTCAAATCGTTGACTTCTTTGGATAACACTTCATTCATTCATTTACTAGTTTTTAATGTATCACATCCTTCTTTTGATATTACCAGATTGCCAGATTGTCAAAACAGTTGAAAGATACAAAAAGGGAAACTAGGAAAGAAAAACAGCAAATTGTAAGTATTGTGTGAATGTAAAATTGATAATGTGTTGTGGCTTTTATCCCTCATGAAACTGGGTACCACTACCAGTACCATAATTACCTGTCTGTTTATTATCACAAATATATATTAAATTAACCATGGTCCTATAGAATGGTTATACCGTATTACCCCGGGCACGCGCCCCTCCCTGTTTTCACAAAAGTTACATGTTGGGGACATGTAAACGCCCAGGGTGATTTTTAGCCAAGAACGGGGTCAACAATAAAGTTTTATTTGTCAAAAACGAACGCGTTCGATTTATTTAAATAGTGTGTTTGTTACGGTAGTTCTCGTTTTGGAGTGTGTGGTGGCCCTGAAAAGGGCCGCTTTGTTTGTGTTTTTACGTAAAAACTCATTGGAACTTAACGACGCAAGATGAACCACGCAGCATGTGGCGCACACGTTCTGCTTTCTCTTCATTCACGATGAATCCAATATTGCAATATTGCAACAATCCATACCTTGTTGAGTGGTTTGAAGCACTTAGCTTTGGTTTCAAAACGTAGCATTTCGCTGACTGTGAATCCATAACGGGAGCTAGCACTTTTCAGACATCACGTCGTAAACTTGCTACTTTCTTTCCATCCAGCATGTGGATTATTTTTCTGTTGTTGAAGAAAAAACATTTTTTCGACCTCCATTACGATAACCATAATGAGGCATGCCGACGATGGGAACTTGTTGCATCATTGTTATTTTTGTAATTTTGTCACGTGTGTGGGTGCATGAATAAATCATGTTAATGAGGTCGACCAGAGTGTATTTTCAGTCTGTTTTTTATGTATCGCCATTTGGATATGTTTATGTATTCACAATAGTTTGTAAACATTTCACGTCAGTAATAAAAGTTTTATTTGTTTCATAACCCTGTCTGCTATTCTTCAGTAATTACGATGCAATGTATCGATACTTGCTTGAACGAAATTATGCTAATGAGGTCATCGTCATCTTGGATTACAAGCGGTAGTTTTTCCCGACCGTTTTGACTTGCACTGATCACGGTTACCGGTACTAAAAAAGTAACCGTGCATTGATTACAATACTTACCATACTTTGTAGCCAATTTCATTGAGTAATACAACTTCATTCGCTGACATAAAACAAGTTTTATTCTTGAAATTCGACCCCGTGTCTTAGTGTTCCCACAGTTCTTGACTGAGTGCTCACATTTATTGAAACCTCTCATAAATCAAGAAATAAGTTTGTGTACAAAGTGTACGAAAGCATTCCTTTATTTGATTTTATCATACGATCACAAAAACAACTTTTTAAAATCTTTTTTGGGGTGGTCCTCGGGTAAGCGCCCACCCCCAATTTTTCCCGATTTTGTATGTTCAGGCCCCTGGGCGCGTGCACGGGGTAATACGGTAAATATATATTTAATTGCATGATTAGCTGTATTGTTTTAAATGTAACAGCTGCGCTTATGGATTCAACTTATACGACTTATACCTCAACAAAAATATATATATCTATATAACCAAAACTTTGTTATTACTAATATGTGTATGAAAAAAACTGTGATGATAACTAATCTGAATATGAAAACAACTTTGGTGGTTACTAATCTGCAATTGAAAAAAAAAACTTTGGCAACTACTAAATTGAGACAAGACCAAGTAATGGATCACATGACCAACAGTGGTATCAAAACACAAAATAATAGATAAAAATGTTGTATTGTTCATGAATTTTGTCTGTGTGGCTACTTCTTTAACACGTTCCTCATAATTGTTTACTGTATTTTATAGATTGACGAATTCAGTCAGCGAATAAACCAGTTGGAGGATTCCTTGAATGAGAAAACTAATGAAGTGAAGATGATGCAGAGTGAGTTGAAACTAGTCAAAGAATTCAGAAGAAAAAGGGGACAAATGCAGAAAGAATTAGATGAGGTAACATTGGTTCTTATCATTAGGAAATATAATTTATTTCACAGTGGCAGTGAACTTTGAATTTTTTTTGTTTCAATGTAACTGCAACAGAAGTATCAGATTGCACACATTTGTTGTTGATCCAAGTTTAATTCTCTTCTATTTAGTGACCATATTGTTTTGTACACAAAAACTGCAACATCATCATCAGTTGCTGACTGTTGTACTGTGTGTGTGTTGGGATCATTGCATGATTGCTAGTGGTGGTGACATTACAACATTTACATTTTGTTGGACTTTAAAATACACAGAGATGGAAATTGCTTTACCAAGTAGAAGTGCATGATGTAAATGTAAGTTTGATATACCAGTACTTAAAATACCTGTATTCTCTTGTTAGATCAAAGAAGAAATGTTCATCACCAGCAAAGAGCATAAAGCCACACTTCAAAGGATGGAACATAAATTCTTTGAAGAGAAAATCAGATTACAGCAAGAAGCTAGTCAGAAAATTGCTGAGTTAGCAGAAAGAGCTCATACTGAAGCCATTGCGTAAGTATATTGCATGAGATGGTCTAATAAATGAATTAATTAACCATGGGTTATGCTAGAAGCAGTAGTGACGAAAACATAGTTAATGTTTTATTATGTGAGTGAAAAATCATTATTTACCAATTTGTGAGGTTTCAATGATTTAATAAAGCATTTATAGTAGACAGTCTACTCTCCCAGATGCAACAGTGTCAATATTTCAAGTCAAAGAGACTTAGTTGAATACAAACGTATGTACAAAAGAAGTGGTTAAAGTTACCATAGAGGGTGTTGTCACATGTTCTCATTTGCCATGAGTAACGTCTTATCTGTGTATCCATTTTAATAGTAACCTGGATGAGACTACACGATCAGTTTACAAGGAAAATGTGCGACTCAGTGAAGCATTAAATTATCATGTGAAAGAAGCAAATGAACTGAAAAAGGCCAAGGAAGCGCTGGAAGAAGAAAGTGGTGGCCTGAGAGGGGATAAAGATCTGAATACTCAACTAGTAGAGGGGAAAATTATTGAATGCAAGAGACAAAAACACCAAATCAAAGAGGTAAGTTGAGAGTCATTCATAAAAAGTCTACAACTGAGATAAAAAATAATTACAGTGTTTCTTCTATTGGAAGCACATCTGTATTAGAGGCATATACAAGCAAAAAAAAATTCTTCTGTATTGCTGATTATTGGTATTTTTGGAATATGAACATAGTAACTTATGTCATGGTATGAATATTTAAAAATTGTGGGGAACTGTGTTGAAAGTGCTGAAATTTGAACATTCAGGAAATGCTGGGGCACATTGATACCATGAAATATGTTATATACCTGTATTGTCACAGATGTATTGTCACAGAGTGCATTTTTTTTTCATCAATAAGATTGTATTTTCTATTACCTGGTATGTATGTGCTTTGGTTATTCATCATAACAGTTCATACCAATGAAAACTAATTGTAATTTGTGATTTACCGCAGGCCATGCACACTCACAAAGTACATTAAATTAGCTAATTTACTGTGGTTTGAATGACCAGAAAAAAAATATAGCCAAGAAGTTGTTTTTTTTAATGAAAGGAGTATTACAATTTTCAATATCTTTTCATAACAGACTTAAAACAGAATTTATTCTGTTTTTTTGCTGGCTCACATTTTTATTATTTTATTTGTTTGTAAATACAAATAAATGATATGTTTGTTTTTTCTGATGTTTATGATATTAGTTAATCATGCAATTATGTGTTTTAATCACAATAAATATCCCAACATTCTCCCTTTAATTTGACAGATATACAAAGACCACATGAAAGATTCAATATTTGCTTAGCTTGTCTGTTGCAACTAAAAATAACATTGTTCATTTCACTTATTCCATCCTCAGCTTCAAGAGAAAGTTAGGACCCTGGAGAAGTCCCTTAGTCACGTTGTCAGAGAATTTGAAACTGAGCGAGAAATTATACTGAAGAAGACTGATATCGAGACGGAGGCTAGTAGGGTGGAAATTGCTAAATTGTTGAGAACGGTGGATATGAAAACCAAGGAAATGAACAAAGTCAAAAAATTAGCAAAGAATATTCTTGATCAGGTAAAACTCCTTAAAGAAATGGGCAAATGATGGTGAAAACAATGCTCAGTAAGACTGAAAAATGTACATTTCCTTACTTACTTACTTTGTTTTGCTTTTGTACGTGTTAAAAAGGAATATCAGAATAGAGACAAAGAAGTTCAGTTCAGCGGCATTGAATTAACTCTTTGATAAAGCTGCTGCTGGAATTTTTGTTGACGTATGATTCATATTTTTTTTATAATTCAAAAATATAATTTTGGATTGAAATGAGCTTAATGAATGAGTGAATACTTTGAGGTATTCTCGTAGTAACCTTATTAACATACATCTTTTCCTTCCAAGGATACATCATGAAAATGCCGAAATCCAAAAAGTTTAGAACAGAATCAGCCAACTTCTTTGTGTGGAATCAGGTCAAACAATGGTGCCAGCCATGTTTGTTTTGATTATTAATTAAAGGGCGCTTACACATGTAATCATTCCTTATATGGTATGATGAAAACACCCTGTAAAATACAGCAAAATTACGATACGCTGTAACTTATGGCATTACAGTGACAGATGTATAATAATAAGTAATACAATACACTATTACTTTTCAACAGAGAACACAAGTAGAAAGATATTTCCTGGAAGCATTGGAGCAAGTCAAGCTAGAAATAGTAGCCAATCGAGCTCAGTACAGACAAGATGCAGCAGCCATGTATAACAAGAAGATGCTCGATGCCCATGCTGGTAAAGGTTCTTTCCCTAAAATAAGAACATTCAATAAATCTGAAAACAGCACAAATAATGTCTATAGCGATTTACAAGCTGCTGAAAGCTGGTAAGTTTGTTTTTATTTATGTCCTGCCATCAATGCATTCAGTACCACTGAGCATTTGTAAAATTCTTAATACCAAAATCAAATTTTAATGTTGTAAAAAGATTTGTTCATAACTTCCTCCATTTATATTTGTATTGACAGGGCTGGAATTGCTGGTCAGGTTGACATCAGTGAGCTGACCTGGGAACAGAAAGAAAAGGTTATACGATTACTGTTTGCTAAAATGAACGGTGCCAAGGTCAGAGTGAATGCACCAGATAATCTGGCTCCCATAAAAATGCAGCCCGGTGTCACTCATACAGAGACTGTGTAAGTAGTTTCCAAACTCAATATTTACTCGTACATGACATTAATTTTGCTATGCAATCTTAGTCTTGTGGACCATTCACTATGTAATTCATTACTCTCATACATATTGCAACTTTGGCACAAAGTTCTATTTTGTGTTCCTGCAAAGTATGTATTCTTTTTATCTGTGTAATCTGGTTGATTTATTCTATGTGAAATTAGATTTGTATGTTTAAAACTGTATTATGTTAATCATTGATTACCAGTCAGAATCAGTATTATATTTTATATGACTTTAATATTCCATACCATGTTTAATGTGTTATTGACTGTTTGTATTGCAGTAAAGCGATAGAAGCCGCCCCAGAACCAGATAATACATTTCTGACACAGGCTCAGCTAAGCGATGGTAAAGAATTGAATTCAAATACAGTGGTACCAGAAATAGGTGCTATGGACGCTAGACATGAAACTACAGTTACTTAAAAAAAACCAAGAAAGAAAACCAAAGTTACATTTTTTAATGGGAATTTTTTTTAATTGTACTTTATAAAAAGATTTTCTTTTTATGATGTGTGTATAGCATGGATTTTATAATGTTTGTGTGTTTGTAGCAATTTTACATGTACAGTATGTTACACTGACAGGCATAAGGTTGTGTACAGAAGAAATGTATTTGTGCTAAAAATCCATGTGGATTTGGTGAAGATAAAAATGCTATGGAAATATATAGAACTATGTCGTAAACTTATTTACCATTTTGTTGTACTTTGATTTTCTGTATCGGTATTATGCCATAACCAGGTTACTGCATATAGCTACAAAGATTGTAGAATTCTCATAGGCCAATTCAAAAACACTGTGACACAAATCCTTATAACGAAGCAGTTATTGAGCATGCTTTCTAATATGGCTTGCCAGTCAACTCTAGTTGCAGAATTTGTAAAAGCAAACATCTTTTCGATTTCACTTTAAATTGGTATTTTATTCTGTTGTTCAGTTTGTAGCCAAAGTTACATTGAAATCACCACTGATACTAAAAAATTACAATATCAGAGGTGAGATCAATAGTGAAATTGATATATCGTCAACAAAAATGGTGCTGCCACATAACTAACTGCATTCATGTTACAAGCTGACTCGCACATAGTGGCCTCAAAACCCTGTGTAAATTGCTTGTCATTCTGTTATTATATGACCTACTGTTCTATAACATTAGTGTTGTGTTATACTTTAGTCTCTTGACAAGACACAAGTTACACCCTTCATCCATCTGAGTATCAAGTGTCATCTTCCAAGACGATAGGAATTATTTTAATGTGGGGAAACTAAAAGTGGTGGATTATTGAAATAAGTAATTCTATTTTTTTTTTTTGAGTAAGCTGTAAATCATGGGTATCCGTCCAAACCTGGCTCACATTGCAGTAAAATGTGTAAAAATAATGATTTTGTACAGAATTAAATACTTTATCTTTATATGGTATTCTTTCATTTATTTCTAGTGTGTGTCTTTTTGGTCAGTGTACTTGAGAAATTAGTTTTGACATTAGAGGTCATCTCAATAATGACATAATTGTGGTCATTTGTATAAGTATACAAAATAACTGTGCAAAATAGTGGTTAGCATGTTCGCATCAGAAATTTTGTGTGTTTAATTTCCTTATTTGACAACTCAATTGGCAGTATACAATTAAGTACTTAATACATTCTGCCTAGACCACCAAACTAGTGTTACAATGTTGATCTGTAATTGGAATCTTTGCCTGTCGAAAAATAAAATGACAAGCTGGAAATTACCTGGTTTGAGGATTTTTTTCAATAACCACTGGATTAAAAAAAATGAAACTAAATCTTATTTTGATAGCATGAGCCATTCTAGCATTGTGAGTATAGTGTCTTTAGTTTGACTCTCATATGACACCCCTCAAGGACATCAAGTGCAAGCCAAGATGGGGAGTGGGGTTTACAAGAGTTTTATCCGACTTAAGACCTGCCGCCATAATCTATAATATGTATGTATATTAGGGTACATCTATAAGCTCTAGATGTGTTATTGTTACGTAATATGCAAATTTTGAAATGTGCTGCTATTGTTATACATTTGCATATTAAAAATGTACCAGATGTACATTATACACAATGTTTACATAATGATTAACTTTGAATATTTACGACTAATTGCAACCCAAAGGACATAGTTCAAACCCAACTATGGTTCTTTATGTCAAAGTCAAAACAGTCACATGACCCATGTAAATGCCTTGGGTGTTCATATAACAAAAGATCTTGATAAAAGCCAGAGGATCTTATCATTACCAAACGCTTCAGCGTGGTATTAAGAGTTTGTTTTCAGGGGTGGGTGATACCAAGGTGGGAAATGGATGCACATATGGGGTTAATTCCTTGAATTGCAATATAGAGGGTTCAAGCTGAAATACAATATATAGTGTTTTCATGTTTCGTCTGATATTTCTGTGGTATTCTGCTGCTGTAAGTAATGCACGATTTGTTCCGATATTCAGTATATTGTGTGTATTCCAGGGTTATTCGTTTTTTGCTGAAAACACCCGTATTTTTTTAGTGACATAGTCGAATAGTCTCACTCCCACTGGGAAATCTGCATTGTTGCTTGAATGTGAGTTAATTAAACACATTTTCCATACCGGCGAAAGAGTATACAACAGCCAATTTTAACAGCCTGTCACGTGATTTTAGTCTGAATGTCAACATGAAGAGGCTAGTCCATTTTACGCAGGAGTAATTGGGAGTAGAATATGTGAGGGATAGTATCAACAGAGATGTGTATAGTGAAAAGTAATATCTATCCTTCATTTGCATCTCTGAGCATTTCTGTTTTAGTATATTGGTTTGAAAATGTTGAACTTGCATGATTTGCAATGTGTTTTTTTAATGGGACTCCCCTATTGATCGAATCCCGGGTTTGAACGAGAACGGCACACCACGTGATTCGTTTGAATACAATGCTGATGGCAAACATGCCGTGTTACTGCAGCACTGCACTGACGGGATGACTTACTGGTACTGCATGCTACAACTTCGCTTGTGATGTTGCTTGTTAGCCATGGATTACATGAATCTTGATTACCAGTCAAATGTTGCTCATTTGACGTTGGTAATCTTTATTTGGAACTGAGTAACTTCCTGGTACTTCGTACTATGATAAAAATCAGTCAACATACATCAAGTTCTCTCAATCGTTGTATTCCATGTGATGTACACCTAATATGCCAAAAATGTTGCTGAACGATTTGAACTGAATAAAAATAGCAGACGAAAATTTGTTTACAAAATAAAAATACTTCGGTTGCCAATGAAAACCGGTAAAAAAACAAGCAATATGTTTTCGGCTGTTATCATGGAAGGGACATGAACGTGAAGCTAACGTATGTTTATAACTAAAACCGGGCACCTTATACGAGGTTCGCAAAATAACATGGCAGTCATTAGAAGTCACTTTATTTTATTGTTAGGACGTATTCAGCCGTTAAATGTATTATTTCCAACCGTTTTGCGATAGTATTTTCTAGATTGGAGGCAGCATTTACATTTTATTCAAAGTTCAAAGCTGCGTTGGGATTCCGTTGACAGTGGTAACAATGTCGGCGCCGGTGATCTCTTACCAGTGCGCAACGTAGCCAAAATAAAAGGCATGATCATTTGGGCACTGCTATTACAAGACTTTGGCTGTTGCCATGGTAGCGGTGGGTCAGGATTGTTTTTCCAATTAGTGATGGTACGACCTGCCTGTCAAGTATGAACCGTGACAAAATCAGCCAAGCCAAAAAAAATCACAGAAGAGTTAAAAAGCCATTCCTGCTGAACAGTTACTCTAACTTCGGGGTCAACTTTCTCATTAATGAAAACAGATATCAAAAATTCAAATAGTAACTTTTTGCCCACACTCAAGCCGAGTACAATGAGCTATGTCTGAGGTGTTGTATCACAGGGAGTTGGACAAACTTATGTATTTTAATAAATTATTGAATAATAAAATGTTATATAACTTTTCTTTTACCCCCCTCCCCTTCCTGGTATCTATTTCAAGTATTTTTGTCAGGTTCAAATCGTTCACCAGCATTTTTGGCATGTTAGATGTACATCACATAGAATACTAGGATTGGGAGAACTTAATGTTTGTTGACCACCTGGAATCTGAGTTTTATAAATCTTGAAGGGCTCTCGGAAGATCCACCCGCTGCCTGGACCCGCAGTAAAATCTCCGATTAATATGGAGCCGCAACCATCAACATCGATATACCATGAGGTTTCTGCTGGCGACGTTGCGGCGTTACTCAGTTCCAAATAAAGATTACCAACGCCAAATTAGCAAAATTTAACCGGTAACCAAGACTCAGTCCATCCACGACAAGCAAGCAACATCACAAACGAGGTTGTAGTGTGCAGCTCACGAGTCAGCGACGACCGATTTCAACGAAAGTCATTCCGTCAGTGGAGTACTGCAGTTGCACGGCATGTTTGCCAATGCACAGATCTGTGGAGGAACTTTTAACTTCAACATCAACCGTGTATCGTAGTCGCCCAGTTTAAGTGCTGGTTCTGTCGTGGTCCCAACTAAAGGGCGACAGTCGTCATGTCGCGTCCTGTTCGATATGGGACTCATAGCGACGTATACAACGCGTGTAAAATACATTGTTTATTTACATGAAATTCGAACACGCGCTGCGCTACGACCACCGCGCTTAAACATCCACGAGTTATTTAATCGGACAATGACTTAAATTAGACGTCTGATTATTTTATTTTCACACGTACAGCGACACGCGTTCTACACTAACAAGCGTTGCTAGGTCGCATCACTGTCTTGGAGCATATTAATGGGCAATTGGGTTCCCCGATCTAAATTTTTATCCCGGTTTGTTGCACGTTCTTTTTTTAATATGAAATAATCAAATATGGGACATGTGTATAATAACAGAACCCCACACCCTCCCCGTGGCTTCGCTCGTGAAAGTACGGCAGCAGGATACACCGCACCACTCGTGAAAATAACTTCCATACGCAATGAAAGCCACGGGGAGGGTATCTGTCATAATATTTCATTATCACTGAAAACATTTTTCCCCTGAAATAAATTCCAGTAAATATGCCATTTCCCTCATACTCTATTGAGACACAGCGCAGTGAAAATTGGATTCACATGTAATGCTTGAAAACATGTCAGAAAAAATAAATTAAGTGAAATTCTACGTGACTTCATAATAGTTGGAAATGAACACATTACACCCGACCCTACCACTCTATATACAATGTAAACTACACCCCAAAACATCCTTTCACCCACAGTTACTACCGTGTTTCACCAGTGTATTCTATTTGACGTCAGGAGAAATTGAAATAAACAAATTAATTATAATTTCAGCCTCTAGTTGACCACTGATTAAATAAACTACCTCGTCTTTATGTCAACTTGCAGTTATTCGTTGCCTACACCAGTGACTTCAAAATATATGTTTCAATCCCAGGAATTTCACTCGCTGTTAATTGCATGGGAGTGGCAGTCTTTAATGAATTTCTATTGTCATGTCAATTTCTTGCGATTACTCAAACATTAAGCTGTAACCACATACCGCCTAGGTGCTGTAATTAAATCCTGGTGTAAGCACCATATGAACTATGAACAATGCATGTGAAGCCAGCTGTGGAGTATATTCAATCCTATAGATTTCTCATTGTTTGGTAACTATTTGCTGCAAATGCAACAAAAATCAATATAAAAAATATTACCCACACAGTATTCTACAGGTTACTTGTATAAACTAGAACTTGACATGATTCAGCAAGTCAGACTCCAAAACTGACATTTTGTGAAGTTAAAGCCTAGCAATGAAGCATTATGGTTTTATTTATTTATTAACACACAACATCCCCCGGAGGGGATGAAAAGGGTTACAAATCAAATATTAGTAAAAGAAAAATAACTACATAAAAAGTAAGGGAACAAAAAAGCATTAAAAAAAAAAGAAAGATAAATTTGTATACACGGAATGTGTTACTGGCTTAGTTGATGTAGGTGCTGCTGTCTTGTATTAAAACAGTTTTTTAAATATTGCGCTAAAGGAATTGACATTTTCTCATTACTTAGTAATGATATGAATTTATTTTCATTACTAAATTTGTCAAAATTTGGTATACATTTATTAGCTACAATGTAAAGTTTTGATCTTATTTCTTAGATCTTAGATCTTATGGTTGGCTGAGAAGCTCTAGGCAGGTTTTAATATGTAATTCAAAACTATTAAAAGATATAAAAAAAATTCAAAGATAAACATAGACATTTCGAGCCAATCACTTGTGTGATTTAGAGGTTATATTCTTCAGTAGATTAGATATGTCAAAACAGTGTAATAAGAGCATCATTGATTAGATAGGGTGCTCAACGAAAACATTTTATAATTCTGCTGGGAATTAAAATTTATGCAGAATATTTTCAGTTGTAAGTTCCTACTAAGGCCACACTGATTTAATTTTATGGATGACATCCTCTGAAGACCCCAAAACTAATGCGAGAGGGCGAAAAAAAAAATTCGGCCACAAAAAAAATGCTGCTAAAACCACAGGACTACGGAGCTATTATTACGAATTTAACCACAGTGTATCAAAAAAACAACAAGTCTTTATTTGTAGGAGGCACATGCTGATGTACACATTTCGTACTGTATTACTGTCACAGGTATCATCACCTTTGATTTTGAAAAGGCAATAGGGTAAGGCAGATGTTAGCTTTGCCAAAGGCATATACATCAACTCAATAATAAAGAAAAACTTACTGTGTTGTATTGAAAAAAAAAATAATTAAAAATGAACAATAAGTTTGTCAACAGCAACCTGGAAATTAACTTCTTTGACATTCAAACTACAGCTTTTAGATAGACTAAGTGTAGACACAAATGCTCAAGAACTACTTCAACTCTGTAACAAATTATAAGAGGCTCGATATTGGAAAAAAACACCAACAGAGAGTCAACAAAAATTTGGATACAGAAAATTATGTACATGAATCTTGATGAAAATGCGTCATATGATCAAAATATTACTGAATGTGTGTGCAAACAAATTATCCGAATCAGAAAATGAAAAAAAAATAAGAAGGTACCTACCATTCGCAAAGGACGCCGGGAACCAGCGAAGTTTTGAGGTAATCCAAAACGAGTTTTACAACAAGTCGGCGCTTTGCGACAATATGAGTCGGCAAGTTCCGGACAGAAAACCGATCTGTGGAGACTCGTCGTAGGAGATTTTTTTTTTTTTTTTTTTTTTGAGAACAGGCGAAAACTAATGCGCGCGCGGATGTCATCCATAAAATTAAATCGGTGTAGCCTAATTTGTTTAAAGCAAAATTAAAACTAATTCAATTCATTTTCAAAGATTTACGAAAATGATAGCATAATTGCAATTTATATTTTTGTATTATCCAAAATATAAAATATGGTTATGATGGATAAACCCTTAGATTAAATCAGATTTTTCCGATTCTTGACTAGGCAAGACAGGAAGACCATAAGCCTGTCATTTTGTGCACTTTAGTCTCACCTGAGTGCTTTATTGCTTCACTGAGTATCTGGTGCTGAGTGAATCGTTTAGGTCAAATAGGACTTGCGTAGTTAATTTACTTCAAACATGATATTTTAAATAAACATTCATTTCAAGATGGCAGACCCATCCATGCTGCAGACCACATGTCCAAGCTGAGAGTAACTATGTGACAAGACATCTCATGTTTACACACCTGTGCATTTTATGTGTCATACTAAATTTGTTTTCAGCATTTTTTGTTACAAGCAGGCATCTGTGCTACATCAAGTCTTTATATGGTAAGGTTTCACGCAGGGGCGACGCCAAAATTAAAAATCATTTTTGGGTCAAAATTCAAAAATGATCCAATCCATATGAAATGCTGTCTAAAAAACCCGGAACCGGAACGTGAAATTAAAAATATTTGGACGTGCCTAGCCAGGGTTCGAAAATCATTTTGTATTCCTTACCCACTAGAGCTCCAAAAGAGCGAAACACATTTGGTTATAATGTTGTTGTTATATGCCAAATAAAAATCGTGATTCACAACATGCATGCGGAAATGCTTTGCCAGTGTTTTGAACGCAGTAGGGCGTTGTTCTCGCTGCGACCACTATATTAAAGTAATACACATTTGGGTCGTTAACAATGAATACGAAACTTACAACATAATTTATCGTATATGTTTTAAAGACCGGGAAGGTTGTAACTTTGTTAGCAATATATTTATCCTTTAGGGTAAGTTAAAGTACTTTATTTGAAATAATTATTATATGGAGAGTTCCACTGATTTGTAGCAATAATTAAGCTAATATACTAATATGACGAAATCCGATCAATTTAACATGTGTCAAATAGTATGAAAGTGTTCTATGTTCTTTGTGTAATTAGGTGTTTGTATTTAAGGGTTTTCTCCACACAAAAACCACGAATTATTGGTTGGCTTAATATTTCCCCAATGGATCGTATTTCTGTGAAAGATTGGTATTTTTGTCCCGATTTTTAGGAATCTGAAAACGCGTTTCACAACTTTTATTTAGTTTTATGCCGCATTCAAGATGGCGGCCCCCATATAGTAAATATCGCATTTATTTTATTATCACGTGTGCGCCAGCTGACTGTGCCCTTTCTATATGAAGTTATATGCAACAACACAAGGTAGACTAAATTCTATGATCCGGGCTTCATTTATATTGTGGACATTTTCAGCACGGGGGGGGGGGTAAACAGTGGGAATACTTTTTATTAATAGGTTTTAATACACTAAAATTGGCAGATTCCAGCTAGGGATTGGAAAAAAACCTGCAAAGGCATATTTTGGTCGAGAAAACACCTTTTCTATTTTTCTATTGACGCACAAAACCACATTTGTCGCAAACTCACAAAAGCAAATCTAAAACCTCGTCTAAAGTTACTATTATGTCATCCAGAAGAGTCAGCAATTCAGAATATGTACACTATTATGAAATAAATAGTACTTTGAAACGATTGCACTGTGAAATAAATGCGTACTAATTATTACATACGGAATGGGTATGCACATTATAACGATTACATTATTATGAAATGAATGCTATTTTTACTTACTTCACTACAAAATGAATATATATTTAGTATTGATTACATTAGTAAATAAATAAATAATCACTTCACATTTGAATGAAGGGGGTTCAGTTTATTTTAGCTTTATTTTTCGTCTTATTTTTATCTTATTTCTGTTCTTACTTGTTTTGTATTAGATTTGTCTTTTGTTTACTATACACTTTATTACACTTATTTAAGCTTTATTCTAGTTTTATCTATCTTATTTGTATTTATTTTAGTCTTTTAGCTATTTTATTATCTTTATTTTAGCTTATTACTGTAATGCATTGTTTTACTTTTTGTATTTGTCTTTTATTTACCACACTGAACCCAAGGGTAATTCGGTAGTGTAATAAAGTTATTATTATTATTATTATGAAAACAAATACTGTGAAATCCACAAACGTAGATTTTAACAATTCTACAGTCACACGATTCGACATACGGGTTGTTTAATATAAGTGATATTGCATTAACGAACTTAGTTTGTATATTATTGATATTATTTATTTTATTATAATCGCAATTTGCAGTTGTGTGTACACTCATTCTAATATTGTGGATGAAATAATAGGCAGAAAGCGCATGTTTCCGATGTTTCCGCTTGAGGGCGCACTTACGTCTTGGGTCGATGTGTTACAACGTTAAGTCCTGTGACGTCCCTGTTTCTTCCAAATATTTTTAATTTCACGTTCCGGTTCCGGGTTTTTTGGACAACCCACATTAATTATATAAAGAAAATGCATAAATGTTATTCAGAGATGGTGGTGGTTTGTTGCGGTTCTGAAGTGTTTAATGTTTTTGACGAATCTCAGTACAAGGGAAGTAACACGTAGTAGGTGTTGGAGGTCACAGTGCAAGTTTATATCGATAATTTAGTGATGTTGTTAGGTGAAGATTCTGAAGTGTAATTCGGGTGAGAACTAGCCGTTTCTTTGATTTGAGTTGATGATTGGTCATGCGATCCGTACATCTGTTCGAGAGGTAGAGATGTCACTCGTGTTCGCATATGATTTACATTGAGCTCCGATGGAATATATTTGTTTGTTTGAACGAATTAATTTCCTTGACTCGGTTCTTTGTAAATACATCTTGCTCTCCCCCTCCATGCACCCAATGTAAGGTAATTTGCGAGTCTGGCCAGAGTAAGTGGTTAGTGATTGTGCATTTATTCAACAGTGGTTTCGTTACAAATTAGCTTAGTCGTGTGGCGATGACAGCTAATGTTTGACCACAGTCCATCCACAACTGTGGTTTGACGGTCAATTGGCGTGACTTTGGATTTTGCGATAACAAGCGCAGTTTAATGATCGTCTGATACTGGATAAATCAAGGTATCTGAGAAGGCGCGTATTTCTACGTTGGTGACATTGTTCGGGAAATAACGTCTAGAGATATTAATGCTGGTGACTTGGTGTAGGTCTTATTCCATACAATTAATAGTTCACTAGTGATTAGCTTATCCCAGTTATGGTTGGACAGCCATAGAGTTTGTATCAATAGTTTAGTTTGAATAAGTACCGGAGGATATAATCCCAGGGAGTCATAGATGCTCGCGTTGTGACAATGTTTTGTTTTCATGTGAGTGACCCAAAGTTAGGGGTTTTGAGTTGTTTGACGCTTATGCTTCACTCCAAACCATCAAACGTATTTAGATTTACTCGTAGCGTCATTAGAAATGGGATTAGCCAAGGTATTTTGTAGTTTTCGTGTATCAGGTGTTACATTGCTCGTTAAGTTACCTGATATCTCTTCAACCACAGTCCCCGTTCTTCAACGAATAGCATGTCAATTGGCGCCTCTTGGGTATGCTTCTATAACTAGTACGCGGGTTACTGTATGACTTGAGATTGAGTTCTTCATACGATTACATTTTCGCATCAATAGACTTTGCGAAATGATGAGTGATGAAACTGCGGTTGAGACCTTCGTTCATAGCTAAGCAACGTAGCTAAGGCTAGTTTCCCGCTGTAAAGATGGGGATTTTTGCAGTTTATAACAGCATTCTCCGTCTTGAGATGAATCAAGCGAAGTGTGCGATAAATTGATACTCACTGTAGATGTGGGGTTAGAATCAGATGTAGTTTAATCGTGAGTGTCCGAGTGCAATGATGTATGATCTTTATCCTTGCATCGTTTACAAGTGTACTGTGAATGACATACCTTAACTTCGTGGTGACCTAAACAATTGTAACACAGTTTTATTACGCTTAACATAGTCCAGGCGGTTTTTACGGGATGGTATGGTTTGACAGTTTATCGATGAATGTAGTCCTTTGCAATATACACAAGCTGGTTAAGTAAATTGGTCAATCGATAGGTAGATTCATTTGGCGATTCAGCATTTCGGTTGAAGCCAGTGAAATCAATCCATGACTAGCAATATTATATATACCGGTACAGGTTTTTCGGACCGGTTCGCTTAGCGGGGTTTACGATGTGTTGAACCATGAAACGAGACTTCACCCGCGTTGCTCGGACGAGCATTTGTCCAAGTGTTAAAGGTAGCGACCGAGTTGAACATATGGTTATCATGTCCGACACTCAATACGTGTATTTCTTGTAGCATGGCTTTGTTGAGAGAATCTAGTGTCCAATTTGGATCACCTTTGGAACGTGTCATTTACCGTAAAAAAGCGTTTTGATAACAATACTGGAATTTCTCATAATTTTGTTCATCTCGACCGAGACCTTTTAATACTTTTGCTGTAGACTCGATTTCATCGTAGTATTCTCTCAGGCTGGCTGCATTATAATCCGGAAGAGCTCGGGACCATAGGAATGACATGTGAGCTTTAATGATTTCCTGGCGTTAGCCATATCTTTTGTTGAACAGGTCGAATGCTAGTTTGTAATTGTCAGCGGATGTAGGAAAGCCATCTATTAATCTTTTAGACAAAGCTATGGAGGTAGGTGAACTTCTGATTGTCAGATATTTTGTATATATCAATGTGGACACGACATGCATGAATTGGTAAAAGAAGAAACTGAAAATGGAGGTAACAACGTAAAGACATCAAGTATAAGTCATAAACTCAAAATGAGTCTTATTTACCACAAATAGTTGCGAATTGACAACTATACTTCAATATTAAGTAATTTTTATGTACAATAAACGTTCTCGATGTAAACTAAACCAGTTAATATGTATGAATATGAATGATGACATATCCATATCAATAGACCCATCTTATCTGGCGTAATTGAATTTTTATAGCTTAGACTGGCATAATGGTCTATGAAAGTTGTCTTATTGGCTTTTTCATGCAAAAAAACTTGTAATTAGACACCAAAATTGTCAGAATCAAACCATTACAACAGATTTTATGAAATTTGACCCTTCACGAAAAGTGTGTTGACCTTTCTACATTTTCGGTCACTGTGACGGAACGCAAACTCTACTCGTCAAGACGAGTAAATTGATATGCATCTCAAAAGGATTGGACCCTTTTTGAACTTTGACACAAAATGTTTTTGTTTTTTTTACCCAAAAATGATTTTTAATTTTGGCATCGCCCCGACGTGAAACCGGACTACATAAGGACTTGATTTAGCATAGATGCCTGCTTGTAACAAAAAATGCCAGAAAGAAATGTTTTTAAGCACTTTTCTACCTTCAAGTTCTGTTGGCTGTCTATACTGTTTCAAATCGAAGTAGATGTTAAGAAGAATGGCAATGATTGAGCCGAGCTAGAATCCAGAGATTGAATCATTGTCAAGACTTCTTGTCAGATATCATAGTGAATCAGTGTTCCAGAGTGTAGGAGCACAGCTTTTCTTTATTTAGTTCAGACCCAAGCTAGACCCCTCAAAGATTTATCACACCATCTTGGTTTTTTTGTCACCAGTAGTGGCGTCTTTTCAGCGTCTCTGTATGGGCCGTGCTAAGCAGTGTCACTCTGGTACCCTGACTTGGCTTTAGATGCAGTGAGTTAAACAGGCTTATATTTATAGTTTTCAAAGTCTTTATATGGACTAATCACCAGCTTGTCCGATCATTATCTGACTTTTGATTCTGCCTGCCTTGCCAAAGAAGGGGATCCTTGCTTCAGGGACTGCCAGTCACCAATGTTCAGGCTTTTATGTAAAGTGAATGAATCAACACCCCCCCCCCCCGACATAGCAGATATCGCAGATATGTATGTTCTTCAGTTCAAATAGGATTTTCATTTGTTGTCTAAATTTATGCTGCCATGTGTTTGGAATTTGCCTTGTGTGACAGATCTTAGACTAGTGCTTCCTGCAAGCATATTTGATTATTAATAAATAATATTATTTACTAACAAATAACGATAGTGACTGGCTAGTGATGATCTTTATTCATTAGTCACTGCAAGTCGCTTACATTACCCACCACACCTTCACAGATAACCACTTATCTCACTGATGTCTTATCTGGTCAAGAACATGAGCTAAAATCTGATTTACTGTGATCGGCACTGACTAATAAACAAGTGAACTATTTTTCGCTTAGAGTGTTTTTATAACTAAAACAAGAGTTGATTATTATGCCAGAATTAATTATACCCAGACCTTGAACTATAATGGCACTGTACTAACTGAGTGGTAGTTATTTCTGTGGCCTTGTCTCTAGTATCATGCCTGCCAGTGTTTAGCAATTACTTTTATTGCCTACTCCTTGTTGTGGTTCCTTGTTTGAAAAACAAACTCAAGGTGGTTACATCAGCTGATTATGATAGAGAAGCAGAAGGTATAGATTCAGTCACCCCAACCACAGTTACACTCGGGATATCACTGCATAGGCCACTGACTGATTCTATAAATAGTAGACTATCACATATGCATAGAAAGGAACCATCCAGAGAGCGTAACAGCAAGTCAACGATCAACACTATTTCATCAGTTTGGGCAGAAACATCATCTACTGTCTATCTTTTTTGTTGTTGATAATTTAGCGATCTTCCAGACTGTCTCAGTCACCTTGTGGACTAATCACTTTTTCAGAGCTAAGGGCTAGATGAACCGTCTTCCCTATACATATCCTATTATTGACACTGGGACGCAATGACCTTTGGTTACTTTGTTTACAGCAGGGAAACAACACTTGTCAGCTAGCTACATCCCGCTAGCCTGCCCAGTTATGTAAGTTATACTTTTGTGTTAATTACATTTGGACTTCCATTCACGGTGTGGGGATCGACTGCGGTGCCTGCTGAGCTCCTGATATTTAGCTACCTACTAGTACATATGTTGCTAGTAATTGGCTAGCGATGACATAAGCTAGAAACAAAAAGAAAACTGTTCAGCTAATCTAAATGTTTATTAATCACTGCAAATTACGTAAATCGACCCCCTCCCCTTTGTGAAATTATACTTTTTTTCAAGTGCTTAAAATAGATACCCTATATACATACTAAAATCATACTGTTTCCAAGTTGAGGTAACATGAATTCATGAGATTCCTTTTTTTCACACTTTATCACTATTCTAAGTTATATCTAGCTTCAAGTTCCAATAGGACCCTAAACACGGTAAACGCGTATACGCGTCAAATAACTAAATGACACCCCTTTTTACGAAGTATTTACTTCAGCGTGCGTACAATATTTTATTCAGAGACCCCCCCCCCTCCTGGGCTACGCACATCGACGACATGTGCAGATTACTTTAGAGCGGTAAAGTTATATTAGCAAACTGATTTAAACCGCGGCTCAGGCTGTATAAAATGATGATTTATACAGCATTCCCGGCTTTGCATAGCAACCCTTTGGTTAAACCATCAACTAATTCTTGTGGACTAACCCATTCTTTCCTATGTTAGGCACATATCTAACAGTATACAAATATTTTACTTAGTTGGCAGTGACATTCAACCCTGGACACATGCCCTAACTGTAAGTATTGTCTGGCGCGCCCTCTATTGGCAACAATTCCTTCTTGATAGTATAGAAAAAACAAAAGTTCAAGGATGCTTGTACACTTTACCTCATAGAGTTTGTACACAAGTATGCAGACAACAACACATACACCGCAGTTTGTTTGCTCTTATTTTTTATTGTAAGCATTTCCTCCTCCAGGGATGTTATTGGTAATAAAATTATTATTGAACACACGCAAACCTTTGAACGTTTTATCGCTACGTCTTGTGATTTTCAAGTATTCCACGTTCTCTCATTCCTCGGTAACTACACCAATGAAGCTATAAAATAGAAAGAGAGTGAACTGATTTGAACCCTGCATGATCGCTTTTTGTTTTTATGTTGTTTTTTGACGAGATTATTGTATCGCAGCCTGAGTATAGTATAGTGTAGAATATTTTATTTGACATGAAATCACACTGTGTACATATGTCTGAACAGAACATAATCACAACATGCATTCACCTCTCATCTCGCTGATTACATCATGCGACTTTGATGACCAACTTTTTGTTATGGATTCGTTACAAAAAATGCAGTTTCGCAACATTCATGGACCGAATACATCACAAAAAGTTCAAAATAGTCACACATTTCATTTGTTCTTGTCACAATTATTTTATTATGTGCAAATTTCGTAAAAGGAATTATAATTTTGTTTACTATTTCATAAAGCGGGGGATGAAGAACTCCGTGGACCACACGTTAGACACCATAGGACATTTCAATCACCCTTCTAAATCCAACGATTCATGTATCATTCCTCGGTAACTACGCCCGATGTTATTACACCTAAGCTGAATCCGGTTCGAGAAAAGGGCATCTAATCTGGACATGTCTGTGCAAATTTATTCTGGCGGGGAAAGTGGCGAGGTGACATTTACCGTGTTATATGGGGCATAACCATATAGTAACGAATGAGGTAGACATTCCAATTATTTGGTCAAGCTACGATAACCAGGAGAGCATGCCGCCAAAATGGAGTCTCGAAAGGGGACGACATTTGTAGTTGAAAATAATCAAAAGTATAAGAAATGATTTTTACTACTGTGAAAGAATTAATTATTCACTGGGTTTTAATTTTGCTTATTTCGCTGACTGGAAAATGCGCTTAATTAAAACCCAGTGAATATGTAAAATTTAGCATAGAACACATCATCTAAATGATAGAACCGTGAATTTAAAACACACTCAATATGCCTGAATTGGTAAATCAGTGAAATTTAAACCCAGTGAAAATTAGTCATTTTACAGTATCATAGTATCGCCGTCTCTCGTTCACGAACAGCGTTGTATACAGTAGCATATTGCACGGGGGTAGCCATCTATCATATGAATCACGCCACCTGTGGTATTAAATCACCCCCTAGCATTTAACGAGCAGCAAGTGTCGATGTATAACAACTGACACTATGACCAAGACATCGTAACAAGGGCATTATTGCCCGCCTCAATAATCTCCGTACACCGACCCTGTATGAAAGCATGCCCGCCCACATAAATACCTTAATTTGCCCCCATTGAAATATTCCCATGAATTGAAATAACGACAACACTATCAGTTGGTACGATTTCTCCACAGGCACCCGGCAAAGTATCGGGTATTTGGTTTGTTGACGACAGCGAAGCATAATATTACTTACTATTACTATCCGCGTATAGACGTGTTCTCACATCTCTGCATCGTGACTAACCGTGACCGCGGGACCTCTGTATAAGTTTGAAACACAGTCAGCCGACCTCTTCTGACTTGTTACATAGAACTGGGTCAGGCCAGATAGGAAAGTATGCCACAAGGAATGATTATCCGTTGCATTTTGTGTTTTAGATTAATTTATAACCGTTATGACATTGGGTTGGTCAGATCAGCGTGGCTTGTAATTGAAATCACGTGAATATGACAGCTTCTTTGTGTACATTCTATCAAATAAGAGATGAAATCAGAAAGTCAGTTGTCGAGTTCATTTATTTTATGCACGGGCTCATTTTTATGGTAATTTATCGCAAAACAGTCTAGATTTACGTCACTATTACTCAGCAATAATAACGGACAAGTAGACATGCAGTGAATACCTTTGCTGATATCAACATTCTGTTTAACAGTTAATGATTGGCACATGTTGACTAATCTTGAATCAGAATCACGAAGTTCGGCGTCCTCACTTCAAAGAAAAGATGGGTAGAAAGAAAGGAAAAATATGCTTTGAATTTTGTTTCGATCTAGTTTGAAATCACGGCCGGCTGATGGCCATGAATTGTTTTAAAACATATTGAAATATATGGGTTTCAAGCCATGAATAATTTGAGGACTTTAATGACTAAGTACGATTCTTGCAGTTTCGGCCCACATCTCAGATTATACATTCGACAAGTCGCATCGCATCAAAAACTAATTTCATAAATTAATTCTGTGAAATCGTTGTAGTAGGTCAGTCGAAAGTATGAACAGACATAAAGCGAATTAAACATTATTATTTTCAGTGTTCTTGCCTAAGCAAATGTATGGCGAATACGCAGAATTCATTTTCTAACGAATCCATTTCCAACCACGCGATAACCAGCTGTAGGGTGTATTCTTGGAAATATTCAACTGTGAGTCAGCAGACCCTATGCCAGCACTAACGTATTGCTGGACACTAATCATAGTTAACACCAACTGTTATTGCTGACATGCAGCGCATTATTTAATGCAACCGGATTAAAACATTTTAATTGTTCTTCCTGTGTGGTGAAATGTAATGATAAATAGTCTGCATATATTAAGAACAAAACCACAGAGACAAAAAGGAGAGAGAGAGAGAAATATCATGATATAACGAGAAACAGACCCAGAGACACAAAGTAAAACAGCTAAACCCGTGTCCGTGTATAACGAGTTTGTTAACACACATACTTTTACGCCCCTGTGTCCCACTCTATACGTGTTCCCGGTACGTGTTATGAGAATAATTATTATAGAAATTATATATCGAACTACACATCCACAAACGACAGTAACATAAATTATTGTTGTTGTTGCAGTGATTGTCACACTATTGGTGATCCTCATTTCATCTTAGGTTTGTTGAACAGCATTTCGCGATTCGTGAATTGCCCGAACCTACGTAGTTTTGTTTATCAAATGTGGACGGATTTTTTATCGCTGTCAACGAACTTTCTATAATTTCCATGGTTATAAAACGTAGCAACTGTGTGAAATGAGCAACTAAATGGCTACTAACTAAGCGATGGGCACTAATAACTACATGGTACATTTCCGACTATAACCACGAGCGCGAAAATCTTAGAATTTAAAAAAAATCACATTTTCGATATTTTTCAAAATCTACCACCAGTCTTTCTAATGGCCAACAAATAATTAGTGGCGCCAAGGAAATCGTCCGATTCAGTGATGTGGGGCGTTACATTGAGCCAAAGCCTAGATGAATTTGACAGTATGTAAACTTTAATTTTTAATAAATGGTTATTGACACAATAACCTACATGGAAAGAACGTCAGAATTGTTGACAGAATGTGTCGTGCACACAACGTAAAACACCTTAATAACAACTTAATTTATTGCCTGGACACAGATCAATAATAAGAATGTGCTACGCAATGAGTCAAGGATCCCGCCACCCGAATGTACAACTACCCTGTTACGAATGTTACGAATATTGGTAAGCCATGTCTATATCACCGTGTATGACCTATACACGTATCTGAAACGCATCGACTACCAAAATGACTGGTATACATCGGTGTTTCCATTGTTTCAACAGCCACACTTTCTCTTAGTTTACATAAGTTACGACTATTTTTCAAAATCTTCGATCGATGCATATTTACTTTAGGTAGGCGGATGTTTATATAGGCTTTACAGCGTTCAAGACACCAAGTCACACGGATCGACACTTTCTGATTTTAAGTCCCTAGACTAAAAAGTTCACAGGTGTACCACGACAATAAACATATTCACATCCACGCAACCTTGCTTGACATAGCTTGACTATGGGTCCATATTTGTCTTAACTCGTAGCCTGGAATGACTAGTTCGTTATAAAAAGAAAACTCGTAGTAAAAAACGCCATGCGCATGTATGAATGTGTTGCGTCATGTATCATATATGTTACACCGACCACAATTTTAACAACTGTGTTAGTCCATAGTTCGCTTCCAGGCTGCAATATTGAACAACGTTTCAACGTGTAGATGAAAGTCGTCCGCACTGATGCTTTGTATCAGATGTAATGCCAAATGGCCCTCCACTGAACCCACATAATACTCAAATGACAAATTGTAATTTCATAATCACCAACATTCATTTTATATTTCGTTTTTAGAGTTGAAAATAACAATTAAACTGTCAGCAGGTATTTTGCCATGGGCAATGGCTGTCACAATTGTTATTTTACTTATTTTCCACTATTAATTACCCCGTGAAAAAATATATAAAATAGAAGTAATGTTTTACATTTTTATATAGAATAGTGTTTTCTTACTAAAAGTATGGAATTATACACGTGAGAATTATTGTCGTGTTTTTGCTAGTATGTGAATTTAGGTAGTTGCCTCGTGGGAGCGAAGGGGTGTGGTGGTGCTGGTGGCGACGACGGCGGTGTCTGTGCTGTTACTTGTACAGACGTGCACAATCGCAAAATCCCTATAATCACCTCAGCTATACCTAGATCAAGTCATTCTCACAATTGTACCCTCTTTAAAATTAATAGCACATTAAACAAATGTCCAAACGCTCTCCCCTCACAATTTATTGACGAGAAAAGTAAGAACAGAGTGACCCACTTTGAACGGCGATTGCCGAGTTTGTTGTGTACCTCACACGACGTACTAGTATTTAACGCATATAAAATACGTTGTTTTTTTTGGGTTGTACATTCACTTTAAAATTACATTTCTTTTTGCGTGTAAATAGCATGACGTTTTGGAGGGCGTCGAGAATTATGTCATTTATTTACATAACTATGAAAATTAGGCATTTTTGTCTGTAATTAAAAATTAGCAGATATAACATAAAATATCTGTATGGCAAAGTCCGCAGTGATGGTGGGGAGGGTGCCTCCTACTACAGGCTCAAGATATAAAGTTGCTGTACATTAATTGGAAAGTGAAGTAACACAAATGCCCACACTGTTTTTGGACTGTCAACATTAACAGAAAAGTACTACAATCTTGAAAGATACAATTGTCGAGGGTAAGAAAAAAAGAACATTATATTTTTTTACCGAAACGCAACTAATTGAGATGGCGGTAGGGGTAGCTAAGATCAAGGAATCATTTTGGTTGCTATGGTTGCATAAGGTTCGCTTTGGTTGCTTATACCAAGCCGAAATCCTGTGTATAGTCGGTATTAAATATAATGTACATAAATATTATTGTCTCAATATTGCATGGATTACAAAGTATGACACAATTTAGAAACATAACTCACTTTACGTGGAAAATCCACAATATAAAATGTACCAATTGTTTTGTTCTGGAATTATTTTGTCCATATTAGAACCTTATTTAATATGTGTGCGTTTGACAGGTTGGTAAGCGGTGAAAACTACTGCGATGTTTTATTTGATTTTAACTTTTGTTCAAAAGCACCAGCATACCGATGTTGTTAAATACATACATGATTAAATATTAAACAGACACTTGGCAACTTTCCAGATGTGCGTATCCCTATTACAGTTTAATGCAAATCATTCGAATTGTGCTGTACATTGTACATTTCTTTTCCTTTCAGGAGATCATAGCTCTAAATTTGTTGATTACACTACCTTGACAACACGGTTAAATAGATTATCCATGATAAGACGCATAACATACAAGGTGGCACATACGTTGCAATGCTACACGTTGTGTGCAATGATGCACACCAGAGCATACACATGGTATACAATTACAAACACAAACTGTGAGGACACAAACACATCAGATGAAAAGATACACCAATTTGGTTCAGGGGTACACGACCTTAGTACAAGGGTACACCAATTTGGTTCAGGGATACACGACCTTTGTACAAGGGTACAACAATTTGGTTCAGGGATATACGACCTTGGTACAAGGGTACACCAATTTGGTTCAGGGGTACACGACCTTGGTACAAGGGTATACCAATTTGATTCAGGGGTGCACGACCTTGGTACAAGGGTACACCAATTTGGTTCAGGGGTACACGACCTTGGTACAAGGGTTCATCAATTTGGTTCAGGGGTACACGACCTTGGTACAAGGGTACACCAATTTGGTTCAGGAGTGCACGACCTTGGTACGAGGGTACACCAATTTGGTTCCGGGGTGCACGACCTTGGTACAAGGGGTACACCAATTTGGTTCAGGGGTACACGACCTTAGTACAAGGGTACAACAATTTGGTTCAGGGATACACGACCTTTGTACAAGGGTACACCAATTTGGTTCAGGGGTACACGACCTTGGTACAAGGGTATACCAATTTGGTTCAGGGGTACACGACTTTGGTACAAGGGTACACCAATTTGGTTCAGGGGTGCACGACCTTGGTACAAGGGGTACACCAATTTGGTTCAGGGGTACACGACCTTTGTACAAGGGTACACCAATTTGGTTCAGGGGTACACGACCTTGGTACAAGGGTACACCAATTTGATTCAGGGGTACACGACCTTGGTACAAGGGTACACCAATTTGGTTCAGGGGTACACGACCTTGGTACAAGGGTACACCAATTTGGTTCAGGGGTACACGACCTTTGTACAAGGGTACACCAATTTGGTTCAGGGGTACACGACCTTTGTACAAGGGTACACCAATTTGGTTCAGGGGTACACGACCTTTGTACAAGGGTACACCAATTTGGTTCAGGGGTACACGACCTTGGTACAAGGGTACACCAATTTGGTTCAGGGGTACACGACCTTGATACAAGGGTACACCAATTTGGTTCAGGTGTACACGACCTTGGTACAAGGGGTACACTAATTTGGTTCAGGGGTACACGACCTTGGTACAAGGGGTACACTAATTTGGTTCAGGGGTACACGACCTTGGTACAAGGGTACACCAATTTGGTTCAGGGGTACACGACCTTGGTACAAGGGTGCACCAATTTGGTTCAGGGGTACACGACCTTGGTACAAGGGTACACCAATTTGGTTCAGGGGTACACGACCTTGGTACAAGGGGTACACCAATTTGGTTCAGGGGTGCACGACCTTGATACAAGGGTACATCAATTTGGTTCAGGTGTACACGACCTTGGTACAAGGGGTACACTAATTTGGTTCAGGGGTACACGACCTTGGTACAAGGGGTACACTAATTTGGTTCAGGGGTACACGACCTTGGTACAAGGGTACACCAATTTGGTTCAGGGGTACACGACCTTGGTACAAGGGTGCACCAATTTGGTTCAGGGGTACACAACCTTGGTACAAGGGTACACCAATTTGGTTCAGGGGTACACGACCTTGGTACAAGGGGTACACCAATTTGGTTCAGGGGTGCACGACCTTGGTACAAGGGGTACACCAATTTGGTGCATGGGTACACCACACCCGGTTCAAGTGTAAGCTGGCCGGTTGCTCGGGTACATATACAAGATACAAAGAATAGGTGCAAGGGCACACGAACCAAGTACATTGGAAGGCTACGAAGATGTAGCTAGAGCTGATGATGGCCGTCAGTGTGGAAGCGTCAAGCGATAGTCCCACCCACCCTCAGCAGCGGATGGTACAAACTGTTATGTGAACCAAGGTCAGAATGAAGTCAGTTTCATTTTTTTTTAAATTACATCTCTGAATTGTACGTGTAATCTCGTTAATATGAAGCAATTTATAGTATAGTTTTTATTTATTATTAATATTAAGTTGTGTTTTAATTGTCCCTATTTTCCTTCAAGATCTTCTCAGTCAACTTGTTCCCCGTGCAAAATGACACCAAAACGAAGAAAATAAATCGGATGACCGGCAACACCCTCAACAGACGTTTTTTTTTTGGGGGGGGTGGATGTACAAGGTAATTTTCGATAAATTACTTTTTGTTATGATGATAATGGGGCGGGGTGATATTGAAATAAAAGTATATATCAATGTATCCATTTAACAGTGGTCGAAAATGACATACTTATTACAAGGGTACACATACCAGATGCAAAGTTATGTACACCGATACACACATCGTGTGCAAAGTTGAGCGCATTAGATACACAATTTCACACAATGGGTGCAAAAGTACGCACATACTGATGCAAAACAGTGCAATATAAACCCTCTAGACCTATACATCGCTCTGCGTCCGTGCAACTCTCATTACATTATGCATAACGCGTGCCCGGCAAACCCTTCAGATTTCACGCATCACTCTGGGTACGAGAAAGTATCATGGCCTCAATCATCTTTCTGTGTCTTGGAACTCACCAAACTCCAGCCATCGCCCTGGACGGAGAAACGCCCCGCGTCGCTCTGGGACTGGAAAACTAACCAGATCTCAGATATCGCTCTGGACAAAGAAAATCTCTAGAACTTAGGCATCTAGTCTGAACTTGGGAAAAATGTCCAAACCACGGGCCCATGAAACTCTGACTTTGGTATCCCTAGGCTAAGCAGATAAACTAGTAATGCTTCAAGGAACTTAAATAATGTAAGACATATATTATGTTATACAATACATATGATATTATGCGTATCCCGGATCACCACGCAGTGACATGTATACGGATTGTCCATATATACTGTTGGAAAAAAACAATGAGGTGTGTATTGAATGTATAACGCATGACGTGATTTATTTTTGATTTTTTTCTGAAATCAGGTGTTATTGCACAGTGCATAAATGAACACATTGTACAATATGTCACGATTAGCTTTCATTAAACCACAAGTAGTACATTTTACATAAAAGTCGAAAGGCTGGTGTGTCGCCCATTTGCCATATTTCTGTTCGCATTGATAATACACACACACCTTCCACGGAAACTATGGCAATGTTCCAAACTCATAACTCAACACAGACAGAATGACATGTGTGTATGCGTTTCGGTGGAACTGTGTTTACTCGGTCGTCTAACAAAAGTGACTTCTACAGTACTTATAACTATATGATTACAAATCTGTCTATATACATATAGCAAGGCGAACATCCCATGTGAATCTAGTTCTGATGTGTCTTAATGCTTACACTTGACATTCTGTAACCTTGGAAGCCATCGACAAACGCCGCCCATACACTAAACTTGAACTTGAGGTCAAAAAAGTAAACGATGTAGGTTATTTTAACAATACAAAATACACAATGTCTCACCCCAGCTCTTACTGTCAAACGCTCTTCACAATTTTAAATGCACTGTTTGAATTAAGTATTGGAATACGGCGACATTTTGAAGCTGGTTGTCCGCTGAAGAGAAGTGAGTCAAATTAATAATGATAACAGGCATAGTCTCTTGTAGAGAAAGCTAGTAGGAATTGAAAGTGAAGTGTTCATAAAATGTTATTTGCTGTCGGGGATGTTAGTGTCTGGCACTGCCACCACCCTCCAATGTAAGTCACGTGGTCTGTCGAGATAAAAGTGAAAACTGTTCACCTCTTGGTAACGTGGTAAGCTGAACAGTCTATCACTGGTCGCCGTCGTCCAAGTCTCGCTAGCTAGCTGCAGACTTACCAAGGAAGATCAAGGTATTGTCTATACCGGTAGTATACACATTGTTTCACTCTGTTCTATTTATCGCTAGGATTCTCCGTACACACACACACACATACACATACACAACCTCCAACGTGAGTAGAACATGTTATACACGGTGACATTGTTAGAATCTTGTTCAATCAAAGCTGCCTATCTAAACGTAACCAGGATTTTCACTACAATTGTTACGCGGTTCATATTTTCAAGTAAATCTAATTTTAATGTGATGTTCAAAAAATTGTGGTTCGACACATGAAACTAGGATATTTATTTATATAGACAAAAACAGTGACATATAGGTGAAACTTATCAGTTTACATTCTACTCTATAATACACTCAGCGAGATCTGATCCGTGTATACAGTCTATATTATGTTGTTGATGACAGCGGGACATTTGTGTGTATCTGTGTATATTACTGATATTCACACTGTGCCAAATTTCTCACATAGAAAATGACATGCTTCTTTTCTAGGTTATCATGGCATTAACGTCAATCGCATATTCCACGTACCAACAGGAAATCCTACCTTCTGCATTTTTGAAAAAAAGAGAAACAAAATTTTGTGACTTGATTTGTTTACTGATAATTATTGCCATAGCCATAACTAATCTGGGACAGAAAGTGGTCTAATGACGAAGGTGCGGTAATCAAAAACAAGTTTGACAGATATTGATTAATTGTCAGTGCTGTTTTTTTAAAAAAGGGGTGCAGGTCTCCATTGGTGATTGGTGCATGCAGCTATAACCAGTTGCGTTCACTTTATGTTTCTTTATTCGTCATTAGGCAACCGATCATCATGATGCATATTTATGCATATCTGGTGTTACTACTTTCTCTGGCCAGTGTCAGTTTGTTCCAAGTAACAGGTGGGTGACGTTATAGATATCTCGCAGTACATTTAATATTGTGTCACTATCATTCTGCAATTCAACACATATTATACGTCTATGTCTATTTTAAGTGAATGATATGCGTGTTCTGGATTCTCGAACCCGGTGTGAAGTGGAGTGGGTGGTCGGCATAACTACGCTATATCACCGCATTACACCTTTGATTCGGAATAAAAACAATAAAAAAATATTTGATGTTGTTTTATAGAAACTTTTCACGGTAACCCATATCTAAACTAGATGAATGATTTTTTTAATCCGACATTGATTTTTGACGTCGCCCCTAATACCTCTAATGTAATGAGATCGTTTGACAACATTGACTTGGGATTGGCCACATACAATGTGTTCATTTTATAAAACACATCCGTTTCATTTTTTTTGGAAACTGGATCTTTTTATTGAAGACATCAATTTTTTTCGGATAAAATAATTTGCGCTTACACAAAGCACGTCATCACTGGACGAGCTCCACGTGTAGCTGTGAACGTACAACGGCATAACAAATATTTTTTAAAGTAAATCAAAACACTGTTTGAAAGAATTATATGTGTTGAACTGTTGATTAGTTAAATGTAAATGCAATGATAAATACACCTATGGCGACGACTGACGCTTAAGTTGACATCGGAATGTAACATGTACAAGTACTACCAGGCACGTGAAAGTGCTGACGTCATGCAGGTGAAACCTTAAAAAGTTAGTGTTTGTAAACACAAAAGAAAGTAAATACAACATAACAACCTCTCAAGTTAACGAGTGGTAGTACCAGTAGACACCGCCTCAAGGCTCGCCTTGTCACGCATCATCATCTATGACCTCAATTCCCAATGTTCTAATTCATGTCACTTTGAAATTATTCAGAATAAATATAATTCTATTAATGCCTCGGCTTTCTTCTTAAACCGCAACAAAACAACACAATTGGGAATTTTGGTATTACGTGACATGTCCCAGTACGTCATATAATCATGAGCCTCGTTCATAGACAGACGTACATTAATCACTGAACGCGTAACATGTATATGACACCATTATATGACAAGTAAAAAATACGGTTTTAAATACCGAAAAAATCTGAAAAAAAAACAACCGTTTAGCTCATTTCTTACAGTGCCCATTTCTTACTAGAAGGTGGCCGTGCACATCACGAACCAAGCAAACTTCAAAGGATTCGCAGTTTTATCCTGTGCATCACAAATACACAAATCCTATATCTGCATCTCCGAAATTAATTAATTAATTTCACTATGAAGCAAAATAAAAAAAACAATATTATACTAAACATCTTTGAACATGTTGGACGTGCTATCTCTGAAATCAAGGTTATCTGAGTGTACCTCGAAGCGCCACCACTGTACTTGTCAAGGCACGCTTAAGTGGGGGGTGTTTCATGGAGTAACATTTACATTGTGAACAATATTTTGGAATCTCATAGAAATGTAAAATAATTGATTAGGAATATGGTCATCGTTACGAAAATCAAGCCTTATCTGTATGTAGTTATGTCTTGCATGCATAGTTGCTAATGCTTTGTAGCCTTCAACGTATTGGTTATGTTTAGTGCAGGTTTTCAAGGGTTCTCTTTACTGTAAACGCATTAATTGGTTTTTCAATTTAGACATTTTCACTGATAAATAAAAGCCGCTAAATTAAATCCACGTCAACACGTGAAATGACAATAGAACTTATTGTTTTTTTTTTGCCAAGTCCGGTAACCAGTGAAATAGATCATTATAGTGAAATTTAATGCCAGTGAAAATAAATGGTTTTACAGTATTAGGTATGAGCTCCCGTTGGCTAGCTCAACAAACCCTAACTCACATTCAATACCTTAACAATTTAAATTTGTCTATTTCACGTAGTATGTCGTTAATGTTTAGTATATTTAAGTCGTGAGAATCAATGTAGGTTCTCGTTTTGCCTGGCCTGGGTACCGTTACTAAGCTAGAAAGAGTTGGGTATGTAGCTGGTAATATTATCTCTTGCCAAGTGAATCGAACAAGTGCATTATTCCGCCGACCGTTTAATGCATACGTACAGTGCTCCCTCATTAAATCGCGGGTGTCAGGATCAAAGCAAAGTTTATCAAGGACGGGCAGACTGGATAATTTTCGCTTAGATATGGCGCTCAACTTGAGAATGATGGATTGTTAACTTTGCTATGAGTTTTGTATTGTTTTATCAAAGAAACTCCACCGTAAATTAATGAGTTGACACATCGAGCCAAGACACAGAAACCTTTTGTATCTCATTAATTGAAGGGGCAAATAGTTTTAAATGTCGGAGATATCGACTACATTTGAAAAAAAACAAACAACAACAACATTGCCAATAGTCGATATCTCCACCTTAACCAGAAGTCATTTTACTTTCCACGCTGATTGAACAACAGGCTTTACGTCTGGATACTCAATAATAAATTGCACTGCGGCAATGGGCTTTATGTCTTTTCTGTCTGGCGGAAGGTATGATATCCTAGCCATTAACTTTGGCATGTCATGAATTATTATTTGCTTATGGTGGACTTTGACTATATGCTATGATTCTGCTGCCCAGTAATGGTGTATATATGTTCATCTGTACTAAAACAAATAAAACATCATGTGAAATGATTCCTTCGTATTATGCACACAACTCAATATCTATATTCTTATATATTATCTGATAGCTATATGTGATGTTAACAACATTATATTGCAGGGGCCAAGCCAGGTCAATGCCCTCAGGCTGTTCTTCTACAAAATGAAACAGTTGGCGCATGCGTACAACAATGCAACACTGATGAATCATGTGCAGAATTCCTAAAATGTTGTTCAAATGGATGTGGAACAATTTGCATGAACCCAACACCAGGTAAGTTTAGGAATTCTCACACAGACGGTAACCTCGTAAGTAGTGTTGAAATAACATTTTCACACATCACAGAAATTGGGGAAGTGAATACGAACATTTTAATAATAATGTTTATTTGCCATAGATTACATAAAAAATAACAATACAGCAATAAATAATAACTAATAAATATTGATAAATAATAATAATATTAATCTATGGCTGGGAAACAGAAATTAGCTCATGCAGAGCTAGTCTAGTCTATTTCCCATCATTCACACCATTCTTTTGTTAGTAAATCAATCACTCGCAGTTATTTTTTGCACACATACGTAAGATAGTGTTAATATTTTCGGGGAAAATTTTACATATGATAAAAGCAAGGTGTATATTTTAATATATGTTTTACTCGGAGGTGACTTATCTGATTTCATGGTAGCCCTACAAATACGTTTTCAAATGTTAAGGACAGTTGAATTTTCGCACATACAGTAACACAATTATCCAAAATACCCTTAGACTAACATGCAGAAATTTGTCAGATTGATTGAAGTGTGCATCAAGTTTCAGTAATATGTCATTTACATGCCATTTATGATCAATCTTTTTGCAGTTGTTAAAGATGGTGTATGCCCAGTGGTTCAACAAGGGCAGGCCGGAACATGCAATATGGAATGCTACGATGATGCACATTGTGAGGGAAGCATGAAATGTTGCAGTAATGGATGTGGACGTGTATGTGTTGATGCTCAACCAGGTGAGTGTGATATTTTCAGTAGTTGATATCAATCTGTTCACATTTTGGTTCTCTACCCTATAAAATCAAGCAATAATTTTCATTTAAATGTTAGCTGTTTCAAGAACCCCAGCAAATACCTGCTATAATATTTATGAATATGTTATATGACAGGTCCAAAACCAGGTGAATGTCCAGCTGTTCCAGCAGGGCATGTGGGAATTTGCAGTGATTCCTGCGAAAATGATCATTCATGCTCGCAGTTCCAGAAATGTTGTAGCAATGGTTGTGGGCATGTATGTGTCGATCTTGTGCCTGTTACTAAACAAGGAGTGTGCCCAGCCATACAACCAGGCATGGGTGGCATCTGTTCACAAGAGTGCAATGGCGATGAACATTGTGATGGAGACCAGAAATGTTGCAGTAATGGATGTGGACGTGTTTGTGTTGATGCTGAACCATGTAAGTAGTGGTTTCCGCAATTTTCAAAAACTATAAGAAGTTTATAAAGAAGGGGCTAGACAATTCTTTGTAATCGACTACATTGTTAGCTAGTCACCCACTATCATTTATCCATTAAACATGTGTCTATGGTAAGGCAATCTTTTGAATTAGTTTATTCAAGGTAAAAAAAACGAAGTATGTTTGTAACATGTTTCATTTTGTGATGAAATATCTGTCATTGCCCGAGGCGAATATTAAGATTGTTTAATTAAAATATGATAATATGGTGGGAACTCAGTTCACCAGATTATCTAATATGTTCGGCAAAACTGAATACATTGGATTTACATACATATCACATCCATCTACAATATTTGCTAACCTATCTTATCTTACAGTAATCAAACCTGGTCAATGCCCTGCTGTTCAACAAGATACAGTTGGAACATGTGTACAACTATGCGACAATGATGAATCATGTGCAGAATTCCAAAAATGTTGTTCAAATGGTTGTGGAACAGTTTGCGTAGACCCAACACCAGGTAAGTTGAGGAATTTTCACACAGAAAATAACACAATTATCCAAAATACCCTTAGACAAACATGCAGAAATTTGTCATATTGATTGTGCATCAAGTTTCAGTAATATGTCATTTACATGCCATTTATGATCAATCTTTTTGCAGTTGTTAAAGATGGTGTATGCCCAGTGGTTCAACAAGGGCAGGCCGGAACATGCAATATGGAATGCTACGATGATGCACATTGTGAGGGAAGCATGAAATGTTGCAGTAATGGATGTGGACGTGTATGTGTTGATGCTCAACCAGGTGAGTGTGATATTTCCAGTATTTGATATCAATCTGTTCACGTTTTGGTTCTCTATCCTATGAAATCAAGCAATAATTTTCATTTAAATGTTAGCTGTTTCAAGAACCCCAGCAAATACCTGTTATAATATTTATGAATATGTTATATGACAGGTCCAAAACCAGGTGAATGTCCAGCTGTTCCAGCAGGGCATGTGGGAATTTGCAGTGATTCCTGCGAAAATGATCATTCATGCTCGCAGTTCCAGAAATGTTGTAGCAATGGTTGTGGGCATGTATGTGTCGATCTTGTACCTGTTACTAAACAAGGAGTGTGCCCAGCCATACAACCAGGCATGGGTGGCATCTGTTCACAAGAGTGCAATGGCGATGAACATTGTGATGGAGACCAGAAATGTTGCAGTAATGGATGTGGACGTGTTTGTGTTGATGCTGAACCATGTAAGTAGTGGTTTCCGCAATTTTCAAAAACTATAAGAAGTTTATAAAGAAGGGCTAGACAATTCTTTGTAATCGACTACATTGTTAGCTAGTCACCCACTGTCATTTATCCATTAAACATGTGTCTATGGTAAGGCAATCTTTTGAATTAGTTTATTCAAGGTAAAAAAAACGAAGTATGTTTGTAACATGTTTCATTTTATGATGAAATATCTGTCATTGCCCGAGGCGAATATCAAGATTGTTTAATTAAAATATGATAATATGGTGGGAACTCAGTTCACCAGATTATCTAATATGTTCGGCAAAACTGAATACATTGGATTTACATACATATCACATCCATCTACAATATTTGCAATCATATCTTATCTTACAGTAATCAAACCTGGTCAATGCCCTGCTGTTCAACAAGATACAGTTGGAACATGTGTACAACTATGCGACAATGATGAATCATGTGCAGAATTCCAAAAATGTTGTTCAAATGGTTGTGGAACAGTTTGTGTAGACCCAACACCAGGTAAGTTGAGGAATTTTCACACAGAAAATAACTCAATTATCCAAAATACCCTTAGACAAACATGCAGAAATTTGTCATATGGATTGTGCATCAAGTTTCAGTAATATGTCATTTACATGCCATTTATGATCAATCTTTTTGCAGTTGTTAAAGATGGTGTATGCCCAGTGGTTCAACAAGGGCAGGCCGGAACATGCAATATGGAATGCTACGATGATGCACATTGTGAGGGAAGCATGAAATGTTGCAGTAATGGATGTGGACGTGTATGTGTTGATGCTCAACCAGGTGAGTGTGATATTTCCAGTATTTGATATCAATCTGTTCACGTTTTGGTTCTCTATCCTATGAAATCAAGCAATAATTTTCATTTAAATGTTAGCTGTTTCAAGAACCCCAGCAAATACCTGTTATAATATTTATGAATATGTTATATGACAGGTCCAAAACCAGGTGAATGTCCAGCTGTTCCAGCAGGGCATGTGGGAATTTGCAGTGATTCATGCGAAAATGATCATTCATGCTCGCAGTTCCAGAAATGTTGTAGCAATGGTTGTGGGCATGTATGTGTCGATCTTGTGCCTGTTACTAAACAAGGAGTGTGCCCAGCCATACAACCAGGCATGGGTGGCATCTGTTCACAAGAGTGCAATGGCGATGAACATTGTGATGGAGACCAGAAATGTTGCAGTAATGGATGTGGACGTGTTTGTGTTGATGCTGAACCATGTAAGTAGTGGTTTCCGCAATTTTCAAAAACTATAAGAAGTTTATAAAGAAGGGGCTAGACAATTCTTTGTAATCGACTACATTGTTAGCTAGTCACCCACTGTCATTTATCCATTAAACATGTGTCTATGGTAAGGCAATCTTTTGAATTAGTTTATTCAAGGTAAAAAAAACGAAGTATGTTTGTAACATGTTTCATTTTATGATGAAATATCTGTCATTGCCCGAGGCGAATATCAAGATTGTTTAATTAAAATATGATAATATGGTGGGAACTCAGTTCACCAGATTATCTAATATGTTCGGCAAAACTGAATACATTGGATTTACATACATATCACATCCATCTACAATATTTGCAATCATATCTTATCTTACAGTAATCAAACCTGGTCAATGCCCTGCTGTTCAACAAGATACAGTTGGAACATGTGTACAACTATGCGACAATGATGAATCATGTGCAGAATTCCAAAAATGTTGTTCAAATGGTTGTGGAACAGTTTGTGTAGACCCAACACCAGGTAAGTTGAGGAATTTTCACACAGAAAATAACTCAATTATCCAAAATACCCTTAGACAAACATGCAGAAATTTGTCATATGGATTGTGCATCAAGTTTCAGTAATATGTCATTTACATGCCATTTATGATCAATCTTTTTGCAGTTGTTAAAGATGGTGTATGCCCAGTGGTTCAACAAGGGCAGGCCGGAACATGCAATATGGAATGCTACGATGATGCACATTGTGAGGGAAGCATGAAATGTTGCAGTAATGGATGTGGACGTGTATGTGTTGATGCTCAACCAGGTGAGTGTGATATTTCCAGTATTTGATATCAATCTGTTCACGTTTTGGTTCTCTATCCTATGAAATCAAGCAATAATTTTCATTTAAATGTTAGCTGTTTCAAGAACCCCAGCAAATACCTGTTATAATATTTATGAATATGTTATATGACAGGTCCAAAACCAGGTGAATGTCCAGCTGTTCCAGCAGGGCATGTGGGAATTTGCAGTGATTCATGCGAAAATGATCATTCATGCTCGCAGTTCCAGAAATGTTGTAGCAATGGTTGTGGGCATGTATGTGTCGATCTTGTGCCTGTTACTAAACAAGGAGTGTGCCCAGCCATACAACCAGGCATGGGTGGCATCTGTTCACAAGAGTGCAATGGCGATGAACATTGTGATGGAGACCAGAAATGTTGCAGTAATGGATGTGGACGTGTTTGTGTTGATGCTGAACCATGTAAGTAGTGGTTTCCGCAATTTTCAAAAACTATAAGAAGTTTATAAAGAAGGGGCTAGACAATTCTTTGTAATCGACTACATTGTTAGCTAGTCACCCACTTTCATTTATTCATTAAACATGTGTCTATGGTAAGGCAATCTTTTGAATTAGTTTATTCAAGGTAAAAAAAACGAAGTATGTTTGTAACATGTTTCATTTTATGATGAAATATCTGTCATTGCCCGAGGCGAATATCAAGATTGTTTAATTAAAATATGATAATATGGTGGGAACTCAGTTCACCAGATTATCTAATATGTTCGGCAAAACTGAATACATTGGATTTACATACATATCACATCCATCTACAATATTTGCAATCATATCTTATCTTACAGTAATCAAACCTGGTCAATGCCCTGCTGTTCAACAAGATACAGTTGGAACATGTGTACAACTATGCGACAATGATGAATCATGTGCAGAATTCCAAAAATGTTGTTCAAATGGTTGTGGAACAGTTTGCGTAGACCCAACACCAGGTAAGTTGAGGAATTTTCACACAGAAAATAACACAATTATTCAAAATACCCTTAGACAAACATGCAGAAATTTGTCATATGGATTGTGCATCAAGTTTCAGTAATATGTCATTTACATGCCATTTATGATCAATCTTTTTGCAGTTGTTAAAGATGGTGTATGCCCAGTGGTTCAACAAGGGCAGGCCGGAACATGCAATATGGAATGCTACGATGATGCACATTGTGAGGGAAGCATGAAATGTTGCAGCAATGGATGTGGACGTGTATGTGTTGATGCTCAACCAGGTGAGTGTGATATTTCCAGTATTTTATATCAATCTGTTCACGTTTTGGTTCTCTATCCTATGAAATCAAGCAATAATTTTCATTTAAATGTTAGCTGTTTCAAGGATCCCAGCAAATACCTGTTATAATATTTGTGAATATGTTATATAACAGGTCCAAAACCAGGTGAATGTCCAGCTGTTCCAGCAGGGCATGTGGGAATTTGCAGTGATTCATGCGAAAATGATCATTCATGCTCGCAGTTCCAGAAATGTTGTAGCAATGGTTGTGGGCATGTATGTGTCGATCTTGTGCCTGTTACTAAACAAGGAGTGTGCCCAGCCATACAACCAGGCATGGGTGGCATCTGTTCACAAGAGTGCAATGGCGATGAACATTGTGATGGAGACCAGAAATGTTGCAGTAATGGATGTGGACGTGTTTGTGTTGATGCTGAACCATGTAAGTAGTGGTTTCCGCAATTTTCAAAAACTATAAGAAGTTTATAAAGAAGGGGCTAGACAATTCTTTGTAATCGACTACATTGTTAGCTAGTCACCCACTGTCATTTATCCATTAAACATGTGTCTATGGTAAGGCAATCTTTTGAATTAGTTTATTCAAGGTAAAAAAAACGAAGTATGTTTGTAACATGTTTCATTTTATGATGAAATATCTGTCATTGCCCGAGGCGAATATTAAGATTGTTTAATTAAAATATGATAATATGGTGGGAACTCAGTTCACCAGATTATCTAATATGTTCGGCAAAACTGAATACATTGGATTTACATACATATCACATCCATCTACAATATTTGCAATCATATCTTATCTTACAGTAATCAAACCTGGTCAATGCCCTGCTGTTCAACAAGATACAGTTGGAACATGTGTACAACTATGCGACAATGATGAATCATGTGCAGAATTCCAAAAATGTTGTTCAAATGGTTGTGGAACAGTTTGCGTAGACCCAACACCAGGTAAGTTGAGGAATTTTCACACAGAAAATAACACAATTATTCAAAATACCCTTAGACAAACATGCAGAAATTTGTCATATGGATTGTGCATCAAGTTTCAGTAATATGTCATTTACATGCCATTTATGATCAATCATTTTGCAGTTGTTAAAGATGGTGTATGCCCAGTGGTTCAACAAGGGCAGGCCGGAACATGCAATATGGAATGCTACGATGATGCACATTGTGAGGGAAGCATGAAATGTTGCAGTAATGGATGTGGACGTGTATGTGTTGATGCTCAACCAGGTGAGTGTGATATTTCCAGTATTTGATATCAATCTGTTCACGTTTTGGTTCTCTATCCTATGAAATCAAGCAATAATTTTCATTTAAATGTTAGCTGTTTCAAGAACCCCAGCAAATACCTGTTATAATATTTATGAATATGTTATATGACAGGTCCAAAACCAGGTGAATGTCCAGCTGTTCCAGCAGGGCATGTGGGAATTTGCAGTGATTCCTGCGAAAATGATCATTCATGCTCGCAGTTCCAGAAATGTTGTAGCAATGGTTGTGGGCATGTATGTGTCGATCTTGTGCCTGTTACTAAACAAGGAGTGTGCCCAGCCATACAACCAGGCATGGGTGGCATCTGTTCACAAGAGTGCAATGGCGATGAACATTGTGATGGAGACCAGAAATGTTGCAGTAATGGATGTGGACGTGTTTGTGTTGATGCTGAACCATGTAAGTAGTGGTTTCCGCAATTTTCAAAAACTATAAGAAGTTTATAAAGAAGGGGCTAGACAATTCTTTGTAATCGACTACATTGTTAGCTAGTCACCCACTGTCATTTATCCATTAAACATGTGTCTATGGTAAGGCAATCTTTTGAATTAGTTTATTCAAGGTAAAAAAACGAAGTATGTTTGTAACATGTTTCATTTTATGATGAAATATCTGTCATTGCCCGAGGCGAATATTAAGATTGTTTAATTAAAATATGATAATATGGTGGGAACTCAGTTCACCAGATTATCTAATATGTTCGGCAAAACTGAATACATTGGATTTACATACATATCACATCCATCTACAATATTTGCAATCATATCTTATCTTACAGTAATCAAACCTGGTCAATGCCCTGCTGTTCAACAAGATACAGTTGGAACATGTGTACAACTATGCGACAATGATGAATCATGTGCAGAATTCCAAAAATGTTGTTCAAATGGTTGTGGAACAGTTTGCGTAGACCCAACACCAGGTAAGTTGAGGAATTTTCACACAGAAAATAACACAATTATTCAAAATACCCTTAGACAAACATGCAGAAATTTGTCATATGGATTGTGCATCAAGTTTCAGTAATATGTCATTTACATGCCATTTATGATCAATCATTTTGCAGTTGTTAAAGATGGTGTATGCCCAGTGGTTCAACAAGGGCAGGCCGGAACATGCAATATGGAATGCTACGATGATGCACATTGTGAGGGAAGCATGAAATGTTGCAGTAATGGATGTGGACGTGTATGTGTTGATGCTCAACCAGGTGAGTGTGATATTTCCAGTATTTGATATCAATCTGTTCACGTTTTGGTTCTCTATCCTATGAAATCAAGCAATAATTTTCATTTAAATGTTAGCTGTTTCAAGAACCCCAGCAAATACCTGTTATAATATTTATGAATATGTTATATGACAGGTCCAAAACCAGGTGAATGTCCAGCTGTTCCAGCAGGGCATGTGGGAATTTGCAGTGATTCCTGCGAAAATGATCATTCATGCTCGCAGTTCCAGAAATGTTGTAGCAATGGTTGTGGGCATGTATGTGTCGATCTTGTGCCTGTTACTAAACAAGGAGTGTGCCCAGCCATACAACCAGGCATGGGTGGCATCTGTTCACAAGAGTGCAATGGCGATGAACATTGTGATGGAGACCAGAAATGTTGCAGTAATGGATGTGGACGTGTTTGTGTTGATGCTGAACCATGTAAGTAGTGGTTTCCGCAATTTTCAAAAACTATAAGAAGTTTATAAAGAAGGGGCTAGACAATTCTTTGTAATCGACTACATTGTTAGCTAGTCACCCACTTTCATTTATTCATTAAACATGTGTCTATGGTAAGGCAATCTTTTGAATTAGTTTATTCAAGGTAAAAAAAAAGAAGTATGTTTGTAACATGTTTCATTTTATGATGAAATATCTGTCATTGCCCGAGGCGAATATCAAGATTGTTTAATTAAAATATGATAATATGGTGGGAACTCAGTTCACCAGATTATCTAATATGTTCGGCAAAACTGAATACATTGGATTTACATACATATCACATCCATCTACAATATTTGCAATCATATCTTATCTTACAGTAATCAAACCTGGTCAATGCCCTGCTGTTCAACAAGATACAGTTGGAACATGTGTACAACTATGCGACAATGATGAATCATGTGCAGAATTCCAAAAATGTTGTTCAAATGGTTGTGGAACAGTTTGCGTAGACCCAACACCAGGTAAGTTGAGGAATTTTCACACAGAAAGTAACACAATTATTCAAAATACCCTTAGACAAACATGCAGAAATTTGTCATATGGATTGTGCATCAAGTTTCAGTAATATGTCATTTACATGCCATTTATGATCAATCTTTTTGCAGTTGTTAAAGATGGTGTATGCCCAGTGGTTCAACAAGGGCAGGCCGGAACATGCAATATGGAATGCTACGATGATGCACATTGTGAGGGAAGCATGAAATGTTGCAGTAATGGATGTGGACGTGTATGTGTTGATGCTCAACCAGGTGAGTGTGATATTTCCAGTATTTGATATCAATCTGTTCACGTTTTGGTTCTCTATCCTATGAAATCAAGCAATAATTTTCATTTAAATGTTAGCTGTTTCAAGAACCCCAGCAAATACCTGTTATAATATTTATGAATATGTTATATGACAGGTCCAAAACCAGGTGAATGTCCAGCTGTTCCAGCAGGGCATGTGGGAATTTGCAGTGATTCATGCGAAAATGATCATTCATGCTCGCAGTTCCAGAAATGTTGTAGCAATGGTTGTGGGCATGTATGTGTCGATCTTGTGCCTGTTACTAAACAAGGAGTGTGCCCAGCCATACAACCAGGCATGGGTGGCATCTGTTCACAAGAGTGCAATGGCGATGAACATTGTGATGGAGACCAGAAATGTTGCAGTAATGGATGTGGACGTGTTTGTGTTGATGCTGAACCATGTAAGTAGTGGTTTCCGCAATTTTCAAAAACTATAAGAAGTTTATAAAGAAGGGGCTAGACAATTCTTTGTAATCGACTACATTGTTAGCTAGTCACCCACTGTCATTTATCCATTAAACATGTGTCTATGGTAAGGCAATCTTTTGAATTAGTTTATTCAAGGTAAAAAAAACGAAGTATGTTTGTAACATGTTTCATTTTATGATGAAATATCTGTCATTGCCCGAGGCGAATATCAAGATTGTTTAATTAAAATATGATAATATGGTGGGAACTCAGTTCACCAGATTATCTAATATGTTCGGCAAAACTGAATACATTGGATTTACATACATATCACATCCATCTACAATATTTGCAATCATATCTTATCTTACAGTAATCAAACCTGGTCAATGCCCTGCTGTTCAACAAGATACAGTTGGAACATGTGTACAACTATGCGACAATGATGAATCATGTGCAGAATTCCAAAAATGTTGTTCAAATGGTTGTGGAACAGTTTGCGTAGACCCAACACCAGGTAAGTTGAGGAATTTTCACACAGAAAATAACACAATTATTCAAAATACCATTAGACAAACATGCAGAAATTTGTCATATGGATTGTGCATCAAGTTTCAGTAATATGTCATTTACATGCCATTTATGATCAATCTTTTTGCAGTTGTTAAAGATGGTGTATGCCCAGTGGTTCAACAAGGGCAGGCCGGAACATGCAATATGGAATGCTACGATGATGCACATTGTGAGGGAAGCATGAAATGTTGCAGTAATGGATGTGGACGTGTATGTGTTGATGCTCAACCAGGTGAGTGTGATATTTCCAGTATTTGATATCAATCTGTTCACGTTTTGGTTCTCTATCCTATGAAATCAAGCAATAATTTTTATTTAAATGTTAGCAGTTTCAAGGATCCCAGCAAATACCTGTTATAATATTTATGAATATGTTATATGACAGGTCCAAAACCAGGTGAATGTCCAGCTGTTCCAGCAGGGCATGTGGGAATTTGCAGTGATTCATGCGAAAATGATCATTCATGCTCGCAGTTCCAGAAATGTTGTAGCAATGGTTGTGGGCATGTATGTGTCGATCTTGTGCCTGTTACTAAACAAGGAGTGTGCCCAGCCATACAACCAGGCATGGGTGGCATCTGTTCACAAGAGTGCAATGGCGATGAACATTGTGATGGAGACCAGAAATGTTGCAGTAATGGATGTGGACGTGTTTGTGTTGATGCTGAACCATGTAAGTAGTGGTTTCCGCAATTTTCAAAAACTATAAGAAGTTTATAAAGAAGGGGCTAGACAATTCTTTGTAATCGACTACATTGTTAGCTAGTCACCCACTGTCATTTATCCATTAAACATGTGTCTATGGTAAGGCAATCTTTTGAATTAGTTTATTCAAGGTAAAAAAAACGAAGTATGTTTGTAACATGTTTCATTTTGTGATGAAATATCTGTCATTGCCCGAGGCGAATATTAAGATTGTTTAATTAAAATATAATAATATGGTGGGAACTCAGTTCACCAGATTATCTAATATGTTCGGCAAAAATGAATACATTGGATTTACACACATATCACATCCATCTACAATATTTGCAAACATATTTTATCTTACAGTAATCAAACCTGGTCAATGCCCTGCTGTTCAACAAGATACAGTTGGAACATGTGTACAACTATGCGACAATGATGAATCATGTGCAGAATTCCAAAAATGTTGTTCAAATGGTTGTGGAACAGTTTGCGTAGACCCAACACCAGGTAAGTTAAGGAATTTTCACACAGAAAATAACACAATTATTCAAAATACCCTTAGACAAACATGCAGAAATTTGTCATATGGATTGTGCATCAAGTTTCAGTAATATGTCATTTACATGCCATTTATGATCAATCATTTTGCAGTTGTTAAAGATGGTGTATGCCCAGTGGTTCAACAAGGGCAGGCCGGAACATGCAATATGGAATGCTACGATGATGCACATTGTGAGGGAAGCATGAAATGTTGCAGTAATGGATGTGGACGTGTATGTGTTGATGCTCAACCAGGTGAGTGTGATATTTCCAGTATTTGATATCAATCTGTTCACGTTTTGGTTCTCTATCCTATGAAATCAAGCAATAATTTTCATTTAAATGTTAGCTGTTTCAAGAACCCCAGCAAATACCTGTTATAATATTTATGAATATGTTATATGACAGGTCCAAAACCAGGTGAATGTCCAGCTGTTCCAGCAGGGCATGTGGGAATTTGCAGTGATTCATGCGAAAATGATCATTCATGCTCGCAGTTCCAGAAATGTTGTAGCAATGGTTGTGGGCATGTATGTGTCGATCTTGTGCCTGTTACTAAACAAGGAGTGTGCCCAGCCATACAACCAGGCATGGGTGGCATCTGTTCACAAGAGTGCAATGGCGATGAACATTGTGATGGAGACCAGAAATGTTGCAGTAATGGATGTGGACGTGTTTGTGTTGATGCTGAACCATGTAAGTAGTGGTTTCCGCAATTTTCAAAAACTATAAGAAGTTTATAAAGAAGGGGCTAGACAATTCTTTGTAATCGACTACATTGTTAGCTAGTCACCCACTGTCATTTATCCATTAAACATGTGTCTATGGTAAGGCAATCTTTTGAATTAGTTTATTCAAGGTAAAAAAAACGAAGTATGTTTGTAACATGTTTCATTTTGTGATGAAATATCTGTCATTGCCCGAGGCGAATATTAAGATTGTTTAATTAAAATATGATAATATGGTGGGAACTCAGTTCACCAGATTATCTAATATGTTCGGCAAAAATGAATACATTGGATTTACATACATATCACATCCATCTACAATATTTGCAATCATATTTTATATTACAGTAATCAAACCTGGTCAATGCCCTGCTGTTCAACAAGATACAGTTGGAACATGTGTACAACTATGCGACAATGATGAATCATGTGCAGAATTCCAAAAATGTTGTTCAAATGGTTGTGGAACAGTTTGCGTAGACCCAACACCAGGTAAGTTGAGGAATTTTCACACAGAAAATAACACAATTATTCAAAATACCCTTAGACAAACATGCAGAAATTTGTCATATGGATTGTGCATCAAGTTTCAGTAATATGTCATTTACATGCCATTTATGATCAATCATTTTGCAGTTGTTAAAGATGGTGTATGCCCAGTGGTTCAACAAGGGCAGGCCGGAACATGCAATATGGAATGCTACGATGATGCACATTGTGAGGGAAGCATGAAATGTTGCAGTAATGGATGTGGACGTGTATGTGTTGATGCTCAACCAGGTGAGTGTGATATTTCCAGTATTTGATATCAATCTGTTCACGTTTTGGTTCTCTATCCTATGAAATCAAGCAATAATTTTCATTTAAATGTTAGCTGTTTCAAGAACCCCAGCAAATACCTGTTATAATATTTATGAATATGTTATATGACAGGTCCAAAACCAGGTGAATGTCCAGCTGTTCCAGCAGGGCATGTGGGAATTTGCAGTGATTCATGCGAAAATGATCATTCATGCTTGCAGTTCCAGAAATGTTGTAGCAATGGTTGTGGGCATGTATGTGTCGATCTTGTGCCTGTTACTAAACAAGGAGTGTGCCCAGCCATACAACCAGGCATGGGTGGCATCTGTTCACAAGAGTGCAATGGCGATGAACATTGTGATGGAGACCAGAAATGTTGCAGTAATGGATGTGGACGTGTTTGTGTTGATGCTGAACCATGTAAGTAGTGGTTTCCGCAATTTTCAAAAACTATAAGAAGTTTATAAAGAAGGGGCTAGACAATTCTTTGTAATCGACTACATTGTTAGCTAGTCACCCACTGTCATTTATCCATTAAACATGTGTCTATGGTAAGGCAATCTTTTGAATTAGTTTATTCAAGGTAAAAAAAACGAAGTATGTTTGTAACATGTTTCATTTTGTGATGAAATATCTGTCATTGCCCGAGGCGAATATTAAGATTGTTTAATTAAAATATGATAATATGGTGGGAACTCAGTTCACCAGATTATCTAATATGTTCGGCAAAAATGAATACATTGGATTTACATACATATCACATCCATCTACAATATTTGCAATCATATTTTATATTACAGTAATCAAACCTGGTCAATGCCCTGCTGTTCAACAAGATACAGTTGGAACATGTGTACAACTATGCGACAATGATGAATCATGTGCAGAATTCCAAAAATGTTGTTCAAATGGTTGTGGAACAGTTTGCGTAGACCCAACACCAGGTAAGTTGAGGAATTTTCACACAGAAAATAACACAATTATTCAAAATACCCTTAGACAAACATGCAGAAATTTGTCATATGGATTGTGCATCAAGTTTCAGTAATATGTCATTTACATGCCATTTATGATCAATCTTTTTGCAGTTGTTAAAGATGGTGTATGCCCAGTGGTTCAACAAGGGCAGGCCGGAACATGCAATATGGAATGCTACGATGATGCACATTGTGAGGGAAGCATGAAATGTTGCAGTAATGGATGTGGACGTGTATGTGTTGATGCTCAACCAGGTGAGTGTGATATTTCCAGTATTTGATATCAATCTGTTCACGTTTTGGTTCTCTATCCTATGAAATCAAGCAATAATTTTCATTTAAATGTTAGCTGTTTCAAGAACCCCAGCAAATACCTGTTATAATATTTATGAATATGTTATATGACAGGTCCAAAACCAGGTGAATGTCCAGCTGTTCCAGCAGGGCATGTGGGAATTTGCAGTGATTCATGCGAAAATGATCATTCATGCTCGCAGTTCCAGAAATGTTGTAGCAATGGTTGTGGGCATGTATGTGTCGATCTTGTGCCTGTTACTAAACAAGGAGTGTGCCCAGCCATACAACCAGGCATGGGTGGCATCTGTTCACAAGAGTGCAATGGCGATGAACATTGTGATGGAGACCAGAAATGTTGCAGTAATGGATGTGGACGTGTTTGTGTTGATGCTGAACCATGTAAGTAGTGGTTTCCGCAATTTTCAAAAACTATAAGAAGTTTATAAAGAAGGGGCTAGACAATTCTTTGTAATCGACTACATTGTTAGCTAGTCACCCACTTTCATTTATTCATTAAACATGTGTCTATGGTAAGGCAATCTTTTGAATTAGTTTATTCAAGGTAAAAAAAACGAAGTATGTTTGTAACATGTTTCATTTTATGATGAAATATCTGTCATTGCCCGAGGCGAATATCAAGATTGTTTAATTAAAATATGATAATATGGTGGGAACTCAGTTCACCAGATTATCTAATATGTTCGGCAAAAATGAATACATTGGATTTACATTCATATCACATCCATCTACAATATTTGCAAACATATCTTATCTTACAGTAATCAAACCTGGTCAATGCCCTGCTGTTCAACAAGATACAGTTGGAACATGTGTACAACTATGCGACAATGATGAATCATGTGCAGAATTCCAAAAATGTTGTTCAAATGGTTGTGGAACAGTTTGCGTAGACCCAACACCAGGTAAGTTAAGGAATTTTCACACAGAAAATAACACAACTATTCAAAATACCCTTAGACAAACATGCAGAAATTTGTCATATGGATTGTGCATCAAGTTTCAGTAATATGTCATTTACATGCCATTTATGATCAATCATTTTGCAGTTGTTAAAGATGGTGTATGCCCAGTGGTTCAACAAGGGCAGGCCGGAACATGCAATATGGAATGCTACGATGATGCACATTGTGAGGGAAGCATGAAGTGTTGCAGTAATGGATGTGGACGTGTATGTGTTGATGCTCAACCAGGTGAGTGTGATATTTCCAGTATTTGATATCAATCTGTTCACGTTTTGGTTCTCTATCCTATGAAATCAAGCAATAATTTTCATTTAAATGTTAGCTGTTTCAAGAACCCCAGCAAATACCTGTTATAATATTTATGAATATGTTATATGACAGGTCCAAAACCAGGTGAATGTCCAGCTGTTCCAGCAGGGCATGTGGGAATTTGCAGTGATTCATGCGAAAATGATCATTCATGCTCGCAGTTCCAGAAATGTTGTAGCAATGGTTGTGGGCATGTATGTGTCGATCTTGTGCCTGTTACTAAACAAGGAGTGTGCCCAGCCATACAACCAGGCATGGGTGGCATCTGTTCACAAGAGTGCAATGGCGATGAACATTGTGATGGAGACCAGAAATGTTGCAGTAATGGATGTGGACGTGTTTGTGTTGATGCTGAACCATGTAAGTAGTGGTTTCCGCAATTTTCAAAAACTATAAGAAGTTTATAAAGAAGGGGCTAGACAATTCTTTGTAATCGACTACATTGTTAGCTAGTCACCCACTGTCATTTATCCATTAAACATGTGTCTATGGTAAGGCAATCTTTTGAATTAGTTTATTCAAGGTAAAAAAAACGAAGTATGTTTGTAACATGTTTCATTTTGTGATGAAATATCTGTCATTGCCCGAGGCGAATATTAAGATTGTTTAATTAAAATATGATAATATGGTGGGAACTCAGTTCACCAGATTATCTAATATGTTCGGCAAAAATGAATACATTGGATTTACATACATATCACATCCATCTACAATATTTGCAATCATATTTTATATTACAGTAATCAAACCTGGTCAATGCCCTGCTGTTCAACAAGATACAGTTGGAACATGTGTACAACTATGCGACAATGATGAATCATGTGCAGAATTCCAAAAATGTTGTTCAAATGGTTGTGGAACAGTTTGCGTAGACCCAACACCAGGTAAGTTGAGGAATTTTCACACAGAAAATAACACAATTATTCAAAATACCCTTAGACAAACATGCAGAAATTTGTCATATGGATTGTGCATCAAGTTTCAGTAATATGTCATTTACATGCCATTTATGATCAATCTTTTTGCAGTTGTTAAAGATGGTGTATGCCCAGTGGTTCAACAAGGGCAGGCCGGAACATGCAATATGGAATGCTACGATGATGCACATTGTGAGGGAAGCATGAAATGTTGCAGTAATGGATGTGGACGTGTATGTGTTGATGCTCAACCAGGTGAGTGTGATATTTCCAGTATTTGATATCAATCTGTTCACGTTTTGGTTCTCTATCCTATGAAATCAAGCAATAATTTTCATTTAAATGTTAGCTGTTTCAAGAACCCCAGCAAATACCTGTTATAATATTTATGAATATGTTATATGACAGGTCCAAAACCAGGTGAATGTCCAGCTGTTCCAGCAGGGCATGTGGGAATTTGCAGTGATTCATGCGAAAATGATCATTCATGCTCGCAGTTCCAGAAATGTTGTAGCAATGGTTGTGGGCATGTATGTGTCGATCTTGTGCCTGTTACTAAACAAGGAGTGTGCCCAGCCATACAACCAGGCATGGGTGGCATCTGTTCACAAGAGTGCAATGGCGATGAACATTGTGATGGAGACCAGAAATGTTGCAGTAATGGATGTGGACGTGTTTGTGTTGATGCTGAACCATGTAAGTAGTGGTTTCCGCAATTTTCAAAAACTATAAGAAGTTTATAAAGAAGGGGCTAGACAATTCTTTGTAATCGACTACATTGTTAGCTAGTCACCCACTTTCATTTATTCATTAAACATGTGTCTATGGTAAGGCAATCTTTTGAATTAGTTTATTCAAGGTAAAAAAAAACGAAGTATGTTTGTAACATGTTTCATTTTATGATGAAATATCTGTCATTGCCCGAGGCGAATATCAAGATTGTTTAATTAAAATATGATAATATGGTGGGAACTCAGTTCACCAGATTATCTAATATGTTCGGCAAAAATGAATACATTGGATTTACATTCATATCACATCCATCTACAATATTTGCAAACATATCTTATCTTACAGTAATCAAACCTGGTCAATGCCCTGCTGTTCAACAAGATACTGTTGGAACATGTGTACAACTATGCGACAATGATGAATCATGTGCAGAATTCCAAAAATGTTGTTCAAATGGTTGTGGAACAGTTTGCGTAGACCCAACACCAGGTAAGTTAAGGAATTTTCACACAGAAAATAACACAATTATTCAAAATACCCTTAGACAAACATGCAGAAATTTGTCATATGGATTGTGCATCAAGTTTCAGTAATATGTCATTTACATGCCATTTATGATCAATCATTTTGCAGTTGTTAAAGATGGTGTATGCCCAGTGGTTCAACAAGGGCAGGCCGGAACATGCAATATGGAATGCTACGATGATGCACATTGTGAGGGAAGCATGAAATGTTGCAGTAATGGATGTGGACGTGTATGTGTTGATGCTCAACCAGGTGAGTGTGATATTTCCAGTATTTGATATCAATCTGTTCACGTTTTGGTTCTCTATCCTATGAAATCAAGCAATAATTTTCATTTAAATGTTAGCTGTTTCAAGAACCCCAGCAAATACCTGTTATAATATTTATGAATATGTTATATGACAGGTCCAAAACCAGGTGAATGTCCAGCTGTTCCAGCAGGGCATGTGGGAATTTGCAGTGATTCATGCGAAAATGATCATTCATGCTCGCAGTTCCAGAAATGTTGTAGCAATGGTTGTGGGCATGTATGTGTCGATCTTGTGCCTGTTACTAAACAAGGAGTGTGCCCAGCCATACAACCAGGCATGGGTGGCATCTGTTCACAAGAGTGCAATGGCGATGAACATTGTGATGGAGACCAGAAATGTTGCAGTAATGGATGTGGACGTGTTTGTGTTGATGCTGAACCATGTAAGTAGTGGTTTCCGCAATTTTCAAAAACTATAAGAAGTTTATAAAGAAGGGGCTAGACAATTCTTTGTAATCGACTACATTGTTAGCTAGTCACCCACTTTCATTTATTCATTAAACATGTGTCTATGGTAAGGCAATCTTTTGAATTAGTTTATTCAAGGTAAAAAAAACGAAGTATGTTTGTAACATGTTTCATTTTATGATGAAATATCTGTCATTGCCCGAGGCGAATATCAAGATTGTTTAATTAAAATATGATAATATGGTGGGAACTCAGTTCACCAGATTATCTAATATGTTCGGCAAAAATGAATACATTGGATTTACATTCATATCACATCCATCTACAATATTTGCAAACATATCTTATCTTACAGTAATCAAACCTGGTCAATGCCCTGCTGTTCAACAAGATACTGTTGGAACATGTGTACAACTATGCGACAATGATGAATCATGTGCAGAATTCCAAAAATGTTGTTCAAATGGTTGTGGAACAGTTTGCGTAGACCCAACACCAGGTAAGTTAAGGAATTTTCACACAGAAAATAACACAATTATTCAAAATACCCTTAGACAAACATGCAGAAATTTGTCATATGGATTGTGCATCAAGTTTCAGTAATATGTCATTTACATGCCATTTATGATCAATCATTTTGCAGTTGTTAAAGATGGTGTATGCCCAGTGGTTCAACAAGGGCAGGCCGGAACATGCAATATGGAATGCTACGATGATGCACATTGTGAGGGAAGCATGAAATGTTGCAGTAATGGATGTGGACGTGTATGTGTTGATGCTCAACCAGGTGAGTGTGATATTTCCAGTATTTGATATCAATCTGTTCACGTTTTGGTTCTCTATCCTATGAAATCAAGCAATAATTTTCATTTAAATGTTAGCTGTTTCAAGAACCCCAGCAAATACCTGTTATAATATTTATGAATATGTTATATGACAGGTCCAAAACCAGGTGAATGTCCAGCTGTTCCAGCAGGGCATGTGGGAATTTGCAGTGATTCATGCGAAAATGATCATTCATGCTCGCAGTTCCAGAAATGTTGTAGCAATGGTTGTGGGCATGTATGTGTCGATCTTGTGCCTGTTACTAAACAAGGAGTGTGCCCAGCCATACAACCAGGCATGGGTGGCATCTGTTCACAAGAGTGCAATGGCGATGAACATTGTGATGGAGACCAGAAATGTTGCAGTAATGGATGTGGACGTGTTTGTGTTGATGCTGAACCATGTAAGTAGTGGTTTCCGCAATTTTCAAAAACTATAAGAAGTTTATAAAGAAGGGGCTAGACAATTCTTTGTAATCGACTACATTGTTAGCTAGTCACCCACTTTCATTTATTCATTAAACATGTGTCTATGGTAAGGCAATCTTTTGAATTAGTTTATTCAAGGTAAAAAAAACGAAGTATGTTTGTAACATGTTTCATTTTATGATGAAATATCTGTCATTGCCCGAGGCGAATATCAAGATTGTTTAATTAAAATATGATAATATGGTGGGAACTCAGTTCACCAGATTATCTAATATGTTCGGCAAAAATGAATACATTGGATTTACATTCATATCACATCCATCTACAATATTTGCAAACATATCTTATCTTACAGTAATCAAACCTGGTCAATGCCCTGCTGTTCAACAAGATACTGTTGGAACATGTGTACAACTATGCGACAATGATGAATCATGTGCAGAATTCCAAAAATGTTGTTCAAATGGTTGTGGAACAGTTTGCGTAGACCCAACACCAGGTAAGTTAAGGAATTTTCACACAGAAAATAACACAATTATTCAAAATACCCTTAGACAAACATGCAGAAATTTGTCATATGGATTGTGCATCAAGTTTCAGTAATATGTCATTTACATGCCATTTATGATCAATCATTTTGCAGTTGTTAAAGATGGTGTATGCCCAGTGGTTCAACAAGGGCAGGCCGGAACATGCAATATGGAATGCTACGATGATGCACATTGTGAGGGAAGCATGAAATGTTGCAGTAATGGATGTGGACGTGTATGTGTTGATGCTCAACCAGGTGAGTGTGATATTTCCAGTATTTGATATCAATCTGTTCACGTTTTGGTTCTCTATCCTATGAAATCAAGCAATAATTTTCATTTAAATGTTAGCTGTTTCAAGAACCCCAGCAAATACCTGTTATAATATTTATGAATATGTTATATGACAGGTCCAAAACCAGGTGAATGTCCAGCTGTTCCAGCAGGGCATGTGGGAATTTGCAGTGATTCATGCGAAAATGATCATTCATGCTCGCAGTTCCAGAAATGTTGTAGCAATGGTTGTGGGCATGTATGTGTCGATCTTGTGCCTGTTACTAAACAAGGAGTGTGCCCAGCCATACAACCAGGCATGGGTGGCATCTGTTCACAAGAGTGCAATGGCGATGAACATTGTGATGGAGACCAGAAATGTTGCAGTAATGGATGTGGACGTGTTTGTGTTGATGCTGAACCATGTAAGTAGTGGTTTCCGCAATTTTCAAAAACTATAAGAAGTTTATAAAGAAGGGGCTAGACAATTCTTTGTAATCGACTACATTGTTAGCTAGTCACCCACTTTCATTTATTCATTAAACATGTGTCTATGGTAAGGCAATCTTTTGAATTAGTTTATTCAAGGTAAAAAAAACGAAGTATGTTTGTAACATGTTTCATTTTATGATGAAATATCTGTCATTGCCCGAGGCGAATATCAAGATTGTTTAATTAAAATATGATATCATGGTGGGAACTCAGTTCACCAGATTATCTAATATGTTCGGCAAAAATGAATACATTGGATTTACATTCATATCACATCCATCTACAATATTTGCAAACATATCTTATCTTACAGTAATCAAACCTGGTCAATGCCCTGCTGTTCAACAAGATACAGTTGGAACATGTGTACAACTATGCGACAATGATGAATCATGTGCAGAATTCCAAAAATGTTGTTCAAATGGTTGTGGAACAGTTTGCGTAGACCCAACACCAGGTAAGTTAAGGAATTTTCACACAGAAAATAACACAATTATTCAAAATACCCTTAGACAAACATGCAGAAATTTGTCATATGGATTGTGCATCAAGTTTCAGTAATATGTCATTTACATGCCATTTATGATCAATCTTTTTGCAGTTGTTAAAGATGGTGTATGCCCAGTGGTTCAACAAGGGCAGGCCGGAACATGCAATATGGAATGCTACGATGATGCACATTGTGAGGGAAGCATGAAATGTTGCAGTAATGGATGTGGACGTGTATGTGTTGATGCTCAACCAGGTGAGTGTGATATTTCCAGTATTTGATATCAATCTGTTCACGTTTTGGTTCTCTATCCTATGAAATCAAGCAATAATTTTCATTTAAATGTTAGCTGTTTCAAGAACCCCAGCAAATACCTGTTATAATATTTATGAATATGTTATATGACAGGTCCAAAACCAGGTGAATGTCCAGCTGTTCCAGCAGGGCATGTGGGAATTTGCAGTGATTCATGCGAAAATGATCATTCATGCTCGCAGTTCCAGAAATGTTGTAGCAATGGTTGTGGGCATGTATGTGTCGATCTTGTGCCTGTTACTAAACAAGGAGTGTGCCCAGCCATACAACCAGGCATGGGTGGCATCTGTTCACAAGAGTGCAATGGCGATGAACATTGTGATGGAGACCAGAAATGTTGCAGTAATGGATGTGGACGTGTTTGTGTTGATGCTGAACCATGTAAGTAGTGGTTTCCGCAATTTTCAAAAACTATAAGAAGTTTATAAAGAAGGGGCTAGACAATTCTTTGTAATCGACTACATTGTTAGCTAGTCACCCACTTTCATTTATTCATTAAACATGTGTCTATGGTAAGGCAATCTTTTGAATTAGTTTATTCAAGGTAAAAAAAACGAAGTATGTTTGTAACATGTTTCATTTTATGATGAAATATCTGTCATTGCCCGAGGCGAATATCAAGATTGTTTAATTAAAATATGATAATATGGTGGGAACTCAGTTCACCAGATTATCTAATATGTTCGGCAAAAATGAATACATTGGATTTACATTCATATCACATCCATCTACAATATTTGCAAACATATCTTATCTTACAGTAATCAAACCTGGTCAATGCCCTGCTGTTCAACAAGATACAGTTGGAACATGTGTACAACTATGCGACAATGATGAATCATGTGCAGAATTCCAAAAATGTTGTTCAAATGGTTGTGGAACAGTTTGCGTAGACCCAACACCAGGTAAGTTGAGGAATTTTCACACAGAAAATAACACAATTATTCAAAATACCCTTAGACAAACATGCAGAAATTTGTCATATGGATTGTGCATCAAGTTTCAGTAATATGTCATTTACATGCCATTTATGATCAATCTTTTTGCAGTTGTTAAAGATGGTGTATGCCCAGTGGTTCAACAAGGGCAGGCCGGAACATGCAATATGGAATGCTACGATGATGCACATTGTGAGGGAAGCATGAAATGTTGCAGTAATGGATGTGGACGTGTATGTGTTGATGCTCAACCAGGTGAGTGTGATATTTCCAGTATTTTATATCAATCTGTTCACGTTTTGGTTCTCTATCCTATGAAATCAAGCAATAATTTTTATTTAAATGTTAGCTGTTTCAAGGATCCCAGCAAATACCTGTTATAATATTTATGAATATGTTATATGACAGGTCCAAAACCAGGTGAATGTCCAGCTGTTCCAGCAGGGCATGTGGGAATTTGCAGTGATTCATGCGAAAATGATCATTCATGCTCGCAGTTCCAGAAATGTTGTAGCAATGGTTGTGGGCATGTATGTGTCGATCTTGTGCCTGTTACTAAACAAGGAGTGTGCCCAGCCATACAACCAGGCATGGGTGGCATCTGTTCACAAGAGTGCAATGGCGATGAACATTGTGATGGAGACCAGAAATGTTGCAGTAATGGATGTGGACGTGTTTGTGTTGATGCTGAACCATGTAAGTAGTGGTTTCCGCAATTTTCAAAAACTATAAGAAGTTTATAAAGAAGGGGCTAGACAATTCTTTGTAATCGACTACATTGTTAGCTAGTCACCCACTGTCATTTATCCATTAAACATGTGTCTATGGTAAGGCAATCTTTTGAATTAGTTTATTCAAGGTAAAAAAAACGAAGTATGTTTGTAACATGTTTCATTTTATGATGAAATATCTGTCATTGCCCGAGGCGAATATTAAGATTGTTTAATTAAAATATGATAATATGGTGGGAACTCAGTTCACCAGATTATCTAATATGTTCGGCAAAAATGAATACATTGGATTTACATTCATATCACATCCATCTACAATATTTGCAAACATATCTTATCTTACAGTAATCAAACCTGGTCAATGCCCTGCTGTTCAACAAGATACAGTTGGAACATGTGTACAACTATGCGACAATGATGAATCATGTGCAGAATTCCAAAAATGTTGTTCAAATGGTTGTGGAACAGTTTGCGTAGACCCAACACCAGGTAAGTTGAGGAATTTTCACACAGAAAATAACACAATTATTCAAAATACCCTTAGACAAACATGCAGAAATTTGTCATATGGATTGTGCATCAAGTTTCAGTAATATGTCATTTACATGCCATTTATGATCAATCTTTTTGCAGTTGTTAAAGATGGTGTATGCCCAGTGGTTCAACAAGGGCAGGCCGGAACATGCAATATGGAATGCTACGATGATGCACATTGTGAGGGAAGCATGAAATGTTGCAGTAATGGATGTGGACGTGTATGTGTTGATGCTCAACCAGGTGAGTGTGATATTTCCAGTATTTTATATCAATCTGTTCACGTTTTGGTTCTCTATCCTATGAAATCAAGCAATAATTTTTATTTAAATGTTAGCTGTTTCAAGGATCCCAGCAAATACCTGTTATAATATTTATGAATATGTTATATGACAGGTCCAAAACCAGGTGAATGTCCAGCTGTTCCAGCAGGGCATGTGGGAATTTGCAGTGATTCATGCGAAAATGATCATTCATGCTCGCAGTTCCAGAAATGTTGTAGCAATGGTTGTGGGCATGTATGTGTCGATCTTGTGCCTGTTACTAAACAAGGAGTGTGCCCAGCCATACAACCAGGCATGGGTGGCATCTGTTCACAAGAGTGCAATGGCGATGAACATTGTGATGGAGACCAGAAATGTTGCAGTAATGGATGTGGACGTGTTTGTGTTGATGCTGAACCATGTAAGTAGTGGTTTCCGCAATTTTCAAAAACTATAAGAAGTTTATAAAGAAGGGGCTAGACAATTCTTTGTAATCGACTACATTGTTAGCTAGTCACCCACTGTCATTTATCCATTAAACATGTGTCTATGGTAAGGCAATCTTTTGAATTAGTTTATTCAAGGTAAAAAAAACGAAGTATGTTTGTAACATGTTTCATTTTGTGATGAAATATCTGTCATTGCCCGAGGCGAATATTAAGATTGTTTAATTAAAATATGATAATATGGTGGGAACTCAGTTCACCAGATTATCTAATATGTTCGGCAAAAATGAATACATTGGATTTACATACATATCACATCCATCTACAATATTTGCAAACATATTTTATCTTACAGTAATCAAACCTGGTCAATGCCCTGCTGTTCAACAAGATACAGTTGGAACATGTGTACAACTATGCGACAATGATGAATCATGTGCAGAATTCCAAAAATGTTGTTCAAATGGTTGTGGAACAGTTTGCGTAGACCCAACACCAGGTAAGTTGAGGAATTTTCACACAGAAAATAACTCAATTATCCAAAATACCCTTAGACAAACATGCAGAAATTTGTCATATGGATTGTGCATCAAGTTTCAGTAATATGTCATTTACATGCCATTTATGATCAATCTTTTTGCAGTTGTTAAAGATGGTGTATGCCCAGTGGTTCAACAAGGGCAGGCCGGAACATGCAATATGGAATGCTACGATGATGCACATTGTGAGGGAAGCATGAAATGTTGCAGTAATGGATGTGGACGTGTATGTGTTGATGCTCAACCAGGTGAGTGTGATATTTCCAGTATTTGATATCAATCTGTTCACGTTTTGGTTCTCTATCCTATGAAATCAAGCAATAATTTTCATTTAAATGTTAGCTGTTTCAAGAACCCCAGCAAATACCTGTTATAATATTTATGAATATGTTATATGACAGGTCCAAAACCAGGTGAATGTCCAGCTGTTCCAGCAGGGCATGTGGGAATTTGCAGTGATTCATGCGAAAATGATCATTCATGCTCGCAGTTCCAGAAATGTTGTAGCAATGGTTGTGGGCATGTATGTGTCGATCTTGTGCCTGTTACTAAACAAGGAGTGTGCCCAGCCATACAACCAGGCATGGGTGGCATCTGTTCACAAGAGTGCAATGGCGATGAACATTGTGATGGAGACCAGAAATGTTGCAGTAATGGATGTGGACGTGTTTGTGTTGATGCTGAACCATGTAAGTAGTGGTTTCCGCAATTTTCAAAAACTATAAGAAGTTTATAAAGAAGGGGCTAGACAATTCTTTGTAATCGACTACATTGTTAGCTAGTCACCCACTGTCATTTATCCATTAAACATGTGTCTATGGTAAGGCAATCTTTTGAATTAGTTTATTCAAGGTAAAAAAAAACGAAGTATGTTTGTAAAATGTTTCACTTTATGATGAAATATCTGTCATTGCCCGAGGCGAATATTAAGTTTGTTTAAATAAAATATGATAATATGGTGGGAACTCAGTTCACCAGATTATCTAATATGTTCGGCAAAACTGAATACATTGGATTTACATACATATGACATCCATCTACAATATTTGCAAACATATCTTGTCTTACAGTAATCAAACCTGGTCAATGCCCTGCTGTTCAACAAGATACAGTTGGAACATGTGTACAACTATGCGACAATGATGAATCATGTGCAGAATTCAAAAAATGTTGTTCAAATGGTTGTGGAACAGTTTGCGTAGACCCAACACCAGGTAAGTTGAGGAATTTTTACACAGAAAATAACACAATTATCCAAAATACCCTTAGACAAACATGCAGAAATTTGTCATATTGATTGTGCATCAATTTTCACTAATATGTAATTTACATGCCATTTATGATCAATCTTTTTGCAGTTGTTAAAGATGGTGTATGCCCAGTGGTTCAACAAGGGCAGGCGGGGACATGCAATATGGAATGCTACGATGATGCACATTGTGAGGGAAGCATGAAATGTTGCAGTAATGGATGTGGACGTGTATGTATTGATGCTCAACCAGGTGAGTGTGATATTTCCAGTATTTGATATCAATCTGTTCACGTTTTGGTTCTCTATCCTATGAAATCAAGCAATAATTTTTATTTAAATGTTAGCTGTTTCAAGGATCCCAGCAAATACCTGTTATAATATTTATGAATATGTTTATATGACAGGTCCAAAACCAGGTGAATGTCCAGCTGTTCCAGCAGGGCATGTGGGAATTTGCAGTGATTCATGCGAAAATGATCATTCATGCTCGCAGTTCCAGAAATGTTGTAGCAATGGTTGTGGGCATGTATGTGTCGATGTTGTGTCTGTTACTAAACAAGGAGTGTGCCCAGCCATACATCCGGGCATGGTCGGCATCTGTACACAAGAGTGCAATGGCGATGAACATTGTGATGGAGACAAAAAGTGTTGCAGTAATGGATGTGGACGTGTTTGTGTTGATGCTGAACCATGTAAGTAGTTTCCAAACAGTATAGTAAGTTTTGAAAAGCAGTCAGAATAATCTTTTGTATAAAAATATTTAAAAGAACTTCTAAACAACAAGTATGTTGGTATCTTGTGTTACTCTGTGAAGGATTATCTGGCATTTTCAATTACATGTTTTTAGAAACCAATCGCCCTTCCCTGATGTAGATATATATTATGGGGGAAACCAGATCATATTATAAAGAAGGTGCTTTAAAACGTATGTATTGTTTTGCAGTAATCAAACCTGGCCACTGCCCTGCTGTTCAACAAGGTAAAATTGGAGCTTGTGTACAATATTGCAGCACTGATGAATCATGTGCAGCATTCCAAAAATGTTGTTCAAATGGTTGTGGGACAATTTGCATAAACCCAACACCAGGTAAGTTTAGGGGTCCTCACACGGAAGGTAACACAATTATCGAAAATCATGTTGTAGTTTATTGCAATGAGGCTTTAATTTGAAAATACAGATGCAGTTTCAGTACTATGGAATTTATACCACATATTTGATTGATCTTGATTTTGCAGTTGTTAAGGAAGGTTTATGTCCAGCAGTTTACCCGGATCAGGCCGGAACATGCAGTATGGAATGCTACGATGATGCACATTGTGAGGGAAGCAAAAAATGTTGTGGTAATGGATGCGGACGTGTATGTGCAGACCCAGGTGAGAGAGGCGGAAAAACACTTTGTTAGAGACTCAACTTTACAGTTTATAATTGTCGCAATTGTCGTATGTTGTTTAACTTTGAAATCATTTATTATTACTATCAGGTCACACATGTCGCTATGGAAACTTAGATTACAGAGAATTATCGTCCAGAATAGACGAGTGTAATACATGGTAAGAATTGGAAGAACTACTGTTTTTCTTTGTATGTCGGTGTTTAGTGTATATGAAATGAGTCGTCCTTTTTTCCCTCTAAACAAATCATGCTGTGGCGAATATTGAATACTAAATCATATTCAAAATCATCAAATATGTATATATCTGTTTTTATCGTTGTTGTTGTATAATGTGTTTTCATATTTTTTAGTGTCTGTAAACGAAATGGTTGGTCTTGCACCGAAAATGAGTGCAGTAAGTTGAACATCGTTTACTCTTCATTTATTTCGGCCGTTCTTAAAAAACAAAATAGTATCATTTACCAATTGCACGAAATTATATAATGCTGCATTTTAATATCCAGGTCTAAGTTATACACTCTTGTTTTTATTACAGCATTGCCTTGTGAATACAGCAATAAGCAAACGAAACATTTGGAACGACTTGAACTGGATTGTGTGAGTTGGTAGGTTAAATTGAACAACTCTTTCTAATTTGATCGTGTCCGATTTGTTAGTAATTACCCTAAATATCTGTATATGTTTTAATTTCAGTATATGTTACAATAGTGTGTGGAAATGTGAAAGTTCTAAATGCAGTAAGTATCCAAGATACCTAAATTGCAAATGTCCGCCAAGACCCCGTTGCGAGCGAGAACGTTATGAGACTTCACTTACTCCCTCAATGTTGAGATAAGACGTTCTTTGACTTAGCAGCTTAGAAGACATCAGTCTATGACGTTTTTTTCAAATTCATCATATCCATCATATCGAATTATATTACGATATACTGTACCCAAATGTGCAACAACACATTGTAATGGAAAGAATTGTGTTAACTATATGTTTATTACATTTCATTGTATGACTGAAACGTAATGCATAATGATCCTTCTTGTATAATTGAGTAATTGACATTTCTTCTTTTGTTGCAGAACCAAGCTATATGTAAGTGGCTATATTTATTTCTACTTCCTACTTTCATTGCAATATTTCATTCTCATATAAGTATATGATATTGTGAATAACTAACAGAACACTCTAACACTGTGTACATTTCATATTTCACCAACAGAAAATACAACATCAATTTTGCCTTCGACGCAGATTATAGCATCGTACGAGGAAATGAGGATGACTTCACAGTGTGAGTATGCGTCACGAAATCAGTATACATTTATAGTTGTTTAGAATGAGATTGAGTGGATCAAACTAATGACATTATCTAATTTTCTATTTGGAGGTATTACTAATGACAATAAGAACTACTACGAATATCTCATGTTGACGCGGCATTGTTCAATGTATGCAAGTATGTGTGAACTTAATGTCCAATTGATTGTTTTCACAGAAAATTGATTCAATCGCTAGAAAGATACTTTGGAATAAAAAATATCATATCAGATCTCACTGTAAGTATGTGGTTTTTCAGATGCAACTTGCGCACAATGCACTAAAATATAATAGTACACTAGTATAGAAAATGCAAGGATTACAGAGTCTGCAAAGTTTGTAATAGTTATTATATACTGCAATTATATTAGGCACGATTGTTATTATCCTGGTCGACTAACATAAATGTGTTCAAATAAGACACTGGCCTATATCTTATGAAACTCTGGCCTATATCTTTTTTGTCCATTGATAATATCATCTTTTAAATATGACTTTCCTGTATGAAAAAACCCGTAGCACATGATATATGCACGTAATATTGAAATTACTAAATGTAACTGTTGTTATTGTGCAGGTCAGAGAAGGAAGCATATTGGTTTCATATAACCTTATTGCGATGAATGCTAATGAAGACTTGAATAGCATAGCAATTGAAATGGAGAATGCGGTATGTTGAATTATTCACTGTGTGTTGTAGGGTAATTAAATTGCTGCAATTGTCACAATGCGTGGTGTTATGAGTAGATCACATGTGATGCATAACATATATTGATTACATAAAAACTTAACGTGCGCTACAGGACGACTGTAGTGGCGCTTTGATTGCAGTTTGCTTATTTACAAATATGTTGTTTCAGTTCACGAAAGGTCTTTACAATATGACATACGGTGGAGATGTACTTATCGTCAAGGCGGATACATTCACGAGGCAGAAACTTCAGGGAAATCAACCTGAAAAATCCTTTAATTATATTGGAATCGGCGTAGGGTGTGTTCTGGTTGGGTTAGTTCTAATCATTGGACTGGCCACTGCTATTGTGAGTATTACTTTACGACATAATTCCAAAATGTTTGTGTAACAAGTGGATTCTCACTGTACGTACGTTGAACATATAAACTTAACGAATGAAAAACAATGTAATTATTCGAAAAGCTATTGTTCGAAAAGTGAGACCGTGCAGTTAACATGCATTTTATCTCCCTTCTTGTAGAGAAAGAGGAAATTCCGTAAAAGCAAGAAATACACGATGAATGAAGTCCTCTGTGACCCTGCCCAGGATAATGTAAGTTATTATGGAATCAACGCCAGAATTATAACGCATAATTGTAGAATACAGCAAATAAATCAATTTGATAGTTACAATTCAAGATATATACATATGCACACATTCGGACTGTATAAAGGTTTTTTAATTGAATGAGTCATTAGTTATTAGTCATTTATTAGTTAAACCGCGACGCATATGTTTGTCTCTGACATATATTGTGTTTTATTCACAGGGTCATGCTACTGGTATTAACAATGGTTCATTTGAAGAATACTAAAGCCTATTGCACCATACTTTCCTGCCGACTCGTATCGACTATATTATTCCATGTTTTGATTTGTTATTACTGAAGCACGCCCTCGATATATTTAACTGTAAACACGTTGTTTTTTTATTATTATTTGTTCATATTCAATGATTTATCAGACTGTTAACAAATTGGAATTGGAAAATTGGAAATGTTTTAGTATATGTATAATATGACATTCAACTCAGGTTAATTTGCCAATATTTCAGACCCAGTGATGTGATTGTAATATTATCTACAATATGTAAATACTCGGATTCTTCCCAAAAAATAAATGTTTTTGAATGCAGCTATTCTTTATCTGTTTTGTTATACTTTCACCTGAGCCAGCCATATAAGATATCAATATCGAGTGAAACAACCCCACATTATGGAATTATTTCTACGCATATCTATGGATTGGAAAATCGTGTCCAATGATTCCATGATGCAATATTATCCATCTCTTTAAAAGTTGAACGTTTCAATATAACGAAAGCAGTGTTATGCATAGGCTAATATTTGGTTCATGAAACGTCTGAAAAAAACGAGTGTCAAATACTTCCGTTTTCAACAATATGAAATTTGTTTCGTTATGGGATATATTACTAAGAATTCATAACAAAATGTATTCCATGTGCTCACCAATGATAATTTTCATAATTAGACAAGAATATTATAGAAAAAAGATAATGGTGATTTTACTTGGTACTTTTCTGCATGAAACGAAAGAATTTCCATGTTGGAAATGGGAAGTCTGTGTCGTAGCGTTATTAGCAAAAACTTGTCTGGAGTGTGCATCATATAGTTATAACCTTCGATAGAGCATTGATATCAAAAGAACTAAAATCGTTCGACTGTCGAACAGTTTTCGTCAAGTCAAACGAATTCACTGCTTCGGCACAGTTATGTTGATGATATTTCAAATACAATGACAAAAGTATATGAGACCCACCACGGACCAGTACTTACGTTCAATACTGGCATTTGATTGTCTGTTGGAGTATTCACACAAGTATGAATTGACGTTTGGTAGCTAGCTGACATATACATGACTGCTGTTACGTGCTTTTTAATAGATTGTCGTATTTTCTGAATGCACTTTAGTCTACAAATCAGATGGCGTAATTCTATATTTTGACTAAAATTTAGGGTAAACGTTCTACATTTTGATAACAATGTCAAAGTTCTACATGTTCTTGGGGAACGGATAAAATAAATAGGCTTAAGAATGTTATGTTCATCAAAATGAACTGTTCATACTTTCGATAAAATATACAATCCATAAATATATATAATTATTGAAAATGTCAGAGCTATACTACGAAATTAACAACCCGTATTGTCATGATGACTAACTTTGCTTGTGTTTCAATTAATAAATCGAACAATCAAGTATAAAATAACTTTTTTCTCGCTGTCAGTATATTGCTCTCAGAAGATTTCATGACCATCCACCACGATGCTAAGAGTAGTGTTTATGTATGTAGTGAACATGTATTAACCAATTAATTCTGTGTTATACGTGAGGCATATACTGTCGACAGTTCTCGGGCCTAATAAAGAGTTACTTATTTTCAAACGCCGTAGGCGTGTTAACAAAATGTCGAAGGCATTTCAAGCGAGGGCCGTAAGGCCAGAGAGACTGTTATAGCATGTAAACTCAAACTACTACTATTTCCTGTTTATTGGTGACCCGTTTCGCTCATGATTAGTTGATCGGTATATGATGTAGTTTGAGTGACAAATCTCAGCAGGAACGTCACCGGGCAATTTCTAAGCAATGCCGTATGAGGGCGCAACATGCTATAACAGTCTCTTGGACTTACGGCCCTCGCTTGAAATGCCTTTGGCATTTCGTTAACACGCCTACGGTGTTTGAAAATAAGATAATAAGACTCTTTATTAGGCCCGAGAATTGTCGACAGTCTACAAGAGGCATAGAAATATGTTTTATACTCGGTTCATAATGGTATACTATCGTTACAAAAGATGTAATCTAGTTTATAAACATATATATATCAATTTGTTAATACCGATCACCAACTGGACCCAAATGGATCGACGCTAGGGCGCTTTTTGTCTCACAAATGTCCGTTTTCGCCAAACAATTGCCGTTACCACACGAAATCATACGAAAGCCGAATAAGCAATTCGGAGATGAAATTAAATTGCCGATGAGCGCCTATAATGTTAACTTTGATAGTGAAAAATAGTAAGCTAAACAATTTTAATAATAAAAAATTTAACAGATAGGGAGCGTTTATCTGGGAAACTGATAATTGCGCATATGTGTACTTCGAATCGCTACAACGCATTTACAAAAAGCATTATCATATGTAAATGGCAGCAGATAAGAAACGTTGAATATAGCACATCCAAGTACATTCTTATCACCAATCACGTGATTTGACATGGGCCAGTGGTTTTTAGAATATAGGCCAGTGTTTCCTAGGATATAGGCCAGTGTTTCCTAAGATGTGGGCCAGTATTTCATAAGATATAGGCCAGAGTTTCATGCGATATAGGCCTGTGTATCATACGATATAGGCCAGTGTTTCATAAGATATAGGCCAGTGATTCTTTAGATATAGGTCAGTGTTTCCTAGGATGTGGGCCAATGTTTCTTAAGATATAGGTCAGTGTTTCCTAGGATATAGGACAGTGTTTCATAAGATATAGGCAAGTATTTCATAAGATATAGGCCAGTGTTTCATAAGATATAGGCCACTATTTCCTAAGATATAGTCCAGTGTTTAATAAGATGTAGGCCAGTGTTTCATAAGATATAGGCCAGTGTTTCCTAAGATATAGGCCAGAGTTTCATAAGATATAGGCCAGTGTTTAATAAGATGTAGGCCAGTGTTTCATAAGATATAGGCCAGTGTTTCATAAGATATAGGTCAGTGTTTAAAAAGACGTTGGCCAGTGTTTCATAAGATATAGGCCAGTGTTTCATAAGATATAGGCAAGTGTTTAATAAGATATAGGCCAGTGTTTCATAAGATATAGGCAAGTGTTTCATAATATGTAGGACAGTGTTTCATAAGATATAGGCTAGTGTTTCATAAGATATAGTCCAGTATTTCATAAGATATAGACCAGTGTTTCATAAAATATAGGCAAGTGTTTCATAAGATGTAGGCCAGTGTTTCATAAGATATAGGCCAGAGTTTCATAAGATATAGGCCAGTGTTTAATAAGATATAGGCCAGTGTTTCATGAGATATAGGCCAGTGTTTCATAAGATATAGGCCAGTGTTTCATAAGATGTAGCAAGTGTTCCATAAGATATGGGCTAGTGTTTCATAAGATGTAGCAAGTGTTTCATAAGATATAGGACAGTGTTTCATAAGATATAGTCTAGTGTTTCATAAGATATAGGCCAGTGTTCCATAAGATATAGTCCAGTGTTCCACAAGATATAGTCCAGTATTTCATAAGATATAGGCCAGAGTTTCATGCGATATAGGCCTGTGTATCATACGATATAGGCCAGTGTTTCATAAGATATAGGCCAATGATTCTTTAGATATAGGTCAGTGTTTCCTATGATGTGGGCCAATGTTTCTTAAGATATAGGTCAGTGTTTCCTAGGATATAGGACAGTGTTTCATAAGATATAGGCAAGTATTTCATAAGATATAGGCCAGTGTTTCATAAGATATAGGCCACTATTTCCTAAGATATAGTCCAGTGTTTAATAAGATGTAGGCCAGTGTTTCATAAGATATAGGCCAGTGTTTCCTAAGATATAGGCCAGAGTTTCATAAGGTATAGGCCAGTGTTTCATAAGATATAGGCCAGTGTTTAATAAGATGTAGGCCAGTGTTTCATAAGATATAGGCCAGTGTTTCATAAGCTATAGGCCAGTGTTTCATAAGCTATAGGCCAGTGTTTCATAAGCTATAGGCCAGTGTTTCGTAAGATATAAGCCAGTGTTTTATAAGATATAGTTCAGTGTTTCATAAGAAATAGGCCGGTGTTTATAAGATGTAGGCCAGTGTTTCATAAGATATAGGACAGTGTTTAATAAGATGTACGCCAGTGTTTTATAAGATATAGTTCAGTGTTTTATAATATATAGGCCAGTGTTTCATAAGATATCTATATAGGCCAGTGTTTCAAAAGATGTAGACCAGTTTTTCATAAGATATAGGCCAGTGTTTCAAAAAATGTAGGCCAGTTTTTCATAAGATACAGACCAGTGTTTCAAACGATGTAGGCCAGTGTTTCATGAGATATAGGCCAGTGTTTCAAAAGATGTGGGCCAATTTTTTTTATGAGATATAGATCAGTGTTTCATAATTTAAGATACTAGTATACACCAGTGTTTCATAAGATATAGGCCAGTGTTTCATAAGATATAGTCTAGTGTTTCATAAGATATAGGCCAGTGTTTCCTAGGATATAGGCCAGTGTTTCATAAGATGTAGGCCAGTGTTTCATAAGATATAGGCCAGTATTTCATAAGATATAGGCTAGTGTTTAATAAGATGTAGGCCAGTGTTTCATAAGATATAGGCCAGTGTTTCATAAGATATATGCCAGTATTTCATAAGATATAGGCCAGTGTTTCATAAAATATAGGCCGGTGTTTCATAAGATATAGTCTAGTGTTTCATAAGATATAGGCCAGTGTTTCATAAGCTATAAGCCAGTGTTTCATAAGCTATAGGTCAGTGTTTCATAAGATATAGTCCAGTGTTTCATAAGATATAGGCCAGTGTTCAGTAAGGTGTAGGTCGGTGTTTAATAAGATGTAGGACAGTGTTTCATAAGATATAGTCAAGTGTTTTCTAGGATATATGCCAGTGTTTCCTAATATGTGGGCCAGTATTTCCTAAGATATAAACCAGTGGTTCTTAAGATATAGGCGGCCAGTGTTTTCTAGGATATAGGCCGTTATTTTCTAATATTTGGGCCAGTATATCATAAGACCTGGGCCAGTGGTTTTTAGAATATAGACCAGTGTTTCCTAGGATATAGGCCAGTGTTTCCTAAGATGTGGGAGAGTATTTCATAAGATATAGGCTAGTGTTTCATAAGATATAGGCCAGTGTTTCATAAGATATAGGCCAGTGTTTCATAAGATATAGGCCGGTGTTTCGTAAGATATAAGCCAGTGTTTTATAAGATATAGTTCAGTGTTTCATTAGAAATAGGCCAGTGTTTATAAGATGTAGGCCAGTGTTTCATAAGATATAGACCAGTGTTTAATAAGATGTACGCCAGTGTTTTATAAGATATAGTTCAGTGTTTTATAATATATCGGCCAGTGTTTCATAAGATATCTATATAGGCCAGTGTTTCAAAAGATGTAGACCAGTTTTTCATAAGATATAGGCCAGTGTTTCAAAAAATGTAGGCCTGTTTTTCATAAGATACAGACCAGTGTTCCAAACGATGTAGGCCAGTTTTTCATGAGATATAGGCCAGTGTTTCAAAAGATGTAGGTCAGTTTTTCATGACATATAGGACCGTGTTTCAAAAGATGTAGGCCAGTGTTTCATGAGATATAGGCCAGCATTTCATAAGATATAGGCCAGTGTTTCATAAAATATAGGCCAGTGTTTCATAAGATATAGGCCAGCATTTCATAAGATATAGGCCAGTGTTTCATAAAATATAGGCCAGTGTTTCATAAGATATAGTCTAGTGTTTCATAAGATATAGGCCAGTGTTTCATAAGCTATAGGCCAGTGTTTCATAAGCTATAGGCCAGTGTTTCATAAGATATAGTCTAGTGTTTAATAAGATGTAGGCCAGTGTTTCATAAGATATAGGCCAGTGTTTCATAAGATATAGGTCAGTGTTTAATAAGACGTTGGCCAGTGTTTCATAAGATATAGGCCAGTGTTTCATAAGATATAGGCCAGTGTTTAATAAGATATAGGCCAGTGTTTAATAAGATATAGGCCAGTGTTCAGTAAGGTGTAGGTCGGTGTTTAATAAGATGTAGGACAGTGTTTCATAAGATATAGTCAAGTGTTTTCTAGGATATATGCCAGTGTTTCCTAATATGTGGGCCAGTATTTCCTAAGATATAAACCAGTGGTTCTTAAGATATAGGCGGTCAGTGTTTTCTGGGATATAGGCCGTTGTTTTCTAATATTTGGGCCAGTATATCATAAGACATGGGCCAGTGGTTTTTAGAATATAGACCAGTGTTTCCTAGGATATAGGCCAGTGTTTCCTAAGATGTGGGCGAGTGTTTCATAAGATATAGGCCAGTGTTTCATAAGATATAGGCCAGTGTTTCATAAGATATAGGCCAGTGATTCTTTAGATATAGGTCAGTGTTTCCTAGGATATAGGTCAGTGTTTCTTAAGATGTGGGCCAGTGTTTCTTAAGATATAGGTCAGTGTTTCCTAGGATATAGGCCAGTGTTTCCTAAGATGTGGGCCAGTATTTCATAAAATATAGTCTAGTGTTTCAAAGGATGTGGGTCAGTATTTCAAAAGATATAGGCCGGTGATTCTTTAGATACAGGCCAGTGATTCTTAAGATATAGGCCAGTGTTTCCTAGGATATAGGACAGTGTTTCCTAAGATGTGGGCCAGTATTTCATAAGATATAGATCAGTGTTTCCCAGGATATAGGTCAGTGTTTCCTAAGATGTGGGCCAGTGTTTCATAAAATATAGGCCAGTGTTTCATAAGATGTGGCCAGTATTTAATAAAATATAGGACAGTGGTTCTTAAGATTTAGGTCAGTGTTTTATTTTTGAAATATTCCTTTTTGCTGAAATATAGGCCTGTATTTCCCAACCAGTTTGTCCTAAAATATAGGCCAACATTTTTTTAAGATATCTCCAAACACCAGAGGTCATAGTTTTCTACGATATAGGTCAGTGTTACCTAAGATATAGGCCAGTATTTCAAAAGATATAGGCCGGTGATATAGGCCAACATTTTTTTAAGATATCTCCAAACACCAGAGGCCAGAGTTTTCTAAGGTATAGGCCAGTGTTTCTTAAAATATAGGCCAGTTATTAAGATATTCTAAAATCAAAGCCATTGTCTCCTATGATATCGGTCAATGATTCATATTATGGTAGTGTTTCTTCCTAGTATACGTCACTCAATGTTTAAAATATGCTGTGAATTTTACTTTGAATGATTTTCAATTCGGCCACGATCATGGTAACATAATAAAAATAGTCAAAGAACCATGATTATGAAATAAATATAGTCGAAGGACCACAATTATATATTAAATTAGGCAAAGGACCACGAATATATATAAAAATACCTGAAGGACCACGATTATATAATAAATATAGTTGAAAGACCACAATTATATATTAAATTAGGCAAAGGACCACGAATATATAATAAAAATACTTGAAGGACCACGATTATATAATAAATATAGGTGAAAGTCCACAATTATATAATAAATATAGATGAAAGTCCACAATTATATAATAAATATAGATGAAAGTCCACAATTATATAATAAATATACGTGAAAGTCCACAATTATATAATAAATATACGTGAAAGTCCACAATTATATAATAAATATACGTGAAAGTCCACAATTATATAATAAATATAGGTGAAAGTCCACAATTATATAATAAAGATAGGTGAAAGTCCACAATTATATAATAAATATAGGTGAAAGTCCACAATTATATAATAAATATAGGTGAAAGTCCACAATTATATAATAAACATAGGCGAAAGTCCACAATTATATAATAAACATAGGTGAAATTCCACAATTATATAATAAACATAGGCGAAAGTCCACAATTATATAATAAAGATAGGTGAAAGTCCACAATTATATAATAAAGATAGGCGAAAGTCCACAATTATATAATAAATATAGGTGAAAGTCCACAATTATATAATAAACATAGGCGAAGCACCACAATTATATAATAAATATAGGCGAAAGTCCACAATTATATAATAAACATAGGTGAAAGTCCACAATTATATAATAAATATAGGTGAAAGTCCACAATTATATAATAAATATAGGTGAAAGTCCACAATTATATAATAAACATAGGTGAAGCACCACAATTATATAATAAATATAGGCGAAAGTCCACAATTATATAATAAACATAGGTGAAAGTCTACAATTATATAATAAATATAGGTGAAAGTCCACAATTATATAATAAACATAGGCGAAGCACCACAATTATATAATAAATATAGGTGAAAGTCCACAATTATATACTAAACATAGGCGAAAGTCTACAATTATATAATAAACATAGGTGAAAGTCCACAATTGTATAATAAATATAGGTGAAAGTCCACAATTATATAATAAACATAGGTGAAAGTCCACAATTATATAATAAACATAGGCAAAAGTCCACAATTATATAATAAATATAGGTGAAAGTCCACAATTATATAATAAAAATAGGTGAAAGTCCACAATTATATAATAAATATAGGTGAAAGTCCACAATTATATAATAAATATAGGTGAAAGCCCACAATTATATAATAAACATAGGTGAAAGTCAACAATTATATAATAAACATAGGCGAAAGTCCACAATTATATAATAAACATAGGCGAAGCACCACAATTATATAATAAATATAGGCGAAAGTCTATAATAAATATATAATAAATATAGGTGAAAGTCTACAATTATATAATAAACATAGGCGAAAGTCCACAATTATATAATAAAGATAGGCGAAAGTCCACAATTATATAATAAACATAGGCGAAAGTCAACAATTATATAATAAAGATAGGTGAAAGTCCACAATTATATAACAAAAATAAGTGAAAGTCCACAATTATATAATAAACATAGGTGAAAGTCCACAATTATATAATATATATAGGTGAAAGTCCACAATTATATAATAAATAAAGGCGAAAGTCCACAATTATATAATAAACATAGGTGAAAGTCAACAATTATATAATAAATATAGGTGAAAGTCCACAATTATATAATAAAGATAGGTGAAAGTCCACAATTATATAATAAAGATAGGTGAAAGTCCACAATTATATAATAAAGATAGGTGAAAGTCCACAATTATATAATAAACATAGGTGAAAGTCCACAATTATATAATAAACATAGGCGAAAGTCCACAATTATATAATAAATATAGGTGAAAGTCCACAATTATATAATTAACATAGGCGAAAGTCCACAATTATATAATAAAGATAGGTGAAAGTCCACAATTATATAATAAAGATAGGCGAAAGTCCACAATTATATAATAAATATAGGTGAAAGTCCACAATTATATAATAAATATAGGTGAAAGTCCACAATTATATAATAAACATAGGTGAAAGTCAACAATTATATAACAAAAATAGGTGAAAGTCCACAATTATATAATAAATATAGGTGAAAGTCCACAATTATATAATAAACATAGGCGAAGCACCACAATTATATAATAAATATAGGCGAAAGTCTATAATAAATATATAATAAATATAGGTGAAAGTCCACAATTATATAATAAACATAGGCGAAAGTCCACAATTATATAATAAAGATAGGCGAAAGTCCACAATTATATAATAAACATAGGCGAAAGTCAACAATTATATAATAAAGATAGGTGAAAGTCCACAATTATATAATAAACATAGGCGAAAGTCCACAATTATATAATAAACATAGGTGAAAGTCCACAATTATATAATAAATATAGGTGAAAGTCCACAATTATATAACAAAAATAGGTGAAAGTCCACAATTATATAATAAATATGGGTGAAAGTCCACAATTATATAATAAACATAGGCAAAGCACCACAATTATATAATAAATATAGGCGAAAGTCTATAATAAATATATAATAAATATAGGTGAAAGTCCACAATTATATAATAAACATAGGCGAAAGTCCACAATTATATAATAAAGATAAGTGAAAGTCCACAATTATATAATAAACATAGGCGAAGCACCACAATTATATAATAAACATAGGTGAAAGTCCACAATTATATAATAAATATAGGTGAAAGTCCACAATTTTATAATAAATATAGGTGAAAGTCCACAATTATATAATAAACATAGGTGAAAGTCCACAATTATATAATAAATATAGGTGAAAGTCCACAATTATATAATAAATATAGGTGAAAGTCCACAATTATATAAGGGAAGAGTAGGAAATCAAACGGGCGGTTCACCGCGGTAATCACCGCGGCTCTCCGCGGTACACCGGGGAGAGCCGCGGACTGCTTATAATTAGGGGTCTCTACCGCGGTGGCCACCGATACTGGTTGCAACCGCGGTCGCAGGAAAGGTGTGAAATACGTACTTAACAGTTTCCGTTGTGATTCCATGAGTCTTTGTTTCAAATAGCTGTTTTTAAATCGAGCAGGTTACGAGCATCGCTGGCATGGAAATACTAAGCATATAGTAATATTATCGGCCCACGTATTTTATTAATATAAAAAATCCATAAGTCCAATGCTGTATACGAATTGTTGTTGCGTGAAACAATGTTGTATTTTATGCATGTATTTATCACCAATTCCAGTAGTAAAAGTCGTAACTTTCGAAGGTACGAGTATTATGACTCGTCCATACATTTCACTTACGTTTGTTACACTTGAATAAAGTCTACCACATGAAAAGAATGTTATTTACGAAGTTTTAAATAGCCGAGCCTTCCTGATTCGAGCCTCTTGTTGATTTGACAACGGTGGGTATCATTAATGTTTATTCTTTGCCTGTATCGCATTCCAGACAAAAAGTTCAAGATCGGTAAACAAGAAATGAACGAACTAAAATGTCTCCTGTGTTTCACGTGCGAGTTAAGCGGTCATGTACGTTCTATAAATCTAACCTTGCACGCATAATCTTGTATTGACGTGTTTTTTTTTTTGTTTTTTTGGTCAAAAACGACGTTGCCTTTCAGTTAACTCTTCGCGAGAGTTTACCGATTTTTTGAACAAATGTTAAGTAACTATATCGTTTTGCGTCAAACTGGGTGGCCCGAATTTAAATGTCAGTGCGTGAACTCATTGAGGTCATTGCCCATTGCCGCACGTAATTCAAACACGTGGTTATTAGAGTTCAGTCGAAATGTACGTGAATAATGCGATCGAAGTGCGCTGCGAGTTTATTATAGAAAAATTTAACATTACGCATGATATTGTATGTTATTGTATGGTTAATATTACATATTCACTTTATTTCGAATAAAATAATTCACCGATGAGTCACAAGTATTTAAAATATTTTCTCGACTTTCGTTAGACACCTGACTCCGGGACCTGACTATCTTTTTCAATGATTTACTAGTAAATGCGCCCATGTTTATATTTGCGTAATAATTACAACGCATTATCAAGTCGGTAATATTGAAATATTCACAGACCCAATAGCCCGGGTTAGTGTCCCAACAATAATAAAAATAACTTAGTTTGCGTAATTATTATAAAAGTAATACATTGCAAAGTTGAAATATTTAGAGCCCGTCCAATACTGTAAACATATTTGCGTTATTAGAAAAGCAGCACACTAAGTAAACGATGTTGAAATATTCAAAGCCAATACAGAGTTGGATACAAGTTGTGTTATTACAGTACCGCCGGATATCGTATGATAACAAATTTACGAGATCGAAGCGCGGACCAAGAAAGAAAAGGGTTGCTAAGGTAACGCGCCAGTTCAGCGCGTGACTTGGGGGGTCAAACTTCGGTCAACACACACTTGATGTCAGAATCGCCGCGTAGCAAGTTTCGCAACGTACTTGAAGTTCAATTGTGCCCCAAAATGATGTCGACGATCACTCAATTGTCGCAACGCATGTTGTACCAAGTCCATGATACACCCCGTTTCGACTTTGGCTTGCTTTTTCTTCTTAGTGCATGTTCTTGTTCACGTAAATGCGACCTCTCACCAATGTATTAAAACACTTTGAATTTATACTTATGCGTGATTATATTTGGTCTACGCGAAACATTAATCTTTCTAAACATTTTCTGAGACCATGCATGATATATATTCACAAAATAATGCGATCTTATTTTATATTATGTTGATCACTACGTCTTTCTGGATCGTTTTGTGATTTTATTCCAAAGCTCAGGCAAATAAAATAATGTGAACTATTATAGACTAGTTTCCTAGCTTTTGTGATCCTTTTAATTTCCCAGTTCTTTGTGTTCATTAATGGTCTTGACAATAAGTGTGAATTGCTGTGCGAGCCCACCGCACACGACCGCGGTAAACCGGGGTCATGGAATCTATGCATAAATTTGCATAGAATGCGGTCGACCGGCGAGCACCCACCACCACCGCGGTAATGACCGCGGTGCACCGCCCGTTTGATTTCCTACTCTTCCCTAATAAACATAGGTGAAGCACCACAATTATATAATAAATATAGGCGAAAGTCCACAATTATATAATAAACATAGGTGAAAGTCTACAATTATATAATAAATATAGGTGAAAGTCCACAATTATATAATAAACATAGGCGAAGCACCACAATTATATAATAAATATAGGTGAAAGTCCACAATTATATACTAAACATAGGCGAAAGTCTACAATTATATAATAAACATAGGTGAAAGTCCACAATTGTATAATAAATATAGGTGAAAGTCCACAATTATATAATAAACATAGGTGAAAGTCCACAATTATATAATAAACATAGGCAAAAGTCCACAATTATATAATAAATATAGGTGAAAGTCCACAATTATATAATAAAAATAGGTGAAAGTCCACAATTATATAATAAATATAGGTGAAAGTCCACAATTATATAATAAATATAGGTGAAAGCCCACAATTATATAATAAACATAGGTGAAAGTCAACAATTATATAATAAACATAGGCGAAAGTCCACAATTATATAATAAACATAGGCGAAGCACCACAATTATATAATAAATATAGGCGAAAGTCTATAATAAATATATAATAAATATAGGTGAAAGTCTACAATTATATAATAAACATAGGCGAAAGTCCACAATTATATAATAAAGATAGGCGAAAGTCCACAATTATATAATAAACATAGGCGAAAGTCAACAATTATATAATAAAGATAGGTGAAAGTCCACAATTATATAACAAAAATAAGTGAAAGTCCACAATTATATAATAAACATAGGTGAAAGTCCACAATTATATAATATATATAGGTGAAAGTCCACAATTATATAATAAATAAAGGCGAAAGTCCACAATTATATAATAAACATAGGTGAAAGTCAACAATTATATAATAAATATAGGTGAAAGTCCACAATTATATAATAAAGATAGGTGAAAGTCCACAATTATATAATAAAGATAGGTGAAAGTCCACAATTATATAATAAAGATAGGTGAAAGTCCACAATTATATAATAAACATAGGTGAAAGTCCACAATTATATAATAAACATAGGCGAAAGTCCACAATTATATAATAAATATAGGTGAAAGTCCACAATTATATAATTAACATAGGCGAAAGTCCACAATTATATAATAAAGATAGGTGAAAGTCCACAATTATATAATAAAGATAGGCGAAAGTCCACAATTATATAATAAATATAGGTGAAAGTCCACAATTATATAATAAATATAGGTGAAAGTCCACAATTATATAATAAACATAGGTGAAAGTCAACAATTATATAACAAAAATAGGTGAAAGTCCACAATTATATAATAAATATAGGTGAAAGTCCACAATTATATAATAAACATAGGCGAAGCACCACAATTATATAATAAATATAGGCGAAAGTCTATAATAAATATATAATAAATATAGGTGAAAGTCCACAATTATATAATAAACATAGGCGAAAGTCCACAATTATATAATAAAGATAGGCGAAAGTCCACAATTATATAATAAACATAGGCGAAAGTCAACAATTATATAATAAAGATAGGTGAAAGTCCACAATTATATAATAAACATAGGCGAAAGTCCACAATTATATAATAAACATAGGTGAAAGTCCACAATTATATAATAAATATAGGTGAAAGTCCACAATTATATAACAAAAATAGGTGAAAGTCCACAATTATATAATAAATATGGGTGAAAGTCCACAATTATATAATAAACATAGGCAAAGCACCACAATTATATAATAAATATAGGCGAAAGTCTATAATAAATATATAATAAATATAGGTGAAAGTCCACAATTATATAATAAACATAGGCGAAAGTCCACAATTATATAATAAAGATAAGTGAAAGTCCACAATTATATAATAAACATAGGCGAAGCACCACAATTATATAATAAACATAGGTGAAAGTCCACAATTATATAATAAATATAGGTGAAAGTCCACAATTTTATAATAAATATAGGTGAAAGTCCACAATTATATAATAAACATAGGTGAAAGTCCACAATTATATAATAAACATAGGCAAAGCACCACAATTATATAATAAATATAGGCGAAAGTCTATAATAAATATATAATAAATATAGGTGAAAGTCCACAATTATATAATAAACATAGGCGAAAGTCCACAATTATATAATAAACATAGGCGAAAGTCCACAATTATATAATATATATAGGTGAAAGTCCACAATTTTATAATAAACATAGGTGAAAGTCCACAATTATATAATAAACATAGGTGAAAGTCCACAATTATATAATATATATAGGTGAAAGTCCACAATTATATAATAAATAAAGGCGAAAGTCAACAATTATATAATAAACATAGGCGAAAGTCTACAATTATATAATAAACATAGGCAAAAGTCCACAATTATATAATAAACATAGGCGAAAGTCCACAATTATATAATAAACATAGGTGAAAGTCCACAATTATATAATAAACATAGGTGAAAGTCCACAATTATATAATAAACATAGGTGAAAGTCCACAATTATATAATATATATAGGTGAAAGTCCACAATTATATAATAAATAAAGGCGAAAGTCAACAATTATATAATAAGCATAGGTGAAAGTCAACAATTATATAATAAATATAGGTGAAAGTCCACAATTATATAATAAAGATAGGTGAAAGTCCACAATTATATAATAAAGATAGGTGAAAGTCCACAATTATATAATAAACATAGGTGAAAGTCCACAATTATATAATAAACATAGGTGAAAGTCCACAATTATATAATAAACATAGGCAAAAGTCCACAATTATATAATAAATATAGGTGAAAGTCCACAATTATATAATTAACATAGGCGAAAGTCCACAATTATATAATAAAGATAGGTGAAAGTCCACAATTATATAATAAAGATAGGCGAAAGTCCACAATTATATAATAAATATAGGTGAAAGTCCACAATTATATAATAAATATAGGCGAAAGTCCACAATTATATAATAAATATAGGCGAAAGAGTTATGTTTTGTTGACCATCGGACAAAAAACGTTTACGGTATTGAAGCAGTAGCTGTTAATACAGTATTCATCAAAATGTATCAACATAATTTACAAAAACTGTTTATTAAAGTATATGAGCTGAAATAAAAATATTTCTTCTTATTTGGAACACATCACAATTAATCAGGAAATATTTGTTTTACTCCAATATTCAGCATGTACGCCGTGTGTGCCCGTGACCGTTATACAATTTAAAACCAGTTTGGGATTTAATTGTTGCATTGTTTACTATAGATGTTTACAATTTCTAATCAATATGATTTGCTTATTTTTGTTTCCACTCTAGTTACAATGTAATTACGCTCAGTGTTTGGTGTAAAGTTGAAGCGATGACTGAATAAACGAACCTTTGCTGGCGAAGGTGCAGTAGAAGTGTACACATTTGTTGGAAGTAAAAAAAAATCGTAAAATGCTGTGGAATCTCCTTTGTAAATAAAAATATACTAGTAATTTTCTGTTAATTTATTGACTTGTACATGAATTGGTGGGCAAAATGTAATGTACAGGAAGATTGCCCGTAGAGTGTTGCTACTCTGAAAAGTATAAATTGCCAACAATATGATACGGGAAACTGACACTTTTTCGCAGCTCATCTACACTTGTTATAATCGCGCCAATAACTAATACTTTTGGACGTAGGGGTGGTGTGAAATTTTAAACAGTTTAATGACGAGAATCTAAATTCCAACTGATAAGTGGTGAGCATTATCAAAGTTCAACAACAATTTGCGAGAAAATGTATCCACATTCAGCCGTATATTGGCACCAGCACCGATGAGAACATTCAGCCTTGCCAAACTGTGAAAAGTGTGCGCTTGACAGTAAGAATGCTGAAGTCAATCGTAATGTTACTGATAGTTATACTACCCCTACGAGTAGATTAACGGGAAATATTCCCGTTAATCTACGAGGAGGGGTAGTATAACGAAGTTATACTGCGAATTTGACGAGTTTTGCACGGCTTATTTTAAATCCTGTGGTCATGGCGGATGTTTACAGCGCTATTGTGTAAATCGCAATTCTAAACCAGGTGTAGTCAACCGCAATTATCAGCCGTGCTCATTGGCTATAACGAGGGGAGGCAAGGGGGTAGCTGGTACGGTTTTACGGAAAATAAAAAGGGCGTTTTACAATTTACAAGGAAAAAAAAGACGTTTTTACAGTTTATAGTGTTAAAAAAAGGAACATTGAATGGTCCGAAGAGCTCTCCGGCTCAAATTCTCCGCCATTGCTGCGCCGTGTGTAGAGATGCACGCGCATATTACCCTCGTAATCCTCTTCATTCGGTTAGAGGGCCTTTTACGTCTTGACATTCAATTTTATAGTGAATTGTGTCATCTAGTCGTTTTACAGTTTCTATAATGTAATTTCCCTGAATTATTCTTTACGATTTTTTTATTTGGATGTAAATTCTTGTACGTACCGAGAAAAATGGCACATTTTTACAGTGTACGAAAAAAATATTTGATCGATTACGTTGTACGTCTAGCCTGTGATTACAGAATTACGGAATTTATTTTTTCAATTTACGTAGTACGAACAAAAAATATTGCAATTACGCTGAACGAAAATAACCCTTTCCCCCTCTCTATAACAGATGTGTTGAAACCCCCCCCACTCCCTATATTTAGGGGGGCCTATGCTTGTTCCCTCATTTTTTTTTGACCCCCCCCCCCTATCTAGGGAAAAGAAGAAAATTTAACCCCCCCTTTCACGGGCTTTTCCGATGAATTTCACCCCCTATCTAGGGAACTTTTCAGTCTAGAACTCCTTTTAAACCTCCCTTTTTTGTATATCTCGGGAAGTGTTTTGAAATACACCCCCTATTTTGAGAATCTCGGGAAAACAAGCAAAAAATACCCCCTTTTCTACGATTTTCTCGGGAAAATGTTCCCGAGACAGATCGTCAAAAAGTACCCTCTTTCCCGAGAAAATGGGAACGCGCATGCGGCCCCCTATGGATCCTGAGTGGGGGGGGGGGGGCCGGGGTTGAAAAGCTCTAGCCAATCGGCATTTACTCAGCATAGTTTGTTTTGTTTAACAATAGAATCCACCATCAGTGGACTTTATTGTATTACCATAACCAACACTGATTGGACCACGTAGAATTGCATATAAAACATTCGATCACGTGAATTTGGTGCTTATTTGTGAGAACAGTGTAGCACGTTGTTGGGCGAACTCCGGAGATCCGCCAGAATCATGTCCGCTCAAGAATTTTCTGCTCCGGAAATTGACTGGGATTTGGAAAACTGGTTGTCCCAAATTGATGTGGACGACGCCGAGGACTTTAAACTGAGCGATATTCAGAAAGAATTCCGTTTATTGCCTCCAGTTGACAGCAAACAAGTCACCGAATACCAGCAGTCACGCAGACAACCAGACAACTCGCAGCGCTACAAAATGGGGCGTCAAAACATGGAATGAGTGGAAAGAGCAAAACAGATGACTGATATCGCTGGGATAAAAGGTTATCATACTGGGCATTCAGGAAAGGTACGTATTAGAATTTGCACTTTAGTAATGCAATGTTCAATTTCCCCGCTGACGAGAAATAGTCATAACTTTATGTCGAAAATAATCACTACTCGTTAACTCAATTTTTTCATGCAAACTGTTTGGTGGAATACCATTTAAATACTAGTATTATATTCACTGGCACGATATGTCGGATTCATTTCACGCGATAAAGATTTAATGCAAAACTGCTTTGGCGTGTTTTAAAAAAGCTGAACGATTGAACGTACTATAACAATATATTGATATTTTACATTGCTATGAGGTGGACTGTTACAAGCTATTGTACTTTCATATTGATACATTGTATTTTATTTAAATTAAACAGGTTACACAGGCAACCACGCTGTTCCGGCAAAATTTCGACGAGCAGCTAATAGCAGAAAGAACGGGTCACTCCAGTCTAGCAATTAGAAGCTACAAGCGGACGAGCGACGAGCAGACGAAAGCGGTGTCAGACGCATTGCAGCCACCCAAACCGAAAACTGCGAAAGAAGCGAAAACGCATGACATATCCACCACTCCAACAGACGAGGACAAATATAATACCACTGTCATAACCGATTCTTCCCAAGTGTCCGTGAATTTTGTAAAAGAAAATATGAAACTTGAAATACGTTTTTAAAATGTATCGTATAATCGTCATTGCGTATTTAAATAATTAAATGAAAATTCCACCTTGTTCTTTGTTTTCATTCAGTGGCCACCTGTTATGTTAATCAGCTTTTCACTCCTGTTGTGCTCATGAATATTTAAATTAACCCATTCATTATTAACAGTCCCGGCTTGTTAATCTACTGATAAAACAGTACAGTTAACAAGAATGCATAATTAATTAGGTTGAAACTGTCCGCTAACGAAAGTAAGAAACAGTTAGAACAATGGGGACGAGACAAAAAGTAGTATAACTGTAAATAAACTACGCAAAAGTTGCATATAAATGAATTCTTTATGCCGAAGACATTTAAATTTGCAGTTGTATTTTTGTGTTCTGTTGCGGCAATCGTAGCAGCCCCTCCCCATTTCCCCCAAATAAATCGTGCAGGGCTTCGGCAATCAATCGCACTGACGAACGAGATGGTAATGTCTGGCCATGTTTTGTTAAAGAAAATATAGTCAAGAACACGCCGGTAAAACGAAAAATTAAATAAATTGTCCGTCACAGTAGACGACAGAACATGAATTTCTAGCCTTCAAAGGTAATTGAGAAATTAACCCAATTATATAACCACCTTTTCCGGGCATTTTCCCTGGCCAACCTTGAATTGAGATAATTGTCTTCAAAATGTCACGCCACGCAACGTGATCTTTTTTGTGCATTGGATTGTTGATTATTTTATTTGAGTATGCCATCGGTCAATATAAAAAGCTAGCTGTGATTTGGCTGTAGCTTATACAAAATTTGAATGGGATTCACATGGGCATCATATCCTTGTGGGCTTTTGCAATTACCAAACCTCTTAACAAACTGCTAATAATAAATTTAAAAAAAATATATAATAAAAATAATTAAAAACATTTTTTTAAAGGCCTAAACTAGGATATTATTTTAATCAGAATGATGCGAAGTTTCCCCTTAACCACGAAATTCAGAAAGCAAATGCGTTTCCCTCGACTAGCCAATGTAAAATAGCGAATTAACACAGTCGCTTCTCACTAACGCATCCCTTTGCCCATACGTGCGAATTAACACAGTCGCTTCTCACTAACGCATCCCTTTGCCCATACTTAATATATTATATTACATTGAACTTCATTAATTTTAAACACGGAAATTAAAATGCTTATCCAAATTTAGGACACAGGATTTACACATTGACCGTGACACAATCAAAGATAACAATTTCAAAATATGTATACAATTGAAGATGAAATACATTATCGTGTAATCCAGGAAGATTCGAACCTATAACAGGCCACAGAAGGTACAGCCACGAACCAATATCTTCTTCCTGTTACAATCAACAACTCTTAAGCATTTAACTAATGGCAAGTGCTGACATCATAAGTGTCTTAAATGACACGGTTGGCTCAAAAAAAAGGTTTCTTATTTGCATAAATTATTATCCATAAACAATTAAAAAAATTCTTTTTTTCAGTAAAACTGTGCCAAAATGTCTTCGGATAGCCAAGCCAACATGGTAATTATAAATTATCTGATTCTATCTTCACGAGCTAAAAAATAGCCGAGAAACTAAACTGTAGTCAGGGAGCCAGACAAAAAAGGTTGAACCTGACACCAGCTGCTATACTTTTTTCAACCCTACTTTCAGTTTCTATATGTATTGGGCTTCATTAAAAGTGATGTTGCCAATCACAATCTCACACCTTTTTCTTTCACGTGGTCATAGCAAGTTATGAAATTTGTGGAGAATGCAGAGGCACGTTGATATTCCACTCTGGTGCTATTGCTCAAAATTGAATATAATATTTTCAATAACTTTTACCAGAGCCAAGTTACCTAATTAGTATGGTGTTCGGGAAATCACTGTGTGTGCATGCGCCGTTTTAAATGATAGAATTTTGAACGCAATACAATTACACGAAACAAGAAAGCAAGAAACTAGTAGCGCCAAACTGGTTGTCGGTTGTCCTGTTTTGCAATAGATACAATCTGTATGTTTCTAAGTAAAGTTCTTGGTTGAGGATTATTCTGTGAAAAATCTCTTAAATTATTTATTTATTATATAATCTTGGTCCCTTTCTCGTATCTATTATATAACCATGGTTCTTCGCCCATATTTGTTATATAATAATAGCCCTTCGCCCATATTATTGTATTCGAAGCTGTCCGAATTATGAGTAAACTCAGTAAGTTTCTAGCTTTTGTTTCTTAAGAAATATGTCTGTTACTAATAGATAGAGTGCGACTACGAGGGCGTCTATCTTTAAGTGTTTGGGGTCGGGGTCTGATGACGCGCTTGTTATTATCCCATTGTTCCTTCTATACAAAAAAGTCACGTGACTCCCATACACGTACGCTATGACAATCACGAGGCCACAATGTTGCTTGACAAACAAATACTTAATAAAAAAATTAAAACTCGATAAATTCGCAATAATTGCGACCTTCAAGTACTCATAAATATGAGTCGCTATCGTAAATGAATAGGTTCTTTTGTGGTGCCGCCTCGGTCTTGTAAGAGTCCTCGGCGCTATGCAACAGGGAACAAGTTATATAAATGGAAAAAGTAGACATATGAATCAGATGGGAAACGCCTTGCAGAGTCTGGTGTGCAGACAAAAGAGCGCCATCAACGTTGGACAATGGCCGCGCCACGCAAGCGTGTGACAATCGATTGTCCGCGTCTTGCTTTATTATTTTACGTCATAGAGTAATAGAATCTTAGAACTACTAAGATGTATTTGTTTTATATGCATTGAGTACTCAGTACATATGCACGTATGCATATTTCTCTCTGAAAACAACACCTTTACTCTTCGATAACAATGTCTTGGCTCAACTATACAGACAGAAGTATTCCAGTAGGGTTAGAAGAACCCAGTAAAATTAACTTCGGTGATTTTAGACCGCAATTTATTTCACAACCCGGCGGCAAAGGTGATGGTGTAACAATAAAAAAGTGCACTCCAGTACCAGAGAATAAAACTTATAGCGGAAACATTGATGAGGTACGTCTATTCTTCCCTAACTTCATTCTTTGAAAGCAGCCAGTTGTCTCGAATGTAGCTATATTTTGTTGTAATTCGATTAATTCGCAACATTTGTTTGGTAATTATGCATCTTTATAATTGATATGTCTTATTTTCCTAGTCACAAAATCCAAAACTTGAAAGCAATGCCGACGTAAATGAACTTGATGGTGACAATGAGTCGGAGATGCGTGAAGTAGCAGAACTTACTATTCTTATTAAAAACTTGTGCATTGCTTCCAACAACCCACCACAAAGTACCCAGAGTTTGCCAGACACAGTAAAGTCATGTCCTGAAACCCAGGTGAGTCCAAGTCTAGTATATATCTATACATTCTCATAAATACGATTAATTCACACAATTAGTATGGTAATTATGCATCTTTTTTAATTAATATATTGTTTTCCTAGTCATGTGAACCAAAACTGGTGATTGAAAACAATACTGATGTAAATCAACTTGGTGATGACATCGACTCGGAAAAGCGAGTGATGGCAGAGCTTAGTAGTCTTTTTAAAACTGCGAAGATTGTCTCTCCTAAACCACCTCAAAGTACAAAAAGTTTACCAAACACAGTGAAGTCACGTCTTGAAATCAAGGTGAGTTGAGACTTATTTGTATTTATTTTTAAGGCAGAGATGCTGTTTACCTGACATGTATTTTAATTAGTTAATTAGGAAACCAAGATGACTTCCCTTGTCCACAAAACTATATATTTTCTGAAAGCTTATTGTATGAATTTTAAAGTTTTGTTAGTATTTTATTTTTATGGACACTGTAGTTTGAAATATGCACAAAAATGTGCTTTTTTGGTCAAAAGTGATTTAAAAAAAATTAGCTTCTAAACCATGCTTCTGTTTCCTGTCAAAATTGGTTTATGGTTACATCTGTTTACTATGAAGAAAGTGCCGTCTTGAAAACTGTCTACCAGTTGTCAATTTTGTAGGGCAGAAGCTCAAATTTCACTATTTCAAGTTTATGCATAAATTAACATCCAGGCTAGTTGTCTGTACGATTGCTGTAATACTATTCAACTAAAAACAATGTCCCGACGGCGTTTTGAAGATAAACACATTGTCAATATTTGTGAAAATTTCAAAACAAAAGGTCAAAGCGTCTAGAAGCTATTTTTTTAAAAATCTGGAATGTGCACTAAAAAGAAGCTGAGATAATTGCTAATTTGCATAACAATTCACTCAGTAAGAAGTTTGCTAATGCTCATAATTAAAATGGCTGTTACAGTTTCAAATTTAAATGTATTATCGTTTTATAAAAAGTTAAATACAGTGCATAATATAGAGATCCCATCATTTCTTTTTTTCGCCATTTTTATTATTATTTATGTACAGCCTTGCTAAATCTTGCTAAGTATTCAAAAGAGATAATGTTTGCACCTGTTTTAAAATATTAAAATCGTTTTTTGAGTATGTTCCACTATTCACAATTTTCAAAAATTTCAACAGTCTATAGCCAAGACTTTTTGGATAATAAAAAGCAAAAAAAATTTCACTCCCAAGTGCCCACGAACATGCATCTCTACCTTAATTAGAATTATAATTTATTTGACTGAACCACTAGTACTTTTATTATATCGCTTCTAGAATTCAAAAGTTTCTTTGGCGGATTTGGATTCAACACTTCGTGGTTCCGTCTCTACATATGTCGCAGGTCGTTCTATTCTTAGAAAACGGAGATCTAAGCCATATGCAAGACCATCCTTGGACTCGGAACGTGCAAGCGAAAAGAGAACACCAGTTCGCAAGCGACCGCCACCAACCTTTTCTTATCGATTAAGTAAATCGGCAGGTAATGTGAGAGTGAATATTCAAGACGGTCTTGCCAAACCAACACCAAGTTACGATGTCCCACACCGTCACAGTCTTGAAATAAATCATGGTAATGGATTGATTGAATCGTACAATGAGTTTAGACTCGTTGATGACCATTATAAGGAACAATATTTTAATGACTATCACAAACAACAAATATTGATATACGATACCCAAGTGGAAGAACAAAGAGAGGCCCTCCGATTTGAATACATTCGTGATGCGAAAGATAAACATGTGCCAGTACAGGTGAGTGCAAAAATATGACGATTTGGATTTTTTGTTTTTTTATAGAAATATACATGCAGCAATCGTTTAAGTTTGTGACAAAGCAGAAGACGAGAGTGTACTAGTCTGGATAGATTATATTTGCTACACAATGTATTTTATAAGATTAGTTTATAAACCATCGATTTACTTAATGTTTTCAGATTATGCATGGTCCACGTTGCGTTATTTGTACTCAAAACATCAACGGACAAACACAATATATAGGATGTAGTCCTTTAGACCTCATGAATGAACAAGTGTCAAATCAGAAGGCACGAAAACGACGCTTTGAACAAATGATACACGATGAACCTCCAACTAAAGTACTGACCGACATAAATGGACATAACATCTTTAACGGAAGTCGGTTTGAGGTAAATATAAACAAAGTATTTGAAGAGTGGGATGGTGGAAAATAATACAATTTTCTGCAAAATATATCATTTTCGTTCATTATACTGCACACAGATAAGTCCGGTCACTAAATAACAATACACGTCAATTATCTAACTGTTATACTATTTTTTACGCAGCCCATTGGACTTAAAGATAGCTATACTGAACTTTATGCTTCGCTGCCATTTTTCGAGCAGTTACGTTTCTCTGGGAGAAACGCTGTCATTGGTTGGGACAACGGTGAGAGGCAACACATGGTGAAGCCAGGCATCAGTTTAGTAAAACTATTGAGCCATTACTGTTTTGATAAGGAACACGCTACCTCAAAAAGGTAAACCATTTAAGTCTTGTTCCCATGGTTAACTTAGTTTAATACTAGAATACCTCCACCCACCCTACCTCCATAAAACACTTTCTCTTGGATGTCTTTTAAAAAATAAATACTTAATGTAAGTGTGTACAATTGTAGCAGAAAATGTTATAGTGTTCAATAATAAATTGGCATTTCTGTAAACAGCAATAATATTATATATTAATTATTTGATTCATTTTCCTAATTACAGACGCTGTCTAAGTTATGCTTCAGATTATGAAAGCGACAGCGAATCAGACGATGACATGCACGAAACAAATATGGAAGATGTATAATCATTTGACGTAGGAATTACTTGACATTGCAACACCTCGTGACGTCATAAACTATGAATATACGCACCTATTAATAAAATGAATAATTTAAATGTGCATTGCAAATAATATAATTAAAACTATACACCATAAATAATTGTGTTTTTTATTTAGTAATATTAATCTTAAGTTTGTTGTCATGATCCATATTTGTATCTGCTTTATTGGTTCTATAACATATATTACCATATTACCTCGTGACCACATCACGACCATTCATATAGAACATGGTAATGAGACTACGCCCTCTAGCAACGATTGCGACAAATAATGAGAATGACGTTTTGTACATCGCGGAATGTGATATCAGGAGTAATATGCTTTGTGGATAGTGTATAATTTAAAAACTTTCTCACATAATCGTCTATGCCGTATCGATCGATTGACTATACAGAAATATATTATCACTAGCTCAATTAAAAACGTCTTTTGAAATTGTGCTAGTCTATTTATATATTTCACCTTGGAGGGGTTGGGGATACTCACCTGAACTTTTAGTGACAATGCTCAGAAGCAAGTTGAAAACACAGATACCGAGAGTAGAATTATTTTGTTCAGGGTACATATTGGCCGAAAATCTTGTCATGAGCAAGTTGAAAATTGGACCCAAAAGACCGTGTCAATGGCGCATACCCGCATATGAAAGCAATACCCCCTCCCCCACGGGTATTTCAGCATCGGAGTACTCAGTGTCTGCCTTTCACGGGGTGTCACCGGATGATTTCGTTATTTACTCCACTCATGGAGCTCCATGCTGCACGGTTGTCTGGCACTGGCCGATTGACGTTCTGGAACACCCCGTGTCTGTACGCCCACAGCAATAAATAAGATATCAAAGTACCGAAAACTCGGATTATACTTTGCGATCGTGGTTTTTGTGCCGTAATCGTCACGTGACCATGATATATCCAAATTGTCATTGTGAATTTGCGTAGAATTATTTTTAGATTTGTTTTGGTGTATTGATTTCACCATAGATCCTAGAAAGGTCTATGATTTCACGCACCGTAATAAGCAAGTTATGGTGACCAATTCAAGTCAGCCACTGTACAGTATTATAGTAGTAAACGTGTTGAAGAAAGTGCTTTTATTAGTTGATAATTGTACTAACTTACTAGTAGTCAAATAAACAGTCGAATAAGTCTACAGAAAAGGTAAAGAATGTGTAAGTTTTAGATTATCATAAAACCAACTTTGCTAATGCTATTATAGTTTCGCTTTATGAGCGAGGCATAAAGGTTATCATTATCATTTTGTTCTGCCGCCCTTCTGCCTGCAACAGTGCTATATAGGGACAGTTACAATTAAAATAGAAAACGGAGGAGAGATTAAGTGTGAACATAGCAGGTATAAATCTCATGATAGCTCCGTGGTTTGACTGAACATGTTGTTATGTGTAGTTTTTGGTATGAGAGTGATAGTTACAAGGTGACGGCACAAAACCCCTTCACTATAACTCCATAGAATGACTAAACATTTGATAACAGCCGTTTATTGAAACACTTAAAATGATTACACTAATTACTAGAACACATATTTAAAACATATTTTAAAACATAACAATTCTACAAAAAATACTATCTACAGCACGACAATGATTTAATAAAAACAATGATTTAAAAAAAAAAAAAAAAACTACTACTGAAAAAATGGTGATAATTACACAAAAATAAGCAATAGAAATCAATAAAACATGGGAAAAAAGTATTGAAAGAGAAAAATATTTATGTTAATTTGCCTGAAGATGTTGCTGTCTAATGTTCGTGTTATTTTTGATAAATTGGACAACTGGTATTGGTACATTCAGGTTTGTATCACCCATTAATTTTAAAAATTTGTTGTAGTCATATTCATGAAGTTTATAATGTGTTTAGTAGTCTCTTCAAATAGTGTTTTCCGCGATTTTTCGTAAAAGGGGCATTTAATAATAAAATGGTACTCATCTTCTACTTTATTATTTAAACACAATTCGCAAATTCTTTTTCCTATTTCGGAAACAGCAAATCCTTTGGATATTGCATGCGACCCAAATTATGACACTAATCCAGTTATGGTGCTTATGTTATACCGCGGAGCTCCACGGCATGGCTATATCCAGACAATTTATTAGTTGTCTGAGGTTATAAGTACACGTTTCCTATAAATTGCGCCCTCTTGCCTATGTTTACTCCACGGCGACGGACGTAGAGAGAGAAGAGACTAGACTCCTACGAATAAATGATGTAGCGACAGATTGGGAGATTGTTTGCATAATACAGTAAATATACCGTCTTTAGCCAATCATGTCGTTTGCGAAGAGATGTTAAGTTATATGTACTTATCCTACAAGACACTCAACCCATTCGCTTTGGAAGGTAATCTGGTAACATGTTTGTATACCATGTATGTTTGACATAACATCCACGCAAGATACTGTTTGGACTATTAATTAATTTATTCATACAATGAACTACAAATTACAATAACAGTGTAAAACGCATGACAACACACAAAAAAGCAAAATCTAAAATCAAACATTTGTTGACATACATACCAGCAATGAAACATAATTACCAGGCTGAACAAAATACTCTCTGTCTGTCATAACAGTGAAATGGAATTCTTTGATACTGATACTGATCAATTCTGCCATGGCACAGAAGTTAACTAATACTTCAGTCTCGGTAAAGAAAAATGTGAAACCATTAAGTTAAAATAATGACCAAGGACATATTAAATTTTGTACGGATTTGACACATTGTGGACAATTACATGTAAAAATTTTAGCTGAACAAATAATTATTATTTTAACGGGTATTATTCGTGGGTTGTTTCTATGGGAGAACTTCTACAACCAGACAACAAACCGAACCGCTTAATATCATTAAAAGATTTGCAATATTTAATCATTCAGGAATCGCTAAAACACCAACATTTACTGAAACACAGCTATAACTGGAAATCACAATCTCAGCATATAAAAATAACATATACAATTTACTTTAGCTCGTTCCATGTTTGAGCAGGAGATTGAATGGGGAGAGGTAAATCGTGGAATCACAAAAGTGTCGGGGTGCGTGCGGTGTTTGGAACAGCGCCGTCGAATCGCTGTGGTCACCGGCAGCGTTCAAGATGGCGGTTGCAGTGTGAGTCAATGTGCTATTAGGATACGTATTGCAGAAGAGGAGGTAATTTTTAATATCTTCTATTGTGTATTTTGACACTATCCCAGTTTTGTCTAGAGCCTTTAGATTTAATCAGACAGTTAGGTCAACCGTTTAGTCGAGTTTTGCATAGTACAGACGGAGGAAGCAAAAACAGCCTCGCTGCTTTGTGTGTTGTTGTGTTTGAATGACTGACTCCGGTTTCAATCTGTTAAAATCTAGCCATTCTATTTACGTTTTGTTAAATATTTCTACCCCCTCCTTTATTTTATAAATAGCTTCTTGGTTTCTGTTAATCTTTATTGCATTGAAATGCTGGTTATTATACGACTGGGTGTCGTATAGCTATGGCGATCTCTGTTTGGCGGCGGCAACGATGCTTTGCAATGCTTGTTATTATAATGCGATATACTAGTACGGTTTTAAACATCGCCCTATTTGAATATTGCAAAGCTCATTATAAAACGTGAAAATATCATCGAATTTACAACAAACTAAACGTGTATCGATATGCATACAGACCAACACAGTGCCGTGTGCGTCGGGTTCGCGTACATGCCATTCGGTGTCAGACTGGCCGGTGACCACGATTCCGCCGTCTGCACATGCATCTCAGCGGATAATGTGCTGTCCACAATATTGACGATACAAACGCCTCCTGCTCTGACCTTGTTTCATTATTTTTATCACGCCCGTTCGGCGTTTTCATTACCCGCCGTAAAAACATCATTGACGTTACGATTAATTACCACTGGGACGGGCCCTGGGACTTGACGAAAAAGGGGGTACATGTGTGACTCATAAACGAGAGACCACAAGAACATTGTAGCTGTCTTGCATATACACACAATAATCTGCATATGAATACATTTCAAGCAGGCTGAAGCATGTATCAAATGCCTGGTGGTGATTGGCTGATTATTAAAACGTGGGGTCATACCCAGGCTACACAGAAAATAGCTAAGGGAGGAAGAAGTGCGTTTAGTGGCAGTACGGGCTGTTTTCATGGAAGTCTTGTCACTTTATAATCTTACACAAAATGAGTACCCGCACAAAACGAATGGAGCAACGGCAGGCAAGAACGACACCTGTGCGCACAACCCAGCAGCATATACGTGATTTAGGTATTGGGAGTCGTTTGTTGATGCCCTATATACCGGTATGTATATGAAAGATCCGATGATAAAATTATGGCTTTATAAGTGTTTTGAAAGCAGGGTGGTATGAGCAAGGAAAAAAACCTGTGATTCTGCACTGAGTACTTTCAAGGTCATGGCTTACATAGCTTTATGGTTAATTATCATTGCCACAGACAGTGTTGTCATAACATGCTTTTTAGAAACATTCACAGAGACTGCTTTCAGGAACTGAAATATGGGGTCATGAAGGTCATGCGACAGGTAGATTGGTATCGAAACATGTTAACGCAGTGTGGTGGCTACTGCCTGTGACCTCATTATGCGATTTATGAGATGTATGCTTAAATAGTAAACAAATTCAATTGTTTGTTTTTTTAAGATTTAAATCATTGCAAAGTTAATCTACCTATAATAAACAATAAATACACCCTAATTTATGTATTAGTCATCGTAATTTGAAGTATCTCGGTATTTATCTGTTTTCTCACTTACATGCTGCTTAACACTTTAGTAATGTTTTAATAGACAAATAAATTTGATGTTTTTATTGCCTGGTTCCCAAGCGTAGTTGTTTTATTACAAGCATTTCAACCCCACCCACTATGCAATTGAAATCTATAGCAAATAATATAATTCTACTCTTGGTATCTGTATCAGATATTTTGTTGAAAACATGGGTCTTGAAGCCATCCATATACATGAATACATGTGTATTTCTTAATCAATACTTTAGTATTACTTAAGTAAACAGTTGTAGCCCTTCATAGTACAAACACATGTCTATCTTATCATGTGTTATGTGTACATGGCCATGCAAAGTTAAAAACATGTTTAGCTTTTTTTTAAATAATATTGTAATGTTTCAAACGAGCTTTCTCACAAGCAACTCCACCTTTATGAAACTGTCTACCACATAAAGTGCATCTGTCACCTGTTTTTGCCAAAGCATTCTATCATTCTCATTGTCGTCAGAGGTGTTAAACAGTAGCTCACACTAGATTCCGGAAACATTTCAGTTATTTTAATTAATTATTTTGAATGATAACCAGAAATAGAATGATAAAATGAAGTATGAATGTATACAATTAAACAGATGGTTGTTAGGTAGTCGGGATAAGAGTGTGTGGTCGTACAATCTATCCAACAACACTCACTACTAAACATTTAGCAGACGACATCATTACAATTGCTACAATGAATTGCTTTACACTGTTGTTGCTAATGACAAATCTCTGAAAGGAAAGGCAAGAAGGTACAACTACCACAGTCATGTACATGTACATATATTCATAAATTTATTGAACGATAAAATTACATCTTTCACAGTTCCAAACAAATCTCTTAAACAATAAAAATACATTCCAAATATGTATCTGATGAAAACTTATTGTAAAATGAATTATTATGTAAAACTATGCTAATACCAGTTTTATGCTATGCTTATAATTATATTAACCTTTGACCTTTTGACTGGCTAAGTAAATAGTAAGTAATCTTTTCTAGCTTTCTCCAAAATGTTGTAGACATTATATCCATTCAGTCCAAATTTAAACAAAGAAATTGTGACAAAAAAAATATAAAAAAATGATACACCAGCAATTGAAAAAAAAATTATACTGTTCAAAATGTAATGGAAATACATCACCTTGCTTGTCCATACCTATGGAGAACTCTGCATAATGTAAATGATATACCTTATTAACCTGAAGGTACCTTCTTGGCAGCACCAATGACAATCTACCAATAAATCTATACATTTATATAAATTTTTTAGTAGATTTTTTAAAAGTACAGTTTCTCTGCAAATATCAAAGCCATCTGAGTCACAACATTTGTGTTGTAATTTCTCCATAATGTATCATCTGTTGCTAGCTGGCATGATGTTGGATTCTCTTGAACACCAATTCAAAGAATCATAGGGATATCTGTATTGTATGCTGTGTTTTTTTTCAATGACATCATCTCGTCTTCTTCATGTTTAATTTGACTGTAATGAGTACCAAAATAGCTTCCATTGTTGTATACTATTGCAGTTTATTTTACACTCAATTTTCATTTTCTCATTAATCACCCATTTTGCCATTCTCTAAGAACCTACAAATACCTCACTACTATTCAAATTAACCGCTTTACTGAATGTCTGGGACTTGGGTGGGTGCAAGGCACTGTGTAAGGAACTAGTGTGAAATCCTATTCTCAATCCCCCCCACATTAATTACTTAATTTGCAATGATAATTGGCTAATTTTTAGCTGTTGCAAGACTGTTCTACTGTTATCTAAATAACCACTTATTGGATTTTGATGAAATTCGGGACAATGTGACAATTGGGACAATTAGTTATGGGTAAACATCCATGCTTATTAATTACCTAATTTGCATAGTGATTAGTCTATTTTCCACTCAAGTAATAATCATCACATTACAATGAAACTTACTACATAGATGTCATAGAACAATGCATAGAAGTTTTGGGTTAATATCTGTTTATATTAATTACCTAATTTGCATAATTAGTACATTTTTGGCTTTTTCGCGGATATTTCAATTTCTAATCATTACATTTCTATGAAATATATGCTCTAGGACTATGCTCAGATCTAATTAGTTTTGAATAAATAATCTGTGCATATTAGTTACCTAAGTTCAAATCACATTTTAATGAAACTTGGTACATTGATGGTGTGTTACATGGCACAGATCTTATTAGTTTTACATTAAAATCTGTACATATTAATTACCTGATTTGCATAATAATGTAAAATGACTAATTTTCACTCAATTTCAGGCATAATCAGTGGGTTTTATATTCACGGTTTTATCATTTAGATAATGTGTTCTATGCTAAATTTTACATATTCACTGGGTTTTAATTTAGCGCATTTTCCAGTCAGCGAAATAAGCAAAATTAAAACCCATTGAATAATTAATCCTTTTACAGTAATTAGTCAGGTTTCAGCTTTTTCATCAATATCTTATTTACCTATCAAATTATTTCATGAAGTTTGTTACATAAATTAAGACAATACAACAATTCAATTTGTTTGGGAATTACCGTATATACATCCATCAACATTATTGATAATGAAAAACTTGCATATTGATTATTTTATTATTTTTAGTCAATTTCTGATATCTCAAAAAATAAGATTTAAATTGAATTTGCGCTCTAGAATTAATAAGACTGAAAACGACAGATATAAAATCAAATGTATTTTCTGTAAGTATGATAAATTTCAATAATGTGACTGGCATTGTTGTTTTCATGTTGTAAATGTACATCTTAAATAGCAGACAAATATTAGTTGACAATTGTCTTATTTGGAAGGCTAAGTATTACCTGGTACTTTCAGCACACAGGATTTTTTTCTAAGCTTGCTTTGATTTGGATTTGTATGTTGAGAAATATTTCATATCATTGTACCTTGTTATACCGGTAAGCGTAATACTAAATAGTGTACTTGCATTCATTATTCATTTGTTTTTTAACTGAAAAATTTGTGAATTTGCTCAAAACTTACTAAATAAATAAGAAAATTTTCTATCTCTGAATATGTCTTTTATGCAACATGTCTACAATGTATTGTTGTCTATGTTACTCTTAATAATTGCAATGTCAATAAGTATTTAACAGGCTGTATTCATGCTATGGAAAATGAATATTTTACTGATTGTACGTATAAAGTGTCAATACAAATATAGGATCCACCTGAATTAATTATGCCTCCTCTGATGTTCAGAAATGATAGAGTGTCTTCAATAGATTTATGATTAATGGGGTTTACTGATAAGGTCAAATAAAAAAAAAAACTTTGTTCCTCATTTCTGTTCTTTGATTTCCACATAGAATAGAGAAATAGATTGATATTCCTCATTGTCAAGGTGCAAAAGCTACACTGTTACATTTAATCTGTTTGAAATATACGTGTCTTGTCGCACGGCCAAATGAAGTGCCTTGATATTACATGTAGTTGTTGATTCCTGTCCATGAATAATGATGATAAACGTCCCTGTTTTGTTGACCTAGTGGCATTTACAAGGAATTACCCCAGACATATGCTAATTAATTTCCAAGGAAAAATTTTACGCGACTCTTAAAAATACTGTATAAAATTAATTTTGGCATTGTAGAAAATAATCTGAATATAATCTGTGATTTTAGTTTGAAATGCTTGTGTAAATGATGTCACATCATGTGACTACTGCTGTGACCTTTTGTCTCATTTCATTATTGATTTAAGTAGGTCATGCCTCACAGATTACCATGGTATTTCGTATCCATGAATTCTGTCTTGATTTTTGCTCAGTCTGGCAAACCATTTCTCTCTTTATGTTGTCAAGATCACTGGTTATAAACTCAACAATAGGTATTTTAGCCAGGTCACCAATTCTATTGAAATTGCTTCATTATCTCAGTTTTGCAACTTTTCTTTTCACCATGGTTTGCTAGTAACACTATCCTGCCATATTTAAAAAAATAATTCACCTTTTAAAAATTGGTAACTGATATTTAGGCATTCAACTGATAAATTGTCATCACCCAGTGCAATGTTAAAAAGCCTTTACAACTCAGTCTTGGAATAGCTTATGCTTTTGTTGTGTTCCTATAGTGTGACCCTATTATTCAAGTTAAAAACAACTCTATCTGATGACAAATTAGTGAAATCAAAAGCAGGGAATGTACAGTCACTATGTTATAGTGCAGTCGGATAGACTGATTACAAGCTTCAAATGGGTATTGACCCAGAAACCCAGAATTTCTGTAAAAAAAAAAAGTTTTCATTTGAAATTTAACCATGTAGAAACACTTGTGCTACCCAGTGAATATGTTCATACATATGTAAATTTGATTTTTATACATGATTCTTGTTTTCAAACAGTTGCATCTTTTGGAAATAATAACCCATATTGCTGAAACATTTTTTGAAATTGACCTGGTTGCTAAATTATGCACTTCCTACCCTGTAAGGATACTGATATATCACATGCTTGTATAAACTACATGTATTTCTTCATCCTCAAAAAATTTTTGTTTGCCATATAAAACAGTAAACATCACTCTTTACTCATTACCATGGAAATGACTGAGTTTATCAAAATATTGTAATAAAATGTTAGTCTTTCTGATATCTATCATGTTCTGACCAAATTTCAATATGAAGTGCTAAATATTGGAAAATTTCAGGGCAAAAATGAATATTAATTTGTGTAAATTGGGGTCATATTCATATAATGGATTCGATAGCAGACATTCATTAATGACCCTTTGTCACCCAATTAATCATGATTTTACTGTTGCTCAGTTTATTCGGTTGATAAACTAAACGTTGATGCATAACTGAAACCTCTACCATCATGTCTTATAAACTAAACGTTGATGCATAACTGAAACCTCTACCATCATGTCTTATATTCAGGGGAGTGATGATGTGGTGGTTTATATTTTGTAAAATAACTTGGATTCGCTGCGTATCTGTGGTCGCTACTGGCAATTGTAGTGCGATGACGACGATGTCTTCTTGTTTATACTCCCACACATATTAAATACATGAGTGTGTTCCACTGTCTGTGACACAAGCTTTTGTGAGATTAGTAGTAGTTATCATCTGCCCAACAATGTGTACTCCTAAACAAAATGCTGAGCCAGTTTATTGAAATTTAACACATTAGACCTACATGTACTGGGACTATTTAAAGGTACATGTATGTTAATTATATCTGCGAGGTGAATTTGTTTCTTGGATTCTGCTTAGCTATACACTGTACGGGTACTTTCAGGATGTCTTTATAAGAGAAATATATTCATGTTCATGGTTGTTGTAAAAAGGCCAGTTGAAAAATGTATGCATTGTCACATTTTTTTACTCCCGCGTGTGAAGCACACAATGGGAGTCTTTGCAAATAGTGTGTCTGTATGTGTATGTGTGTGTGTGTGTGTGTGTGTGTGTGTCTCTGTTCCACTAATATCTCAAGAACCATATGTTGGTTTTTGATGAAACTTGATGCATAGATGCTCTGGGCTAATATGCAGATTTGATTAGGTTTTGGTTAAAATCCATGCTTACTAATTACCTAATTTGCATGATAATTAGCTGATTTTTAGCTGTTCCACTGATATCTAAAGAACCACTAATTGGATTTTGATGAAGCCTGGTACATAGATGCTCTGGACAATGCGCAGACTTAATTAGATTTTGGTAGAAATCCCTTGCATTAAGTTGCATATTGATTACCTAATTTGCATAATGAATTGTCAATGTTCGACGTTTCTACTGATATCTCAAGTACTAATCATCACATTACAATGAAACTTGGTACATAGATGTCATAAGACAATGCAGATTAATTACATAATTTGCATAATTAGTAAATTTTTTGGTCTTCTCGCTAATATTTCAAATACCAATCATTACATTTCAATGAAACTTGGTACATAGATGCTCCATGACTATTCACAGGCCTGATTAGTTTTGGGTTAAAAATCTATGCATATTAATAATGCAATTTGCATATTGATTAGCACATTTTAAGCATTTTCATATGTTTCTCAAGTACCATTCAACAGATTTTGATGAAATGTGGTACATAGATGCCCTAGGATAATGTGTTTGGGGTTGAAATCAATGTGATATAAGCAATGTTGCTGATAGGGGACATGCAACTGGTGCTATAATTTTGTCTGACAAGATATATGACCAAATATCAAGTCATATATGGTAATTATTTCATTACATATTTAAAATTGTTAAACTATAGCTACTTGAACCCTTCTCCCCAGATCATTGCTTGCAGTTATATTTTTAAATGATGTACTTGCTCTAATATAAGCACATGTGCTAACTTCATGCCTCCAATACCTTCAGCACACAGGAGTTTTTTCTAAGCTTTCTTTAATTTAGGTTGGTTGTCAGAATGAAAAAAAAAGTAAAATCAAAATTAAATTTTGCAATTATAATAACAATTTTAAAGTAGAATAATTAAAAAAAAAACCCAGTATATACATAAATTTTTCTATACTGAATATGAATACAGAATTGAATATTCAATAATGATGTGACGTGACCTTGTGTCAACTTCCTTGAATTTCATAAAATATGAGTGGACAATAGACAATTTTATTTAAATAACTATTTTAGAATCAACTTAAAAGACAATTTGGAAGAATATTGGTATGATATATTGGGGAAGCATTCTGAAGTGAGTAGTACGGTATGTTGATGATTGAGCCCTAGGAGTATGCCATACATGTACTTTATATACATTATAGTCTACCTGGAATAAAGTATTGCTATGACAACCTCAGTGTTGTCAATGACTTGGTGACCTCATGTCTGTATCACCACCACAAAGGCTGGTAACCATTGATACAAATTTTCTCAGTATCCTATAATTTGTTTCTGCTCAATTTCATCTCCTTTTAGTTTGTGTGGTGTAGCCACCTCTGTTGTGTTATGTGTATGACTGTTTTTGATGTACAAGTACTGTCAAATAAATGTATGATCTCATGTGTACGCATTCTCCTTCACTCCTTGCAATCTTATATTACGTCATAGAATGTTATATAATTGAAATGAAGCCTGTATGTCACACACGCACACACGGCAACATCATATTAAGACTACATGTCATATTTACACTGCACCATCACATTGACACTACATGGGTTATGTAGAAACTGTGCATTGACCCTTCATTACGTAGGTATTACATATAGTTGAAACAGTATTAAGTGGATACTGCATCACATTGACACTGAATCACATTGACACTGAATCACATGGAGACTGCATCACATTGACACTGAATCACATGGAGACTGCATCACATTGACACTGAATCACTTGGAGGCCGCATCACGTTGAGTCTACATCACATTGGAGCAGAAGCACATGGAGACTGCTTCATATTGACATTGTACATAATGTTACACAGAATCACAATGATACTGTGCATCATGTTGACATTGTACATAATGTAACACGGAATCACGATGATACTGTGCATCATGTTGACATTGTACATAATGTTACACGGAATCACGATGATACTGTGCATCATGTTGACATTGTACATAATGTGACACGGAATCACGATGATACTGTGCATCATGTTGACATTGTACATAATGTGACACGGAATCACGATGATACTGTGCATCATGTTGACATTGTACATAATGTGACACGGAATCACGATGATACTGTGCATCATGCTGACATTGTACATAATGTGACACGAAATCACGATGATACTGTGCATCATGTTGACATTGTACATAATGTGACACGGAATCACGATGATACTGTGCATCATGTTGACATTGTACATAATGTGACACGGAATCACGATACTGTGCATCATGTTGACATTGTACATAATGTGACATGGAAACACCCATAATAAATTTTTACTGCTACAAAATTTTGTAATTGTTTGTAAACAAATAATAAGTGACTTGTATTGTCAATGTTATATTGGTTAAAATTTTATTATTTAAAATTGATAGTTTTGTAAATGAACCGACAAATTCTTGCATTTCATGTGCATTTGAATATTTCCCCCACGGCCTTCTAAGAATAATAATATATGTTTAACATTATGATTTATTGATATGCAAACCCAGCTTACTCTATAATTAAATAATAAAATAGTAAATAATTCATGAAATCTGTGCCAGATTATATAATGGAGGTAAGTGAAAAGACACTGTACACTAACCACTCTAGTACCATGTACCATATCACATCACCAATTAGGTGATTAATACAAATCATTTCTCAATTCATTAGGATTTTGAGGGCCTTGGTGAATTCTGGTTGTTAAAGTGCCTGTGCAATGCCCACCCACACGCTTCCCATTTTAGATCTGTGCCCCACTGAAATGGGCAATTATTGATTTTTTTGCTGAAAATGATTACTCGTATCCAAGTAAATTTGAGATATTTCCCGTGCTGTAGCCACGCCCACCTATCCTGAAACGGTCGACTGTTTCCGGATTTCCGACTCTCGCCGAAAGTGCTCCACCAAATGCAAAAATATGAGAGGAAGCCATACCCCTGGGCCGTACTTTTATATCACTGTGTCATTCAACGTACAACTGTACTTTTAAACGAAATACATTTTTAATCGGTGTTTCTTTTGTCTATTTTATGTTATTTTTGAGAGAGCGAATTTTTAGAAGTTGTTTTCACAACAAACATTTATGATGGTTAAACGTTGTGTTGTGGGCAATTGCAGTAATGCGTATAGTCATAGTGTAAGTATTTACACGTTTCCAATCGATCCGAGGGTGCGAAATTGGTGAACGAAAGCCGTGTAAATAACGAGAAAAGGTTGGGGTGGACTTTCTCCTAACAGCGTCATATGCAGTGTCCACTTCACCTCAGATTCTTTTTTTTTTTGAAAAACTGTCCTTGCTCATGACAAAACAACTAGGTTTTAACGAGAAACGCCGACAATACAAAACGTTTTCGAAAAAATAGATTCCGGACAAGCCCATGATCACTGAGACGGATTTCAGAAGGGAGAGAGACGTCGAGTATGTGTTTCGAATGATTTGATTTTTTGCGATCTTGATTATCGCTTTATAGAGACCACCCGTGTTATGTAAAAGGTGGCAGTAATTTTGATAATGACACGAAAACGAAGCGTCGGACAAACAGGAAATTACGCAGCCCTCAGGCTGTTTTCATTTTCGCAGGCTAAAAGTGTCTGAATTGTTCGATTATTGGTGTTGAATGTCGAATTCACACGTTTGTTGCCTTTACTTGCAGCTTGATCGGCGTAATAATTTAAGGAATAAGAATCCGGGCTTGAGCTGTCAATGTATTTTTTTAATATGATGTCATAATCATTAAAATCACGCTAAATCCACTCTGAATTTGTCTGTATGTGAGTCGCTCTCAATTATTTTTGTTATCCAATTAAACGCCGCCATTCACGCACTTGTCCCCCTAATGACCCGACGCGTTCACCCAGAACAACCCGGCAGTCATTTATTTAGTAGCTGTGTTTTGTCGTTTTTTAAAAATTATTTCTCTATTTTATTAATCAATGGTGTCTAGTAACCTGCTAAATAACAAGACGATTCAGCCGTAAAATTTGATTTTGTCCAATGCCGGAGTCCAGCGACAGTGTACAAACGTGCTCCGGTGACGGTGACGACCACGGTGACTAGCTACACCAGACCGGACATATTTCGCATCTGACTTAACCCCATGCAAAAAACTTGATACTATGTGTTCATTATGGTCCATTCTCTCTCGACGAACAAGTACATAAGTGGCAATTTAGTCAAAGACGAGAAAACAGCACAAGAAATTTGCCTTATTTACACGTATCGGCAATGCAAGCTGCCCAGCGACTTCCCCTTCTGACGTCACAAGGGTAATTTCTGTATGCAAATGAGAAGCTAATGAGGAGCCTCGTTTTAAAATACACAAAAATAAAGTTTCCGTAGACTGAGTTTAAAACATATTTTTTCACTTAAAAAAATTATTTATGCTTAGAAACATAAAAATTAATAATATTTATGTATCAATAGATAATTTTAGGCGTGAAAATAGCAGCCATTTCACAGGCACTTTAACTGACTACTGTCTACTGAAGTGCCAAGACTGCATATAAACTGATAAAAGTAGTTTATTTACCAACACTCAACAATGATTGACAAGGGTTTATTAACAAGGGACTGTTATTCTTTTTTCTCTGTCTGCTCTCACGTAAATCTTGATGCATTCTCAAGTAGTCTTTATCATAAATTTTGTATTCAGTGTGTTTATATTCATAGTTGTAAATTACTTGAATTTCAATTTCCAAATGATGAAATATACAGGTTTTCTGTGCATCTCAACACAGTTTGTAACCATCCTCTCATCAAAGGTGTTGACTATAGGCTGATTAGTGACGTTATGATCGGTTTTCTTTCTCCATTATATAATAAGAATAGGGGTTTAAGTAAACTAATCTCAGTGCATCAGTATTAATGCTTTTACGTAAAGTGTGCTGCTTATTGCATAGGAACAAACCATGTATTTTACGTATATAGATACGTCACATGTGACTCAGATTGAAAACAATAATTGAGCAAATGTATCTGTGTGTCTATATGCTTGATGTCGGTGAAGTTATCGTCATAATACAGCAAATGTATCTGTGTGTCTATATGCTTGATGTAGGTGAAGTTATCGTCATAATAGAGCAAATGTATCTGTGTGTCTATATGCTTGATGTTGGTGAAGTTATCGTCATAATAGAGCAAATGTATCTGTGTGTCTATATGCTTGATGTTGGTGAAGTTATCGTCATAATACAGCAAATGTATCTGTGTGTCTATATGCTTGATGTTGGTGAAGTTATCGTCATAATACAGCAAATGTATCTGTGTGTTTATATGCTTGATGTTGGTGAAGTTATCGTCATAATGCAGCAAATGTATCTGTGTGTTTATATGCTTGATGTTGGTGAAGTTATCGTCATAATACAGCAAATGTATCTGTGTGTCTATATGCTTGATGTTGGTGAAGTTATCGTCATAATACAGCAATTGTATCTGTGTGTTTATATGCTTGATGTTGGTGAAGTTATCGTCATAATACAGCAAATGTATCTGTGTGTCTATATGCTTGATGTTGGTGAAGTTATCGTCATAATACAGCAAATGTATCTGTGTGTCTATATGCTTGATGTTGGTGAAGTTATCGTCATAATACAGCAAATGTATCTGTGTGTCTATGCTTGATGTTGGTGAAGTTATCGTCATAATACAGCAAATGTATCTGTGTGTCTATATGCTTGATGTTGGTGAAGTTATCGTCATAATACAGCAAATGTATCTGTGTGTCTATATGCTTGATGTAGGTGAAGTTATCGTCATAATACAGCAAATGTATCTGTGTGTCTATATGCTTGATGTTGGTGAAGTTATCGTCATAATACAGCAAATGTATCTGTGTGTTTATATGCTTGATGTAGGTGAAGTTATCGTCATAATAGAGTAAATGTATCTGTGTCTATATGCTTGATGTTGGTGAAGTTATCGTCATAATACAGCAAATGTATCTGTGTGTCTATATGCTTGATGTTGGTGAAGTTATCGTCATAATACAGCAAATGTATCTGTGTGTCTATATGCTTGATGTTGGTGAAGTTATCGTCATAATACAGCAAATGTATCTGTGTGTCTATATGCTTGATGTAGGTGAAGTTATCGTCATAATACAGCAAATGTATCTGTGTGTCTATATGCTTGATGTTGGTGAAGTTATCGTCATAATACAGCAAATGTATCTGTGTGTCTATATGCTTGATGTTGGTGAAGTTATCGTCATAATACAGCAAATGTATCTGTGTGTTTATATGCTTGATGTAGGTGAAGTTATCGTCATAATAGAGTAAATGTATCTGTGTGTCTATATGCTTGATGTTGGTGAAGTTATCGTCATAATACAGCAAATGTATCTGTGTGTCTATATGCTTGATGTTGGTGAAGTTATCGTCATAATACAGCAAATGTATCTGTGTGTCTATATGCTTGATGTTGGTGAAGTTATCGTCATAATACAGCAAATGTATCTGTGTGTCTATATGCTTGATGTTGGTGAAGTTATCGTCATAATACAGCAAATGTATCTGTGTGTCTATATGCTTGATGTTGGTGAAGTTATCGTCATAATACAGCAAATGTATCTGTGTGTCTATATGCTTGATGTTGGTGAAGTTATCGTCATAATACAGCAAATGTATCTGTGTGTCTATATGCTTGATGTTGGTGAAGTTATCGTCATAATACAGCAAATGTATCTGTGTGTCTATATGCTTGATGTAGGTGAAGTTATCGTCATAATACAGCAAATGTATCTGTGTGTCTATATGCTTGATGTTGGTGAAGTTATCGTCATAATACAGCAAATGTATCTGTGTGTCTATATGCTTGATGTTGGTGAAGTTATCGTCATAATACAGCAAATGTATCTGTGTGTTTATATGCTTGATGTAGGTGAAGTTATCGTCATAATAGAGTAAATGTATCTGTGTGTCTATATGCTTGATGTTGGTGAAGTTATCGTCATAATACAGCAAATGTATCTGTGTGTCTATATGCTTGATGTTGGTGAAGTTATCGTCATAATACAGCAAATGTATCTGTGTGTCTATATGCTTGATGTTGGTGAAGTTATCGTCATAATACAGCAAATGTATCTGTGTGTCTATATGCTTGATGTAGGTGAAGTTATCGTCATAATACAGCAAATGTATCTGTGTGTCTATATGCTTGATGTTGGTGAAGTTATCGTCATAATACAGCAAATGTATCTGTGTGTCTATATGCTTGATGTTGGTGAAGTTATCGTCATAATACAGCAAATGTATCTGTGTGTCTATATGCTTGATGTTGGTGAAGTTATCGTCATAATACAGCAAATGTATCTGTGTGTCTATATGCTTGATGTCGGTGAAGTTATCGTCATAATACAGCAAATGTATCTGTGCGTCTATATGCTTGATGTAGGTGAAGTTATCGTCATAATACAGCAAATGTATCTGTGTGTCTATATGCTTGATGTTGGTGAAGTTATCGTCATAATACAGCAAATGTATCTGTGTGTCTATATGCTTGATGTTGGTGAAGTTATCGTCATAATACAGCAAATGTATCTGTGTGTCTATATGCTTGATGTAGGTGAAGTTATCGTCATAATACAGCAAATGTATCTGTGTGTCTATATGCTTGATGTTGGTGAAGTTATCGTCATAATACAGCAAATGTATCTGTGTGTCTATATGCTTGATGTTGGTGAAGTTATCGTCATAATACAGCAAATGTATCTGTGTGTCTATATGCTTGATGTCGGTGAAGTTATCGTCATAATACAGCAAATGTATCTGTGCGTCTATATGCTTGATGTAGGTGAAGTTATCGTCATAATACAGCAAATGTATCTGTGTGTCTATATGCTTGATGTTGGTGAAGTTATCGTCATAATACAGCAAATGTATCTGTGTGTCTATATGCTTGATGTTGGTGAAGTTATCGTCATAATGGCAAACCACATTGTGACTATAGTATATCATGAAGCTTTTAACAAATACTATCAAAATTTCTCTAATCGCTGCTCGTCCTCGTCAAAACTTGGCCTTTTTCCAGCAATTTACAGTTAAGAATATCATAGTGGCAAACTCAGTTGAGATTTGAGTGTTAACTCGTAAATTTATCTGATATATGTGGGTACCATGCTTTGTATGTCTACCTCAGTACCTGACACGAGTTGATTTTTTTTACTGTACACTCAGTGTTGTACTCGTATATTTAAATTGAAATAATTAGGATTGTTTAATTAGGATTAGGAATAATAATCAATATTTTAAAATATAAATAAACAGTTTGAGGTACGGTACGTTCAACCTGTTATTATTATAATACAGCTGATCAGCTTATTGGTTTCATTTTTATTTTGTCACAGACTACAACGACGTGTTTATGTATTTTCCTTTGGGGCCTTATTAACATAAACTATTACTAGAGATCCATTTTTAGATGGGCTTTCATTTATATGTACAGTAACATGACGTAATGTCTCGGCGAACCACTTGTGCTTGTTTTATACATTTTCTACTGTATTTACGTGTTTTCTGTTTCAGATGAAATAGTTGATGCAAGATATTAATAAATTTGTAACTGGTATCAGTTTTTTACTATCCCCTAATTAAACAATAGAAGTAGATTTTAGGGTGTAGAATACAAATGTTTATTTTGTAAATCTAACTCCTGATGCCCCAGCATTTTCAAAAGTTTCGATCGGGACACTTTCATATTTGGTTGTTTTTTGAAATTGGATTTTGTTGATGGTTATATAATGTCGGTGTGTTTGTGATTATGAAATTTGAGGTGAGTTTGTGTCATTCCCAATGGGAGTGTACTATTTATACATGTAACTGTACATTCCATGTAATAACTTATTCATGAGTATTGTTATGGTATACACTTGTTTGAAAACTAGACCTTACTATGTACAGCGTATATGTGTGCAACTAAAAAATCTATGATAACAGAACAGTAACAGAGTTAGCCACATATTCTGTGTATTGAACATCGTATCATAATAGGCGATTTTCCGATCAAAACGTGAGATCCTGCATTATGTGTAAAATCCAACAGAAAAAACTAAAGTTATAACGTAGTGAGTTCAAAACATCACATGGGATTCAACGAACACAAAACTATTTTTTTGCTATTTCCATGCCTAAATAATAATATGCTATACATGTGATAATGGTCAATTTTGATGTAAGGATATCTCAATGCCATTTTCCACTCTCAAAGATCAGCATTTTGACATTGAAAATGACATTATTGTAGTTAATGGAAAATCACTTGTTGTACAGCACTGTGTACAATGTACTACCAATACCGATGCCTACATGCCAAGTTAAAACAAAAACATATATCTATACAGATTTGGTTACGCTTAACATTGTATATATAGCATAACAAGTTCGCCTAAACATTCAAACGCTTGTCTTCTACATGGTGATCTAATTTCGTTAGTATAGTATTATTTTCATGATGAAATCGTACATTGTAAGTTATCATATTATGGTTAAATTGATGTCACAAAGCTTCTTACTTTTAGACTGTATTTATTCTACATGTATTAGTGGTACATGTGCTTACATACATGATAGGGGTGAATCTGTGGCCATGGTTACAATACAATTGTAGAATTATATTCACCTCTACACTTCTAATAGAGCAAATTATGATACTGGTGTTCTGCATGCATCTTTGTCACTTTGTATTTTACTATATCATCAATACATGCACTTTATTTGTACCAACAAGTTCATATTCAATTAAAATGGTATATCGCAACAGAGGGGATGTGGCTTCTATTAGAACATCTGCACATATGAGAAATGCTCATTTTTTGGTTCTCAATGAATTTTATTTTCATTCAAACATGTACATACATTGGACATCATGGCTTCCTGATGCATGTCATTTTTTGTTAGATTGGATCTGAAATACAATGTAGGTGACTTGCGGCCATTTTGTTTTAATTATTGCTGTTTCAGAGACGTAACTTTCAATATGGACATGTACTCGTTTGATGATCTGGTTTCATTGCTGACTAAATTTTAGTGTTAAAAAATCATTATAATCAAGCATTTGTTTTTGTCTGCATATCACTGACATGTTTATGTTCAAACTATATTACTATAAACAAAACTATAAATTTGATAACTAACCGCGACTGAGCCATGATTTGCTTGTTAAAATCGTAATCACATTGATCCTTAGTATATATCTCAGACTAGCTATGCATTGTATATGACATCTTGCAATTGAGAATGCTATCTGACTTCATTATAATTGGCTGAATGATAAAGTGCTTACATTACATAGTACTATACATTTACTACATTATTTTGTATTGAAATTTTAAAATTAATATTTTTTATTTAATAGATCTGATCATTTCTTAGATATGCAAGGATTGATTTTGTTAAAATTTGTATGTAGTTAAAACCTCACATCAGTATGGTTTGTGATCTTATTGGGGATGGCGACTAGTGATTATTTTGGTCTTATAAATCCTTATATCCAAATACTTGAACTTGTGTGCAATGATTTCACTGATTAGTGACAAACGTCTACTAAATTGACTCGTCTTTGAAAACTGTATACATTTAATTGTCTTTCATTGTCATGGCATCATCTTGTGATTTTTCATGATTATTTTCATACTGTCTTGAAAGCAATTTGTGTTTCACGCGTTTGGAATAAGTAGAAAGCTTTTAGACGTGCATTGTTTTTCCCATATTTTAACCTGTTAGGTCAAAACGGGAGATAAATTGAAATGCAGCGTTTAACAATGCATTTGAAACATTTATTCCAATTACATGAGAGGCAATTATTGATGACATTACATTCACATCCATATCATTCACAAATGAAGTAAGGGCATTGAGTTCAACGTTTTCTAATCTCATACAATTTGCATAACAATTAGATTGTCATTATTGCACTCTGTACAACATGTCCTTTCACAGTATACTAAATTCAAAGGGTCCAAAAAAGAATGAGTTTGGAAAATGGTTTAAAATTGCAACAAATTTGAAAATGAGCAAAGCACTAACTTGTCACCAGATTTGTTTTTATGGAAATTATAATATCCTTCATAGGGTTTAATGCTCATTTTAAAATAATCACGAAATCTTAGACTTTGTGGCGGGCGGGCGCGGTGGGTGGTGTCATTGTGGTATTTGAGCTATTAATAGAAGCGCATATAAACCCAAAATTTTGTGTATTGTATACTGACTCATTAAAATATTACATACATAGAAACCCTGCTGTAATTTATGCAAGTGAATAAACTACTAATAGAGTAAATATGATATATTGTAAATTTAATTTGTAAGTTTGATTACTTGCTATATTGATCATTCTAGCAAAAGTGTCAAGTCAAGTAATAAAGTAAATTTGGCTAAATTGACACAACTATCTCAAAGTGTTTCACGTTGTCTTTTAACTTATAAAGGAATACATGTACTTGTAACTGGCTTGCCTCCTGGCTAACACTGTCATCATGTGTGTTGTCTTGGATTAATCATAATGTGAATAGTAATACCATGAAAACTTTGGAAATATGTTTTGTGAATACAAAATTATTTTTAAATTTGAACTGGTTGAATATTTGTGTAAAAATTACAGAAATGTTAGATACATGTAGCATTCATGGTGCCTCATTTGTTGTCAGAAATCAAAATTTTGGTCAAAACGATTACAAACACGACCAAGATATTGTTGTGGAAAAGACTTACAGATTTATTGTGTAAATGGGTAAAATAACATTTCTGCTGTTATCATAAATATTATAAAAGCTGTTAATATTCTTTGAGTAATTATTTTAAATACACAATTCAGCAAAATCAATGTCAACAGATCTTACTACAACTTTGATAACAACAAATTTTATTTCTTGGATACATTCATTGTCTCTACTCTGAAAATGAGGGTAGTACCGTGCAGCAATCTGATTGGTTAATGGCCTTCCTGACCTATCAGGTCAAGGAACACCGTGGTAGGTCAACTCATATTTTAATAAACATGGTGGATTTCATCATTTGTACGGAATGGTTCAAGTGTTCTGAAACATTCTTTCACTGAATAATAAGCAATACTCTTTGGAAAGTAAGTTATTTTTGTGTGTATGTCTATGATAGTATACGTGTGGATGATCAGCTGCATGCTGTTTACATTCTTCCAGTGTCTCTAATAATATGTATCAACAGTTTTAGTTTTCATTAATCAAAGCCTAAATTTGAGTAGAACCATTGATCTAAGAAGAGAAATAGGGGGGTGGGGTGAAATTTAGGAGAAATAAAAACAGCAAATTTTACAAGCCAATAAATTACCAAAAAAAATAATTAGGTGGTCAATTTTTTTAGAGGAGGCCAGAGAGAAGTTAGAACTTTTACAGGTTTTTACATATAACTAGTATAAGAAGTGTTCTCCTATTTAATTTAAACCACTATAGCAGTAAAAATGTACTTTAATTATATATACTTACAATTATTCACATAAAAAGCTCTTTTATAGCATCAAGAAATGTACAGTTTTCAGCAATTTATGATTTAAAAGGTCAGCAATGGAATTGGAAATCAACCACTGGCATGTACATAGCAATGGAATTGTAAATCAACCACTGGCATGTACATAGCAATGGAATTGTAAATCAACCACTGGCATGTACATAGCAATGGAATTGTAAATCAACCACTGGCATCTACATATTTATGATTTAAAAGGTCAGAAATGGAATTGTAAATAAACCACTGGCATGTACATAGCAATGGAATTGTAAATCAACCACTGGCATGTACATATTTATGTTATAACATGAGGAACTCATCAACTTAAAATTTACAACAGTTGACAAGTATGGTTTGGAGTGTTGTACCTGATTTGTCAGAAGCACATCACTGATACATCATTCATATAACTCTCACCATTTAGCAATGAATCACTTTGACATAAAGAGGTGTAAGAAAGATGTTCACATCATCAATAATTTATAGTCACCCTGTTTTAATTTTGGGGTCCATCTGTACTTCTGTCCAGAGCCATTCTGAGACACACTTCAACCAATCTTAGTCAAAATTACGACAAAGACCATGTGTGATTACTTGCATATGCACATCCATTTTTCTTTACCATTTGATAAAATACACAAGAACATGTATGGTTGACTATCGGTCATTTTGGCTCTCAAATTTGTTAGATTCAGATACTTAACTGTATCCGGAACAGTTTTTCAGAGATATACTGGCTGATTTTATTCAAACTTTGTATCCTTACCATGTATATCAAGTTACAGGTGCCTGTCAATTTAGTCCCCATATATTCAGATGTACAGTACAGCTCTAAACTTTACCAAAATGCTAGCGTGGTGTTAGCGCACATTAACGTGCTGTTAGCTTTACGTTAACACAAGTCTAACGCATGTGCATGCAGAGGTAATGTGCCAGTATGTTAGTATATTCAGCGTAAATTGCCTGCAGTTGATTCTATTGTTCGCAGCAAAAAGGAAACACAGTTGAAAAGGTAAAAACAAGTACAAAAATAAAATAAAAAGAATTTCGTGTAAACTATTAAAGACGAGTAATATTCCTGCCTAGCACGTCCAGTGAATTGCACGTTGAGTATACGCACGCAACATAAGCTTTTGACCTAGATTAGACTGGGACGTAATTTATTTTTTAGCACCAGCACAGTTTACTAGACGTAAAAATATTTTTATCTTCGTGTCAATTTGTTTGAATATTTTGTTTCCCAAATGAATTTAAATCTACTAACAAAGTGCAGTATAATTTCGGATTTGCCCAGTGTGTCGGTACGATGCCTGGTTTTTGCTGTTGAAGTTACGATGTGCTAAGGTTTTAAATTTTTATTTTTTTTATTTTACAATGGACACAAGAATACAGGCTGAATGAAACAAGAAATAATAATAAAAAACATGTTATTTGCCATTTTTGCCAGCTTGCATTTTGATAACATGTGCAGTGGTATAAAACAATTGATCTTGTCCCGATGTAGATATATATCAGCATTTCTCTGACCAGAGTGCGGTGTCGACGTCTTCATTTAAAATTACGAAGAATCAAGAATACGTAATAAATTGGCTTTTTTGCGTTAATATATTTAAAGACTATTATTTCCAATGTTATTTTGGAAAAGTATCTTTGACATGCAAAGGCGACGGTCACTAAATTATTGTGTGGAAACTTTGTTGTAACAATGGTGCGGGACTCTATTTCATTTTGGTTTTTACTAACTAAAATCATTTGCTAAAATTAAACTACAACGTTCCATTCTCATTGTAAATATGGATTGATTATTATTGTACAGTACTTGAACAGAAACGTCAAGGGGAAAATTGATATATGATGTTTCGTTTTACTTGTTTCAATTCACGAGATTGTTTGTGATCATGAATATGCCGCCAAGTGACTGTGAATCAAATGGTTGTCTCGGCACCGATCCGAGACCACGACAGCCATCCAATGAAAATTGTGAATTTACCAAGTTGTTTTGACAATTTCTATCAATCCAATGCTGATTCCTTATAAATATGTCACCTAATTTATTTGAAAGTTGGTACTCGGGTACTATACTGTTAGGTAAAACTGTAGTTTGAGTTATTTTGTGATTTGATCAAATTTGTCAAATTGATTGTCTAAAATCCTACAAATATCAGTCTGTAAACTTGTTTGGAACTGTTTTTTCATACATGGTGATTTTAATAAGACTTTGTATCATGATTATGTATACTGGGTTACTGGTGCATGTATTTACTGGTATGTATAATTATATTCACTATGTTTTGTCAGTCTATGCACTTCTAGTCTTACTGCATTGATGTATGGAGCCATTTGGTTTATCTACACATGAAAGTACGGTAAAAACAAAGTGAGGACTGTGCATGTGTCAATACATGTTTGATCTGTAGTAGTCATCATTCATGAAGAGTAATGTTTTTGTGAGATATCTGAGACAACAGAAATTTTAGCAATTTAAAATGATACTAGTATCAGCTGTCAGTTGTTGAAAATTTTTGAGTGTGGTATTTCACTGTGTATTGCTTAGAACATAAAGGTAAACATAAACCCTTTATTTTTATTTCTGTAAGACAGAACTTGTTTGTCCATCTTCAGTGTGTTGTATTTGAACATTGCCGTAAATTGCTTCTATTCTCAAGAGAAAAAAGTCAACTGGTTGTTAATATAGTTGTTTAATAGAGCTTTCATTTAATCCTGACTTGATCTTTTGTGCATTCATGAATTACATTGGCATTTAGTTGCAATGCTTGCAGCTTTTCAATGCAAATTACCGGTTGAAGTAATACAAAGTGCAATTGTGTGTTCCTTTATTGAAAAATATACATAAAGAAAAAGTCAACCATTTGCGGCTGATAGTATTATGGGATAGATAACATGTCAGCAGCCATGCATGGATTAATAATATTATTTACATATTTTATGTCTTTTTTTACAATGTTTAATCTGTTACGTTTATATATAAAAATTACAATATCGTAAGTGTTTGTGTTGAGACTAATTTAAGTCATTACAAACAGTGGACTGTAATTTTCATGGAAAATTCTTGAAACTGTTAGATTGTATTTACTAGTACCGGTAGTATTTGATGTGCAGTTCAGTTATCTTGTTATAAAACTTTTAATTAAAATGCTCAATTCATTACATTACTGTCATGTGTGGTACAATGTACCCCTTAGCTGGCTGCTTATCATACTGTCATGTGTGGTACAATGTACCCCTTAGCTGGCTGCTTATCTTACTGTCATGTGTGGTACAATGTACCCCTTAGCTGGCTGCTTATCATACTGTCATGTGTGGTACAATTTACCCCTTAGCTGGCTGCTTATCATACTGTCATGTGTGGTACAATGTACCCCTTAGCTGGCTGCTTATCATACTATCATGTGTGGTACAATGTACCCCTTAGCTGGCTGCTTATCATACTGTCATGTGTGGTACAATTTACCCCTTAGCTGGCTGCTTATCATACTGTCATGTGTGGTACAATTTACCCCTTAGCTGGCTGCTTATCATATTGTCATGTGTGGTACAATGTACCCCTTAGCTGGCTGCTTATCATACTGTCATGTGTGGTACAATTTACCCCTTAGCTGGCTGCTTATCATACTGTCATGTGTGGTACAATGTACCCCTTAGCTGGCTGCTTATCATACTGTCATGTGTGGTACAATTTACCCCTTAGCTGGCTGCTTATCATACTGTCATGTGTGGTACAATTAACCCCTTAGCTGGCTGCTTATCATACTGTCATGTGTGGTACAATTTACCCCTTAGCTGGCTGCTTATCATACTGTCATGTGTGGTTTTTGTCTCCTACCGACTTCCTGTTCCTGCCCGTCTTTGAAAATGGAACACTGAATTATAAAAGATGTGTTCATTTGAAAGTATATTTTATGTACACATTCAGATGTCTGCTTCAGTTTTCTAAAACATTTTAAAATCTCAATATAATTCTCTGATTTATTGAATACATCCTAAAAATATTTCCATGATATTTAATGGTTTATCCATAGACCCTAAACCCATGGTTTACTGTACTGTTTAGAAACCTGTGTAGGTGAAATTGTGTGTATCACAAATGAAGATAAAAGTATGCAATTATAAACATGTACGTTGATATGTGATGAATAAATCTTACAATTAACAAACATTCACACTTTGCAACCACTTGAAAGCAATTCCATTTCATGCATACATGTATCAATCAAATGAATTTCTAACCAATAGCATCACAGAATGCAGTAGACGCTTGGAAAAGTTGAATTACACAAACAGAAATGAGCATGATTTTGTTGTCTCATTAAAAAACTGAACTAAAATTTTTGATGGTACATGCGAGTAAGCTTTCAAAAAACTATCTTCTTTCTGTAATTTGCATTTTAGTTTCTAGAAATATAGGTCATCTCATCTCGCATATCACACCTTTGCATATCAAGATCTATATCGCATATCACACCTTTGCATACCAAGATCTATATCGCATATCACACCTTTGCATACCATGATCTATATCGCATATCACACCTTTGCATACCAAGATCTATATCGTATATTACACCTTTGCATACCAAGATCTATATCGCATATTACACCTTTGCATACCAAGATCTATATCGCATATCACACCTTTGCATACCTTTTTAGTCCCCGTTCGGACGTAGTCCGAAAACAGGGACTTGTGTTTTGCCCTGTGTGCAAACGTGCGTCCGTGATCACCTGTATCTCGAACATGCATGGACCGATTAGGTTCAAACTTCACTCATACATCACACATTATATGGGACATATGCACATGCATTTTTTTCATGATCCGATTAACGATAGCCGAATAGCGGCCATTTTAAGGCCGAAAATGCATCAAAATCGCACATTTTCACCATTCCGGACCCGGATCTCAGTTATGCATGGACGGATTTTGTTCAAATTTGGTACATACATTAAACATAATAGGACCTTGATGCACGTCATTTTTTTTGTGGATCGGGTTTGAAATTGCCGACTGGCGGCCATTTTGTTTTAAAGAATTCAGTTCTGGAACCGTATCTGAGACATGTCTGGATTGATCGAGTTCAAACTTCACACACACAAGGTACATCATGTCACAAATATGTATGTGCATTTGTTTCATGATCTCATTAACGATAGCTAATGGCGGCCGCTTTAAGGCCGAAAATGCATTGAAATCGCACATTTTCACCATTCCGAACCTGGATCTCAGTTATGCATGGACGGATTTTGTTCAAATTTGGTACATACATTAAACATAATAGGACCTTGATGCACGTCATTTTTTTTTCCGGATCAAGTTTGAAATGGCCGACTGGCGGCCATTTTGTTTTAAAGAATTCAGTTCTGGATTCGTATCCGAGACATGTCTGGATTGATCAAGTTCAAACTTCACACACACACAAGATACATCATGTCGCAATTAGATATGTGCATTTGTTTCATGATCTCATTAACGATAGCCAAATGGCGGCCATTTTAAAGCCGAAAATGCATCAAAATCACGTATTTTCACAATTTCGAAACCGGATCTCAGTCATGCATGGATGGATTTTGTTCAGATTTAGTGCATATATTAAACATAATATAAGCTTGATGCATACCAATTTTACTGGCGGCCATTTTGTTTTAAAGAATTTAGTTTTCAATCCATATCTCGGACATGCCTGGACAGATCAAGTTCAAACTTCACATACACATCATACATTATATCATACATATGCCTGTGCATTTGGGCCAGTCCTTTTAAGATCAAAAATTTACAAAAATTGCACATTTTCACCATACCGGAACTGAATCTTAGTCATGCGTGGGCAAACTTAGTTTAAATTGTTTTTTGGATTGTGTTGAAAATGGCTGACTGGTGGCTATTTTGTTTTACTGAATGCAGTTCAACATCCATATTGTTGCTGCTTTGAATGTATATGTCACTCAAATATGAACGGAACGGGGACGTGTCATTGACAATGACTTTTTTATAATTGCTTGTTAAACAATAATGGCAGATTTGTTGAGAGTAAATGATACAGTAACCACATTCCATGATTTAAATTATTGAGTAGAATTGTCTTACACTACAATAGTACAGGTATATAAGCTATTCCAGTTGAGTATTAATACATACAGTGTTGAAGCGCATCTTCTGCCGTGCTTAGGTTTCTCCATTTTTTGTCACCACAGATATTCAGAATGTCCAATAAAGTATTAAATGGACCCTCTGCTAGCAGTAATGGCAACAGCAGTGCTGAACCAGTACCAACACCGCCGACACCAACGCCTTTACCATCAACATCAAAGGTGGTAAGTTTAACTATAGTATAATTATTTCAGTTACTCAAATAACTATGAGCTATATACTAGTAGCATTCATATTAATTGTTTGCTGGTATTGTGTATCCAACATACCTAAATCAATTGCCAATATGACTCAAATTATGAAACAGTATTCTTCTGAAACTTTGATCTATAATGCTGGTTTCACATTGGAAAATAAAGGCTGGCCGTAGACGTACTCAAATTTTAGACTTCACTACAATTGTGAACACAATTTTCAATATTTGGCTGACCTAAATTAATCACTTCCGTGAAGAGATGCCAGGGCTTGTCCTAATTTTAATCCGCAAGTTAGGCTGATCTAACTACAATATGAACAAGCACTAGATTACTATTGCCATTATCAAATTAGGTTCTGGTTAGAAGATACTGAAATAGAGAAAAATACAAGTAAAAAGAAAGTTGAGACTTCTGTTGGTGGATTTTCAAGTGATAGTTGACAACAGCATTCATAGTGACCGAAAGAGAAAGCCTTGCAATTTGTTTTCCTCCATGTCCTCAAAACTATTTGTGTCTACTAATTATTGTCTCGTTCTAGTGTCTAGATAGTCTTGCCACTGTCACAGAACAAACATATGCAAAATCATATTGAACTGATTGCTTGTGTCCACTTTCCTTGCAATCCCTGATTCGTATTACAACGTAGTTGTAAAAACTCTAGGATGATTTAAGACACCATTCCCATGATGCAAATTATGTCAAGGAGAAAAAAAACTTATTGAGGTCCACCATGCTGGACACTTCTAATGTAACAAATCTGCATTCCAAAAAATAGAGGGCGCTGTAGTCTGGCCTGAATAATTGTGTTTTTAACTGTATGAAAGCAAAAAAATTTCAATCTTGTTTATTCAACAAATAAAAAAATGTGGCTGAACTCAGGTACAGTAAATGTGACAAATGTTGTGACTGAGTGGTCAAGTATTAAGTGGTCAAGTTAGGACATGCAGCCTTCCAATCTACATTCACACCACATAGCAACGGTTTTTCTACAAGGTGAAATGTGGGTTAATTAGCATTATGTTCAGCATTGGGCTAGTATAAGGGTGATTGGTAGTGTTGCCATTAGAACACCTTTTTTTAATTGCCTAAAACACAAGCATGTTACATAAGGATTGAAATATAAAATTTTAGGGTAGAAATTAGAGTTGGAATAAGTTGGTGTTTGAAACAATGTTAATTTATTCGCACCAGTGTGCATTTTAAGTCGCTATGTCTTGCTACTAACACACACTGGCACATGATTAACCCAACACAAAATAATGTTGAAAAGCATCTTACTGTGGAATTAAGTAAATTCTCATTTTATAAACAAAATAATTGAATATGAATGAAATCTGGAGCTATTTTTGTTTGTGCCTCAAATCACCGATCTGATCTTTTCAGCAGTAAACATGCTGAATCAACTTGATTTTGAGGGATTTCATTTTGATTTCTCAGAAATCAGTCCTGTTAGAGGGCGCACTGACAGGTGTAATGTTAAAAATGACCAGACCTTTTCTATCAGTACTTCACAAATTCTGTACTTTGAAGCATATTTCTAATAATCTTTTGTATTCAGCAATTCTATAAACCCTGTCATTTCCATAATTTTTTTTTTCGTATAAAAATTTTAGCAGGAATTTAATTATAGTGATCAAAAATATGAAGGCCCTTGCAATCATCCCTGGAAAGTTGATCTTACATTGTTTTTAGCTCCGCTGTCGACTTTGTCGAGCGGAGCTTATCATATGAGTGATTGTCTGTCGTCGTCCGTGTCAATGTTTTACTTTTTCGACTTCTTCTTGAAAACTACAAGCCTGAATGCTTTGATACTTGGTGTATATGTACCTTGGGTAGACCTCTCTTTGGTTTGTTCATTTCATGTTGATATCTTCAATTCTCTAATTTTGGTGAATATTTTTGTCATTTTTGGTAAAAAGTGATATTTTCGACTTCTTGTTAAAAACCGCAAGTGCAAATGCTTTGATAATACATATATAGGTACTACATGTGGACCTCTCTCAGATTTGTTCATTTTGTAATGATATCTTTAATTCTCTAATTTTGGTGAATATTTTTGTCATTTTTGGTAAAAAGTGATATTTTCGACTTCTTGTTAAAAACCGCAAGTCCGATTGCTTTGATATTACATATATAGGTACTACATGTGGACCTCTCTCAGATTTGTTTATTTTGTGATGATATCTTCAATTCTCTAATTTTGGTGAATATTTTTGTAATTTTTGGTAAAAAGTGATATTTTCGACTTCTTGTTAAAAACCAATAGTTCAATTGCTTTGATATTAGGGAAGAGTAGGAAATCAAACGGGCGGTGCACCGCGGTCATTACCGCGGTGGTGGTGGGTGCTCGCCGGTCGACCGCATTCTATGCAAATTTATGCATAGATTCCATGACCCCGGTTTACCGCGGTCGTGTGCGGTGGGCTCGCACAGCAATTCACACTTATTGTCAAGACCATTAATGAACACAAAGAACTGGGAAATTAAAAGGATCACAAAAGCTAGGAAACTAGTCTATAATAGTTCACATTATTTTATTTGCCTGAGCTTTGGAATAAAATCACAAAACGATCCAGAAAGACGTAGTGATCAACATAATATAAAATAAGATCGCATTATTTTGTGAATATATATCATGCATGGTCTCAGAAAATGTTTAGAAAGATTAATGTTTCGCGTAGACCAAATATAATCACGCATAAGTATAAATTCAAAGTGTTTTAATACATTGGTGAGAGGTCGCATTTACGTGAACAAGAACATGCACTAAGAAGAAAAAGCAAGCCAAAGTCGAAACGGGGTGTATCATGGACTTGGTACAACATGCGTTGCGACAATTGAGTGATCGTCGACATCATTTTGGGGCACAATTGAACTTCAAGTATGTTGCGAAACTTGCTACGCGGCGATTCTGACATCAAGTGTGTGTTGACCGAAGTTTGACCCCCCAAGTCACGCGCTGAACTGGCGCGTTACCTTAGCAACCCTTTTCTTTCTTGGTCCGCGCTTCGATCTCGTAAATTTGTTATCATACGATATCCGGCGGTACTGTAATAACACAACTTGTATCCAACTCTGTATTGGCTTTGAATATTTCAACATCGTTTACTTAGTGTGCTGCTTTTCTAATAACGCAAATATGTTTACAGTATTGGACGGGCTCTAAATATTTCAACTTTGCAATGTATTACTTTTATAATAATTACGCAAACTAAGTTATTTTTATTATTGTTGGGACACTAACCCGGGCTATTGGGTCTGTGAATATTTCAATATTACCGACTTGATAATGCGTTGTAATTATTACGCAAATATAAACATGGGCGCATTTACTAGTAAATCATTGAAAAAGATAGTCAGGTCCCGGAGTCAGGTGTCTAACGAAAGTCGAGAAAATATTTTAAATACTTGTGACTCATCGGTGAATTATTTTATTCGAAATAAAGTGAATATGTAATATTAACCATACAATAACATACAATATCATGCGTAATGTTAAATTTTTCTATAATAAACTCGCAGCGCACTTCGATCGCATTATTCACGTACATTTCGACTGAACTCTAATAACCACGTGTTTGAATTACGTGCGGCAATGGGCAATGACCTCAATGAGTTCACGCACTGACATTTAAATTCGGGCCACCCAGTTTGACGCAAAACGATATAGTTACTTAACATTTGTTCAAAAAATCGGTAAACTCTCGCGAAGAGTTAACTGAAAGGCAACGTCGTTTTTGACCAAAAAAACAAAAAAAAAAACACGTCAATACAAGATTATGCGTGCAAGGTTAGATTTATAGAACGTACATGACCGCTTAACTCGCACGTGAAACACAGGAGACATTTTAGTTCGTTCATTTCTTGTTTACCGATCTTGAACTTTTTGTCTGGAATGCGATACAGGCAAAGAATAAACATTAATGATACCCACCGTTGTCAAATCAACAAGAGGCTCGAATCAGGAAGGCTCGGCTATTTAAAACTTCGTAAATAACATTCTTTTCATGTGGTAGACTTTATTCAAGTGTAACAAACGTAAGTGAAATGTATGGACGAGTCATAATACTCGTACCTTCGAAAGTTACGACTTTTACTACTGGAATTGGTGATAAATACATGCATAAAATACAACATTGTTTCACGCAACAACAATTCGTATACAGCATTGGACTTATGGATTTTTTATATTAATAAAATACGTGGGCCGATAATATTACTATATGCTTAGTATTTCCATGCCAGCGATGCTCGTAACCTGCTCGATTTAAAAACAGCTATTTGAAACAAAGACTCATGGAATCACAAAGGAAACTGTTAAGTACGTATTTCACACCTTTCCTGCGACCGCGGTTGCAACCAGTATCGGTGGCCACCGCGGTAGAGACCCCTAATTATAAGCAGTCCGCGGCTCTCCCCGGTGTACCGCGGAGAGCCGCGGTGATTACCGCGGTGAACCGCCCGTTTGATTTCCTACTCTTCCCTTACATATATAGATACTACATGTAGACCTTTCTCAGATTTGTTCATTTTGTGATGATATCTTCAGTTCTCTAATTTTGGTGAATATTTTTGTCATTTTTGGTAAAAAGTGATATTTTCGACTTCTTGTTGAAAACTGTAAGTCCGATTGCTTTGATATTACATATATAGGTACTACATGTGGACCTCTCTCAGATTTGTTCGTTTTGTGATGATATCTTCAATTCTCTAATTAATTTATTTTGGTGAATATTTTTGTAATTTTTTGGTAAAAAGTGATATTTTCGACTTCTTGTTAAAAACTGTAAGTCTGATTGCTTTGATACTATTCATATTGTTCATTTTCTAATGATGTCTTCAGTTCTTTAATTGAAATGTGCATTGCTAACAGCGGAGCTATCTCAGCCGAGAGGCTGCTTGTTTTATAGTTCTAATGCAGTTTGAAAAAAATAAATTATTCTATGTACATGTACAAATAATTTCAGCCCAAACCACGGATGAAGAGGCCTGCGCCGCCACCACTTCAGGCAAAAATCAAGCGTAAGAGAACACCAACAGATACATATCAATCACACATTGTGGCGGCAGCCCAACAGACACGTGGTCTGTCATTACCAGTGGAGAAAAAAGAAGTCTACTACAATAAAGGAGACTATCTTGCTGTCAGGAATGAAGCAGGTAATCCATTATGATTAAATAAACAACAAAATTAAGTAACAATAAGAAAAAAACAAAAAAATGAAGCCTATAATTGCATCTATTTTCATCTGATTGGTAATACAGCATGCGTTGCTAGGCGTTACCAAGAGTTAAAGAGATAGGAGATGAAATCTTGTATAAACAAGATGAAATTTAATTTATTGATGTGTCTGAGTGCTGTTAATTTAGTGTTTCTGGCACATTTATGACACAAACACTCAAGTTACAGTTTAAAATATTTCATTGGCATTAGGGACACTCATCGCAACTCTGTGCTATTAATATCAAGTAGATGGTGTGGTGTTTGCACGTCAATTACAATAATGTATTGAATGAAGCAAATCTCTTCTCTTTATTGATTTGCATACCAAGAAATGTCTTGAAATAAACACTTATAACAGGCTACTTATCTTTGTAGGATCCTATTATATCTGTCAAACGGCCCACAATGTTTACAAATCAACAAAGATCTTCAAAGTGAGATGGTTTGAATTGGAGAACCCACCAGATGTGTATGGCGTTGCTTACTATGACACCATTGAAATGGACAGCGTTTTAACTGACATCGCCATGGAGAGGAGAGAGCGAGATAAATTCTTTCTCCCAAGAAAGGAGAGGGATAGAATCGATTTGATTCTAGATAAAGCAAAGCAGAAGGAAGAAGGGAAACTAGACGAACAAGAGGAAGGTTGGATATTTATAGCTTTTATCACGATTATAAGATCTTACTATTAATAGAACATTTAATTACATTGTATATTGTTATGTCATTTGTGAAATATGCTATTGCTTTATGAATAAGTGATTTTCTGAACAATTGCGAGATCTCGCGAGATGCATGAAAGACGCGCGTCGAACGAATTCCTTTATTTCGCAGCTTACATTGACCGGCCGATCTTCGACAGAGGAATATTGCTTCCGAATACCCTCACTTAATCGAAATTGCCTATCATCAAATGTGGACAGCACATTATTAAGCATGGAAATGTCCCCGAAATACTTTCGCGTTTGTCGAATCCCACGCAATGTTTGACGCGACTACAACGCTATGACCTTTGTTTGTCCTGTTTTTACGTTCGATTTCACGCATAACGCGTGATTCTCGCAGTGTACGGAAAATGGTCTATTGAAAACACCCATACATGTATCTAACAGCAGGTTATTGGACAACTCTTTTTCATCGTAAACTTTTCACCAGCAGACTTTCTCGCCCAAATTCTTCTGTACTTTTTTCTTATATTCTTCAATATTTCTGGAAATGAATCCTAATTATAAAGCCAACAGACACAATTTGTGTCAATTTTCAGTTTTTGCTCAAAAAATGTGGCTATTTTTGTCCCAATCTTTTGAAGGAAAGTGCAGACTATAAACAGGACTATTTTTTGATGAAAACAGGGAACTGGTGGTGAAAAGATTGACATATATAATAATAATGTGTGAGCATTCATGCAGTAAACTGTTTGATTTAATGTGCACTGTGTGTTTGAACTTCAGCCAGAATTCTTGCTATCGGTATGAATGATATCAATGATGGATACCTTGATGACGAGGAGGGGGAGGAGGATGAAGAGATGAAGGAGGATAGAGATTACGTAATTGATGATGATGATGAAGATGATGAAGATATGGATATAGAGGAGAGTCCTAAACCGAGCGTTAGTACCGGCCGACGAGGAAGACCGCCTAAAGTTAGACCAACTATAAAGGCTAAATTGGTGGTAAAAGGAAAGAGAGGTCGGCCACCAGGAAGTAAGAATAAATGTAGGTATCATTTTAGTGAGTTGTCCCAAAAAAAACGTTATTATTGAAAAGTTTGAGCCACTTGGACAGCTTGAAAATGATAATTTGCATGTTTTGTCATTGTCAAGTTGTTAAAATTAACGATTGTTGTTTGTTTCTCAGCTAAGAAAAAGAAGCGAGGGAAGCCAGGACGGAAACCTAAGCTCATCGAGAAGAAATCAAAGAAACACAAAATGAAAGAGATTAAAGTGAAAGATGTGAACAGGAAGTTGAAACCAAATAATGCGATTGAAATTGTCAGCAAAGATCCTGCATTTGAAGTGAGGTAAGTTGATTCATGGAATAAGCAAACTACTTTTACCTGTTGACACTTGCCTCAGAAACCACTTTCACATGATGATGCACTCTATCATTGTCAACATGGCTCGGTACAGTTAACACATTTCCGAGTTATATAAGTATGCCCTCTATGGCAGAAGTCTGACATAAGGGTGAAACATTTTGGGTTACTGCTACATTCATTCCCACAAAAAATATCACCTAATCAATTTTAGAAAAACAAGTCATATATGGTCATTATTTCATTAAATATTTATAATTGTTAAACCATAGCTATATGGAAACCCCCCCTCCCAGATCATTGCTGTATTTGCTCTAATGATTGCATGTGTGCTAAACTTCATGCCTTCAATAACTTCAGTACACAAGAGTTCTTTCTAAGCATTATTTGATTTGTGTTTGCTTACAGGAATGAGTGTGATATGCCTGAGATATCACCACTTTTTAAATGTAAAAAGGCAATCCGAGCTGTTTTGACCAATGACATGAAATTACTTAAAGATTTGATTGATGACCCAAAGAATGTTGCCGGGGTAAGTATTATGAATTGCTGAACACTGGTTGGGTAGTGGTTGTAAATCTGAGTTCAAATACATGTCGAAACCCCCCCAAAAAGGGTTGACTGCCCAAACATGGGTTAGTGGGTGTGTCAGAGACTCGATGTGGAAACCAAATCTACTTTTCCCTGGGTGTGTGTTACAGACACAGTAGGAAGGCCAAATCCACTGTACCCTCGGTGAGTGTTACAGACTAAATGGGAAGGTCAAAGCCACTGTACCCGGGGTGAGTGTGTTACAGACTCAATGGGAATGCCAAATCTACTGTACCCTGGATGTGTGTGTTACAGACTCAATGGGAAGGTCAAAGCCACTGTACACTGGATGAGTGTGTTACAGACTCAATGGGAAGGTCAAAGCCACTGTACCCTGGGTGAGTGTGTTACAGACTCAATGGGAAGGTCAAAGCCACTGTACTCTGGGTGAGTGTGTTACAGACTCAATGGGAAGGTCAAAGCCACTGTACCCTGGGTGTGTGTGTTACAGACTCAATGGGAAGACCAAATCTACTGTACCCTGGGTGTGTGTGTTACAGACTCAATGGGAAGGCCAAATCTACTGTACCCTGGGTGAGTGTGTTACAGACTCAATAGGAAGACCAAATCTACTGTACCCTGGGTGAGTGTGTTACAGACTCAATGGGAAGACCAAATCTACTGTACCCTGGGTGAGTGTGTTACAGACTCAATGGGAAGACCAAATCTACTGTACCCTGGGTGAGTGTGTTACAGACTCAATGGGAAGGCCAAATCTACTGTACCTTGGGTGTGTGTGTTACAGACTCAATGGGAAGGCCAAATTTACTGTACCCTGGGTGTGTGTGTTACAGACTCAATAGGAAGGCCAAATCTACTGTACCCTGGGTGTGTGTGTTACAGACTCAATGGGAAGACCAAAGCCACTGTACCCTGGATGTGTGTGTTACAGACTCAATGGGAAGGCCAAATTTACTGTACCCTGGGTGTGTGTGTTACAGACTCAATGGGAAGACCAAATCTACTGTACCCTGGGTGTGTGTGTTACAGACTCAATAGGAAGGCCAAATCTACTGTACCCTGGATGTGTGTGTTACAGACCAAACCAAAGGGCATTAGGGTGCCATAATACCATTATTATAGATGGTCACACAGCCCTGTCATTTACACATGGAACTTGGTTTATGTGACAATTTGCATATGAAAATATCAGAGACATCAGTGACACACAGTGTCAGGAGCTGTCGTTTCTCTTCTGCCAAATTGAATCTATGTGCATACAATCATGTTATTGAGAGTATCATCATTGTTTATCACCCAGGTGTTTGTGAATCGCAGTGTTGACTTAGAGTATGATGCACTCACCTATGCGATCAGTCAGAATAATCAACAAGCGGTCAAATTACTAGCAGCAGATATAAAAGAACCCAAGACAGACCGTGTTGAACTTCCTGAATCTTTGCTTGAAGCCCAGTCAACTGGAAGGTAGATATAAACATCAAGTACTGACAAGAAGTTAGAAGTTTAATCTTACATAGTATTTCTTGAATAAATAATGATTACCTGTACTCCTGCTATGAATCCTTTCAGTTGAGCGTCATATTCTGTTTTTGTCATTTTTGAATTTCCTGTTATAGAGAGCGTTGTACCTTGTTTTGTGTTGCAGTGTGAAACTTGTGGCCAATCATTGTTACTTAGCTTTACACAAAATCAAATTATTTACTGTTTGCCAATGTGGCTAGCATTAGTGCTAATGCAGGTAAATGTAATGGGATTGCATTTTTGTGCTGCTGGTCCTGGAATTGATAATTTATTTGGCTATCTTTATCACAAATGAGATGTTTTCTTGACTCGATGAAGGTGTCCTACTCTATAATCATCAGTCAGGAAAGCAGTTACGTTAATGCATTCATAAACATGCTTAATACTGTTGCAATTATTTTAGATAAGTGAAACTCACTAGATTTAATCCAAATGAAAATGTACTATTACTATATCACACACGGTTTCACTCGCATCAATTTAATATCCATTGATTATTTTCAATATCAAAATAATGAAATTAAATAATAGTGAAAATGAATACTTTTATATCCACGGAGTCCTAGAATATTCCATGCCATATCATGCGTTATCTTCTGTTATGTAGCTATAATTTCCTGTCTCTTGGACATGCTGTGCGGTCAATCAGCCAAAGTAGAGGCAGCAGAGAAGGCAATAATGCTTTCACTAAAGTATGTATCTATCTCACTATTCTATTTTCAATGTATTTGAGAATAATTTCTGAATAATTCCTTAATTTGTACCAGCTAGTGTTAATTTCATTTACTTTGATCTCTATGCATTGGATAATGACTCAGTTTGCTTTTTTGCCGATGGATAGAGCTTGAACACAGATATACGTTGCTTACTATGATTTCTGAAACTGAATTGTTAGTTTGTGTAATATCTTATTCAAGTGAGACTCACAAATGATTTTTTCAATTTAGGAAAGTGGTATTTCATCCCCTGATTCAAGGTCGTATGTGCGTTTTGCAATGGAGAAAGGTGTCAATAAAGCTATGTTCAATCTTCTTGTTGCAACTCTGCCTCGATTCAAGGTAAAGATGGTGCCTTTTATTTATGTATGTAATTTCTGTGAAGATCTGTTTAATTAATAAATGTGTAATGAGTGTTGGGAGGTCAAGTGTATAGTCTTAAATTATACTAATTAATTTTAGGAGGAAAACAACTACTGTATCTGTATTGGAAGTGGATATTAACAAACAATATTTGTATTGTAACACAGACTGGCCTCACATTTGTGTAAGCACATGCACTACTAATAGTGTAGATATAGTTTTGTATTCAGGCAGATAAAGAGATAAAACTATTATGGAGATTTATGCTATTGACATCTGCCATGCAGTACTGTTACTCTGCCATGCAGTACTGTTACTCTGCCATGCAGTACTGTTACTCTGCCATGCAGTACTGTTACTCTGCCACCATGCAGTACTGTTACTCTGCCGTGCAGTACTGTTACTCTGTCATGCAGTACTGTTACTCTGCCACCATGCAGTACTGTTACTCTGCCATGCAGTACTGTTACTCTGCCATGCAGTACTGTTACTCTGCCATGCAGTACTGTTACTCTGCCATGCAGTACTGTTACTCTGCCATGCAGTACTGTTACTCTGCCATGCAGTACTGTTACTCTGCCATGCAGTACTGTTACTCTGCCACCATGCAGTACTGTTACTCTGCCACCATGCAGTACTGTTACTCTGCCATGCAGTACTGTTACTCTGCCATGCAGTACTGTTACTCTGTCATGCAGTACTGTTACTCTGCCATGCAGTACTGTTACTCTGCCGTGCAGTACTGTTACTCTGCCATGCAGTACTGTCACTCTGCCATGCAGTACTGTTACTCTGTCATGCAGTACTGTTACTCTGCCACCATGCAGTACTGTTACTCTGCCATGCAGTACTGTTACTCTGCCATGCAGTACTGTTACTCTGCCATGCAGGACTGTTACTCTGCCATGCAGTACTGTCACTCTGCCATGCAGTACTGTTACTCTGTCATGCAGTACTGTTACTCTGCCACCATGCAGTACTGTTACTCTGCCATGCAGTACTGTTACTCTGCCATGCAGTACTGTTACTCTGCCATGCAGGACTGTTACTCTGCCGTGCAGTACTGTTACTCTGCCATGCAGTACTGTCACTCTGCCATGCAGTACTGTTACTCTGCCATGCAGGACTGTTACTCTGCCATGCAGGACTGTTACTCTGCCATGCAGTACTGTCACTCTGCCATGCAGTACTGTCACTCTGCCATGCAGGACTGTTACTCTGCCATGCAGGACTGTTACTCTGCCATGCAGTACTGTCACTCTGCCATGCAGTACTGTTACTCTGCCATGCAGTACTGTTACTCTGCCATGCAGTACTGTTACTCTGCCATGCAGGACTGTTACTCTGCCATGCAGGACTGTTACTCTGCCATGCAGTACTGTTACTCTGCCATGCAGTACTGTTACTCTGCCATGCAGTACTGTTACTCTGCCATGCAGTACTGTTACTCTGCCATGCAGTACTGTTACTCTGCCATGCAGTACTGTTACTCTGCCGTGCAGTACTGTTACTCTGCCATGCAGTACTGTTACTCTGCCATGCAGTACTGTTACTCTGCCATGCAGTACTGTTACTCTGCCATGCAGTACTGTTACTCTGCCATGCAGTACTGTTACTCTGCCACCATGCAGTACTGTTACTCTGCCATGCAGTACTGTTACTCTGCCATGCAGTACTGTTACTCTGCCACCATGCAGTACTGTTACTCTGTCATGCAGTACTGTTACTCTGCCATGCAGTACTGTTACTCTGTCATGCAGTACTGTTACTCTGCCATGCAGTACTGTTACTCTGCCATGCAGTACTGTTACTCTGCCACCATGCAGTACTGTTACTCTGCCATGCAGTACTGTTACTCTGCCATGCAGTACTGTTACTCTGCCATGCAGTACTGTTACTCTGCCATGCAGTACTGTTACTCTGCCACCATGCAGTACTGTTACTCTGTCATGCAGTACTGTTACTCTGCCATGCAGTACTGTTACTCTGCCATGCAGTACTGTTACTCTGCCATGCAGTACTGTTACTCTGCCGTGCAGTACTGTTACTCTGCCGTGCAGTACTGTTACTCTGCCATGCAGTACTGTTACTCTGCCATGCAGTACTGTTACTCTGCCATGCAGTACTGTTACTCTGCCATGCAGTACTGTTACTCTGCCACCATGCAGTACTGTTACTCTGCCATGCAGTACTGTTACTCTGCCATGCAGTACTGTTACTCTGCCACCATGCAGTACTGTTACTCTGTCATGCAGTACTGTTACTCTGCCATGCAGTACTGTTACTCTGTCATGCAGTACTGTTACTCTGCCATGCAGTACTGTTACTCTGCCATGCAGTACTGTTACTCTGCCACCATGCAGTACTGTTACTCTGCCATGCAGTACTGTTACTCTGCCATGCAGTACTGTTACTCTGCCATGCAGTACTGTTACTCTGCCACCATGTAGTACTGTTACTCTGCCATGCAGTACTGATACTCTGCCATGCAGTACTGTTACTCTGCCATGCAGTACTGTTACTCTGCCATGCAGTACTGTTACTCTGCCACCATGCAGTACTGTTACTCTGTCATGCAGTACTGTTACTCTGCCGTGCAGGACTGTTACTCTGTCATGCAGTACTGTTACTCTGCCACCATGCAGTACTGTTACTCTGCCGTGCAGTACTGTTACTCTGCCATGCAGTACTGTTACTCTGCCATGCAGTACTGTTACTCTGCCATGCAGTACTGTTACTCTGCCACCATGCAGGACTGTTACTCTGCCATGCAGTACTGTTACTCTGCCATGCAGTACTGTTACTCTGTCATGCAGTACTGTCACTCTGCCATGCAGGACTGTTACTCTGCCATGCAGGACTGTCACTCTGCCATGCAGTACTGTTACTCTGCCATGCAGTACTGTTACTCTGCCATGCAGTACTGTTACTCTGCCACCATGCAGTACTGTTACTCTGCCATGCAGTACTGTTACTCTGCCGTGCAGTACTGTTACTCTGCCATGCAGTACTGTTACTCTGCCGTGCAGTACTGTTACTCTGCCATGCAGTACTGTTACTCTGCCGTGCAGTACTGTTACTCTGCCATGCAGTACTGTTACTCTGCCATGCAGTACTGTTACTCTGCCATGCAGGACTGTTACTCTGCCATGCAGTACTGTTACTCTGCCATGCAGTACTGTTACTCTGCCATGCAGTACTGTTACTCTGCCATGCAGTACTGTTACTCTGCCACCATGCAGTACTGTTACTCTGCCACCATGCAGTACTGTTACTCTGCCACCATGCAGTACTGTTACTCTGCCACCATGCAGTACTGTTACTCTGCCATGCAGGACTGTCACTCTGCGATGACAGGAAAATAATTAAAGCTGCAAGCAGCATCACAGGGGCCCAAGTATACATGCCATAAATAATGTCAAATGATACACATGATACACAATTAGTTTGAATGATAAGTACCATGAGGTCGAAATGCAGTTGGTTCCATATATTTATTTGAGATATAAAGGTTATTAATATATGGTCATCTGTTATTTTAATCAAATCTCTTGTTCAACATAGTCATGATAACACAGGATTCATCTTCCTAACTGCAACAGTGTTTGAGATACAACGATTATGCATATTAATGAGCTCACATGACCATATATGGTCATCTGTTATTTTATTCAAATCTCTTGTTTAACATCATCATAATAACACAGGTTTCATCTTCCTACCTGCAACAGTGCTTGAAATATAACAGTTATGCATATTAATGAGTTCACATGACCATATATGGTCATATGTTATTTTAATCAAATCTAAGGTTCACTGTTGTCATGATAACACAGGAATCATCTTCCTACCTGCAACAGTGCTTGAGATATAACAGTTATGCATATTAATGAGTTCACATGACCATATATGGTAATCTGTTATTTTAATGAAATTGCTTGTTCACTGTTGTCATGATAACACAGGAATCATCTTCCTAACTGCAACAGTGCTTGAGATATAGCAGCTATGCATATTAATGAGGTTAGAAGCCCCCCACCCCATGGGCGCGTAGCCACATGACCTAGCCATATGCCATTCAGGGGAAAGAATGTATCTAAAGAGTAGAATAAACATACAAAATTTTATTCCAATCGGACTAATACAAAACTTGTAGTTGCATAATTTCAATTTTCACAAAATGCAAGATGGCGGCCAAATCACGTGACTTATCGAAAATATATTATTTTTTTCATATGCAGTTGAGGCCAGGCATGGTAAATATAAAAACATCTAGTAGATTGGTTGAATCACCTCTGAGAAACAAATGCCCAAACTTTTGATCAATTTTGTTTAAAATCCAAGATGGCGGCGAAACCATGTGACTGATCTGAAATTTTTTTTAGGTTTCTGAAAGGGTTAGATAGGGACATGCCATGACGCAATATTTGAGATTAACGCTCAAGTGTGGCATGAGTAAAAAACTACTTCCTGTTGAGAACAAATCCAAAATGGCAGCCAAACCACGTGACCAATCATAATGAATTTCTCAAATCTAAATCTGCTCCATATGTAGAAGCTAAGTACTGAATATGAGAACATTTTACTTGGCGGTTCTGAAGAAGAAGATTTTAAAGTGTTTTTTGCCGTTTTTAGGAAAAACAAAATGGCGGGAAAAGTCACATGACCGCTAAAGTTTTTATTGCTGATATTTATTACACATGAGTTGTACTATATACCATAAAAAAATCTAGACGCCTAGACCCTCAGAAAGTGGTCAAACAGCCACTTCCGGTTTTATTTCAATCCAATATGGCTGCCAAACTAATTGGCCAATCAAAATTCTGAAAGCATGTTGCACCAGTTCACATTAGGGACTATCAGTATAGAGCATTATCAGACTATTCCTTTCAGCGGTTTTCTCAAACGGCTTGACGAAAAAAGTTACGGAAGAAAGAAAGAAGAAGAAGAAATTAAAGCTGCAAGCAGCATCACAGGGGCCCAAGTATACATGCCATAAATAATGTCAAATGATACACATGATACACAATTAGTTTGAATGATTAGTACCATGAGGTCGAAATGCAGTTGGTTCCATATATTTATTTGAGATATAAAGGTTATTAATATATGGTCATCTGTTATTTTAATCAAATCTCTTGTTCAACGTTGTCATAATAACACAGGATTCATCATTCTAACTACAACAGTGCTTGAGTTATAACAGTTATGATTATTAATGAGGTTAGAAGCCCCCACCCCATGCAGTTGGTTCCATATATTTATTTGAGATAGTATTAATGTTATGAATATTAATGAGTTCACATGACCATAAATGGTCATCTGTTATTTTAATCAAATCTCTTGTTCATTGTTGTCATAATAACACAGGATTCATCTTCCTAACTGCAACAGTGTTTGAGATACGATTATGCATATTAATGAGCTCACATGACCATATATGGTCATCTGTTATTTTATTCAAATCTCTTGTTTAACATCATCATAATAACACAGGTTTCATCTTCCTACCTGCAACAGTGCTTGAAATATAACAGTTATGCATATTAATGAGTTCACATGACCATATATGGTCATATGTTATTTTAATCAAATCTAAGGTTCACTGTTGTCATGATAACACAGGAATCATCTTCCTACCTGCAACAGTGCTTGAGATATAACAGTTATGCATATTAATGAGTTCACATGACCATATATGGTAATCTGTTATTTTAATGAAATTGCTTGTTCACTGTTGTCATGATAACACAGGAATCATCTTCCTAACTGCAACAGTGCTTGAGATATAGCAGCTATGCATATTAATGAGGTTAGAAGCCCCCCACCCCATGGGCGCGTAGCCACATGACCTAGCCATATGCCATTCAGGGGAAAGAATGTATCTAAAGAGTAGAATAAACATACAAAATTTTATTCCAATCGGACTAATACAAAACTTGTAGTTGCACAATTTCAATTTTCACAAAATGCAAGATGGCGGCCAAATCACGTGACTTATCGAAAATATATTATTTTTTTCATATGCAGTTGAGGCCAGGCATGGTAAATATAAAAACATCTAGTAGATTGGTTGAATCACCTCTGAGAAACAAATGCCCAAACTTTTGATCAATTTTGTTTAAAATCCAAGATGGCGGCGAAACCATGTGACTGATCTGAAATTTTTTTTAGGTTTCTGAAAGGGTTAGATAGGGACATGCCATGACGCAATATTTGAGATTAACGCTCAAGTGTGGCATGAGTAAAAAACTACTTCCTGTTGAGAACAAATCCAAAATGGCAGCCAAACCACGTGACCAATCATAATGAATTTCTCAAATCTAAATCTGCTCCATATGTAGAAGCTAAGTACTGAATATGAGAACATTTTACTTGGCGGTTCTGAAGAAGAAGATTTTAAAGTGTTTTTTGCCGTTTTTAGGAAAAACAAAATGGCGGGAAAAGTCACATGACCGCTAAAGTTTTTATTGCTGATATTTATTACACATGAGTTGTACTATATACCATAAAAAAATCTAGACGCCTAGACCCTCAGAAAGTGGTCAAACAGCCACTTCCGGTTTTATTTCAATCCAATATGGCTGCCAAACTAATTGGCCAATCAAAATTCTGAAAGCATGTTGCACCAGTTCACATTAGGGACTATCAGTATAGAGCATTATCAGACTATTCCTTTCAGCGGTTTTCTCAAACGGCTTGACGAAAAAAGTTACGGAAGAAAGAAAGAAGAAGAAGAAAAAACCGAACAATAAGAATAGGGGCCACGCCCTACAGGCTTGGGCCCCTAAAAATATTTACTTGTGAAATTCACATACATGTACAACTGAAACTGTTACTCTGCCATGCAGGACTGTTACTCTGCCATGCAGTACTGTCACTCTGCCATGCAGGACTGTCACTCTGCCATGCAGTACTGTTACTCTGCCATGCAGGACTGTCACTCTGCCGTGCAGTACTGTTACTCTGCCATGCAGTACTGTCACTCTGCCGTGCAGTACTGTTACTCTGCCATGCAGTACTGTTACTCTGCCATGCAGTACTGTTACTCTGCCACCATGCAGTACTGTTACTCGGCCACCATGCAGTACTGTTACTCTGCCACCATGCAGTACTGTTACTCAGCCATGCAGTACTGTTACTCTGTCATGCAGTACTGCTACTCTGTCATGCAGTACTGTTACTCTGCCATGCAGTACTGTTACTCTGCCATGTAGTACTGTTACTCTGCCATGTAGTACTGTTACTCTGCCATGCAGTACTGTTACTCTGCCATGCAGTACTGTTACTCTGCGATGCAGTACTGCTACTCTGCCATGTAGTACTGTTACTCTGCCATGCAGTACTGCTACTCTGCCGTGCAGTACTGTTACTCTGCCATGCAGTACTGTTACTCTGCCATGCAGTACTGTTACTCTGCCACCATGCAGTACTGTTACTCTGCCACCATGCAGTACTGTTACTCTGCCACCATGCAGTACTGTTACTCTGCCATGCAGTACTGTTACTCTGCCATGCAGTACTGTTACTCTGCCATGCAGTACTGTTACTCTGCCATGCAGGACTGTTACTCTGCCATGCAGGACTGTTACTCTGCCATGCAGGACTGTTACTCTGCCGTGCAGGACTGTTACTCTGCCGTGCAGTACTGTTACTCTGCCGTGCAGTACTGTTACTCTGCCATGCAGTACTGTCACTCTGCCATGCAGGACTGTCACTCTGCCATGCAGGACTGTCACTCTGCCATGCAGGACTGTTACTCTGCGATGACAGGAAAATAAAAATATTTACTTGTGAAATTCACATACATGTACAACTGAAACTGTTACTCTGCCATGCAGGACTGTTACTCTGCCATGCAGTACTGTCACTCTGCCATGCAGGACTGTCACTCTGCCATGCAGTACTGTTACTCTGCCATGCAGGACTGTTACTCTGCCGTGCAGTACTGTTACTCTGCCGTGCAGTACTGTTACTCTGCCGTGCAGTACTGTTACTCTGCCGTGCAGTACTGTTACTCTGCCATGCAGTACTGTCACTCTGCCATGCAGGACTGTCACTCTGCCATGCAGTACTGTCACTCTGCCATGCAGTACTGTTACTCTGCCACCATGCAGTACTGTTACTCTGCCGTGCAGTACTGTTACTCTGTCGTGCAGTACTGTTACTCTGCCACCATGCAGTACTGTTACTCTGCCACCATGCAGTACTGTTACTCTGCCGTGCAGTACTGTTACTCTGCCATGCAGGACTGTCACTCTGCCATGCAGGACTGTTACTCTGCGATGACAGGAAAATAAAAATATTTACTTGTGAAATTCACATACATGTACAACTGAAACTGTTACTCTGCCATGCAGTACTGTTACTCTGCCATGCAGTACTGTTACTCTGCCATGCAGGACTGTTACTCTGCCATGCAGTACTGTCACTCTGCCATGCAGGACTGTCACTCTGCGATGACAGGAAAATAAAAATATTTACTTGTGAAATTCACATACATGTACAACTGAAACTGTTACTCTGCCATGCAGTACTGTCACTCTGCCATGCAGGACTGTCACTCTGCCATGCAGTACTGTTACTCTGCCATGCAGGACTGTTACTCTGCCGTGCAGTACTGTTACTCTGCCATGCAGTACTGTCACTCTGCCATGCAGGACTGTTACTCTGCGATGACAGGAAAATAAAAATATTTACTTGTGAAATTCACATACATGTACAACTGAAACTGTTACTCTGCCATGCAGTACTGTTACTCTGCCATGCAGTACTGTTACTCTGCCATGCAGGACTGTTACTCTGCCATGCAGTACTGTCACTCTGCCATGCAGGACTGTCACTCTGCGATGACAGGAAAATAAAAATATTTACTTGTGAAATTCACATACATGTACAACTGAAACTGTTACTCTGCCATGCAGTACTGTCACTCTGCCATGCAGGACTGTCACTCTGCCATGCAGTACTGTTACTCTGCCATGCAGGACTGTTACTCTGCCGTGCAGTACTGTTACTCTGCCATGCAGTACTGTCACTCTGCCATGCAGTACTGTTACTCTGCCATGCAGTACTGCTACTCTGCCGTGCAGTACTGTCACTCTGCCGTGCAGTACTGTCACTCTGCCATGCAGTACTGTCACTCTGCCATGCAGGACTGTCACTCTGCCATGCAGGACTGTTACTCTGCGATGACAGGAAAATAAAAATATTTACTTGTGAAATTCACATACATGTACAACTGAAACTGTTACTCTGCCATGCAGGACTGTTACTCTGCCATGCAGTACTGTCACTCTGCCATGCAGGACTGTCACTCTGCCATGCAGTACTGTTACTCTGCCGTGCAGGACTGTTACTCTGCCATGTAGTACTGTTACTCTGCCATGCAGGACTGTTACTCTGCCATGCAGTACTGTTACTCTGCCATGCAGGACTGTTACTCTGCCATGTAGTACTGTTACTCTGCCGTGCAGGACTGTTACTCTGCCATGTAGTACTGTTACTCTGCCATGCAGGACTGTTACTCTGCCGTGCAGGACTGTTACTCTGCCGTGCAGGACTGTTACTCTGCCATGCAGGACTGTTACTCTGCCATGCAGTACTGTCACTCTGCCATGCAGGACTGTCACTCTGCGATGCAGTACTGTCACTCTGCGATGCAGTACTGTCACTCTGCCATGCAGGACTGTCACTCTGCCATGCAGTACTGTTACTCTGCCGTGCAGGACTGTTACTCTGCCGTGCAGTACTGTTACTCTGCCGTGCAGTACTGTTACTCTGCCGTGCAGTACTGTTACTCTGCCACCATGCAGTACTGTTACTCTGCCACCATGCAGTACTGTTACTCTGCCGTGCAGTACTGTTACTCTGCCATGCAGGACTGTCACTCTGCCATGCAGGACTGTTACTCTGCGATTACAGGAAAATAAAAATATTTACTTGTGAAATTCACATACATGTACAACTGAAACTGTTACTCTGCCGTGCAGTACTGTCACTCTGCCATGCAGGACTGTTACTCTGCGATGACAGGAAAATAAAAATATTTACTTGTGAAATTCACATACATGTACAACTGAAACTGTTACTCTGCCATGCAGTACTGTTACTCTGCCATGCAGTACTGTTACTCTGCCATGCAGGACTGTTACTCTGCCATGCAGGACTGTCACTCTGCCATGCAGGACTGTTACTCTGCGATGACAGGAAAATAAAAATATTTACTTGTGAAATTCACATACATGTACAACTGAAACTGTTACTCTGCCATGCAGTACTGTTACTCTGCCATGCAGTACTGTTACTCTGCCATGCAGGACTGTTACTCTGCCGTGCAGTACTGTTACTCTGCCATGCAGGACTGTCACTCTGCCATGCAGGACTGTTACTCTGCGATTACAGGAAAATAAAAATATTTACTTGTGAAATTCACATACATGTACAACTGAAACTGTTACTCTGCCGTGCAGTACTGTCACTCTGCCATGCAGGACTGTTACTCTGCGATGACAGGAAAATAAAAATATTTACTTGTGAAATTCACATACATGTACAACTGAAACTGTTACTCTGCCATGCAGTACTGTTACTCTGCCATGCAGTACTGTTACTCTGCCATGCAGGACTGTCACTCTGCCATGCAGGACTGTCACTCTGCCATGCAGTACTGTTACTCTGCCATGCAGGACTGTTACTCTGCCGTGCAGTACTGTTACTCTGCCATGCAGTACTGTCACTCTGCCATGCAGTACTGTTACTCTGCCATGCAGGACTGTCACTCTGCCATGCAGGACTGTTACTCTGCGATGACAGGAAAATAAAAATATTTACTTGTGAAATTCACATACATGTACAACTGAAACTGTTACTCTGCCATGCAGGACTGTCACTCTGCCATGCAGTACTGTCACTCTGCCATGCAGGACTGTCACTCTGCCATGCAGTACTGTTACTCTGCCATGCAGGACTGTTACTCTGCCATGCAGTACTGTCACTCTGCCATGCAGGACTGTCAATCTGCGATGCAGTACTGTCACTCTGCCATGCAGGACTGTCACTCTGCCATGCAGTACTGTTACTCTGCCATGCAGGACTGTTACTCTGCCGTGCAGTACTGTTACTCTGCCGTGCAGTACTGTTACTCTGCCGTGCAGTACTGTTACTCTGCCATGCAGTACTGTCACTCTGCCATGCAGGACTGTCACTCTGCCATGCAGTACTGTTACTCTGCCACCATGCAGTACTGTTACTCTGCCGTGCAGTACTGTTACTCTGCCGTGCAGTACTGTTACTCTGCCACCATGCAGTACTGTTACTCTGCCACCATGCAGTACTGTTACTCTGCCACCATGCAGTACTGTTACTCTGCCACCATGCAGTACTGTTACTCTGCCGTGCAGTACTGTTACTCTGCCATGCAGGACTGTCACTCTGCCATGCAGGACTGTTACTCTGCGATTACAGAAAAATAAAAATATTTACTTGTGAAATTCACATACATGTACAACTGAAACTGTTACTCTGCCGTGCAGTACTGTCACTCTGCCATGCAGGACTGTTACTCTGCCGTGCAGTACTGTCACTCTGCCATGCAGTACTGTCACTCTGCCATGCAGGACTGTCACTCTGCCATGCAGTACTGTTACTCTGCCACCATGCAGTACTGTTACTCTGCCGTGCAGTACTGTTACTCTGCCGTGCAGTATTGTTACTCTGCCACCATGCAGTACTGTTACTCTGCCACCATGCAGTACTGTTACTCTGCCACCATGCAGTACTGTTACTCTGCCGTGCAGTACTGTTACTCTGCCATGCAGGACTGTCACTCTGCCATGCAGGACTGTTACTCTGCGATTACAGGAAAATAAAAATATTTACTTGTGAAATTCACATACATGTACAACTGAAACTGTTACTCTGCCGTGCAGTACTGTCACTCTGCCATGCAGGACTGTTACTCTGCGATTACAGGAAAATAAAAATATTTACTTGTGAAATTCACATACATGTACAACTGAAACTGTTACTCTGCCATGCAGTACTGTTACTCTGCCATGCAGTACTGTTACTCTGCCATGCAGGACTGTTACTCTTCCATGCAGTACTGTTACTCTGCCATGCAGGACTGTTACTCTGCCATGCAGTACTGTCACTCTGCCATGCAGGACTGCCACTCTGCCATGCAGGACTGTCACTCTGCCATGCAGTACTGTTACTCTGCCATGCAGGACTGTTACTCTGCCGTGCAGTACTGTTACTCTGCCGTGCAGTACTGTTACTCTGCCGTGCAGTACTGTTACTCTGCCATGCAGTACTGTCACTCTGCCATGCAGGACTGTCACTCTGCCATGCAGTACTGTTACTCTGCCACCATGCAGTACTGTTACTCTGCCGTGCAGTACTGTTACTCTGCCGTGCAGTACTGTTACTCTGCCACCATGCAGTACTGTTACTCTGCCACCATGCAGTACTGTTACTCTGCCGTGCAGTACTGTTACTCTGCCATGCAGGACTGTCACTCTGCCATGCAGGACTGTTACTCTGCGATTACAGGAAAATAAAAATATTTACTTGTGAAATTCACATACATGTACAACTGAAACTGTTACTCTGCCGTGCAGTACTGTCACTCTGCCATGCAGGACTGTTACTCTGCCGTGCAGTACTGTTACTCTGCCGTGCAGTACTGTTACTCTGCCATGCAGTACTGTCACTCTGCCATGCAGGACTGTCACTCTGCCATGCAGTACTGTTACTCTGCCACCATGCAGTACTGTTACTCTGCCGTGCAGTACTGTTACTCTGCCACCATGCAGTACTGTTACTCTGCCACCATGCAGTACTGTTACTCTGCCACCATGCAGTACTGTTACTCTGCCACCATGCAGTACTGTTACTCTGCCGTGCAGTACTGTTACTCTGCCATGCAGGACTGTCACTCTGCCATGCAGGACTGTTACTCTGCGATTACAGGAAAATAAAAATATTTACTTGTGAAATTCACATACATGTACAACTGAAACTGTTACTCTGCCGTGCAGTACTGTCACTCTGCCATGCAGGACTGTTACTCTGCCGTGCAGTACTGTTACTCTGCCGTGCAGTACTGTTACTCTGCCATGCAGGACTGTTACTCTGCCGTGCAGTACTGTTACTCTGCCATGCAGTACTGTCACTCTGCCATGCAGTACTGTCACTCTGCCATGCAGTACTGTCACTCTGCCATGCAGTACTGTTACTCTGCCTTGCAGTACTGCTACTCTGCCGTGCAGTACTGTTACTCTGCCGTGCAGTACTGTTACTCTGCCATGCAGTACTGTCACTCTGCCATGCAGGACTGTTACTCTGCGATGACAGGAAAATAAAAATATTTACTTGTGAAATTCACATACATGTACAACTGAAACTGTTACTCTGCCATGCAGGACTGTTACTCTGCCATGCAGTACTGTCACTCTGCCATGCAGGACTGTCACTCTGCCATGCAGTACTGTTACTCTGCCATGCAGGACTGTTACTCTGCCATGCAGTACTGTCACTCTGCCATGCAGGACTGTCACTCTGCGATGCAGTACTGTCACTCTGCCATGCAGGACTGTCCCTCTGCCATGCAGTACTGTTACTCTGCCATGCAGGACTGTTACTCTGCCATGCAGGACTGTCACTCTGCCATGCAGTACTGTTACTCTGCCATGCAGTACTGTTACTCTGCCGTGCAGTACTGTTACTCTGCCGTGCAGTACTGTTACTCTGCCGTGCAGTACTGTTACTCTGCCACCATGCAGTACTGTTACTCTGCCACCATGCAGTACTGTTACTCTGCCGTGCAGTACTGTTACTCTGCCATGCAGGACTGTCACTCTGCCATGCAGGACTGTTACTCTGCTATGCAGTACTGTCACTCTGCCATGCAGGACTGTCACTCTGCCATGCAGTACTGTTACTCTGCCATGCAGGACTGTTACTCTGCCGTGCAGTACTGTTACTCTGCCGTGCAGTACTGTTACTCTGCCGTGCAGTACTGTTACTCTGCCACCATGCAGTACTGTTACTCTGCCACCATGCAGTACTGTTACTCTGCCGTGCAGTACTGTTACTCTGCCATGCAGGACTGTCACTCTGCCATGCAGGACTGTTACTCTGCGATTACAGGAAAATAAAAATATTTACTTGTGAAATTCACATACATGTACAACTGAAACTGTTACTCTGCCGTGCAGTACTGTCACTCTGCCATGCAGGACTGTTACTCTGCGATGACAGGAAAATAAAAATATTTACTTGTGAAATTCACATACATGTACAACTGAAACTGTTACTCTGCCATGCAGTACTGTTACTCTGCCATGCAGGACTGTTACTCTGCCATGCAGGACTGTCACTCTGCCATGCAGGACTGTCACTCTGCGATGACAGGAAAATAAAAATATTTACTTGTGAAATTCACATACATGTACAACTGAAACTGTTACTCTGCCATGCAGTACTGTCACTCTGCCATGCAGGACTGTCACTCTGCCATGCAGTACTGTTACTCTGCCATGCAGGACTGTTAGTCTGCCGTGCAGTACTGTTACTCTGCCATGCAGTACTGTCACTCTACCATGCAGTACTGTTACTCTGCCATGCAGGACTGTCACTCTGCCATGCAGGACTGTTACTCTGTGATGACAGGAAAATAAAAAATTTACTTGTGAAATTCACATACATGTACAACTGAAACTGTTACTCTGCCATGCAGGACTGTTACTCTGCCATGCAGTACTGTCACTCTGCCATGCAGGACTGTCACTCTGCCATGCAGTACTGTTACTCTGCCATGCAGGACTGTTACTCTGCCATGCAGTACTGTCACTCTGCCATGCAGGACTGTCACTCTGCGATGCAGTACTGTCACTCTGCGATGCAGTACTGTCACTCTGCCATGCAGGACTGTCACTCTGCCATGCAGTACTGTTACTCTGCCGTGCAGGACTGTTACTCTGCCGTGCAGGACTGTTACTCTGCCGTGCAGTACTGTTACTCTGCCGTGCAGTACTGTTACTCTGCCGTGCAGTACTGTTACTCTGCCATGCAGTACTGTCACTCTGCCATGCAGGACTGTCACTCTGCCATGCAGGACTGTCACTCTGCCATGCAGTACTGTTACTCTGCCACCATGCAGTACTGTTACTCTGCCGTGCAGTACTGTTACTCTGCCGTGCAGTACTGTTACTCTGCCACCATGCAGTACTGTTACTCTGCCACCATGCAGTACTGTTACTCTGCCACCATGCAGTACTGTTACTCTGCCGTGCAGTACTGTTACTCTGCCATGCAGGACTGTCACTCTGCCATGCAGGACTGTTACTCTGCCGTGCAGTACTGTTACTCTGCCATGCAGGACTGTTACTCTGCGATTACAGAAAAATAAAAATATTTACTTGTGAAATTCACATACATGTACAACTGAAACTGTTACTCTGCCGTGCAGTACTGTCACTCTGCCATGCAGGACTGTTACTCTGCCATGCAGGACTGTTACTCTGCCATGTAGTACTGTTACTCTGCCGTGCAGGACTGTTACTCTGCCATGTAGTACTGTTACTCTGCCATGCAGGACTGTTACTCTGCCGTGCAGGACTGTTACTCTGCCGTGCAGGACTGTTACTCTGCCATGCAGGACTGTTACTCTGCCATGCAGTACTGTCACTCTGCCATGCAGGACTGTCACTCTGCGATGCAGTACTGTCACTCTGCGATGCAGTACTGTCACTCTGCCATGCAGGACTGTCACTCTGCCATGCAGTACTGTTACTCTGCCGTGCAGGACTGTTACTCTGCCGTGCAGTACTGTTACTCTGCCGTGCAGTACTGTTACTCTGCCGTGCAGTACTGTTACTCTGCCACCATGCAGTACTGTTACTCTGCCACCATGCAGTACTGTTACTCTGCCGTGCAGTACTGTTACTCTGCCATGCAGGACTGTCACTCTGCCATGCAGGACTGTTACTCTGCGATTACAGGAAAATAAAAATATTTACTTGTGAAATTCACATACATGTACAACTGAAACTGTTACTCTGCCGTGCAGTACTGTCACTCTGCCATGCAGGACTGTTACTCTGCGATGACAGGAAAATAAAAATATTTACTTGTGAAATTCACATACATGTACAACTGAAACTGTTACTCTGCCATGCAGTACTGTTACTCTGCCATGCAGTACTGTTACTCTGCCATGCAGGACTGTTACTCTGCCATGCAGGACTGTCACTCTGCCATGCAGGACTGTTACTCTGCGATGACAGGAAAATAAAAATATTTACTTGTGAAATTCACATACATGTACAACTGAAACTGTTACTCTGCCATGCAGTACTGTTACTCTGCCATGCAGTACTGTTACTCTGCCATGCAGGACTGTTACTCTGCCGTGCAGTACTGTTACTCTGCCATGCAGGACTGTCACTCTGCCATGCAGGACTGTTACTCTGCGATTACAGGAAAATAAAAATATTTACTTGTGAAATTCACATACATGTACAACTGAAACTGTTACTCTGCCGTGCAGTACTGTCACTCTGCCATGCAGGACTGTTACTCTGCGATGACAGGAAAATAAAAATATTTACTTGTGAAATTCACATACATGTACAACTGAAACTGTTACTCTGCCATGCAGTACTGTTACTCTGCCATGCAGTACTGTTACTCTGCCATGCAGGACTGTCACTCTGCCATGCAGGACTGTCACTCTGCCATGCAGTACTGTTACTCTGCCATGCAGGACTGTTACTCTGCCGTGCAGTACTGTTACTCTGCCATGCAGTACTGTCACTCTGCCATGCAGTACTGTTACTCTGCCATGCAGGACTGTCACTCTGCCATGCAGGACTGTTACTCTGCGATGACAGGAAAATAAAAATATTTACTTGTGAAATTCACATACATGTACAACTGAAACTGTTACTCTGCCATGCAGGACTGTCACTCTGCCATGCAGTACTGTCACTCTGCCATGCAGGACTGTCACTCTGCCATGCAGTACTGTTACTCTGCCATGCAGGACTGTTACTCTGCCATGCAGTACTGTCACTCTGCCATGCAGGACTGTCAATCTGCGATGCAGTACTGTCACTCTGCCATGCAGGACTGTCACTCTGCCATGCAGTACTGTTACTCTGCCATGCAGGACTGTTACTCTGCCGTGCAGTACTGTTACTCTGCCGTGCAGTACTGTTACTCTGCCGTGCAGTACTGTTACTCTGCCATGCAGTACTGTCACTCTGCCATGCAGGACTGTCACTCTGCCATGCAGTACTGTTACTCTGCCACCATGCAGTACTGTTACTCTGCCGTGCAGTACTGTTACTCTGCCGTGCAGTACTGTTACTCTGCCACCATGCAGTACTGTTACTCTGCCACCATGCAGTACTGTTACTCTGCCACCATGCAGTACTGTTACTCTGCCACCATGCAGTACTGTTACTCTGCCGTGCAGTACTGTTACTCTGCCATGCAGGACTGTCACTCTGCCATGCAGGACTGTTACTCTGCGATTACAGAAAAATAAAAATATTTACTTGTGAAATTCACATACATGTACAACTGAAACTGTTACTCTGCCGTGCAGTACTGTCACTCTGCCATGCAGGACTGTTACTCTGCCGTGCAGTACTGTCACTCTGCCATGCAGTACTGTCACTCTGCCATGCAGGACTGTCACTCTGCCATGCAGTACTGTTACTCTGCCACCATGCAGTACTGTTACTCTGCCGTGCAGTACTGTTACTCTGCCGTGCAGTACTGTTACTCTGCCACCATGCAGTACTGTTACTCTGCCACCATGCAGTACTGTTACTCTGCCACCATGCAGTACTGTTACTCTGCCGTGCAGTACTGTTACTCTGCCATGCAGGACTGTCACTCTGCCATGCAGGACTGTTACTCTGCGATTACAGGAAAATAAAAATATTTACTTGTGAAATTCACATACATGTACAACTGAAACTGTTACTCTGCCGTGCAGTACTGTCACTCTGCCATGCAGGACTGTTACTCTGCGATGACAGGAAAATAAAAATATTTACTTGTGAAATTCACATACATGTACAACTGAAACTGTTACTCTGCCATGCAGTACTGTTACTCTGCCATGCAGTACTGTTACTCTGCCATGCAGGACTGTTACTCTTCCATGCAGTACTGTTACTCTGCCATGCAGGACTGTTACTCTGCCATGCAGTACTGTCACTCTGCCATGCAGGACTGCCACTCTGCCATGCAGGACTGTCACTCTGCCATGCAGTACTGTTACTCTGCCATGCAGGACTGTTACTCTGCCGTGCAGTACTGTTACTCTGCCGTGCAGTACTGTTACTCTGCCGTGCAGTACTGTTACTCTGCCATGCAGTACTGTCACTCTGCCATGCAGGACTGTCACTCTGCCATGCAGTACTGTTACTCTGCCACCATGCAGTACTGTTACTCTGCCGTGCAGTACTGTTACTCTGCCGTGCAGTACTGTTACTCTGCCACCATGCAGTACTGTTACTCTGCCACCATGCAGTACTGTTACTCTGCCGTGCAGTACTGTTACTCTGCCATGCAGGACTGTCACTCTGCCATGCAGGACTGTTACTCTGCGATTACAGGAAAATAAAAATATTTACTTGTGAAATTCACATACATGTACAACTGAAACTGTTACTCTGCCGTGCAGTACTGTCACTCTGCCATGCAGGACTGTTACTCTGCCGTGCAGTACTGTTACTCTGCCGTGCAGTACTGTTACTCTGCCGTGCAGTACTGTTACTCTGCCATGCAGTACTGTCACTCTGCCATGCAGGACTGTCACTCTGCCATGCAGTACTGTTACTCTGCCACCATGCAGTACTGTTACTCTGCCGTGCAGTACTGTTACTCTGCCACCATGCAGTACTGTTACTCTGCCACCATGCAGTACTGTTACTCTGCCACCATGCAGTACTGTTACTCTGCCACCATGCAGTACTGTTACTCTGCCGTGCAGTACTGTTACTCTGCCATGCAGGACTGTCACTCTGCCATGCAGGACTGTTACTCTGCGATTACAGGAAAATAAAAATATTTACTTGTGAAATTCACATACATGTACAACTGAAACTGTTACTCTGCCGTGCAGTACTGTCACTCTGCCATGCAGGACTGTTACTCTGCCGTGCAGTACTGTTACTCTGCCGTGCAGTACTGTTACTCTGCCATGCAGGACTGTTACTCTGCCGTGCAGTACTGTTACTCTGCCATGCAGTACTGTCACTCTGCCATGCAGTACTGTCACTCTGCCATGCAGTACTGTCACTCTGCCATGCAGTACTGTTACTCTGCCTTGCAGTACTGCTACTCTGCCGTGCAGTACTGTTACTCTGCCGTGCAGTACTGTTACTCTGCCATGCAGTACTGTCACTCTGCCATGCAGGACTGTTACTCTGCGATGACAGGAAAATAAAAATATTTACTTGTGAAATTCACATACATGTACAACTGAAACTGTTACTCTGCCATGCAGGACTGTTACTCTGCCATGCAGTACTGTCACTCTGCCATGCAGGACTGTCACTCTGCCATGCAGTACTGTTACTCTGCCATGCAGGACTGTTACTCTGCCATGCAGTACTGTCACTCTGCCATGCAGGACTGTCACTCTGCGATGCAGTACTGTCACTCTGCCATGCAGGACTGTCACTCTGCCATGCAGTACTGTTACTCTGCCATGCAGGACTGTTACTCTGCCATGCAGGACTGTCACTCTGCCATGCAGTACTGTTACTCTGCCATGCAGGACTGTTACTCTGCCGTGCAGTACTGTTACTCTGCTCTGCCGTGCAGTACTGTTACTCTGCCGTGCAGTACTGTTACTCTGCCACCATGCAGTACTGTTACTCTGCCACCATGCAGTACTGTTACTCTGCCGTGCAGTACTGTTACTCTGCCATGCAGGACTGTCACTCTGCCATGCAGGACTGTTACTCTGCCATGCAGTACTGTCACTCTGCCATGCAGGACTGTCACTCTGCCATCCAGTACTGTTACTCTGCCATGCAGGACTGTTACTCTGCCGTGCAGTACTGTTACTCTGCCGTGCAGTACTGTTACTCTGCCGTGCAGTACTGTTACTCTGCCACCATGCAGTACTGTTACTCTGCCACCATGCAGTACTGTTACTCTGCCGTGCAGTACTGTTACTCTGCCATGCAGGACTGTCACTCTGCCATGCAGGACTGTTACTCTGCGATTACAGGAAAATAAAAATATTTACTTGTGAAATTCACATACATGTACAACTGAAACTGTTACTCTGCCGTGCAGTACTGTCACTCTGCCATGCAGGACTGTTACTCTGCGATGACAGGAAAATAAAAATATTTACTTGTGAAATTCACATACATGTACAACTGAAACTGTTACTCTGCCATGCAGTACTGTTACTCTGCCATGCAGGACTGTTACTCTGCCATGCAGGACTGTCACTCTGCCATGCAGGACTGTCACTCTGCGATGACAGGAAAATAAAAATATTTACTTGTGAAATTCACATACATGTACAACTGAAACTGTTACTCTGCCATGCAGTACTGTCACTCTGCCATGCAGGACTGTCACTCTGCCATGCAGTACTGTTACTCTGCCATGCAGGACTGTTAGTCTGCCGTGCAGTACTGTTACTCTGCCATGCAGTACTGTCACTCTACCATGCAGTACTGTTACTCTGCCATGCAGGACTGTCACTCTGCCATGCAGGACTGTTACTCTGCGATGACAGGAAAATAAAAATATTTACTTGTGAAATTCACATACATGTACAACTGAAACTGTTACTCTGCCATGCAGGACTGTTACTCTGCCATGCAGTACTGTCACTCTGCCATGCAGGACTGTCACTCTGCCATGCAGTACTGTTACTCTGCCATGCAGGACTGTTACTCTGCCATGCAGTACTGTCACTCTGCCATGCAGGACTGTCACTCTGCGATGCAGTACTGTCACTCTGCGATGCAGTACTGTCACTCTGCCATGCAGGACTGTCACTCTGCCATGCAGTACTGTTACTCTGCCGTGCAGGACTGTTACTCTGCCGTGCAGGACTGTTACTCTGCCGTGCAGTACTGTTACTCTGCCGTGCAGTACTGTTACTCTGCCGTGCAGTACTGTTACTCTGCCATGCAGTACTGTCACTCTGCCATGCAGGACTGTCACTCTGCCATGCAGTACTGTTACTCTGCCACCATGCAGTACTGTTACTCTGCCGTGCAGTACTGTTACTCTGCCGTGCAGTACTGTTACTCTGCCACCATGCAGTACTGTTACTCTGCCACCATGCAGTACTGTTACTCTGCCACCATGCAGTACTGTTACTCTGCCGTGCAGTACTGTTACTCTGCCATGCAGGACTGTCACTCTGCCATGCAGGACTGTTACTCTGCCGTGCAGTACTGTTACTCTGCCATGCAGGACTGTTACTCTGCGATTACAGAAAAATAAAAATATTTACTTGTGAAATTCACATACATGTACAACTGAAACTGTTACTCTGCCGTGCAGTACTGTCACTCTGCCATGCAGGACTGTTACTCTGCCGTGCAGTACTGTTACTCTGCCGTGCAGTACTGTTACTCTGCCGTGCAGTACTGTTACTCTGCCGTGCAGTACTGTTACTCTGCCATGCAGTACTGTCACTCTGCCATGCAGGACTGTCACTCTGCCATGCAGTACTGTTACTCTGCCGTGCAGTACTGTTACTCTGCCGTGCAGTACTGTTACTCTGCCATGCAGTACTGTCACTCTGCCATGCAGGACTGTCACTCTGCCATGCAGTACTGTTACTCTGCCACCATGCAGTACTGTTACTCTGCCGTGCAGTACTGTTACTCTGCCGTGCAGTACTGTTACTCTGCCACCATGCAGTACTGTTACTCTGCCACCATGCAGTACTGTTACTCTGCCACCATGCAGTACTGTTACTCTGCCGTGCAGTACTGTTACTCTGCCATGCAGGACTGTCACTCTGCCATGCAGGACTGTTACTCTGCGATTACAGGAAAATAAAAATATTTACTTGTGAAATTCACATACATGTACAACTGAAACTGTTACTCTGCCGTGCAGTACTGTCACTCTGCCATGCAGGACTGTTACTCTGCGATGACAGGAAAATAAAAATATTTACTTGTGAAATTCACATACATGTACAACTGAAACTGTTACTCTGCCATGCAGTACTGTTACTCTGCCATGCAGTACTGTTACTCTGCCATGCAGGACTGTTACTCTTCCATGCAGTACTGTTACTCTGCCATGCAGGACTGTTACTCTGCCATGCAGTACTGTCACTCTGCCATGCAGGACTGCCACTCTGCCATGCAGGACTGTCACTCTGCCATGCAGTACTGTTACTCTGCCATGCAGGACTGTTACTCTGCCGTGCAGTACTGTTACTCTGCCGTGCAGTACTGTTACTCTGCCGTGCAGTACTGTTACTCTGCCATGCAGTACTGTCACTCTGCCATGCAGGACTGTCACTCTGCCATGCAGTACTGTTACTCTGCCACCATGCAGTACTGTTACTCTGCCGTGCAGTACTGTTACTCTGCCGTGCAGTACTGTTACTCTGCCAACATGCAGTACTGTTACTCTGCCACCATGCAGTACTGTTACTCTGCCCCCATGCAGTACTGTTACTCTGCCGTGCAGTACTGTTACTCTGCCATGCAGGACTGTCACTCTGCCATGCAGGACTGTTACTCTGCGATTACAGGAAAATAAAAATATTTACTTGTGAAATTCACATACATGTACAACTGAAACTGTTACTCTGCCGTGCAGTACTGTCACTCTGCCATGCAGGACTGTTACTCTGCCGTGCAGTACTGTTACTCTGCCGTGCAGTACTGTTACTCTGCCGTGCAGTACTGTTACTCTGCCATGCAGTACTGTCACTCTGCCATGCAGGACTGTCACTCTGCCATGCAGTACTGTTACTCTGCCACCATGCAGTACTGTTACTCTGCCGTGCAGTACTGTTACTCTGCCGTGCAGTACTGTTACTCTGCCACCATGCAGTACTGTTACTCTGCCACCATGCAGTACTGTTACTCTGCCACCATGCAGTACTGTTACTCTGCCATGCAGGACTGTCGCTCTGCCATGCAGGACTGTTACTCTGCGATTACAGGAAAATAAAAATATTTACTTGTGAAATTCACATACATGTACAACTGAAACTGTTACTCTGCCGTGCAGTACTGTCACTCTGCCATGCAGGACTGTTACCCTGCGATGACAGGAAAATAAAAATATTTACTTGTGAAATTCACATACATGTACAACTGAAACTGTTACTCTGCCATGCAGTACTGTCACTCTGCCATGCAGGACTGTTACTCTTCCATGCAGTACTGTTACTCTGCCATGCAGGACTGTTACTCTGCCGTGCAGTACTGTTACTCTGCCGTGCAGTACTGTTACTCTGCCATGCAGTACTGTCACTCTGCCATGCAGGACTGTTACTCTGCGATGACAGGAAAATAAAAATATTTACTTGTGAAATTCACATACATGTACAACTGAAACTTGTTTTGACCAATCACATTGCATAATGCAATGGTTGCTTGTCAGTTCCTACAATTGTAAAAACAGAAATGAGTGAATTTATTTGATATGATGTTTAAAAAAAACATGCATTGCTATGAATACGCAAAGCCACTATTAGTTTGGATGAATTGAGGTTTTTCCATATTTGTCTGTGGTACCACATTGTTGGCTGGCCTCGATTTTTTTTGGTCTACATTTTATGTCTTTGTGCCATATGTTCTGTCATATGGCGTATCTGGTCTTGTTGGAAAGTTATAATAAAGTATAATTTTTCTTTTCTCAACAGGAGTCCTGTTTTGACATGGTTCATATTGCTGTTCAAAATGGTCATCATAAACTGGCTGGTCACATTATTGAAATGGCGGAAAAATCTGGAGGACGTGGCTTTAACTTCCTTCACAAAGAAGTAAGACTTAGTTTGTTTTAAGAGTCAATTATTAGCTGGTTAATACCTAGTAATAAGTTACTAAAACATTGTCTTTTATTTTAGGTTTTACTTAATGACAATGAAGAACTGAGTCCATTTAAGTCTGTATCTGTGCGAAAGAAACCCATCGAGAATAATCTGGTAAGTAGGTGCAAGTATGAAGTGATTTGAAACATGATTATTTTAAAAATTAGTTGTCAATTAAATTATACAATACATTTTTTCAAATCTCTCAAATGTGAACAAAAATAATTACAGTTTAACTCAATTTTTCTGACTATGTAATGGACCCTGAACAAAGACAATCATAATGTCTCTAAACGGCTTTGAGTCAACACCTCTGACGAGACATTCAGTAAACCTGCATATTTTACTGTTATAAAAACCTATATTTTGTTTGCTTTTTACAACTATGAATATTATAGCATTAAATGTATGCCAACATTCTTGGATTTGACAAATTTATCTTAATAAGTCCTGCCAATCACTCTCAAGTGACAGAAACAGTAAATAAACTATCGATATGTTTGTAAACAGATTTTTAGCTCCGCTGTCGACTTTGTCGAGCGGAGCTTATCATATGAGTGATTGTCTGTCATCGTCGTCCGTGTCAATGTTTTACTTTTTCGACTTCTTCTTGAAAACTACAAGCCTAAATGCTTTGATACTTGGTGTATATGTACCTTGGGTAGACCTCTCTTAGGTTTGTTCATTTCATGTTGATATCTTTAATTCTCTAATTTTGGTGAATATTTTTGTCATTTTTGGTAAAAACTGATATTTTCGACTTCTTGTTAAAAACCGCAAGTGCAATTGCTTTGATATTACATCTATAGGTACTACATGTGGACCTCTCTCAGATTTGTTAATTTTGTAATGATATCTTTAATTCTTTAATTTTGGTGAATATTTTTGTCATTTTTGGTAAAAACTGATATTTTCGACTTCTTGTTAAAAACCGCAAGTGCAATTGCTTTGATATTACATATATAGGTACTACATGTGGACCTCTCTCAGATTTGTTCATTTTGTAATGATATCTTTAATTCTCTAATTTTGGTGAATATTTTTGTCATTTTTGGTAAAAAGTGATATTTTCGACTTCTTGTTAAAAACCGCAAGTGCAAATGCTTTGATATTACATATATAGGTACTACATGTGGACCTCTCTCAGATTTGTTCATTTTGTAATGATATCTTTAATTCTCTAATTTTGGTGAATATTTTTGTCATTTTTTGGTGAAAAGTGATATTTTCGACTTCTTGTTGAAAACTGTAAGTCCGATTGCTTTGATATTACATATATAGGTACTACATGTGGACCTCTCTCAGATTTGTTCGTTTTGTGATGATATCTTCAATTCTCTAATTAAAATTTATTTTGGTGAATATTTTTGTAATTTTTGGTAAAAAGTGATATTTTCGACTTCTTGTTAAAAACTGTAAGTCCGATTGCTTTGATACTATTCATATTGTTCATTTTCTAATGATGTCTTCAGTTCTTTAATTGAAATGTGCATTGCTAACAGCGGAGCTATCTCAGCCGATAGGCTGCTTGTTTTTATATACAAAAGCTACGTTCTTACACGTCTAAAAAAACGTCAGTGTTAACACTGTTTTTTTGTTGTGCAAATATTAGATAATCTGCTGAATTGTCTGCTCGCGCTCTCACTTAGTAAAAACACCGGTGTTTGAGGATTGAATGCTGGCCTTCCACCTAATATTTCGTGTAGTTCATCCCAAAATGGCATAGTTTTCGGATCTCTAACGCTTTTGTTGTGATCAGTCACTTCTCTGTACTTTATACGAAAAGTTTTGATCTTCCGTTGATATTGTAATGACGTCCTGTCCAACCCCCTTTTCAGTCGCTTTTTCTGCAATTACAGCATATACTCTCGCATCCCTAGACGTCCATCATTCTTTGAATATTCGATTCTCTACATACAGATATCAGTAATCTTATTTCTTCGTTGACCATTTTGCCATTCGACCTGTAACCGTGACCTCTGTCGCCATCTTGTGTAATGACAAGCATAAATAAGTCGGCAATAGTCGTCGTCGTATTGGTCGTCGTATTGTGTTCACACGGCACATTGTGTTGTGCAAAAACTGGTGTGACAACGGCGTTTTGGATCTGGTCCACCCCTTTTACGACGGTGTCAAAAACGCCAACGCCACAACGGCGTATTCTGTTCACACACACATTTTAACAACGTTCTCAAATAAAAGGCGTTGTGACGACTTATTTCGTCCAGTGAGAACACCACTAAAGTCTGAGTGCATTAATCAGTTAGCATCCAGAATTGAAATAGTCAAAACTCCATATTTTTGTCCCTGGTGGTTCAGGAAGGCCTTTAATTGGGATTGTAAACATAAAGCATGCAATAGCATTATTGTAAATCTATTATCAAAACATTCTGTTGTAGATTCCATTGTTCATGGAAAGTCAGAATTTGATTGTATGTAGAGCCCAGGACATTAAACATTTTATTCATTATAAATTAAATGTACAAAGTTTTGCTTAATATGTATATCTGCTGATTTCTCTCGTGAACACATGATGTGATTGTAATTTTATTTTTTCAGATTCTACCATTACACTGTGCAGCCATCAATCCTAATGTTAAGTATCTGACCAAGCTGTTGGCAGCGTTACCAGACTACAGTGCTCCGGATAGGTTAGGACGTAAACCAATACATTATGCCGCAGCATCCGAAGGCACAGCTACGTTGGAATTACTGCTTTCAAGGTAAACGGTTTCGTCATTATCAGCTATAAAACAGATCATTTAGATTATTACCAGTAACCTGGTTGATGTACAGCGCCCTCTATCATCAATCTTTGATTATTCCTTCACCAGAGGTATGAACCCTGAGGAAACAGACAATATGTGTTTAACTCCATTGATGGTTGCAGCAAAAACAGGACGAGTGCATAATATAGAAATATTAGCTAAGAAAATAAAAGATTCCAAGAATCGTGATGAAGACGGTGGTGGTTTTCAGATTGATAGAACAGACAGGGCAACATATACAGCCTTGCACTATGCTGCAGAGAACGGCCATGTGGTAAGTCAATACGTTACGCCATACTTGCGATTACACTGAGTGAACGGTATTCTATTTCTCTTCTGTGTTGTCAGCTTGAGTGTAACCTTACATTTATTTGTATAGGATGTGGTACGTGCCTTAGTTAAGCATGGCGCTGATGTTGAGAAGGTACTTAGTGCAGGACGCAATAAAATGACGCCGGTCATGTTGGCTGCAAGGAAAGGATATCTACCCACAGTCAAAGCTCTGATAGATGTAGGTGCTGCTGTTGAAAAGAGAGGTCAGTCTATTGTTTGGTTTCTATGGAGACAAAATGGTCATAATGTTGATCATGCCATTTTGGGGGGGGGGTGCTTTTCAGCCATTTTCTAGTAATTGTCTTGAAGCTGGTTGCTGGTGTTCTATCTTTAGATTGCTTGTGTTCATTTTAGGTGTACCCGTACTTATGTATTAATAGACCAACATACATGTGGTTACTGTGAACTGTATTAGAGACAAATTTTTAAAAGTCAGTAAAAATCATATAATTTTGTAGCAGTAAAAGCAGTGAACTTCGCAAAATTTGTCTTCGCGAAAATTGCAAGCAGTAAGAATTAAGCAGTTTTACAGTATATGTGGGGATTACAGTGGAATACCTGCAACCAGTAATCATGTGCTTCAAATAAAATATCAGGAGATTGAATTTGTGTTTTGGTTTTTTAGACAAATTAAAGCGAACAGCCTTAATCCATGCTGTGATGAATGGTCACTACCCTGTGGTTTGTTATCTACTGAGAAAGGGTGCCAATCCTAATGTGAGTGATTCATCGGGAAATACAGCCGCACATTATGCTGCAGGTTATGGTTGGTGGTACTGTCTAAAAGTGTTACTAGCTGCTGGATCTGATATCAATACACCTAATGACTGGAAGGTATGTACACAATGATTGTAACTGTGTTTTCAACCACTTGATCAGTTACATTAGTAAGTCACTATGGGTTTATTCTGGATTAATTTTTATTGTGCATATTAACTTTCCAAATCTACAAATAATGTTTTATATTGCTTATATTGCATGAGTTCCTGTGTTTCAGTTTAATTGTCAGTGTTGTGTTTAATGTAACCTGGTTGTATCAATCACTAGTGATACAATTACATACTAGATCACACATGCTGATATACCTAGTTGCCCCATAGATTCAGTGAGTTATGAATTTATCTACTGTACTCTGTATACATAATGTTTGAAAACATTGTTATCAACAGACAACACCACTGGGCATTGCTGTAATGCAGGGTAATACTGGCTGTGCCGATCTCATACTGGAACAAGAAGGTGTAGATGTGAATTTCCGAGATGAGAATGGATGTACTATGGTGATGCTTGTATGTGGCAGCACGCTTGGCAAAGGTCTTACCTCTCAATTGAAATACCTAGTACAAGATAAGAAAGCTGATGTCACACTGACTGACATCAATAAGAACAATGCAGTAAGTCCAACTCTATGTTATTCACTTTAATTACTTGCTTTTCAGTGATTTAATTCATCTAATGTTGTTTATAGGGATCGTTTCTGGAGTACTATGATAAAATCTCATTGTATATATTTTAGTCTGTGATAATGTTGTTTTTTTTACGTAGTTGCATCATGTTGCCTGTAACAATATTAAAGTACAGTACTGGGTAAGTAAGCTTTCTCTCTTTGTGACTTATCATGAGTTAAACATGAACAAATGTCCCAACTACAGCAGCTAAGTCACTTTTATGAATAGACAAGACTGTGGTGACATATCTCATCCTGGATATGGATTGCTTCTTTTTCACTATTTAATTCCAATACATGGGAACCCACAATCTGAATCACATTCTTCCTGGTATTTCAAACACCTTGTATTTAAAAAACTAACAAATTTTATAGTTTGAGCATTGCTGGGAGATACTGGGTATTACATCTGTGATGATTGTTAGTTCTTATGTGGGCTAAATCCAAAAACAAAGACGATTTATTCTGTTCAGTCAGAACTAAATAAATCCAAAACTTGGTGAAAACAAATGCATACTTATCGGTATTCACATTTTGTGACAATATGTGTAAATTACATGCTGATTTGCAAACCACTGACCCTGCCTCTTCCACAGTTGAGATGTGCATCGCTATTATATAAAGTTACAGTATCTAGTACACCACAGTCCTCCAACAAAAACAGGGACCTCTAATACCCACTCCTTGTGAAACAATGACTGCGATCTTAATATCAGTGACCTTATATTATTTCAGAATGTAAATTATTCATGTAAACTATGTCATTGTTCATGACTATTTTCTAATGAATGTAATATTGATTTTGTTTAACTAGGACACTATTGATACCAAGAAAGTGTCAGTGAGTTTGGATGTTGCCAAGATCCTTTTAGACAATGGATGTAATCCGTCCACAGTGAATACATTAGGAGAAACGCCTATTGCCATGGCAATACAGCAGGTATAACAAATATGTGTGTTTCACAACTGTGCAAATAAGCACTACAGGATTTGTTTGCTATGGTAATTCAGATTTTTTGTGTTGAATGAAATGCTACAATATTCCGATGATAATCATAATTTCATAATAAAAACTATTAACAAATGTACTTTTTAAAAAGTACATTTTTGAACTATGCTTATTCAGTTCATTAACTTATAAAATTGATGAATTTATCTGATTTCTGATTAAAAATAGTAAAAATTTAATAAATGTATCAATTGAAAAAATGTATTTTTTAAAGAAACACTCTCTGAACTCTAATTCTATGCATCTGATTATGTTTCAGAATAATACTAAGTTAGTACAGCTGTTGGTAGATAGAGGTGGTAAACTTCTAACTGAAGACAGTGATATTAGTAAAATTGGAGAAAACATACTTCATATTATGGCCAAGCAGTGTATGGCTAATGATCTCTCCATTCTTATTGAAACATTTGTGAAAACGGTAAGTAACTGTCTGAGAGCTGATTTCATATTGGGTCCATACACCTAACTTATCTGTTTGAATTCTTGCATGTATAATTCTTCTCTGCTGTTAAACAGTTGATGGTTTATTCAGTTTCAGGGCACAATCACTATTATAGTTAATGGTTTATTCAGTTTCAGGGCACAATCACTATTATAGTCAATGGTTTATTCAGCTTCAGGGCACAATCACTATTATAGTCAATGGGTTATTCAGTTTCAGGGCACAATCACTATTATAATTAATGGTTTATTCAGTTTCAGGGCACAATCAGTCTTATAGTTAATGGTTTAATTAGTTTTAGCTTATATTGTCCAACTTAGTAGCACTATCTTGATTCGTGTTCGACATTTGTCACAAACATGGTGACCAGCAAATATGTTAATAAATGACATAAAATGTGTTATATTCCAGAAATCTGGTGGTAATGATTGTGGTGATGGTGATAAAGAAAATTCAGTATTACATAAGATGAGTATGCAGAAAGATAAGGAGGGTTTCACGCCATTACTACGATGTGCTGCAGTATATGCAGATTTCAATGTAAGCAACATATACATTTCAGGGACTTTTTAATTATTAAATATTGTTCAATTACCGTACTTCTTACATTCACTACTTCTATATCATCTATTTTCATTTTATCAGTTGTTAGTATGTACATTATAAAAACTATTAAATCTTGGCCAAGTGTGATTGTTGTGACTTACATGCATAATTTATGAGATATGGTAAATATGTATTGTACACTATCTTAAAATTCAAATTAAAAAACAAAGCAAACAAGTGTCATAATGGCATTAAAACATCTTGTAGATTGAAAAATGCTAAACTATATTTTGGGTATTTCCATTTCTCAATAATGTGCTATACACATTTGATGGTTGTCAATTTCGATAAGTAAAGATATCTCAATCAGATATTCTTCTCTAAAAGATAGAAATTTCGACAACTATCTGTATAAAAAAGTTCAAAATAAGATCATTGTTTTTCGCAGCAGACATTCGAACCACATATGTATTATGTGACTTCTCATAGTGAACAGTAAATCTTCTATTTCAGGAATTATAATGGTCAATGAATAAAATCTCCACTTGTTGTGATTTTCAGGTGAACATTGTTTAATTATTTGTGTGTTTGATCTACAGCCAGAAGCACAGCACAGTAAAAACGAATCCGAAAGACAGAAGATGATGGAAAACGGACGCGCTATGTTAAAGGTAATGTTACAATTAAAGTTGTAAGAGTACCCTAATTGGGTCAAATATGTAGTAATATAAATTTTGCTCTGTGCACAATATACAAATGTTAAAGTGAAATATCTGATCTAAATTTTTATAGGTGTTTATTGAAAAGATAAAGGCTGATGTGAACTGCCAGGTCGGCAAGCGAGAGAAGATACTTGATACAGAAGAAGATTATAATACCAGAGGTAATCATTTTTTTGTTAGAATTTTTGAAAAACAAATTAAATATAGAAGTATAATGTTTATGACAACTCTAAAATAAATTGAAGCTGCGTAAACAGCATCACTATGGTCCAAGTATTGCAAACCAATTGCAATATTGTCATATTAAATGTAATTTGTATAAACTTTGCCTTAAACAAAACAAATTCCATTGTCTAATGCTGATTCCTTGTGAGCTCAACTATGCAAATATGATTTATTATCATAAATGATAAAAAGTGATATTTTCGACTTCTTACAAACTTCAAGTCTATCTAAGATTTGTAAACTATATCTTTAATTCTTTAACTTTGGTTAATTCTTAAATTTTTGGTATTTTTGTGGGGATAATTGATATCTTTGACTTCTGCTAAAAAAATGGTAGTCCAAGTGAATTAATTAATATTTGTATGCAGGTACCTCTAAGATTTCTGAAAGAACATTTTCTTAAAACTACCTATAACAGTTAAAAAAAACTTTGAGAGGGAAATAAAAGAAGGAAGAATCATAAATATATATCCATTTGCTTCTACCCACACCATTAATATGTAATTTTAGGAAGAAATCAAAATGTTTGATTATTCATCAAATTTACTTAGCGTTTACATCACCATGTTTGTTTCACCAATCAAGTTTTATTTGTGCTTATCAATATGTATGTGTACAATTTTATGTCAGTTTAATTATAGTAACCTCATTGTTCTTGTTCTTTTTTACAAGAATTTTTACCACTCTCACCTTTACCTTGTATGTACCTTACACTACAGGTTTTCTTGGTTACACTTGTTTAATTTAGTCAATATTTTTCCTGCAAATGTTGGTGAGATATAGTGTTTCAGAACTTTTATTCTTTCTCTTTTGCTCGGGGAGATTAGAATTACTAATCAGCGAGTGAATTGTTAGATTGTATCCATCCTGAATGTGTGTTTATTTTTTAATATCTGTATTGTCAATAGACAAGGTCATAATAGTTATGCTATGTTCAACATATTGGAGACGACACACATTTCTTCACTTTGCATGTCACAGGCAACATACAGTTGGTTGACAATGTATGTATTCCCTTTTGTCTTATAGGTTTACAAAGTATATCACATGTGTTAATAAGCACCAATGAAAAGCCTGTGAAAGAAGGTGATAAAACAACAGATAGACCTGCCCTAAGTATGATACTTAAACATGAACCAAATTTAAACCTTCGAGATAAGGATGGCAACACCCCATTGTTGTTGGCGATCCACCAGAAGAATAAAAATGCAGCAGAAATGCTTGTAAGTATGATGATTTTAATTGATTATTTGCTGGTATATGTACCAATTGATTTTGAAAAAATAATTCTTCACAAATTGTTTTCTGAAGTACAATTAAAGCCTGTTATTATTTTGATGTCATTGACAGATTTCAGCAGGAGCTGATGTCAACGCTGCATCGGAAAATGAAAAAGAAGATGGAAAATCATTACCCATCATTCTTGCTGCTAGGTAAGGTCACGTTGCAATGCATTCTGGGTAGTATGAAGGTTATGATTTGTAGTCTTATGATTAACAATTCAATGCTTCCTGAGATTTAACACTAAGTTTTCAGAAATACGGAAATAAATTATTATGAATGAATTGCATCAGAGTAAATGGGACTCTTTGAGGAGACTAATTATACCAATGTATTACTTGTATATAGGGAAGGACTGTATGGTATTGTAACTAAGATTATAAACAAGGGAACTAATGTGAACGCAGTTGATTGTAGAAATGATAAAACAGCTCTGCATTTTACATGCAGCTACATCACATGTAAGTAAACTGTAAACATATAACATCACATAGTAACAAGAATAAGTCAAGAAATTAAGCATACTCATGTACAAGAACTATTCAACGTCTGTGAGATTGTTCATTAAAATGAATGAGCAAGCATGACACCTAATGGCAGTAATGTCATTATTTCAAACTACCGTACTCGACCGTGTTAGCGCCCAGGGGCCTCAACTCAGAAAATCATGATTTTTTAGGGGTGGGCGCTTACCCGAGCACCCCTTTCGAAAAAGAGTGCAAATGAAAATTTTGATTCATCATGTGACAGTTTACGTCTTTGAGGGAAAATCAAATTACGAAATTAGTTGCGTCGTCATTGATTTTCACAATGAAGAAACAGAAATGATCACAAAAAATATGCACATTTTATTACAATATTAATTACGTACCACCAGAATTTATGAAATTAAAAACATTAGAGTCTGTTGGAACACAGTCTTAGTCAAAATTCTCATCCTTATCTCCACTGACGAAGGTGTTGGATCGTATGCAATCTTTCCGCCATGATGCATTTGCAGATTTGACCTGCAGCAGCGTCCTTTGACCAAATGGGTCAAGTTGGTTATTAACCAATCAGATTGCTGTATTGTACCGACGCAATTCTTCGGAAATTCCCGAAGACTTTCCGGTAACGCAATGCAGAAGTGAATTATCGATGTCGAAGTACAATCTGTTGGAATTGATTTCAGCGAATAAACGACATGGTTTTTCCAAAAAACTAATAACTAGCCATTTTTTAGAGGTAAACTGAATATGGCATGAAATATTTACCGCACTTTACTTTTATTAACAGGTCATTGTCGAAGCATAGTTTACGCACGGTTACCGTGGTCTACGCATTTACAACATATTCACAGGGGTCGATATCCATGCTGTATCATATAAAAACGATTACCAAGATTTGTTACGCAAGACCAAGTTTTAAATTAGTTGCATTTTGAAGGGGTGGGCGCTTTGCCGAATGTGACCCCAAATATAAAAATTGCGCACAAGTCGGGGGCGGGCGCTTGCCTGGGCATGGGCTCTAACGTGGTCGAGTACGGTTAATACCCCCCTCACCTCACTTGCATAAGTATACAAAACCATGTTTAAAGCAAAGTTAAAACACTGTCTTTTTAATATTTGATTCACAATATTTGTTTGTTTTTCTTTATTTGAAGATGTATTTGATTAAACTATAACATTATGTATACAGGGTTTAAGGACCTGTCTAGTTCTGATGAACTATATCTGTAATCTCTACCAAAAAAAAAAAACTATTCTAACTAGCATTCATTTATTTATATTATTTCATGTATGATTTATACATTTAATGTTGTTTTAATTTTTTTTGGTGAAATAAATTTAACATGATGCCTGGGGGAGTTCAATTTTAATATTTAATTTCATATCGATTTAATATAGGATATTTAACTTCAAAATTACACCTCCCTAAATATGTTTACATTTACCGAATTACATGTATTTTTTCCCAAAACAGCTGGCCATGAGACAGCATCAGCCGTGAGGTCACTTATAGAAGCAGGAGCTGACGTAAATGCTATGGATAATAAGCTGTGTACTCCATTACACTATGCCGTGAATAGCAATACTGGTGGACCAGACTCGTCCGTAGAAACAGAGGAAATTCTGCTGGAAAAAGGAGCAAACCCCTTAGTGAGAGATAAATACAATAGACTGCCATTGCATTATGCATTAGTTAAAATGGGTGAACATACTGATAAATCACAACTAGATCCTATTGAAGTGGTTAGCTTATTAACTAAAGCTATGAATGATAAAGGAGTTGATAGTACAGATAAATATGGACAATCGGTATTACATAGGGCTGCATTCAGAGGTGCTGCAATATCCTGCCTTCATATTACAACTCATAAAGCCAAGGTGAGTTACAACGATTTGTGCATGACCTTTAAATCCTGGTACATGTACACACACTTCATGTATATCTCTTCCTAGCCAACATTATATCTATCAATATTCCTTTTTTTACCTTGCCCATAATGATGCATATTTTTATCATTATTAACACTTCTTGTGGCTAGGATAATGGTGGCATATATGATGTGGTCGATAAGCACTTTTAATTTTACCTTGCTTGTATCATCCGATGAAGCAAAGAAATTCTTCTTCCTCTTTGTTGTTTTTGTCTTAAACCCTTGTTTCTTGTGGTTGCAATAATTCAATTTCACTGTGATTATTATTATATATAATTTTCATGATATATGTGAAAATTGGGCCCAAAATAAATTAAAAAGTTTAGACATAAAAATGAGAACCTGATGGTCAGTACTATACTCCCCAAGATCTGTTAGTAACCAGATGTGTTGTTCTTCTTATGTAGACAATAATATTTTTCTGCCAAAATCATACATGGCTTGTATATTTTTTTCGCTAAAATTTCGCTTAGATCAATTTCTACTCTATTTAGGGAATGTTATATTCTATAAGGGATTATGAGATTATTTTTATTATTTCAATATGGAACTATTAAAGGTATGAAATGTTATTTTGCAATTAATAATACCTGCCCCTGTCTGATATTCACCAGTATGGTAAACAAATAACAATCCATCAACCTTGTTGAGATATAATAATTTAGAACATTCATACTATTGCTGTCATATTTAATCTGTTAGCGTAAGAATAATACTGTACATTTAATATGTATATGATATAGAAAAAGACTAACTCAGTATAGTTTTCAAATAATGGGCCAATAATTTTTTTTGTTTCTTGTTTGCAGTGGAGGATAGACTTAGATCAAAAAGATAACCATGGTAATACGCCATTAGGTCTGGCTGTACAAGCAGGACATGACAGGTAAGGGCTATGTCATCTTTGGAATATATGTGGAATAACAGACAAGGGCTATGTCATCTTAAGAATGTGTGTGGAATGACAGACAAGGGCTATGTCATCTTTAGAGTGTGTGTGAGGAATGACAGGTAAGAGATATTTCATCTTTGGAATATCTGTGAAATGACAGACAAGGGCTATGCCATCTTAGCAGTATATGTGGAATAACAGACAATGGCTATGTCATCTTTGAAGTATATGTGGAATAACAGACAAAAGCTATGTCATCTTTGAAGTATATGTGGAATAACAGACAAGGGCTATGTCATCTTTGAAGTATATGTGGAATAACAGACAAAAGCTATGTCATCTTTGAAGTATATGTGGAATAACAGACAAGGGCTATGTCATCTTTGAAGTATATGTGGAATAACAGACAAGGGCTATGTCATCTTTGAAGTATATGTGGAATAACAGACAAGGGCTATGTCATCTTTGCATGTCTTCATATTTGAAATGCCATGTTTTATTTGTTGTTAATTTCAGTTGTGCAATTCTTCTAATTCAAAATGGTGCGTGTACGAATATCAACATTGTGTATCCCCCTGAAAAAGTCTCGACAAAAGACCTTGAAAATGAAGAAGGAAAGCCTGTGAAGCCAATCTGGAAGTACTGTCCCACAATCTTACCACCTCCTAAACCATTTGAATACTCATTATTTCACAAAGTTGTAGAAAATGGATGGCAAGGTGTCGTGTTTTTACTCATGGAACAGTGGGAATTAAAACGATATGAATATGCTAGTGCTGTTAACGTAAGTAATAAATGTACCCAGTAGAAATATAATTTGTTGTCTCTAAATTACTTTCTTGTACAACAGCTGCTTGTCATTCATTCTTGCATGGTCTATATTTTGTTATTATACACAAGATTTGTTAACCTTTTCACCACCAGTTCCCTCTTTTCATCTCAAATTCACGAAATAGTCCTTTTATAGTCTGCAATTTCCTTTAGGAGATTGGGACAAAAATAGTAAAAAATTTTTTAGTAAAACTGAAAATGTACTCATATTTTGTCTGTTGGCTCCAAAATTAAGGTTCATTTCTAGAAATATTGAAGAATATTAAAAAAAAGCAAACAAATTTAGGCAAGAAAGTTTGGTGCTGAAAATGTTAAACCAGCAATTATATATGGCTGTTTTTTTCCCATATACTACAGAGTGCATTAGAAGCATATGCGTATCAATTAGTGTCAAGCATGTTACGAAAACAGAAAGACCACAGTAGACTACAAGTGATTATTAAGAAAGCTAGGAATCTTCTGCATACATTGGCACTAACTGGTAGTCAAGATACTGATGAACATGTTCAAGATCAGTGTCTGAAGGTAACATTCCTTTCTTTGTACAGGTCTATTCTAAACCATTGCGTTCATTAACTGTGTTGTTACATGGTTATATCGTATCTTCATTTGGTGTTCCTGCAATCTCTTTCTCCTATGTCTTGTCTTTCTACAGATAGGGGCAGACTTATTGACACATGGTCTTAAACTGACAGTCCGAGATGTCTATGGTTGTACTCCTATACATTATCTGGCAGTTATGCAGAATAATAAATTATTGAAACTGTTTCTTGGTAAGTTGTGATGGTGTATGAATATGGTATTAAAATTATATTAATTATATGATATACAGTCAAAACTCGTTAATACGAACTCGGTTACAACGAAATACCGGTTACAACGAACGAACACCGAAGTCCCGTTTGAAAATCCATTATCCCTATGGTAATTGACAACGCTTAGAACGAACTCGTTTATTACGAAAACCCGCTTAGTACGAAAGGATTTTCTCTGAAAAACAATGGTCTGTAACACCTATAGCGAACATTTCATTCGCTCAAACAGCTGCGAAATCCTAAAACGAACCGCCAAATACACGGTCTTACGCTTCCGCTGTTGGCAGTGGGCTTGAGCTGTGCAGCGTAAAATAAAAACAATGTAGCCATTCACTGGGCGTGAAAATCTTTTGTGTACGTGACTTCCAGTGTCTAGTCACTTTCGACGCCTTTGCTGCTCGAGTTTTTAATTTTAAGATTCACAATAAAAAAGTGTGAAGCATGGACGCTGTAAATTTTAGATAAATTACGGCGACTACGAGTAAGATGCCAGTTTCCGTCCTGACTTCAAAATGTCAACTCGTGTCAAACGGCGTGCCTTGTCGTTGGACTGTAAAGTCCAAATGATCAAAGCGATTGAGTCGGGCATTCGTCACGGCGATGTCTGTCGAAAATTTGATGTTAAACCCAGTACACTGTCAACGATTTTAAAGAAAAAAACTGATGTTTTGAAGATGTTCGAACACAACAAAATTGAGCCGTGCCGGAAGCGAATGCGGTTTTCAGCAGTCGACGACGTTGAGCAGGCATTGCTGAAATGGTTTACCAGTGCCCATTCTATGAATGTCCCAATCAGCGGTCCTATCCTCCAGGCAAAGGCCGAAGATTTAGGACAGAGAATGAAGCATTCCGAATTCAACATTTGTATTTTCCATTTTAATATTATTTTAATAAACATGACAACGTTTATTTCAATACTATTTGTGTGTTTTTAATGCTTGGTCTAGTGTTTAAAATGGCGCCATAGTTTTGTTTACCCTGACTTATGGTAATTAGTTTGTTTCTGTAAAGCGCCCTCTAGTGGTGATCGGTTATTACGAACACCGGTTATAACGAAAATATTCACCTGGGGCCTTGATATTCGCACTAACGAGGTTTGACTGTATTATATAATCTGAATATATAGATTTGTATATCTACAAGCAATGTGGCAGGGCCTGTAAATTGGATTTTATATTTTTAACGGCATGATTAACTGAGGTCTCAATGCATTATCTTGTGTTCATTTTGTTGCAGAGAAATGTGCAAGTCAAGTGAAAGAGTGTGTAACGATAGCAGATAACAAGGGTAGATTACCAATAATATCATTACTTTGGGACAGTGTGTTTGATGAACAGACCAAAGATATGATAAAGTATGTAATATTAACCAATAATCATGCTTGTATCTTTTGTTGGACTTGTACTTTCCTTTGAACTTGTTTCCTTGAACATCTTTGATTGATGCTTGTGGTTTGTCATGAGTAATCATTTTATTTTAACCTTTTCACCACCAGTTCCCTCATTTCATCACAAATTCACAAAATAGTCCTGTTTATAATCTGCTCCTTCCTTCTGAAGATTTGGACTAAAATAGCCCTGTTTTTTGAGTAAAAAATTGACTCAAATTTTGTCTGTTGGCTTTAAAATTAAATTTCATTTCCAGAAATATTATAGAAACAAAAAAAAAATTATTATGCTCTTTTCATTTACAAAATCTGACACTATGATTGAAAAGAAGAAACATTGACATTGTGTTTTTGCTTTACTGCAGGCTATTGATAGAAAATGGGGCCACCTTGAACTGTGCAGGAGTATTCCCCAAGATAGAATACAAAATATTTCAAGATCAGAACATCACAGGTTATGACGCTGAGGAATGGTTTGTATCATCGGCTGCAGGACAACAAGAATTAACACCCCTAATAGTAGCTATTCATAGGAAGAACTTCCAAGCCATCAAATTCTTACTTCAAAATGGTGCAGACGTGAATTACTGTGATAAGAATAAAATGTCACCACTTATGCATGCAGCAAAACAGGTATGGAGTGTATTTTAAAAGTTGCAATACCATTCTGGCAATTTTAGAATTTTGTTTTCTCTAAATCTTGTTTCAATGCAAAATTACCACAACTGGTGTGTTCTGTATTCATTGTTATTACTTATTCATGATATGTAGTGGTGTTACTAAACCCCAGGGTGGAACACTTCCAAAAATACTGGCGTGTACTTGCGCAAAACATTTTATGCATCAGGCCAGGTCAGACTAGAAGCTGGTTTTCATTGGTTGGCACAATTAATGCTACTCATTAGCATACTTATCACGTCAAAAACATGGTGACAACTATAGAGGGCGTGGCGAAACGGACAAGTCATGAAAATTTTGTGTCAATGTCAATGAGATTCTACAAACTTGTTTTTCAAGGAATTAAAATGTAAAACAATAAAATTAGATATCATTGTATGGGGCTCTTTATACATCTTAGTCATCTCCATGGAAACCATTTTGACAGGGCATTTACCCGTACAGTATTGCTCTAGGTATGTATGTGATAATATAAGTGACAGGGTTTCTACTTTCAATACATGTAGCTAAAATAAGTCAGATTTTAATGATAAGACAGAAAATAAAGTCAAGCCAATCTACTCTTATTACCAAATGTCTGGTGTCAACTTTTCTTTTTCAATTTGTCTTTAAAACTGTAAGACCTATGGCTTTAATAAATATCATACTTGATTCTCCCCAAATTTGTTCTTTTGTTTTATGATGATAATTTCAATTCTCTTTTTTGGCATTTTGAGTAAAAAATTCTTCTTGAAAATGGCTACTCTGATTGAGTTGATATTTTGAATATATAATATAAAAGAGATAAAAAAATGATATTTTTCAATATTTGACTGTATTGATCCTCTAAGGTATTGGTGATTGGTTTAAGTTGTTTTCAAATATCCTTTGAAATAAATAAAAGATTTATAAATGTTTAATTCACAAAATTTTCAAGCCCTATAAAGTAATATTCATTGCATCAGTAATAAGTAGTTAAATGTTGAAGTTACTTGTAATAAAACAATAATCTTACTGGGTACTATTATAACAATTATGTGTTTTCTCAGGGTGATATAGAAAATGTAAAATTGCTGTTAGATACTGACTATGAGATGAAAGTGGTGGCAGCGACGACGCAAGGATTCAGATATGGTGTATTTGGACGGAGACCCTTACATTCAAACAGACTAAGGGGAACACATGGAGCTGTTCCACCAGTGTCATTTGGATTATATAAAAGTAATGTAAAATAGGTTATTTTCACTCAGAATTTATTTTTGCTGTGGCAGTTAAAATAAAATCCAGCACATATACCGATACCTATTTTCAAGTATTTTACATTTAACTCATAAAAAATCAGCAATAATAAATTTCATACAAAACATTGCAAACATTTTTTGGGGGGTAATTTCAATATATGCATTTTATTTGTTTTTGAGTGTTTTGTCATCATGCGACTATGTCATAGCAGTTATTCTCTCTGTAATGAGTAGATAACAATAACTAAGTAGTTTAATAATCCAAACGGCATATAACATTGTCATTGGGCTCAAAGTTCAATACTGTATTTGCTCTATGACCAGTCACATGGATGGAATAACAATTACCGGTAGATAGCATTTAGATGCTAATCTGTGGAACGAACATCATGTTTTATTCATGTTTTATTCCTTGATTGAATGATTTACTGCTCAGTGTAATGCAAAGCCAATCATATATGGTAAAATGTTTGATAATAATAAAAATGTCTTATTTCAGGTGTTAGTGATGATAACAGTAATGAAGACTCTGACAATGAAGATGAAGATGAGGATGAGGAACATGAAGAATCAATGGAGGAAGAGGAGGAAGAAGAAGAGAAAGACAAAGGTAACTTATATTCTCTGATCTGATCTAGTATTGTAAATATGTGTAACAATGAATTGTAGTCACAGAATATTGACTCTTATGTGCAAAACACCAATCATGTTGCTTGGTGTGATATAAGACTTAATGCAGGAAACCAATCATGTTGCTTGGTTTGATATGAGACTTAATGCAGGGAACCAATCATGTTGCTTGGTTTGATATGAGACTTAATGCAGGAAACCAATCATGTTGCTTGGTGTGATATGAGACTTAATGCAGGAAACCAATCATGTTGCTTGGTGTGATATGTGACTTAATGCAGGAAACCAATCATGTTGCTTGGTGTGATATAAGACTTAATGCAGGGAACCAATCATGTTGCTTGGTTTGATATGAGACTTAATGCAGGGAACCAATCATGTTGCTTGGTGTGATATAAGACTTAATGCAGGGAACCAATCATGTTGCTTGGTGTTATATAAGACTTAATGCAGGAAACCAATCATGTTGCTTGGTTTGATACGAGACTTAATGCAGGGAACCAATCATGTTGCTTGGTGTGATATAAGACTTAATGCAGGAAACCAATCATGTTGCTTGGTGTGATATAAGACTTAATGCAGGAAACCAATCATGTTGCTTGGTGTGATATAAGACTTAATGCAGGGAACCAATCATGTTGCTTGGTGTGATATAAGACTTAATGCAGGGAACCAATCATGTTGCTTGGTGTGATATAAGACTTAATGCAGGGAACCAATCATGTTGCTTGGTTTGATATGAGACTTAATGCAGGGAACCAATCATGTTGCTTGGTGTGATATGAGACTTAATGCAGGAAACCAATCATGTTGCTTGGTTTGATATAAGACCTAATGCAGGGAACCAATCATGTTGCTTGGTTTGATATGAGACTTAATGCAGGGAACCAATCATGTTGCTTGGTGTGATATAAGACCTAATGCAGGGAACCAATCATGTTGCTTGGTTTGATATGAGACTTAATGCAGGGAACCAATCATGTTGCTTGGTTTGATATGAGACTTAATGCAGGGAACCAATCATGTTGCTTGGTGTGATATGAGACTTGAGACAGGGAACCAATCATGTTGCTTGGTGTGATATGAGCCTTAATGCAGGGAACCAATCATGTTGCTTGATGTGATATGAGACTTGAGACAGGGAACCAATCATGTTGCTTGGTGTGATATGACACTTGAGGCAGGGAACCAATCATGTTGCTTGGTGTGCTGACCAAAACTAACCAAATGACCTGGACTTTATACCAAAAGCATTGGCTTGCTCTATGATTATCAAGTATAATATTCAGATAAGTAATACTTGTATTTTTACTTCATCAGATGAGAAGAAAGAAAAATTTGAAAAGAAGAGCAGTGTGGACTTGGCAGCAGTGGACAATCAGGGACGGACTGTTATGCACCATATAATGAAAACATGTGACTTTGGTACTTATGAAAATACCGATATTTTACAATTATTATTTGATGTTGGAGCTGCATTAAATGTGAATGATGATAAAGGCAAGAGTCCACTGGATTATGCCTTAAATAGTCATTCTGTGAAGATGGCCACGATGATACAGAAACTATTAAAATCGGATGTTTTGGTAAGTGATATAAAATTTATATGAGAATTTTTTAGCTCCACTGTCGACAAAGTCGACACAGCGGGGCTGTTCATATTACTGATTGACCGTTGGCATGCGTCGTCTGCGTCAACTTTACAATTTCAACTTCTTCTTCAAAACTGCAAGTCAGAATGTTTTCAAATTTGATATGCAAGTACCTTGGATGGTTCTTTCTCAGATTTGTTCATCGCATGTCAAAATCTCAAATTCGCTATTTTTGGTGAATATTTTTGTCATTTTTGGTAAAAAGTGATATTTTCGACTTCTTGTAAAAAACCTCAAGTCCGATTACTTTGATATTACATATATAGGTACCACATGTGCACCTCTCTCAGATTTATTCATTTCGTGATGATATCTTTAATTATCTAATTTTGGTGAATATTTTTGTCATTTTCGGTAAAAAGCAATATTTTCGACTTCTTGTTAAAAATCGCAAGTGCGATTGCTTTGATATTGCATATATAGGTACTACATGTGGACCTCTTTTAGATTTGTTCATTTCGTGATGATATCTTCAATTCTCTAATTAATTTATTTTGGTGAATATTTTTGTAATTTTTGGTAAAAAGTGATATTTTCGACTTCTTGTTAAAAACTGTAAGTCTGATTGCTTTGATACTATTCATATTGTTCATTTTCTAATGATGTCTTCACTTCTTTAATTGAAATGTGCATTGCTAACAGCGGAGCTATCTCAGCCGACAGGCTGCTTGTTTGTAAAAGTGATATTTTCAACTTCTTGTTAAAAACCGCAAGTCCAATTGCTTTGATACTATACATATTGTTCATTTTCTAATGATATCTTCTGTTCTTTAATTGTAATATGCATTGCTAACAGCACCGTTAATAGAAAGTTCTTCCTAGAACTTGTAGGTTTTTCTGTACTGTGATGAAACCTGATTCTACCTATCACCCACCTACTGTAAAACCATTTATTTTCACTGATATTTAATCTCACTATTTTAATTTTTTTATCATATTCACTTGGTATTAAGTTAACAAATTTTCCAGCAATAAAACAATGAGTTTTTTTTTTATATATTTTTATGTGAATTAAATTGAGCGAATTTTATTTGTGAAACCCAGTTAATAATTAATACATTTACAGTATTCTGTTAAACACTTTAAACATCAACTAACTTTGTCACATTCCACAAAATAAATCTACCGGTATGTAATTTTTGATTTGTTTTCCAAAATGCAGTTCGGGGCATGTAGCTAATGGAAGTTTGTTAAAAATTAACAAAAAAATTATAGAAAAATGCATAAAAATAATGTCCATAATAATGTTGATGATTAAAAATTTTGAATTACTGTAAATTTGTTGGCAATGTTTATACTGTGTTATATAGCATTAGTTGTGATGTGCTTTTCTAATCATGGTATTCTGTGTTATTATTTGACAGGTCAAACCATCGGTAGTGGTAGAGAGCTGCAATGATGGCATCAAATGGGATACGGAGATGCCAGATTTTCGTGAAGATGCCCAACAGATGATTAAAGAATACACTGAAGCGGAAACCACTGAGATGGAAGTGGAAGAGACCAAAGAGAAAGAAGAAAAAACTGATGAAAGCGGCGATAAGAATGATAATGCAGAAGAGACTGTGAAAAAACCAACAACAAAGAAAGTTCCAATGGCTGAAATTGACAAGTTATCAGAACTTCAGAACAATGGGTAGGTTATTTACATAATAAGGGAATGAAATTGATGTGTGTGGTTTGAAGGTTTGGATGTCCACCAAGCATCTGGGAGATTGCATGGTCAAATCTTGTCTTCATATATCTATTTAGCAGAGGGAAACAAAAATGATTACATTCTGCCTACGAGACAGAATCTTGCTATCAAATGACGTCAAGTTAGTGGGGATGTAGCATGTAAAAAAATAATATAAAGGGACAAAGTAGATGCTCTGTAACACTGACATGTAACATCTGTGCTGTCCATTTCAAAATCACGTATGAAGATAAAGTACGCACAACATACATGTACTAGTCGAACATGAGGTTGGTGAGTCGGTGGTGAAACTAATATTATTATTTTTATTTCAGTGAGGTGTTAGTAGACAAGTCTCAGGGTATACCTTATGATGTACTACTTACCAAAGTAGATGTTAACTATGGTAAATGGGGAATGAACAACTTTTATAAAATGCAGGTTAGTTGAACATTGTGCACCAATGTAACTAAACTGTGATTGAAAACAGATATTCTGTTGAAACAGACATGTTGTCATGGTGTGTCATTGTCAAGAACAGAAAGAAATAAAGCTATGTATTGAGTTGACAATGTCTGTTTCTTACAATGCAGACTTTCTATACTTTTGGTAAGTGATGATATAAAGTCACATTTCACAAAACATATTTTTTGTGTTTTGTAGTTAATACATCAGAAAGGCAAAGAAATATATGTGCTCTTCACACGGTGGGGTCGCATAGGTGACGAAGGCAACTTTCAACGAACTCCTTTTCAAAAAACAGAAGACGGGATTAGAGAATTTTGTAAAATTTTCAAATCCAAGACTGGAAATCTCTGGTCTCAAGTCTCAAGGTAAAGCTGGTCATTGGAAAAGATAATTCTGTTTTTCTAGCTTAGTATGAATAATATCAACCTTTCACTGTGTGTTTGCCGTGTCCAATCATGTAAACAAAAATATAAGAAACTTCTCTAAAATACAGGCCACATATTTTGACAGCTATTACGCATGAATTTTAAATTTCAAACAAATCTTTTATTTAGTATGGCCCAATTACTAATTCAAGAGACATTAAGTTAAAAGCTTGTTAATTTCATGTTGTTTTCATGCTATTACGCATGAATTTTAAATTTCAAACAAATCTTTTATTTAGTATGGCCCAATTACTAATTCAAGAGACATTAAGTTAAAAGCTTGTTAATTTCATGTTGTTTTTTGCTTTTCATAGTTTTGAGAAGAAACCGAAGAAGTACTCTTTAGTGAAGTCTGAGAGGAGGAGAATTCAAAAGAAGACATTAACAGAGTTGGATATTAATTTAAAATCGGACATTCCTTCTAAACTTCCAGACGATGTGAAAGATGTATATGAACAATTGGTAAGTCAATGTCATGTGTGTGAAGGCTCAAAATACAGTCTTTGAGTTCACACAGTCTGTCAATTGGTCTATCACAATGTCATGTGTGTGAAGGCTCAAAATACAGTCTTTGAGTTCACACAGTCTGTCCATTGGTCTATCACAATGTCATGTGTGTGAAGGCTCAAAATACAGTCTTTGAGTTCACACAGTCTGTCCATTGGTCTATCACAATGTCATGTGTGTGAAGGCTCAAAATACAGTCTTTGAGTTCACACAGTCTGTCCATTGGTCTATCACAATGTCATGTGTGTGAAGGCTCAAAATACAGTCTTTGAGTTCACACAGTCTGTCAATTGGTCTATCACAATGTCATGTGTGTGAAGGCTCAAAATACAGTCTTTGAGTTCACACAGTCTGTCAATTGGTCTATCACAATGTCATGTGTGTGAAGGCTCAAAATACAGTCTTTGAGTTCACACAGTCTGTCCATTGGTCTATCACAATGTCATGTGTGTGAAGGCTCAAAATACAGTCTTTGAGTTCACACAGTCTGTCAATTGGTCTATCACAATGTCATGTGTGTGAAGGCTCAAAATACAGTCTTTGAGTTCACACAGTCTGTCCATTGGTCTATCACAATGTCATGTGTGTGAAGGCTCAAAATACAGTCTTTGAGTTCACACAGTCTGTCCATTGGTCTATCACAATGTCATGTGTGTGAAGGCTCAAAATACAGTCTTTGAGTTCACACAGTCTGTCAATTGGTCTATCACAATGTCATGTGTGTGAAGGCTCAAAATACAGTCTTTGAGTTCACACAGTCTGTCCATTGGTCTATCACAATGTCATGTGTGTGAAGGCTCAAAATACAGTCTTTGAGTTCACACAGTCTGTCCATTGGTCTATCACAATGTCATGTGTGTGAAGGCTCAAAATACAGTCTTTGAGTTCACACAGTCTGTCCATTGGTCTATCACAATGTCATGTGTGTGAAGGCTCAAAATACAGTCTTTGAGTTCACACAGTCTGTCCATTGGTCTATCACAATGTCATGTGTGTGAAGGCTCAAAACGCAGTCTTTGAGTTCACACAGTCTGTCCATTGGTCTATCACAATGTCATGTGTGTGAAGGCTCAAAATACAGTCTTTGAGTTCACACAGTCTGTCCATTGGTCTATCACAATGTCATGTGTGTGAAGGCTCAAAATACAGTCTTTGAGTTCACACAGTCTGTCCATTGGTCTATCACAATGTCATGTGTGTGAAGGCTCAAAATACAGTCTTTGAGTTTACACAGTCTGTCCATTGGTCTATCACAATGTCATGTGTGTGAAGGCTCAAAATACAGTCTGTCCATTGGTCTATCACAATGTCATGTGTGTGAAGGCTCAAAATACAGTCTTTGAGTTCACACAGTCTGTCAATAAAACTTTGATTTGTTGTTGGCTGAATAAAATCTGTGTATGTTAATTAGCAAATTTGCATATTATTTTCAATGAGCAATGAATGTATGAAGTTAATTTAAATTTATAATATTAATGTGACTTTTACAGACCAGTTTTAGTATGTTAAAAGCAGCATTGAGGAATACTAATGTGAACACCTCATATATGCCATTTGGAAGGATTCCCAGAGATGTGCTGGAACAAGCTAGAGAAATTTTAAATCGAATAAGGTAAGAAACTGAATTGTCAGAAATCACATACATTGGTGATATTGGGTTTAGAGGTTGGTGGGGAAACAATCATTATGATATTGGATGGAGAGGTCAGTGGAGAAAATAATTATTACTGTAAATTACTTTTATGACACCACACAACAATGTAAATGATAAAACGTAATTTATTTTGGCAAAAAGAGGGGCACACTGTGGGACAACTCTGTACTCAGCCCGCACAAGCTGAAAGCAAGAACTTAGTCCTCGCTTGGAATTTAATTTACGCTATTTTCCCTGAAGGAATGATTCAGTGAAAATAAAATCCAGCAAATATACTTTTTTTCCTGTATTTTCCATTCAACACGTCAAAAAACAGTGAAAATAAAATCCACATAAAATAGTATTTCACAGTATTCAATCACAATCAGTCATTGGATGGTGAGGTCAGTGGATGGATTAATTAATTATTCATTATGGCATTTTAGGCCATTAGTTGATGAAGTTGAAAAGCAACAAGATGAAGGTTTTCCTGATCTACATCAATACCAAGAAACTATGGAAAAAGTAAGTTTTGCTTATAATGACTTATTTCTTTTATAATCAACCATATTAATCACAGAAACACAATTGATTCAGTGAAAAGTTTTCACAAGTTATTATAATTGCTTTCTTTGTATTACTTGTATAAAGTTACTCCCTGTGTGATTACATTTCATTTGATGCAGTATGACTGACATGACTCATGTCTTATCCTTCCAGGTGGCTGATCTGAGTAGTGAATATTTTCAGCTGGTACCCTCGGCCAATTACGTCTACGAAGAGTTAACACCATTAAATGAACCAGATGCATTAAAAGCAGAAGTCAATAAAATTAATAATTTACTTGACCTTGAAGTTGCAAGCCGGGTATTGCTTGGTGCACAGCTGAAAGCAAAAGGTAATAAAATTGAAGGGCGATGGTTGTTGTGCAATGTTCAGTTCGATATGGGACTCATAGCGACGTATACAACACATGTAAAATACATTGTTTATTTACATGAAATTCAAACACAACCACAGCCCTTTAACATTGCTATCTCTGATGATCATCCTACAATAAAAACAGCATTGGCCAAATATTTGTACGAGGTTGAAGTGCTAGTTGTCAAATCTGTTATTTTTATCTTTCAGAAATAAATCCTTTAGATTATGTATATAGAAGTACTGACTGCCAAATGAAGGTGCTTGATAAACACAGTTTAGAGGCCCAACATATTTTAAAATATATTCAGAATACATGTTCAGGTGAGTGTTATGTGAGCTAATCATTTCAATGTGAACACTATAATGCTATTTCCTATGTCTGAGTATGCAACAAAAACAGGGCTTCTCCCAGGAGCCTCTTTCTGAGTTCATTTAAAACGCCTCTCCCACAGAAAACTATGAGGGTGCTAGACTATTATAAGGAATACTGTGCAGTGATTATATTGACAGACATATAATGCAGGTCATTGTGACCCTTTACTACCGGAAGTACTCTTCTAATTACATTATTTCACATCTTTAGCTCCGCTGTCGACTTTGTCGAGCGGAGCTTATCATATGAGTGATTGTCCGTCGTCCATGTCTATGTTTTACTTTTTCGACTTCTTCTTGAAAACTACAAGCCTGAATGCTTTGATACTTGGTGTATATGTACCTTGGGTAGACCTCTCTCAGATTTGTTCATTTCATGATCATATTTTCAATTCTCTAATTTTGGTGAATATTTTTGTAATTTTTGGTAAAAAGTGATATTTTCGACTTCTTGTTAAAAACCGCAAGTCCAATTGCTTTGATATTACATATATAGCTACTACATGTGGATGTCTCTCAGATTTGTTCATTTTGTAATGATATCTTTAGTTCTCTAATTTTGGTGAATATTTTTGTCATTTTTGGTAAAAAGTCCAATTGCTTTGATATTACATATATAGGTACTACATGTGGATCTCACTCAGATTTGTTCATTTTGTAATGATATCTTTAGTTCTCTAATTTTAATGAATATTTTTGTCATTTTTGGTAAAAAGTGATATTTTCAACTTCTTGCTAAAAACCACAAGTCCAATTGCTTTGATATTAAATATATAGGTACTACATGTGGACCTCTCCCAGATTTATTCATTTTGTAATGATATCTTTAATTCTCTAATTTTGGTGAATATTTTTGTCATTTTTGGTAAAAAGTGATATTTTCTTCTTGTTAAAAACCACAATCATTTATGGTGAAAAATTATATTTTTGAATTCTTGTTGAAAACAGCAAGTCCCATTGCATTGATACTATGCATATTGTTCATTTTCTAATGATATCTTCTGTTCTTTAATTGAAATGTGCATTGCTAACAGCGGAGCTATCTCAGCCGAGAGGCTGCTTGTTTTCTGATTATAGTCATAATTTAGTGAGTGACAACAATATTTTACAAGATTCATGTCTGAACTATTGTTTTTGTTCATTGACAAGCTTATATTTTCGACTTGCACTACATTGTAGCTGAGACCAGGTGTTTTATGTGGCGCATATTTTCCAAAGAGGAAGACATCCATTGTACATTCATTGGGTGTGTGTGTGTGTGTGTGTGTGTGTGTGTGTGTGTGTGTGTGTGTGTGTGTGTGTGTGTGTCCGTCTGTTCCACTGATATCTCAAGAACCATGCATCGGTTTTTGATGAAACTTGGTGCATAGATGCTCTGGACCAATGCGCAGATTTGATTAGGTTTTTAGTAAAAATCTGTGCATATTAATTACCTAATTTGCATGATAATTAGCTCATTTTTAGCTGTTCCATGACTGTTCCACTGATATCTAAACCACTGATATCTAAACAACCACTTATTGAATTTTGATGAAACTTGGTACATATATGATCTGAACTTATGCGCAGATTTGATTAGTTTTTAGTAAAAATCTTTGCATACTGATTACCTAATTTGCATGATACTTAGCTAATTTTTACCTGTTCTGTGCCTGTTCCACTGATATCTAAAAAAGCACTCATTGGATTTTGATGAAACTTGGTTCATTGATGCTCTGAACTAATGCCAGTGTTTGATTAGTTTTGGGTGAAAATCTGTGCATATTAATTACCTAATTTGCATAATGATTCGTAAATTTTTTGCTTTTCCACTGATATCTCAACTACTAATCATCACATTTTAATGAAACTTCGTACCTAGATGTCATAGGACACTCCACAGACCTAGTAGTTTTTAGGGTAATATTAGTACATATTAATTACCTAATTTGCATAATAGATTAATTTTCAAGTACTAAGCATTACATTTCATTGAAACATGGTACATAGATACTCAAGCACTCTGCAGAGATTGATTGTTTTAGGATGAATATTTGTGCATATTAATAACCTAATTTGCATAATTAGTTAATTTTCGTATGTATGTCTCAAGTACTAATCAAGACATTTCAATAAAACTTGTTACATAGGACTATGCAGAGATCTGATTAGTTTTTGGGTAAATAATTGTGCATATTAATCACCTTATTTGCATAATTGATGAATTTTCAACTTTCACACTGATATCTCAAGTACTAATCATCACATTTCAATGAAACTTTGTACATAGATGCTCTAGGACAATGTACAAATATGACCAGTTTTAGGTTAAAATCTGTTCATATATCTGTTCCCTAATTAGCATAATAATTCATAATTGTTTGGTTCTGATCACATTTCAATTAAACTTGGTACATAGATGGTCTGTTACATTGCGCAGACCTTATTAGTTTTACACTCTGTTCATTTTAATTTCCTGATTTGCATAATTCGTTTTCAGCTTTTCCATCAATATCTCAAGTACAAGTAATTTTGAATTAATTTTTACTGCGTCTCTAATACTCTCTCAGCACACGGGAGTTCTTTCTAAGCTTTCTTTGATATGTTTGTTTATGATTCCATTGCACTCATCATGTGCGAATTCCATCTTGTATTCCTTTGCAGGCAGAGTCAGAGTACAGGGTATATTTACTTTACAAAGACAAGGTGAAGCAGAGAAACTTAATAACTGCGATCTTGACAATCACATGTTACTTTGGCATGGTACAAGTCCTGCCAATCTTATTAGCATACTCATGAAAGGGCTGTTAGTGGCACCAGCTGAGGCTCCAGTTACCGGATATATGTTTGGAAAGGTACATTTAGTATCTTCATTTTATATTTTATTTGATATGTATTATAAATTATTACATGCATGATCTTATCCATTAAGCTTTCAATTGAGGTTCAAAGATAGATATTATTCCCTTGTGTAATGTAAACTGCAGCTAGCATGTCCATATGTATAATATATAGTAGACAATATTTGGTAATCGTAACTAAAAGTAACTATTCAATATACTTTTGAGCAATTGATCTTTATCTTCTATGCTACCGATGAAGAGCCATCGCTTATAGTTACTTTGGACAATTACCAAATATTATCTACTATATGTCATATTTATCGGCCCGAATACAATTTATTTATTTTCCATTGATATCAATTTTTATATTTGTCAAGTCTTTGGTAGTAATCATAGACCCTAATATTGATAGGTAATTTTACAAATCATGATCATGAGAAATTTCATTTGACTGAATATTTTTTATGAAAGCAAGGCTGTAATAGGTGTGCTATGATCTTGTTTTTCTTCTAACTATTTTTTACTTTTTAGGGAATTTATACCTCAGATACTTTCCAGAAAAGTGAAGCTTACTGTCATTCATATGGATCAAAGAGTTTATCAAGCAAATTTATGTTGTTAACAGAGGTAAGTTATAGCTCGTAAAACTGTAATAATAACCAAGTATGTAACCATGTGATAATAACCAGGTATGTAACCATGTGATGATAACCAGGTATGTAACCATGTGATAATAACCAGGTATGTAACCATGTGATAATAACCAGGTATGTAACCATGTGATAATAACCAGGTATGTAACCATGTGATAATAACCAGGTATGTAACCATGTAAGAATAACCAGGTATGTAACAATGTGATAATAACCAGGTTTGTAACCATGTGATAATAACCAGGTATGTAACCATGTGATGATAACCAGGTATGTAACCATGTAAGAATAACCAGGTATGTAACAATGTGATAATAACCAGGTTTGTAACCATGTGATAATAACCAGGTATGTAACCATGTGATGATAACCAGGTATGTAACCATGTGATAATAACCAGGTATGTAACCATGTAAATAATAACCAGGTATGTAACATGTAACATAGTTAAAGATGAGGATCACTTTGTTCTATGTCTGCCGTTGCTGTGGCAAGTTATTACCAAACTTCACATATTTGGTAATAAATGGACTGGGAATACACAAGGGAGCAAAAACACCTGGGATTAAAACTAACCAGTTCTTCCACATACTCATTGTATTTAGATGCATGGTTGTAGGATATCACATATCAGTTGGTCTATAGCCTTTTAAATTCTTTTTGTATTTCGTAGGTTGCACTTGGTAAAGTGAAAGAGTATACAGACTGTTGTTACATGGAGTCTGCAGCCAAGGGATCAAATAGTACCAAAGGTTTGGGTGAATATGGACCAGATAGTAAACACAACTTGTTAACTCCATCAGGTATGTTGTTCTGCATGGCTACCAATATGAAATGATTGATCAGATTGCTTTGATGTTGACACTACGGTTTTATATTATGCTGTGTTGTTTGCAGTGGTCGCTAAAACACAGGTCAAACCTTCTTTTCTTGGTTACATATAGTGATACAATTGTATGTCCTTGGTGTTTACAGTCATTAGCATATTCTGATAATTACTTGTTTCAACAAAGTTCATTTTTGTAGCTTTCAGGCAGTTTTACTCCAATATTTCTTAATAGCGAAAAAAAAAAAAAAGTAGATTAAAATCAATAATTATATGACACAAAAAATTGTGGTAATTTTGTCACTCCTATTTTTATGTTTGAATTCTCATGGTCTATCTTCAATAATATTGTCTTTATAGTTGTATCTGTTTAAAGTGTTCAGTGCAACAGCTTTGATTCAGACATCAAAAACAATGAATCATCTCATATACTAGAGCAGAGCTTTTCCAATACATGCCATTACCTAGTTGTCCCCACATGGCAGTGCTCTTCCTGTCAAAATGTTGGTGCAATATTTTATTAGTCCCTGTTCGGACGAAGTCCGAAAACGGGGACTTATAATTCGTGCGTCCGTGTGTCCGTGCGTCCGTCCGGAGTCATATCTCAGAATCCCTTGGACCGATTCCGTTCATTCTTTGCATGTGCCTAGTACTTTATGTGGGACATATGCACATGCAGTGGTTTAGCGATTTGATTCAAAATGGCCGACTGGCAGCCATCTTGTTTTTTGAAAATGTTGTATTTTGGACATGCTTTGTCAGTTTTCATTCAAACTTGGTACATAGATTATACATGTTAGGATACATGTCCATGATGATTTATTTCACAATTGGATCAAAGATGGCCGACTGGTAGCCATCTTGTTTTTTGAAAATGTCGTATTTTGGACATGCTTTGTCAGTTTTCATTCAAATTTAGTACATAGATCATACATGTTAGGATACATGTCCCCGACCATGTGTGAGTTCCTGAGTCTGTCCGTCCGACCGTCCATGTGTCCGTGCGTCAGTCTATCCAACGTCATATTTCAGAATCCTGTGGACCGATTCCATTCATTCTTTGCATGTGCCTAGTACCTTATGTGGGACATATGCACATGCAGTGGTTTAGCGATTCGATTCAAAATGGCCGACTGGCAGCCATCTTGTTTTTTGAAAATGTTGCATTTTGGACATGCTTTGTCAGTTGTCATTCAAACTTGGTACATAGATTATACATGTTAGGATACATGTCCATGACAATTTATTTCGCAATAGGATCAAAGATGGTCGACTGGCAGGCATCTTGTTTTTGTTTTTTTATGCGGTATCTCGGACGTGCTCTGTCAGTTTTCATTCAAATTTGGCACATAAATGTACTTTATACATGTTAGGATGCATGTCCATGACAATTTGTTTCAAAATCTGGTCAAGGATGGCCGATTGACAGCCATCTGACTTTTTGGCCTTACTACTATATTTCCACAATTTATGTACCATTTTCATTCGTATTTGGCACATCATACATATCAGTGTGTTTCATAATCAGATCAAAGATGGCTGAATAACGGCTGTTTTTTCTTTGGCCATATTACTATGACACGAAACACGTGTTTTGATGTAAATAAACAATCTGTTGTATACGCCACTTGGAACTCAAGTTTCAAGGACACGCTCTCGACAACCCCTCCGCTTTAATATGACGAGCACAACGAGAACTTAACGGGGACTGTGTCATTTTCAATGAATTTTGTATCAGATGGACATAATTTTTTATTTCCTACAATATTACAATATGAAATTAAAAAGTTACAGTATTTGCTCTATTTGAAGTGCATCTCCAATAGAAAATTATTGTTGTATGATGAATCATTAAAATATGACTTGTTTTGACCATAGAACACCTCTGTAATTGACGAGTGCATTCTACTAATCAAGCAAATACAATATATGGGGTTTATTTTTTAAAAGATGAACTTATAGACATCACATGAAAAACATGGTATTCTAGAATTGTAACCGTTGACATGTGTTTATTGTAGGAGTAATCATACCCCAGGGTGAGAAGGTTATGAATAAACATCCTCAGAAAGATGAATGCTTTAACTTAACCTTCAATGAATATATTGTATACAATGAAGACCAAGTGTGTCTCCGATACCTTGTCATGTTTGACAGTTAAGGTAAGATGAACATTTCAAGATTGTATTGAGTTTTAAAATACTGGCTTCTGTATTTATATGTGTACTTGTTTGTGTGCTCTGTGTATGAAAACCTTCTGTATTATTTTTCATAACATAATACCGAAGGCAAATATTTCTTTTTTTATAAAACTTACAATTACAATATTGGTGTTCCCAATACCTCCCTAAATTGTTTTAATTAATTAAATTAAATCATTATAGAAATTTAGGTCCCACTGGAATGCATAGCGCTTTCAGGAGTCCAATAGTATAAGTAAGATTGCTTGTAAAGTGCATAATAAATTTCTCTGTTTTTTCACACCAATGGAATGACACATGTATAGTTTGTGTGTCCGATTTACAATTTTCTTTATTCTATAAACTAAAATTTATCAGCATTGAGAAACAAATGTGTCAAATATGATCATTTTCAAGTCTGTTCAATCAGTTATTATATATCTGACTATTGAAGCCACAATAATAATTCATTTACCAACTCTTAAACTTGTTGAATTTATTTTTCAGTTAATAGACTGAGGCTGATGGTAAACTAAGGGGACAGAGAAGTGCATCAACTATGACCAAAAGTCGTATTGGTTTACAAGTTCGTGATCCCAAAACAGCCACAGTGGATTATTTTTTTTTGTATTGTACCGTGATATTGAATTCTTACATTTGTAAATGTAATTTTTTTTACATGAGCAAACTCTGTTCATGTTTGAATTTTTTTAAATGCAGATTGTTACCTTGAGGTTTGAATGCTGGGAAGGTTATAGATGATCTTTGAGTCGATACCTGAATTTAACAATGGGAGCGAAAAATTTACTAAAATCTATCAATAAATATTTTTAACCATATATAATACTTTTCTTCTTTGGATTATCTTGGCTTCAAAAATTGTCAAGTCAGTATACACCAATCACACTGGTTGTTATAAAATAGTCTGACTAATATGTGAGGAATGTAAGACAACTGCTTATTGGTTAACCAACACTCTTACAAGAATGTAAGGTAACTTATTGGTTAATATGTATTCTTTTAAAGTCTATTGGCTCTGTAGTTAATTTTACAAAGTTGTAACGTTTACTTGTCAGTAGTACATTTATGTGAAAGATGAATGTGATATCAGTTGTCTTAGGTACTGCTACTAGGCAATACTTATTTATAAAATGCCTATGTTTATATAGTATTTTCATATCTAGTTTGCAACACAGTTCTCATTCATGCAAAGTGTTTAGCTCATAAAAACATCCTTGTATGTCTGGAGTAAATAATTTGTGTTACATTTTGTATGTTTAAAGCTGTCATAATGGAACAGTTTTTCTCTCTAAATTCTTGGAAATAGTAACATTCCTCTAAAATATTTGTTGTGCTCACATACTGCCTTTGCTAGTTTTTTTTTCCAATTTGTATCGTCTTGAGCATATATAAAAGAATAAGTGGGTAAAAAAACTTAACAGCATGTATGAAAAATGACTTTTTTCACATTTTTTTGTTTCATTTCATTTGAATGACGTCATTTTTTAAAAATCACTTATAAAAGGACAATTTTTTTGATAATTGGCATTAGATTTATTTATGAGTTTTAGCAAAATATCATACCTATATTTTTTAATGTCGCCAGGTCTAGTCTTTTTAAATGTTTAAAATAGGCATTCTATTACTGTGCTTAGAGACTCTGTGTCTTCATATGTTCCAAGAGATTTAGGATTACTGTGTTTGCTCTATCAGATGTGCTTCTCCAATTGAAAACCAACAGTTGCATTTGTTGTGTACTGGCATATTATGACTTTAATATGACTATAGACTCATCTCTGTCATTTACATAACTAATAGAACAAATACAGTAATGAAATAGACAGTTATTACTATAAAACTTAATCACAAGTATTTTTGGTGACAACTGTGAAATGTAAAAAGTAGTTAAGCTCCCATGATTTCTTTTGTACTTTTATTTGTATACAGGCTTCCACCCCTGTATGTCTGTAAATGGTATAACCCATTCCATAGAAACTAGTAGGCCTATACCAAATTGTGGTGGTGAAGTGTGAGAATTGTTAAGGTATTTTTAAACTAAGTCAGAATTGTTTAATTTTTTTTAGATGTTTATAAACTTCAAATTGTGGTGCCACTTCGCCGTATTTTTAGGTTCTATTTGTACGTGTTTAAAATAATGCACTATATGTGGCACACTATGTGCATTGTCAGATGGTATGACTCATCAAATATTGGCCAATCACAGTGCTGACTGTGGTCACCTGACATTTTGCTAGTTACTCATTGGGTGGTGTGAATAGAATCTCATTAAGGTCACAGATCAGTAATTGACCAATTAAAATTCAGCATGTGTTCAACTGACAATGGCATACACTTATTTAAACACTATTCAATGGTAAATCATATAAAACACTTCTTTTTAGACTTCTTTTTTTAGTATTTTATTTAAACAGATGAGTATTGTACGTGGATGTTTAGGTGTCATTTGGGTATTGCATTGTGATTTCTAATTCCTACAGAGATGTAATAAAATGATATGATATTTTGAATCCTGTATGTTTCAGTGTCTTTGTTCCAAAAACAGTTTAGGTTGCTGAAAATATTTACTACCAGTACAATGTATATTTATTTTAGTATTAATTGGAGATTGGAAGGGATGGGGTGAGACAGGTAATACCCACTGGTTGTAAGTTTATTTTATTCAGATTTGTTGATATGCATGTGATATGGAGTCCTAATTGAGATAAAGTGTTGAGGTTGCAGAAGACTCTGTAGATGGGGTTCTTTATCTAAATTTCACAGTTTGAGAGTTGTAATTTTAAAAAACAGTGTGTTCTGCAAAAGCCTGTTCAAATTTTGATCTGGCACTATGCCCCTTTTTCTGTTTTGGAATTTAGAGAATTTGGTTCTATTGTTATCTGAGATTCTAATACGTCTATAACCGTGTATTGTTACTACTGCCTTTTGCTGGAAGATTTACCCAATATCAAAACTGTCACATGATCTATTATAAAAGAGACTTTATATAATTTCAAATACTAGAATCCTTGGGCATTTAGTGTATATAAAAGCCTGCAATGAAACAATCTAATTTGATTGTTAATGATGAATACAACAAATAAATTATGCACAAAATTGTATCACAATTAAGCAGGAAAATATTAAGGTCATTAAAGGTCATTGGCAAATTGAAATTATTCTTTAATACAGATTATTATTATACATCTGTCACCGTAACGCCATAAGTTACAGTGTTCCGTAATTTTGCGTTATTTTACAGGGTATTTTCATCCTACCATATTAGGAAATGCAAATTCCAGATATGGAATTATTACGTATGTAAGCGTCCTCTAATAATAAAAACAAACATGGCTGCCTCACCAGGGTTTGACCGGACTCCACACAAAGAAATTTGCTGATTCTCAACATTTTGGATTTCAGCATTCCCATGATGTATCCTTGGAAGGAAAAGATGTATAATAATAAGATTATTACGAGGATACCTCAAAGTATGCTTTCAGACAATACGCTGTCGCATGAGCCTCTGCTATGTGTCACTTGATACTTCTGCTATATATCGTGCATACTTTGAGGTTTCTTCATAATATTGATATGTTGGACACTTAGTAACTGTTGCTCTTGTTTCATAAAACTAGCAGAACCTATTTTCATTTAGCAGAGACCAAATACTACGGTAGTACCAGTAATGTATTTTTGCAAATAGCGCCACCTAGAGTCAAAGTTGGAAATTATCATAATACCGGTAAGCTAAAGACAGACTTACAAAAGCAGTGCTGGTTCTGATTTTTTTTTATTATTCAAATATATTTGGCAATAGCATTCCACCACACTTGAATAATGTGAACACTTGTTTTTAATTCAGCTTCCACAAACAGTATCAACACACATCGTTGATCCAGAAGGCTTTATTAAAAATGTCAGACTGAAATTAGACTTTGCATACAAGTTTAAAAAATAACCAAATATAATTCTGTGATGTCAAATAAGTTGAATAAAATTTAGTCCATTACCCAACATCATATGACTTACAAGACATACTTCAAGTAGCAGGCCTGATAATACATTGTATCTGCTGATTGATAGCACTGCAAAAGGTGTTTGAATTAGAATATGCATATCAGTTTTGTATTCTTTCTTCTATTACAAAGACCAGTTATGAAAATCAAACTGCAGATTTTATTTTATAATCAATAGGACATGTCGTTTTCAAAACTAACTGTCGTATACAAAATCAGTCAGCCTCTGGCCAACGTTAATTGCCAAAATACAGTACACATAGACAATATTGCAACGATATCAAAGTACAGATTATACCGTACTTCTGGAAAGTACTATGCACACAGTAACTCAGCATGTAAATTAGTCACTTAAGTCAGTTTTTAGCTATGCTGTTGACTTTGTCGAGCGGAGCTTATCATATGAGTGATTGTCCGTCGTCGTCCTGTGTCCGTCGTCCGAGTCAATGTTTTACTTTTTCGACTTCTTCTTGAAAACTACAAGCCTGAATGCTTTGATACTTGGTGTATATGTACCTTGGGTAGAACTCTCTCAGATTTGTTCATTTCATGATCATATCTTCAATTCTCTAATTTTTGTGAATATTTTTGTTGTTTTTGGTAAAAAGTGATATTTTTGACTTCTCGTTAAAAACCGCAAGTCCTTGTAATGATATCTTTAATTCTCTAATTTTGGTGAATATTTTTGTCATTTTTGGTAAAAAGTGATATTTTCGACTTCTTGTTAAAAACCGCAGGTCCAATTGCTTTGATATTACATACTACATAGGTACTACATGTGGACCACTCTCAGATTTGTTCATTTCATGATGATTTCTTCAATTTTCTAATTTTTGTCATTTTTGGTAAAAAGTGATATTTTCTTGTTAAAAACCACAATCATTAATGGTGAAAAATGATATTTTTGAACTTTTGTTGAAAACAAGTCCCATTGCATTGATACTATGCATATTTTTCATTTTCTAATGATATCTTCTGTTCTTTAATTGAAATGTGCATTGCTAACAGCGAAGCTATCTCAGCCGAGAGGCTGCTTGTTTTTTAGAAAACTTGAATAATATGCATACTTGGGACCAGTCAGATAATATCAAGAATGTTGTAAGTTTCTTTCATTCAGTCGAAATAGGCTTAGGTTTTGACATAGATTATCTCAATCAAGACATTATTGAGACCATTTATTAGTCAGACCTGTTCAGACCACTTATATCTTGGGCATCATATTAAAACATACATCTTGAGCTACATACATCTATTTGTTTCACGATTCATAATCAAGCATTTTCTTATTCATGCGTGGATAAATTTTGTACATATGTTAAACATAAGACCTTTATGCGCACCATTGTTTTGTTGTTGAATACTGCTTCAGAGCCCTATCTCTGACATGCCATTACTGTTTATGTTATATATTTCATTAGCTTGATACCTCAAAGAGAACTATACAATTACTTATTCTTTGTCAACTTTATTCATATGCTATGAAAAGTAATTTACAACAACAAAATTATATTAAGTATTTACATGTTTTCATCTGAAATTATTACAATGATTGTCTAAGGAATTCAGACATAATGAAATCTACCTGTAATATATGTATTATTTCATCTATAAAAATGAGAAATTATTCAGCTTTATATACTATGACAAATGTGATGCTACAATAACAGCCAAGGCTTCAAGTGAAAGATACTATTATTTATTTACAGTGCTACTGCTTGCATGTGAGAACAATCTTCTTTAAACTTTTTACAAAATATTTTGTGGAATTAAAAAAACAAAAATTGTCATTTACACATAAATAGGCATGATAAATACAGCTCAAAAATAAACATGCTGCTCCGAAGAATGATGCATACAAAAACTGTAAGTCATCAAAGACGTTGGAAAACATAAAATGTTGGAAATATATACACATATGGTTACACTATCAACTAGTCCCTAGAAGGAAAAGACGATGAATATGGGAGAAGTGTCCAGAACATGATGTCATCTGCTGATGGAGAAATATTTATTTATTCCTTGCTGTTAATTCAACAGCTGTATGAAGTTTGTGACAGCAGTCTTAGAAATATGTATACAAATGTTTGTTATATACCAGTAGTACACAAATCACATATTTTGATATGATTTAATTAACTTACAATATTTATAATCAAATTTGGTTAACATTCAACTCCAAATTTATCAAAATTTCTGAGAATAATTCCTAGTTGTAAATGGATTTTTCCCATGCCAACAGTGTGTAGGAGATCCCTATCAGAACTAGTGTACACTAAATCAGGATTCCGAAGCTGAGGTCCGCCTCCTACGAAGTTATGTGATATTTGTTCTCTAAACTGTCCTGTTGGTCTCCATGTAACACACTCCACATCGTGTGTACCAGGTGCTGTAGGGACGTAGCAAAACCCATAACCATATAGTTCATTTCGACCGTAACTGTCTTGGTGGTAAACTTGAAAATGAAACTTGGGCCAACCTGTTGAAGGAAGAATTGTATGATTCGGTAACTGAACTGAATGTCTTGCATACCCCCATAGAATTTATTTTGTTTCATAAGCACAATAGAATAACTCTTTATCAGAATATACTCTCCTGTCTTTTCATGTGTCATTGCATCAGTATTTCATCATAATAACAGTTACCTTGTAAACCTTTGGTAGCAAAGTGTATATCAATTGGATGACTCCAAGCACAAAACTCTTCATCAACTGGAATGTCCACCTGTGATTGACCTTCTTTACATCCTGCTAGAAGTTTCCATGCACCACCTGAAATAGACCAAACAAACATGGATACACTTGACCAAATACCAGTAGAAAGTTTCTCCAAATTAAACTTTATAGAAATTAACAGTTGTATAATTGTCATATGCTATTATGCAGATTATCTTATGAAATTGATAAATTTATCAGATTTTGTACTAAAAAAAAAAAAATGGTACAAAATCTACCAGTTCCCAATAATGGACTTTTAAGGAAGCTCTGTTTTAGCCTGCCAAAACACCTACCTGCATGTATGCCCCATTTACAAAATAAACTGTTTTCTGGAAAACAACTTGCTCCTACTATCTCTCCTATTATATGTACTTCAGCCATAACTGAAATGAAGAAATCAAATGTAATCTTGAGAGCATATAGGGGCCTGATGTAAGAAATGATGAAGTAATAATAATTCACAATTAGTGAGGTTACATAATTATGACACATTGCAACATATATAGCAAGATTCTATTCCATGAAAGTGTACTACTGTAAAATACACACTGGCAATTTGACACCCCACTCTTTTGTTTTATGTCTATTGTGGAACGACTTTCTTAAGCCCTGCACCCTATCGATATGCTAAATCTTAACCCTACCACTCCATCCCCCCAATGTAATTGTATATACAATTAAAATAAGGGAGGGGCAAAGTTAGGATTCGAGTGAGGGATGGGGGGCCATAAGGAAGACTTTCCAGAATTTTGATGTCACCAATATATATCCATGCTTTTAAGCTGCCAAATTAAAATTCATAATAGACACAGTACCCAGAGTCAAGACAAGCATGTTTACATGTATAAACCCAACGTTAACATTCATTAAAATCCAAATGAGATATTATGGATTGGGTTGCTCTCTATTCTGCAAATACTGTGGCTCAAGCTTATACAATGTGTAACTGTCGTTCATAAATAACATTATAAGTGTATGAAACTTGTGTCATAAGTAATGAAGATACTAAAATGAATTTATGCTATTTGCGAAACAATCACAAAATGGCAAGACAAACTACAAATTTCAACAAATACTACCGTACTTATCCGGGTAAGAGCCCATGCCTGGACAAACGCCCACCCCCCACTTTTGACACAATAAAGAAGTTGAGGTCATATCCGGGCACACGCCCAGGGGGTCTTTTTCTACACAACAAAAAATAAAAACTATTTTCTATTCGTTGACTGTGGTTGTATTAACAGTTGACTTTCTTGAAGTCTGTTGTGATACTTATAAAAATTGTTAATTGCGTAAAACAAGGGGTGAACGCAAAATAGCTGTGACAGCTTTCTTCCTTCAGGGCAGCACGTTCACCGCTGATTTTTTTCAGAATCATAGCAGTCAGCAAGTCTATAAAAATAAATATTAAAGCAGAAACGGTAGTTCTCTTTTTGAAATATGTCGTGGCCCTAAAAAGGGCCGGCCGTTTGGTTTGTGCTTCCTTAGAAACGATTCAAGCAAATCGTACAAGTGTCGCACTCGTTCGGCTTTAGCGTCGTCGACAATGAAAACAAAGTTGCAATATTGTAGCAACCCGTACCTGGGAGAAAGGTTGAAATTACGTTATTTTGGCTTTATAAATATTTTGTAGCAGCTTGTGAATCCATAACTGGGCCAGCAATTTTGCAATGTCACGCCGAAGACTGCCAACTTTTTTACCATCTTTTATCACCGCTATTGCATTTCTGTCATGAAAACTATTCTTCTATCGTTGGATAAAAAAAAAAACTTCCTATTTCAAGTCCACCGCGATATCCATATAGTGAGACATTCCAACCGCCGGAACTTGCTGAATGATAACTTTCACCGTGATTAATAAGCGCCGAGTCTGATAAGAAAGCAATGTCACGATTTGACCTTTATGATGAAATACTAGTAGTGATGTCATTCTTAGCCAATCAGTAAAGCAGATGCATAAAGGTCAAAGATGTTTGCTAGACTGTAAACAAAAGCATCGTGCGCCATGGCAGCAGAGCGACCCCATTTTTCTTGTCTCCTTATTATGATTAGACATGAACGAAAAGTGCCAAGCTGACAGACTGCGAAATCCGTGGATTAAAAGTGCTATGTCCAAATTGTGTGGGACGATATCGACGAACTTCAGGAATAAGTTGTAGGGATTTTGTTCGACGGCTACAGTGACAACGACTTGAACATTTGAGGGTTTTGAGTTTGACGAAGATGGCAAAGAACGTACAAATAAAGATCTGAGAAGTTTTTTTAAACAGCTATGAATTTTTATAATTTTTACTGTGTAAATTTGTAGATTATTATTGATCTTGCATGACGGTTGATTCGTAATTTGTCGAACCCGGAAATCATTTTACGCAGTTTAACCCCTGACATTTTAACTCATTTTGAGTTCACGCGTATTGGACGTGTTTGTCGGCGGGAAAATCCTAATTCAAATGATTTCTCACTGTCGATTTTTATTATTTCTGGTTTATTTGTCACATTATAAGCAATACATTATTTTTGTTTTACTTCTAGTGTTGCATATTGTTCATTTATTTCCGTTGCTTGTTTTCATTTGCCGTTCTATTCCCTGCCGTAGTTCGATCTGCCCGTTGTCAATTTTCGTGAATTTTCATTTTTTTTTGCCGGGGATCTCCTGGCAAACGCCCACCCCTTCTTTTTGGCAATTTTCCATGTTCAAGACCCTGGGCTTATACCCGGATAAATACGGTAATGTATACAAGTGATACTGTGAAAAGAATGGTGGGCGTTAATCTCTTGAATATGGTGGTATTTTGGGGGGGGGTGTCTTCAATGTGTACCACTTTGCATACTATGCATAGATATATATATATATATACTTTATTTTAGCTTGGAATTAATTAATGTTCGTTATTTTGGCTGAAGGAATGATTCAGTGAAAATAAAATCCAGCGAATATACCTTTTTTCCTATATTTTACATTCAACTCATCAAAAATCAGTGAAAATAAGGTCCATAAGGTCTTTTTCAGTGTAAATTAGTTCCAGCTAAAATATTTTACAGTATTAAAAACTATTATAAATCCGTACATGGGTTTAGTATTTGCCTAAAACACTTACAAAAACACTGCAATGTTTGTAGGTATTATTGATATTGGTGTTGACCATATGAATATAGACTGACAACAGGCTTCATTTATCTAGCATCAGTTATACCAGGGGGGCTGTGATGACACTCATTACAACACCCTGGTTATACCATACAACCGGTTTAATGACTGGTTTAGCTGGCACCAAAATTAGCCCTGTGTCCTTGGCTTCGGTTTTGTCATGTTTGTATCTTCCAATGTGGTTAGTTGAAACCCCGTGCTTGGTATTTGTACCCTCCAAGGTGAGAGAACACAATCGAAGAATAAGCGGCGACTGGGCCCAACGTTGGGAATAGGCCCTAACCCTGATCCCATGACTACGGAAGCCATGAAAATGGTGGATATTGAGTACAATCCGACACCCGACGCGTGGATCCGTGTCAGATCACCGTACATAAATGTCAAAATCTGTTGTTACGTGCCGAAAATATTCACTTTACAAGCAATATTATGCACTCACCTACAATGAACAATCCACTAATTCAATATAACAAGTTCCTAAATGGAAAAAAAATATTTCAAACAAAGCTGAACAGACGATCAAAACATAGCTGGAAAGTATGTGATGCACTACGCATGCGTATATTTTGCAGCGCCCTCGCTGCCACTATTGAGAAATGCGGAAGTTGAATCTTGTACCCGCATGAAAAAGTAACGTACACAAAAATACGACACGTGTATACCACGCTACGTAGCGTGGTGACATGTGTATATGAAGGTACGTAATTAAACAGGGGATCGAAAACTTGCTTGGTTCGTTTTTTTGTAAACACTGACGTTCATTGCTCTTATCATTATCATAGTATGATATACTAGTACTTATGGTTGCATGCAAGTCCAAATGTTTATTATCAATAAAGTGGACATCATCATCATCATTCATCATCATCATCATCAAATTTACATTTTTTCCCAAGATTTACCAAAAATCTAAAGATGAATTAGTAAAATTTACATTATGTATATGGAAAATATTTGTTGTTTCTTTTTTCCCGCTCAGTTGTGTATTTTAACAATAGTAACACTTTCTAGCAAGTCTCAGAAGGACTTAGGCGGCAACTTAGCAAACATGCTCACTAATTCGGTGTTAACTTTGGTCTTTGACTAAATCAGAATTGAAGAACATAAACAATTTTGCATGTTCTTCAGTCCTTTAAAACCTCATAAACTTAAAACATATGACCTAGCATTTAATGGTGAATGAAGGGTAATATTCAAATTGTAAGTCATCTGCATTAGTTAAAGGGCAGTGGTCAGCGCATGTTCGAATTTCATGTAAACAAATAATGTATTTTACATGCGTTGATTCCCATATCAAACAGAATGTGACTCGATGACCATCACCCTTTAAAACCAAATTAGTTGGCGAATTAGTTTACTAACTTGCTACCTCAATACTTCTGAGACTTGCTGTATCATTACAGTAAGAGACTATAAAAGTAGGTAATCAAGAACCATACCTGTGTTTTGTAATATCCACTAACATTTGAACTTTGAACATCTACAGTTGACACAATGTTGAGTTGAATACAGTTGTATGTGCCACTACACTGGTGAAACACTAAAATGGCGGAACATGTGACATTAGTTAGTAAACGTGAGGTTTCGGATGATTCAAATGATCATCATTCATCCGTGACAAAGCCAATGTGCAAATATGGCATGAAATGTTATCGTAGAAATCCATCACATTTTGAGGAGTACAGTCACCCAGGTGAGTTTTTGTTTGTTATGGTATTTATTTGATACTCTTAACAGCAACCGATTTTGACGTCACTGGTGAAAATTAATATAATTTCCAAGTCAGTGTCGTCCAATCAGCAATCAGCCTTGTGTATATAGAGTATGGTACAAAAGAGTACCTACCTTGGCGTTTTTTGACCGAGATGCTGAATTGTTCATGTTATGAACATTGAGTTACAAAAACATTTAAAAAATGACCATGCCTATATTTTTAAAAAAACCATGTACACCTTTGCTAAAATATGCCCAAATTGTAACTCGATGTTCAAATAACAGTTAACAGAAATTCAAGTTATAGGCAATGTACATGTTAATTAAAGTTAAATGTGGACTTTCAACAAAAACAAAAAAATGTATGTTGCCCGTAACTCAAACTTCAGTTAATTGAACATCAAGTTACAATTTAGGGCACGGATCTAGAAGCCGTACCTACACACAAATTGGTGACGTCACAAAATACATGACCTTCAATCGGGGTCGTTTCCTCGGTATATACGAATTGGTATATACAAATTACAATAAAGATACTTAAGACATTACACATAAGGTAAAACAAATCATGTGACAATATAATGATAATAACGGTAATAAATCCTAGCTTAACAGTTGAACAGAACGATCATATAGTCAGTCGGGTGACGCCGAGATTCACGCACTTGTTGCAAAATGGTCGTGTGGTTGAAACTGGGTCATGGCGTGACGGGTGAGGAAGACATCATTAAACACTCAAAATCACAATAAAACGGGGAAGTGGTTGCATATTACGGCGTAGCCAACATGGGAAATAAAAAAACGCCCAATACAAACGACATGGGTTCGAATCACACGAGATACACACTCACCAGAACCGAAGCAATCAGAAACGAGCAATCGTTTTGGCTTTTCCGTTCAACTCATCGGAACACTGGAGTAGTTAGAAAAATGAACACCACTTAACGACCAACGTCGTGGCGTGGTACACAAGCGTGCCATCAAAATAAAACAAAATTAGCTTGAAAAGACAGTGGGTTCGAGTCCCGCTCAGAGCTACCGTAAAAACGTAAATCAAATAAACTGAAATCTCTCAAACCATAAACAAGTAAGCAAAGAACGTTGCGAAAAAATAATAAACCTCACAAAACTCAACCATACAAAACTGAATGAATTAATAATAAAATAACTTACGTCTTAAACTGGACGACGAGCAATTTGTTCAACAGTTTCCAGTCACAAGAGATAAACAAGACCCAAGTCAAGGTAAGTTTTGTTAAAGTGTCGATGGCGTTCCCTATATTACGAAAACAATTCAGGCAACAGACAAATATCTTCTGTGGTGTTGTGGAATTTATACTGTGTCTGCAGAATTGTTGATTGAGGGTTCGAAGCCAGCAGTTAACATTTTGTTAGAAAGTTTCACAATTAAATCAAATATCCAATGATACCAGTATATTTATTTCATTAATTTAACAGTTTGCAATGGTGGAAGTTGGTCAAACACGACTTCTTACACCTAAATAAGTATAAAATATTTGTCGACACATTTATTCTCTCAATTTAACAACCTTGTAGAGGTGGAAATTAATTAAACAACAGGTATTTACTCACAAATATAATGGTCAATATTTGTCCATACATTCATTCTGTCAATTTAAGAACTTGTAATTGTTGGAATTAATTAAATGAGAGTTGTCTACACCAAAATAAGTTTCAAATGCTTATCCATACATTTATTCTCTCAATTTAACAACTTGTAATGGTGTAAAATAATTAAACGAGAGTTGTCTACACCAAAATAAGTCTCAAATATTTGTCTACACATTTATTCTCTCAATTTAACAATTTGTAATTTGTGGAAGTAAATTAAATGTGACTTTTCTACACCAAAATAAGTCTAAAATATTTGTCCACACATTTATTCTCTCAATTTAACTTGTAATTGTGGGAATTAATCAAACGCGAGTTGTTTACACCAAAATAAGACTCAAATATTAGTCCATACATTTATTCTCTCAATTTAACAACTTGTAATGGTGTAAAATAATTAAACGAGAGCTGTCTACACCAAAATAAGTCTAAAATATTTGTCCACACATTTATTCTCTCAATTTAACAACTTGTAATGGTGTAAAATAATTAAACGAGAGCTGTCTACACCAAAATAAGTCTAAAATATTTGTCCGCACATTTATTCTCTCAATTTAACAACTTGTAATGGTGTAAAATAATTAAACGAGAGCTGTCTACACCAAAATAAGTCTAAAATATTTGTCCGCACACTTATTCTCTCAATTTAACAACTTGTAATGGTGTAAAATAATTAAACGAGAGCTGTCTACACCAAAATAAGTCTAAAATATTTGTCCGCACACTTATTCTCTCAATTTAACAACTTGTAATGGTGTAAAATAATTAAACAAGAGCTGTCTACACCAAAATAAGTCTATAATATTTGTCTGCACACTTATTCTCTCAATTTAACAACTTGTAATTGTGGGAATTAATCAAACGTGAGTTGTTTACACCAAACTAAGTATTAAATATTTGTCTGCACATTCATTCTTTCAATTTAACAACTTGTAATTGTGGGAATTAATCAAACGAGAGCTGTCTACACCAAAATAAGTCTAAAATATTTGTCCGCACACTTATTCTCTCAGTTTAACAACTTGTAATTGTGGGAATTAATCAAACAAGAGCTGTCTACACCAAAATAAGTCTAAAATATTTGTCCGCACACTTATTCTCTCAATTTAACAACTTGTAATGGTGTAAAATAATTAAACGAGAGCTGTCTACACCAAAATAAGTATTAAATATTTGTCCGCACATTCATTCTCTCAATTTAACAACTTGTAATTGTGGGAATTAATCAAATGAGAGCTGTCTACACCAAAATAAGTCTAAAATATTTGTCCGCACACTTATTCTCTCAATTTAACAACTTGTAATTGTGGGAATTAATCAAACGAGAGCTGTCTACACCAAAATAAGTCTAAAATATTTGTCCGCACATTTCTTCTTTTAATTTAACAGCCTGTAATTGTGGGAATTAATCAAACGTGAGTTGTTTACACCAAACTAAGTAAGTAATGGTGTAAAATAATTAAACGAATTGTCTACACCAAAATTAATCTCAAATATTTGTCCACACATTTATTGTCACAATTTAACCACTTGTTAATAGTGGAAATTACTTAAACGCGACTTGTTTAATCAGTTGACATAAATGCAACTTACCCGAAGACAGTGCACAACAGAGTATCATTATTGAGCAAATATAAACAGGAACGTGTTTTGGCATTAGGGTTAGGGTCGGGTCAGGTATGGGCAACGGAAATATTAACAGGAACGTGTCTTGGCATTAGGGTTAGGGTCGGGTCAGGTATGGGCAACGCAAATGGCAAACACCCAATTGGCAAGATGTACACTAACGGGTTATGGCATGCATATAGTTTACACAAGTAAAAACACAAAATTGGCAATTTTGTGGACAATTGTAACTCAATACACACTATATAATCTTATCAAATGCAAGCACATCCAGTTAATCCATTGTGGTCTTGTGGTTCAGTTGTCTACACAGTGATCAGGAGGACCTGTGTTCAATTCTTATGCCTGCCTTTTCTCGCAAACACTAATTTGCAATAAAGCTAAATATGAAAACAAATCATTCATTTGCATGACTACCCATATGGTTCAGTGGATATGTACAATGTAGGCAATGTGAGAGATCGCCGGTTCGAATCCAGTATGGTTAGTACGACACTCGTGGTACAGTGGACAAGACAGTGCGCTGGGAACTCAAAGATTGCAAGTTCGAATCGTGGACAGGACACTCCTACCGGACAAGATAAGAAAGAAAGAAAAAAACATAAATAGCAACTTCTGTATATCAAGAACTCAAGTCAGGAAAACAGAACACAAGAAACTACCTCACATGGAAGCCAGTCGAAGTACGAACACAGTTGACAGCTGCAGGTCACGTGCAACAACAGAGACAAGGATCAATGCTGCTCTCCAAATGGGTTCTTTCTTTTGTATTGACCCCCTAAGGATTGCTAGTCCCCCTTTCTAACTCCTCCCCCCAAAAATAATATATCTCCCCTTTTAGAATGTATTGATCCACAAATTAATGAATATTCATGAGCACAGAAACTGCTATGTCATGAATAAATTAGCATAATTTAAAAAAAATTGCATAAAGTCTAGGTACTCCTTCTGGAGTCCTGCCCAATTTAGCCATGGTTTCACAAAAGTGGGTGTGGTTTCTAAAATATGGGCAATTCAGCATTTCCTTTTGATCTGATAGGTCAGGAATGCCATTAACCAATCAAAATACAGTGTGGCAATCCGAATATTTACAATCACATAATGCATTGGGAAAGTAAAATTCATTATTATTGAAGTTTTAGTATGATATGTTGATGTTGATTTCATTAAAACATTTCAAAAGGTAATAAAATAAGTTTACGGAAACAGCTTTTATGATGATATTGTATCTTACCCATTTACACAATAAATTTGCAATTATTTTTAACGGCAATAAAACTTCGTATTTTTGCGGCTATGAAACATCCTAAGTAATGATGGCAATGTTGTTTTTCTGAAATCAAAAGTTGCACCATGTATAGCCTCTAATGTATTTTGTAATCACTGAGTTTAAATTAAAATTTAACCAGTTCAAAATTGGATATGTGCTTTAAAAAGCATAAATGGTATACTTTTATCTCAGTTGTGAATAACAATGAAATCAGAATTCATTTAGCAGATTAAAATTGAACTATATTGAATTATACCTAATATTGCTGACTGTATGTGGTCTTTATTTAATTCAATTTCATTTCTGAATTTTAATTATCCAGATGATTTTGAAAAAGCTGGTTCTTCATCTAATCAATCCAATAAGCGAAGAAGATCAGATGAACAGCCATCTTCTCATCTTTATTGCAAGAAGTCCAGAACAGAAGATGAGTCACCTCAATCGAAGAAGTCCAAAACACAGTCCAGCACATCAGAAAAGATGTCACCGTATGAAAATTACATTGAAGCTGCACCTTTGAATTTTTTTTTAACAAAAGTGTTTGGTATTCCCAATCACTATAATAGTTCACTTGCTGTAGGTATAAAAGGTAATGTTATAGTCTTACAAATGACCTATCTCAAATTTCTACAATTTACTCTTGTAAATTCTAAGGACCAGATAATATGGGCAAAAAAAAAAACTGTTGGAAACAATGGATTTTGCATGTGTTGTACACGTCACATGGAAACCAATTATCCACCTAGTGTGATGACTCATTTATTTTTAGCTCCGCTGTCGACTTTGTCGAGCGGAGCTTATCATATGAGTGATTGTCCGTCGTCGTCCGTGTCAATGTTTTGCTTTTTCGACTTCTTCTTGAAAACTACAAGCCTGAATGCTTTGATACTTGGTGTATATGTACCTTGGGTAGAACTCTCTCAGATTTGTTCATTTCATGTTGATATCTTCAATTCTCTAATTTTGGTGAATATTTTTGTCATTTTTGGTAAAAAGTGATATTTTCGACTTAAAAACCACAAGTCCAATTGTTTTGATATTTCATATGTAGGTACTATATACCTCTCTCAGATTTGTTCATTTTGTAATGATATCTTCAATTCTCTAATTTTGGTGAATATGTTTGTCATTTTTGGTAAAAAGTGATATTTTCGACTTAAAAACCGCAAGTCCAATTGTTTTGATATTACATATATAGGTACTATATACCTCTCTCAGATTTGTTCATTTTGTAATGATATCTTTAATTCTCTAATTTTGGTGAATATTTTTGTCATTTTTGGTAAAAAGTAATATTTTCGACTTCTTGTTAAAAAACGCAAGTCCAATTGCTTTGATATTGCATATATAGGTACTACATGTGGACCTCTTTCAGATTTGTTCAATTTGTAATGATATCTTTAATTCTCTAAATTTGGTGAATATTTTGGTCATAAGTAATATTTTCGACTTCTTGCTAAAAACCGCAAGTCCAATTGCTTTGATATTGCATATATAGGTACTACATGTGGACCTCTTTCAGATTTGTTAATTTCGTGTTGATATTTTCAATTATCTAATTTTGATGGTTATTTTTGTCATTGTTGGTGGAAATTGATATTTTTGACTTCTTGTTGAAAACAGCAAGTCCCATTGCTTTGATACTATACATATTGTTCATTTTCTAATGATATCTTCTGTTCTTTAATTGAAATGTGCATTGCTAACAGCGGAGCTATCTCAGCCGACAGGCTGCTTGTTATATATTATTTTTCTAGATATTTTATCAGCATCCATGGGTAACCTTATCTCTTCAGCTCAGTTTAATTACATGTTTGATATTCCTTGGCTTGTACAGCAATATCCAGAACAGTTCAGGTTTGTATTTCAGAAACGTATCAATTCAATTAATGGTCCTCATGAATTATTATGAAAATAAATTTGTTTTGTCACTTTTCACAAAATTTACAATTCAAAATTTTTCAGAATTTGTTTCGAAACATTTTTCTGTGAAGACCTGTTGCTGATAAGAAATGATGTACTTCATCATGTACTTCTAGAAAACATTTCCATAATATTTACTTGTGACCTTTGAACTTTTACCTGCCAACCCTTATGAGGCTTGTTTATTTCAAGTATGGCTACTGCCAGAAATAATTAATAATTTGTGTAGCTTCCTTATGAAAAATTGTATGACTTATACATGAAAAATAAAACAAAAACATATATACCCCTGGTACTTCTTGCATATTAAGTCAACAATAATAGTGGCCAGGACGTTTCCTTTAATGTTATACACCTGTCATAAGCCAGTCTTCCAAGGATGTGATATCCCTGTATTGATGTAATCTGATTATGATTCTCTGATTGTATGTGGATCTGCTCTGCACACTAGCAGAGCAAAAGCAATCAGTAAACTAGATGACAAAACTGAAATTCACACTTCTATTACATCCTATTTACATAGCATTCACTTGATGTTTTTTGTGTCTTGTGTGACAGATCTAAACCACTGCTTATTATACATGGATCTCAAAGAGCTGATAAAACAACATTACATGAGAATGCACATAGATATCCTAATATTACATTGTGTCAAGCAAAGCTGGATATAATGTATGGAACACATCACAGGTAACCCCTTGAACAGTAAAGTTGACCTCTGTCACCTTTCTCTATCTCAGTTGAACTATGCCCTCTAAGGCAATATTCACTTTGACTTTGTCTTTACAATATTACTATTTAAAATGACTGCCATAATCCTTCTCATAACAGTTTTCTATTATTAAATACTAAATTTAGATATATTTCAAGCTTATTATAGATTCCTGTGTGTATGTTTCACCATGTGCTACCAATATCTGCTTTTTTCAGTAAAATGATGTTTTTACTTTACGACAATGGTATGAGAGTCGTCATTCATACTGCTAATATAATTCATAATGATTGGTATCAGAAAACACAGGGGTGAGTCTTTTATTTGTTCAGCTATTATCCGTTAACTCTAATTTCTAATTATATTAGATATATGGTACTACTTTTTCTCAGAAAATTTCATTGTATAATGTTGGCTTGGTCATGAAGTTCCACTTGAACAAGGCTTTCCTACCTGTAACCCTGGGTCCACGATGTTGTCATTCAGCTGCTGGCTGGCAACTCAAACATCACCATGGATATAGCAAAACGGGGTGGATGAGTAAGACAGAACATGTGTGTACACCAGCAATAAATTGATTGCCTGAACTCAACAATTTGAGCAAATTGCATCAAATTCAAACTTTGTATAGATTTCCACAGATTAATATAAGTTCAATTACTCGTTCATGTTTTGCTCATCGGCTTGATCAAAAACAGTGTGCATCAATTTGCTGCACATCCACCTCATTTTGCTACATCAGGATTCATGTCCATGTTTGAGTGAACAGCCAGCGACCAAATGTATATAACGCCCATTATGACAACGCCGTGGATCCGGCAATATCCTACATGCAGCTACTGTATATGACTGCTGTGTGTGTAACTGTGTTTGTATTAAATTCCATATTAATTGTATTTTTGTTTTGTTCGTTTGTAGAGTATGGATTAGTCCACTATTTCCCAAGCTTGCCAGTGATCAAGATCTCTCGCAGGGTGATTCAGTAACCCAGTTCAGAAAAGATTTGTTAGAATATCTTGGTGCGTATGGTACAAATAAACATCTACAGGAATGGCAGGAAACTATTCGTCAACATGACATGTCATCTGCAAAGTAAGCACAAACATTAATCTGTGGTGTTTATTGTAATGAATTAATTCTTTAAGTCCCTCTATAGAATAGAACAGGACATACCTGTCAGTAAACTGCTGAATAGAAATTTGGAAATATTGATGGCATTTTCATATTATTATACTGTAAATAATTTAGGTAAATTTTACAGAAAGGTAATTTCCCAAGATGCAACACTGTTAATCTAACCATAAATGATGTGTGTGTTTGATGTTGCAGGGTGTTCATCATAGGATCCGTTCCAGGAAGACACACTGGCGCTAGTAAAATGAAATGGGGACATCTAAAATTACGAAAGGTAAATCTGTGTCATAAGTTACATACTGTGAAAGTAGTGATATTCATGCAAGGTAGATCCACTGTAGTTATCTGATCCACACATGGTTTTAATATTTCATCTCATAGAACCACTTAACTGTGTAGTGATGTATAACAATTATGAAATAGGTTTTATGTATCACCACTAAGGGTCATTCATCCTGGTACTTTTTGGATAGCATTCACTATCATCGAGAACTTTCTTAATTATTTTTCTGCTAAAAATGTAAGCAGTAAGTTGTGAAGGTTCAAAGATAAACACTTCATAATCTCATAGTTTTTATAAGCCTAAAATACATTATTATACATCTGTCACCGTAACGCCATAAGTTACAGCGTATCGTACTTTCGCTGTATTTTCATTCTACCATATAAGGAAATAACCTCATATTATTATCAAATGTTTATGAATCACATGTAGTATCTTTGAACTGATGATCTGGAGATCAATTTAGTAATTATGCAAATGCAGTAATTTATATTCCTACAAAACATGTTTTTTTAAACACTTTTTCAGGTTCTTCAAGAACATGGTCCTGATGGATCAACAGTCAAAGATTGGCCAGTGATTGGACAATTTTCAAGTGTGGGCTCCTTAGGAAGTGGTCCTGAGAATTGGCTTTCTTCAGAATGGCTCGAAAGTTTATCTACCGTACAGGCAAATGGTATAGTTAAATTGTCAAAACCAAAACTAAACTTGGTAAGAATATTGTTGAATTCAAAAAGAATACCAAATCACTTTAATATAAAACAGAATTTGTATCTATTTTCATCAAAGCAATCTATTTCATATATGAATATCCTGTTTATAATAAGCCTAATAATAAATAAAGTAAAGTTATTCTTCTTTTTAGATATTTCCATGTGTTGAAAATGTACGCAGAAGTTTAGAAGGGTATCCCGCTGGTGCGTCACTACCGTACAGTATAAAAAATGCCAGGAAACAACAATATTTTAATACTTTCTTACAGTAAGCCAGTCTTCATTGTCATTTTTTTGACCCTCTTTTTCCATAGCGTAAATTTATGATGAATAATTTCAAAATTTGTTGATACAATGTACAGATTGAATGACAGTGGTTGCCACAAAGCATCAATCCATATAATACCGGTATTTAAATTCATTATATTGGTAATTAAAGTGCAATCAAGGATTTCAAGTTTATTTAAATACAGTCTGTGTTTGCTGAAACAGAATTTAAAAACTTGAGGACAATTACTTCATTGTATGTGTTCATCTTTCGCTGAATGAGATAAAAATGGACATTTTGAAAAAAAAAAAATTTTTCTGTCTCCTATGTTTTCATGACATACAGCATACTCGTATAGAATATATGAATAACAAAGCAATATAGCAAAACATTGTATTCAGTTTAAAAAAAAAATCAAAATAAAACAATGATTTATGACAGATGTGAAAAAAACGAAAAAAAACAACCTGTGCACACATCAGGTTTAAAGAACAAATTGTTTACTATTTATTTCTTGGTCTTAGCTGGACATCATCTGTTTTGTTTACAGCCAGTGGAGGGCATTTAGTAGAGGTCGCAGTCGCGCATCTCCTCATATCAAGACATATACACGGATATCGCCCGATGCACAATATTTAGCGTGGTTCATTGTTACCAGGTATAGTGATATATCATGACATGTTCTTGAGATGAAAAGCAATGCTGTGTTGCAAATAGATGGCTAAGAACTCAAAGATTTATTCACTTCGCTCTCACAAATTACATCGAGCAATATTCATTACTGCTTCTTTAAATCAATTACAAGAAAACTGAATTTCTTTGAATTCTCATCAAATTCAGTGCAAATTTATCAAAAGCAGCATGGGGTGCGTACGAAAAGAATAATTCACAGTTATTTATCCGATCGTATGAAATTGGTGTCCTGTTTGTACCTTCTAAAGTGGTAAGTAATACGCAATGATTTTTTGTGCTTCTACATTTGTCTGAAACCTTATTTTCTTTGTACATTGTGCATTGATTCACATCACGTTGTATACAAGATTTGATTCAAAATGGCCGACTGGTGACCATTTTGTTTTCAAAAATGTGGCCTTCTATATAACATGCCAATGCCAATCTTTTACCATATAAAGTACATGTACAGTATGGCTTCTCAGATATTGTAAACTAAAATAAACTTTCCACCCTGCCAATGTTAAACTTTCCACTCATTGTGTGGTATATTCAATTTGATTTTATGCAGCCAAGAACATTCCAGTTTATGAGATTTCATTGACGATGTTGTCGTTTTTCGGAGTGCAGACGAATCTTATAGCAAATGTTCTGTAGTCTATTTTACAGTCATGAAGCGGAGAAAAAGCTGTGGTAGTCATTACATCACTGCATCTATTATGTATCTTCCATACTTCATTATACATTTCATTTCACTCTTAAATTCTCATCGCATATAACACCCTTGCATACCCTAGATGCTAACTATAGAGGGTGCTAGACCACAATTTTGTTTCCATGCTATATACCGGTAATCATGGTTTAACTCTTTTGTTATACATCTAGGTCTGTAACTTATAGCACTGGGCAATACAATAATTTTTGTTTTTTGTACTTATGTTATCGTACTGTTTGACCCTTGACCTCTCTACCTGATCAATGCAAATACAAACCAAATAATCACGAGACATATATGCACAACGATGTATATTCCGGTATTTTGTAAATAGCCTGATATTAGTTGTGGTGTATCCTGGAGGTGTAATATAAGTATATAATAATAATAATAATTTTATTCAACACGAAAATCTACTACAGAGAGTAATTTTATGGTTGTAAAACAAGAACAGAAATAATACTTCACACAACTAATGTAATGTATATAACACCAGTTATTGATTTTCTTGAAGGAAGAAAACCTGAAATTATTCAATGTTCAAGGAGTTGACAGTTCAAAGGATTCCATGTTATTTCCATTACCATGGGATGTACCACTCACTTCTTATACCCAGACGGGTAAGTTCAGTTTGGAGTGGTCTGCTCATGTCCAGACTTTTATATTTAACTAAAAATGTCATTTAGCTACACAATAGGTGATTCCTTTTACATGTATGTGTAAAAGACACAAACCAATGATCTGCTGTAAAAATTGAATGATTTAATTTTGAACTTTTTTTTTTTATGGTTCAATGTCAGAATGTCAAGGAATATGGCATTGAAATATATTTATTTTAGCAAAATTGTCCATCATCAAATATGTATAGCATATTATTAGGCTTAGAAATAACTAAACAATACTTTCACATGTTTTGATGCCCCTATGATGCTGTGTACATTGTTCTGTGAATGGGAATTGTCTATTTTACTAATATCCTGTATTTTTCAGATCGTCCATGGTTATGGGATATTGCTTATACTGATAAGCCAGATAGCCAAGGCAACATGTGGTGTCCATCTTGATTAAGCTCAATTAACCAAATTTATTCAGTTGGTTATTTTTTTCTCTGCTGATATTGCAAGGATGTATATCAAAACTGCAAAAATAAAAGTTTAATGAATTTAATTTGTTCATCTGTGTCCTGATATTTATTTTATCTTCTCTCTCACTGATGTCTATTTCAAGACATCATATTACAGAAAACCTGGGTAATGGTAGAGGGGTTAGTATGTTTACTTCACATCTGGGTGATTCGAGTTTTAATTTCCACAGCAACTGTTACGCTGCTGGGACAGATAAATACAATATATAGTAGATAATATTTGGTAATCATTGTCCTAGGTAACTATTCAAATAGCTAGACGTTTCGAGTAATGTACTACGTTCATGTTAAGGGTTCTCGGCACGTGCTGAAATTGTTAATCCTTTGTGTTTGCAGAAGGATTACAGCACATTATTTGGGACCCACTTTGGACCGACTCGGCTCGTGCCGAAATCACGTCCTCATTCGTCGATCTGTAAATGTCTCATTTTCTGCAATTATTTCTATGTCTAAGAAATGTTTTATTTTAGTCAAATTGTCACATACATACTGACATTTAGACATGCTGGTCACAGAAAAAATTGAACTTTAATATTTTCTAGTGATGAGTTTCTAAGTTTGAAAGTAATCAAATAAAATGTGTAACCACAAGAAAAAGACACTTGAGTTACTTTCTCACCAATATCATCATATCATCTTGGCCAAGACCCTGCATACAACAGGTTATTAGTCCCCGTTCGGACGCAGTCCGAAAACGGGGACTTATGTTTTGCCCTGTGTGCGTCCGTCCGGCCGTGCGTCCGTGCGTCCGTGATCACCTGTATCTCGAACATGCATGGACCGATTAAGTTCAAACTTCACTCATACATCACACATTATATGGGACATATGCACATGCATTTTTTTCATGATCCGATTAACGATAGCCGAATAGCGGCTATTTTAAGGCCGAAAATGCATCAAAATCGCACATTTTCACCATTCCGGACCCGGATCTCAGTTATGCATGGACGGATTTTGTTCAAATTTGGTACATACATTAAACATAATAGGACCTTGATGCACGTCATTTTTTTTTTTGGATCGGGTTCGAAATGGCCGACTGGCGGCCATTTTGTTTTAAAGAATTCAGTTCTGGATCCGTATCTGAGACATGCTTGGATTGATCGAGTTCAAACTTCACACACACAAGGTACATCATGTCACAAATATGTATGTGCATTTGTTTCATGATCTCATTAACGATAGCCAAATGGCGGCCGCTTTAAGGCCGAAAATGCATTGAAATCGCACATTTTCACCATTCCGGACCCGGATCTCAGTTATGCATGGACGGATTTCATTCAAATTTGGTACATACATTAAACATAATAGGACCTTGATGCACGTCATTTTTTTTTTCGGATCAAGTTCGAAATAGCCGACTGGCGGCCATTTTGTTTTAAAGAATTCAGTTCTGGATCCGTATCCGAGACATGTCTGGATTGATCAAGTTCAAACTTCACACACACAAGGTACATCATGTCACAAATATATATGTGCATTTGTTTCATGATCTCATTAACGATAGCCAAATGGCGGCCGCTTTAAGGCCGAAAATGCATTGAAATCGCACATTTTCACCATTCCGGACCCGGATCTCAGTTATGCATGGACGGATTTCATTCAAATTTGGTACATACATTAAACATAATAGGACCTTGATGCACGTCATTTTTTTTTTCGGATCAAGTTCGAAATAGCCGACTGGCGGCCATTTTGTTTTAAAGAATTCAGTTCTGGATCCGTATCCGAGACATGCTTGGATTGATCGAGTTCAAACTTCACACACAAGGTACATCATGTTACAAATATGTATGTGCATTTGTTTCATGATCTCATTAACGATAGCCAAATGGCGGCCGCTTTAAGGCCGAAAATGCATTGAAATCACACATTTTCACCATTCCGGACCCGTATCTCAGTTATGCATGGATGGATTTTGTTCAAATTTGGTACATACATTAAACATAATAGGACCTTGATGCACGTCTTTTTTTTTTCGGATCAAGTTCGAAATGGCTGACTGGCGGCCATTTTGTTAAAGAATTCAGTTCTGGATCCGTATCCAAGACATGTCTGGATTGATCAAGTTCAAACTTCACACACACATGGTACATCATGTCACAAATAGATATGTGCCTTTGTTTCATGATCTGCTTAACAATAGCGGAATGATGGCCATTTTAAGGCCGAAAATGCATCAAAATCACGTATTTTCACAATTCCAGAACCGGATCTCAGTCATGCATGGATGGATTTTGTTCAGATTTAGCACAATGTGTTGTACATATGCAGGTGCATTTCGGTCATGATCTGCTTTGAATGTATATGTCACTCAAATATGAACGGAACGGGGACGTGTCATTGACAATGACTTGTTTGACTATGATACTTGTATAATAACATTTTGTACCTTCAATACTACATGTACTCTATTAATCTCAAAGTGTCTTATAGAATATAATGGAAACAACATATCCGGTTACTGCAATTATCTAAGTAACATATTTTGCAGAGTATATTACTGGCATCTGGTTCTCATGATCAGCAGTACAAATGTCTAACAAATGTTTTATTATTTTATTGAAATCTGGAAACTGAGACATGCTAGACAAACCTTGGGTAAATTTTATAGATATTTATAAGATTTGCAAGTTTGAAAATAATCAGATAAAAATTGTTTAACTTATTGTTATCACGAAATGACAATTTTAAGTCAGATTTTCAACAACAAAATAAAAATATCGGCAAATTAATAACCAGAGGTAATATTAAGTATGGTAGGTCTAAATTGGTTATAATTATCTGACAAAGTAAAATCTGGTAAACATGCCACGACGAGCGTTATAATCTTCGGGAATTTCTGTTGACATATTGAAATTAACTGTTTGGCAAGTACCTGCCCTGTCAGCTGACAGTCTTGGGTGTCCTACTGGCGCTATATGTAAACGCCATCTAAATTATGAATAGCGCCCTCGTGGTTCGATTTGTGCTATAGATCTCGTGATCAGCTTGATGAAGACGTATGTGATACATCGACTAATAGAGGCAGATATCGTTATATTAGTAATAAATGTTTTACCACTCAAAACGATCAATATGCCTTTAAGTTATAGTCTTAGATGTATTTGTAGTTTTTAACTCGCTTCTGAAAAAAAGCGTTTACAAATCTGAGTGCATATGCAGCGAAGCCCCCACAGCTTGAAGAAAAAAAAACGGGTTGGTTTCTATCGGTTTGTCTTGTACAATATATTTACACCCGTGTTTTATGATAGTTGAAATGTTCGGGGCAACGATATTCCACTCTGCGGATTACTGTTGGTGATTATTGGAAATAAATAGAAATACTGTTATTTGTAACTTGACGATCTAAAATAAAGTGTAATATTATCTGCTGGTGTGTATACTCGCTGTTAGGGTCCGCAATATAGTTGTAAGTAGATTGAATAATGGTTGCATTTTTTGTCTTCTTAATTCCTTCGTGATAACGCACACTTCTATGATATGGGTACGGTGCCGCTTATTGTCTAACGTATCCACTTTCTACCAAGATAGCAGATTTCAGCTGGGTTAACACATAATACCTTTTTTCACATTTTCTCGTATATTATACTTCGTCTGTGAATCATATTAAATGGCAGACATATAGGTGTGTCAAACACGGGTTCAAAAAAAACCCTCAAAAGTAGGTTATCATCCGCTACGATTCAGCGTTAAAAAAAAAACACATTTTATATTTGATCATTGTTTATTAAGCAATGTGTGTTGTCGAACACAGCGGAAAGATATGAACAGATTCACCAACTTTATCTCCGCTTTCTGTCTAGTATGGTTATGCTTACGTGTATGTGATTGGAACAACTGTATTCGCCTTTGTACTGTAGTGATATTGGATACGAGTATATTCAGGTGACATGCGATTACGAGTATGAATATGAAAGGACGAAGGTGGGAATGAAAGAATGAACTTCCCTGTTTTTTCAAACCGAAACAATTAGTGGATTTTTGTGATAAACTTTCATAGTCGCATCATACTGAATTACACTATTTTCACAGAGAAAAAAACACACACGTTTATATCTAATCATTGCAGCCAGGACATGTTCAGCCAATTAGACAATTACTGATAACTACTGGCCACAAACGTAATTTGTTCGTATTTCTTTCACAATTTGCAACCTAATTTGGATTCTGCAATTGTAATAGCGAACCTGCACAGAAAATTAGGGAAATAATGAAAGAGTTGGATGCCAATGATCATAATGATAATTTTTTATGACGGTAATTTAGTGGCCAGGCAATTGTTAGGTTCTACTTCTGCCTTGGCTTGCTCGTGTATGTTGCCAATTACCGTGAAACCACTCAGGAGAGTGAAAAAAACGACAGAGTGACTTCTTAGCCAGGGAACAAATTAATTATAAAATACCGGGTCTTTAGATAACAATTCAAGGAGACCACTTGATGATAAATGAGGCGACTCCCCGGTTCAGTAGCTCACATTGGTCGGTTTATTCGCCAATTTCCGAGCAAACACCGTCCAATATAATGCCTATGGTAATTGCCTGTTAGTCTGTCATTATTTCGTGTAGCTTGGAGCCATCTCATTCGCCGTTCTTCGCTCTTTTAATTCTCATTGCTTTTTCAAGAGATTCCCAATGTTCCATTGTGATTGGAAAACGACAGGAAATCTCCGTGAGCGCTTCTTTGTGTCCCACCAGTGGTTAGTCTTAACAATGGAGTACACCCGGTCCTTCATACCAGTCGCCTTTTCACGATTGTGCGCCCGCCCGGGTACGATTTTAAGCTACTCCCATCCACCCCGAATAATTCAACATCTTGGTGGACGAGATAGTTATAGCAATGAACTCGCATGATGAAAATTAATTCTAACACCTCAGTGGTGCCAGCTCTAGTACGTTACAACTGCATATAGACACACGAGTAGTTACAAAGAATCTTGTAATGTAACGATAGTAAAAGAGAATACCTGTAAAGTTACACGTCTCATTGAAGAATTAAAGTAAACATATAAATGCGTTTTTTTCACAATGAGATCGGAGAATAACTTTAGAAGTGAGCTAGGTGAGAATAATTGGCCGCCAGTTACATGTCAATTACAGCATGTCAGTTTCACATTATCTGTATTCGCAGATTCTTCCATTGCAATGCCACTTAGCCATTAGTCTGTACACTCTGCCTTTTTTAATGGCAAAGAATAGTGGCTTTTTGTAAAAACCAAACCCCTAACAAGCTTCCTTTTAAACTCTCTTGTCAGGTCATTACAGAATATTCTAAAACCTCTGTAGGAAGTAGTGAAGTATGGTGGGCAATGATTGAGAGGTGTCAAGAGTTCGGTTCTGTATGTAGTCGACGAAAACACCGTAAACTGGACAACTGTGGCTTTCAGTAAGTAAGTTACATGGTGGTGTGATCTTACTAGAATCCCTTGTTGTTAGTTGTATTTGTTTGTGAATTGTATATATATAAGTGCGTGTACTAACAACTCTGATTATGCAGATATTTTATTTCATAGATATTTTTACTGGGATTCTATGACAACTTCCAATTTCACGCCCAGAGCACTAATCCAGTTCAAATTTGTCCCACCATTAGCTGAATATCTCGCATTAAAATTATTTTAAAATAATCGTTGCTGATCGGTTACACTTGGTTCTTTTTCGATTCATTCCGCTTCAAGGTTTGCATTACATGTTACACGTAGTATATATCAGGATTACGTTCTTCCTGTGTCTGTCTCGAGCTCAAATGTGGGTAATTGGTTGAGTAACACTTTGTCCAGAATAATTTATATCACAAATGTTTTATTAAACCCAATTTAATATTGTGCTACACCAAATCTCTCAAACAACTTTGTTCACGGGATTCTCATTTAATCTTTACTGACTGACACGATAAGTTAATGACCCAATGGTGACTATTATCGAATATACAGACCAGATTGTTTGATCGACTTTGATACACAACTCGCCACCTATACTGTATCCAACTACATGTGTTGGTGTGTAAACACGCCCACTTCAGTTCATTGTTGTGGTGCGTGACTGGATCAAAGTTGATGACAACGCCCAACGCAACTGATGACGTAATATTAGTTGCATTAGGTAACATTAAAGAGTTATTGTTGGTGCGCTAAGCATGCAGTGTTGACACTGTCTATACGAGGTCATTTGGGTTTATATTCTCGTATATTAGAACGGATGGTGTATTTTTGTCTTTCAAATAACTGGATATGGGATAGTTGTACTCTAAGGATATTAACATAATCGGACAATGTTATCTCTCGTTTCTACTATTACTTACTATGACCATAGAGGTAGAAGTGTCTCCTTTCTTCCTCCATGATATGACGGATGTGACTAGTAGAAATAAGATCAATTTGACAGCGATACAAATAAACGAAAAAAAGGAATAAATATCAAAATAGGGTAGCTGAACTTCGTGATTGCAGATATAATTAATTCAGAAAAAATCCCAATATAAAGGAAACTTTGTATATAGTTAATCGTTAAGTTTGGTTTAGGGTGTTTTGAACTCGCATGCGCGATGAACTAGTCACGTGACAAACCAGACTGACCTTATTGAATATATATATGGTGGTCGGTTAAAAAGCTCCCGAAGCTCTTTTTTTATTGCATTCTGTTTGTAAAACGATTGGCTTTGTAAAGTTATTGTTTTTTAGTCTATTGTTTGAATATTGGCTGTTTAAAAAAAGATTTTCTTTCAGAGAATTTAGTTAAAATGATGTGAAGTGAGGACTCTGCGTATTGTTATCCAGGTATCCATAAAGCAGTGAAAGCCAATTCACATTTTACATGCCATGGTAGTATTTGCTGATTCTATTACCACGCAATATGTTTTGAGTGACACTCACACACCCAGAGACAGCTGGATACATGGTAGTACCCGGCATACAATGGGGCTTTGGTGGCATAGGATCTGTTTGCAATATGAAGCAATATGCGTACACAAGAAGTTATCTGTCAATTTCTTGACTTGGTGGTATTTTGCCCGGGTTACATATAAACCGAATGCCGAAACGCCATATTCCCGGTGGGATTTAGCGAATGTGAACCACGAACTGTGTTCTTCTAAATTTAGGTAAAGATCTGGTCGACATTTGTATTAGTGCATCAAATCACATAAAAATATATATAATCTAGGCTTTTGTTGGACACCCCCCCCCCCCACACACACACACACCTCTCATGGTATACCTAGATGATATAATGGAATTGAAAATGAAATAAAATAGCCTATGTTTTTTAAAAACGCCATCTAGCCAAATCTTGCTAAAATCTACTATATAATGTGATACGGGGAAATATGATATTAATTTAAACTTAATTCCAAATTGTGCTATGAATTAGATGCTAGTGCCTGGTGTCATATAACGCGCGCCGTATGTATATAGAACAGAACATTTACACTCTCACTCCCTTTGCGCATCGCCCACCTTATCCTAAAGTGGTAAATGCTCTGTTAATTCCATCTTAATCTGACCATTCACACCTCGTGTTACATCATTTCCGACCTATAATAAATCATCCTACATAGGATTAGCAGAAAATCCTAAACAAAAAGCCATTCCGTTGTCCTTGTTTGTTGTCCGTCGTGTACAGCTATCATCCACACGCCTCAAACAGTTGCCTATTTGATGTAACGGTGGGTTATACTGTATTAGTAAAATGATGGCAATAGGGGAACCTTCCACCGTGACACTACATCTAGGACACACACGGATTTGATATGGCGTAATTATTATTGTATATTACTAGATTGTACGGTTCTGATTCCGCGTAATGTATGACCCATTATTTATTTGCAATTTAAACATCTTACGAACTATCTAAGAATAATTTAATCATATTCAATAAATGCAAGAATGTCTACATACGATTTGCTCTTTGCACTTGATCGGCATGCCATAATTCGAAATCGCGAATTTGAATTTTAAAATGGCATCTTTGACGAAACAAAACAATCTTAAGTTGGAATCTTTAGAATAGAGTATGTTGTGTAAGTTGTTCTTCAACTTGAAGACATTGTGTTGTGGTAGCGGGGATTTTTCGTTACCACACGAACAAAGTATCGGCTCGCCTGTATCACCAACGCCCGAATTACCAGGCTGACAACTTTCTCTTATGCTATGGTGTCTCTTATGGTTTCATTCGGAACAAATTTATTGCCTCACGTAGCTGCAATATGATCGTCATATTTTGTTCTCGAAGGTCAAGAAGTTAATCAGATAATGTTGTTATTTTGTCATTGTCTTTAGCCGAAACACTCCGTATACTATTGATGTAGGTCTCTGTGGAGAGGACAGGGTAATTCTTCTAACATCTCTTTTAAAAGCCCTTTTCACTTTGACGCAATTGAATTAAATCGGGCCAGAGAAAAGCGCGTCTCTTGTGGCAATTATATTGTTGCATGGCTGCAAGTGACGCTCTCAACAGAATACCTGATATCTGACTGAAAAAAAAATCTTCTTCAAAAAAAATAATGTAGTAATAACAGGATACGCGCGAGTTTTACATATTCAACTCGCTAACAAAATTGACCGTGGCGAAAATCCTCACTCTGAACTATAAATATGTTCATAATCATTATGATGTTTTGAAAACGGAGACTTGCCAATATAAGCTTCTGCATTTGGCATGTTTATCGCCGTTGTTCGCACATCACTTTAGTGTGAAAAATTACTAAAACTTGTTGTCTGTAAACCTTTAAATTGTGAATTTTCAGCCTGTCTGCATTGACCCATTAGTCGACTAATATTTTAATATACGCAGTGGATGCGTCCCGTCATGCAATTGGCCATTAATTCCAGTGCGTGCAGGTTGCGTGAGTTTAGGGTGCATCAAAGCAGAGTGGGTGAGTGCATACACGCACTAGGCTATGAAATCTTTATGTGGGTAGCTAGCCGGTTAGACTTAATTCTACTGTAAGGTGTTAATGAATCACATAAAGAGGCAATCTCAAAGGACTTGTGTAGTTGACTTGTCAGTTTCGTTTAAGTTCACCCTCTCTTGGTAGAGTCACTCCGACTAAGTGGACTTCGCATCTCTGCCTGTCCTAACAATTGTGTACTGTTTCTATATGAGGGAACAAAGAATGAAAATGGGCATACGGCACATGAATGCGATCATCATTCAGCTCCGATCGAGCCATCACGTCTCTACAGCGGGTCGATGCCGACAATACTGTCTCGTCGGTCATTTTGCGTAACCCCGGAGCTCAACCAGCGCCGAATTCCACTAATATTTTTTTCACAGATTTTTGTTAACGAAAAGCCCTGAAAACCACAACGAGTGCCTTTGTTGTGCGGTATATGTGCCATACGCAGACGTTGCAATGTTCCATATAATTCAACACATATAACGAGAAATATTCAAGTTTCAACTTTCAGTATAACTAATTAAAAAGCGTGTGTCGTTATTGACCGACATCGCCCACTACGGGTCCGCTTAGTACGATACAGCCAACAAAGATGACGGTGACGGTGGTAATTTCCGAAACCAAAAGATATAGCTGAACGGGAAAAAGCAGAATACCCGATTAACGGGCGTAACTAGAGCAGGTTACATGGCGATTTTTTAAAATCTAATTTAATGTGAAATTACTTTCAGAACAACATATTGCTTATTTTGTATTGGTTTTTAGAATTAACCAAGGCAGATAAAGGCTCTTTTTTGCTAAAAATAATAATAATGCTTTCAATATGAGCAAGGTTATACTAATTAACGAATTATTCAGTTCTTAGTTTGGATAATCATAGTTTGTTTATGACGTCACAAAAAGATATTACTCCGTCATTTTCAGAGATTCCGATTTTGTCAACGTGTCAATGATGTAATGAAGAAAATGTCACGTGACTGTCAAGTATATATGAACAGTGATGGTTCTTTTAACTAAACTCAATGCGCCCGTGTAAAATAGCAGGCTTGAATTTTAGGTCTAAATTCAAATACTTACTTTGCCTTATACACCCCATACGTAAGTTCGCAATATTGAAGAAACCGTTATTAACTTTGGAAGTCATTATATTATGTTAAAATAGTTTTTTCGTCATATAACTTCAAGTTTTATTGCCTCGTCTGTAAGAAATCCGTGTGTACAGAGTAATTGATAATAAATTCGATATTATTCAAAAAGTATGGCATCATTTTATTTGGAGTACCCCCCTCTAGCGGATGTTGGCTAACGTATTAGTTGGCTGTTATGTTCATCATGCCGATGGGTTGGCGTAGCTAATTCGTGGCTCTGCGCTAATCAGAGATATTCGCTGTATTATATAGACGGTACACGCTGTGATTAGCATTACGTTGTCGCTGAACTGATTCCGGCTGAGAACTAATCATTTCGTTGTCTCGGAGCTATTCAAACTTCTGCCTAATATCATTTTAATTCATTTGCTGGTTATTTTATCGTTCTAATTTGGGATAAATCATTAATTATTAAATGAAATGTAATAGCTTTTTTTTAGATTTCACTAATTTGTCAATCAATGTGGACTTACTAGCCCTCGCAGCTAGCAATTAATTCCGGCAATCATCATGTAAAACGTAGCTCGTCTGGCTGTACACTGTACTCAATCTAATAATTAATTGATTGTTATTAACGATGGTTGGTCATTAATTAAACAGTTTCCATTACTCTAATTACATACCATTGTTCTTGAATCTATTCAAAGTCGCTTTGCTCATGGCAAGGTGGCAGCAAAGTACTTTTTAATTTCCTTAAAAATACCCAGAAAACCTCAAATTATGTCGTTTTACAATTATACACTGTTGCAGCAGACGTTGTAGTTGCTACTGAAGGCCTCTATCCACTTTTCAAACTGGTGGTCGGCGGGTGGGTGTGGTCGGATATTTGTTCGTGCCAATTCACTTAGGAGTACATACATATATAAACAAATATTTTAAAGAGAAATTAGCACCAAACTCGATAATTTTCGCTGAAAACTCTAAGATCTAAGCGTAATCCAAATACTCAATAAAATGCAGTATATAAAATGTATTAATATGTCGATATGTAATTATATTTGGCAATTGTTTTCCAAGTAAATATTCAAAATAGCCAGACGTTTCGAGCTTTGGCTCTTCGTCGATTGCAGCATTAAAAATTATATAATTATTTATCCTTTGTACACTGTTTTCGCGATTCATTCTGTGTAATTTACTCTATAGATATATGGAGTGCCACCAGAGACACAACCAATGCAGTGTGTAGGCAAACTTAACCTGGCTTGTAGCTTCTTTTATCCATGCCACCAGTTTGGATACTCGTTGTTACTCTATTAAGTTATGACACCTTTTCTAGCAAAGTAATAACTTCTCTTTGTCGGAATATGGTAAGCCTAAAAACCCTGATTGAACGTATTTTGTAAGGTTGCCGGTGTAACGTGCACACATTGAGATATACAATTACGATTGTGACTGAGAATCAGCGCCAAATAGTCGCATTTCCGCTACGTAGTATGGGAGTATCTGTGTAACATTTGCTAGTAGCTTCTCTGCAAACGGTACCCCGTTTTCTCCATTTATTCTTTGCATTTCATTCCATATATAACATTGCTCCGTTATAATTAGGCACTCCACAACACACTGCACATTTGTTTCTTTGCTGGAAAATACGAGAACTCACGTGGTCTACTAATCAGGCGCCGCCTTTGTAAGTTATCCCACAATTGGTATTACAATGGCAGTTGATTAACTTTCTTTGTTGTGCCATACATGATATTTCTGTCCAGTCGTCAGTATCTTTGTTATGTAGAACAATTATGTGAGCGTGAAATAAATCATCGTAGGCGTGCTCCGTATTATGTGAAAACAATGCCACTAAAGTATATTGAATCAAATTGCGTACATGCTCTGTTTATAACCCAATTTGTCGTCTGCTCCTTTCGCTTTGTTGATGATTTATTCAGTTCAGGTCAAATAAAAAGAGTTCATCCACGATTTGTAGATTCACCACGGCTACAAATGACAATTAAAATGCAGTCATTCTGACTCAAATATTTTTCTTTTGTACTAAAACAATCTTCCCTGCAATTCCATTTCTGATATGAGTTATAACACCAACATACTTACGGAATTATATTTTGAAATTCATGTTTCCGTATATTGTGATCAAATATATCTTAAAATATCACACATACAATTTTTACGCGAAAGGAACCTACCACCGCCCGGATTATTGCTGGCAGATCCCGGAAGTTCAGCAAATACGACGAATAGAACCCATCAACTCACCAAATACTGGTAGACCCAAGGGTGAGCTCGACGCCGAATACCTCTGCCATAATCAGGCACTGACCCAGTATAGCCCACCAGCCTCACGCATATATCCTGAATAGAACTCAGCACCTCTCAAAAATATCGTTTATTGAACCCACTACCACGCCGAATAGCGGGTAGAAGTTAGCCATTCATACTATGGTGTTATCAATCCTTTATAGAAATAACATTACTGACCATTACACACTGAGTGACAGTGCACTTATCTAGGAACATTGCCGTAGTAATAGCAATAACTAGGCATGTTTTCTAAATATATACGTAGACACATCACTCGTGTGATGACAAATCCCTCAGTGACTCCGTGATATGCACAGGGAATAGTATGTCGTTGAGTTCAACTGAAACTACACACAGGGCTTGACCTAAAACACAACCCTATTTACCATGCGATTAGTACCATTCAATAATTATTCCCTCACCAGCAAATTAACAACGTAAACTGTCGTCGTTGTAATCGCCGTCGCCAGGCCCATTAGCCAGGTACTCAGCCGTATATACCGTGGACAGATTACTGATTCTGCACGCTGCGGTCACTGATGATGTGGCATTGTAGCAAAGAATTTAAAAAAAAAATATCACATGAGGATAACAGACTTTGATTATGTGTGTGTCTCACATATGGAGTGTGATACCCGTAGTCAAGAAATTGATTCGGTGTAAACTACGACCCTGTCGACATGTTGAATCATACGATAGGGAAATTATGCAATGTATAGCCTGAATGATGCGGTGGTAAGCGTAGAGCGTGAAATTAGTTCGATAAAAACGTAAACCAACGGTTTACTTTATGTAGGAGATATCGACGGAAATGTCTGTACGGGTTAGTTAAAGCAGCATGGCGGCTTACAAAAATTGTTTACGGTCTTCGAATTTTCAAAAGAATAAGCTCTATTTTTGCCGTCGTTTTTTTCGCCGTTTGTTCTTTTACTTTTCTTTCAATATTTTGACCCAAGCCAGGGAAAATGTCATAAGCCCGCTGTTCAGAAACAAATCATGTTTTGGCCTAATCAAAATGAAAATTTTGTTTTGTATTCTAATTTCGGTAATATTCGCGTTCATCTTAGTAGTGTTGCGTAATGCCCCCCCCCCTCCCCAGTTCCTCTAACGTGCACGTGATTAGTATTATGTATATGCTTGGGTTATATTCCTGGGAAGGATCAGTTTCAAAATGACCTCGTTGTTCCTATTTTTGTTTGTCATGAGTTGAACAGGCGTTTGTCGACCCCCATTAGGGTATCAATTGTCACAATCATCATGGTTAATAACTGGGTTACCTTCATATCATATCAAAATGTTAGTTAGTGTGCCCGTCATGTAGTTCGCCTGAGCACGTATACACAGGTGGTCAGAACTCGCGGAATGTCATGACAAGGTCACCAACGAACGTATTTAAAGGCGGGGTTGTAAAGCAGTCGGAATTAAGGACACGAGTCAAATGATTGGCAAGTTTAACCAGTGAGTGATCTCACCTCACCAGGACGACAACCGTTCGTAGCGGTATCACGGTACTATGACATTACATACACGTCAGACGTTGCCGTAACCCACACACAAAATGTCTGAGCTATGGCCAAAGAGGACTGATGTGCACGTTTGCCATTTTTCAACCATAAATGTATACGTGTATCTCTGTGTATAGCAGCGCAAATATGGGATGTAATTGCATCTAAAATGTGGTTCGTAAGTTACATGACCAAAATGTAACTTTTTCAAACATTTTTAAAACAAGCAAAATGAAATTTTCAACAAAAAACCTGCTCGCCTTGGTCTCGGATGGTTCCTGTACGTATTGACACGTCGTCCATCCAACTTACTTGGCGATATCTGTTTTATTTCAAAACAAATCTGCAAGAGAAATGATTCTTCAAAATAGGATTTGCTATTATTTTTGAAAAGGGTATTTTTGGCCTCAATAACATATACGTCAGCTGAGCCTGGAAATGCAGTCAAACTACCACCCTCTCGCCGACTGTTTTTGATTCACCTGGCTAAGTGATCTCATATACTATTTGGTTGAGAAATCATCTGCAAAGTGGCGGTGTGTTTGTCGGTTAATTCAGCACGCAAGAGTATCTTGTGACTATCTGTATCCCTGCACGGCGGTGACTGATTGAAGATTCTCTGCTCTATTTATTTAATTTAGTGGTTGCAATACTCACTGGTGTGATTGCCTCACATAATAATACATGTAGTGCCACTTTCAGTCTATCTACTGGGGTCAAGGGGTCAGCTATGCGTCATGTGACCCGATCAAGTCTGGAGTTACCTTGATTATTTAAACCTTAGAAATTCATGATCAAAAGTCGTGCACGGTAAACGCTTCTTAAATTTCTTAACGTTTAATTACCTCGTCATCGCCCTGCGTTGCCCGGATATTAGAATCTATCTAATATACCAGTAAGGCTTCAGTCGTTATTTCTCTTTAGATTATTAGTTAGTACCTTCTGGTTGACGGAAAATTCATGATTAGCTTGTAATCGCAGGAACTTGTGAAGATTCGTATAAACTATATATACTGCGTTTACTTTCGACTTAAACATGTAATGTATTAGTGTAAGTTTGTTTATATCTGAATTTAAGCTATTTGTACAATAAAAAGTGAATTAGATACAATACAAAAAAAAATTATTTCCACTTTTAATTTTATCTATTCTGTAATGTCTATTAGACTAGACCGGTGTTATAATAATACCGTCACAGAAAACATTCGACATGTCATGATGACCAAATAACTTTCGATAACAATACTTGTACATTTGATTGGGTTTCATTGTCATATCTCTTCCAGGTTGCAAAACTATTCTCCCACTGGGTTCAGACTATAGATACCGTCCGAGAAGTGGGTCGACATTCATGATTATTTTTCCTAACTTCGTCTCGATACTAAATAACTATTCCTTCCTGATGACAGTTCAGCACTATAGAAAAAAAAATCAATAATTCGATAATAAGAATGAAAGTTATCAGTGGGGGACTGTCTCCTTACTTTGTCATACATCTTTCAGGTAACGATGTTTGGTTTGAATATTGCTGGCAGACACGTAGTTCCATGTGCCGAAACTAGCTTGATTTGCCAATAAGCACAGAAACGTTGAACTCCTAAATAGAATTGAAATGACGGCGCTCGCTAATGGCACAAATGTCGTCTCTTCAAGACAACAATTAGCTAAATATGGTGAAATAACAAATATAATGGAGAGGAGCAAAAGTCAAGCGTCTGCTTGTTAGCATAAACAGAAGCAAATGCGGGGCTAATTCGCCTGGAGATCCACCATCGACGTACTACTACTAGATACATCATGTTCCAATTTAAGGCAATTTGCTAACGTGTGTGTTGATGTGTTCTTTCCATGTCGTGTCATTACAACTCGTATAAGCCACAACTCTCACGTTTCTTTTTACATTTGTTCTTTCTTATTTTATTTTATTAGATTTATTTAATTTAATGAGAGAGATTGTTGTTCAGTAGTGTTAACAAGTAACTTTCTTTCGTGTATTTTCTCTCTACTTCGCTTTCACTGAATTCTATTTTCGCCCCATTCAGTGCTCTGATGTGAACTCTCATGTGATCTGAGAAGATGCGGTATAACCACTGTGATATGATAAATCATGTGATATGAGATGAGATATGATATAATACGATATGATGCCATATGCTGTGATATATAATACGATATGATATAAAGTTTGCTGATGATAATCATTATGATGAAGTAATCAATAATATTATTGACTTATTTCCATCGTGAAAATAAATCATTATCAAATCTAATGTGCCAGGAGAAGAGGCTAAAAATCTGCCTGCAATAGACTGAATTCAATATTATAATAAACTTATCTTTTTCAACAATTGCAACTATACGACGTTGCATTCACTTTATTGTAATTGTTACATCTATTACTCAATTGCCAATCAAACGTCGACCAATTAGTTATAATAACTTTGACCTTATACGCATGTGTGATTAACATTATATGTGCACAATAGTTTCCTTGGTAACTAATAAAAAAACACAATCGCGAAAGTGTAAAGGTGTGAATATATTGCACATCGCCGTTGCGTCGTCCCCTATTGTACGTTCCGACAGCTAATGGGAATATCTCGGCCAATCATGTAGCGAGTAGACGCTCATCTAATACAAGGGCAAATCGCTCTTCTGGGAGCCTGCTCATTAGTACTGGGCGAAATGTGATCTTTAGCCAATAAACAAATTATTGTAATTTTCACCAATTTAGTTCCACAATTAGAGTCAAACGATAGACATTTTGCAACGGAATACATGCATATCCGGTAGTACTGACTTCCGGTGAATGTAACGCACAAACAATTACTAGTATTGCATTATCGTATATAGCAGCCAGGGGAAACTTTTCGGGTGCTGCATGCTGCAGTAATTTGGAGATTAAATTATGGCGCTGTACACTAACAATGTTGATGAGTGCGTGGCCTGGAGCTATGCTACTTGTATTACAACTTCCATGCTGGCAGGCCATATAGTGTTAATTGACGGGGCGGCATTCGCCTCAACTAGAAAAGTAACACTATCATACCAGAACAAATCTACCTTTTTACTCTCATTTGAGTGATACAACCAAACAAGTTGATTGATTATTGGTGGATATTGGTATATATTGAATTATGGAAGGGTCGCTATATTTGAGCCGCAGATGATGGTCAATCATGAAGCCATATCATGGCGATAGACGCTGTGATTCGTTCACGTTTCCCACACACGTCGCTTACAGGAGTCTTCTTGTCAATTGCATATGTAAATTAGCAGCAAACCTAAACGAACAACTCAAGTGAAATGCCTGCTGCTGAGACGTGGCTCGATGATATGTATGTCTCGTTGTGGTCTAGTCTTGTCGTGGTCTGCCTGTCTGTCATCGGAGATGTCATCAAGTGGCAGATAAAGGGCACAGTGACTTGTTAGTTGGCTTAAGATTGTACAGTAATTGATGCACACTCACTATGGTACGCCCCTCCTATCATACCAACACAATGTAAGTACAATGTCTGACCGCGGGAAGGCGAAAGTGAATGAAATACAGCACTGTTGTGACCTTTGTTATTAAGGAATCTCAGTGATCGGCACTTGTCAACTAATCGCTTGTGTTTTAATTACAGCACCAACTTCTTAACAAAATAAGCTAGATTTCTGATTACAATGAAGCGATTCAAAATGTCAGGTTTCAAACACACGCTTCTTTCTTGTCAATTTCCATCTTAAGCGACCACGTCCGTCCATCCACCACACGGCAAGACTTTATTTATTCGTATACTCACTAATATTTTGCTACACTCCATTCACTGATACCAATGTTTAAATCGAGATACATCGCTGAGAAATAGTTTCGTGTTTTATTTATTTGTGTTACTTGTAAATTGTTTTTATGAGGTGTTACATTAGACTCCCGTGTATTGTACATTATGGCAATTCGGAGCGACCAATATATATTTCAACGAACGAAATAAGTTGCAAACGAGTTGCATTTTAACATTAAAACCTCAATGGCAGTGTCGATGCACGAATGGTCAATCTGCTAATATATATACATGTACACTGCTATCCCAGTTAGACTACGGAAACGTGCCAGAGTCGAGTTATTTTGTTTGATTTGCAATTATCGCATTAAAATTTCCAGTCAATAACGGGACAAAACAATTAAGCGTGGTAATTAAAAGGCCGTTACAATACTTGACGCTATAGTGGGAATAGATGATGGGTAGTCAGCCGTAGCCATAATCGCCAATACACGCACGGTCACTGCAAATCAATTCACCTCAAGATGATTTGCAATTCATCGATGAACGCCTATCATTTAACGAAGGGAGTGAAACTTAACATGTGACGTCACTTTTAGAAGAAGCCGTACGATTGGAGGAACCCCACGGTACATTACTAATGAGACTTCGACGTCAGACGGCAGGCATGTTCATATCAATGTGATTGGCAGGTCAATGTATTGATATTTCAATTAAGAAGGAGGCAAATTGGTCGTTAGACAATAGCTAATTACAACTGCCTAGCCGTAGGTTACTGGTCGAGGTAATGTGCATGATCAACACAACAAATTTAAGGAGTGAGCCGAGAAAGCGACTACCAGTAGTTTGATGCACCCCGTATAGTCAAGTCGGTCGAGAAAAGAAGCTTGTACACTTCACAGGAACACTACAGATTCATTTAGACTTTGACGATCGGCCTAGCATGACTGGAGGGACCATGAATCACCATCTCATCGACCCACGAACACGAGTTGCCGCTCCGGCAGCTCTCTCGCTGCCCACTTCGACTTCTCACGTTGCCCAGCGATCACCGTTCGCTATCAATGAACTATTGGGACTGACTCCGTCGCCGTGTGAAGATCGGACGAGTGGCCGACAGTCAGTAGCACTAAGCACGGCAGCGGCGGCGGTACAGAGTGCACATGTCGCTCGCTGTCTTTCTGATACGATTATGAGTCCAGCCTCTGTATACTTTACCAAACCCAGTTACATGCCGACACTAGGTATACATAATCCAATGAACAGTAGTCCGCCTGTTGGAACTACGAGTTTACACACACCACCGCATCACAGCATGCAAGAAGGTAAGAAACCATATTCATTTTTTTTTATTTTGAACAGCGTTCTGATGCTAACCATAAACTTGCTAGTGAGTAGTTTATCGATATATAGTTAGTTGCACTTGGCACGAAAACTTGCATGTTTAAACGAGAGAAATCAATACTTTTCTAAGTTTGTTGAAACCGATCAATTTAAAAGTTTCCTGCCCACTTTTCCGCACAATTAGCCCGACTCTTTGCCAATGGCTATAGTTACTTGAAGAGTGAGGTATCTACTCATTGTTTTAACAAAAGATGGGTTGACTTTAGGGCAAAGTATCCAACAGTTAAAATGAAGCTCGTCTGAATACAGTTATGTGGGTGTCCGCGCACTATACCTATGTTCCCTGTATTCCCGACCAACCTCCTTTGTTGCAGGGCTACAATAAACTCTGCTCTGACTGACAGAATATTTAAAAAGCGATGTCATAGAAAACAAGTAGTAGTTAATTTTGAATACACAGTCGTGATTCTTTCTTCGCAGTACGCCCATGTACAGAAGTCAATAGCGCGACCCGAACACGCAGTGAAGTGCGGACATTGAAAACAAACTTGAAACCGGAGGGTGTTCTGAAGGGATTAATCTCCTTCGATAAAATACAAATTTTACATCTCTCGTGATTTTTAAAAATAAGTAAATCAGATACTGAATTGAAAGGGCTATTTTCCCCGATACGGTGGCCAAAGGGAAATAAGGTGCTAACTTAAAACACCTAATTAAGAGATGAAAAATCGGCGCAGTGGGTAAAAAATCATTGACGAAGTAGTCAAAAGCTAATCATAACATTTCCCATGGGCTACAAGTATCTCTTTTATGCTCTACATATTTTAATATCGCTAAAAAGGATTGAGCGCGTCTTCCCTTTTAACGTATATAACATTGTATCCATGTCGTCTATATTTTATGGGTCTTTAGAAAAGGCGGATTTTTCATCAAGGCATTTAATTTCGATCAGAAAACCTTATTATGTTCCTTGAGGACGTGTTAATAGATTAATATAGCAGTGTGAATAGGAGAGAGATCAGGCCTGGTACTCCGTCTCATAACATAGATAGCTGGCTTGCTTCGCCCATCTTTAAGATCGCAGCCCATTCATTTTGGTAACTTGCTTCTGAGCGAGTGGGAATTTACAGAGAACCACCAACTGCATTACAGAGCGCTTCAAAACGAGTTGTCCGCCAAACTGCTTTCAATTTGCGATCAATTATTGAAACACTGTCTGTATCCGTCAGCGATGTTTTGCTCAAATTTAATAAGTACGGTGGATTATTGGTGACTGGCGATGAAATTGCGTAGCCTGCCAATTTCCGAGTTTCTGCATGTAATCCCGGGCTCTGTAATTTAAGATGGGGCCAGGAGACTACAGTGATAACCCCGTTATGACTGACTCGGAATTCTGCACGAGTAAGGAGCAAGTACAACACTCATAAGTGAAATGTATTTGTCTAGGCTTTATTTGAACTGTTTGCTTGCTGAAAGCCACCGACTTTTATTTTGTCTCCAAATCTAATAATCCTTGCTGAGAGTTTTTTTTACGTTTCTTTTTGACTGAGAAGCCATTTGTTAAAATTGAATTACAGATATTGGGATGGCAAAGTAGGCCTTCCAGTTTAATCCCAGTAATTGTAAAATTAACACTTTTTGATTGAAGTCTCAATGTTTTAAAAGATAAAGAAACCAGACAGGAGCGTTTGTCAAAACGCGTGATTGACAGTGTATAGGCGAAACGCGGGGCGACTACTGATCCATTGGCAACGTATGAGTGACTTCACAAAGGCACACAGCTTTGTCAAATATTACAGATACCACCAACTTCAAAAAGAATAAATTACAAACACCGCGTTCGCAATTTTGCCTTTTACACGAGAATCTAAAAAGCATCCTTTGCCAATAAATGTATTATTGAAAAATTACGATAATGCAAGGAAAAGGGCAATTCAATACGCGACCCAGGCCAAGCAGGGGATATGCAATTATCAAAGCGATTACTATGATCAGGAAATGTATTAGGTGTCATTTGTAAAGATCAATAAATGAATGGGTATTTGGCGTTAACAGCCAGATACATCATACCTACACTATCTCTGCAATAAGATTCATAATTAAATGGAAAATATAGTATATTCAGAATCCATAGCTCCTATGATGTACAGCGTAGGCATACTCAAGTAACGAACGCACACGCAATTTAACACCGCGCCTAGAGTGGCCGTGTTTGACTGACTCGCAATGCAGCCTCGGCCAATTGGCAGACAATGCACTCTTGACAGTTGCAGATGATAGACAAAGCATTTATACATTAATTGGTGCCTTTTAGAGTGAATCAAGTCAGCAGAAAAACACGACACTAAATTTTACAAATATTTAGCGAGACTGCGACGATACGTCGGCGTCAAGCACTCACTACGTTGAGCAGTTTGTTATTGTAATTAGCACAACGATGTACAAACTAAAACTTGATTGAATTTACCCTACAGTTAGTTAGTGTGGAAGTCACTGTACCCTCGTGTTATTAACAAACTGCAAGTATTGATGAAATTATTGTATATAGCTAGTACATATAGAATCAGTTGTTGTATTAAGTAGTACTTGTTCAAAACAGATTATATTTATCACGTGCTTGATTTTTAATGGAAATTGTGCCATTTTTGAGGATCCGTCTACGTTTTGGCCGACTGTTGCCGTTATCAGTTGAGAAATCTACAACATTATAAATAACATTGACTAACAACACTGTTTCTGTCAGTACGAGGAATTCGGCAGCCTCTCGGTGAATTACGGCTAACATAGATGTAAACGTAATCACGCCGAAATAGCACATTTTCTTTTATGGGTATATTTCAAGCCGGGTGTGTTTCGTGACACACGTCCATCCATCCACATATCGCCCATGCTCCACTAAGCAAGCTATAGTCACTTATTCACTTACAAGGCCCACCATTTAAGCAATTTGTTCACTTTGGTGTGTAATTTTTAAATTGTGTTCACTTTTCGCGTTAGACTTTTATAGCTGACGGTTTTTTTTGCGTGCTTCGGTTGACTAACCAGCATTCCTTTAACAATTTACGCACATATTCACCTCGTTGGGGTTGATACTCACGTGTCGTCCATCTCATCAGTACATCTAAAAGCTTTGTTCCAGGCACCTGGTTTGTTATATTAGCTTAAAATTGTTTTCTATTGCGGCACACTTAATAACAAAGTTCAAAGTTACTGACAAATACAAACTTGTAGGTATTTTACATTTTACCCGGACGCACTATCTGTAATTTGGAATGAGACTCCTTTAAAATAGCTATTTACGCGTGTCAACACATCCAATGTGTCGATATCAACCGAACACATCCAATATGTTGATATCAACCGAACACATCCAATGTGTCGATATCAACCGAACACATCCTATGTGTTGATATCAGCCGAACACATCCAATGTGTCGATATCAACCGAACACATCCTATGTGTTGATATCAGCCGAACACATCCAATGTGTCGATATCAACCGAACACATCCTATGTGTTGATATCAGCCGAACACATCCAATGTGTCGATATCAACCGAACACATCCTATGTGTTGATATCAGCCGAACAAATCCAATGTGTCGATATCAGCCGTTGACTCAAACGCATCGATTTACTGGAATTGTTGCGTTGCAATACTCTAACGAGAAATGAATCAACACACGATCATGGATTTTTTAAATGCATTCACGAATTACAAATTTCAGTGAGTGATGAAATCAATCGATAACGATGGATATGTACCCTCAACACAGCACACACAAAGCATACAGCGTGTGAGAACATAGTTTGCACTGCTTACATGCATACACCACGCTTCAGATAAATTTGACCGCGACGAAAATCAGAAACTGTTAATTTCTATAATATTACTATTAATTATGAGTGTATTGTTGAGCTTTTCCCAGACGAGTTAGCCAGCCACCCTAAGCTCCGGAGCCAATCATCATTTGGCGTGGAGGAGAAAGTTAGCATTCATTCAATACACGCTAGGCGAGATAAGGTCTTGTATCTGGACATAAATGAAATACAACACCTTATAAAACATGTATGTTTATTAGAAAATTAACACTATATGAAACCAAAAGAGATAGCCCGCTTTCAATCAAGGAGATGGGAAACAAATATTAATAATTACTACGGAATATCACCTCATTTCGGTGCATCGAAGATGAACCGCTAACAGGCGTCGTGCAGAATGGAAATAGACTGAATTGAAGCTAGCTAACGATGTTGGATTATGCAGCTCGGCATACGTACTAAATTGGGCGGTTTTCTTCTGTCTCTTGCTTCCAAATAATAACTGGATCGTGACCACAAAAACAAATTAACCAATTTGAAGCATACCACGAGTTGATATTACAAGCTGTCTTTAGAAACCTTAGTACAGCGAGTATATTGACCACATAATTCACGGCGTTAACGAGAGGATATTTTAATACTATTTTATGAAAAAAAACGAACCAAAACAAGAATAAAATAACAATGATCTGTGCGGGGTAAAATAGCAGCTAATTTCCCTGGAAACCGATGAGTGTTGCCATAGCAATGTCAATTACAACTAGGAATGTGATATTATGAGAGTGAAAAAAAATCAGACATTCTTTCCTGACCACCGATTACGGGAAGACGCCAATTCTAAGCAAGGATTTGTTTAAATCAAATGTTGCGTCAATATTGTTAGACATAGCTGATTAATTTGTATCTAATAAATATCATATATGATTATAACTAGTAGTGATAGTTGAAATCATTAAATTTGTAATTAATATTTTTGATTATTTTTATTTCTAAAAAAATCTGAGTAAAAGCGTTGTGTGTGGTCGAAAATTATTTGGAAACGTGATTTAAAAAGAACGTAAGACAATGACGGACAATGTACTAAGAATTTCGTTTCTTGATCATAGTCGAGTGTCCTTATATTAGAATGTCGCTTACCATGTTGCTCGACGGCAATACTGAGATGCTTGACATAGTTCGCTTGTCACGTTATTTAGTTGGTCGCATGCGCGACAGAAGCTTCTAAAATTGTTAAAATAACTAAACTTCATAAATCGCGATGAACTCAATGTATGATGATTATTATCAAGTGGTCGTTAAATCTAACACCATACGCGTCAATCCCGAGAAACGCGACTGCCTCACTCACGGGATGGATTGGCTAATCTACTTTACCGACACACCTACATTTATTTGTGAGTGTCGGACTATCCCTAGTAGATATTATTCAACTGTTATGTTCTCCCAAGCCATGCACCCGTCGTTATGATATTGCAAAGTTCTCTAATCAAATAAAATATATAAGCTATTTGGTTGAAAATTAAATTGATACCGTTAACACAGCCCAATTTTAAAATTAACTTTCTCAATCAAATTAGGAGGCTCTAAGCAAATATGCTGTCGACGCACTGCATGGAAAATAATTCCAGTTACTTATCTAAATCAGAAACAGGGTGACGACTACAGGGGTTCGGGGCAATTTACTTTCACGGCTAACTTGAAATATGACCACTATCCAACTTTCTCCATGGTGTTACACGATGTTACATCGTCAAAGCTGCAATGATATGTGACTGTAATTATTTGACAATGATACCTTGTATTCGGCTTTAAATAGACTATGACACCCAGAATTAGGCTGAAACAGACGATGTTACCCAGAATTAGTCTGAAACAGACAATGTTACCCAGAGTTAGGCTGAAACAGACGATGTTACCCAGAATTAGGCTGAAACAGACGATGTTACCCAGAATTAGGCTGAAACAGACAATGTTACCCAGAATTAGGCTACAAATAGACGTTGACACCCTGGACTAGGCTGAAAATATACGATGACACACAATATTAGGTTGGAAATAAATTTCAAAACGTACTTTGATCACTGCTTTGTCAACATGTAAAGGAAATCCGACAGCACCTGATATGGCAATTTGATTGTTTTTCCATGTAATTTATCTAACATTTTGACATCATGGTTGTCAAGGAAAAACAAAATATAATCTTCACAGTAGGTCTCAGTGGGTAATTTTAGTGAATGTTCTTCTAATTTCGGTTTAAGTTCTAGAAGTGACGCAATATTAGGTCGTACGGCCGGCCACGGTGGCGGTATTAATATAACGATGTGGTAACCACGCATCGAAAGCAGACAATCGCTCGTTACTACATCTGTTACTTTACTGCACCCAACACATTGCCCTATGGGTTATTGAAAACAAACACAATTGAACACAAGTTGTACTGACTTTGTTCTTTAAACATCTGTCCTCGTCAAAAGCACTACAGCAGTCAGCGCGGTGACAAACGTTGACAAATTAATCACTTTGCGTGTGTATCTATTTCTACCACCAATGTCGTTTGCTGGGCAGTTCCTTTTCAATCTTAGCAAACAAGAACAACTCAATGTCCATGGCAACAACTGTGTAAACTATTTTTCCGGGAAAACGATGGAGCGCCAAAAGATGTGAAGCGAAACTTTTGAGTTGTACTAAAAATAAATCGACAAGCTTGTCAACGATTGTAACAATATCAGATAATGTTAACTCAATATTAAAAACAACAGTTTTAACATATCATTTGTTATTGGCCATTGATTATATTGTAATGATTGCTTCGTTTGTGTCGCGTCACGTACCATTCTACCAATTTACGACAGCTTTGCGTAAATCAATATATATTTCAATTAATATTCGCGTCAAATGGGAGCAAAGGGTACGATTTACGCTAGGTTATAATTTACAGAACAATTTATGAAGTGCGTTAATAATTTTGATTCTTGCTTGTGCAATTATCAGCTGTTATGGTTGATTTTGCAGACGATGACGATAGTTCAAGTGACAGGAATGGATTCATGAGTCGATCATTGATGAACAACTGTAAACAGAACAAAAAGAAGAAGAAAAGACGACATAGGTAAATGATACACACACGGCATGTCAATTCCCACCCATTCAATTACGCGTCGGTGATGATCGCAGTACGAAACCGATTCCATGATATCCAGACACACTCTCTCGCTCTCCAGTTTTCATACAAACTGACGTGTTGAGCAAAAATGCTGAAAATATATCACCATGGTGATTCAAAACTGTGGAAGAAATGAATATGATAATGACGATGGAAAATGAAATGGAGACTTAGCTAGTTGCTTATTTTGAACTTTCTTAAGGTTTACATTTCCAGTCACTATACGGGATGATTGACAGTACTGCCCCTAAGCATCGTTTATCACATATGATGACTGGTCTATCTATAACTGTTAGTATTAGGCGGAGTTCGTAGATTGAATTAATCTTTCTAATGCGGTAGTGGTGGGGTAGCAGGCTGACTAATCAGTAGCCCCTGGTCTTCAATCCCTATCGCTGACATACCACCTAATTGAACGCCTCTAACGCTTCTTCGGCTGGCACTAATTTCCAACATAGTCTCTATTTGAAAAGCAACATTTTCATTCTCGCCTAGCGATTACGCATGGAGATTCACGGGTCGCTTTTATCATTTGTCACGTTTTTTGCTTTTATTTCGAAACGTTCGGCTAGATAACATTCAATGAGCGACGTCCTCGTCCACGGACGCCAGAGCAACGCTGCCTTTGTCACTGCTCAGCTAACTAAATACCATGCCGTGATTAAAATCCAGTCAATCTAAGACATGTGTGAATCTATCAATGTGCTGGACAGTAAAAGAAATCTGTTCAATTTGTTTACGCTGCACATAAACACGTATGTTTATATTGGAATGATATTAAGCCTCAATTTAAGACTGGCCACGTGTAGTATAAACACAAATACCCACTGTAATACAATAAAATAGTAGAGATGTTGAATACGGCAATGGAGTTATTCTTATAGTACTGTAAATTGTAAACTGTAAAACTATAGACGGATATAACTTAGATTTCCGTAATAATATATATCGCATGACATTGTGGATCTAATACATGTACATGTTTTAATCGCCGATTTTTTTTTTTTACCAAAGGACAATTTTTACAAGTTTCCAGTTGGAAGAATTAGAAAAGGCGTTTAACGAAGCCCACTACCCCGACGTGTATGCCAGGGAAGTGCTTTCGCTGAGGACAGATCTACCAGAAGATCGCATTCAGGTACGTTACGTACGGTCATATAATCTGTATAATGTATGAGTTACACGACGACTCGAATAATCTATCGATTCTGTTCTGTGAGACAGTTACTCCGTGTTTACTGCAAATAGTAGCTAGTTATATAAATCACAGATGTAAGTAATCTTCAATACGTCGGTTCTGTGTTGTGGCTATATAACAAGCCTGAGTACTACTAGTAATCTGACTCATCTGCCGACGTGTTATGTTTGAGAGAAAATGACAGCAAGGTATTGTCTAGTGTCTCAAACATTCTGACCACTGTAATATTCAGTCCGCTGGGTGTCACCGGTGTTAGCACAAGTGAAGAGACAAATATGCTTGTACATGACGGAGAAATACCTGTTATCGACATAAATGTCTGGCACTGGAATCAAATAATACCCACTTTACAATCTGTTATTCAAAAGGCTGGACAATTTTCTATACAGAAATAAACATTCAACAAATCTTACTTTTTAATTTGATTATACAATTACGGTTTTTTAATTGAGGGTCGGTTAATTGGAAAGACAGCTAGTACTAATTATAAGCAATTAGCCATTGAATACCTGGTAACAATGGATCGATTCACGCGTAAATATTATTTCTGCAGGCAATTAAACTATTTAGAAATGTCAATCATAAATGACGTCATTCATCCAAACACAATTTCCTCGTGTCTCGCGAGTCGATAATAAACAGGCCAATAGCGTACAGTCGACTAGAGCGTGGGAGTAGAGGCTATATTCAATACGAAGACAATTTTATCAATGCTTTTTCGGTATGATTTTTTTTCACATACAAATTTTGTATGAGTTGAATATGGCTCCAAATAAAACGAATGTTGCACAGAATAAAAACAATAATATAATAGTATAGTTGAACTATCAACCTTCTAATCTTGAACTATCAAATGCCCTCAAGTTTATACCATTTTAGTAGATCAGTTACCCGTATTCATGGTAAAATTACGGTGGTTAAATTGGTTACAATATAGTTATGTATATATTTCGTACAATTTCCTACAAGTGTGTTGGGTTAGGGGAGGCTTCCGTCTTGGGGGCGTCCGTCTTTCATACACTGCGCCAACGTCGAAATGAACCTGATAGAATCCCTCGACTTCAAATCTATGTTATTGTGCAACACGCGCTCACCATTGCGAAAAACATGTGCGGCAAATCCTTATATGGTTATGAGGTACGGTGGAAGAAAAACAAATATACTAGATATATTACCGCATCAATGTACATCGGCTGTACTGTGTGCGTCGCATTGTTCATCCATATTATGCCATGTACATTTCGAGCATAGCGTCCCTTGTCTGAAGAGACCATATATTACCAGGCTGTATGCACAGTTCAATGGGACAAGGAGTAATCTGTTAAGTTGAAGTGCCAGCCAATTTGTTAAAAGTATTGGTTATTATTTTTAATAAATCGTCATCGCCTTAATCCCCTGGATATGCATACATATGTGTACTCGCTCAGTAGAGATTTACTCTTAACAAACTGCCGGTGTGTTTGTGGAGGATAAACCGAGGTTTTTTTTTATCGAACGTACTAATCCCTCTGTTTAAAAAACTCCCAATACGACCCGTCGTCATCCTACGATATGAAAAGAGATACCACTCGCTGTTTAACTACCTGGAAAAAATCTCCCTGGGGTTGCATTAAGTTTCTCTGCGAAAATTAAAGAAATTTATGCCTTTTAATTTGCAAAATTGAGCTCATTTGAAAGTTGTCTGGAATCGGCTTTAACCAAACGGTTCGACCATGCGTAAAAGTAAGCAGAACAGAACGCTTGAATAGATCGACACTGCGATGTTCACTACACGAAAAAAAAAAAGAAAACTTTTGTTAAAGTTAGTAAATGACTAAATATACATCAATTGAAATGCTACTTTTTTACCACTCTCGGTATATTGCAGCTTATAGTGAATACATACAGTCCTATACTGTTGACAATCACTCGGCGATAGGGTGTGAATCGCCAATCATCGAGTCTCGCTTAAGAGGATCTCATTTCGTTTGACAACGAATTACTCAGCAATTTTAATCGGCGGATGGATGTAATGTTCAATGATCGTGTTTGACAATGTTTTTAAGGTCGCTTATCAGTCTCTAGCCGTACATTCACGTCTACAGTACACTTGATGTGCATCACTAATACAAATTGACACGCGTCTATTCGCCTCGCCCTGGTCGCAACCAGTCATAGGCTTAGCATTTAGGAAATGACAGCGATTCAACAACATTCTGACTACTGAAAATAAATTCATCTGAACAAACTGAAAACGCGCAATAGATTGGGATGAAATTGAATTCAAGGTTGCTAAGAAATGGTCCGAAAGGTTACGTCTAAACACGTGTCACCTCTTTATAGGGACACGCGAATTGAATTATGGGATATGCCAAGTGATAAAATTAGCCAATACGGCGTATAGTTTGTTGGTAACCCGACTTAAATTTATGGTGAATTCTGTGAGTTTCTCATTACTCAGAGTAGACCGTATACAAATTCATGGTGAATTCGGTGAGTTTCTCATTACTCAGAGTAGACCTTGTACAAATTCATGGTGAATTCTGTGAGTTTCTCGTTACTCAGAGTCGACCGTGTACAAATTCATGGTGAATTCTGTGAGTTTCTCATTACTCAGAGTAGACCGTGTACAAATTCATGGTGAATTCGGTGAGTTTCTCATTACTCAGAGTAGACCTTGTACAAATTCATGGTGAATTCGGTGAGTTTCTCGTTACTCAGAGTAGACCGTATACAAATTCATGGTGAATTCGGTGAGTTTCTCATTACTCAGAGTAGACCTTGTACAAATTCATGGTGAATTCGGTGAGTTTCTCGTTACTCAGAGTAGACCGTGTACAAATTCATGGTGAATTCTGTGAGTTTCTCGTTACTCAGAGTAGACCGTGTACAAATTCATGGTGAATTCTGTGAGTTTCTCGTTACTCAGAGTAGACCTTGTACAAAATCATAGTGAATTCGGTGAGTTTCTCATTACTCAGAGTAGACCGTGTACAAATTCATGGTGAATTCGGTGAGTTTCTCATTAGTCAGAGTAGACCTTGTACAAATTCATGGTGAATTCTGTAAGTTTCTCATTACTCTGTGTAGACCGTATACAAATTTATGGTGAATTCTGTGAGTTTCTCATTACTCAGAGTAGACCGTGTACAAATTCATGGTGAATTCGGTCAGTTTCTCGTTACTCAGGGTAGACCGTGTACAAATTCATGGTGAATTCTGTAAGTTTCTCATTACTCTGTGTAGACCGTATACAAATTCATGGTGAATTCTGTGAGTTTCTCATTACTCAGAGTAGACCATGTACAAATTCGCGGTGAATTCAGTGAACTACTAAAACATAGTAAACGATTTTTTGAAAAAGGGTTATAAAAGTGTTATGTCAAATTATTCGACATTATGCATGTTTTTTACTCGTTACAGTAAACAATTTGAATATCTAGGAGTTTCCCTCTCTATACAAAGATGATAACGTTAGCACTGTACCATCCCAATTTTGATACAATATATTTTTGACATTCTTTATTCGTTTACGGGTTTTTAAAATTGTCTTTCATCTCACGCCTGGTAAAGTGACGCGTCATACAGGCGTGAAATCGATAATCGTTTTATTGTTTTTATTAACACTTTAATCAACACCTGATTGTCACATGCTCTACGACGTGGCGGTAATCGGTGAGTGGCGCTGAAAATAACATGTGCATTAACATTAACATAGTTTATTTGTGTAACTATCAGCAGTATATCACACCACGGCTCTCGCTTTGTCTGCCAAGGATGACCAGTCTTCGTTGTTGTTATAATTACAGAACAATAGCAGTAACTTTGATTTGTTTGTTCTCCAAACAATAAAAATCTATTGTTATTATCCCCGCAGACATATTAGTATTGTGAAGTTTATTTTTTTCATTGGTTACTGTTATTATAATAATTTTCGACTCGAATAAAAACATCGTTCTCGCTCGCAAATAGTTTTATCTATTGTAGCTATATTTCTAATGATGTCCTCTTAGAGTCAAGTAAAAACAACAAATTGAATTTATTATTCTCACAACGAGAATATCTTTTCTGCGAACTGACCACAACTGCCAGCCCAGACTCGATAAAATAGACTTATCCACGCACAGTAGGGCAATACTAATAATACAATACAATTTGGTTTAGTTGATATATTTGAACGGAATAACAACAGGTTTGCGGTATTCGTAGCTAGTTAGCAGGATACGAACAAAAAAGCAACCCTTGAAATGAAGGGGGGAAAACGCTGGCGAACACGAACGTGCCGATAACGGTTTTTATACAGGGCTGTATGAAAGACTGATTGCGACACGGACCTTTTCAATTTGCAAGACGCTGGATGTTCTAGGGTGCTTACTTGGCGAGGTACTAATTAGTGTGTCACGTAGAGAAATGTAGCCAGCAAGGGGAGAAGCTACTGCGAGGAAAGCCTGGGTTGTGAATTATGAAAAGGAACTACGCTACTCACAGCATAACGAAGTAAGGATTGAACTGCAATTATTGTAACGGGTCATTAAACACTGATACAGGGAAAAACACGAAATATGTAGAGCCTTTTGTGTAGATGAAACGAGCACCGGTAGTCCTCGTTGTCAATGAAAGAAAACGATACTTGAGCAGCCACGTTCCCGTAATTGGCTGTTATATCCATCTAAAAACACATGTATAGAAGATCTTTTCAAAAAATTGTCATTCTCATAATTTCACACTGTTCCATTTAAAAAAAATGACTGCATGTGTCTTTTTATATGCATTTGATTAAAACTAACGATCATACCTTGTTTCCAACCTAGACGCCTTTTAATACAATTAGTCATGTATCTTCATTAATCTCGGATAGTTTTCGATAAATATAAATATAAATTTCCATTGAAAATAAAACACATATAAAAAAATCATACTATATTGCATTTGCTCCTTCTTAGAGTAGGGGAATTGACGTCCATACACATTGAACTCTTTCTGATGGCGCAAACAGCTACGTTGCTATATGCACCCCGAGCTTGATTATTATATGTACTTATCTGGATTGGAGATTAGTGGGGGATTTACAAGTCGACAGATACTCTAACAACATATCTTTTGATAACCTTTATGGCCGTGAAATGGACAAGTTTACTAAAACGCCGCCATTTTCTTCCGTGAAGCGAACAAAACGCGCATTGAAAAGGAAAATTGCCACCAAATGGTGCATGTGCGGATTTAGATTTATCTCAGAAAATGGCTGTTGGCGTCGTCACTGCTGAGATTAATATATTGTTGCATTTTGAATTGTATACAACAATATTCACAAATTTCTTTCCGTGAAATAACGTCGGCAATTTGTTCAAATGTCGCACGTGACACCGGTCAGCGACACACCGTGACGGAAAAACATATTATTGCAAAATACAAATTGGAGAATGCTTTAGTGGTTCATTTCATTTGATATAGATATGTATGTGGTACGTTTAAATTGACAACTTATATATATATATCACAGACACTGCTATCCGAGAACATCACCATGGTAACAGCATTACTAATATACTACCACCTAGTTAACGTTCTGCAACTTAAATTTATTCTCCCAGACTGCTATGCATTATCAATGTGAGATATGCCGTTCCCTTTGTTATTTAGAAGTAGGTGGTTAGATGGAAATATCACCACATTGTATATTAATATTGACAAGTTCCTTCGTTGAAAATGTTCGTATCCCGACAAGGTAACTTATTTGCATTATTACCATCGCCATGAAACGACATAATGCACAAGAAAGACAAGTCTGTAACTAGTACGCTGCGTAACCCAATGCCAGTGAAAATATGTGTTATGACTTTTAAAATGGGAGTAACGTTAGCAACATTGCACAGCGATGACTTTTTGACTACTATCGCAAATTGGGTGGGCTTAATTAAGCCTAGCAGCCTCGGGTGGCATTGCCACTTGAAGCGTGCACCCAGGCAACTGAACTGCAGTGCGACGATGCCGTATTGTAGTCGGTCGTCTTAACATAATTGGACATAACTGACTGGCGGCGGAACAAAACCCCAATCCACAGTCAGTGTCAGTGTGAGACATGTAATTGAGAGAGTTACCAGCAAGACGCCTCGTTTACTCAAATAAAAGAGAGAATAATAACATCGGATAGCAAAAGACCCTAACTTAAGCCCTAGGCTGGCAATTCTTAAACTGAAATTACAGCCAAATTATATCTTCTAAAACGCTGTAATTTCTGGTCGGGAACTTATTAACGGTAAAATTATTAAAAATTGCCGGCAAACTACCACGACGATAATTTGGGTTAAATATCAGAAGGGTCTCAGCATGAATCATAAAATTATGAAATAGTTTCGTCTGTCGTTTAATACGCCCAATTGTAACCCTCGTACGATCACCGTTATCTTCAACTGCCTCTTTTTTAACGAAAGAGTTTGCAGAAAATATAATACAGTTGTTTTTTTAACAAAGTTGTGTTATTAGGAAGGTTTGCTCATAATGTGTTAGTGTGCTGAATACATCTACATTATGATATATGACACGTCGGGGGATTTGCAAACATCACCCAAAGCTTTGTGGAGATAAACAAAAACATTTTCTGAAGCTATTTATGATGTTAATTATATTTAGAAAAAATATTTTAGCATAAAGTAATACTAAACTTGATAACGCAAGTGGGCATATATCATCTGCATACTATAAAAATCGAATAATCACATGAAATAAATTTAAAATGCTACAGTCGCCATGAAACACGCGTTCGGATTAAAACAATGTAGTGTAATCAAAAAATAAAACATAGTTGATATGTTGACGAAATTTTAAATCGTTTTTCCATTTACTACACAGGTATGGTTTCAGAACAGACGTGCTAAATGGCGCAAGAAGGAAAAGAAGTGGGGACGTAGCAGTGTCATGGCTGAATATGGTTTGTACGGTGCCATGGTCCGACACTCACTACCTCTACCGGAGAGTATTTTAAAAGAACCAGAAGAAACGGGTGATTCCTGTGCTCCTTGGCTCTTAGGTAAATTGTTTACCGATTAGTTATTGATTATTGATTTGCATATTCCGATGCCGAGCGAAAGCAACGCGGGTGTCGGGACAACCAGTGCTACTCTATGTGCGGCAGTTTGACAGATTTTGGAAAGGTTCAGGAAAAAAACAAGAAAGTACGATTGATTTATTTTTTGATTGTGACGTAGCAACATTAATTCTATAAATTATAATAAATAAATAATGTATATTATAATAAATACCAGACAGAGAAGTAACTAAAATGATATAAATATAGTGTAGTTCAAATAACGTCGTTACTGATTATATAAATATACTTAAATATTAATAACGTTGGTTTCGGTGTATACTTTTCAGGGATGCACAAGAAATCAATAGAAGCAGCAGCTAAGTTAAAGGAACAAGAAGACGACGACGAAACATTGGATATCGACGACCTTGAAAATGAGAATTCATCGACCGTAGGAGATAGAGACCCTGAAGAAATACGATCCAGCAGCATAGCGGCATTGCGAGCAAAAGCACTGGAACACAGTGCCAAAGTACTCAACGAAAGTAGGTCATATGACAACAATAACGAACAACCGGTGAATAAACATATGACAAACAAAACATCGGAGGTGGAGCGATACAAACAGCAAGTCATGGAAATGAACAAATGAAAGTGAAATATACTATATATGATACAAACAATTTTAATATTTATTAATTATTAATAACAAATATATTCGCCGACGTTATGAGAGATTATAGTGTATGTCCCAGTGTAAAGAGATGAATGTGGGATACTCCAAACAACAGGGCCGTGCAAGCTCTCCTTGTAACTTCGAAAGCTCATCTATTGTAATACGTGCGTGCTCTCCATACTGCTGATCATATCTGCTGTTCAGTGGCGGCCGACGCAGACAGACTGACAACAAAAAGTCAAAATTTAATTTTGCAACTTGTTTCTCTTGCGTAAAAAAATTGTTGGTTAATTTACTACTGCCACATGGACTACTTCAAAACTTAATGATGAAGTCAAAATGTTAAATGCATTCAGTGAAAAGAGGTATCGATAAATGCAATGATGAAGCTGGTAGGTCATGCATTAAGCAATGGAAGTCGTGCTGGTTTGTCATTTATTAATATATTGCTTTTTTATTAAAGCTTTGTCGATGTGTAATTTCATTTCACCTTATTTTATTATTGAGTGAAATCAATTGATCAAACCCATCGAAATGATACAAACTACCCTCCTGTCGATTGCATTCATCGACTGATGTCACTTGCAGATTGGCTATGTTTCTTTGTTATTTCACTTCATTCATTCCCAAAACGGATTAGAATAGACCCCGGTGATAAAGTTGTAACAGAAAAGAGAAACGTTCTATTATAAACCTTACTTCATTTGAGATAAAAAGAAAATAATTTATTTATTATGAAAAATCAAATCACATAAATATCATTATTTTCCCATTTTTCACGAAACAGCATGTTTAGTTTAGTAATTGTGTCTCGTGCAGAGCGATGTTTTAAAGAAAGTGCATGGACACGTCCGTCTTTCTTCGTCTCTCTATGCCATCATTTATATTTGCTAGTTAATTACTTCAGCAATTGCAATTGTTAGTCAAGTCAACATTGAACGCTTTGATGTAATCTAGTTGCTGATGTTCAGGAATTATTATTACGACTAATTGAACCCAGCGATAGAAAGTCTCTAGCACTTTGTGGTTCTTCTTTCCCGTAAGCCCAGTACTGTATTCGCATCCTAGACAATTTGTATAGCCGCTACTCTGTATATATAATTCTTATTGCGAAATGCAAGAGATGAGATTTACTTTCCCGCCCTTCAGCCACTTAACAGTTACTTTCCATTTCTATTTGTATCTATGTTATTTTGTTATACTCCTCACAAGTGTACAATTGCCAATCAATCATTCTCACATTCGATTCATGCCGCTAAATTCTGTCTAACTGTCATCGTTGCGTGTCAAACCTTTCACTGCGTTGGAACCGTGGAAATGTTAAATGTTCGGCCCTATTTATTTTCCTAAATTTACCATTTTGTATTTTCCCATATTTTATATCTACTTTCTGCGTGCTATATGCTGATCAATGTAAGAAATTTATTCATAAATAAATAAATAAATAAAACAAACCATATTTGCATAATTCGCTACGATATTTCATTTTCTGTATGAGTGAGATAGACTATTTTTATTCCGTGTGTTCTTGTAATATTATGTTATTACTGAGATTTTTCTAATCAGGTTGAAAAAATATGGAATGCGTGCGTGCGTGTATGAGGGGGAGGGGCGATATAAGCATTGACGGCAGACACTCTGACGCCTCACCCTTGTACGGTGTATATAAACTGAGAACGTCTCCATATCCCGTCCTTTAACGTCTACCTCAAATCATCTACTGTGACAGTAGGCTATGCCCTAGCAATTGGTAATCTTCCTTTCCTATCATATCACATACATATATATATAACGATTGTGATGATTTATAAATAGAATACTAGTATATTGCGTCATCGGTGGCGACACAGTTTGATACTGTAGAGTTCACATCGAAGTCCGCGAGTAAACGAAATCTACGCTTTTTATGTTTATTTACTGATTTTTTAAAATCAATGTCATATCGAAATTTCGGTCGACCTCTCTCGATAGTGCCTATAAATCCAGCAATTTGACATTAGATTATGCAAATGAGTCATGAATGATTAACTCACGTGACAATATTCTTGGCCGTTGTTTTGTCACGTTCAGCTACACAGTGTTATTTTGGACAGGACGAGTGATGCAAGCACATAAAACTGACTTCACCATCGTAGCAAACAAGAAACTTTTTAAAATGTAGAGCTTATTGCGCAAGTTCTAAGTTCTAATATTCAGGGAACCGATTTGCACGAAGAACAACTATAGCTTACCAAGGTACATTGTTGAATAATTAACTCATCTGTAGTCCTATTCAACCTGTGCATTTCGTGATCGGTCACCGATATGCGATAAGGATGTATGTGAAGAAGAGATCGAACCTGCATGCATTGATCGGTTGCTGTGGAAACGACCTCGCAATGCTGTAACTCCACAAGACGCCGTAAACTCTGAACTATTCTGACATCACGGCATGTCGAGTGAAAATAGTTTTAGAGATATTAATTAACACATTCATGCATATTGAAATACACCACCTGTCTATCAGTGTAAAGAACGAGACGCCATGCCTCGACGACAACATGTCTCAACAACACGCCCTCCTGAGCTATACCGTTATCACAATACAAATAGACCACTGTAGATGAGTCGGAAACAGGAAATATCAGTTCAATATCTTATTAGCGTGTACTTAATTAAACACTATATTAAATAACATTGTATTACTCAATGCATCGACAGATAGGGCATTATACGAAATCATAACGAGACATTTTAAAATGAGAATGGCTTTTTTGAAAAAAAAAATACTCATTGTTGAGTTGAAGGACATACTATATAGCGACACGTTCCAGTAAGTTCTAGTACGCTGAGATACATCACTTGGAGTAGAAGAAGAGGTAAAAAATAAAACTATCTGTTACAAGCGTTGTAATTGAGTTTGTTGTTCACAAATTGAAACACAAAGTAAAATTTAGATTGACGGAATGTTTTGCATTTAACACATATGAGGTTTGGTTGTCTCGGTCAAAATATTTTGCTTTATTTGTCATGATTTTAACACGAATTTCTCCCACGACATAATACTTCCCCTCCTTATAAGTGGAAATGGTTCAGTCCTTACCTAGTACAAGGCTATGCCAGGCCAGTAAACATTGTCCACTGTTCGCAGACATAACACGTCATTTCAACTTAAACTGTGAGCTTTTAACAGTTGTAATTCTATCTACAAAATGTCTTGTTACTCAGTGGCATATCCAGGCTCCTGCCTAGAAACTATGTAGTCAACATGGTGTTAACATATACAATATTCACTCTTTAACGGCTAAATGCGTGTGGGCCTAACTAGGGATGCAACACAGCCATTTTATACAGCTTATTAAAAGTCGCTCCAAAAAAGGGGAGATAGAATCTTCTCAAGAATTACTAAAGACAAAATATCGGATACAAAAAATGTACCTAATTACAAAACAGAACAATGCACCGAATAGACACTTTTATTGCAATTATCACAAAGTATCCGTTCTTGATTTGTTTGATATAGATCCTCAAAATATTAACTTGATTCACTGGTATAAAACAAAACAAAAAATGACTGATAAGCTATAACCACCTGCGCTTTCCACAGAATAAGACAGAGTGTCTGCTTAGTATGCAGCGCCTCACTGATTTCAAATGCGTTATATTTTGTACAATGTTTCACAAAGTCTTACATTAATATGATTTACTAGCAATTATTAATTAATTGATTTATTTCCTAAGATATCTTTTGCTTTCCAACTCCGTACCCACTCTCCCTTATTAATAATACTATACAGTATTATATTTTTTCGTATAATTATCCACCATTTAGTAAATCGTAAAGAGGTCTTTGTTATCGTGCTCTGAAGAGCTTATTCCGTATTTAGTTCACGAGAACAATGTTACCGATCGTCTTTCAGAATCCCTTTAACAATGAAAAGTAAAATGTACCGAACGTGCAGCGGTGAATGGAGCTACGCTGGCGTTGTGGTGAACTTCACGCTCATGTGACGACAACCGAGTTTCAAACAAAATGATGGATTTTTATCAAATTTTGCTTCAGTGTGTAATACGCGACGACACAGACGAGACAACAGCAGTAAAAATATCAATAACAACGACAACAGCAACGATGACGGCGACGGCAACATTAATAACAATAACGACGATGATGACTAACACGATTCGGACGTCATTACTTTAACGATACCGACTAAGGTACTATTTAAATAGCCATTCTACGGATAAATAACTCAACAAATCATTAAAAACAGGAATGAGTTCGTTATTCAATATACATAAATATATATATATGAATTTTATTGGTTGGCAGTGTCTCTTACGTGGTATCAGTGACAGAATGGCCGTGCTTGCAACGATTCAATACAAAGAGTAATCAAACACTGATGGCCTTAAATCTTTAGCAAGGCCCCGAGAGCTGCAAGGTATTTAGTGAGTTGTACACGACGGGGTCCTAGAGCTTGTAGATTGACTACTGCCTCGAGGTAAGCAAACACGTCCCAAGTCAACATAGCTGACATGACGGGAAACTAGACAGTGATTTAAGTAACGGCTTAATTGAGTGGGAGGAGCCGTTGATGTTTATTTGATATAGAACAGTAGATTATATCGTCGCCTGCTTATCATTGTGAAAGAACGCAGCTGATTTCGACTATGGCACTGACCACTCAATGGTCGGAGGGGGGTAGAGCTATAACAATTGCAAAATTCTCGTACTTGTATTGAGTACATTATTTTGGGCATTTTTGATGAGGGTAAGTAAATTAAGGTTATTAAGCAAATATTTAAAAGTAAAAATATAAATTATATAGGTTACGCTCACACTGATATTGTCACAAGTGAAAATAAACACAGCTTATGTTGTTTCCATGGCGAGCAGACGATTCCAGCTTCGTCTCATATTAAGGTTATATAGGCTTTGCACAAATAACCTTACTCGCAGGGTAAAGTATAGATGCCACGTAACATAAAAATATTTGCATTATGGTAGTTCGACCATTTCGTGTTTCATTCATGCGTGTGTATTAACTGAAACGTCGGATTCTCTTCTGTATTCTCGTTGAGCGCCTCCTTCTATATTGTTAAGTCACATAGTAGTGCATTATATGACACGGTATATACTAAACAGATATACTAAAATATCATATTGTAAAATGTCAACTTGCATTACAAAATAATGACATGTTATTAACTAAATATTCTCACATTTCGCCACTTAGATATTATCAATACGGTGTCATATTATTCTGTAATTGTTGAGGGAATTCAACCATAGACAGTGTTGAGTTACCTAATCTTACAAACATACAGCAATATAACATCTATTTGATTACGAACTATCAAGAAACTGTAAACATAAGAAAACCTAGAAAAAAAAACTTATTTTGAACGCAATATGGACATTATGCAAAACAAATTGAAAATTACAGCCTATGTATTGTCAGAAACATTCTTAAGACATAAGGTCAAGTAGTTTTAGACCAAGGTTATTCGCATTTGACCTAATAATACTCAAGATATTTAATATGCAAATATGTTTATTAATACTCACAAGAATATCAAATATTGTTTAACGGGGTTATTGTTGTCAATGACCGTGATGATCGAACGTAATAAGTCGATTTGTTCAACATAATATGTAAATAAGTGAATAATTAGCTGAATTGTTTATGATTATATTTTCATGAAATACCTACCTTAGACTAATAAAAAGTCTTAAAAGTCCTAAAAGACAATCGCAGGCACCAGAGTCATCATGTTAACAACTAAGCTAATTCCATTCACACATTTTTTCTGAAACCACCATAGTCGTGCCTCATACTAAATTCAAGTTTTTCATCCCCAAATGCCCATTGAGATATGCCCAAAACAAACTGAACATTTGCTTTATATTATGCAAATTAGGTATTTAATATGTGCGAAAGTTAGATACCAATAGAACAGACACATCGACACGCTCACATGCACTATAAACTCAAAGTGCACTTTTTAAACGGGAGTCGTACATGAAGTTAAATATATACAACGGTTTCATTGGAAAACGTTTGTAATAAAAGAAATTTGAAATAATTACATACATCGTGTGTCCTTCTTCCCGGGAATAGCACAAATATAACGGTCATTTCAGAGATGGGAGGGGGGTCACAAATAGCGCCATCAACTACATATTAGCAAGTTGATTCGAAATGGCAAGCGTGTAGAACGCGACAAATATTCAGTATTCTGAAATAGGGTAAGAAAATATCTCGAACCACCATGACAGTCAAACTAATATCGCTTTGGTGAAATAAAAAAAACATTTCCATCATTAACTGTAACAATTTCGGTGAATATACGTTATATGTAATATCTATCTAATTAGATTCTAGTTTGGACTTTATTGTTTTGTTTTAAATATATAATTATTATGTTTTAATATACTTTAATATATATTTTCTGACAGTTTCGGCAATAAAAATAAGATATACATAATGTAATAACAATAATATTAAGATGAAAACAAAAGAATATGTAGTACATATAAATGTAAAATGGTACACGTCGTATATCAGATTATGTTCCACATATACATCATCTCAAACACACGATGTGTATCAGACAAATATATAAATCAAAATCACATAGCCCCTTCCTACGTTTCTAAGTATCCAAGTGACCCTTGTATACAATCAGATTGTCTCGACGGCATATTGGGGTGTGGCTGGTTGGAAACTTCCACACTCTCCTAACACTGCCGGATCAACCGCGTTAATTTCAACCGAACACTTCGCTGAGCGCCTCAGCCCAGTATTGGCAAGGTCTTGTTATAAATTAGTTCAAAATATTCTCAGCATGCTATGCTCCTTGTAATTCCTACCATACAAAAAATACTGCCCATGCCATCTCCGCTTGTTTGGGCAGCGGGTGTTGTTATTGCCTTATTCAGAAATTTCTGCTTGAAATTACAAAATCTAAGTATTTATTGTAACTATCTGCGTTAGCTTCATCATTGAGAATCCGTTTTACGGCATCATTGAAAATCCGTTTTACGGCATCATTGATAACCCATTTTATCGAACATCTAATAAAACCAAACTAAATTTCGCATTTTATAATGAATTATCTGAAATCAACCTGCCGCTATTGAAACATATGCAATGCAAAGAACAAGCCACTTTGAACGTAACTAGAATATTTTATGAGATTCAAACAGAATGTAATTCACTGAAATAAAAACAAAATGTGGACAATGTTTCGTGAGATTGGACTGTGAATTCGCGTTGGAAATGACAAGATCTTTTTTGTATTCATGTTTCTATGGAGTGTTGTTGTTAATTGGATTTACGAAACAGGCGATGTTTTGATATAATATTAAACAGAGCACATGGAGTCAAAGCCAATACATTTTTACTATGTCTTTAGTGGACACATGTTAACTAATGTTCACGCTAATGTGTTTTTCATTAATTTGTATCAAATACCAGTATAACACATTTTAAGCAAATGTGAAAATAACTCCATCTTTGATCAGCTGAGGTACCACGATATTTCTGAATATACCTATACATGATATCTTCATTACATAACGGCTCATTTCATAAGTGTATTTTAAATAGTTCATCTCATCCGTAAGGCTTCTAATTCGTAATTTCCATAATCAATTTTATCAGTATGCAAAATTATTGAAACTTCTGAAGGTGTGTTTCTATGCCAACAGAAAATCAAATCGGAACTATCGTTTACAACAACGTGATTCTGTCTCACAACTGCAGTGAGTAGTAAAAATATTAAGATCAATATACATTTAGGAATGTAAACTAGGTGACCTCTGTCAGTGTCGGGTCGGTTCAGTCAATTTAATCAGAGCACATACAAAACAATTAACTCATACTTGTATATCTACAGTGCACACTTTTCCGTCACGCCCTCTGTCGTCAAATCGCTTGGTAATGATGACGTAAGCGGATGAATGTCATCGGAATGGACGACTGTGTTTGATTGTGCAGTTGTTTGCCATTTAAATTATAAGAAATCTTTCAAAAACACTATTTTTATATTGCCAGACAACAGCAGATCAAAACAAATTAGACGATATGCCACAAGAGGACGCTACGCATAGGATATGTGTATAACCCCTGATTTTATGATAACTACGGCGTGGCAGTACGTCACGGTCAACATGCATCGAATGTGTTAGACCACCAAATGACTGTATTCTATGACAGCTATTTTATTGACAACGATTCGATCATGTGAAAAACATGAAATGTGGTCATTCATGGTCGAGATAAAAATACAAACTTTAAATTGTGGTAACTATAATATTCTAGAGTTCGTAAGTTAAATGCGATCATGAAATGCGTCATTCAGTAAAACACAGATTTAATTTTGATGAGCGTCAAATGTGGTCATTCGTGGTCAAGTCAAAAACAATTGATTGCTATGTTCAACTGTGCCCAATCATGGACGATAATTGTCAAGTATAATTTGCATATATGGAATAAAACTTGTGGGCATGAAAAGCGATAATATTTAATGTATACATGTAATTTGTGGGTTTTAGTTCAATTTAGTACCACGTTTTAAATTAATAATAAACATTCTCCCCACAAAGTAAATTGTTCTCAACACAGGACAAATTATAAGTAAAATTCGTAATAGTAATAATTTATATATGTGTACCTGTGATTGATGGAGCAGAGCATTGGATAGAAATCACACAAACAAAATAATGCGTAGAATTTAAAATGAATGAGAACCTAGTATGAAATTACTTATTTTATGACCATAATGTTTACATGATCAGTTGAACGCCGTCGACCGTGGCCACTTCTCGTACTCAAAACAATGTCGACCGTGTTCAGGTACCATGTTCTGACAACGGTTAGAAACGACAGATCAAGTTACGCCAATCAAGACTAGAGAAGAGAATGGGACCGAATGTTATAGAGATCAACTAACCAACAGTACAGATATATCTATAGAATTATATTGTCAAAAAAGCATACTTCGACAAAAATTATATTTAATAGTTAACTCAACTCATTAAATTTCAAAATTAGAAAAAGTGAATCAGACAGTAAACAGCAACATTACAAATGGTACAATTTCCCAAATTGAAGCCGTTTCAATTGTCTCACTACATTGGTATTCAAAACGGAATTTATAATTTATGTCGCTAGGCGGCGCACTGTAAGTATATTTTGTCATAATGAAGCGTACGGGCTGACACACTCTCAACGCAAAAATATATATGTGATCTTTTCCAATATTCAAAAGCCATAAATCCAAATGTTATAGTTACAGAAAACAATAAGTATAATGCCAGGAAGCACACTAATGTTCAACCGAGAAAAATTTACACATAAGACTTTTAATGGCGTTAGTTGAATAAATAGAAGGATCACGGAACCCACCCGGATTATACTATACTTAAAGTGCCTGTGCAATGCCCAGCCATACGCTTCCCATTTTAAATCTGTGCCCCACTGAAAAGGACAATTATTGATTTTTTGGCTAAAAATAATTACTCGTATCCAAGTAAATTTGAGATATTTCCCGTGCTGTAGCCACGCACACCTATTCTGAAACGGTCGACTATTTCCGAATTTCCGACTCTCGCCGAAAATGCGCCACCAAATGCTAAAATATGAGAGGAAGCCATACCCCTGGGCCGTACTTTTATATCACTGTGTCATGCACTGCTTATAATGCCCCAAAAGTGACTACATGTATACAGTGCTTTTCAAACCCCTCAAACCATTCTCGTTTTCCTGCTAACTTTCATGATATTTAAAACAGCCTTTTCTGTGTGGTTTTGATAACGTTCTCGTTGCTTCAATCCAAGTTAGCCTTTTTGAAAACATCTCAAATATTTGCAACAAATTATAAACTCGACCCTCGTAGCATTAAGTTATCGACAGGAAAAACCGAGTTAAAAATTGATCAGTAATTCAGACATTCTCTAAATGTTACTGAGTGTGCCATTATGACAACCTATATACCATTTGAAAGCTTAGATATAAGAGAATACTTGTTTATTTGTCCAAGGGATTATCTGAAGGACAATTACGCTATTATGCTTTTCTTTTCTTACTATTCTGACTATTAAATACGTCGTTTTTATCATATTCAGTATTGCAAATGACCTGTGCATTGCACAGAATGGTCGTATCCATGTAGACGTCACTTCCTGGTTTTTATTTATTTAGCTACGACCATATAACAACAGAAATGCTATAAATAATCTGTTTTCGGGGGGGGGTATACTCAAAACATTTTAATTTCTGTCATTCCTTGTCAATCAACATTGGCTGGCTAATTGGTTCAGGAGTCCTATTAGAATCCACAATTTCTCGTCCCGTTATATATTTTTGCAGAAACCTCAGAACCTAACAAACTTATTGACAAAATTCATATCATATCATAAACGGATTTGCGCCCTCTATTTTTCTACTGTTTTTGCATATACTAGTATATCATATATTTATTCAAAGGCAGCTACCACGGAAAGCTTCAAACTGTCACATATTTGTACCCTGATTTGGACATTAAATAAGACCGGACCATCATTGTACTTGAATCGTTTCATATCAATGGCACGTCCCCAATTTCTACATAGTGTCCCGGCCATAAATATTTCCACTTTTATCATTTGACACACTTGACAATTTAAGCCATCTTTTCCATACGCACTGTATCCATTGCATTTAAACCATCCGTGTTAGTGAAATTATCTGGTTGATGTCAGGTAAATTTGCGAGAATGTTAAGCAATTCGTTAACCACACCATCATAAGATGGGATATTTTCATACATTTCAGAGTGACTGAGTGATATGTACAAAACAGAACATCTTCAAGCGTCTTACAAAACATGAGAGATTGCTACGCAAAACAGTGCTAACATCACCAGAAAATTTACATTTTTTTACTTTCTCTCCCGCCGAGGTGATGTAAACTTCATTTCCATCGCAATGAGTGTTGATCAAATTGATAACCATTTGGCTTCCATGTTTTGGTGAATGTACAAATATCTATGTTTTCATACAAATTTATAAAGTCACATGACTGCAGTTTAAATTCAAATCATTGGTATTCAGACGCCTCGAGGATCTGGTCTGTGGTCTTCCTCTAGTAATTATTTGTGTAGGTATGTATCAGTCAGCTCATTGGTTATATTTGGTTTGTTGTTAATAACGAATAATTACCTTTTTTATAAGTATGTGATAGTCCAATGCTAACAGTTTATCAAGTAATTTCCTATTCCGATACCAGCGTTTTTATCTCGGATCCCAATGATGGTATTTCACTATTATAATCAGACGTGGTTGATCCTTTTGCAAAAGGATTTATAATCAGACGTGGTTGATCCTTTTGCAAAAGGATTTTAGGATAGAAAATTGAACAATAGAGGGCGTTTGGATGGGGCAAACTCGTATCCATATACTAAGTAGTCTGGTCCCCTGCCCCAATTTCAACGCTGAGGGCGGTTAAGAAAATATTTTCTTAACCGCCCTCAGCGTTGAAATTGGGGCAGGGGAACAGACTCGTGTTTATACAGCCCTGTGCTAACATTGCCTGTAAACCTCTCCTTGTTTCAAGCATTTACAATGTGTGTGTGTTTTTTAAATTGTATGCTTGTTGGACTTCCAAATAATTTCACTGGAAAAAAAACTTTCGAAGACTTTTCTTTAGATTTTTGTCTGTTTTGGGCTGCAAAAATGTTGTTTATAATTGTTACAACTATCTTTTAGTGTAACCATAAAAATTGTGCATAAATCATAAGTGTGCATGTTTGTAGTGGTATTCAGTGTAACGGTTTGTACGTGCATAAATCATAAGTGTGCATGTTTGCAGTGGTATTCAGTGTAATGATTTGTACGTGCATAAATCATAAGTGTGCATGTTTGTAGTGGTATTCAGTGTAACGGTTTGTACGTGCATAAATCATAAGTGTGCATGTTTGTAGTGGTATTCAGTGTAATGGTTTGTACGTGCATAAATCATAAGTGTGCATGTTTGTAGTGGTATTCAGTGTAATGGTTTGTACGTGCATAAATCATATGTGTGCATGTTTGTAGTGGTTTTCAGTGTAATGGTTTGTACGTGCATAAATCATAAGTGTGCATGTTTGCAGTGGTATTCAGTGTAATGCTTTGTACGTGCATAAATCATAAGTCTGCATGTTTTCAGTGGTATTCAGTGTGATGCTTTGTACGTGCATAAATCATAAGTCTGCATGTTTGTAGTGGTATTCAGTGTAATGCTTTGTACGTGCATAAATCATAAGTGTGCATGTTTGCAGTGGTATTCAGTGTAATGCTTTGTACGTGCATAAATCATAAGTGTGCATGTTTGCACTGGTTCTCAGTGCAATGGTTTGTACGTGCATAAATCATAAGTGTGCATGTTTGCACTGGTATTCAGTGTAATGATTTGTACGTGCATGAATCATAAGTGTGCATGTTTGTAGTGGTATTCAGTGTAATGGTTTGTACGTGCATAAATCATATGTGTGCATGCTTGTAGTGGTATTCAGTGTAATGCTTTGTACGTGCATAAATCATAAGTGTGCATGTTTGCAGTGGTATTCAGTGTAATGCTTTGTACGTGCATAAATCATAAGTGTGCATGTTTGCACTGGTTCTCAGTGTAATGGTTTGTACGTGCATAAATCATAAGTGTGCATGTTTGCACTGGTATTCAGTGTAATGATTTGTACGTGCATAAATCATATGTGTGCATGTTTGTAGTGGTATTCAGTGTAATGGTTTGTACGTGCATAAATCATATGTGTGCATGTTTGTAGTGGTATTCAGTGTAATGGTTTGTACGTGCATAAATCATAAGTGTGCATGTTTGCAGTGGTATTCAGTGCAATGCTTTGTACGTGCATAAATCATAAGTGTGCATGTTTGCACTGGTATTCAGTGTGATGCTTTGTACGTACATAAATCATAAGTGTGCATGTTTGCACTGGTATTCAGTGTAATGATTTGTACATGCATAAATCATATGTGTGCATGTTTGTAGTGGTATTCAGTGTAATGGTTTGTACGTGCATAAATCATATGTGTGCATGTTTGTAGTGGTATTCAGTGTAATGGTTTGTACGTGCATAAATCATAAGTGTGCATGTTTGCAGTGGTATTCAGTGTAATGGTTTGTACGTGCATAAATCATATGTGTGCATGTTTGTAGTGGTATTCAGTGTAATGGTTTGTACGTGCATAAATCATAAGTGTGCATGTTTGCAGTGGTATTCAGTGTAATGATTTGTACGTGCATAAATCATAAGTGTGCATGTTTGCAGTGGTATTCAGTGTAATGCTTTGTACGTGCATAAATCATAAGTGTGCATGTTTGTAGTGGTATTCAGTGTAACGGTTTGTACGTGCATAAATCATAAGTGTGCATGTTTGTAGTGGTATTCAGTGTAACGGTTTGTACGTGCATAAATCATAAGTGTGCATGTTTGTAGTGGTATTCAGTGTAATGGTTTGTACGTGCATAAATCATAAGTGTGCATGTTTGTAGTGGTATTCAGTGTAATGGTTTGTACGTGCATAAATCATAAGTGTGCATGTTTGCAGTGGTATTCAGTGTAATGGTTTGTACTTGCATAAATCATAAGTGTGCATGTTTGCACTGGTATTCAGTGTAATGGTTTGTACGTGCATAAATCATAAGTGTGCATGTTTGCAGTGGTATTCAGTGTAATGGTTTGTACGTGCATAAATCATAAGTGTGCATGTTTGCAGTGGTATTCAGTGTAATGCTTTGTACGTGCATAAATCATAAGTGTGCATGTTTGCAGTGGTATTCAGTGTAATGGTTTGTACGTGCATAAATCATAAGTGTGCATGTTTGCACTGGTATTCAGTGTAATGGTTTGTACGTGCATAAATCATAAGTGTGCATGTTTGCAGTGGTATTCAGTGTAATGGTTTGTACGTGCATAAATCATAAGTGTGCATGTTTGCAGTGGTATTCAGTGTAATGGTTTGTACGTGCATAAATCATAAGTGTGCATGTTTGCAGTGGTATTCAGTGTAATGGTTTGTACGTGCATAAATCATAAGTGTGCATGTTTGCAGTGGTATTCAGTGTAATGGTTTGTACGTGCATAAATCATATGTGTGCATGTTTGCAGTGGTATTCAGTGTAATGGTTTGTACGTGCATAAATCATAAGTGTGCATGTTTGCAGTGGTATTCAGTGTAATGGTTTGTACGTGCATAAATCATATGTGTGCATGTTTGCAGTGGTATTCAGTGTAATGGTTTGTACGTGCATAAATCATATGTGTGCATGTTTGTAGTGGTATTCAGTGTAATGGTTTGTACGTGCGTATTGTCATGAATGACCAATCTCCTGCCAACAAACGTATTGGTCTTTTCGACAAGCTGAATTCGACTTATTCTGTATTTGTCAAAACGCTAATTATTATCAAAAGAGGAAGTTTATTTAAGTACTGAATTTGAATTAAGATTATGTTTACTGTTTTATGATATCGATCGATTGGATAGTTACCGGGATCATTGACCTCCCCGTTTTACCAATGATGTTGAGTCGACGAGGGCGCCATTCTGAAGCACAATTCAATATAATACAAATTTACCCAATAGACATACACAGTGGAACTACATTGTATACGTAACGCTTAAAACACCTACTTGTTATTACTTTTTTGACACTAAATGATAAGTTTATTAATACAGTATGACACAGCTGTATGGTCACTTCACACCATGCTATATAGAATATATGAAACAAGAAATAATATGATAATAACAGGCACGTATTTGGTGATGAAGAAAGCTCGGGAGGATTATCTGAATAAAATATGGTACGCAAAATGAAGTAAAAAAACGCGTAAAAGGGGTGTCATTTAGTTATTTGACGCATATACGCGTGTAATGTGTTCAGGGTCGAATATTTTAAAACATATAAATAAACTGTGAAAAAGGAATCTCACGAATTCATGTTACATCAACTTGGAAACAGTATGATTTTAGTTTGTATATAGGGTATCTATTTTAAGTTTCTGCAGTTGAAAAGCGGTATAATTTCTCAAAAATAAATATGCGTATAGAGGCTATTTTTGAAAAGCTATACTGCAGAATGGGTACCAGGTCTGAGTACCCCCCCCCCCATGGGAAGAAAATTCGATATAATTTTGCAGTATGCATCAAATTCACTGTAGTGTTGAGTGTGTTACAATCACATACAGGCGACACACTAACAACATTTTTCCAAATAAATAGTTAAATATATATATAATAAATGGTTAAGCATGTGACTGCGAATTATTAAATGACATCAGATGTGTTTACTCCAAGTACGTACTGCTAAAAAGAGAATGACTGGTTAGATCCGACTTTCGCGACCGCGTATCAGTCACGTGCCATGAGCCAAAGTGAGGTCAACGTGCTAACAACACACTTTCTCAAACTAACGACCTCGTATAACTGTCTGTAATTAACGCCCTGTTTGTCATGACGATATTTCATTGGAATTTCTTATTGGCCAATATGTTATGAGTGACACATTAACAGACCATTCACGTTATATGTTAGTGATTGCATGTAAAGTGGCCAATCACGATGTATGTTATGAATAGCCAATCACGATTTGATTTCACTGAAGTTTACGCAAGAAAAAAAAACACATACCGCCGTCGTGAGTTCAGTGTTTCTGGTGCATTCATTCTGACAGACCATTGACAAACGCATCTCTATAAGCAACGTATATTGCAACGAAAAGCAAAGCTGCTTTGTGTTATTCGATAAAATCGTGGTTTCTCCACTACGCAGTGGGATTAATACGAAGTTTTGTGTTGGGACGATTAACTAGCGGTTGTTGGCATTACCCCCATTGGAACTGGGCTACTCATATTATTGGATATTGCTTCAGACTGAAAAAAAGCTATCAAGTAAGTAAATGTTATTATATAGTGAATAATTATGCTGATGAAATGTGACATTGTATATCCAAACACATTTCATGAAAATCGCAACTAATGGCCACGGAGTGCGTGCGATTGCACCATGTGACCCACACGCATCAATCGACTACTTGGTTCAGTGATACTAAACAGAGCACACTGATATCACAAACACTTCCAGGCAGTCTAAGTTAAGATATGAATAGCTCAATGGAATAGACAAACTGTTGAAAATAAATTTGCCATTCCGATTTCAATGAGCGAAATAGACGTGAAAGTCAATTCTAAATATATTAGAATGCAACTCGTATACAACCCGGTATACAATTCCAAGGCGACTGTGAAATCATGCAAAGATTGATCACAAATTTAATCAAACCAAGCATGACGTCACTCAACTGTGACCTCGTCTGGCTATCCCAGCATTTTGCTGCAGTTGTACGTTAGTCCGCAATCCACGTATTAATTTAAGCGGAATGACCATAGTGTGCATCAACTTGCATTTCGCATACATGGTCTGAATTTAATTAAATATACTCTTGGTTTCCCCGCAGCGATTCCTATGTAAGTAAACTCATGAAAGATATTGAGTTATTTTCACCCATTTCAGAATTATACACAATCGTTTAATAGAGGAAGCTATCTGCTAGCTTGTTTGAGATATGTGCAATATAAGAGTACATTTAGAAGTTGACGTCTGACGGAAAATCGGCATATATATGCTAATAATACGATTCTACATTGGGTACATTGGGTGGTATTTGAATCACCCTGGACTTGTACCAGAATGTGGAACAACTGGGAGAAGAGACTGAAATCGTGACGCAAATAAATCCGATACAAACATATGAAAATATGGGTGGCAGTGACTGGTACTAAAAATATACGTTTTCATCCAGTGTTTATTGTTGAAAGATTTACAGGGCAAGCGTGTCAACAAATTATTCACATACGTAGATTCGTATTCGTTGGTCAATATACACTCATGGTTGTTACAAACTGTAATATGTATATGATTTGTTGTCGGTGCATTAGGGTTATAGCTCCCACAAAGTTTGACAGTCTCAATAAACAGGAAACACATACAACACATTATATCATTTTGAAAAGTGGGGTCTCACGTTACTGATTCATTTCCTTCATTTCAGAATGATGTTCTTGGAGATTGTGATGATATTGGTCTTTATTCTTTGGTTAATTCGACGAAAAGTTGCAACATCACACAAGGCTGGTCACATTGTACGCTACGAAGGAGGAATCACCTTACCGATTATTGGCAACATAGGGGGCACAGCTGTGTTTGAGCGGAGAGCATCAAAAGTGGATCCGCCGAAAACGACATGAGTAGTCGCATATCTGTGACATGGATGAAAGACCCACCGGAGTGACTAATGGCGGTTTTTGTTTTCAGGAATTTTTATACTGCCATTATCTAGCAAGTGTCCATTTTTGTTCAGTATAGGAAATCAAGAAAAAGGCATGTTATTGTTCAGAATGGTCTTAAAAGGAAAATACACGATGTACAAATAACGTGATACTGTTGTTTTTAGTTATGTCCTTTGTAGGTGTAGCCGAGTCTTGTCTGATCGTACGACGGCTGATACGACATAGCGGTCCTTTATCTTACCGTGAAATAGCAATACCATGTTCTTAGCCTTATATAGCTGTGCCAGCTAGTGGCATGTAGGCCCCGGCACGTGGTGAGACCCCCACCGTTTATGACATGCTACGTTTGATAAATGCAGCAATATGCCACATTGTGTTATAAGAAAAGTACGGATATTGTCGGAATTGAATGTTAATTTATTTAGAATTTCTTGTAAAGTGAAACTATAGAATTAATAAAGAAATGCATACATAGTAAAATGATTACATGGACTGTGTTGTTTCAGAATTCTAAAAAAAACAAAAAAACTTAGATATTTTTGGTGGAAGAATACCCAAATATCACCATTGTTGGAAACGATGACAAAAATGCAATTTTTTTTAATTGGTTTTTGGTGCCACATGTCCTAATATTATGAGAAATATTGTGATTTTGATAGATAAGACAAACACCGATTTAGGCGAAGCACCCTGATAAAGAGAACATGTCGATAGTCTTGTTAGTTCAAATGATACATTTATGAGGTCTGTGGCATTTATAGTTATAGCATTGGTTAACCATTCACACATCTTCCTGTGAAGAGATGCACATATTTTTAAATTGACAGTTTTAGACGATGACTTAAGTAAGTTTAAATGTCCTTTTGTGTAGTTTTGTTTTTGTGGTAGACTACACTTACTCAGACTACCGAATAATCACCATGATTTATGGGGAAAATAACAAACATGTTATCTGTGCATGTAGGAATGCTAATGATGTAGCAACCATGACCTTTGACCTCAAATGGAAAGTGTTATCGTTTACAGTGATGTATAGACAAACAAATATAAGCCATTTTTAGCTCTTGGTGGAACAACAAATTATTTTGTTTTGTTTTTGTTAAAAATGTAATTTTACTAATTAATAGTAGAAGAAATATTAATATTGACTTTAGGATAAAAAATAATTTTAGTTTATCCATCATCAGACATTTTTGTAATAAATGTATGCATCATAACATGGATGATTTACATAATTATCATTCCAATGTGAGATCTCATGTGACAGTACTGTAAATGGAAACTCAATTCAGTCTCAAAGGGTCAGAGATATAATTCTATGACCGACTATTTCACAATCTCCAGTTCCACAGTTGAACTTTGATGACAAACTCAACATTTTTAGATTAATTAAAAAAATGTTTGTTTCTAGTGACCTCATCGTAGAAAAATGTGCAAATACTCATCCTTGACTTGAGTCATAGTCTTACTTCCAGGCTTTTCAGAGCAAGCTTTTATTTTGTTTACTGCAATGCTTTGATTATTCACAAGGTTTCAAGCTTGCTAATTTCACTGATAAATATAACCCATTAAACTAAATTCATGTGAACATATTACATAACTAATTTTTTGCAAATTTGTGTACTTAAAAGTCAATGATTATGTTCAAAACATCAAATTAAAATTAAATGTCAGTGAAAGGAAAGGAAATTATAATGCATATATTGTTTGCTATCAGTCAATTTCCCTGCTGGAATAAGTTTATGCCTCCACCAAGTCTCTTGTGAATAAACAACTTAGCATCTCATGGAAGTAAACCCCCCCCCCCCAATTTTAAAATATTTGTTACATTTATTGCTCGGCGGCAGTATTTATTGTGATATCAATGAAAGTGAAATGTATGTTAAGCATACAATCACGTAGTGACACCCCAGTTGAATCAACAACACAACACAGATTTGCAATCTTCACACAGTCTTACTGCAATTACTGCGTGATCTGCTGCTAATTCACATATTTGCTAGTGATATGGCATTACCATGATACTGTTTATCCTATCAACACAGCGTGAAATGCATCTACTGTTAAAGTTCACCAAGGTTGTCTCCATGGAACACAAGATGTTATTGGTTTCATAATTTGAACTATGAACAAACTAGCCACCAAGACATAAATTATGTGCCAACATACTCATAATTTCGAAATCTGATCAAGGATGCTTTTTTCTATGTAATAACTGTGATTAATTAAAATCAAGTACTAACAAGGAAAATGATCAAATGCAGATAAGTATATATATAAAAAATGTCTTGATCTTGTGCAATATTTACAATGTATTACAAAAGTTAGTTATTTGTAATTGAAATATTAATTAACTAAGCAAAAATGAATATAGCAATAGAAAAAATACTAAAGTTGTCAATAACCTGTTTGACCTTTCTGCTTGTGTTATTTCTGTGAAAACTAAGGGAATATTTCTATCAAATACAAATTTAAATAAAACATCGGTGATCGTTATACAGAATGTATATTTTGTTTTCTAAATTTAGTATACAGTAGTTTCACAAATATTGAAATGCTCATCTGTCCTTTGCCACATTATGCAAATTTAGTTTTTACAAATATAATAATGTTTTCAACTAACAACAAGTTTCATTTCTTACTTACTTACTTACTACTTGAATGAATGAATTACCGAGTATTTCAACATTTCAATCCAATGATCTAGCTAAGAGATATAAGAAATAAACAGTTCAATTCATCTCTGTTTCCATTAAGTTTTCCATTCAGCTAAATCAAATGATTTGTTTCTACATGTATCCTATATTACAGCTTGACTAGGATGATATTTGCATATAGTGGTTTCTTTACAGTGCTGACTGGGGTGGTCGTCTTCTTCCCGATCCCGCTAATGGCACATTCCTCTCATCCCAAATAGTAACACCATCGCATGCACAAAACTTTTTGGTGTTCTGAAATAATCCAGCAGACCTTGCAATAATCCCACATGCCAACCTGTAAAAGAATCCAAAGTGGAAAATTCAATTACAGTAATATAACTTTTTGGCTCATCATTGTTCTGCTAATTATCCATAAGACAATTTACAGTCAGCATTTAGTTCCAAACAGTACCGATTTACTAGCTTCTTTGTTCTCAACAATACCTGTTCACCATGAAAGGATTGTTTTTAGAACAATCTTGTTTTCACATGATTCAACTTTGATCTCACTATTTAAAAATGGGATATTTTTTTTGAGTAACAACACCCTGGATTTGAAACCGATGATTCCCTGATCAGCAAGCTGTGTATAGGTGAAGGTCACTCCACTGATGAGCAATGGGGCTGCAGGTAAACCATGCAAATCTTGCCAAATTCAAAAATACTACTTTATTTAAAATATGGAAACACAGATATTAATGGTAGTTATCTGCTGGTTTGGGGTCTCAGTTTGTCCTTGGCCTGTACATTTACTAGAACCAAGACCCAAACAGATCATTTAGCATCTTTCTACTCATCCTTTATCTAGGAGTAAAACCAGATGACATGCGCAAATAGATTCCAGATGTTTCATCTTTTTGGCATCAAGGTGCTCACAAGGCCTGCTAGAGCAATATTTTGTCACCATGGCGATGACGTGTCCCTATCCCTCCAACTCATAATTGTCTGAAGTAAGTTACACACGTTTCTGGTATCTAAGCTGACATATGAGTTCTATCAGATTGATGTAGAGATAAAATATTTCACAAGAATTCAATATGGTTTTAATATATCATTATATCCCCATTCGTGACTGCTTTCAAATAACAGAGAGTTAGTTCTCTAGTCCAGGAAGGAGTGGGGAAATTAGCTGTAATGGATAATGTTACAAGAGTTTGGCCTTTTGATATTTGGTTGAAATACTGCAGACAAAGACAATATGGTGTTTTGTTGTTTAGCTCCTGACAATCGTATCAGAAAATGAATTTAAATAGAATTAGATTGAATGTAATGCATTCAATAAAATTAATTATTCATGAATAAAAATCAAATACAAGGACATATAATGAAATTAATACAGGAATGAAACTATATATGACTAAATTTAGTAAGGCGATATAGGGGGATATGTGTCAGACTTTGCTATAAGTTGAGAAACAGCATTCTCTGAATTCACTGAATATATAGTATATTTTTTCTATTATTTTGTCTTGTGTGTATGATGACATGTTACAATATAATGAAACAAAAATAGTGACTATGAAAAAAAGTCATAAAAGCATGAACTATGTCAAGAAGCGTCTAGAATGTATTAAAACTTACTACCGGCTGTCTTCATTACCACCAATAAAGGAAGTAAAATACACTTTGTTAAATGGTGCATGCTGGGAAATAACTGAATGTGATTGGTTCATAAATATTCAATAGCTGAATGCGATTGGTTTGTAAATATTCAATAGCTGAATGTGATTGGTTCATAAATATTCAATAGCTGAAAATGATTGGTTTATAAATATTCAATAGCTGAATGTGATTGGTTCATAAATATTCAATAGCTGAATGTGATTGGTTCATAAATATTCAATAGCTGAAAATGATTGGTTCATAAATATTCAATAGCTGAATGTGATTGGTTCATAAATATTCAATAGCTGAATGTGATTGGTTCATAAATATTCAATAGCTGAAAATGATTGGTTCATAAATATTCAATAGCTGAATGTGATTGGTTCATAAATATTCAATAGCTGAAAATGATTGGTTTATAAATATTCAATAGCTGAATGTGATTGGTTCATAAATATTCAATAGCTGAATGTGATTGGTTCATAAATATTCAATAGCTGAATGTGATTGGTTCATAAATATTCAATAGCTGAATGTGATTGGTTCATAAATATTCAATAGCTGAATGTGATTGGTTCATAAATATTCAATAACTAAATGTGATTGGTTCATGAATATTTAATAGCTGAATGTGATTGGTTCATAAATATTCAATAGCTGAAAGTGATTGGTTCATAAATATTCAATAGCTGAATGTGATTGGTTCATAAATATTCAATAGCTGAATGTGATTGGTTCATAAATATTCAATAGCTGAAAATGATTGGTTCATAAATATTCAATAACTGAATGTGATTAGATCATAAATATTCAATAGCTGAATGTGATTGGTTCATAAATATTCAATAGCTGAATGTGATTGGTTCATAACCAATTTAACAGATGTGCCTCTGTAAAATCATCACCTACTGTTTGCCCAATTTTTGAAAATGCTGACACAAATAAGTTCATTGACCCCTAACTATTAAATGTCTTGAAATGAGACAATTGCATTTTAAGCTGAAACTATAAGTGTTAAATATCCAGTTCTAAAGACATTTTGCAAACACATTATGATTCATAACAAAGTCTACTGGGCATGTACCTAGTTAAGTCTCTGTCACCAAGAACACAAAACTTACCCACTACCAGAATTACCATTGGTCTTGGAGCAACCATCGTTAGATCTGCCCATGTCATCTGCACCAGAGTGAATCACAACTGAGCGTCCAATAATGTCCCACACCTGAAAACAACCACAACACTTGACCAATCACAATGTCTAGATGACTGGCACTTTGTCAATTTAATTCAATCATTTTGAGATAATCAATATTAATCAAATAGCAAAGGCACATCTATTAATTGGTCGAGAAAAGTTAGAAATGAATCTATAGCAGAAAATGTGACACTAATCATGGATGAATTATGAAACTGTTGAGATTGTTCTCCACACGATGTGAACCATTGTATCTATGTACAAATTTTCAAATAAATAAAACAAAAATTGATAATATAGCCAAAACTGAAATATCCGAAGCCAAAATCCAAAACGCGTAAAACAGATTTAGTGAACTTTTTTGTGTGTGTCCGATCAAATCCTGGTGGCAGCCATGTTAGTTTTTTATTATTAGAGGACACTTACACGTGTAATCGTTCCATATTTGGAAATCACATTTTCTAATATGGTGGGATGCAAATACCCAGTGCAATACTGCAAAATTATGGCACACTGTAACTTATGGCATTATGGTGACAGATGTATAATAATAACTGTTATTTAATTTAAATATGGTAGCCTGTTAAGCAGTCAGTATGTATTTCGGGGGGGGGGGGGCAGCTAATAATCCACCATTGTGTGCAGATTTACACCATTCCACAACTGTTTATACTTAGGCATTGTATCAATCCGCTGATCATTTTCTGTTTACAATGTACTTCCTTCCAATAAACACTTTGCCATTGTTTTAATTGTGATAATTGTTGAATGAATGATTTTGGAGCTAGTGGCTTTCTTTTTCACCACTAGGTGGCGCTATACCTGTTTTAATTTTGTTTTAATCTGGCTGTAGCAAATTTGTTACCAAACAGCAAAGTTGTTGTGTTTACTCCCAGTGGAGAAGAGTGGTTTTATAATTGTCAAAATAGAAATTATCTGTATATATCTTTCAGTATGAAAAACATATAAATCACAGCTTGGTAAAATATCAATATTTCATATTTAGTGTTGCTAATGAATGAATGACGTATGATAACAAAGAAAACAAGTTAATTAATCATTGACCTAAATCTTAAAACAAAATCTCACTGGATAATCCTACACTAGTAGTCAACTAAACCGAGTTTAAAAGTAATTAGAATGATCAAAAGCTCACTTCAAACAACATGTACTGGAAAATGTAGTATTTTGTAAATGGTTTGTTTTCTCGGGAAACACAATATTTATTAACAAACAAATAAATACTAGATATTCAATAAATGTACAGTAAAAACCCTATTACAAAAAACCCAAATCCAAACCACCCACCCCACCTAACTCCCACCCCACACACATACATACATATTTTATAATATGGATGACATTTATTCTATTTATTATGGAATAAATTTTCACAAACTGTGTATCCCATAATTTCATGAACTATTATTACAGTTTCTGAAAAGGAATGGGCTGAAAGGTCAAAGTTAAAAAGTATAGGCAAATATCAAATAAACAAATTTTAGTCATTAAAATAATTATATAAAAATAATATGAGGTTATTACCAGAATACCGAAAAGTATGCACAAAGACAGTACAGCTGGAGTATCGACTGACTGACAGCAGAGGTCAATGCGCTGCGTACTGTCTTATTATTATACATTTTTTCCTCCCTTAATCATCCCATATTTGGAATTTGCATTTCCTAATATGGTAGGATGAAAATACCCTGTAAAATACCGCAAAAATAACAACATGCTGTTAGGGTAACAGATGTATAATAATACAATATCATTTGTCTTAATTAAACAAAAAAAAACAGATATCATATAATTTGTTCACCTCTGAACTGATTTATTAGCAACTGATACATTTAACTTACCTTAACTAAGTTGTCTTCTATTGTAAATGCAGCTCTTCCGTTCTCATTGCTAGTTATATTACCTAAGTCACCAACATGCTGAATACAAGATATAGACAAGTATTTATGAGATAAAGGTATGCATGGGCGTGATATGCAATGATGTAATCCGAATTGCGATTTGATCACAAGATAGTAAGACAAGACTACATATCTAGGAATTCTGATGCAAATTAGCTAGTCTGCGAAAAAATTGATTCATTTCCATCTCAATCCATTTTGTCTTTACAAAAGCGTTTTATGCTTATGCATGTAGCAATAATCTTGCTAATTTCTATTTACACAATCAAACACCCCAACATACCGACTCCATTTTGTCATACTATGGTACTTGTTAGAAATACATTTGATTGAAATGCATGAAATTGCTTGATATCAGCAATAAGTGAAATATTACAAGTTGTCTCTTCTTTGAAAGCCCAAAATTTTGATTCAAAATTAATTTAATAAATTAATTTAGAAAACTATATTATAAGTTATACCATGATATATCTATAAAGTTTAACTATGACTTGTCATAGATTTGGCTCTTGAACAGCAATTGTTAAAACAAAATGAAGTCCATGAAGGTCTCATCATGTACAATGTATGTACATGTACCATATTTGTACAAAATCCATACATACATGACCAACAGTTCCAGAATGGCAGAAATGCATGATTTCAATAAATTTCATGTACAAAAATGGCCGGCACATAGGTCAATCCATAAGTTAATTCCCATTTTCAGACTGCGAGAACTAAAACATTTCCTCCCAAATATAGGCAGGAAAAAATATCTGCACTATCTATATACTGAAAATTTGTTTTCCCTTTTATATGTGAAAAATAGATACAGTTCCATGTATCTATAGATATGTATCTAACACAAGGGCAATTCATAACAACAATTCTAGAAAATTTTACTCACTGTAGTTTTGTGTGAATGCACGAGAAGAATGAGTGTTTTAGTTTGATATGTGTGAAACAACACTACATGTAATATCACAATTGAGGACATTCCAACATATTGATGCTAACAAGGCAAATTAAATAATCAATGAAAAGTTAATTATCTCAGAAGTTATTAATGATTACTATGTTCACCCAGAAAACATATGTTATCACAAGGATGACACTATTACTGTTACAATACAATGAGTTACAATGAGTGGTCATTGATTGCAAATTTACAGAAACCATACTGCCTGCTATTATAGTACTTCTAACACAAATATGTTGATATATGCATTAGTCTCATCAACATAAAAAAGTGCAGTTATTATACTTTCACAAATTACAAATAAAATCAGAATTATAAAACACATTGTAATAAACCAACTGGCCATAGAGGGCGCCATCTCAAAGCAAACTGTTTTTGTACTTACCCGTGCTTCGTCAGTTGGAGCACCATGAGGTTGCTCATATGGATTGAAATGATCACCACAACTGAAACAAAAATAGTCAAAACCATACAAAAAGGGTCAAAATTTAGCAAATATTTTCAACACATTTGTCAAAAATTTGAGTCACGATTTCCTCATTTCAAATAATGTATGATGTAAAAACATTATTTCATGGAAACTGTGCAGGCCTTTCTACATTTCACATCCACTCTTTTCAACCAATCAATAGCTCTTGTGCATTCACATCATACTTTTTCTGCATTGATAGCATTTGGATTGCGCATTCACTGTCCATCACACTGTTATCTCATATTTGCAACAAACATTTTAACCACCGCAATGTGGTATATATAGTACCATTGATGTCACTATTTATAAAATACTTTTATTGGTTCTTGGAGTAACTGTCAGACTAATGGACCCACTTTTATCATATGATATACCTGTACATTGGAATAGTAATACTAGCAGATTAATTTAAATTTTCTCAAAATTAATATTATAGGACAATTGATTTGATAAAATATGATAACACAAGAATAGATTATACACACTTGAAAAGCTGTAGGTATAGAAAAGAACACAGGGTATGGGTGGGGCTTTAAAAAGATGAAGGGTACAGGGTATGGGTGGGGCTTTAAAAAGATGAAAGGTACAGGGTATGGGTGGGGCTTTAAAAAGATGAAGGGTACAGGGTATGGGTGGGGCTTTAAAAAGATGAAGGGTACAGGGTATGGGTGGGGCTTTAAAAAGATGAAAGGTACAGGGTATGGGTGGGGCTTTAAAAAGATGAAGGGTACAGGGTATGGGTGGGGCTTTAAAAAGATGAAGGGTACAGGATATGGGTGGGACTTTAAAAAGATGAAGGGTACAGGGTATGGGTGGGGCTTTAAAAAGATGAAAGGTACAGGGTATGGGTGAGGCTTTAAAAAGATGAAGGGTACAGGGTATGGGTGGGGCTTTAAAAAGATGAAGGGTACAGGGTATGAGTGGGGCTTTAAAAAGATGAAGGGTACAGGGTATGGGTGGGGCTTTAAAAAGATGAAGGGTACAGGGTATGGGTGGGGCTTTAAAAAGATGAAGGATACAGGGTATTGGTGACGCTTTAAAAAGATTAAGGATACAGATTATCGGTGAGGCTGTGAAAAGATGTGGGTATAGATAGGAACACAGGGTATGGGTGGGGCTTTAAAAAGATGAAGGGTACAGGGTAAGGGTGGGGCTTTAAAAAGATGAAGGGTACAGGGTATGGGTCGGGCTTTTAAAAGATGAAGGGTACAGGGTATGGGTGGGGCTTTAAAAAGATGAAGGGTACAGGGTATGGGTGGAGCTTTAAAAAGATGAAAGGTACAGGGTATGGGTGGGGCTTTAAAAAGATGAAGGGTACAGGGTATGGGTGGGGCTTTAAAAAGATGAAGGGTACAGGGTATGGGTGGGGCTTTAAAAAGATGAAGGGTACAGGATATGGGTGGGGCTTTAAAAAGATGAAGGGTACAGGGTATGGGTGGGGCTTTAAAAAGATGAAGGGTACAGGGTATGAGTGGGGCTTTAAAAGATGAAGGGTACAGGGTATGGGTGGGGCTTTAAAAAGATGAAGGGTACAGGGTATGGGTGAGGCTTTAAAACGATGAAGGGTACAGGGTATGGGTGGGGCTTTAAAAAGATGAAGGGAACAGGGTATGAGTGGGGCTTTAAAAAGATAAAGGGTACAGGGTATGGGTGAGGCTTTAAAAAGATGAAGGGTACAGGGTATGAGTGGGGCTTTAAAAAGATGAAGGGTACAGGGTATGGGTGGGGCTTTAAAAAGATGAAGGGTACAGGGTATGGGTGGGGCTTTAAAAAGATGAAGGGCACAGGGTATGGGTGTGGCTTTAAAAAGATGAAGGGCACAGGGTATGGGTGAGGCTTTAAAAAGATGAAAGGTACAGGGTATGGGTGGGGCTTTAAAAAGATGAAGGGTACAGGGTATGAGTGGGGCTTTAAAAGATGAAGGGTACAGGGTATGGGTGAGGCTTTAAAAAGATGAAGGATACAGGGTATGAGTGGGGCTTTAAAAAGATGAAGGATACAGGGTATGGGTGGGGCTTTAAAAAGATAAAGGGTACAGGGTATGGGGAGGCTTTAAAAAGATGAAGGGTACAGGGTATGGGTGGGGCTTTAAAAAGATGAAGGGTACAGGGTATGGGTGGGGCTTTAAAAAGATGAAGGGTACAGGGTATGGGTGGGGCTTTAAAAAGATGAAGGGTACAGGGTATGGGTGGGGCTTTAAAAAGATGAAGGGTACAGGGTATGGGTGGGGCTTTAAAAAGATGAAAGGTACAGGGTATGGGTGAGGCTTTAAAAAGATGAAGGGTACAGGATATGGGTGGGGCTTTAAAAAGATGCAGGGTACAGGGTATGAGTGGGGCTTTAAAAAGATGAAGGGTACAGGGTATGGGTGAGGCTTTAAAAAGATGAAGGGTACAGGGTATGAGTGAGGCTTTAAAAAGATGAAGGGTACAGGGTATGGGTGGGGATTTAAAAAGATGAAGGGTACAGGGTATGGGTGAGGCTTTAAAAAGATGAAGGATACAGGGTATGGGTGGGGCTTTAAAATATGAAGGGTACAGGGTATGAGTGGGGCTTTAAAAAGATGAAGGGTACAGGGTAAGGGTGGGGCTTTAAAAAGATGAAGGGTACAGGGTATGGGTGGGGCTTTAAAAAGATGAAGGGTACAGGGTATGGGTGGGGCTTTAAAAAGATGAAAGGTACAGGGTATGGGTGAGGCTTTAAAAAGATGAAGGGTACAGGATATGGGTGGGGCTTTAAAAAGATGAAGGGTACAGGGTATGAGTGGGGCTTTAAAAAGATGAAGGGTACAGGGTATGGGTGGGTCTTTAAAAAGATGAAGGGTACAGGGTATGGGTGAGGCTTTAAAAAGATGAAGGGTACAGGGTATGAGTGGGGCTTTAAAAAGATGAAGGGTACAGGGTATGGGTGGGGCTTTAAAAAGATGAAGGGTACAGGGTATGGATGAGGCTTTAAAAAGATGAAGGGTACAAGGTATGGATGGGGCTTTAAAAAGATGAAGGGTACAGGGTATGAGTGGGGCTTTAAAAAGATGAAGGGTACAGGGTATGGGTGAGGCTTTAAAAAGATTAAGGGTACAGGGTATGGGTGGGGCTTTAAAAAGATGAAGAATACAGGGTATGGGTGGGGCTTTAAAAAGATGAAAGGTACAGGGTATGGGTGGGGCTTTAAAAAGATGAAGGGTACAGGATATGGGTGGGGCTTTAAAAAGATGAAGAGTACAGGATATGGGTGGGGCTTTAAAAAGATGAAGGGTACAGGGTATGGGTGGGGCTTTAAAAAGATGAAGGGTACAGGGTATGGGTGAGGCTTTAAAAAGATGAAGGGTACAGGGTATGGGTGGGGCTTTAAAAAGATGAAGGGTACAGGGTATGAGTGGGGCTTTAAAAAGATGAAGGGTACAGGGTATGGGTGAGGCTTTAAAAAGATGAAGGGTACAGGGTATGAGTGGGGCTTTAAAAAGATGAAGAGTACAGGGTATGGGTGGGGCTTTAAAAAGATGAAGGGTACAGGGTATGGGTGGGGCTTTAAAAAGATGAAAGGTACAGGGTATGGGTGGGGCTTTAAAAAGATGAAGGATACAGGGTATTGGTGATGCTTTAAAAAGATTAAGGATACAGATTATCGGTGAGGCTGTGAAAAGATGAAGGGTACAGGGTATGGTTGAGGCTGTGAAAAGATGTGGGTATAGATAGGAACACAGGGTATGGGTGGGGCTTTAAAAAGATGAAGGGTACAGGGTATGGGTGGGGCTTTAAAAAGATGAAGGATACAGGGTATGAGTGGGGCTTTAAAAAGATGAAGGATACAGGGTATGAGTGAGGCTTTAAAAAGATGAAGGGTACAGGGTATGAGTGGGGCTTTAAAAAGATGAAGGGTACAGGGTATGGGTGAGGCTTTAAAAAGATTAAGGATACAGGGTATGAGTGGGGCTTTAAAAAGATGAAGAATACAGGGTATGGGTGGGGCTTTAAAAAGATGAAGGATACAGGGTATGGGTGGGGCTTTAAAAAGATGAAGGGTACAGGGTATGGGTGGGGCTTTAAAAAGATGAAGGATACAGGGTATGGGTGGGGCTTTAAAAAGATGAAGGGTACAGGGTATGGGGTGGGGCTTTAAAAAGATGAAGGGTACAGGGTATGAGTGGGGCTTTAAAAAGGTGAAGGGTACAGGGTATGGGTGAGGCTTTAAAAAGATTAAGGATACAGGGTATGAGTGGGGCTTTAAAAAGATGAAGAATACAGGGTATGGGTGGGGCTTTAAAAAGATGAAAGGTACAGGGTATGGGTGGGGCTTTAAAAATATGAAGGATACAGGGTATGGGTGGGGCTTTAAAAAGATGAAGGGTACAGGGTATGGGTGAGGCTTTAAAAAGATGAAGGGTACAGGGTATGGGTGGGGCTTTAAAAAGATGAAGGGTACAGGGTATGGGGTGGGGCTTTAAAAAGATGAAGGGTACAGGGTATGGGTGGGGCTTTAAAAAGATGAAGGGTACAGGGTATGGGTGGGGCTGTGAAAAGATGAAGGATACAGGGTATGGGTGAGGCTTTAAAAAGATGAAAGGTACAGGGTATGGGTGGGGCTTTAAAAAGATGAAGGGTACAGGGTATGAGTGGGGCTTTAAAAGATGAAGGGTACAGGGTATGGGTGAGGCTTTAAAAAGATGAAGGATACAGGGTATGAGTGGGGCTTTAAAAAGATGAAGGATACAGGGTATGGGTGGGGCTTTAAAAAGATAAAGGGTACAGGGTATGGGGAGGCTTTAAAAAGATGAAGGGTACAGGGTATGGGTGGGGCTTTAAAAAGATGAAGGGTACAGGGTATGGGTGGGGCTTTAAAAAGATGAAGGGTACAGGGTATGGGTGGGGCTTTAAAAAGATGAAGGGTACAGGGTATGGGTGGGGCTTTAAAAAGATGAAGGGTACAGGGTATGGGTGGGGCTTTAAAAAGATGAAAGGTACAGGGTATGGGTGAGGCTTTAAAAAGATGAAGGGTACAGGATATGGGTGGGGCTTTAAAAAGATGCAGGGTACAGGGTATGAGTGGGGCTTTAAAAAGATGAAGGGTACAGGGTATGGGTGAGGCTTTAAAAAGATGAAGGGTACAGGGTATGAGTGAGGCTTTAAAAAGATGAAGGGTACAGGGTATGGGTGGGGATTTAAAAAGATGAAGGGTACAGGGTATGGGTGAGGCTTTAAAAAGATGAAGGGTACAGGGTATGGGTGGGGCTTTAAAAAGATGAAGGATACAGGGTATGGGTGGGGCTTTAAAATATGAAGGGTACAGGGTATGAGTGGGGCTTTAAAAAGATGAAGGGTACAGGGTAAGGGTGGGGCTTTAAAAAGATGAAGGGTACAGGGTATGGGTGGGGCTTTAAAAAGATGAAGGGTACAGGGTATGGGTGGGGCTTTAAAAAGATGAAAGGTACAGGGTATGGGTGAGGCTTTAAAAAGATGAAGGGTACAGGATATGGGTGGGGCTTTAAAAAGATGAAGGGTACAGGGTATGAGTGGGGCTTTAAAAAGATGAAGGGTACAGGGTATGGGTGGGTCTTTAAAAAGATGAAGGGTACAGGGTATGGGTGAGGCTTTAAAAAGATGAAGGGTACAGGGTATGAGTGGGGCTTTAAAAAGATGAAGGGTACAGGGTATGGGTGGGGCTTTAAAAAGATGAAGGGTACAGGGTATGGATGAGGCTTTAAAAAGATGAAGGGTACAAGGTATGGATGGGGCTTTAAAAAGATGAAGGGTACAGGGTATGAGTGGGGCTTTAAAAAGATGAAGGGTACAGGGTATGGGTGAGGCTTTAAAAAGATTAAGGGTACAGGGTATGGGTGGGGCTTTAAAAAGATGAAGAATACAGGGTATGGGTGGGGCTTTAAAAAGATGAAAGGTACAGGGTATGGGTGGGGCTTTAAAAAGATGAAGGGTACAGGATATGGGTGGGGCTTTAAAAAGATGAAGAGTACAGGATATGGGTGGGGCTTTAAAAAGATGAAGGGTACAGGGTATGGGTGGGGCTTTAAAAAGATGAAGGGTACAGGGTATGGGTGAGGCTTTAAAAAGATGAAGGGTACAGGGTATGGGTGGGGCTTTAAAAAGATGAAGGGTACAGGGTATGAGTGGGGCTTTAAAAAGATGAAGGGTACAGGGTATGGGTGAGGCTTTAAAAAGATGAAGGGTACAGGGTATGAGTGGGGCTTTAAAAAGATGAAGAGTACAGGGTATGGGTGGGGCTTTAAAAAGATGAAGGGTACAGGGTATGGGTGGGGCTTTAAAAAGATGAAAGGTACAGGGTATGGGTGGGGCTTTAAAAAGATGAAGGATACAGGGTATTGGTGACGCTTTAAAAAGATTAAGGATACAGATTATCGGTGAGGCTGTGAAAAGATGAAGGGTACAGGGTATGGTTGAGGCTGTGAAAAGATGTGGGTATAGATAGGAACACAGGGTATGGGTGGGGCTTTAAAAAGATGAAGGGTACAGGGTATGGGTGGGGCTTTAAAAAGATGAAGGATACAGGGTATGAGTGGGGCTTTAAAAAGATGAAGGATACAGGGTATGAGTGAGGCTTTAAAAAGATGAAGGGTACAGGGTATGAGTGGGGCTTTAAAAAGATGAAGGGTACAGGGTATGGGTGAGGCTTTAAAAAGATTAAGGATACAGGGTATGAGTGGGGCTTTAAAAAGATGAAGAATACAGGGTATGGGTGGGGCTTTAAAAAGATGAAGGATACAGGGTATGGGTGGGGCTTTAAAAAGATGAAGGGTACAGGGTATGGGTGGGGCTTTAAAAAGATGAAGGATACAGGGTATGGGTGGGGCTTTAAAAAGATGAAGGGTACAGGGTATGGGGTGGGGCTTTAAAAAGATGAAGGGTACAGGGTATGAGTGGGGCTTTAAAAAGGTGAAGGGTACAGGGTATGGGTGAGGCTTTAAAAAGATTAAGGATACAGGGTATGAGTGGGGCTTTAAAAAGATGAAGAATACAGGGTATGGGTGGGGCTTTAAAAAGATGAAAGGTACAGGGTATGGGTGGGGCTTTAAAAATATGAAGGATACAGGGTATGGGTGGGGCTTTAAAAAGATGAAGGGTACAGGGTATGGGTGAGGCTTTAAAAAGATGAAGGGTACAGGGTATGGGTGGGGCTTTAAAAAGATGAAGGGTACAGGGTATGGGGTGGGGCTTTAAAAAGATGAAGGGTACAGGGTATGGGTGGGGCTTTAAAAAGATGAAGGGTACAGGGTATGGGTGGGGCTGTGAAAAGATGAAGGATACAGGGTATGGGTGGGGCTTTAAAAAGATGAAGGGTACAGGGTATGGGTGGGGCTTTAAAAAGATGAAGGGTACAGGGTATGGGTGGGGCTTTAAAAAGATTAAGGATACAGATTATGGGTGAGGCTGTGAAAAGATGAAGGGCACAGGGTATGGGTGAGGCTGTGAAAAGATGTGGGTATAGATAGGAACACAGGGTATGGGTGGGGCTTTAAAAAGATGAAGGGTACAGGGTATGAGTGGGGCTTTAAAAAGATGAAGGATACAGGGTATGGGTGGGGCTTTAAAAAGATTAAGGATACAGATTATGGGTGAGGCTGTGAAAAGATGAAGGGCACAGGGTATGGGTGAGGCTTTAAAAAGATGAAGGGTACAGGGTATGGGTGGGGCTTTAAAAAGATTAAGGATACAGATTATGGGTGAGGCTGTGAAAAGATGAAGGGCACAGGGTATGGGTGAGTCTGTGAAAAGATGTGGGTATAGATAGGAACACAGGGTATGGGTGGGGCTTTAAAAAGATGAAGGGTACAGGGTATGGGTGGGGCTTTAAAAAGATGAAGGGTACAGGGTATTGGTGACGCTTTAAAAAGATTAAGGATACAGGGTATGAGTGGGGCTTTAAAAAGATGAAGAATACAGGGTATGGGTGGGGCTTTAAAAAGATGAAGGGTACAGGGTATGGGTGGGGCTTTAAAAAGATGAAGGGTACAGGGTATTGGTGACGCTTTAAAAAGATTAAGGATACAGGGTATGGGTGGGGCTGTGAAAAGATGCAGGTATAGAGAAAAACACAGGGTATGGGTGAGGCTTTAAAAAGATGAAGGGTACAGGGTATGGGTGGGGCTGTGAAAAGATGAAGGGTACAGGGTATGGTTGGAGCCGTGAAAAGATGCAATACAGATGTGAAGAAAGACGAACAAATAAAGTGAGAATAAAAAAAACACACAAGAAAAAAAAGCACAGAACACAGAGGTTAGGCTGTTAAAGATGTAGGTAGAAATACGAAGGGACTGTGATAAGAGGCTCCATATTGCCTTTTGAATTGCCTATAAACATCATGTTCAGATCACCAACCAATTAGAATATGTTACAGGTGGTTTTCTAGCAAGCCATTCACTCTGACTGGTTGTCAAAGGATATCAAAAGAATGTGATTTAATTTGGGCACACAAATACTTCGAGGTTTTTAATACACTGATGACTGGAATTCAAATTGACCAGAGCAACATCAGATTTTAATTAGACTGAACATAATGATATAAATTCTGACCAATCATATGAGGGCATTAGGTGCAATAACACAATATATTTACCTAGTGCAGCCATCTGATATATCACCAAATTCATGAATATTGATAGCATGTATAGATTTGGGTTTCAGTCCATCTACTATGCCTTCAATAATGCACTTATTTCTATCGGATTGTACAAATCTTATTACACCCTTGAGTTGACCCTCTTCCAACATGGTTACAGCTGCACCAAGATGCTCCCGACCTGAAATAGAAAAAGTGTAATTTATGACAAAGTAAATGTTATGAAAAACACACTAATAGCATATAGAATTCATTTCTAGCTATCTGCATGCATCATAAAGTTAGGCTATGTGACCTGTCATATTGCTGACAGAGCTGATTCATAATGCATGGTCCAGGGCCAGCGTACACCGTATATACAATAAAGTTTTTAAGTCGACTGTCTATTTGCTTCAATGTTTTGCAAGTATCAGTATCTTGCTTTTCGCCAGCCACGAAGGCCACACGAGAAAAACTTGATCGATGCAGTCGATCGGCACGATGGCAAGCAAATCAAGAAAAGTATTTGTAGATGCAACTGATCAAATTTCACGAAATACATCACTATTGTACTGATTGGCTGGAAAGTTTCTCAGCCAGCTGACTTGGATGGTGATTGGTTTGCTATTTGATTACCCCGGTAGATCTTGCTTGCTTGCTAGAAATGCACTATTTATATTTATATTCCTAATTACAAGGGACAGTGAAAAGTTATGCTTATACTACAGTAAGAGCTCATTTTAGAAGCAAGAAAACAATTTACCGGTCATTTCGAAAATTTTCCAGGGGATATGTTTATTTCGGGGAGTATGTTTAATAGATTTTGAAGATTTGTTCGAGGGTATGTTTATTTGGAACATAAAATTATTAGAACATTGGCAAAAATTTTCATTATGTTTTTCACTCTTTGCAATTGTTATGTTTTTCATTTTGTGTTCCAAAATCTATGTAATTTTGAAAATAAAATTATTATAATCTAGGCAATAATTTCATTATTTGTTATTATTTTAATGTTAATAACATTCTCTATGTTTACCATACAATCAGAGAAATCCTGTCCATAAAATTCATGATCTCAAAAACAAGGTGCTAAATGATTTAACCTGCACCCCACCCCACCCAGTTGTATGACAATGTTAAGATCTATATTATGGTTGACTTTATTAAGATTCATGTTTCTGTAAGCAAAATTAAAAGGCTTTCCCCTGATTTCATTTAAGCATTGTTTTTTTGTGTACTGTAAAATATTTTTCTGAGCTGGAATTAATTTTTGCTGACTTTTTAGGTGTTTTGTATAGAATTTATTTTCACTGACTTTTTACGAGTTGAATGTAAAATACTAGTATAAGAAAAGGGGTATATTCTCTGGATTTTATTTTCACTGAATCATTCCTTCAGCAACGATTGTGAAAATTAATTCCAAGCGGAAATATTATTTAGTATTTTACAGCAATCTACCTCATGTTTATATATCAATCAGGTATATTCAAAAGTCAAATAGTGTCATAATAACATTCAGGTCAAAGGGTAAAATGGGGAATAAGGTCAAAGGAAAAACTGGGAATGATAACATTTGGGTCACATGTAAAAATCAGTACAATAAGTTTGAGAGACTTCGTAATTAAATAATATTTGTTGAATTACCATATTTTACTGAATTGGCTTTCCTTAAGGTAGAGATGCTGTTTACCTGACAGGTATTTTAATTAGTTAATTAGGAAACCAAGATGACCTCCCTTGTCCACAAAACTATATATTTTCGGAAAGCTTATTGTATGAATTATTAAAAAAATTTAGTATTTTTTTTTATGGACACTGTAGTTTGAAATATGTACAAAAATGTGCTTTTTTGGTCAAAAGTGATTTAAAAAAAAATAGCTCCTAAACCATGCTTCTGTTTCCTGTCAAAATTGGTTTATGGGTACATCTGTTTACTATGAAGAAATCGCCGTCTTGAAAACTGTCTACCAGTTGTCAATTTTGCAGGGCAGCAGCCCAAATTTCACTACTTCAAGTTTATGCATAAATTAACACCCAGACTAGTTGTCTGTTCGATTGTTGTAACACTGTTCAACCAAAAACAATGCCCCGACGGCGTTTTGAAGATAAACACATTGTCAATCATTTGTGAAAATTTCAAAACAAAAGGTCAAAGCGTCTAGGAGCTATTTTTTGTTAAAGTTCAGGGATGTGCACTAAAAAGAAGCTGAGATAATTGCTAATTTGCATGACAATTCACTCAATAAGAAGTTTGCTAATGCTCATAATTAAAATGGCTGTAACAGTTCGAAATTTAAATGTATTATCGTTTTGTTAAAAGTTAAATATAGTGCATAATATGGAGATCTCGTCATTTCTTTTTTTCACCATGTATCTTTTTTATTATTTATGTACAGCCTTGCTAAATCTTGCTAAGCATTCAAATAGGAGAATGTTTGCACCTGTTATCTATATTTTAAAATCGTTTTTTGAGTATGTTCCACTATTCACAATTCTACAAAATGTTAACAGTCTATAGCCAAGACTGTTTGGATAATAAAAAGCCAAAAAAAAAAAAAATTCACTCCCAAGTGCCCACAAACATGCATCTCTACCATAATTTAAGTTTCAACAGTAACTGAAGGCTGTATCAAATATGAATGACTTTACCTACCTATGGCTGAGCTTGCTGAACCATGTCCAATCAACACAGCTCTTTTGCCAGTGTCTTCTATTACCTCTAAGACTTGACTTGAAGGAAGTGATGTTTGTAGTATAACTCTCTCATCAGCCAAGTTGATCTCCAAAACCTTTATATCTGTATTGAAATAAAGAAACATATGACACTTCAGATGCAAGGAAGTCATGAAATACGTTGACATTCAATCATTCATCATAACACCAAAAGTTAGCTTACCGTTCACACTCTGCAGTTTTGATTTGATTGAATCTACACAATGCTGACATGTCATCTGGACAGCAAATTCCATCTAGTTTTAAAAAGACACAATTGTATTATGATTTGATACATCAGGAATTGAGGTAAATCATGCAGTTACACAAATAGAAATTTCATTTGAATCTACTACAATAAAAGACAACTAATTTGATACCTTGCCCAGTTTTATCTAAATAAATAAGCCTAGAAAATGAAGTGCTTTCCCAGGTGTTCAAGACCTCTCCTACAATGCATAGACACATAAATGAAATCACGACTACCGGTAGGTATAGTGACCTCTCCTCCATGGCATAGGCACATAAACATATGTACAGTCAGCTAGTGACTTCTTCTACAATGCATAGACAGCTACTGAATGCAAATTTAATGAGTTGATTGAAAATACTGTCATCATGAAAACTTGTTAGAGGAATTACCAGCATGCATCAACTAAACTAATTAATTAACAACAAGTATTTTGATTTATCTTTGACCATTTAAACAAATTCTGTCGTTTGAGTTTGTGGAAAATAAAATTGTTGTTTCTTGAGATTCATCCAATCATCTTTTGTTGTGCAAATAATAACTGAATTCCTGAATAAATTCCGATGGTTATAAATATTTGTAAAATGTGTGAGAATTTGAGAAGAATGCAAGATATTTCAAAATGTGACTGAAATGCGTGTGAATCACGTCTAAAGTATGAAATCTGACAGGATTACATAATATACATATCATATCATCTCTCATTTAATTGGTTATTCGCAGGGGCGTCGATCATGGGGGGGGACACGTCCCCCCACTTTCTGAAGGGTGGGGTACACAATATCAACTGTCCCCTCCACTTTCCAGACTTACCCAAATATCAATAATAGACTTATATCAAAGCCTGCGTTTGTGTAAGGCCTTTGGTTCTGTGTACATGTACTGTATTCTTAATGATCAAGAATGAAAATCCCCAAGTATGCACCAAATGACTTCATTTTGGTTGCATTTTTCAAAAATTTCTACCTTCTGAGGGGGACACATCCCTCCTCGGGGTTACACACCTATATTCCGACACCCATATGTTCCGACATCCCTATATTCCGATACCCCTATGTTCCGACATTCCTATATTCCGACAACCCTATGTTGAGATGCTAATAGATTCTGACACCTACGAAATTTTAGAAACGTTTTTGACATTTCACTGCGTTTTTATTTCTTTACTATAAGAAAAAATATCATTATTCTTCTTCAAATACTATTCTATGCTCACCTTTTGTAACACAATGTTACATTTCTTTACATAACTATGCCGGATTATAATACTTGCCACGGGCTTTCATGGAGGTGTTTTTGTGATCATCGTCGGCAATATTCTCAGACGCGATGTATCCTATCAAGCTTCAGACGCAAAATATTTATTTTTTTAATTATTGCCATACGTTCAGATCAACAATAAACTATGTACCTGACAGTCTTCATGTGGGCCCCTGACAAATTGTACTCGGGGAGACCTAAATTACATTGTTTAGTACTTTTATGTTCGACGATCATCCAATAAATTCTGAGCCGGCCAGAATGTGCCATATTTTCAATGGAAATATGTACGCTAGTGTTCGGAAGCCAAAATTGGATAAATACCTCTCCCCATGGTAGAACAAAGCAGCATGTTTTTTCTCTGTTCAGTGCGATCAGTCTAGTTACGGAATACTGACTGTACAATTAAAATTAAGACAAGGCTGTCAAATTTACATGCCATAAAATAGACAGAAACATGGGAATTAATTTGGTCAATTTTGGCCGTAGAATCTGAGCCGTTTTGCCCCCGAAAATCAGGGTAAATATGAATTCATTAACTTTATTATACGTTATTCAAAATCATCAAATGGAATTTTCTGGGCAAATCCTGTCTATGATAAAATGAATATCTCTGAGACCTGTCAATGTCTTAGATTGATAGGAAAACGTATAACGTGTGGAAGTAAACAAGGAATGTTGGCCGAAAACATACAATATAGGAATGGAAAGAGATAATGTGATCCCTTGGTATTTTTAAACTTATGCAAACACTACGGAATGCTAAATGCAGTGCCTATTCATCTCTCGCATAATAAATAAATAAATAAATGATTTTAATCAATATGTAGATAAACTTGGAAAGGTGCTATCGGATGTAAACGGCAACCTTGCAATTCTGCGACTGATGAATATCGAAGTACAACTTTCATAAAAAAACGTAAAATAATTCTCTGATAATTATCGATCTAAAACTTCGATAGTTAAGGCAATCGGAGGATTTAAGGTTGGAACTACATCCAACAGACACGGATATTGTCAAATAATTATCAAAGTATTAGAATGATACAATGGGTAACATCTTTCTTTGATAATTATCCGATAACATCATGCAATATCCCGCCTTCATGGACTTTCGAGTATCATGGCCGGACTACACTACAGTTGGATTTCCAGTATTTTCCAGGACATCCTGGTTATATCAAGCACCGTCCCTCAGTGTTGAGGGACGGTGTATCAAGGTAGTAAAAGGTCACGCACGGCTAGTCAGATTAAGTTTGACACAAGTATACTGTGTGTCGGAACATAGGGCAGTCCCCCCTTCTCAGACACCCCCCTGTTTGCGCAAGCGCGGACATTGGTCGCTTACGCGGACACAAAAATGGCCTCCTCACTTTTCAGAATGGACCGACGCCCCTGGTTATTCGAAATAGGAATTAAATGTAGTATATTGAAATAAATCACAGAGTGTCCATCTCAGTACACGTATCTGGATACTATTAGATGGTTATACTAAATAAAGATAAAAAAAATCATCAAACGTTTTTGGTAATACATATATATATATATATATCTGATCCGGGGTCTGATTATTAATCATACAAGGAAGGAGTTTCAAAGTTCAAAGTACAACAAATCGCAGTGCACGTGTGGCTCACGGCTTTGGTTCGCAATATACAATTTTCGACAATATGTTTCGAAGAGCTTGCTGGATTCAGATATATTACCTTTGTCTGTGTCGTCATTTTGACAAAATGTAACACCACTCCACGCAATATGGAGCCAACGTTTTAAAATATATGTACCCACGCAGAATTAACCAAAACATAAGCCAGGTCAAACACGATAGTGTCAGGTGACACCTTGGGTCAAACTCAATATCACATGACATTTAAATAGGGTTTCATTTTCTTTTTTTGTAATGCTGTTTTTTGTATTTTTTTACGTGAAAACGATGTTAATGATAATCCAGTCTGCCGATTGTCAATATGTATTATTGTCTATTGTCCGCCATAGATGATTTATGCTGTGAAAATCCCAATTTACATTTTGTTACAGCATCCCCTATATTGGAAATGGTGCGATCCAACATTCAAACGTCATTCAATTACGCTATGAACGTCACCGAATTGTGTGTAGATTTTAGCCGTTGAGCGGGCTTCGAAGAAGACAGTGAATGTGATTTTTAAAAAAACACCCCAATGTGTAATTAGCAGCAGTCGTCTGGTTTGTCGTTCTCAGTGTGAACATTTGACCGCATTTTGCAACTAGATCGCACGTAAGTTAACAATATAAGTTTATAACTTGTAAAATTGTATCACGATCAGTGTTCGCATGGTGCCTAGTTGATTCAAACTATTAATGTTTCCGGGTATGCATGTTTGCTTGGTATGCATGTTTGCTGTTTTTAGCATTGAAAGTTACGTTATACGTTTCATTATATAGTAACCACTTTTGTGATCAAATTTGACGCCAGTATACTAGTACACGTATGATATACGTGGTCATAGCTGGCAAGTGTATGTGTATATATCATTAATGTATTTATGCGAGCGAGCAAAGGTGATTCTATTTAAAATTTTAAATCCACCCCATTGTAATGTAGTTGGCCGATTGTAGTATTTATACCATCAGCGTTCATCCCATTGATGAAATCACTGGCGCTCGGTGTCTTTTTAAACAATAAAAACGATCAATAAATAGATGTGTTTAGAAGTGGGAATATCGCCGCCAGGTAAAAATGTCATTAAAGTGCCTGTGAAATGGCTGCTATTTTCACACCTAAAATTATCAATTGATACATAAATATTATTAATTTTCATGTTTCTAAGCATGAATTATTTTTTTTAAGTGAAAAAATGTGTTTTAAACTCAATCTACGGCAACTTTATTTCGTGTATTTTAAAACGAGGCTCCTCATTAGCTTCTCATTTGCATACAGAAATTCCCCTTGTGACGTCAGAAGGGGAAGTCGCATGGCAGCTTGCATTGCCGATATGTGTAAATAAGGCAAATTTCTTGTGCAGTTTTCTCGTCTTTGACTAAATTTTCACTTATGTACTTGTTCGTTGAGGAGGAATGGACCATAATGAACACATAGTATCAATTTTTGTTGCATGGGATTGAGTTAGATGCGAAATATGTCCGTGCTGGTGTAGCTGGTCACCGTGATTGTCACCGGCGCACGTTTATGCACTGTCGCTAGACAAAATAGAATTTGACGTCGGAATTATCTAGTTATTTAGCAGGTTACTACACTGTTGTATTTCATCGATCGTCTGAGTAAAACTTTCAAAATTAAAATAAAAGAGAACATATTTTGACATTCTAAACATTAGACTATAGTGATCACTATAAAATACTTAAAAAAAACAACAAATCACAGTTACTAAATAAATGACAGCCGCGTGGAAATAAATTGAAATTTTGTTGAAATAGGTGAATGCGTCGGGTCACGACGAGGGCAAGCGCGTTAAAAGTGGCGTTTAATTGGATAACAAAAATAATCGAGATCGACACACATACCGATAAATTCAGAGTGGATTCGAGTTAGCGTGATCCATGACGTGATTGTCATAATTATAACATCATATTAAAACTTTATTTGGTGGAAACACATTGACCAAGCCCGGATTCTTATTTCATAAATTATTACGCAGATCAAGCTGCAAGCATGGAGGTAAAAAAAGAACAGAGGTGTGAATTCGACATTCAACACCAATCACCAAACAATTCAGAAACTTTTAGCCTTCGAAAATGAAAACAATTAGCAGTGTGTAAGGGCTGTGTAATTTCCTGTTTGTCCGACGCTTCGTTTTCGTGTCACTGTCAAAATTATTGCTACCTTTTACCTAACAGGGACTAAATGGTCTCTATAAAACGATAATCAGGATCGCAAAAAAGTCAACTCATTTGAAACACTTGCCGGACGTCTCTCTCTCTTCTGAAATCCACCTCGGTGATCATGGTCCGAAATCTATTTCTTTCAAAAGTGTTGCGCTTGGTTTATGTTGTCGACGTTGTTTTTTCATGAACGACGATAGTTTCTCCAAAAAAAAAAAGAATCTGAGGTTAAGTGGCTTTCGTCCACTGATGTCGCACTTTCGGGTCGATTAGAAACGTGTGAATACTTACACTATGACTATACGTTTCACTGCAACTGCCCACAACACAACATCTAAAAACTCTCTCTCAAAAAATTAAAATAGTCAGAAAAAAAAACGCCAACCGAAAAATATATATTGTTTAAAAGTATACTGAATAACCAGTGTTATTACGGCTCAGGGGTATGACTTCCTCTCACATTTTGGCATTTGGTGGCACACTTTCGGCGAGAGTCGGAAATCCGGAAACAGTCAACCGTTTCAGGATAGGTGGGCGTGGCTACAACACGAGAAATATCCCAAATTTACTTGGATACGAGTAATCATTTTCGGCAAAAAAATCATTAACTGCCCATTTCAATGGGACACAGATCTAAAATAGGAAACGTGAGGGTGGGCATTGCACAGGCACTTTAAAAAACATCATTACCGGACAGCATTCCCACTCTTATACATTGTCATATCTAATTGTTATAGAAAGGTACCAAACGCCCGTGATCGCAATCACAGGGGCTTGACGATCTATTCGTTTCAATGCGTGGACGTCTATGGGGCCGATCGACTATGTCTCAGTACAGGACCTTGCCCTTGCTCAAAATAATAGAAATTATGGAATTAAAACACTTTAGTAATGTAAAGCAAGCATATGTTATTGAATTTAATCATCCCGCTCCGAAACCACGAAAATCACTAATACTTGTTTCCGGCCGATCAGCTTGCACTATATATAAGGCAAGGGAGGAAACAAAATGTGCACACATTTTTCTAGCTGCCGAAAATCATACCTCAAAATACAAAATACCTTGTCCAAACCAGTTACGAGTGCTTATAAGACACTGGGTTATCACAAAATGTTGTCCGATTACATATAAATCATATATTTTTTCCAGATTTTACGCATTTATGACGAAATTTGACACCAGCCTTCAGGTTGTGTCAATCTGCGCATGCGTGCGCGCCCTCAAGTGCCAGGACTGCATTCCTTTCTTTGCTGTGGTGTATATTAATGCAAGGTTTATTGCTAGAACATAATTGTGATTGCAGTTGTGAAAAAGGACATCTAAACCCCAGGGGTAGGTGGGTTTAGTTGAGGATGGGGGTGGGGGGGTTGGGTTCCCCTTGGTACCCAGCCTTAAAAAAGGAGGCGTGTATTTAAGTTAAAATAGCTGCTCTTTCTATATAAGTATTGTAAAGTAATTCTACACTAAAGAATGCACCTCCTTACCCTGGGGAGCAGATCCTTTGGCAATCATAAAATTCTGATTGACCAGGGATCACATGTGGCCACAGTCTTCAACTGTTTCCTGTCTGATAGTAATTTTGGCCCCAAGGAAGCCATAGAATGCTCCATTTTAACTTAGAATTATCAAAAACTCCACAGGAGAACCCTATCTCCCCCTTGCAGTTTTTTTTGAGAAAAAAACCTGGTAAAGAGAACTTATGAGCAGATTGTGTAGCATGATGAATGACATAACAAGAGAACCCAGAAAAAATACTGACAAAGTTGCTAATTGAGAATCCTAAAAAAGGTGATTTTGATCTGTTTACGCAGATTTTTTTCTGGGAGTGTGTTGGATATTTAAACACTGTAATTTATACTGGTAAATGCTTAACAGACCCAGCCCCAAAATATTTACCTCTAATTATGTGGTGTTTTTTTTACCAGTACCTGGCTCATTTACATAAACTAAACTTTTTGATTTTCCCAAACATTCAGTGGGTTATTTGAAACAAAGGATTTATTTTATTGGACCTTATCAAAATAGCCTATCCTGGCTAAGATAACCCTTACCTTTGGTTTGTAGCATTAAATGTTGAATTTTGGATTTTATAATTCATGTCAAGTGCAAACATATTCTATTTTCATTCTTGTGCAGTTTATTTGACATACATTAGGGGTTTTCATTGCATGTGAGACAACCATATACTGAACACTATTTTCTCATCAAGGACTCGTTGCCCATGGAACGATGCCTCCGAAGAAACAAGATATTTTTGCAGGAAAATCAGAGTTCCCTCAATTAGGTAGGTGTTTCAAGTTCCTTACTATTTTGTTCGCATCATAAAAATATTAATAATATATGGATTACAACCCAAAACAATGAAAGATAGAACATGACCTCACAATATTTATATCAACTGCGGTTTCTATGCTATCTTAACATAATCCTATTTAATCCTCATTTATATTCTTTTTGGTAACAAGATTTAGTAACTATGTATATCTTAGCAACTAACAAACACCAACAAACAAATCTCTCTGTCACAGGTGTTTGTCTATTTTGTGGTTGTGATGTTGATGATGCGACGAAGTATGGTAAATTACATTATCATGAGGAAACTCGGATTACTGTTCACTATTATTGTCTGGTAAGTCACAGTTATAAATGTTCAAAGTCACTATGATAATCATAACAGTGTATGAAGGATATATGTTGAGTGCATCTTGTCTATTAGTTGTTATTATCAACTTTTGTCTGTTTCTTAATTTATTGGGGAAATTGTCAAAAACACTGAAAAGTGCAGTGAACAAATTTCCTGAGATGAAAATTTCTGCTTACGATGTACGATGTTCAAAGCTAGAAAAGTTGAAGTATGTTCCTATAAGTTTTTACATAATTTATAACTTTGGTTTCATGTGTGTGTCCTCTGTACAAACCATTCATTTATGGACAAAAAAAAACATGTTTTGGTTAAAAAAAATGCTAAAAATGTATGCAATATGACTTACACACTTTGATCAGATTTCATAGAATTCGCTACAAAGGTGCATCACTAAATCGTACAGAAGCATATTGTTTTTGTTTTTTAGTTTGTGCATGTATGTATGGGTTTTGTTATCCTTTCATTTCATTCAAACTTCACATACAGGTAATACACAATACATCAAATATGTTCATATACACAGTTCACAATCAAAGATTATTAGGGAAGTCTTTTTGGGTTCAAAATATATACACAATTTGACATTGCATTGTCCAGTTTCATTCAAACTTCACAAATACATCACTTATGTTTTGGGTAAAAATATGATATTTTTTGGGGGAAAAGTAGGCTGAAAATGATGTTTTTACCTATTCTTGGCTATTCATTGGCATTCAGACTTCACATATAGGGATTTGTTTTTCTTAAAGTGCCTGTGAAATGGCTGCTATTTTCACGCCTAAAATTATCCATTGATACATAAATATTATTAATTTTTATGTTTCTAAGCATAAATTATTTTTTTAAGTGAAAAAATGCGTTTTAAACTCAGACTACGGCAACTTTATTTTTGTGTATTTTAAAACGAGGCTTCTCATTAGCTTCTCATTTGCATACAGAAATTCCCCTTGTGACGTCGGAAGGTGAAGTTGCTGATAGTATCAAGTTTGTTGCATGGGGTTGAGTCAGATGCGAAATATGTCTGGTCTGGTGTAGCTGGTCACCGTGGTCGTTACCGTCGCCTGTGCACGTTTGTACACTGTCGCTGGACTCTGGCACTGGACAAAATCAAATTTGACGCCTGAATCGTCTTGTTATTTAGCAGGTTACTAGGCACATCACTACACTGTTTTATTTCATCGATCGTCTGAGTGAAAAAAACACATTCAAAATTAAAATAAAAAGAGAACATTTTAACATTTTAACAAAGGTGTGAATTCGACATTCAACACCAATCACTGAACAATTCAGAAACTTTTAGCCTGCGGAAATGAAAACAGCCTGAGGGCTGCGTAATTTCTAGTTTCTCCGACACTTTGTTTTCATGTCATTATCCAAATTACTGCTACCTTTTACATAACACGGGTGGTCTCTATGAAGCAATAATCAAGATGGTAAAAAAAACGTGTAAATACTTACACTATGACTATACGCATTACTGCAATCGCCCACAACACAACGTTTAACCATCATAAATGTTTGTTGTGAAAACAACTTCTAAAAACTCTCTCTCTCAAAAATAAAACAAAATAGACAAAAAAAAAAGAAAGCCGGTCAAAAAATGTATATCATTTAAAAGTATGGCCCAGGGGTATGGCTTCCTCTCATATTTTAGCATTTGGTGGCACACTTTTGGCGAGAGTCGGGAATCCGGAAACAGTCGACAGTTTCAGGATAGGTGGGCGTGGCTACAGCACGGGGAATATCTCAAATTTACTTGGATACGAGTAATCATTTTCAGCCAAAAAATCAATAACTGCCCATTTCAGTGGGGCACAGATCTAAAATGGGAAACATGTGGTTGGGCATTGCACAGGCACTTTAATATGATGTATGTAAGTAGAGATGACCACCATCATTTTTATTTTTTTACAGTTATTTGCGAGTGGTTTAAGTCAAGGTGGTGATGACAACGATGGCATTCAAGGCTTCCTCATACCAGACATACTTAAAGAGACGAGGAGGGGATTGCGACTCAAATGTAGTCATTGTCCACATAGGGGTGCTACTATCGGCTGTGTGGTGCCCAAATGTAAAATTAAATTTCATTACATGTGTGGAGTAGCAAACCAGGCATTGTCTCAGTTCTTTGGTCAATTCAAGTGAGTGTATTATTGTATCCATTATTGTCCTTGTGAGACATTATTAATTTTCATCTCTTCTGCTTAGCTTGCTTTAATATATATCTTGTTATTTAAAAGAAAAAAGGTCAGAACGCCCCAAGTGGGTGGAGAGATCATATTTACACTATCAAAAGCACATATCCAGTAGAAGTGCACATCACCCAAAAAATACATTAAGCCTGGTGATTAAAATATGGCTTTTTTGACCATAGATACACCTCTGTCATTCACTTACAAAATGTATAAGTACACACACTCTTAATACAGTGCACATATTCCTGAGGTACTGATACTACTAATTTCCAGTAGCTAAACATTTTCAATAACAACTCTTTACATCTGATAATATTCAAAACAAAAATAAAAACATCTGAACTAGAGCAAATGTTAGTTTTCCTGTGCTTTCAAATTAGATTTTTCTGTCAAAGGTCAGCTTACAAATAGCATTGTTAGAGATTGACTAAACATAGGGCTTTCTAAAAAAGATATTATTATCATGGGGTAATAGTGTTTTTGTGTGTGAGGGCAAGAGACACTACAATTTCTTATCAAACCACAAGTGATTTTAGCTATTTTTGTCCAAAAATAAATAATTCTTTCACTCACTTTATATAGACCCTATCACTCCTATTGTCATTGTCACATTTGTAATATATTGTTTTATTTTTAGTTCATATTGTAAAGAGCATAGGCCTCAACAAGTGGTGACAACTGTATCCAAGAAAAAATGTGTGTGTCCAATATGTATGTGTAAAGTGAGTTGTATACCAGCAAATGATGTACTGAAAACTCCTTGTTGTAAAAACACATGGATACACAGAGAATGTGTGCAGGTAAATAATCACATTATCAGTGTTCAGATGCATTAGTACCATGGCTATTTGCATATCGTGTGATTGGATTTCACCAATAACATTCATTGTATTTGCATATTAATATATTATGTTATGTGCAGTTTCACCAATCGCATTCATTGATCAGTCAACAAACTTTAGGGGTAGAAACTTCTACTTGTTAATTACTAGTTAATACTAAGTTGAGTCAACCAGATGTTTTTCTGGCATGATCAAAATGTGGAAAAATAATGTTTGCAAATATTTTTCGGTCATTTGCGAGGACATTTTATGATAGTCTACAAAGAAACCCCAGTGGCACTTTCAATGCTCCAAAATGTTGTGATTTTGTCAAATTTCAAAAAAAGTCTTTGAAAATAAAAGCGTGTTTTCAGTTTGATACATCTACTTGTTGCTACTTCATATTGATTGGATTCATCCACTAATTCTTATTGTTTTTTCCTTGACAGAGGCAAGCTTTAAATGCTGGTTACTTTTTTCGATGTGCTACTTGTAATAACAAAGATGATTTTCAGCATGAAATGATACAGTTTGGTATTTATGTTCCAGAACAGTAAGTCATGCATGTTAATCTTCTACAGTTAGTCTTAGTTCCGTTATTACATTATGATTTACAAGTGAAAAATCTTCTGTATTGGTTTCTGCACTGCTATGCTTATGTTTGCAAGTGATTGCTAAATATAATCAAAGATCAGTTTGCTTTACTCTTATATACTTTAGTTGATAAATCGTGAAATGGATAGGCAGGTAACTAGTGAAAATTTATTTAGTTATCACAATAAAACTTTGAATTAAAATGCTATTTCCAATATTCTTAAAATTCTGTAATTGCCTTTGAGTCTACCTAGTAAGTTCACATACATTGCATTTATTGTTATTATTGTTAAAATATTGCAGACACCAATATCGGCAACATAGATACGCACATACATGCAAACCAAAAATCATATGGTGATGGTGATATTCAAGCGCTGTTGGTGTCTCAAAATCCAGTGTATTTAGACGCAGTCATTAAAACTAGATTGAAACAGACAATTCTGTAGTATGTTCAAAGCTGTGTCTTTATGTAATTCAGTATTTAAAGTTTTACAATGAACTGCTTTGTACTTGGTTTTCAAAGTCAACTTGATTTGTTTTCCTCATTGTAGTAAATAACATTAAGGTAGAAACCTACTAATAAAGTAAAATACCCAGAATTTATTCAATTTACAATAAACTGTCCTACGAGGCAGTATAAGGTTAAAAAAAGTTAATTGTCACCAGTCTTATTTTCGAGAAATTGATGGTTTTATTTTAGTGGAAAGTCAGCATTTTGACACTATTATAATGCTTTTACCATAGGGTCCGATGGCAGAGATATTGGTAATATTCTAATATTGTCAAAATGGCAACTTTCCACTAAAATACAACCATTAATATCTCAAAATCTAGCCTGGTGACATAGACCGAAAAAATCATATATTGTTAATGATGTAGTACTTTTTGTTGTTCTGAATTATTTAAAAAATCTGGGTTTTAAAAAGGGTAAAAAAAAAATTCTTTAACATTCTATGGAATTGTTCTAAAAATAATGATTTTCAAAAATAATTCGAGCACTTTACTCAAAAAGCTTAACTGTAACACACAAGTGCTATTTCATTGTACCATGAGACATTAGCTTCATGATTGTACATAATAAAAAAACTAATGAACATTGTCATGGGATTTATGTCTACTTCAATTAATCAATGAAGGCAGTTTCAGCATCTCTGTGACTAAAAGTGACAGAATTCAATTTCAGGCGCTCAAAGTTTATAATTTGTCTACACTGCTGCAAATCATTCAGAGCAGTGTTTATAAATATTACAAGTAAAGTTAGAAATCAATTACAGAGGTTTATGAACATTGAAGACAACATTTTTATTGGAAACAGTCAGTCATAGGGAAAAACATTTCAGGAAACTTTTATCAGTTGTGTGTTAGTATTACCCATCTTACCCACAATGATGATTGCCATTTATGTTAACAGAGATGCATCATGGGAGCTGGAAGACAATGCATTTCAAGATTTACTAGAGAGACATAATAATTGTGATGTTACTGAGTGTTTATGTCCACAAGGTAGAGATTATAGCAAGATAAGAAGGTAAGAGGTCATATCTTGTTTGTGTCCAGCACAGTACTCCAGGTTGTCTGATTGGTAGATCTTTTAAGAGGTCATATCTTGTTTGTGTCCAGCACAGTACTCCAGGTTGTCTCATTGGTAGATCTTTTTAGTCCCCGTTCGGACGCAGTCCGAAAACGGGGACTTATGTTTTGCCCTGTGTGCGTCCGTCCGTCCGTGCGTCCGTGATCACCTGTATCTCAAACATGCATGGACCGATTAAGTTCAAACTTCACTCGTACATCACACCTTATATGGGACATATGCACATGCATTTTTTTCATGATCCGATTAACGATAGCCAAATAGCGGCCATTTTAAGGCCGAAAATGCATTGAAATCGCACATTTTCACCATTCCGGACCCGGATCTCAGTTATGCATGGACGGATTTCATTCAAATTTGGTACATACATTAAACATAATAGGACCTTGATGCACGTCATTTTTTTTTTCGGATCAAGTTCGAAATAGCCGACTGGCGGCCATTTTGTTTTAAAGAATTCAGTTCTGGATCCGTATCCGAGACATGTCTGGATTGATCAAGTTCAAACTTCACACACACAAGGTACATCATGTCACAAATATGTATGTGCATTTGTTTCATGATCTCATTAACGATAGCCGAATAGCGGCCATTTTAAGGCCGAAAATGCATCAAAATCGCACATTTTCACCATTCCGGACCCGGATCTCAGTTATGCATGGACGGATTTTGTTCAAATTTGGTACATACATTAAACATAATAGGACCTTGATGCACGTCATTTTTTTTTTTGGATCGGGTTCGAAATGGCCGACTGGCGGCCATTTTGTTTTAAAGAATTCAGTTCTGGATCCGTATCTGAGACATGCTTGGATTGATCGAGTTCAAACTTCACACACACAAGGTACATCATGTCACAAATATGTATGTGCATTTGTTTCATGATCTCATTAACGATAACCAAATGGCGGCCGCTTTAAGGCCGAAAATGCATTGAAATCGCACATTTTCACCATTCCGGACCCGGATCTCAGTTATGCATGGACGGATTTCATTCAAATTTGGTACATACATTAAACATAATAGGACCTTGATGCACGTCATTTTTTTTTTTCGGATCAAGTTCGAAATAGCCGACTGGCGGCCATTTTGTTTTAAAGAATTCAGTTCTGGATCCGTATCCGAGACATGTCTGGATTGATCAAGTTCAAACTTCACACACACAAGGTACATCATGTCACAAATATGTATGTGCATTTGTTTCATGATCTCATTAACGATAGCCGAATAGCGGCCATTTTAAGGCCGAAAATGCATCAAAATCGCACATTTTCACCATTCCGGACCCGGATCTCAGTTATGCATGGACGGATTTTGTTCAAATTTGGTACATACATTAAACATAATAGGACCTTGATGCACGTCATTTTTTTTTTTTGGATCGGGTTCGAAATGGCCGACTGGCGGCCATTTTGTTTTAAAGAATTCAGTTCTGGATCCGTATCTGAGACATGCTTGGATTGATCGAGTTCAAACTTCACACACACAAGGTACATCATGTCACAAATATGTATGTGCATTTGTTTCATGATCTCATTAACGATAGCCAAATGGCGGCCGCTTTAAGGCCGAAAATGCATTGAAATCGCACATTTTCACCATTCCGGACCCGGATCTCAGTTATGCATGGACGGATTTCATTCAAATTTGGTACATACATTAAACATAATAGGACCTTGATGCACGTCATTTTTTTTTCGGATCAAGTTCGAAATAGCCGACTGGCGGCCATTTTGTTTTAAAGAATTCAGTTCTGGATCCGTATCCGAGACATGTCTGGATTGATCAAGTTCAAACTTCACACACACAAGGTACATCATGTCACAAATATGTATGTGCATTTGTTTCATGATCTCATTAACGATAGCCAAATGGGGGCCGCTTTAAGGCCGAAAATGCATTGAAATCGCACATTTTCACCATTCCGGACCCGTATCTCAGTTATGCATGGATGGATTTTGTTCAAATTTGGTACATACATTAAACATAATAGGACCTTGATGCACATCTTTTTTTTTTTCGAATCAAGTTCGAAATGGCCGGCTGGCGGCCATTTTGTTAAAGAATTCAGTTCTGGATCCGTATCCAAGACATGTCTGGATTGATCAAGTTCAAACTTCACACACACATGGTACATCATGTCACAAATAGATATGTGCATTTGTTTCATGATCTGCTTAACAATAGCGGAATGATGGCCATTTTAAGGCCGAATTTGCATCAAAATCACATATTTTCACAATTCCAGAACCGGATCTCAGTCATGCATGGATGGATTTTGTTCAGATTTAGCACAATGTGTTGTACATATGCAGGTGCATTTCGGTCATGATCTGCTTTGAATGTATATGTCACTCAAATATGAACGGAACGGGGGCGTGTCATTGACAATGACTTGTAAGAGGTCATATCTTGTTTGTGTCCAGCACAGTACTCCAGGTTGTCTGATTGGTAGATCTTTTAAGAGGTCATATCTTGTTTGTGTTCAGCACAGTACTCCAGGTTGTCTCATTGGTACATCTTATAAGAGGTCATATCTTGTTTGTGTCCAGCACAGTACTCCAGGTTGTCTGATTGGTAGATCTTTTAAGAGGTCATATCTTGTTTGTGTCCAGCACAGTACTCCAGGTTGTCTGATTGGTAGATCTTTTAAGAGGTCATATCTTGTTTGTGTCCAGCACAGTACTCCAGGTTGTCTGATTGGTAGATCTTTTAAGAGGTCATATCTTGTTTGTGTCCAGCACAGTACTCCAGGTTGTCTCCTTGGTAGATCTTTTAAGAGGTCATATCTTGTTTGTGTCCAGCACAGTACTCCAGGTTGTCTCATTGGTACATCTTGTAAGAGGTCATATCTTGTTTGTGTCCAGCACAGTACTCCAGGTTGTCTCATTGGTAGATCTTTTAAGAGGTCATATCTTGTTTGTGTTCAGCACAGTACTCCAGGTTGTCTCATTGGTACATCTTATAAGAGGTCATATCTTGTTTGTGTCCAGCACAGTACTCCAGGTTGTCTGATTGGTAGATCTTTTAAGAGGTCATATCTTGTTTGTGTCCAGCACAGTACTCCAGGTTGTCTGATTGGTAGATCTTTTAAGAGGTCATATCTTGTTTGTGTCCAGCACAGTACTCCAGGTTGTCTGATTGGTAGATCTTTTAAGAGGTCATATCTTGTTTGTGTCCAGCACAGTACTCCAGGTTGTCTCCTTGGTAGATCTTTTAAGAGGTCATATCTTGTTTGTGTCCAGCACAGTACTCCAGGTTGTCTCATTGGTACATCTTGTAAGAGGTCATATCTTGTTTGTGTCCAGCACAGTACTCCAGGTTGTCTCATTGGTAGATCTTTTAAGAGGTCATATCTTGTTTGTGTCCAGCACAGTACTCCAGGTTGTCTGATTGGTAGATCTTATAAGAGGTCATATCTTGTTTGTGTCCAGCACAGTACTCCAGGTTGTCTGATTGGTAGATCTTTTAAGAGGTCATATCTTGTTTGTGTCCAGCACAGTACTCCAGGTTGTCTCATTGGTAGATCTTTTAAGAGGTCATATCTTGTTTGTGTTCAGCACAGTACTCCAGGTTGTCTCATTGGTACATCTTGTAAGAGGTCATATCTTGTTTGTGTTCAGCACAGTACTCCAGGTTGTCTGATTGTACGTAGATCTTTTAAGAGGTCATATCTTGTTTGTGTCCAGCACAGTACTCCAGGTTGTCTCATTGGTACATCTTGTAAGAGGTCATATCTTGTTTGTGTCCAGCACAGTACTCCAGGTTGTCTGATTGTACGTAGATCTTTTAAGAGGTCATATCTTGTTTGTGTTCAGCACAGTACTCCAGGTTGTCTCATTGGTAGATCTTGTAAGAGGTCATATCTTGTTTGTGTCCAGCACAGTACTCCAGGTTGTCTCATTGGTACATCTTGTAAGAGGTCATATCTTGTTTGTGTCCAGCACAGTACTCCAGGTTGTCTGATTGGTAGATCTTTTAAGAGGTCATATCTTGTTTGTGTTCAGCACAGTACTCCAGGTTGTCTCATTGGTACATCTTGTAAGAGGTCATATCTTGTTTGTGTTCAGCACAGTACTCCAGGTTGTCTGATTGTACGTAGATCTTTTAAGGTAGCGAGAAGGTTTTGTGACGTTTTTAAATAAAACATTCTCTGTCTGTTGTCTCCTTCAGAACAGTAATTTAGGTTATATATATCAAAAGACTAAGTATAGAGGTGCAAGTTCGCACAAACTGGACAGACATTGTTTACATAATTATCACGTGACATCAAAAATGGCGAACCTTGTAAAAATGACTAAGTACGCGATTGCGAGAGCACACTGCGGAATTTCCTGGTGAAATTTAAGTTATGCATTGTCCGTAATCAAGTCCATTGAAATGCGTCTCCGATAATCAAAAGACCTATTATTCCGATTTCTATGCAGGTTTGTTTTTTTGTCCCCAAATTATTTCATACTTGACACCTTTAACAGACTATTATTCTGTGACAAAGCATTTTCTTTAAAAACCCAGACATATTTCGCACCATCATTATCTTTTGAACGATAACTGCGAGTTTGAATGTCCTAGTCCGAACGCACTTGATTTGGCGGCGGTCCCAATGAGTCGTTCTCGATCAAAACTTCAACTCGAGAAAAACGCGAAAAACAGTTTTGGTTAATAAAACACTGTAGATTTGCTGCATTATTATAAATATACACTAAAAATGGCCAAACATATTAACCACTGATATCAGAGAACTCATAAAGAGTGTCAGATAATGAATAATTTCAAGCTCGAGCGCGAAAAATGAAGAAAACTGCTGGCATTTGAGTCCGTACTCCAGGAATGTTCGGGTCTTCCATTGTTATGCAAACGAACAACGAGGGATAACCCTCTGACAAACATTACTGTCTCACTGTACACGCTGACAGTTTACAAACAAGCTAATCCTTCAAGTGTCTCAGATAAGACATCTAATAAAACGGTTTTCATTGTGAAACAAAATGGCCGATGTTTGAAAAAAATTGCTGTGTCAGAGTGCGACACTGAGTGGCAGATTTTTCTTTGCCTCGTCTGTCAACGCTTTCTTTCTTTTCTTCGCCATTGCGTTAGAAAAAAAATGTATTAGTAAAATAGAATATTGACTTGGAAAATAAAACGATTTAAAAGAAAGTTGTGCAAAGTTACAGTACTCCTTTCGCACAACCTCCCGCCCGCTTCCGCTTTCCAATCACCTTTTCTCTCGCTTTTGCGACCGCTTGTTGAATTCGACCGGACAATTTCCGTTTTATTTTCGACCGCGCAAACCCCGAAATATCACCGCCCACCTGCTCGCTCGCGCGCATTTAAAATTCGGACTAACAGAATAATTTCCGAGGTTCACATTGTCTTATAATTGTCTTTCTGGTTTTTATAGATGTTGAACAGCTGACAAAAGTTCAAATACTTTTTGTTTTAACTATATATAACTATATGCACGCAACCTGACCCTTTGACCTCGATTTGGCTTGGACTGAATATTTTATTTTAAACAATATTCTGACGTGAAATACAAAATGTATTTCAACACAAGTACGACAGGGTTGTCTGGGGTTTCTTTCCTGATTGTTGAGTCTTCGCAATGTGTTTTGTATAATTATTGTTGTTTTCCACCGATGCTGAAGGACCGTAAAGCTAAATGGCAGTTACATGCATGGGCTGAGTGAAAGAAAATATTTCTAAGCCTAAAATAAAACCTAATATTACACCTCTTTGTGTATTTGTTAATTTTACATATGTTTGTCATGACAGTATGTTTGTAAATATCTAGAAAAATCTTGTCTTTCATTGATAATTTCGATTGTTTGTTTGGAATGTCGATCCCCGTTGGTTTCTCCATACTGAGTTTAGGAAGGGCGTCGATCAACACCGTGACAATCAGCCGAGAGAAGACAAACATTGACCGTAATTCATGGAGATCATGTCCGTAATTTGTGGGCTGAAACCCCAAATAATTAATCAACTTCAGCTAGCCATTTCTTACCTTGAAATAAAAAAATAAAAATTCGAAGAGCATCGGGGAAAATATTAATAATCATCCTTATCAATCGCTTGCTTTATTTTATTCGAATCCATGAAGTTCACGATTTTTTTTACATTTGTTGGCAACTTTCGCGCTAAAAATGATTGAAAATGTGGGTGTGGTTATTTTGCAAAGTCCTGTTGATAATACGGACAAATATGGTTCTGTGACCCAGTTCGTGCTCCGATCAGGTGACTCTCAGCCAATCAATGATGTTGTAACAAAGCATATTTGACGATAATTGAAGGGTCGTCGTACAATCCAATCACCGGCGTCGATTCACATAGTTGTTTGTGCTGTGACAGGCTTCAAAATTATTCGCTGAAAAACATATATTTTGACGAACTGATGGAATTTGACCTTAGTTCAAAAAGAAAATACTAGGCTAAGATACATTAGAGCTCACGCGAATCAGTTTTCTCTGCAAGTTGTGAAATAAAGTAAACCAGAGTAGCGTCGATGATTTTCAGCCCTGAAGGACTTTGAATTGTTCATCGACTGGCCACCAAATAGTTATGGCTATAACTAAATTTGACACGTTTTTCATTTAAGCCCAATAAATTATTCATACATGTCAAGCTCTGTTCGATTTTTTCAGGGCATGTGGCCGTTTTTAGTCGAAAATATTTTTTGTGGGAACACTTTTGCGGTACGTATACGATATAGACCGAGCTCATTCAATGATCGTGACTTAATTTTAAAAATTGAATGTCAAATTTTACCAGACGTGGACCGATGTGGATTCGATATCGTTATTTTTGGAATTAATCACTAACATTTCCTCGTTTCTCTGCTCTGTCAAAAGGAGTTACCTAGGCTTTTTTTCACGTAACTGTCTCATTAAAATAAAAATAAAAATATTACATCTAGAACAAGCACCCAAAACACGTAACAAGAAGTCCCAGTTCAGTTGCTTTCACGATACAAGTGTAATACAGCTATTAGATTTGAAGTGTCGTTCAGAATGTAATAATAGTTAATACTAGTTGTATGTTCACACTTTACTATCAAAACCACCATTTTGACCACCCATGTGCCAGTTTTCAGTGTTTGGGCGAGCGGTCAATGTTTTCAATGAGCGAGCGAGCGAAAAAAAAACGCGATTAAAATGCGGTCGGTTTCCGGTCGGACAAGACCGCGTGGTCGGAAATTAAGCGATAAGCGGTCGATGTAAAAGCGGAAGGTTGGACGAAATGAGTACTGTATGACCATATTTCTCCGACGAAGTCTCGACTGACAATAATGCTGACAGTGGACGTTAGATAAACACGCATTGTTTGCAACTGGAAGCTTATCACCCGTTATATCAGAATCGTCAACAACAGAGTATACAGATAAGATGTTATCATTTAATTCCTTCCAAAGATAAACACTATGCAAATATCCACGAAACGGCAGTTGTAGTCTTTTCTGCTAGTGTTTTAAAACACTAATTTGAGCAACGTTATTTCGCAATTTCGATCTTTTGTAAACCTGGGGTGATGTATCAAGGTCTAAAGTAACTGTTTTATCAATTTTTGAAAAATCAAGAAAAAAGTGAAAATTTCCCTTCTTGCTACCTTAAGAGGTCATATCTTGTTTGTGTCCAGCACAGTACTCCAGGTTGTCTCATTGGTAGATCTTTTAAGAGGTCATATCTTGTTTGTGTTCAGCACAGTACTCCAGGTTGTCTGATTGTACGTAGATCTTTTAAGAGGTCATATCTTGTTTGTGTTCAGCACAGTACTCCAGGTTGTCTCATTGGTACATCTTGTAAGAGGTCATATCTTGTTTGTGTCCAGCACAGTACTCCAGGTTGTCTGATTGTACATAGATCCTTTAAGAGGTCATATCTTGTTTGTGTTCAGCACAGTACTCCAGGTTGTCTCATTGGTACATCTTGTAAGAGGTCATATCTTGTTTGTGTCCAGCACAGTACTCCAGGTTGTCTCATTGGTAGATCTTTTAAGAGGTCATATCTTGTTTGTGTTCAGCACAGTACTCCAGGTTGTCTGATTGTACGTAGATCTTTTAAGAGGTCATATCTTGTTTGTGTTCAGCACAGTACTCCAGGTTGTCTCATTGGTACATCTTGTAAGAGGTCATATCTTGTTTGTGTCCAGCACAGTACTCCAGGTTGTCTCATTGGTAGATCTTTTAAGAGGTCATATCTTGTTTGTGTTCAGCACAGTACTCCAGGTTGTCTGATTGTACGTAGATCTTTTAAGAGGTCATATCTTGTTTGTGTTCAGCACAGTACTCCAGGTTGTCTGATTGTACGTAGATCTTTTAAGAGGTCATATCTTGTTTGTGTTCAGCACAGTACTCCAGGTTGTCTGATTGTACGTAGATCTTTTAAGAGGTCATATCTTGTTTGTGTTCAGCACAGTACTCCAGGTTGTCTCATTGGTATATCTTGTTTGTGTCCAGCACAGTACTCCAGGTTGTCTGATTGGTAGATCTTTTAAGAGGTCATATCTTGTTTGTGTCCAGCACAGTACTCCAGGTTGTCTGATTGTATGTAGATCTTTTAAGAGGTCATATCTTGTTTGTGTTCAGCACAGTACTCCAGGTTGTCTCATTGGTACATCTTGTAAGAGGTCATATCTTGTTTGTGTTCAGCACAGTACTCCAGGTTGTCTCATTGGTACATCTTTTAAGAGGTCATATCTTGTTTGTGTCCAGCACAGTACTCCAGGTTGTCTGATTGTACGTAGATCTTTTAAGAGGTCATATCTTGTTTGTGTTCAGCACAGTACTCCAGGTTGTCTCATTGGTACATCTTGTAAGAGGTCATATCTTGTTTGTGTCCAGCACAGTACTCCAGGTTGTCTGATTGGTAGATCTTTTAAGAGGTCATATCTTGTTTGTGTCCAGCACAGTACTCCAGGTTGTCTGATTGTACGTAGATCTTTTAAGAGGTCATATTTTGTTTGTGTTCAGCACAGTACTCCAGGTTGTCTGATTGGTAGATCTTTTAAGAGGTCATATCTTGTTTGTGTTCAGCACAGTACTCCAGGTTGTCTCATTGGTACATCTTATAAGAGGTCATATCTTGTTTGTGTCCAGCACAGTACTCCAGGTTGTCTGATTGTACGTAGATCTTTTAAGAGGTCATATCTTGTTTGTGTCCAGCACAGTACTCCAGGTTGTCTCATTGGTACATCTTGTAAGAGGTCATATCTTGTTTGTGTCCAGCACAGTACTCCAGGTTGTCTCATTGGTACATCTTTTACCGTCATGGATAGATCAAATATGATTTACATCTAGGTAATTTAGAAAACAGTTGCAAGACTTGTATATCCCTGTTGATGATGGTAAAAATAAGGGCTTGTAAACATCCAAATAAATGATACTGATTTTTTGTACCAGTAATTATCACAAACTCTGCACTAGGAGTTTGTTATATTTGTAACAATCAATCATATTGGTGAATACCTTTCATGGAGAGATGGTTGTGGATGAATACAAAGCTAAGTGAACCGACAATGGTCTGGGTCTACCTGGGTTATTCTTGATTATCCTTTATTATTGTATACCCTGTAATTGTGCAAGAAAATTTTAGCGACTTTCGTGAAAGTGTTTCTCATATTAGAAGTCCCTTCGCCAAAGAACAAATGGAGACTGTCCACTTACAGTATCCATGGTAACTACACATGACTTTGTTTTATTTCAGTAAGTGGGAAATAATCCTGTGTCACATGTGTGGGTCTGCGGGTACACATATTGAATGTTCTGGGTTTAAAACTGCTATGGTTGAATGGGTGTGTTTGGAGTGCACATCAACCATTTTTAAACCAGGTGAGTAGACTGACTGATGTCCTTGTGGATCTGTTACTGTTATCATTGAACACTTTACATGTCATCCATCTCAGACTAAAAATTACATAAAAATTAACACCAATATATAAGCACACCCAAGACGTTGATATGAGTGAATATGCTTCTAATACTGTATTTGGTTAGTAGCACCTGTGTTTTACACGAATGACAGATGTGGTTTTTTAAAACTCAATTCAGCATAAAATAACTAATTTTTAGTGTATGTGTACTTGGATTGGAGATGTGCTTCTAAAAGAAAATAAAGTAGTACTGTAAAATCTGTATTAAAGGCCGCGGCTTCTATTAAAATGGTACAATGCAATAGAGGGGATGCGGCTTCTATTAGAGAATCTACACATATGAGAAATGGTGAATTTGTGGGTCTCAATTGTTCAAAAAGAATGGGATTCTATTAGGGATGCGACTTCTAATACAGATTTTACGGTAGTAATAATAAAAAGTTTTGTTCACAATATATGGTTTGATGGCCTGTATATGTACATGTGACATTTCCTCTGATATCTCAGGAACTACTTATCAGTGAAATTTGGTGCACGGATGCTCTGGGAATGTACAGACCTGATTAGTGTTTGATTGAAATACCGTACTCGACCGCGTTAGCGCCCAGGGGCCTCAACTCAGAAAATCACGATTTTTTTAGGGGTGGGCGCTTACCCGAGCACCCCCCTCGAAAAAGAGTGCAAATGAAAAATTTAATTCATCAAGTGACAGATTTAATACGTCTTTGAGGGAAAATCAAATTACGAAATTAGTTGACGGAGTCGTCATTGATTTTCACAAGGAAGAAACAAAAATGATCACAACAAATATGCACATTTTATTAACGCAATGCGGAAGTGAATTATCAATGTTGAAGTACGATCTGTTGGAATTTATTTCAGCGAATAAACGACATGGTTTTTCCAAAAAACTAGTAACTAGCCATTTTTGAGAGGTAAACTGAATATGGCATGAAATATTTACCGCATTTTACTTGTATTAACAGGTCATTGTTGAAGCGTAGTTTACGCACGGTTACCATGTTCTACGCATTCACAACATGTTCACAGCGGTCGATATCCACGCTGTATCATATAAAAACGATTATCAAGATTCGTTACACAAGACCAAGTTTTAAACTAGTTGCATTTTGGGGTGGGCTGGGCGCTTTGCCGAATGTGACCCCAAATATAAAAATTGCGCAAAAGTGGGGGGTGGGCGCTTGCCCGGGCATGGGCGCTAACGCGGTCGAGTACGGTATATGCATATTGATTCCAATTTCTAATATTGATTCTAAGTTTTCATTCGAAATTGAAAATTCTAATTCTAATATTTTCAAAGTAGAAATATACATGAATGTACAATGTAAGAAAACCAAGATACTACCAAGCCATGATACTACACAACAACACTGTGATATGTGTTGTTGGTTTGTCAGTATCACAAACAGCATTTGTTGTCGTATACAGTGCAAGACATGCGTCTTGCAAGTGATGGCTCAAATGGGGATGCACAACTTTTAGCAAATACTAGTATGCTGTTTCATCTTGGTTCCCTATACATTTACCTACAGTGTTCAAATTTGGTAAGTGTGAGTCGGACATCTGGGTTCTCAGGTGGTCAGACCAACATAGAAGAATCTTTAATTGCCATTCTATTTATCATTTTATTTCAGATAAAGCTAAAAGTACAGTTAAGAAGAAAACTGATGTCGTTTTAAATTCATTCCGAATCTGTATGCCTCCATCTCCATCCCGGGTCACTGCATCGTTATCACCGCCAACACCGAGTAGTAGACGGCATGAACATACTGGTATTTTACAGTTACCACAAGTGTCTGACTCTCCTTGTTTGGTACGAGATAATTCATTAGAGGTAGAAAAACAGTCTAAGTTTAATGTTTTTCCTGTCAGACTGTCCATGTCAGCCGAACAAAGACAGAGAACAAATGACACATCTTTTGATGAATGTGATAGTAGTCAGCTTGATGGAAGCAGTGGTTCTACTTGTACCTCACCTTGTACAGATGCAGACAGTGAGAAAAACAATTCAGAGAACGATGTCAGTCTCAGGAAATCTCGACCAATCAGAAGTCTTCGCAAACTTTATTTTGGGGAATCGGAAGGCTCAGTTACACCTAAAACTGATGACGTTTTTGATTTATTCAAAAAAAACCCAGCAGTATCATCCAATAATCCAATATTAACCCCTGATCTAGATTCAGCACTAAGAACAAATTTTACTATGAATCAGTTTGATTCCCATGTATTCTATCCACCAAAGCCAGATGTTATCTGTTTGTCTAATGACGATGACGCAGGTCAGTCAACTTCCTCGGAGAACTCTTTTGCAAATAGCATATTGCCTAAAAAATTTGTGAGGAGCACGACCAGAATGAGCATGAAAACCAGACCAGATCTACAGCGACGACTGCAGAAAACACAGTGTAAGGTGCATGGTATGCGAGCATTTCCTCTCTTTTCAACTAAAATAAATAGTAAACCAGTAGAGAAAGAGAAATCAGTTATCGTAATTGATTCAGATGATAGTGATAATCAAGCCCCAGATGTGGTTTACTACGGTTCTAAAGTGTCAAGCAAGAAGAGAGCCAGAAAATCTGTTAAGAGTCCATTTCATAAGAAAGTTCGACTTGATAAGGATAGTGAGAGTGATGACTCGGATATCATCTTTGTGTCTTAGCTAATTTAATATTACAGCACTCTACTATAGTATACAATACTAGTTTGTGATTCCCAAAAAGAGTTAAGACATATTAATAGTGAATATCTGTTTCAATATGGTTTGATCTGAAAAGAGGATAGTAAGCATTATTATATTGTCTGTACTACTTGATTTTTCATGACGACAACTCTGTATATGAATTAATTTGCTAACACATGCTTGCATATATCCTTGTTACCAGGCTGGCAAGTGGTTTATGCTTGAATGTACAAAGCCACTCATTCAGATACTTTGCAATAGTATTATATATACATGTATATATTTACTTGGAGTACACCCTTTGGACTTAGACCATATGATACATGGATCAACAAGCCTTTAAGCTTGGCAAGGTGTGGTACTATCTGCTATTATTTGAATGATGGTCTTGCGTACACATTGGACACCGATGATTAGAAAGCTGATACTACTGTAATGTTAAATATTTGTATGAGTTCATGCCTTGTGATTATAATTAGTTTCTGTTTCTACGCTGGGATGTACAGAGATAATTTGAAAAGGTTTTTTGTCTGTCCAAAGTATTTGAAGTTTAGGTATTTTTTCTTGCAGTTACAAACTAGTGTTATTAAATATGGTGTGTTTGTTCTCAACTCTTATCGGCGGCCCTTGACCCACATATGTGCCTACTACCAGTATATTGGCTCCATATTGAACACAAGCAATCGTGATGACCAATGCCATTGGTGGTGCCACTTATGCTATGTTAACTTTTATATTGCACATTTCATCAACCCTTACAATACCATTGTTAAGTTTTGATTTTTTCATTGTTGATGAAGCTGATTATCATCCAAACCGTACCATTTGATACCAAATCTTCCCGTTGCCCGTCTGTATCTCATCATGTTATGATCACTAAAATCTTCAAATCTGTTACACTTTACCAGTTGTACATATTTCACAAAATCTTCAAATGTGTGATATGATACAAGTTGCGGTTAGAGACATATGTTTTGCATTAAAGGGCAGTGGTTGTCGCACCACACATGTACAAGATATGGGTATCGTATATGAACAAAGATGGTGTCTTTGAATGTTGCACACACCAATGAGTGCAAATTAATAAGTTACTTAGCTTTACCTAGGTGATTTTTTTGGTGGTTGCAAGGTACAAAAGATTTGCCGGCAGTCATTAGTTCACACTGTGCATGGCACTTGTTTCACATGTGTGGCACGACTACCACTGCCCTTTAAATGACTACAGGTTTTGGGGTCATACTGTATTGCTTTCTTTTAAAAAAAATCTTCTACCTTATGAAAGAATTTAAATTCAACGAGTGAGGACAAATGCAAGTTGTGAGTTCACGGAGCATATGGCAATGCACTGTGGGAGAAAAGTCCCTATTGAATATTTTGGAAATAAAATTTTTTTTATTCAAAAAAAATCAAATAACAAAATTCAACTTTTTTCAGCCAATCTCATGGAGCCAGATTATTAAGTATGATGAAAAAGTACTATAGAAACCAGTCACCTATTTTATTAAAAATTGGTATACACATTTTTTTGATTTTTGAATCCTCGTAGCATGAACTCAAATTAGTTTTTCAATTTGGTTCTAAACTCATTTATGAGATATCACATAATTGTAACCACATTTGCCAGAGAGGGTGTACTTTGAAGTTGATATCAGAAACGCAATGTGTTGTCTGTTATTTTTTTTTATGATTGTTGCATACACATTGTATTGTAACCAAAGTATGAATTTTTATAGAAAGGATAAATTTATTTTCAAAATTTGTTATTATCTGCAAACTGTATTTTGTAGATTTTTATTTAGTTTTTATATATGTATCAAAGCATAGTTGCCATGATGATATGCCATAGAAATAATGTATGACATGCTACGAATATAGCTTATTACTTGTGTTGTATTCTGGTGTAGCTGTATTAACCTGCCTGGTAGTCTTGCAATGTGTACAAAATATTTCAAAGATTTATGAATATATCAGTTATAGCGTTTACCACTGCCAATTGAGACTGAAATAACAAGTCTTTTTGCTTACTTTTTTTCTGGTGGCATGTGGACGGGGCAAGATATGTGATCGGAATTAAAGGATTTTTTTTACTCTGTATATATGGTGTCAGTTTGTGTGATTCGGGAGCTGGAATCTGTAGTTTGAATTGGGGGTTTGGAAGGGATACATGGGGTCCCAGGCTATTTTTTAGACTTGTTCTGCACGCTTTGGAATAAAACGTGCTTAAAGATCATCCCCAAGCATTTGAATTGTCATCTTAGTGCTTTATAGCATTGGTGCCATATACTTATCGGTTAACTTCAACGGTGTCTATGTCAACGTCAACACAAGTAAGGGAGGCACGCACAGCATATAGAATTAAGCCCATTAATAGCTTAAACAATAGGCGTCGCCAGTCAGTTTATTAGTTGTCTGAGATTTCTTAAATTCCACAAAAATAATTAATTGTCCTCCACAGATGATTATAATCATGCCATTCCAAACACACCATAGTAAACACTGCAACTTACAAGGTAGAATGTGAATCAGTTTTTTACCTAACACATTGATTACTGTGAAAGTGAATAAATTCGAATAAACCATCAAAGTTCAAACATCGATCTACACCACAGTAGCGACCTCTATGAATATCAATTAAAATTAAATTGATGTTTTGAAAGACAAAACTAATTCAATATTATATATGACCTTGGGTGGTGCATGGAAGCATTTTGTCAGCAATGGTGGTTGTGTGTGTGGGTGTATTTGCATGAGTACGGGGCACGCTTCAGTCGTGCACTGAGCTCAGTGTCTGCCAATGTTGCTAATGGCTTTGACGCTGACATGGAATATTGTAATGTTTATAAGTAATTTTTGAGACAATAGTTAGAAAGTGTTATTATATTTGCGTGAGTAGAAGAGTTACTCTACGTTTGTAAGTGCTCAAGACCAGCTTTGTCTGTATTTTGACTACAAAATAACAAATCTACATGACACGATGACACCGATTTGATTGACCGGGAATAAATACACCAATATAATAACTCATTCATAGATATGCGTTTGATGTTAAAACCCCCCAAAAAGGCGAGGCACAGTACTACAACCATGAGTGAATATACATAGATACTGAATGTTGGCAGAATAGCATGACGCATGCATTAAAACCGTGCATAGACAGTATACTGCCCCATTAAAGGGCATTGATTTTCCCACAATCTAATGCGCTCTTCTAATGAAATCAAAAGTATGAGGTTTGACCGGGGCGCCACTTGCACTTGCAATTACCACTGGCGACTCCTTTGATACTAATCACCTAAAAAAAATATCTAAAGTTTGGTAACGTCTCAGTTTGTACTCGTTGATCTGCACAACAGTCAAAGGCGCCATATTTGTTTACTGTAGAATACTTTATTTTCGCTTGGAATAAATTTTCGCTATTTTCGCTGAAGGGATAATTCCGTGAAAATAAAATCCAGCGAATATATTTTTTTTCCTATATTTCACATTAAACTCATCAAAAATCAGTGAAAATAAATTCCAAGCAAAATGCCTAAAAAGTCTTTTCAGCGAAAATTAAATCCAGCGAAAATAAAGTATTCCACAGTATATGAGACCCATATATCGCGCATGCGTAGAGCGACGACTGCCGCCCTTTAAGGTAGCGAGACTTATTTATGTTGAAAATTACGATTTTCACATTTATTTATTAATTGATGAAATGCACTATAAACTTTCATCTGACAAAGTCAGCGTAATCTAGAATGTCATGTAAGTTGGTTAAAATGTAGATTTTCTGAAGGGAAGCAAGGCAGCTTCAGTAGCATTTTCTAAAATCAACAACACAGGTTTAATTTGTGTGCCTATAAGTTTCAAAGATTAACTCAAGACAAAGCATTGTTAGGATGTGTTATCAGTAGCTATCTGACACACAATGAGTGTTTCCAAACATTTGAGTGGTTTGTCTCCGCCCCTGTTTATTTCACAGATTAGTCATTTGCATATGAATGTGTCAGACACAAGGTCACACAGCCACTGAAAAAAATCATCGATTTTAGTGTTTTCATCTGGCGATTTTATCGAACTATAGCTATCCCATTCCTTTATTTTTTTGGTTTCCAATAGCCTTACACATTTGGATGCCCCTACACATGTTAAAACAAACCTTGATGGGAAAACAAATCGCTTGTGCAGATAAATAAGTTTGAAAATCTTTGCTGTGACTTCATCAACGTTTTCTAGGAGTTTATGTTTTTCAAAATGCAAGGTCTTTAACAAAAAATAACGTATACTTATTGTCGTCGGATTAACACCAAATTTCCACAGCTTTAAGGTGACAATGAGAGGAACTTGAATGTGTCCAGACAAACTATTTCATGGATTATTTACCAATGTGTTATGGTTTGAGTTGGGGTCAATGCGACTAAAACAGAAATTAAAATTCAGGACACTACTTTTTAAAACGCGTTACTTGAATAAAACTGACCAGACACATTCAATTTACCAGACTATTGAACAACTAGGAAAAGTGAAAACAAAACTTCTTATCACCAACATAAATGCGTAATTATTTTTTTTACAAAAAAAGTAATTTTTCACTTTTGATTGAGTAACGCGTCATAGAATGCAGATACGGGCATGCAAAATACACTTGTGAAAAGCTTGAAGTCTGGTGATTCTAAAAATATATACTTTCCTGGGTCTATTTGTAGTCGTTTGGTCCCAATTAGAAGATGAAAACAAGTATGCAAATAATAGTCCCGCTATCTTAACTCTAGATCGATCACGTGAAGGTTCTGAATAATACACGATAACACAAATATGTTTTAAATTGTGCACTATCTCCAAAGATGAACTTATTACTTCCGACATCGATGAACTGGTAATCTCAAACAAAGTCACTAAATTATTCCGTGGTACTACTACAAGACATCAGTTGTCTTATTATCTGTCGTAAATGCTGGTAGAGGGCGTAGTTCGGTCGTGATTTGGTCACATGCAGTTCATGAGGTAACATATGTTGATATTTAAATAATAGAGGAGACAAATATGGACCATTAAGATTACTATAAAAACACAATTATTTATGGTATATAGTTTTAATTATATTATTTGCAATGTACATGTAAATTATTCATTTTATTAATAGGTGCGTATATTCATAGTTTATGACGTCACGAAATGTTGCACTGTCAAGTAATTTCTACAGCAAAAGATTATACAATTGAATAATTTTCTCTCTCTTCATAGCATCTTCCATATTTGTTTCGTGCATGTCATCGTCTGATTCGCTGTCGCTTTCATAATCTGAAGCAGAACTTAGACAGCGTCTGTAATTAGGAAAATGAATCAAATAATTAATATATAATATTATTGCTGTTTACAGAAATGCCAATTTATTGTTGAACACTATAACATTTTCTGCCACAATTGTACACACTTACATTAAGTATTTTTTTTAAAAGACATCCAAGAGAAAGTGTTTTATGGAGGTAGGGTGGGTGGAGGTATTCTAGTATTAAACTAAGTTAACCATGGGAACAAGAGACTTAAATGGTTTACCTTCTCGAGGTAGCGTGTTCGTTATCAAAACAGTAATGTACACACTTACATTAAGTATTTTTTTTAAAAGACATCCAAGAGCAAGTGTTTTATGGAGGTAGGGTGGGTGGAGGTATTCTAGTATTAAACTAAGTTAACCATGGGAACAAGAGACTTAAATGGTTTACCTTCTTGAGGTAGCGTGTTCCTTATCAAAACAGTAATGGCTCAATAGTTTTACTAAACTGATACCTGGCTTCACCATGTGTTGCCTCTCACCGTTGTCCCAACCAATGACAGCGTTTCTCCCAGAAAACCGTAACTGCTCGAGAAATGGCAGCGAAGCATAAAGTTCAGTATAGCTGTCTTTAAGTCCAATGGGCTGCGTAAAAAATAGTATAAAAGTTAGATAATTGACGTGTATTGTTATTTAGTGACCGGACTTATCTGTGCAGTATAATGAACGAAAATGGTATATTTTGTAGAAAATTGTATTATTTTCCCCCATCCCACTCCTCAAATACTTTGTTTATATTTACCTCAACCCGACTTCCGTTAAAGATGTTCTGTCCATTTATGTCGGTCCGTACTTTAGTTGGAGGTTCATCGTGTATCATTTGTTCAAAGCGTCGTTTTCGTGCCTTCTGATTTGACACTTGTTCATTCATGAGGTCTAAAGGACTACATCCTATATATTGTGTTCGTCCGTTGATGTTTTGAGTACAAATAGCGCAACGTGGACCATGCATAATCTGAAAACATTAAGTAAATCGATGGTTTATAAACTAATCTTATAAAATACATTGTGTAGCAAATATAATCTATCCAGACTAGTACACTCTCGACTTCTGCTTTGTCACAAACTTAAACGATTGCTGCATGTACATTTCTAAATAAAAACAAAATAGCCAAATCGTCATATTTTTGCACTCACCTGTACTGGCACATGTTTGTCTTTCGCATCACGAATGTATTCAAATCGCAGGGCCTCTCTTTGTTCTTCCACTTGGGTATCGTATATCAATATTTGTTGTTTGTGATAGTCATTAAAATATTGTTCCTTATAATGGTCATCAACGAGTCTAAACTCATTGTACGATTCAATCAATCCATTACCATGATTTATTTCAAGACTGTGACGGTGTGGGACATCATAACTTGGTGTCGGAGTAGCAAGACCGTCTTGAATATTCACTCTCACATTACCTGCCGATTTACTTAATCGATAAGAAAAGGTTGGTGGCGGTCGCTTGCGAACTGGTGTTCTCTTTTCGCTTGCATGTTCCACGAATGGTCTTGCATATGGCTTAGATCTCCGTTTTCTAAGAATAGAACGACCTGAGACGGAACCACGAAGTGTTGAATCCAAATCCGCCAAAGAAACTTTTGAATTCTAGAAGCGATATAGTGAAAATATTAGTGGTTCAGTCAAATAAATTATAATTTTAATTAAAACAAATACAAATAGGTCTTAACTCACCTCGATTTCAAGACGTGGCTTCACTGTGTTTGGTAAACTTCTTGTACTTTGAGGTGGTTTAGGAGAGACAATCTTTGCGGTTTTAAAAAGACTACTAAGCTCTGCCATTACTCGCTTTTCCGAGTCGCTGTCATCTCCAAGTTGATTTACATCAGTATTGTTTTCAATCACCAGTTTTGGTTCACATGACTAGGAAAACAATACATATTAATTAAAAAGATGCATAATTACCATACTAATTGTGTGAATTAATTGTATTTATGAGAATGTATAGATATATACTAGACTTGGACTCACCTGGGTTTCAGGACATGACTTTACAGTGTCTGGCAAACTCTGGGTACTTTGTGGTGGGTTGTTGGAAGCAATGCACAAGTTTTTAATAAGAATAGTAAGTTCTGCTACTTCACGCATCTCTGACTCATTGTCACCATCAAGTTCATTTACGTCGGCATTGCTTTCAAGTTTTGGATCTTGTGACTAGGAAAATAAGACATATAAATTATAAAGATGCATAATTACCAAACAAATGTTGCGAATTAATCGAATTAAAACAAAATATAGCTACATCCGAGACAACTGGCTGCTTTCAAAGTATGAAGTTAGGGAAGAATAGACGTACCTCATCAATGTTTCCGCTATGCGTTTTATTCTCTGGTACTGGAGTGCACTTTTTTATTGTTACACCATCACCTTTGCCGCCGGTTTGTGATATAAATTGCGGTCTAAAATCACCGAAGTTAATTTTACTGGGTTCTTCTAACCCCACTGGAATACTTCTGTCTGTATAGTTGAGCCAAGACATTGTTATCGAAAAGTAAAGGTGTTGTTTTCAGAGAGAAATATGCAGACGTGCATATGTACTGAGTACTCAATGCATATAAAACAAATACATCTTAGTAGTTCTAAGATTCTATTACTCTATGACGTAAAATAATAAAGCAAGACGCGGACAATCGATTGTCACACGCTTGCGTGACGCGGCCATTGTCCGAACGTTGGTGGCGCTTTTTTCATCTTCACACTAATGTTTTTAACCATCACACCGTTAAAGCTTACCCCATTTTGATTTAAAGTGCGGCTCCACAATCCCCATGATTAAACCAGTGCCTCATGGGAAATGCGATGTTATGATTTAAATCACATGTGTTGATTCCGTGTGCTGACATTTTATGCTACACTAATATCTTGTCCAATGCTCACGGACTTCACTGGATCTATTGAATACAGTTTTCTGGGGTTGTTTCTCTCATAGTCGACACAAGTCCTGTAAAAAGTTACGGTATAGCTTTGATCATAAGTGTGTTTCGTTTGTTTCCGACAAATAACATTTCTGGAACACGCGCTGTGAAACGTAACCGACAATGTAACTAATAATAACTAACTAATAAAATTATGCAAGTATGAATGGCACTGAACAAATCACTGACAAATATGTATCTTGATGATGCATGCAAACCAAATATTATAAAAACGGAACTCCCGAATTATCAATATCTTGCGCCATGGAGCTCTTTTTACGTTTGATATAATCTTAATGTGGTAATGCATGTGCTAAGTCAATAAATTCCTTATTGACTATTAAAATTAAACATAACAGTCACAGCGATTTTGGAGAATTTTTTTTCCTTTTAAATTTATATTTTCGCATTTTCACTAGAAAACTGTTTTTGTTTTTACATTCAGATAGTGAAATCTTTATAATACGCGAACTTAACAAAAATCACTGCCCAGGTATTGTTCATATATACCACATCTACAATCTCTGAAAAGTTAAAAAAAATCGGATGAATATCTGTTGAGTAGTACTCATTTGATTAACCATTCTGATGTCAGAATTAAAACAAAGACATATGCTAATTTGCATATATCAATAGATGAATAGTGCAGTAGCTGCTTTATTATTTTAAAATAGTCATGAAATGTTTTGACACCCAACTTGTTGAAGATAAGTAAGCATCTAAAGAAGTTCTAAAACTATTTTATACTTTACTGCGTGATTTATTGATTATTTAAAATACATGTGAATGTCTAAATTTTGTCATCACAACAATGTGGGTTGTTATTTTTTCCGTTTATGATTGAGCTCTGAAGTTGTCATAAACTATTAAGGGATTGGTCAGTTACTTCGGCCTAGGGGGGGTCGGCAGATTCCATTTTGCCAGCTGTAAATCTCAGTTGACCCACCCCCTATCAAATAAAAAAAAGTGGGTGACCCCCCCCCCCACATTATATTTTAAAACTTAAAACATGCTGACCCCCCCCCCCTAAAAAACAAAGAAACATTAACAGTTTTGGCTCTGACATGATTACAAAATGTATTATATGTGCATTGAAAATATCATGGTTTGCCATAATTTTGACATATTTTTTTAGCGTTTGCATTTAATAGACCTTAGGAGGGGAGGGGAAGCATAAAGCCAAAAAATGACTACAGAAAAGGCTGCAGGAAGGAGGGAAATCGATTCTGCTAAAGATAGTAAATAAAAGCAAAGATGTGGAGTACTTACTCGATAATCGCCCTTATAAGATAGGAAAAGAGGATTTGAATCTAGGCGGTTTGAACTCTTTGAAAACTAAGTTGGATTTAAAATATCTTCCATATCTTATAGACCAGGAAAGCTTTACACCCGAAGCACGGTCTGTGCTTATGAAAACAAAAGAAACTTTGATTTTTGCTTAAATTTGTGTTGGATTTTGGTATACATGTATATGCATATTTAAAAGTTAAAAAAACAAAAAAACTATTTATTTATTTTTTCATCATTTATTTTAATTTATATATCAGAATTTTCACAAATTTAACTTTTTTGATTTGCTGAACAAAAACTGTCACTGCTCTTTGTACTAATTGCTGTGTTGTCTTTCCGTCTCCTGTTATAATTGGATACATCTAGTAAATATCTTATACAATAGTGACTTCAGACTTTAAATAAAATAATCTGATATCAGCAGCACATGGACTTTGGATGTGTTTAAAATTTAACTGTATAATTGGGGTTCTAGCCGCATTGCATAATCTGTTAGTTATTTGGCAACTTTAACCTCAAAATATTTAGCCTATAACATTTCTTGCATCAACACATTTATAGGCAATATAGGTAATAGTTATTATTAAGAACACATTTGTACGATTAACTTTTTTATCGTTTGTTCTGAAATAAAATTTTTAAAAATATATGCATGAGCGCGTGTGTGAATTCTGGAAAACATGATATCAAAAACAGGGTGACCCCCCTATTCGCACAATCAAAAACAGGGTAACCCCCCCACTGATCCACCGCCCCCGCCCCCTAGGCCGAAGTAACTGACCAATCCCTAAATATACTTATAATTACTATAAAATATGAAAAGTTCATTTTATTTAACATGTGCAAAAACAAACAAAAAGAAAACCAAAAAAAACTACTACATTTATAAATCATTTCATTATTACTCAGTATTTTACGATTTAAACGTGTCAGTTAAAATTATGTTTTGTTTAAATGTGTATATCGGCGTACAGGGCTTAAGCATGGTCTAGGCATCACCGGCGACTTTTCGCAATGGGTGTGAAAGGCATACTGGCGAAAGGCATACGATGCGTGTCAAAGTTTAGATTGTTACATTGACCTGTATACATTGTTGAACTCGAAATATGAAATTTGTTCCAACATTAATATTAATCGTTATGGACTAGATACGGTCTTTGCTGTCAGAGGTCGGGCTGGGAGGTCGGGCGCGTAAACCGTACAACCAAGGGTCGCAAAAGCCGTATCCAGTCCATAAATATGTATATTAGTATGGCATATTTTACATGACCCAGAATTGTTAACTATAATTGCGCAAACGAAAATGTACACAAAAGAAATAAATGGTCAACGAAACATTGCCGATATAAAGTCCGTGCCATTGTGTACATTATCTTTTCAGAATTGCTAGTGTGAACCACAGTCCCTCCTTTGAGCTCCATGCACAGTCTATGTAGAGGGACTGTGACCGATGTTTTTTTCCAGTGAAGACACCGTATATTTTATTCCTCCTCCCCGTACCCGGGTCCTCGTGATCAATGAAGATTATTTATCTGATTAAAATCTAATGTATTATACAGTGTGTATTTTTTTTATTGATTTTAAAATAAAATAAAATAAAATAAAATAAAATAAAATAAAATAAAATAAAATAAAATAAAATAAAATAAAATAAAATAAAATAAAATAAAATAAAATAAAATAAAACTAGTAAACGAAAAGCCCAAACTAGGACCTCATTTTAACTCAAATTGTGAGATTATGTTGCAAGTCTAGTCGAGTCATCAGATGGTCACGGAAGTGTGAGTCATTTACATAAAATAAAAGAACACTTATGGTGTGACAACCTCTAAACAGCTTGTCAATGTCAATCATATTTTCTCTCCGTACTAGTCAGATACTTTTGCGTTACACAAATAAATACGCACATTTTACGGCGAAGTTTGACGAATACCGCAGTTTATTTCAATTATACGAGGCAAGGACCATGGAGGTAAAAAGTCTGACTTTTTACCTCCATGCAAGGACGTACTAAGTGACCTTTGACCAATAGTTTAGAATATATTTTTAACATCTACATAAATATCATTATATTAGAAAAGAATACGATGATTCTAACCAGGTCTATTGTGCTATAGTAAGTACACTCAAGGAAGATCTACATAATACTTTTTCGTTGAAGTTTAAATCGTCGTTAAATTTAAGACTGCTAATCAATTTATTGATTATCGAACGAGGTTCTTTGTGCACATGCGCCGATGTTGTGTTGTGACGTCACGTGGACGCCATTATTAACCGGGTGGCAGCTTGTGAATCTCTACGAAGACTTAAAGTTCTATTCTCCTTGAGCGTTTGACGATCTAGATTATCACCATGTTCAGTTGGCTTTCGGGCGACGAAAGTCGCAAGAAACAACCACACGTGTTTAATACGGTAGCGGATGGCTTGAAACAAGTGTACAAGTCGACAATTCTTCCGTTGGAAGAGCATTATAAATTTCACGATTTTCATTCACCGATGCTCGACGACCCCGATTTCTATGCCAAACCCATGGTTCTCCTTGTCGGACAATATTCTACGGGGAAAACTACTTTTATAAGGTATTTATTAGAACGAGATTTTCCCGGTATTAGAATCGGCCCCGAACCAACGACGGACTGTTTCATAGCGGTTATGCATGGCGATACGGAAGGAGTTATTCCGGGAAACGCCCTCGTTGTCGATCCAAAAAAACAGTTCAGGCCGCTGTCTAGATTTGGTAATGCCTTCCTCAATCGTTTCCAGTGTTCAACGGTTACAAGCCCGGTTATGGAAAGTATTACAATCGTGGATACGCCAGGTATTTTGGCAGGAGAGAAACAGCGAGTCGATCGAGGTTATGATTTCACTCACGTTATGGAATGGTTTGCTGAACGTGTTGACCGAATCATCCTCTTGTTCGATGCACACAAACTTGATATTTCTGACGAATTTCGTCGGATTATTGAAGTGTTACGTGGAAATGATGACAAAATTCGTATTGTGCTGAACAAAGCTGATATGATTGACCATCAGCAGTTGATGAGAGTGTATGGTGCCTTGATGTGGTCACTTGGTAAAGTATTGGCAACACCAGAGGTATCCCGGGTTTACATTGGATCCTTCTGGGACCACCCTCTTCACTTTGACATGAATCGCCGACTGTTTGAAGCAGAAGAACAAGACTTGTTTGCTGATATCCAGAGCCTACCAAGAAATGCAGCCCTCAGAAAACTGAATGATTTGATAAAGAGAGCAAGATTGGCCAAGGTGAGATTTTCAAGTAACGTATTGCACATATCTACTTTGATAAATTTATACACATTTTAAACACAACTAACAAACAATGTCTACTCAGGTTATTAAATTACATACAGAAAGCCTACAAAATAAGAAAAGAAAAGGTGATAATTAATTAATTAATGTATTGTTGTGCTATATTTTCAGTGTGATTTAGTTGTTGTTTATTTGAAGTCTATTATTGTATTGTACTGTAGTTTGATTGTAGTTTATTTCAAAAAAGCTTTAATACAGCAATTACCAAAACTGAAATGTCAGATTTCATTAAAGATGTAATAAAGCATTATACTATTCTATTCTATCTACTTTGGCATGGTAGGTGATGATCACACAAGATTGAAATTAGTGTTTTTGTCTGGCTAAAACTATGCATCAATCTGATGAAAGTGTTTCAGTGAATAACATACACTACATGTATGGTTGTAAACATTATGTACATGCAATATCACTGTGTTGATGATCACACTACTACTTGCTTATTTGTTTTTAGTATGCCTAGTTAGAGTATTAGTCATAGCCATGATTTAGACAACCATCTATTTAAACAATAATGAATACCAATACCATATTGGATAAGAAGGGTCCATGGCAAGATCATTGACAAACACGTCATGTCTGAATCCAATATTACTATTGTAATTATAAATCACTACCATTAAGAATTACCAAAATTGAGGGACTTTTTATTTAAATCAATTTACTTGCGAATAGAGGTTTACATTATCATGTGTTATGTTATAAAAACCTCCAATTCTGATAGTGGTGATTTATAATATTGTGTAACATCTCTGGTTGCTGTTTAAGAGATACAGTGTAGTGGGTTATGTCACTAATTTTATGATGCATTATTTTAAGCATTACCTGATTTATATTGATTGGATCCACATTGTAACATGTATAGTCGGTATGATTACAAGGTTTAAATAGTTTCAATAACACGCCATGATAATTACTAGGTGTAATAATAACATATAATACGAGATACCAGTATCTAGTTGAATACAAATCTGATTGGCATTTTAACCAATAGAGCTATGTCAGTAAAGGCAGTTGTTTATACTAATATATAAATATTCATGTTCAATGCCCTTATGTATCATTTACCCTATTGTCCCCTTTCTGTCTGAATGGCAAATGTTAATAAGAATTCCACAATATAATAATTAAAACAATATTGAAATAATTATTTTCAAATTGTGACATATTGTTACTCAAATAAATGCTGATCAATGAACAGTGTAGTGGGTCAGCTTTTTAGCTCCACTGTCGACTTTGTCGAGCGTAGCTTATCATATGAGTGATTGTCCGTCATCGTCGTCCATGTCAATGTTTTACTTTTTCGACTTCTTCTTGAAAACTACAAGCCTGAATGCTTTGATACTTGGTGTATATGTACCTTGGGTAGACCTCTCTGAGGTTTGTTCATTTCATCTTTATATCTTCAATTCTCTAATTTTGGTGAATATTTTTGTCATTTTTGGTAAAAAGTGATATTTTCGACTTCTTGTTAAAAACCGCAAGTGCAATTGCTTTGATATTACATATATAGGTACTACATGTGGACCTCTCTCAGATTTGTTCATTTTGTAATGATATCCTTAATTCTCTAATTTTGGTGAATATTTTTGTCATTTTTGGTAAAAAGTGATATTTTCGACTTCTTGTTAAAAACCGCAAGTCCAATTGCTTTGATACTACATATATATGTACTACATGTGGACCTCTCTCAGATTTGTTCATTTCGTGATGATATCTTCAATTCTCTAATTTTGGTGAATATTTTTGTCATTTTTGGTAAAAAGTGATATTTTCGACTTCTTGTTAAAAACCGCAAGTCCGATTGCTTTGATATTACATATATAGGTACTGCATGTGGACCTCTCTCAGATTTGTTCATTTTGTGATGATATCTTCAATTCTCTAATTTTGGTGAATATTTTTGTCATTTTTGGTAAAAAGTGATATTTTTGACTTCTTGTTAAAAACCGCAAGTCCGATTGCTTTGATATTACATATATAGGTACTACATGTGGACCTCTCTCAGATTTGTTCATTTTGTGATGATATCTTCAATTCTCTAATTTTGGTGAATATTTTTGTAATTTTTGGTAAAAAGTGATATTTTCGACTTCTTGTTAAAAACTGTAAGTCCGATTGCTTTGATACAATACATATTGTTCATTTTCTAATGATGTCTTCAGTTCTTTAATTGAAATGTGCATTGCTAACAGCGGAGCTATCTCAGCCGATAGGCTGCTTTTTCTTTATTAATATCAAAAATACTTGCTAAATGTGTTTATTATTAAAGAATCTTTTAAAACAGGATGGGTGTTGCCCTTTGTTATTTAGTAACAAACAATTTGGATCAATGTACAAATACATGCATTAGTTAATCATTCTTATTGAAAACAGCTTTGTGACAGGCTGTGGCTGGTGATGGCAAGTATTTCGTTTTTTTTTCTAATGTTGGATATCAAGTATGTTTACCAGTGTTTGTTTTAACCCCCCCCCCCCCCTTCTAATTACAATAATGTATGCCACTGAGAGCTCTAATTACATGATCTATAGACTATAGGGTGAAATTATCCTAATACATGTATGAGTCATTTGTTGGTATCTAAATATAACCAATGCATCATGGTCATATCTTGAGTGTTGGGTGGATCTGTTTAGATTACTAGTCAAGTGGCATGTTGTCATTCTTGGCATAGTATATGAAGTGGTTATAAGGATCAGCTGATACCAATTAAATGTATTAGGTTTGTCTAATCTTAAGAGTGTACCAAAGTTCATAGCAACTATATAACTGTGTATTTCTCCACAAATAACATTGATTTCAAACTTACATGTACCATTCAATTAGCTTGGCTCAAATTACTGTACTTCCTCTTTTATAAGTCCAAGAGCCTCAACATGTAAAATCAGAGGAAGTAGGGGGGGGGGGGGCTTTTACCCAAGGACCACCTCAGAAAAGATAAATTTGTTTAACATTGTAACCATTTACAATCCTCAAAAAATTTCTTTCACTATGCCGGGCTTGGGAAAAAATAGTGAAATGAGTCATCATTGATTTCGTAAACACTTTTATAAATACAATGAAGAAACAAACATGTTTACAAAAATGCGCACATTTTATTACAATACGATTTACATACAGTCTCAACTTATGGTGTAAAAATTATTAGGGTCTGTGGGAATACAGTTGAACACAAGATCTTTATCATTATCTTCATCATTTGCATGCACGGTGTTGTTCCATTCGAACATTCCTCCCTCTCCAACCCTGTGTGGTATCTCCATTCATAACCGTGTATGTCATGTGGATGTGCGATAGAAATTTTACCGATCAATAGAAAGCTTTGTTACAAATGATTACCAAAAAATGTTTTGAACTTTGCATTTCTGATGTCTGCTTTATTTCTGCCGATATATATTGCAGTGACATGAGCTCTGAGATATAACACCTGCTCTTCCATAATACTTACCAGTACTGACGACACTATTACCACACTCGATGGTTGCAAGGCTGGTAACGCATAATAGCATAATAATTTGCCATTTACAGTGTGACTAACAACAAACACATCAGACTCGGAACTAAGAAGTGATGGTGGAATGCTTTGCCCGGAACATTCAGCTGGAAAATTCAAGATGCATTATCTTCTTTATGGGATGATTCCGTTAGTATGCAAACTCACGATGCAAATAACCTCCTCTGATCTAAGAGATCAAGTCTTTCATTAACCAATCAAAATGCTACGAAATTTTCCAGAAATTGATTATTGACAATGTATTTTTTTAATGCGATGCAGAATTGAATTACCGCGATGTTATAATATGAACTGTTAGCACTGATTTCGATAAAAAAAACAGCATTTTTTTTACCTAAAAACTTGTGATTCAAAATTTGTGGAGGAACTATTTAACACCGTTCACGGTCGCCAACAGGTTAAGTTGAAATATAGTTTACCCATTCCCAATAGACACTGATTATTTGGACAGTAAAATGATGTCTAATGACCAGCTTTCATGACTTGACAGTCATATTTTTAGCGTTACAAAAGCTATAACTCAAAGAAATATTGGATTACCCAGTACTTCAGTATCACAACATTGGGTTCATTTTAATAAATATTAACCCATTGTCGATGCCAGGTAAAAATAAGAGGTGGGCTTATACCATGGAAAAAGCTTATGACCGGAGAAGTACAGTAGTTGTTTCCTCCGTCGTCTGTTCTGTCACGGATATATTGTTATATTGTTGTTATATATCCAAGAATAGAACTATCCACTAGTGGGTAGTGGATGTTAGTTATAATCAGATTTTAACGGTATTTACTGTAAACCACTGTAATTTCACAAGAGACAACATTTCATGAATTTTGTGAGTCATTGTTAATCCTGAAATGTTGTAGTAAAAAATAAAATTTCCTAGCAGTGAAAATTAAGTGGTACAGGTATCTCTGACAATATCTCTGCTCATAGATACCATTGATAGTCAAACTGATTTTGATTTATTTCATGACTATTTTTCTTTTCCATTATCTTACAGGTACATGCATATATTATCAGCCATCTAAGGAAAGAGATGCCTTCTATGTTTGGTAAGGATTCTAAAAAGAAAGAACTCATTGCGAATCTTGGTGAGATCTATCGCAAGTTGCAGCGTGAGCATCAGATTTCAGCCGGTGACTTCCCACCTCTGCACAGAATGCAGGATTTACTGAAAGAGCATGATTTCAGTAAATTCAATCAGCTGAAACCCAAGTTGATTGACAGAGTGGATCACATGTTATCAAATGACATGACCCGCCTCATGCAGATGATCCCAACTGAAGAAGCTGTCTCTAGCAAGGAACCAGCAGTTCGTGGTGGTGCATTCATAAATGATATCACACCGTTTGGAGCTGGATACGGTGAAGGAGCTGACTTTGGTAAGAATGAACACGAAGAATGGATTGTCTCAAGAGATATTGAAAAATATGAAGATATTTTCAACTCTCTAAATCCTGTCAACGGTAAATTATCAGGCGTTACTGCCAAGAAACAAATGGTTCAATCCAAACTACCTAACACAGTGCTGGGGAAGATCTGGAAACTTGCAGATTTAGACAAAGATGGCATGTTAGATTTAGAAGAGTTCTCATTGGCCCAACATTTAATGAATATCAAATTAGATGGTAATGAATTACCTGATCAATTGCCAACTCATCTGATTCCTCCTTCCAAAAAAGGCTTTACTGCATAGACAACCTATAGTATAGGCACTGCATTACTGTATTTATCAAAATGATTTTTCTGAAGGTATGTTGTACATTGTTAACTATTTCACTAAATTATGGCAGTGCGTATGTAAATTCAGATGTTGCATCATTGTATTGAAACATAACTACACACCAACTTTTCCTAAAAGTCATTTTTCACTGTCTTTGGAAACCAGCTCTTTTTGAAATTGTTTAATTCTTGAAACAGGAAAACAACTTTTACTTTCACAGACGAATTCCTCTTCCTGTGTGTCTGTGAGCTGATTGTCAAATAATGTTGTATTTCACTGCCTTAGCAATCATTCATTTATGACATGTGTAATTATTTAAATACATCATGCGATATCTAGTTTTCTGGTAATGAAGTCTATATTCTAATTATTTTATTTGAATGCTATAGTTAAACTACATATTTTATACCGTAAACATTATAACAAGGAAATAACCAGTGGTGCTATTTTTGCATGACTGTTTGTAAAGTATATTAGTGGTATAATTATAATTAATTTCATTAAAACTCAATAAAAATATAGCCTCACCAAGGTATGTGTATCAATATTTGGCTGACTTCAGCTAAAATAAAGTCATCTTAGTTTTGATTATGAGGAAATGCATACCATTGATATTAATACAAACCAATAGTGTCTATATGTGCAAATAAAATTTGAGGACAATTAATGTGAATATTTATTTTCTTTAACTGGTTTGGTTGGGTCTTATCTAAAGATGAAATGACAAATCACTTTAATCATTGTTCATCATCTATTACGTTGTATTTAGTAATGAGACTTTTTTTATTATTATTTTTATTGTTTTATCATAAATGGGATATCTTTATATTTTTCCTGCCATTGATTTTCACACTGTCTTATACCTGTAGTTAGATTACGGTATATATTGTGGTTAATACCATCTCATAGATATGGTGCTACAACCCAACACTAGTACATGCCCATAGTCCTACACCCCAACACTAGTACATGCCCATAGTCCTACACCCCAACACTAGTACATGCCCATAGTCCTACACCCCAACACTAGTACATGCCCATAGTCCTACACCCCAACACTAGTACATGCCCATAGTCCTACACCCCAACACTAGTACCTGCCTGGTTCATCACTTTACTGACATCAATGTCTATCCAGTGATGCGGTGACATCATCTCATTTGATACTAATTTAACATGATGCTTAATTTTCACTTTCACCAGAAAATCCAGTCTTGAATGGCCTGAGTGGCTGTAATGCATGGACCGTATTTGCTTTATTAGAACTGCATTTGCCAAAAAGGTGTATATAAACAAAAAATAGCATCTGTTGTATACAGAATTATTAAAATATTACTTATTTTGACAATAAAAAGACCAATGTAATTTACATGAGTGCATGCACTACTAATAAAGCAAATATTGTATGTGTCTTTGACAATGTGTGCCTGGTATGCTATCTTCTCCTATGTAATTGCTAATATATATCACACCATCTCTTGTATTCAACAGTAGTAATTTTTACTTACATTAGTGAGTGGAGCAGCTTTAATTAACATGTGCATACGAGTATTGTAACCAAAATATTAGTTTATTCAGTTAAATGTGGTTACTCCAAATTCTACTTCACAGATTCCTAGTATTGGAGGGAAACTTAGTTTTAGTTTAGAAAGAATTCTTTTAGATACTCAGAATAAGTTCATTTCTTGTTTTTTCTCAAGATGTTTTTATATCAGCTCACACACAAACCATGTGATGAAAGCCCAGAGTGAATGACTGTGAATTAGTTGATTAGTGATGAACGAGACAACTTATTGTATATACAACATAGTTTACCACATAGCTTGCAAAGCATTTAATATATTATTTGATTCTATATACATGTAATTCAGAGTAGCAATAATTTATTGAAAATTTTGTTAGATTTGTTAAAGCATGAATCAAATACAATTGTACTGTTATATTCAAGTACTCAATTTAGCCACAGCTTTGAACAAAAGCAGTGTATTAAGTTTGTTTTCTTGTAAACTTCTTTTTTTAAGTTGTTTCTGGTGTAGTGTTTATGCGCGTTTGTGCTTGATAAACAAACATTAGTTATGTAATATTAGAGAATACGATTGAAACCAAAGATAATGAATTTGTATTCGTTTTAACAATATATTGGCATCCTTGGATTTGTGGGTGCAATTGAGTTTATTTGTAGTATCGTGGGGTGCTAAACAAAATATTATGTGCCAATGTTTTCTCAATACTGGGCATCAACAACAAAAAATGTTCGTGGTCAAATTATTTTTCAAAAACTAAGCGATGTGGAGATTTTTTTTTTGCAAAACATTTTGTCAACAGAGGGCGCTGTACAGTTGCAAAATTAGTATGCCTGGAAACATCAATGTTTTATATCTATATGTGGATTTTTGCAATCTTAACAAGCAGTTTATAAATTCAAATACTATGCCTAGGACACTGGTAGCAATTTTTATTATTATTAACTATGTTTGACAATTTTATGTTTTGTTTTTGTTTGCAAGATCTCCTCAACGTTTGACCGATGTATATATTCTAGCTTGTCATGGAATTTTTACATCATTCAAGCATAACTAATATATTGTGACAATGATACAGTGTATGTGACTTGCTAAAATATAATGTTTACTTAGAATGATGTCAACTGCTTTATTTTCGTAATTTTTTTGTGAATTTCATGAAATTTTTAGCAGTGAAATTTTTCCTGGGGTCCTACAACAGAGTGTCACTGAATTTTCTTTTCCTGAATGCCATGCAATGCGGAAATTGCAAACATTTTTAATGTTTACAGTTTGGCAAGTATTTCACTACTTTTTATTTTTAATATTGTAATGCCTTTATTAGTGACGTTTATTGTTTCAGTAGTTTCTAGGAAATGAATAAAATGGAAACCTGTTAATAGTAAAATTTCCAGTACAGTCACTGTGTATAGCGAGAGCACTTATCTCCTGTCTTGATAAGTTGATTTTTTTTGTTATTTTTGGTGCAATTATAGCAATGTTTCTGATTTTACGTCATGTTTATGAATTTCAATACTGACAAATATTTTGAGATGCAAGTGTTTAATATGACATAACATTGAAATGTATTTAAAAACTAATTAGAAAAGCAAACAAACTTACATTTAAATTGAATGAATTTTTGGCAATTATAGGATAATGCTTCTATATTTGTAGCTGAAGTGCGGCTATATTACAGTCAGTTTTGTCGCGAGGTAAAGACGCATGTAAATGTATAATTGTTATGCAATTTCATTTTAAGCTATATGAAATATACTATAGAATTTAACTTGTTGTCTCTTCATTTATTATTTTGTCTCTATGACAACCGTTTTGAGAGAATGGGATTTAAAAAATTGAAAGTTGTGAAAATGTTATTATTCGCTGTTTTCATACTGTCTATTCTGTTTGATGGTTGCTACACTTATTTGTATTTATATTAAGTGAATCCATTTTAATCCCCTCTACCACTACACATGCCTGTTGGAAATCACCATCAGCTTAGTTTGTGTGTATGAATCAATCACAGACAAATTTACTATATCCAGCACCATTTGTGCAAAATTCTGATGGAGGTTGCAGCCTCAATAGAAAAGAAAACAAATACTGAACCTGCAGTTAAAGTTAATAAAAATAATAACAAATTCAAGAAAAGGTCTATTACGCGTTACAAGACAGTCTTACGTACTCAATGTATAATGTTAATAAATAATATACAAAGTTGTGAAAAGCAATTTATATTTTGAATCTGCATCTCCAAATATTAAATGGCCAATATTCATCAAACTTCTATAGCAAATTGATCATGTGATCGACCTGTGGAAATGTTAAGATCATCGGGAGAGATACTTGCATGAGAAAATCTCCTATCGGAACTATTCTTGACTCCCGTCACGGTTAGATATGACAACAACTTAGTTCAAACATACACGCTATTCTACCAACTTTGCACTCACTTTGTACAGCTTTGTACGCAATTTTTATAGCTGACATCCACTATAGCCGACCGCAAGAGGGAGTTGTGCATTGAAACTACGTGCAAATTTTTAAACATTTCATAAACTTAAATTATCAAAATAACCAGCACGACTTTCTACTATAAAGGTGTTACATTTCAATAATAAAAATACAAAAACATGCTTTATGTCTTCATGTTTGTTTAGGATCCAAAAAAATGTATTTCACCAGCTTGTTAGCTCAAGTAGTCTCTCATGCAATTACTAGTCACGCCCGATTGATCTTAACTTTTGTGATAGGTCCATCACATGACAACGCGACTACTGAGATCATTTGAATTTCATTGGAATTGGCAGCCATTTAATGTTTGAAAGTGTTTCGAAATTCCATTCGTTTGCACGTGTGTCTTTCGTAAGTTGACCTATGACCTATCCATGCTTCGAAAGTCAGTACGATAGTAAACGGCCATTAACGACATATTTATTCACTTTTCTAACATTTAACGATGGGTCTCGATAATATAACAATATAGGTCACATTTCCATGTAAGTTTGCTAACTTTACAACCACTTTTCACTACTTTGTATGCAGTTTGTTTACTCATTTCACGGTTTCATAGTGGTACAATCTGCTAATATATGAGGCTTTTCCAACACATTTGCTCATTTGTTCTATATTTTTAACTGTGGGGTCGATATTACAATAACTTAGGTAAAATGTATTATTTTATTCCAATTGGCGGCCATTTAATGTTTGGAAGTGTTTCGAATCGTCATACGTTTTACGTGTGTCTTTCGTAAGTTGACTTATGACCTTTCTATGCTTCGAAAGTCAGTAAGATAGTAAACGGCCATTTACGACATATTTATTCACTTTTCCTAACATTTAACTATGGGTCTCGATAATATAACAACGCAGGTCACATTTCCATGTAATTTTGCTAACTTTCCAACCACTTTTTCACTACTTTGTAAGCAGTTTGTTTATCATTTCACGCTTTCATAGTGGTATAATCTGCTAATATATGAGGCTTTTCCAACACATTTGCTCATTTTACTATATTTTTAACTGTGGGGTCGATATTACAATGACTTAGGTAAAATGTATTGGCAAACCCACCTACTTTTCTAATGCTTTTCCTATCGTTTTAGGATGTTTTAGAACATGTTACGGTCAGCTCATAGGGCACTATCCTAATATACGAGACTTTCACTTGCATTTTATTCACTTTTCGTATTTTATAATTTCACAGTTAGATATGACAACAACTTAGTTCAAACATACACGCTACTCTACCAACTTTGCACTCACTTTTTACAACTTTGTACGCAATTTTATTAGGTGACATTCACTATAGCCGACCGCAAGAGGGAGTTGTGCATTGAAAATACGTGCAAATTTTAAAACATTCTATAAACTTAAATTATCAAAATAACCAGCACGACTTTAAACTATATAAAGGTGTTACATTTCAATAATAAAAATACAAAAAAATGCTTTATGTCTTTTCCATGTTTGTTTCAGAACCCCAAAAAAATGTATTTAACAAGCTTGTTAGCTCAAGTAGTCTTCTATGCAATTACGAGGCACGCGCTATTGATCTTAACTTTTGTGACAGGTCCATCACATGACCGCGCGACAATTGAGATCATTTGAATTTCATTGGAATTAGCAGCCATTTAAAGTTAGGAAGTGTTTCGAATTGTCATTCGTTTCACGTGTGCCTTTCGTAAGTTGACCTATGACCTTTCCATGCTTTGAAAGTCAGTACGAAAGTAGACGACCATTTACGACATATTTATTGACTTTTTCTAACTGTTAGCGATGGGTCTCGATAATATAACAACATAGGTCACATTTCCATGTAAATTTGCTAACTTTACAACCACTTTTCACTACTTTGTAAGCAGTTTGTTTATCATTTCACGCTTTCATAGTGGTATAATCTGCTAATATATGAGGCTTTTCCAACACATTTGCTCATTTTTTCTATATTTTTAACTGTGGGGTCGATATTACAATGACTTTAATAGGTAAAATGTATCAGCAAACCCACCTACTTTTCTAATGCTTTTCCTATCCTTTTAGGATGTTTTAGAACATGTTACGGTAAGCTCATAGGGCACTATCCTAATATACGAGACTTTCACTTGCATTTTATTCACTTTTAGTACTTTATAATTTTACGGTTAGATATGACAACAACTTAGTTCAAACATACACGCTATTCTACCAACTTTGCACTCACTTTGTACAGCTTTGTACGCAATTTTAATAGCTGACATCCACTATAGCCGACCGCAAGAGGGAGTTGTGCATTGAAAATACGTGCAAATTTTGAAACATTCTATAAACTTAAATTATCAAAATAACCAGCACGACTTTCTACTATAAAGGTGTTACATTTCAATAATAAAAATACAAAAAAATGCTTTATGTCTTCTCCATGTTTGTTTCGGAACCAAGAAAATTGTATTTAACAAAAAAATTGTATTTAACCTGCTTGTTAGCTTGAGTAGTCACCCATGCAATTACTAGCCACGGCCGTTTGATCTTAACTTTTGTGACAGGCCATCAGATTACCACTCGACTACTGGGACCATTTAAATTTTATTCGAATTGGCGGCCATTTAATGTTAGATATGCCACATAGGTCACACGGTCAGATATGACAACAACTTAGTTCAAACATACACGCTATTCTACCAACTTTGCACTCACTTTGTACAGCTTTGTACGCAATTTTAATAGCTGACATCCACTATAGCCGACCGCAAGAGGGAGTTGTGCTTTGAAAATACGTGCAAATTTTAAAACATTATATAAACTTAAATTATCAAAATAACCAGCACGACTTTCTACTATAGAGGTGTTACATTTCAATAATAAAAATACAAAAAAATACTTTATGTCTTTTCCATGTTTGTTTCGGAACCCCCAAAAAATGTATTTAACAAGCTTGTTAGCTCAAGTAGTCTTCTATGCAATTACGAGGCACGCGCTATTGATCTTAATTTTTGTGACAGGTCCATCACATGACCACTCGACTACTGGGATCATTTGAATTTTATTCCAATTGCCGGCCATTTAATGTTTGGAAGTGTTTCGAATTTCAAATTTTTAACTGCGGGGTCGATATTACAATGACTTTGGTAAAATGTATTAGCAAACCCACCTACTTTTCTAATGCTTTTCCTATCGTTTTAGGATGTTTTAGAACATGTTACGGTCAGCTCATAAGGCACTATCCTAATATACAAGACTTTCACTTGCATTTAATTCACTTTTCGTACTTTATAATTTCACAGTTAGATATGACAACAACTTAGTTCAAACATACACGCTATTCTACCAACTTTGCACTCATTTTGTACAGCTTTGTACGCAATTTAAATAGCTGACATCCACTATAGCCGACCACAAGGGGGAGTTGTGCATTGAAAATACGTGCAAATTTTAAAACATTCTATAAACTTAAATTATCAAAATAACCAGCACGACTTTCTTTTGTAATAAAAATACAAAAAAATGCTTTATGTCTTTTCCATGTTTGTTTCGAAACCAAACGAAAGTATTTCACGAAGCACACAATGGGAGTCTTTGCAGTTACCCTGTCTGTATGTGTGTGTGTGTGTGTCCGTCTGTCCCACTGATATCTCAAGAATCATACATCGGTTTGTGATGAAATTTGGTGCATAGATGCTCTGGGCCAATGCACAGATTTGATTAGGTTTTGGTAGAAATCCATGCATATGAATTACCTAATTTGCATGATAATTAGCTTATTTTTAGCTGTTCCTTGACTGTTCCACTGATATCTGAAGAACCACTCATTGAATTTTGATGAAACTTTGTACATAGATGATCTGAGCTTATGCGCAGATTTGATTAGCTTTTAGTAAAACTCTGTGCATATTAATTACCTAATTTGCATGATACTTAGCTAATTTTCACCTGTTCCGTGACTGTTCCACTGATATCTAAGGAAGCACTCTTTGGATTATGATGAAACTTGGTTCATATATGCTCTGAACTAATGCCAGGGTTTGCTTAGTTTTAGGTGAAAATCTGTGCATATTAATTACCTAATTTGCATAATGATTAGTAAATTTTCTGCTTTTCCACTGATATCTCAACTACTAATCATCACATTTCAATGAAACTTGGTACCTAGATGTCATAGGACACTGCACAGGCCTAGTAGTTTTTAGGGTAATATCAGTATATATTTATTACCTAATTTGCATAATAAATTAATTTTCAGCTTTTGATATTTCAAGTAGTAAGCATTACATTTCATTGAAACATGGTACTTAGATACTCAAGCACTATGCAGAGATCGATTGTTTTGGGATAAATATTTGTGCATATTAATCTAATTTGCATAATTAGTTAATTTTCTGATGTATATCTCAAGTACTAATCATGACATTCAATGAAACTTGGTACATAGGACTATGCAGAGATCTGATTAGTTTTGGGGTAAATGATTGTGCATATTAATCACTTTATTTGCATAATTGATAAATTTTCAACTTTCACACTGATATGTCAGGTACTAATCATCACATTTCAATGACACTTCGTACATAGATGCTCTAGGACAATGTACAAATATGATCAGTTTTGGGTTAAAATCTGTTCACATAAATTCCCTAATTAGCATAATAATTCATAATTGTTTGGTTCTGATCACATTTCAATGAAACTTGGTACATAGATGGTCTGTTACATTGCGCAGACCTTATTAGTTTTACACTCTGTTCATTTTAATTTTCTGATTTGCATACTTTATTTTAGCTGGAATTAATTTTCCCTGAAAACACTATTCAAGCGTTTTGTATGAAATTTATTTTCACTGAGTTTTGACAAGTTTAATGTAAAATAAAGGAAAAAAGGTATATTCACTGGATTTTATTTTCACTGAGTCATCCCTTCAGCTAAAATAGCGAAAATTAATTCCAAGCGAACATAAAGTATTCTACAGTAATTAGTTTTCAGCTTTTCCATCAATATCTCAAGTATAAGAAATTTTGAATTAATTTTTACTGCGTCTCTGATACTCTCAGCACACGGGAGTTCTTTCTAAGCTTTCTTTGATTTTGTTTTGTGATCCAAATTTGTGACTGGTATGAAAAACAATTTTGCAGAATATCGTAACAATTTCCTTTAATGTTCAAATAAATTTGAAAATTTCCAGTTCAAAAACTGCAATATTGAATATTCATAATGATATAATGAATGCACTTAACATTAAAAAGGATCTTTCCGCCGCGTTTGATACCTTGAATCACTCTATTCTAATTCATCGTCTCCAACATCGTTTTGATATTACAGGCAAAGTTCTACAATGGTTCATTTCCTATCTCACAGATCTTTCATTCAATGTTTTGCTTGACTCCTTATTATTATCGCCACCATCTAATTTGTTATTCGGTGTCCCCCAAGACTCCGTCCTTGGCCCGATTCTATTTACATTTTACACGGTGCCCCTCGAAGACATATTTACTGGTATAATATTTATTTTATGCTATATGCCGATGATTCTCAGCTATATGTAATTTGTAATAAGCCATCTGATTCAATTAATCGCATCAAGATGTGTGTTGAAGATATCCGTGCCTGGCTGAATTCGAACATGTTAATTCTCAACCCTGGCAAGACTGAAGTTTTTCATCGCGTTTTAAAAAGAACGTTGAGATGTGGAACTCATTGAGAATCGGTAGGTGTGGCGTACATCTTTCTAGCTCAGTCCGTACTCTTGGAGTCCATTTTGAAACTGATGGTGATTTAGGGCACCATATTAATCAGATTTGTAAGTCAGCTTACTTTACACATTATCGCATTAGTAAAATCCGGAATCTATTAGATAAAGCGGCTACGATTAAATTAGTGCATGCATTTGTGACGTCGAGATTAGACTACTGTATTATTACATTTTATGGATGCCCTTAATTTTAGCTAGACAAACTTCAATCTGTACAAAATGCAGCAGCCAGACTCATATCTGACCACATTACATCACCACAATTTGCATTGGCTACGCATTCGTGAAAGAATACATTTTAAAGTACTATTTACTGTCTATACAATTTTAAATAATTTTGCTCCAATTTATTTATGTGACTTGGTTGACCATTATGAAACGGCCGGGGTCATAGTGGTCTCAGGTCATCTAACACCGATCTTTTTTTCAAATTGAAAAGATAAGATTCAAAATGTACCACATAATCATATGGTTGGCGTTCCTTTAGCAATTATGCCCCCTTTTGTGTAATGAACTTCCACTCTTCATCCATTGGTCAATCAATAACAATATTTTTAAGAGAAGCCATCGGTTTAGAAAACAGTAAATTTTTCTTTCAATGTGATTTGTATTCATGTATTGTACACTGATGTGTGACGCATTGAACATCGCTTGTAAACAGAATATTATTATTACATGTATTAGATTTCCTCCAATAACAAATTGACCACTCTATTCGACAATGGTGACTCTAGGATATTTAAACAGAGTGGCAAAACTGTGAAAATCGTTTGTTGCGTTGTTTAATTTGTTTGTAAGTGTGACCTGATTGGTTTATCTACCGAAAGTTAACAACAATAGTTAAAAAAAATCAAGAAAAAACCTTATACGTGTTACCAGACTGTCACACGAACTCAACGTATAATGTTGAGAAATAATGTACAAAGTTGTGAAAAGCGATTGTAAAAATGTGATTACAAATATTTCCTAAGTTGTTGTCCTACCGAACCTCGCAGTTAAAATTAATCCAAATTCGATCGAAATCAAGCTCAAAATATTTAACAGAGAACCATACGAACTGAATGTACAATGCTAAGAAATAGCGTAAAAAGTTGTGCAAAGCGATTGCAAAGTTGCTTGATTTGTATGGAAATTTGACCTGAGGTTTTATTTTCAATGCGCATTGTGGAAAGTTCGAAAACGCGATAAAAAGCCTCGTAAACGGCCTTCTAATTGTCGAATTGTCATCACAAGCAGGTAGAGGTCATAGGCCAAATCAGAAATATATTCATCGGACCTCTGTTGCAGGGTGATCATGTGATCAGTCGGTGAGAAATGTTGAACTTCATCTAGATTGGCAAAGTCGGGACTTTAAATAATTAATTGTCAATTTAACCTTTTTAACGTGATCGTGAAAACTAGCGAGACTGCAACAGGATTTCTTTAGCGCTCAGCTTAGTTTTCGCGATCACGCCAAAAGGACTAAAAACAATTAATTATTTCCTTTTGTAAAACAAAAGTCTCGACTTTGCCAGTCAAAAGTTCATCGTGAGTGGTTTTTAAAACAAAAATGTGATCAGTTGTACGGTATTTTTTTCGAAAGCCTGCTTGGTTATTGTAAATAATGTTATTTTTCTCTGTGAAATTGTTGAGTTTATTATTTAAGATAATGCAGAAGGCTTTGCCAATGCAGCTAGATACAGAAATGCCTCTGTAATTCCCTGGCTCAGCCCTATCACCTTTTTTTTTTAGTTATGATTAATAACACTAATATTCCAAATATCAGGATATTCTCCTGTATTTGGAATCAAATTAAATAATTTACATATTGGTTTAATCTGAACCATATTTGGCACATGAAGGCCGGGGGAGACGGTGTGCACGATGGAGAGGGGCAGCAGAGGGTGGGGGCTGGGGCTGGTGTAGGTGACATGAAAATATAAAGTGAAGGCAGTAAATAATCACAAAGACCGGGGATTTTGTTATAGGCGGTAAAGAAAGACTTGCAGAGGCGGTGTGCATGTCAGAGAGGCTGTAAGCGGGTGTAGGCGATAGGATAATGTAGGGTCAGGCGGAAAATGATCGCAAAAACCAGGGCCTTTGTATTAGGTGGTACAGAAAGGCCGTGAGAGGCGGTGTGCACGACGAAGAGTAAGCGGGTATAGGCCACAAGGTAATGTCGGGTGAGGCGGTAAACGATCGCCAGGAGAGGCTGTGTGCATGACAGAGAGAACTGCAGCATAAACAGGTAACAGGGTTTTCAAATATTCTCTAATTTGATGTCGAAACGTAGTGGGCGGTAAGCTGTTAACACACCGTGCAAAGCTGTTCAAAGTGATTGCAAAGTTGTGCAAAGTGATTGCAAAGTTAGTATATTTGTCTTAAGTTGTTGGCATGCAGAACCGCGCAGTTGTAAAGTAAAAAACAATGAATAAAAGCCAGATGAAAGCAGCCTATATAGCAGATTGTTACATGAGCTGACTGTGAAATGTTGAAAAACAGCATGCAAAGTTGGAAAATGCGATTGAAATGGTGGCGAAGTTACTTGTATACTTGTATAAGCTCCAACTCGTTCAAAATACTGCGGCACGCCTCATCACAAGGACCAAGAAATTTGACCATATCACTGAAGTTCTTTACAACTTACACTGGCTTCCTGTTCAACAACGCATTAATTTCAAGATCATGTTAATCGCCTTTCGTGCAATTCACAACACCCTACCATCATACATTTGTGAACTGTTTGCATCTTACAAACCTACCCGCAGTCTACGCTCCACTAATAATTTTCTCCTAAACGTTCCGAAAATTAATACTAAATCTTACGGTCAACGCGCCATCTGCCATGCTGCACCTGCCTTATGGAATGAACTACCTCTACATATCAAACTATCTGGCAATATTGACATTTTTAAGAAGAAACTTAAAACTCATCTTTTTAAACAGACTTTTGAAACTCAGTAGTTTTTCTTTGTTGTTGCTATTAATGTTTTATTCATGATTTAATATTTTTTTTTTTTTATTTTTTTTTTGTCTTGTAAAGCGCCTATGAACATTTATTTTGGATATATGGCGCTATATAAGTGCATACTTATTATTATTATTATTATTATATTTGACCTAAGTCATTGTCATGCCAACCCCCGCAGTTAAATTTCGAAAATATTAAGTAAATGTCTCGTAAATGCCCCATGTATAAGCAGATTATCACAACAGCGAACCGAAAAATCGAAGACAAACTGCTTACAGAGTTGTGAAACGTGATTGCAAAATTGGTAGATTAATTTGGGATATGATATTATATTAACAAGTCCCATAGAAAAAAGTTCTAAAATGTGAATAAATATTTCGTAAATTGCCTTTAAATTAGCGTAGTTTTACTCGACGCATGCAGAGGTCATAGGTCAATTCAAAACGTTACTTGTGCAAAGGATATCAATTTCATAACATGAAATAGCCGCCAATTCGGGTCATTTTCAAATAACTCATGCAGCGGAGTGGATAGGTGATTGACGCATGTCTAAAGTACGGCTCAATCGGGCGTGGTTAGTACTTGCATGGGAGACTTTTTGAGTAAACAACAAGTTGGATTTTTTCGTGTTCGTTTCATCACACAGATGCAAAAGATATGGCGCAACGTTCGTACATTCTTTGTTACTGTATTGTTAATCATTTATAGTAGAGACTCGTAGATTTATGTGTTTTCCAAAATTAATGGAAAGTTTTCAAATTTCAATGAACAAGTTATTGATGCTGTCGGAACGTAGTGAGCGTTTAGCTGTTAACACACCGTCATTGCTTGAAAATGATGCTACATGTATGGCTGAATCATACACAAGAATAAAATCTTCAAAAGACAAATTTAAATCATCTATGCAACAAGTGAATCATGTGAAAAAACTGCAGACTCAGAATGCACTGGTGGTACATTCTGGAGGTATTCATATAACATTCCCATTGAAATCTGTTATGCCTGTGGTTGATGAACAGACAATTGCTGTATCATCAGTGGACTCTATTAGTGAGATACAATCAGAAACAATTGTGACAGATCATTATAGTGGGAGTGATAATCAAAAGACAATCGATTCTAAATCACATTTACTAGTGGAAGCTGGACCATCAATGAAAGAAAGTGCTTTGCAGGTTTATCAATTTATTTAAATCAATGAGGGCTTTCTTTTGGCACCAATGTGTTCATGTTAGTGACAATGACCCTACTATATTGAAGAACGTAAAAAGAACAGTGGGACAAAGCTCAAGCTGTACAAGTGCAATCAGAGGAACAGACCCCTCAAATAAAAAATGACTCGACAATGTCTACCATTGGAAAATGTGTAGGTACATCACAGAAAGGTTATGTTGACAAACTGCGCACTTTATTTTTTTATTTGTTCTTTATTATTTGTTCATTTGTTTTATTTATGTTTGTTCGGTTCATTACAGTCATCAACCCCGTATCAACAAAAATATAGTTTCAGACCTGTCAGATCCTCTTGGGCAAAAAAACATCACCCCAAAGGGTGTGCATGTTGTCCAAGAACATCTGGTTTGTCACTATCACAGAGCAGTCAGAGTAATAAGTTAGAAGCAGATATAATACAAGTGTTAGTATAGGGTTTTTTGTTTTAGCATGATTTATATAGCAATTAAGCAATCACAAATATATTCATGTAAGAAGTTGTGTTGAGCATACCCTTTACAAAAACAACATACGGTAGTTCATAGACTTTTTGCAAGACAGCATTATAGCATGGCACATGTAGGTAGTATACAACAATTCTATTCATATTACACATCTTATTAACTACAGGTTATCATTTTTGTTGTCACAGTGATAATAATGCTGGTGAAGTTCTTACAAAACCGATACAAGATATCAATAGAATGACCAAAACATCCAAATCTGCAAAAGTCAAAGGTCATATGGGAATAGTGGTTCCTTTAAAGGAACTAGAATTTGACAAAAAACATCAGTAGACATGTAAATGTAAATCGTTTGTATTTATTGTCTTGATATATTCTATTTTAGTAACAATGGAAGAAAGAATAAAAGATAGACAACAGTGTCCAATTCGTAGTGAACTCCTTTGGCATCCTGATGATGTAGACAAATATAAGAATTCTGATGAATGTAAGTATTTTCCTTTCAAGACTGCTGATCATTTTAATTTAAAAAAACACATATCTTATGTTGTTTTATGTGTCATGCCTTCTTCCTTCCATGGCTGTGTGGTCACTCATTACAGTGAATTGATTTACACATGATATCTATTACGTAATATTGTATGTAAACAACATGAGATTGTTATCATATTTGTTAACTTTGTTTCAGTGCATGCAAACCTAACAAGAATATTCAGTGGATGCATAATACCGAAAAAAGAGGATTGTTTAAATGATATAGACACTGACAAAAAACAGATTCAAGGTCAGTTTTTGTTATTTTACTCATTCATCTAATATATTATATATTGATTTTGAAATTTAACCTAAAAATGCTTATATAGGCTATCATATTAATTTCCATATACATTGTTTTCAGTAATTGATGAGCCTTGGAATAAATGGGAAGTTAAATTACTTGAAGAGGCTGTACTTAAATTCAAAACAAACTTCCATAAAGCTTCTAAATGGGTAAGAGATTATTTCAAATTGAATTTTACAATATATGAATTTTTACATGTTTTTCCACTTCACAGTATATGTAAAATATACTCTAGTTCCTGATATTTGTCAAATGATTAATATTGTATTATTTTTATTACTACAGGTCAGTAGTAAATCAGCTAACCAATGTGTAGAATATTATTACCTATGTTAGCGGAATTCTATCCTGGTCAAACTTACAGAAACTGAAATAAAGTATTTGTGAGTACTAAAGAAACACTATTTTCATGATAATGTCTCGGATGTTGACTTCATATTTTAAGTGACTTGAACAAATCAGTAACTGTCAATATGCAAGAATAACAATTGCTGCTCAATATCTTCTACATACCATTTTTTCATACCATTGTTTTAGCTTAAACTGAAGAAAAACAAGAAAGATAGAAGAGACAAACAGCATTTGAGGGAGAAAGAGATAGAACTGAAAATAAGAAGGGCTGAAGAGAACAAAGAAAGAATAAGAAATGGAAAACCTCCTAAATTATGGAAAAAAGATGAAAAAGAAGAATAATTAAAAGTAAAACCCGAAAAGGAAATAACAGTTGAACAATATCTAAAGATTGTCAAATAAAGGAGAGAAAATACAACAACATTATATTCATAGTACTGCTTTTCCAGAAATTGAAAGCAGTGAAACAATAGAGACTGGTGTAAAATAAACGGAAAGCTCCAATGTTATGGAAAGTGATCTTGCACTAAAACTTGCTAATACTGGAATAGACCAAGAGTGTACAATGAAAAACACATGTGACTATAATAATATTATCATGCAACATGATGCCAGCAGCATTAAAACAACTCTAGGAAATAAACGAAGATTAGAAAATGATGAAGAGATTACCACAAAGAAAAGAAAACTGAATGATTCAATTGATATACCACGATCATTACTTCATGCACCTGCAACAGATGTATTACAATTACCTGTAATGGATATATCACAATTGCCTGTAATTGATATATCACAATTACCTGTAATAGATATATCACAATTACCTGTAATATATATATCACAATTACCTGCAACAATTGTTTTACAATTACCTGCAACTGATGTATCACAATTACCTGTAATAGATATATCACGATTACCTGCAACAAATGTATTAAAATTACCTGTAACGGATATATCACAATTACCTGTAATAGATATATCACAATTACCTGTAACAGATATATCACAATTACCTGTGATGGATATATCATAATTACCTGTAATAGATATATCACAATTACCTGCAACGGATATATCACAATTACCTGAAATGGATATATCACAATCACCTGTAATAGATATATCACATCTACCTGTAAAGGATGTATCACAATTACCTGTAATAGATATATCACAATTACCTATATCACACTTACCTGTAAAGGATGTATCACACTTGCCTGTAATAGATATATCACAATTACCTGTAATAGATATATCACAATTACCTGTAAAGGATGTATCACAATTACCTGTAATATATATATCACAATTACCTGTAAAGGATGTATCACAATTACCTGTAATAGATATATCACAATTACCTGTAATAGATATATCACAATTACCTGTAAAGGATGTATCACATTTACCTGTAATAGATATATCACAATTACCTGTAAAGGATGTATCACACTTACCTGTAATAGATATATCACAATTACCTGTAAAGGATGTATCACAATTACCTGTAATAGATATATCACACTTACCTGTAAAGGATGTATCACACTTACCTGTAATAGATATATCACAATTACCTGTAATAGATATATCACAATTACCTGTAATAGCTATATCACATCTACCTGTAAAGGATGTATCACAATTACCTGTAATAGATATATCACAATTACCTATATCACACTTACCTGTAAAGGATGTATCACACTTGCCTGTAATAGATATATCACAATTACCTGTAATAGATATATCACAATTACCTGTAAAGGATGTATCACAATTACCTGTAATAGATATATCACAATTACCTGTAATGGATATATCACAATTACCTGTAATAGATATATCATAATTACCTGTAATGGATATATCACAATTACCTGTAATAGATATATCACAATTACCTGTAAAGGATGTATCACAATTACCTGTAATAGATATATCACAATTACCTGCAACGGATATATCACAATTACCTGTAATAGATATATCACAATTACCTGTAATAGATATATCACAATTACCTGTAAAAGATGTATCACAATCACCTGTAATAGATATATCACAATCACCTGTAATAGATATATCACAATCACCTGTAATAGATATATCACAATTACCTGCAACATATGCATTACAATTACCTGCAACGGATATATCACAATTACCTGTAATGGATATATCATAATTACCTGTAATAGATATATCACATCTGCCTGTAAAGGATGTATCACAATTACCTGTAATGAATATATCACAATCACCTGTAATGGATGTATCACAATCACCTGTAACGGATGTATCATAATCACCTGTAACGGATGTATCATAATCATCTGTAACGGATATATCACAATTATCTGCAACAGATGTATCTCAATCACCTGTAACCCTGGGGGGGTACACACATTGAAGTGTTATTTTACCCTGTCTGTCTGACAAGGGGTATCCTTTTTCATTATTTCTGTCTAAAAAAGTGTTCATATTTTCCACAGACTGTCTCTAGAGCTTGAGTGATCCAACAATCAGGAGAATGAAGCTGATTTTTTCTTTCTGTAACTTCATTTCGATCGTCAAAGTCCATCTTCGGGAGTCCATCTGCTTTTTCCTTGGTACCATTTATGCTTACTGTCTTGAAAGAGGTGTCAAATATCCACATTTTGTCTGAATAGGGGTAGGAAATTTGAGTTTATTTCTGTCTGATAAGGGGTAGGGGTTTCAAACAACCAGCTACACACCCCTGTCAGTATTTGTTGCAAGTACCCCCCGGGCCTGTAACGGATATATCACAATTACCTGCAACGGATATGTCACCAATTATCTGTAACATATGTATCACAATTACCTGCAACGAATATATCACAATTACTTGTAATGGATATATCACAATTAGCTGCAACAGATGTATCTTAATTACCTACAATGGATGTATCACAATTACCTGTAACGGATATATCACAATTACTTGCAACAGATGTATCACAATTACCTGTAATGGGTATATCATAATTACCTGTAGCGAATGTATCAAAATTACCCATCACTAATATTTCCCAATTACCTGTAATGAATATATATCGCAATTACCTGTAATGGATGTATCTAAATTACCTACAATGGATGTATCACAATTACTTGTAATGGATGTATCACAATTACTTGTAACATATGTATCACAATTACCTGTAATAGATATATCACAATTACCTGTAATGGATATATCACAATTACCTCTAACAGATATATCACAATTACCTGTAATGGATATATCACAATTACCTGTAACAGATATATCACAATTACCTGTAACGGATATATCACAATTACCTGTAACAGATATATCACATCTACCTGTAATGGATATATCACAATTACCTGTAATGGATATATCACAATTACCTGCAACGGATATATCACAATTACCTGTAACGGATGTATTACAATTACCTGTAACGGATATATCACAATTACCTGTAATAGATATATCACAATTACCTGTAATAGATATAACACAGTGACCTGTGATGGGTACTGCACAGATACCATAAGACCAAACAATTAGCATGACAACTAAGGATGTATTTAAAACCTATTCATTATTACGGATGTAAATGAATCATACTAATTACAGATTTTAAAATTAGTTAACTAAAATCTCATGTGCAATATAACTTTTATTTATAGATAATTATATCACAAACCTTTGTAACTCTGGTGTGTGAAGCATACAATTGAAGTATTTGCGGTTAGTGCATCTGTGTATCTGTGTGTATGTCTGTTCCACTGATCTCAAGAACCAATAATCAGATTTGAATGAAACTTGATACATAGATGCTCCAGGGTAATGCCCAATTACCTAATTAGCATATTAATTAGCCAATTTTAAATAATTTCACTGGTTTCTCATGTACTATGTATTAGTATTAAACAGCTTTCAATGGAACTTGGTATATAGATGTTAACCGTTATTACGCATGGTTAATTAGTTTTGATTGAAATTATGTGCATATTAATTATCTAATTAGCATATTAATTAGACAATTTTAAATATTTTCACTGGTTTCTGTACTATGTATTCGTATTAAACAGTTTTCAATGAAAATTGGTATATAGATGCTCTTGGATAATGCGCAGTACTGATTAGTTTTGGTTGGTTGAAATCCAGTGCAAATCATTGACCTAATTTGCATATTAATTAGCCAGTTTTAAGCATTTTCACTTGTTTCTCAAGTACTATTCAAAGATTTTAATAAAACATGGTACATAGACACTCTATAATAATACTCAGACCTGATAAAATTTCGGTTGAAATTAGCCAATATTTAACTTTTTCACCATTACCTCAACCACTCATAGGATTCAGTGAAACTTGGTACATAGACATGTAGATGCCTAGAGATAAGTCATATACATGTTCAGTTTAGGATTAAATTTTGTTTTACCTACTAATTACCTAATTTTCATAAATTAACCAATTTATGATGTGTACCACTGATCAAATGTTAATACAACTAGGTACATATGTGCTTTTAGATAATCCACAGATCTGATTACTTCAGGGTTGAAATCTATGCATATTAATTACCTGTTATTAGTTTCAGAAGTGTTTCTTAATATGCATAATTTTAATGTACTAATGTATGGTCATTATTTCATCAATTGTTAAACCATAGCTACTTGGAATCACCCTAATCATTGTCTTTATTAGAAGCACATATGCCTACTGTAAAAATAAAGGGCAACGACAAGTCTATGGTTAAAATAAGACATATTTCAATGATTTTGCATGCAATAAACACAATGCTTTATGTGTAATGAAGATGTGCTTCTAATATAGTGATTTTTGATATACGGATAAATAAAACGAAATTACATTAACGAAAGGGACTGATAACTTTTACTATAAAAACCTTAGCATCCCGTTGGCAGGCCAGTCACACTGGTTCTCACTACAAGAGGTTACGATCCCCCCTGCCAAATGCTAAGGAAAACTGAAACGTATATATACATATTTACATAAAATATTGTCCACCTATGCGGATCTGTTGGTGCAAGGTTTTTATGACCGTATGCCCTTACTGACGTCAACCAAACATTTTATGTGGGAAGTTGGCACCCAAGGCTGACAGGTACTACACCTTGCCCAAAGGTGACCTGGGGGTAGTTGTGGCAAAGGGTAACCCCATTCTCCCAAGTCCATAGACTCCACAACCGGATGTAGTTTAAAATCTTGCCCAGGATAAATATATACATAATTAAACCATACACGTTGTCTTTATCAGGTAATACCTCACATTTTAGGTTGAGTTGGTGCAAGGCTTTTACGACCGTATGCCCTTACTGACGTCAACCAAACTTATTATGTGGGAAGTTGGCACCCAAGGCTGACAGGTGCTACACCTTGCCCAAGGGTGACCTGGAGGTAGTTGTGGTAAAGGGTAACCTCATTCTCCCAAGTTCAAAAACTCCACAACCGGATGTAGTTTAAAATCTTGCCCAGGATAAATATATACATAATTAAACCATACACGTTGTCTTTATCAGGTAATACCTCACATTTTAGATTGAGTTGGTGCAAGGCTTTTACGACCGTATGCCCTTACTGACGTCAACCAAACTTATTATGTGGGAAGTTGGCACCCAAGGCTGACAGGTACTACACCTTGCCCAAGGGTGACCTGGAGGTAGTTGTGGCAAAGGGTAACCTCATTCTCCCAAGTACAAAAACTCCACAACCGGATGCAGTTTTAACGTCATGCCCAGGACGTATTTCCTTAACATGAAACATAAAGCATTTACCAATTGAGTTGTAACAATCCGTTGTCTAATGAACAAAGAGCGCCACCACACGTCCATGTCAGTTCAAACTGTTGTAGTTGGTCATTAAGTTTATAATATGCGTATTCTGATTTGATTCTGCTAGCTACACGGTTTTTGAAATTTTCAAGTGGGTAACTGGAACCGTTGCCATCCCGTTTATTACGACGACTGATATGAATGGAGATTTTTGCAGCACAAATTGTATACAGAAATATATTTTCACATTGCCTGGATAAAAAACTTGTGACAGTTGTGAGGTGGTAGCGCAACAAACCACCATGATGGAGCTGACACATCTGGCTTCAGGAGTCTGGATCCTATACAGTTGACGAGCCTGCAAAGAGTGCCAATTTCATGACATTCCAGGAAAATATGTGACAGAGAGTCGAAATCTCCGCAGAGTGGACATTTGTCAGATGCAGTAAAATTGGAGTGCTTTAGGAAGCCGGTGATGGCGTACGCCCCATGTATGATACGCCACTGTAAATCACCCTCATACTTTGTGATTGGTAATGCATAGCTATCTTTAAAATTAGGTTTGAAGTCAGTAGGTGGACTGAGAATGTCTCGCCAGACAGTGTCCAATTTATATGGATGTTGGTTTATATGAAGAACCATTAACAAATATTTATATATTGCACCTTTTTCAATTTTATACAGAGGCAAGTTTAACTCGTCCGACTCGTGTAACTGAAAACTTAGATGTGTCGGAGGTGGCTCATTAACATCGTTGTTTTTTAGTTTTGTGTTAATGACATTTTTCCATTTAGTTGGAATGGAATCGTGGATGACTTTGAGACTGAGTTTGAGAATACGTTCAGAGCGGATATTAACTTTATTTACAAAATATGAGCTGGAAAACCACGATTTGTTTGAAGTATCAAACAAATCCCCAATCCTCACAACTCCCGCGTCGGTAAAGTGCTTTAAAAGAAATGGTTCGTTCCTAAGTGGGTAACAGATGAGCGGATTATGAAAAAGTGGCTCAGCAAGTAGGCTAGTTGTATTCAAATCAATAATACGCATTTTTGCCAATGATTTCCAACACTGTAATAAGTCTGGATAAAACGGTGGGAGATGAAGGAATGACATATTAAGATTAGTGCAAAGTAAATGACGAGAATACCTCAGATCTTCATTAGCAGCGTTGAAAAAGTAGTCTGTAAATTTAAAGCTTGGGTGGTCATAATCCGAATAGAGGTATCTCTGAATATATTCAAGTCGCATGGTGCTATCATGATTTATATTTCAGTCAGTTTGACAGTGGTTGCCATGACATATACTGATAAAGGTTAATGACAAGACCAGATGGCGAGCTGGTCGAAATCAACCAAAAACATCTTATGACTCTGCAGTTTTTAAGATACAAGACAGTAGCTGTAATTCTAAACCAATGTTGTTTGCGATTTTAAACTAAGGTAGTATCTTGGTGGAATGTTAGTGCGAGATTATTACCCCATCAATATTAGTTAGTGTTGACAATGTATAGAAATGTTTTCTCTAGACAGCTTGACGAGTAATTAATTGATTATGATGTGTAAAACTTTCATGTGATTGGTTGTTTGTTTGAAGGCAAGGCCTTGGAGTCTCTTATACTGATTGTAATTGGTTAAGGGGTGACAAGAAATAAAGATGGATTTAATGCTGTCTCGGGTGAAAACCAGGGACTTGGCAGAGAATCGTTTTGGGAACATGAATGAAGCTTGTGTGTGTCTTTTGTCAGCCTAGCGTGGAAACGACCGAATCCCGGTTACCTAAGTGAAAGGTTTTTAACCATCAAAAATACCTATCACACGTGGTGGATAACCCTTGGGCATTGTGTTCAACACAAAAATCATCCTGTGAAGAAAAGTGAAATGACGAAGAGGTGTCTTTCTTGTGAACCGAACTAACAGCTCCATGGCAGAGACGACTCAGAAACCGCGCTCGACGACTAACACCGTTACCAGTATGGCACCGATGTACAACGCTGAAGAGATGAAGATTTCAGAACCCCTTCGGAAGGACCAGTACCGGATAGGACTGTATAATTAAGAATTGAGCGACATTAAAGACAAGAAGATGACAAAGAACGACCCGGACTAACGCGACGACAAGAGAAGAAGACGCTATATAGACTTTGAATTAGAACTTTAGCTATCTGTGTATTGCTTAGAGAACTGCTCGCTGGACACTGTAACTGACACTGTGTAACTCAATAAGGACGTTGAACTCTTTTCCAGAACCCTAACCCTATTGCTCAGTAATGTAATGTATTGCTTGCTTTTCTATCTTTTTTTTACCGTTTTTTTTTTGTGGTATTGAATTGTATGTATGCCCAGAGACACAGAGATGAATAGTAAGAATAGCGGATATTTTGGTATCGAAAAGATTATTAAGGGTAGAATAAGGAACGGTAGAAAAGAGTATCTTATTAAATGGGTGGGGTACCCAAAAGATCAAAATTCTTGGGAATGTTATGAGAATTTAAACGAACAGGCGAGATTATTTTTAGAAGACCATCCGATACCCCTTATGGGATCGACAAGAGCGAATAAAAGAAGGCGGGAAAAGTTGATTAATGGTTTAGAAGTATATTAAAAAGAGATTAGTGTGTGACAAGACGAGTGTTATTTAGACCCTGGGACGCACATCATCCATTACTAACGATAATACTTAACGAATTCATTCATACGAGATCATTTCTCAAGGAGCGTGGAAAGAATCCATGATAAAGCCTAAGTTTAAATTACATGGAGGTGTTATGTCCGCACTATAGCTACGTACGGGTTTGGTGTTGGGGGTCACACTTTCATGAAGACGCCGGGCGGTGACGCCATGGACAATTTGATGAGAACATAGGAAACGCTTTAGGTGGGTACTTAATTCTACCATTCGACCACGCAAATTGAGAATTGGCCACGAATTTTTCATTTATCATGTGTCATATCCCTTTCTTTTCATTTCATTACTAATTTATAGTGCGTCTCCCGAGAAATTGATGTCAAGATGAGAATAGCGTTGATATTTATTAGTGTATTACTGGTCGTACGATGGAAACCGTCTGTGCAGATGAGAGATTATGTTCTGCGCCCCAATTATGGAGTATTGTTTGAACGGGTAGCAAACATCGATAACAGCCTAACGTACTGGCATCATACGTTCGCAATACCTTATTTAGATATTCCTATGATGAGTGTGAATGAGTCATTATGTTCGAACGAAACAGTTCACCTCATTCCGAAGTTTTGTGAGGAATACGGGGAAACTTTGAAGTTAGTCGAACAACAGAATAAGTTCTATATGTATCATATTTCGAGAGATGAACGAGCGATTCGTGTGTTATTTCCAAAGATAGAGAAAAAGAATTTGGGAAATGAACGGCAGAAAAGGGGATTATTAGACTTTGTAGGGAAGGTATCGAAATCTTTATTCGGAACGGCCACGTCGAACGACGTAAATATTTTGAGACGGCATGTAGCGGCATTGGAAAGTTCCACCGAGGTTATGACTGATCAAATTGTTGCGTACGAAGATGATTTAAACTCATATGTTTTCACGACGAATAAAAGAATAGGGAATGCTCTGAATGGGATTAAGGAAAATCATGAGGCCATTTATTCGATCGTATCTGATTTATCGCAATGGAGAAAGCGCTTGAACAGAATGGAACTAAATCAAGAGGCGTTAGAAAAAGAATTAAATTATGAACGGCGATCCACACATTTAATGTTTCGATATGCTATTCAACGCCTACAAGCGTTACAGTTACTTGAAAGGGAGACACAACGTAGGGTGGGTTCGATTGACGTGTTATTACAAGAAAGGTTACCTTTGCAGTTGGTAGGACCGAGAGTGTTAGGGGATGCTTTAAGGGCAGTGCGAAAGAAGCTACGAAAGAAATATCCTAATTTTGATATAGCATACACGAATTTGAATTATTATTACCATAATGCGAGAGTGACATTTCGGCGTACAGACAATAATGTGTACATAAAGGTTGGAATCCCCATTACTATAAAAAAACGACATATTCGAAGTGTATAAAGTGATAGTCATGCCTATGCCCCTCCCTTATAATTTAGGTGATAAACCTCAGCATTTCGACAATAATACAGCAAAGAACGGGCGCACGAAGGTAACGTCAGTTGCAGAGTATTTTGGGGTTAATGAAGATGAAACTTACTACATTGAAATAAGTGCAGACCAAATTTCGTCTTGTACTGGTCTGACAGTAAAAGATTGTCCCTCTGTGATTACCATGATAAATATGCGTAAGTCGTCGTGTACGAAGGCCTTGTTCTATGATAATAAAGAGGAAATTCATAACACATGTAAAATAGATTTAATACTCAACCCAGTATACGACCCTAAGATTCTCGAAATCGGACAGGGGAATATTTTGGTAAATAGCAATGATACTAAATGGTTAATAGCATGCGGGGATAAAAGCCCTGAGCCTATTGAAGGTTGTACAATGTGTATAATTAAATTGCCCTGTGGATGCGCTATAAATTCCGACAATCTCTATATATCGCCATTGTTAACCAGTTGCACAGAAGACGAGGCCCCCACGTTTCTGCATCCAGTAAATTTGCCATTCTTAATACCCTTTTATGACCCAGATGATTTGACAGAAATTACGGGGGAATCGATGTATGAAAACCCGTGGCGAGTACAACTCCCTAACATCACCATTAACAGAGGGAATTTCGAGGAAATTGTACGTTCTGATGCACGTTTGGTGGTAGATTTAAACAGAACGGCAGATTTATTAAGGAAAAATAAACCAATTTATTATTCAAAAGTAGACAAATTATTTAGCGACATTACGGATGAAACCCCTGCCTTACCGTTTTTGGAAGTCAAAACTATTACTATAATTGAAACCATTCTGGCTATTATAAGCACAGGGTCACTGATTTTGTCAGTATATATAGTTTGTAAGGTGAGAACTTTGAGCATATTGATTGCATCCCTTCCCAGGGTCCGGGCTAAAACGTTATATTTGCCAGTAGACGAGTTAATTACGGACCACCCCTTGCGAGATTTGAAGAGTTCCATGATCCAACTTCGAAATGAAACGTTAATTCTGATTTTAATGTGTTCAGGATTCTTATTAATATTGGCGGTTATTCGATTGTGCAAGTGTTATCGTAATCGCTCTATAATGTATCGTGCACCTAAATTGCCCCGTACTAAGTTAATTTTAGAGATATCCAATGACAAGCTGCATGTCTTGGTAAATGTTATGACCCTGTACGTGTCTCCGAGCCATTTGGCCTTTGCAAAGCGACCCGTGATCGAGAATTTAACAGTTGAACGTGGTATAATTTCGTCCGTGTTGAATATCGAATGGGGTGATATAAAATACAAATTTCATGGTTTAGAACGTGTAATTCCTTTGCCCAAAGCCGTTAAGATACCAAAGTGGAAAGATAGTAAGTGTGTGGCTGTGGAAGGGGTAGGGAATCATTATAGATTATTGGTAGGTCTATCTGAAGTATATACCGAGATTCCCAGGGATATTACTAGTATGCAGTAGATAGGGAACCCAATACTGAATAATTGGGATAGCAAGTGAAGTGCTGGCACCTCTCCTTGATAGAGTAGGATATTCGAAAATATAACCAATGTATTTAACCTCATAATCTTTTTATTTAAATATATATAACTATTGTATTTTAGAATCATAACAGTAGTGTTTAAATTTATAGCTTTTTATTTGAAATTATAATTACCATATGTAATCATTGTATTTACTCATTTGAAACTATGTATTTTGTTATCTTAGAGTGTATTTTACTTGCTTAACGATTGTTGATGTATTGGACGTGTGAAATATAAATGTGATGACATCCTTGGTATTGGAACGGTATGTTCGGAGAACATGCAGAATGTAAAACAGGGGGTTGTATCATGATTTATATTTCAGTCAGTTTGACAGTGGTTGCCATGACATATACTGATAAAGGTTAATGACAAGACCAGATGGCGAGCTGGTCGAAATCAACCAAAAACATCTTATGACTCTGCAGTTTTTAAGATACAAGACAGTAGCTGTAATTCTAAACCAATGTTGTTTGCGATTTTAAACTAAGGTAGTATCTTGGTGGAATGTTAGTGCGAGATTATTACCCCATCAATATTAGTTAGCGTTGACAATGTATAGAAATGTTTTCTCTAGACAACTTGACGAGTAATTAATTGATTATGATGTGTAAAACTTTCATGTGATTGGTTGTTTGTTTGAAGGCAAGGCCTTGGAGTCTCTTATACTGATTGTAATTGGTTAAGGGGTGACAAGAAATAAAGATGGATTTAATGCTGTCTCGGGTGAAAACCAGGGACTTGGCAGAGAATCGTTTTGGGAACATGAATGAAGCTTGTGTGTGTCTTTTGTCAGCCTAGCGTGGAAACGACCGAATCCCGGTTACCTAAGTGAAAGGTTTTTAACCATCAAAAATACCTATCACAGTGCTTCTAATATAGTAATAAATACACTATTCCTTAATTATTTTTTCATGCCTCCAATATCTTCAGCACACGAGAGTTCTTTCTAAGCATTCTTTGATTGTAAAATAAGTAAATACTGTGTATGTGTGCTTCAATAGTCTCCATTTGTACAAAGTTGGAAAGTTGTGACTAATAATTTAGTTTAGTTAATTTCAGAACCCTCTGGACGGAATCTTTTTGTTCTTTGCATGTGCTTAGAACTTTATTTGGGACATATGTACACGCAGTGGTTCAGAGATTCGATTCAAAATGGCCATCTGTTTTTTGTTCAAATTTGGTACATTCATTATACAATTTGGTAAAAATATTGTATTTTTCTACATAAAAACAAAAGAATTTCACAATGTCAAAAACGGAAAGTAATTATTATCATAGTGTTGTTAGTAATAGTTGAAAATGATACATCTACGTGAACCTGCTCATATGAAATTAAAGGAGTCTCTGTTTTCAACAGCCGTATACATCTAACTGCGCCATCGCCAAGTTTCTTTGGTGGACCACAAGCTCCGTCCTTGTTTGCACGTTATCATGTTCACACAATCGCAGACATTATTTGTAAGGGTGCCCTTTGAAATGGCACATTTTCTCGATGTCTTAGCGAGTACTCCGCGGGGTGTATAGCTTGTTCTCACATTAGCATAATTTTCCTTGAGTTCACTCATCGCTTTCCCACATGCATTTCTCGTTCTTTGCTAACTTTTTTTGCACTCCAATATGTTGTTGTTTTTGTCTTTCTAAACATCAAGTATATTTTTGATTGACATTCAACGAGACGTTTGAATTTTGAATTTGATGACGGTTCGAATTTATCCACTTTTACAGTGATCAATATTGCATTTGTGAGCGAAAAAACACGGTCGGAAAGCAACGAGCGGCCGGAAATTAAGCGATAAGCGGTCGGGAAAAAATCGATAAAAGCGCGAGGTTGGGCGAAATGAGTACTGGAGCATTATACGTAGGGCTACTTTTATTTCAGTTAAACGCAAGAAAATATTTTTTTAGCAAACACAAATTGAAATAGATAACTGGCTTAAAGGAGCTTGAATGATAAACAAACAGACAAAAATATTATTGCAGCATGCATTAATTAAATAACATAAAAACCCACAATCAGTAGATAAACAAGCAGCCTATTGGCTGAGATAGCTCCGCTGTGCATTGCACATTGCAATTAAGAACTGAAGATATCATTAGAAAATGAACAATATGCATAGTATCAAAGCAATCAGACTTGCTGTTTTTTTTAACTAGAATTCAAAAATATCACTTTTCACCACATTTAGTACTTATACATTTAATATCAAAGCGATTGGACTTGCGGTTTTCAACAAGAAGTCGAAAATATCACATTTTAGCAAAAAATACAAAAATATTCACCAAAATTAGAGAATTGAACATATCATCATGAAAAGAACAAATCTGAGAGAGGTCCACAGGTAGTACCTATATGTATAATATCAAAGCAATTAGACTTGTGGTTTTTAACAAGAAGTCGAAAATATAACTTTTTACCAAAAATGACAAAAATATTCACCAAAATTAGAGAATTGAAGATATCATCATGAAATGAACAAATCTAAGAGAGGTCTACCCAAGGTACATATACACCAAGTATCAAAGCATTCAGGCTTGTAGTTTTCAAGAAGAAGTTGAAAAAGTAAAACATTGACACGAACGACGACGGACAATCACTCATATGATAAGCTCCGCTCGACAAAGTCGACAGCAGAGCTAAAAATTTGAACATATTCAGTCAAAGCAAATCAGAGATATGGCACAAGAACCACATTCAATAAAACAAAATGGCTGCCCGTCGGCCATTTTGAATCTAATCTGAAAAACAAAATTATTTGCATCAAGGTCCCATAATGTCTAATGTATATACCAAGTTTGAACAAAATCAATTTGTAAATAGCCGAGAAGTGCTTGATTTTGAAGCACAAAAATGGCCGCCATTCGGCCATCTTGAATCCAATCATGAAACAAATTGATGTGTATACGTATAATATCATGTATGATGTATGTATGAAGTTTAATTGGTCCAAGCATTTCTAAGATATAGGTATGGACGCATGCACGTATACACACACACACACGCACAAGGGTCAAAACACAAGTCCCTGTTCGGACAAAGTCCGAAAACGGGTCATGCATGGCACAGTCTCTGTTAGTTATCAAATTTAAAATATATAGTTTTGTTTATAGTACCATAGTTGGAACATAAACATGTCAGAAGTATGCAGGTAAATGTGTCGTTACCTACCATGAGTGATGTCTATAACAAGTTTGACCGCAATAAGCCCTGGTATGCAGGTAAATGTGTAGTAACCCAGCATGAGTGATGTCAATACCAAGTTTGACTGCAACCAGCCCTGGCAAGCAGGTAGATGTGTTGTAACCCACCATGAGTGATGTCTATACCAAGTTTGACTGCAACCAGCCCTGGCATGCAGGTAGATTTGTTGTAACCCACCATGAGTGATGTCTATACCAAGTTTGACTGCAATCAGCCCTGTCATGCAGGTAGATTTGTTGTAACCCACCATGAGTGATGTCTATACCAAGTTTGACTGCAATCAGTCCTGTCATGCAGGTAGATTTGTTGTAACCCACCATGAGTGATGTCTATACCAAGTTTGACTGCAATCAGCCCTGCCATGCAGGTAGATTTGTTGTAACCCACCATGAGTGATGGCTATACCAAGTTTGATTGCAATCAGCCCTGGTAAATTTACCTGCTAAAGCTGGTAAATCAATTTACACTATGAAAAATTACTAGGAAATTACTAGGCAGATTCGCCTATTCACATATTTCATACCCACCATAGACTCCGGTCAGTCAAAATGACTATTTTGAACTGTAGGCATTAATCAGAGATTCTGCCAATGACGGAGAGATAGAATCTAGGTCAGGGGGAGCCCCATGACCCTAAGATTCTCTTTCCCTTACGTCACGAACCACGTGACCGAGGCCATATGGCAGCACCATAGACGGCTGTACAATCACTCTTTCTTTTTCTCCGCATCGACGGGGATGAAGTTTTAGCGGCTCTGCTGGATCGCCTGCTTTTTTTTTCCTGTCTGGGTTTCTAGCTTGGGCTAAACGCAAAATGTATGTACCAATACATAATTACAAACCCCTCAGTAATAAGACAAGTAACGTCAGCAAAGACGTTTTCCGATTTGCCACCTTATAGCTACATTATAACCAAAGACAAAGATAGATATCAAAGACCATTATTTTATCTATATTTGGTTTTATCTGTGTGTTTATTCTATCAAATAACTGGTCGGCAACATCAAATCTACATTGATAACAATATGTGTGTGTCATCAAACTAATATACAACACAATAACTTCCACTGTTACATGCATTCACTTTGTATATTCATGTGTGCGTTCAACTAATACATTTTCATCATTTGGATGTTGACATTTCACAAGAATACATTCTATGAACTTTTTTTGAATTATGAATACAACTTTCCCATATATTATGCCTTCTGGTCCATGAGCACTTCTATGGTGTAAATGTTCAAAGGCTATTCCAAATGCTGATAATGTTTCGATCTGTACTCGACTATTAATGAATACTGTTTTTAAAAGCTAAACTATATTCTAGATGATGTAAGAATAAACATAGTGAATTTATAGGAATGGTCTATTATTTGTCTTAATTCACTGCTGGAATAATTTAGCATTTGTCTAGTCAGACAGATATCTGACTTTACCAGTGACAATAGTGACAGTGACGTCATAAACTATTCTAATATATTCTAATTCATGAGTGAGCAATTCACAGGTGCCTACCAAACCAAATGTTTCATTCAGATTTCAAATGAAAACAGTTGGGTTTATAAATATGTATAGTATATTTATATGTACATGTACAAATATGTTTTATTGGCATACAAAAACAACAAAAGAAACAAATGCAATTAAATACATTTTGTACTGTGTTTTTTATTGTTTGATGTATAACCATTGAAATATTCTAATTTTTCTGTACTTCAAAATCATGGAAGGGTAGATATAAAAACATCATGTATTGTAATTTTCATGCAAGTCAAAATGATATATTATTACCATTTCAACAATTATATGAAAGTATGAAAACACTTTATAAAAAGTCATTCTATACTGGAAAACACAAACAAACAAATATCCTACTTTTAACATCCAGTGTAAATGAAAAGTAGAAAAAAACACTAGAGGAATCACAGTAGTAGTATGTCGAAATAACTAAGATAAAAAAAGGTAACATTGGCCCAACAAGTTTCAGCAATCTTTCTTTGGAAGGGATTTGACAGGTTTAGAAAAAATACAAACATATTTCATACTTTGAAAAATAGCCATGTATAAACTGTGCAAATGAGCAATACCGGTACATAGTGCAGTGATAACAATTTTATAAAAAAAATTAAGTAAAAACTATTAAAAATATACTAAATAATAAGAATGCTTATTGAATTTTCAGGAAGCACCATAATAAAAGTTTTGTAAGAATTTTTGAAATCAAGTCAGTGTAACTAAAATCAGAATATCAAGGATCTGGTAAAACATTTTTTTTTTACAAATGAAACAAACAACAACATTATGGTTACTTTTTTCTTCTTCTCTTCTTCAATTTACTCAGTTGCTCTATGATTTGTCTTGTATTGCCAAAGTGTCTGATCATAGTTCTCTGCGCTTGCTCATACTGCTCTGCATTTTCAGTCTGAAAAGAAGAATAACTTACTATTAACACAACAACTGCAAAATGTGATGGTGAAAAAACAGCATCAGAGCCAATGTGTTAAAGTTAAAATAATCCAGTGTTATTCTTTCACCTTACTACTTTTCTTTCATTACTGAAGTTGAAAACTGGTTACTGTAAAATACTTTATTTTCACTTATAATTAATTTTCGCTGAATCAGTGATTCAATTAAAAATAAAATTCAGCGAATATACCCGAAAATAAATTCCATAAAAAACACCGAAAAAGTCTTTTCAGCAAAATAATTGCAGCTAAAATAAAGTATTTTACCATATGTGATGTATTTTATAGCTACATGTATGTTTATGATTGATTGATTGATTGATTGATTGATTGATTGATCACTCTACTATCACTAAAGCATATATGTACTACATACAAGTTTCAACAAACAAGGTATTTCCATACACATGTACACAATGACATACCAATTGTGTGTGTAGTTTTTCCAGCTTTCTCTCCTTTTCCTCTTTAGTCTGTCTAAGTTTATCAGCACGTTCCTATAGCAACCAATACAGGCATACAGTAAGCAGTGGCCAAGATTTACGTAATGTAACAGTGTTGCAAGACATATATACATGAAAATATAACTCATTAATGCATGGCAGTTACTACTACACTATAAAGTAAATAGACAGCACCATTTCAGCATTTTTTTCATTAATTGTACATGTATCTCACAAGTGTACACATATACTATACAAAGGTATCATAAACAAATAGAATAGTGCCGGTCGCCAACTTTTTGTCCTGGTCGGTAATTCTGAGTATCGATCGCTAACGACCAGTGCAGATCCCTGCTATACTGTACATAATAAAACAACAAAACTTTTTTTTTATATATTTAAAGATAAAAGAAACTTGCTCCCTAAACACCATACTTAGCTAAACTGGTTAGAGTTTTAAGAAACTAAAGAGGTACACTTCTTCCTCATCAGCTGAATACCCCTACCCCTCTTGGGTCAGTAAATTGCACTGAAAACTCGGTAACTGAGAGTTCATAGTATCAATGACCATGAGATACATAGATATCTTATGAACCTTCAGTTCTGGTATAATTCCCAAAGCAATTCAGTTGACAGTCAAATACTGTGGCTTGGAGCAACCTTTCATAAAATGAAAACATTATTGTTCTGTAATTACCTGTCTTCTGGTGACTTCTGATTCAGAAAAGTATGCAGGACAATGTTTACTGACTCTAGTATGACCTTTACCCTTACAGTTACCACATGTTGTATTTGAAAGTCTGTCTTGAGAACCAGTAATAGCACTAGGAGACTGTGCAATACCACTACTGTATACAGATGATGTCTGGCTATGATTGACAGTAGATGGGGACTTGTTTGGTGTTAAATGTGAAGTAGATGGCTTTGGTGTAGATGCTGTTGGACTAAGACTGGATACAAATAAATAAGGAAATAAATAACTCATGCTCTTAAATAGACATTTTATGAAACCTCTATTATAAAGTTTAACTAAATTTATATTTATAATAAATATACTCAGTTTAGTGTGTCTGCTAGTGCAGCATACATGTACTTACAGATGGCCAACGTCTGGCAGGTAATCATCGTCGTCATCATCACTGGAAATACTCCTAGCATTTGCTGAAGGTTTTAATGATGACAATGGTGTTATGTTTGCAGTGGGTGTTACAAAGACTGATGGTCGACTAGGTGTTGATGATGGAATTCTAGACGAATAAGAACTTCCTGCACTGTGAGATGGAGCTGTAATTAATACAAAAGTCAGTTTATAGAAAATATGTCACTGTTATTTATATAATAATAAATAATATTTAAAGGTATACTACAATACCATTTCAGTTTACACACATATTTCACTTTGACAACAAAAGTGTCACAAACACTTGACCTTGATGTTCAGGTTGAAACTTTTGGTATTGTGTAACACAAATTTGACTTCAAATATGAAAGAGTTCAACCACAACTATGGTTACATTTCAAGTAATAGAATCAAGGCTACAATTTACGCTGACATACCAGAGTGTGTTTGGGAATTCTTTCCTATTGGTGTCATACTGTTCTTTTCACGTTGAAGCCTTCTATACTCCTCAATCTGGATAATAAATATTCATCAATTAGAGGTTAGAAACATTGAGCGAGGGAATTAGGTAACAGACATAGTCAAATTTAGCATATTTGGTGAGTGATAATAACTGAGCATATGCTAATCACAGATCTGATGCCTAGATTCAGACTACTGCTACTGAAATTACTGCAGATGTTTATTATCCAAATAACAAGTCATTGTCAATGTTCTATTTCACTTTTTAGTGACTGTGTCAATCAGCCCACAATTCTTGAGACACAGTGAGTGTGGGACAAAATTTGCCACCAGTCAAATGTCATCAAAATGCAAAACAAATTGATGTGCCTATGTCTTGTCTTTGTACTTGCTTTCATGAACAAAATTAGTCAAATGAAATAGTCTTGTAATAGTATTAGTGTCATACTAAATTACTTTGAATTGATATAATGTGCATAGAAAAGACATGTCAGAATTACAGCATTTCATAAAACAATATGGCAGCCAGTCAGGGGACTATGAATCCAATCAGGAAAAAAATTTACTTGCCTCAAGGTCAATGATGTTCATTGCATAGACCAAATTTGGATTCAATCAGTTAATGAGTAATTGAAATTCATGTATGTGAGAAGTATAAACTTCATTGGATCAAACATGTGTGAGATATGGCTCTGTGGAACTGCATTCATTTGAACATGACCACCAGTCAGCCATTTAGGTGTGAAGTTTAATCTTAATCGGTGAGGCATGGTTGATATATGGATCTGGAACTGCATTATTTAAAACAAAATGGTCACAAGTCAGCCAATTTTAACCTGATTCGAAAAAATAAAATGACGTGTATCAAATTAACGTATGTACCAAGTTTTTAAACTAAATCTGTCCACACATGAAAGAAATCTGGTTTTGGAATGGTGAAACTGCATGTGTAAGACACATACACACACACACATGTCCATATGAATATGATTACATATGAAAGGGGACTTCCAACAGTATTAAGTATACTACTTGTGTACACATTTTCAACTGAATCAGGCAATATACAAGTGAGGAATCGCTATAGACATGAATAAAAGCAAAATTGCTTCCAATATGACATGCACCTGTGAACCAATATGCATGGTCCAAGACCTCATGCAAAGTTTGAATAAGAACCCGCTGTTTATCTCTAAAAAATGGTTCCGGACACGGTTAATCATGACAAATTTGATGACCTAAAATGGTCGTCAGTCAGCCATATATTTTGTGAATGACAAAGATAATGTGCAAGCATATCTAAGTCACCATATATTGTCTTTATGTGAAGTTAGAATGTAATCGGTCAAAGCATGTCTGCTTACCTGGTTTTGAATTCTCATAGATGCTACCTTAGATTTACTTGGTGGTTTTCCAGTCAAGGCATTTGAAGACATAGGAGTGATGCTATAACTGTCTCTACCATTGATATCACAATGGTATTTCACAGCTACCTCAAAGTCTGTGTCTTCTTGCGCCTTTGATGTACATGTAGATTCTACATTTGACTTGAAATGAGTTGGTGTTCTAGGAACGTTCACTGCATTATCCCTCGCAGCAACGTCTATCAACTCTTGCCACGGAACATTAGCGTCTGATTTCTCTATAACATTGACTACTGTATTTGTACCCATGCTCTCCTTGACATCATTGTCAAACTGTTCCTGTAGCTTCCTGGCATATTCTTCATCAGACTGTTTATGCAAGTCATTCATACTCAGTTTCAAAGCAAGAGCCAATTCAGGACCACCATCATCACCCACAGTTTGTGTATTCCCATTAGGATGTTTTCGTTTCTTTGGAGATTTTCTAGCAGGTCTCCTTGTAGGGTTCACTACATTGACATTTGTGATAAGATTTACTTTTGGAAGACAGATCAAATGTTCATCAGACTCTGTTAAGTCAATGGAATAACTCAAGGATTTATTGAGTTTTACATCTTCTTTACGTCCTGCTTTAGAAGAATGTACTTTGACTGGTTGATCATCTTCCAGTATGTACAAGGATTCTTGAGAATCAGATTGTTCCTGAGAATCATTCTGAGAGTCTCTGGTTAGATCAACATCTCCAATAAAAGCAGTTTCCAGTTTTACTTTATCTGTAAGTGTTTTCATGTTTATATCATGTTTGTGCTTACATTCCTTGCCAGTAATGCTATCTTCTTTGGCAGTGTATGATCCTAATTCAGTTTCAAGTTCCTCTTCTTGTGTGTCAATATCCATCATATCTTCTTGCATGGTATCATCATAGATGTGAGTGTTCGCAATGTAGTTTTCATCTATTGCTATGACAGCATTTTCAATCACTGGTTTTGCAGCTAGTGTTCCTGATTCTGTTTCAGGTTCCTCTTCATTTGTGTCAACATCAATCACATGTTTTTGCATGGTATCATCATATATAAGAGTGTCTTCATCTGTTGCTATGACAGCATTTTCAATCAATAGTTTTGCAGCAAGTATTCCTGATTCAGTTTCAGGTTCCTCTTCTTGTGTGTCGACATCCATCATATCTTCTTGCATGGTATCATCATAGATGAGAGTGTCTGCATTGTCTTCATCTATCTCTTTAGCAGTGTTTTCAAGCAATGGTTTGGCAGCGTTTTGGTCAGAATGTCCAGACGAGTTAGCAGTGTTGTGGTCAGAATGTCTAGATGAGTTGGCAGTGTTGTTGTCAAAATGTCTAGATGAGTTGGCAGTGCTTTGGTCAGAATGTCCAAACAAGTTGGCAGTGCTTTGGTCAGAATGTCCAGACAAGTTAGCAGTGTTGTGGTCAGAATGTCTAGATGAGTTGGCAGTGTTGTTGTCAGAATGTCTAGATGAGTTGGCAGTGCTTTGGTCAGAATGTCCAGACAAGTTGGCAGTGTTGTGGTCAGAATGTCCAGACGAGTTGGCAGTGCTTTGGTCAGAATGTCTAGATGAGTTGGCAGTGTTGTGGTCAGAATGTCCAGACAAGTTGGCAGTGCTTTGGTCAGAATGTCTAGATGAGTTGGCAGTGTTGTGGTCAGAATGTCCAGACAAGTTGGCAGTGTTGTTGTCAGTATGTCCAGATGAGTTGGCAGTATTTTGGTCAGTTGAAGTCTTCTGGTCCGAATGTTTAGGAGACTGGGTAGGACTCAAATGGCGAAGCTTTTGATGATTAACATACACCTGACTAGCTGCATCACCAGCACATGGCAGATGTGGAACATCACAATCTAGTTTATGATCATTACTCATCTTACTTGCATCATTCAGTGTTCCATCAATCGTTGTCTCTTGTAAACTCAATGCTAGTGCTTTCTCTAAATCATCCTCTACTTTAGCTTCATGCTGACATTCCTTTAAACTTAACTGAAGTACTTTTTTCAATTCTTCATCTTCATCCTCATCCTCTTGGCTTACATTCAACTTAATTCTGGATTTCTTTTTTCCATTTCCCCCATCTGGTGTACCTTTTCTTTTCTTACTACTTCTGAGGGTTGGACTTTCTTTCATCTCCCTTCTTACATATTTACCACTAGGAGTTCTATATCTTGATGATCTCTGAGTCTTTAGTGACTGTGTTTCTGTGAGTGTGTTAACAGGTGTTTTGCATCTTTCCTGCGGAATGGAATCTGGGCAATCATCAACTGTTGTAGCAGCCACATCATTTAGGGTTTTACCGTTTTTCGGTCTCCTCATGGGTTCTTTCTGCCGTGTTTGGGTTTCCTTTGCATTTGTTTCAAGTGCTAAGCTGATCTCTTCATCTTCTCCAGTGTTATTTTGTGTACTCAGTGCCAGCGCCTAGTGTAAATGATTGAGAAAGAGGTTGTTTTATAATTTCTTTACATGAACACACTTTTTATTTTTCTATATATGATTAGGTTGACACAAGCAATATTTTACACAAAGCAGTCAATTTGCTGTATACCATACTTAATACTAACATGGCCAAATACTAATTGTAAGACACAATATGTAATCAGCAGTGTTGATTCAATGCAGCAGATGCTGAAGCAGCATCACCTTTATCTGTTAAAGTAGAAAATGACAAGTCATTGTCAATGACACGTCCCCATTCCGTTCATATTTGAGTGACATATACATTCAAAGCAGATCATGACCGAAATGCACCTGCATATGTACAACACATTGTGCTAAATCTGAACAAAATCCATCCATGCATGACTGAGATCCGGTTCTGGAATTGTGAAAATATGTGATTTTGATGCATTTTCGGCCTTAAAATGGCCATCATTCCGCTATTGTTAAGCAGATCATGAAACAAATGCACATATCTATTTGTGACATGATGTACCTTGTGTGTGTGAAGTTTGAACTTGATCAATCCAGACATGTCTTGGATACGGATCCAGAACTGAATTCTTTAAAACAAAATGGCCGCCAGTCGGCTATTTCGAACTTGATCCGAAAAAAAAATGACGTGCATCAAGGTCCTATTATGTTTAATGTATGTACCAAATTTGAATGAAATCCGTCCATGCATAACTGAGATCCGGGTCCGGAATGGTGAAAATGTGCGATTTCAATGCATTTTCGGCCTTAAAGCGGCCCCCATTTGGCTATCGTTAATGAGATCATGAAACAAATGCACATACATATTTGTGACATGATGTACCTTGTGTGTGTGAAGTTTGAACTTGATCAATCCAGACATGTCTCGGATACGGATCCAGAACTGAATTCTTTAAAACAAAATGGCCGCCAGTCGGCTATTTCGAACTTGATCCGAAAAAAAAAATGACGTGCATCAAGGTCCTATTATGTTTAATGTATGTACCAAATTTGAATGAAATCCGTCCATGCATAACTGAGATCCGGGTCCGGAATGGTGAAAATGTGCGATTTCAATGCATTTTCGGCCTTAAAGCGGCCGCCATTTGGTTATCGTTAATGAGATCATGAAACAAATGCACATACATATTTGTGACATGATGTACCTTGTGTGTGTGAAGTTTGAACTCGATCAATCCAAGCATGTCTCACATACGGATCCAGAACTGAATTCTTTAAAACAAAATGGCCGCCAGTCGGCCATTTCGAACCCGATCCAAAAAAAAAATGACGTGCATCAAGGTCCTATTATGTTTAATGTATGTACCAAATTTGAACAAAATCCGTCCATGCATAACTGAGATCCGGGTCCGGAATGGTGAAAATGTGCGATTTTGATGCATTTTCGGCCTTAAAATGGCCGCTATTCGGCTATCGTTAATCGGATCATGAAAAAAATGCATGTGCATATGTCCCATATAAGGTGTGATGTATGAGTGAAGTTTGAACTTAATCGGTCCATGCATGTTCGAGATACAGGTGATCACGGACGGACGGACGCACGGACGGACGGACGCACACAGGGCAAAACATAAGTCCCCGTTTTCGGACTGCGTCCGAACGGGGACTAAAAAAAATGTACTCTGGATATAGAGTATCACTTTATTTGCATACTAATTGCCTTATTTGCATACTAATGATATTTGGTAGTCGTGCATTTCTCACCCATTGAAGCATAGCCTCTTCGGTCTGTGAGTCTGGAGCGTAGTCACCTGTTTCGATGGTTGACACAACCTCAAAACTTTTATTCCTATTATGGTTGTTTTCATTCTGTTCTCTCAAAGGATGGATGGCGGGATTACAATTGGTGTTATCATCATTATCATCAATGTAACTAAGTTGTAACTGACCAGATGGTGATGCTGCAGGAAATACACAGTAGATAAATATAGAGTATAATAAAAGTAATACAATGACTTCATAAATTAATGTATTCTTGTTTGATGAAATTGACAGTGATTTGCAACAAGTTAATTGGAATAACATGTACGTACAGGAGACTGGTATATTGTGATACTTTTCATACATCTTCTGTACTTTGTTTGTTTCCTCCACTGTCTCAGTTCTACATACATGCAATCCCATATGTACCTGCAGGTGAAGAATGCATTGTAATATATTCAATGTAATAGCACGTACTTTTAAAACATAGGAAAATCATGTCACGACATGACAGAGACTGCGTTGTTCGACAGTAAACAAAACTGAGTCAGCCATTTTGAATCAGAACAAATTCATGTTATGGTATCATGTGCGTGGTATCATAATGAAGTTGTAAAGTTTGATTGCAATGAGTCAAGGCATGTCGAAGATATGGCTCCAGAACTGTAATTGTTAAAACCAATACAAAATTGAATCTGAAAAACAAAATGACATGCATCAAGGTTACATTAAGATTAATGTGTGTACCAAGTTGAATGAACCAAGATCCAGTTCTACAATGGCTGAAATGCTTGATTTTTATGAATTCTAAGCATGAAAATGTATAATATATGTATGAACTTTGAATGTGATTGGTCCACAGATGGACGCACAAGCAAGGAGGTCATTTGAACAGGGACAAATAAGATGACATACAAGTGTAGCTGTTTTATAAAAAAGCAAAACATATGCCTAATCATTATGCATGTAAACATCCTGATCAGAGAAATCAGGGTGGCATTTTGCTAACTTGAGATCCAGCCTAATGAACACTACTTTGCTCACAGTGTTTGTGACAAATCTGAGCGTCTAATGTCTACATGTCGGGTGACTAATCCTCACAAAGAACCCCAGTGATGTCAGTCTGAGTGTAACAAGTTGATCTATAGCAACCATCTTGTTTTCTGACACATGGTCATCCACTGCTGAAGATTCATGATCAGACGTAACAAAATGTTTTGATAAGTCAGTAAAAAATCCAAGCGATTCCTGAAATAAAATGGTGCTAACGGAATATTGAGCTTATTTATCCGGGTAAGAGCCCATGCCCGGGCAAACGCCCACCCCCACTTTTGACACAATAAAGAAGTTGAGGTCATATCCGGGTATATGCGCAAGCGGTCTTTTTCTACACAAAAAATAACAAAAACCTATTTTCTATTAGTTGACTGTGATTGTATTAACAGTTGCAGTCTGTTGTGATGCTTATAAACATTCTTTAACAAGTCATTGTCAATGACACGTCCCCGTTCCGTTCATATTTGAGTGACATATACATTCAAAGCAGATCATGACCGAAATGCACCTGCATATGTACAACACATTGTGCTAAATCTGAACAAAATCCATCCATGCATGACTGAGATCCGGTTCTGGAATTGTGAAAATACGTGATTTTGATGCATTTTCGGCCTTAAAATGGCCATCATTTCGCTATTGTTAAGCAGATCATGAAACAAAGGCACATATCTATTTGTGACATGATGTACCATGTGTGTGTGTGAAGTTTGAACTTGATCAATCCAGACATGTCTTGGATCCAGAACTGAATTCTTTAACAAAATGGCCGCCAGTCGGCCATTTCGAACTTGATCCGAAAAAAAAAAAGACGTGCATCAAGGTCCTATTATGTTTAATGTATGTACCAAATTTGAACAAAATCCATCCATGCATAACTGAGATACGGGTCCGGAATGGTGAAAATGTGCGATTTCAATGCATTTTCGGCCTTAAAGCGGCCGCCATTTGGCTATCGTTAATGAGATCATGATACAAATGCACATACATATTTGTGACATGATGTACCTTGTGTGTGTGAAGTTTGAACTCGATCAATCCAAGCATGTCTCGGATACGGATCCAGAACTGAATTCTTTAAAACAAAATGGCCGCCAGTCGGCTATTTCGAACTTGATCCGAAAAAAAAAATGACGTGCATCAAGGTCCTATTATGTTTAATGTATGTACCAAGTTTGAATGAAATCCGTCCATGCATAACTGAGATCCGGGTCAGGAATGGTGAAAATGTGCGATTTCAATGCAGTTTCGGCCTTAAAGCGGCCGCCATTTGGCTATCGTTAATGAGATCATGAAACAAATACACATACATATTTGTGACATGATGTACCTTGTGTGTGTGAAGTTTGAACTTGATCAATCCAGACATGTCTCGGATACGGATCCAGAACTGAATTCTTTAAAACAAAATGGCCGCCAGTCGGCTATTTCGAACTTGATCCGAAAAAAAAAATGACGTGCATCAAGGTCCTATTATGTTTAATGTATGTACCAAATTTGAATGAAATCCGTCCATGCATAACTGAGATCCGGGTCCGGAATGGTGAAAATGTGCGATTTCAATGCATTTTCGGCCTTAAAGCGGCCGCCATTTGGCTATCGTTAATGAGATCATGAAACAAATGCACATACATATTTGTGACATGATGTACCTTGTGTGTGTGAAGTTTGAACTCGATCAATCCAAGCATGTCTCAGATACGGATCCAGAACTGAATTCTTTAAAACAAAATGGCCGCCAGTCGGCCATTTCGAACCCGATCCAAAAAAAAAAATGACGTGCATCAAGGTCCTATTATGTTTAATGTATGTACCAAATTTGAACAAAATCCGTCCATGCATAACTGAGATCCGGGTCCGGAATGGTGAAAATGTGCGATTTTGATGCATTTTCGGCCTTAAAATGGCCGCTATTCGGCTATCGTTAATCGGATCATGAAAAAAATGCATGTGCATATGTCCCATATAATGTGTGATGTATGAGTGAAGTTTGAACTCAATCGGTCCATGCATGTTCGAGATACAGGTGATCACGGACGCACGGACGCACGGAAGCACGGACGCACGGACGGACGGACGCACACAGGGCAAAACTTAAGTCCCCGTTTTCGGACTGCGTCCGAACGGGGACTAATAATATTAATAATAACCAGAAAAACAATTTTCTTGGTACATCCCTACATTCTTGCATAGTAATGAGGGGTTCAGACACATTCCAAGCTGAACAATTTTCTTGGACTAATAACAAAGCTGGTCAATCCTTTCCCAGCAATAATAATAGAGTATATCACTATAGTTACCTGTAACCATAGTTGCCAATAGGAGAATAAATCCCAATGAATCAAGTCATGAATTGATGGAATTAACTCGGCATTTACCATCTCTGACAAAGAAACATTATAGAACACGAAATACTAGTAAATTAGACATAAATATATACACTGTGCAGTATGCTAAAAACACTAATGGTAAATATATTTGTCATTTTAAGTAAAGCATGATATTCTGGGTCCTAAAGCAGACATTGAATTTCTCACAAAAATACAAACCAAGGGCTAGACACTAAAGGTTGTCCTATATGCTGCATTGATTATCGATAAGGTTATGGTTGGTTGTGAACTCATTGCAGGAATCAATTCGTTTTTTCTCAGAGTAAATAAAGCACAACTTAATTGTAGGCTTGTCATTGTCATCGATTTTTTCTGTATTCGAGTTGAACAACCACTTGTATGAGCAGCAGAAAACATATTGCACTAATTCAGGCAATTCCTAATATGAAAAATTTTGATGACAGTTTGTAAACTGACTTTTTTGTTTAGTTTTGGTGTAAAAATTTCACAACGCCAAATAACCATGGATTGATTTATCACATTCACATAATCTGTTTCATAAAACCACTTTAGAGAATAATCAGTCAAGACATTCAATGGATGCAGACAGACAAACATGGAAAACTCAAGAAACACTGCTACATGTATAGTAATATACATAATTTGAAAAATTTAATAATACCTGAGAATTCAATGACATCAATGACACTATTACTTTTCACATTAACATTTGCAGCTTCATGACAGATTATATTAACACTTTTTTTGAGGGATGATATAAACATCTGTTTCTTTAATTTTCAGAATGGCTGGGCCGAAAATAGTTAATAGACTAGTCTAGATAAACTTGCTAACATATTACTGAATGGGGTTGAAATATATAAATCACCCAGTAGGTAATATATGTCACGTACCTTGTGCTGATAAACCTGGTGTTTGTTTATTAATCAAAGTAAACAGAGCTCTATCCAGGATTCTTTGTCGTGCCTGTTAACAAAACACCCATGAAAACCATTAACCCAATTATAGCTGATTACTCAAAGGTGTCCTCTATCTCAGGTCATTCCAAAATGGTATTATTTCCGTTTTCCCAGAATTTATGATTAAAATCTTGGCACAAAAGACTTATATTTTGCATTACACAATGAAACATTGATGTTACTTTAATAGGACTCACCATGTTGTACTCTCTCAATTTATCAATAATTAAAAGTGATCTGTTGCCATGGTTACGGTCTCTGATTTGCACAGTTGGAATATCCTCTTTGACTGCATCACCAAATTTAGTTTGATTGTGATAATCACTGAAAATAAACATACATCACAAAAATACATATACATTGCATACTGCAGTACTCAACATAAACATTTGTTGGCGGTATAGAACACTAGAGAATGTCAAACTTAGACTGTATTACAGTACAAACATACCTAAATATCATATCAACAAAAGTCCTTCCATTCAACTTGTATGCAATACCTAGTAAGAAATCATAGAAATAATTTAAATATGATTATAGTACCATTTTGCAATTGCATTTTACATTCTTACTCTAAAAAGCAGTGTAGTGAATCTTGTGAGTAAAACACTGGGGGCTAATTTACTGTACTTTGTGCTAACTTTTTACATTTACATCTTAGTATGTAAACAGATTTTTTCTACAGTTTAGGAATGTTGTGGTCGAAAACGAAAATGGTTTTGGTGAGACTATACATGTATCACTAACATATCATTTGTTTGATGAACAATCCCAGGAGGTACCACGGTTGATATAGAAACTTGTATACTGTAAAGAGGTTAATTATTCACTGGGTTTTAATTTTGCTTATTTCGCAGACTGAAAAATGCGGTAAATTAAAACCCAGTGAATATGTCAAATTTAGCACAGAATACATTATCTCAGTGATAAAACCGTAAATTTAAAACCCAGTGAAAATTAGTCATTTTACAGTAATTGCTTTTCATCCAATCAGAAAACACCTTCCTTGATTTCTAGGTTGTGATTTTTTTTATGAATTTTGACTGAAGTGAAAATTATTTTTGATCAGTTTGAAACAAAACAATCAGAAGTAACTCTTTTCTCTGCGTTACTGATGAATTTATTGCAACTTTTTTCATACTGTGTATTTACCAGTAACCATGAAAAAAAAATGAATATTTGAAACTATATTATAGACGTATCCATAATTTACTAATCAATGTCTGATTAATACTCATTTAGTTTTGCATGTACATTGCTCACCAGTATTTAGGTTATTATTCCTATCAGGGATGGGTAAATGACGATTGGCTTTACATAAAGTATCAAATTCCTCATATGTCATCAAGTTACTGTTTTCTCCTAGAACAATAAAAATAGTATTAGTTATGACAATAAATATAACACTAAATATTCACCACATGAACAGGTGAGAATCAACTATGTATTTATTTGTTATGTTTATATGCGACACCCAAAACAAATGGTCAAACTAATAATTCAAGACCGTGGTCAAATCGGTCTAAATCAAACATCTTCATAAATCATAAATAATATGAAAGAATACATTGTGACGTAATTTATATCTACACTAGACATTACATAATTGCATTTTCAAGAATGATAAAATAGGAGCAATAACCCTGAATGACATCCCAATGTAACCCAGATGGCAGTTCCTCAACCACAGAATAACACTCGTCAGCAAATTAATTTCTGTGATTGATTGCAAATATATATTTCTCAAACTGACTTGTATGTGATGTCAACTCTAAGCTAGATATCATGCAATTTTGTTGTCGCAGTGTTAGCTCATTCACTCACTGCTTGGTGAATATAACTGACTATTATTCTTTAGATAACTATATAAATACCTGTAGGTATTAAAACATAATAGAATGAAACACAAGACTATATTTTCTTACCAATGTCATGGTATTGTGCTACCATTGTGGATAAATGACATAACCATTGAACGGTCTTCAGCCAAGATCCGGTATAATTCACCAGAAAGTTGTCACATACTTTTAACCTAAGTAACTCATTCTATTAAATAAAAACACCAATTGAATCCATCAAATATGTTGTCACTAGTCAGCTGTTTTCAGGACGCAAAGAAAACGGGAAACACACCATATAATTTATACTAAAGACCAGCTTTGTTTCAGTCATTTATGCTTGTCAATTTTCAGTGACAATTCAGGAGAGGACAGAAAATAAATATTTTTTTTCAGGCTAGAATCATGATTCTCAAATAAAGTGACTATATCAGAGTAAGAAATAAAAATAAATATTTATTTGTGAAACATGATGCTTAAATTGGAATATTTACAGTACATGATAGGGTTACTGATTGATATTATTTTAATTCTCGCAAATCAACTTTCATTCTTTGTTTTGTTTTTGTTTTTGAACACTGGATGTTCAATTTAATTTGCATACATCATTGTGTACATTACTCCTTCACTGTCACCAGTGAATTTCCTCCTATCATTTTACATACATACATTGTATGAATAGTAGTACCATACAATACTGTCAACATTAGAATATTTGCATATGGAGAGTGCTCAGTGGTCTTTGGATCATCAACATTTGCATGTGATGTAAAGCCAATCAACAGCGTTGTACCACAAAATTGACTTTCATTTCGCTAGGAATTTTTCATGCTAGTTTCAAAGCCTTATATATTAGTGATTATTACATATGTACTGCAGTTTATTTTGATTCGTCCCTGAAATCAAAATCGGTATTCCCACACCTCATATGCAAATGAGGTCTGAGAGCAAACAAAGTAGTCCCTTTAGGAGTATCGTTTTTCAAAACATAGCAAAAATAAACAATATTTTCCCCTTGGGGTACATGAATTTACTTGCCGAAGGGAATGAAATTTGAACAACAGTAATGGTACTTTTAGGCAGTCACTTATTTGATCACCATGCAATAATGTTTTTGGTATTTTCACCGTCGATATGCAAATGAACATGGTATTTCCATTGGCTATCAAACTATTTTTATTTTGTAAACACATTTTCGCCGGCTATTTTTGTCTGGTTCAAATCGTTCAGCAACATTTTTGGCACATTAGTGTACATCACATGGAATACTACGATTGGGAGAACTTAATGCATGTTGACCACCTGGAAACTGAGTTTTATAAACTTTGAAGGGCTCTCAGAAGATCCACCAACAGTAAAATCAGCGATTGCTATGGAGGCGCAACCATCAACTTCGAGATACCAGGAGGTTTCTGCTGGCGCCATTGCGGAGTTACTCAGTTCCAAATAAAGATTACAACGTTAAATGAGCAGCGTTTTAACTGGTAACCAAGACTCATTCAATCCACGGCTAGCAAGCAACATCACAAACGAAGTTGTAGCGTGCAGCTCAGTGAAGACCACTGTCGATGAAAGTCATCCCGTCAGTGGAGTACCACAGTTGCACGGCATGTTTGCCAAATTTATGCACAATTCTATGGTGGAACTTTTAACTTCAACATAAACTGTCATCCAGTTCAAATTCTGTCGTGACCCCAACTAAACGTCCACAAGTTATTTATTTGAACAGTGACTCAGATTAGACGTTAATATTATGACTATTTTATTTTCACACAGACAGTGACACGCGCTCTACACTGACACATGTTGCTAAGGCGTAACACTATTTTGGAACATATTAATGGGCAATAGGATTCCTCGACCTAAATGCCATCCCGGTTGTTGCATGTTCTTTCTTTAATATGAAATAATAACAGAACCCAAGACCCTCCCTGTGGCTTTCATTGGGTATGGAAGTTATTTTCACTCGAGATGTGGTGTATTCAACGCAGCAAAAAACACGAGGAGCGTGTGGGGTTCTGTCATAGTACCCTGTTGCCATGTTTTGTAAACTAGCAATTTCACCATTGTCAACTTTGGAGTTTGGATTAAAGAAACACTTAAATAGTCTGACCTAAAAGGTTTCTAGGAAGGGAAGTGTTATATCTGTTGAACTATACCATCAAAACATGACAACAATGTTACCTCAAGTGAAATCTGATTTTCAGGTGTTGGACGTATCTTCATATCATGAACAGATCCTTCTAGAAGGTAAAACAAATCACGTAGACCACTCATCTATAAATAAAATGAACACACCATGATTGAGATCATGCAAAAAGGGCAGTAACTATCAGTATTATGAAGTTTCATATTAAACAAGACATGACATGTCATAGCCCCCGCTCAGAAAAAAATTTAAAAACTTATATTGTACTTAGTTTGTGTCAGAGTGAATTAATTCATTATGAGCTGTATTAAAATTCTGTTCAGAATTGATGTGTTACAATTTTAGGGGGTGGGATAAAAATATATTCATTTGGCTTTTCTGAGACAATTTATAACTTGTTAAACATATAATGCGATGTGCACTTGTAAACAATTATTACCTGTCCCTGTACCAACTTTGAACAAAACTGGATGACACGCATCTGAGAAAAAGCTGTTAACAGCTAGAAAAAGCTTGCTTTTTTTAGATTTTTGAGGGAAAAAATGGCCTCCAAGTCGTAAAACTTTATCCAATCAAACAGGTCATGAATGACAATCCTTGGTGTACATTACCTGTGTCAACAACTTTACTTCCCATGTACTTCATGTACAGATCTACATGTAGTTTGTGGCCCTGAATTAGTTTCAATATCCTAAATAAGAACAAGAGTACTTCTCATATGACAATGATACAAATAAAGTGCAAGAATCCAGAAAAATATTATCAAGTTTTTATTATCATACATTAATATTAACAAATCGTGTGAAATTGAACTTTTATGTACAGAGAAACACATATTTATGCTTTGGTTGACAGCACTTCTCAAAAAAAAAAAAAGACGACCTGCAAAACTTTATACAATTGTCAGACATGCAGCGAATAGTATGCTTTTGTAATATATGCAGTTTCAGTGGCTTTGCTTTCCGAGAAAAAAATTCTGGCTTTGCACCTGAAAAAAACAAAAAAACATTTAGTCAAAAGTAAGCAGAGGTTGTAGTATATATGCTCCCATTAGCTGTTAAATTTAATTAAAAAAGATATTTGTGTACTGTCTTTTCAGTACTAAAACATATTACTTAATATATTTATACCAGCCAGAAAGAAATTGCAAGTTTTCACTGAGCAATTAGGAATATACATGGACAACAATTGATGCATGTGTAGCAATATACTGTTTGAAAGGCTGCAAGATGTAATGAAGTAGCAAACCAATCACTACTCGAGTCTGACTGGCTGGGAAACTGCACAATACATACAAAAATGTATGCAGATGATATATGAGCAGCTCCACCAAATATAAAAATATTCTTTCCATAGTTATGACTCTAATGTGATCGTACAAGTTTATTGTGATTCTATATGTGTTTGTAATATTATTTAGCTTTATTTAGCATTCTGTTTAGTTGGTTAACTTTACTGTATCTTAATGTAGTTTATTTCATTTTTATACGACCATAGAACAACTCACTGTAGTTTGTTTTAATGTTGAATAAAAATTAAATCAGTCACTGTATAGTGGTGACGTATTGCGCGAAATTGTTGCAAGGACAATACTTTTCTCGATTTGCGTGTCGTCGTGCGTCGATAAAAAATGCATGGAATGGTCGGCAGTATCGATCAAGTTCGTCTAGTGTGACATTCATGGCTGGCGACAAGATGCCGTATAATCATTTAAATAGACGTCAAGGAGGAGTGAAAGGCCATAATTTGGTGCTACAATAGACGTCATGAAATGTTGGAAAATCACAGTCAATCAAAAAAACTGTTCACATGACAACAAAAAATATTCACTATATTTATTATGCATTATTTTGTTGTTGGTAGCAAATGATCACGGTACGGTAGCTTACTTGTTTTCGAAGTGTTGTAATTGTTGATTAGTACTCAGTAGTGATTATATTAACGTACAAAAAATAAATTCGTTGAATTGTTATGAAATGCAAGTAAAATTCAACTTAGTTTTATCGTAAGCAAATGTTTTCGGTTACATGTTAACGCTCGATGAGACAATATCCGCCATGTTATCCATGCCCACGACGCGTGTTTATTGACCAGATAGGTCAAGTCGCTAATCAACCAATCAAAATGCTGGATGGTGCCCATGTGCTCAAATTACCATAAAGCATTTAAATATGACAGTTCAGCGACCTCATGGTGAAAGCAACACGAAAGACCAGATTTACCGATGTTTTAGTGCGATTTTTTGGCTTCGTTTCTCATGGGGAAAAAGGCATGATTTTTTTAATCGGATTTAGAAAAATAAATAAACGTACCGTCCCAAATAAAAATGTGCTGGGTGGAATTTTTCTGTGTTTATAGCGTTTATAGCGTTTTAGCGTTGTGGGCAAGCTCTCCTGAGTAGCGACATATTTTTAACTTCGCCTATTGCGTGATCAGTGGATTACGTAAATAAACACTTTCAATGAGTACATGCCGACCCAACTAAACTTGTTTATGGCTGTTTATGAACAGCGAGGACGCATCTCATAGAACAATAGCTGTGGAAATCATAAACAAATGTAAATGTTGCGGAAATCAAGCATGGCGATAATGATTTTGAGCGAGGCAGAGTCTGGCAAGCAACTCAGAGCAGCATTGCGCCGACACCACCACGACGTTTGAATCCCGGTGAGAGCACTGCAAACCTCTTAAGTCACGAGGTAAACTTTCAATTTACACAATACATAATCAGTTCCTACAACCATAATAAAAAGGCAGTTTTTCTGGCGAAACTCTCGACAGGTTAGCAATAGTTTCTCACGATCACCAAACCCAAGACACAAACGATAATACAAAGTGTATAAATACCATAACAAGCACAGTTTCTTACCTTTGAAATTGACGAGACACAATTTTGTCCATAGAAGCGTTGCGCAAATAAAGATACAATTCCGGGATACAATATCCTCACAAAATTGACTGATTTCCACCGAGACGAGAACTGCGTAAGCGTCATCAAAACTCGGATTAAACTCAGGTAATTTCGGGAAAAGTCGGATTTTGAAGGAAAAATGTTAAAAATCAAGGAAAAACACAGTGAAACTTTGAAGAATCGAAAAAATAACTTGATGTGCACCATAGCACCATCAATTTCTGTCTCTGTACCAACTCTGAACTGAATTGGATCACACATGTGTGAGAAAAAGCTGGTAACATGAAAATGTGCACACACATTGCACAGACATGACCCAAATTAATACCCCCCGCCCGGATCGCAGATCCGGCAGGGGTTAAATATAATACTTTGACTTTCAAACAAACATAGCAACATTGGAGTAAAAAGCATGTTAGCCACATTCATACTTAAAAGAAACACTGGCCTGAACAGTCTCATGAATTCACAGGTATAGAAATCCTAGCAAAAAAAAAAACATGACATAGAATTGACAAACCTATCCAGTCAATGTACACATGGATAATACAACATCGCTATCAACACACAGAATAAATGACATACATGACATGATAACTCACCTTCATTGCTTTGATTTGTTTCTGATATCGATTTGAATTCACACTATCCTGCAAATCATCCCATGTTTTGCGCTCTACAACATGTGGTAGTACCTAGAACAGTAAAGTATACAACATGTGGTAGTAAATAGAACAGTAAAGTATACAACATGTGGTAGTACATAGAACAGTAAAGTATACAACATGTGGTAGTACATAGAACAGTAAAGTGTACAACATGTGGTAGTACCTAAAACAGTAAAGTATACAACATGAGGTAGTACCTAGAACAGTAAAGTATACAACATGAGGTAGTACATAGAACAGTAAAGTATACAACATGTGGTAGTACATAGAACAGTAAAGTGTACAACATGTGGTAGTACATAGAACAGTAAAGTATACAACATGAGGTAGTACCTAGAACAGTAAAGTATACAACATGTGGTAGTACATAGAACAGTAAAGTATACAACATGTGGTAGTACATAGAACAGTAAAGTATACAACATGTGGTAGTACATAGAACAGTAAAGTATACAACATGTGGTAGTACATAGAACAGTAAAGTATACAACATGTGGTAGTACATAGAACAGTAAAGTATACAACATGAGGTAGTACATAGAACAGTAAAGTATACAACATGTGGTAGTACATAGAACAGTAAAGTATACAACATGTGGTAGTACATAGAACAGTAAAGTATACAACATGAGGTAGTACATAGAACAGTAAAGTATACAACATGTGGTAGTACATAGAACAGTAAAGTATACAACATGAGGTAGTACATAGAACAGTAAAGTATACAACATGTGGTAGTACCTAGAACAGTAAAGTATACAACATGTGGTAGTACATAGAACAGTAAAGTATACAACATGAGGTAGTACATAGAACAGTAAAGTGTACAACATGTGGTAGTACATAGAACAGTAAAGTATACAACATGTGGTAGTACATAGAACAGTAAAGTATACAACATGAGGTAGTAAATAGAACAGTAAAGTATACATGTGGTAGTACCTAGAACAGTAAAGTATACAACATGTGGTAGTACATAGAACAGTAATGTATACAACATGTGGTAGTACATAGAACAGTAAAGTATACAACATGTGGTAGTACCTAGAACAGTAAAGTATACAACATGTGGTAGTACATAGAACAGTAAAGTGTACAACATGTGGTAGTACATAGAACAGTAAAGTATACAACATGTGGTAGTACATAGAACAGTAAAGTATACAACATGAAGTAGTACCTAGAACAGTAAAGTATACAACATGTGGTAGTACATAGAACAGTAAAGTGTACAACATGTGGTAGTACATAGAACAGTAAAGTATACAACATGTGGTAGTACATAGAACAGTAAAGTGTACAACATGTGGTAGTACCTAGAACAATAAAGTATACAACATGTGGTAGTACATAGAACAGTAAAGTATACAACATGTGGTAGTACATAGAACAGCAAAGTATACAACATGTGGTAGTACATAGAACAGTAAAGTGTACAACATGTGGTAGTACATAGAACAGTAAAGTATACAACATGTGGTAGTACATAGAACAGTAAAGTGTACAACATGTGGTAGTACCTAGAACAATAAAGTATACAACATGTGGTAGTACATAGAACAGTAAAGTATACAACATGTGGTAGTACATAGAACAGTAAAGTGTACAACATGTGGTAGTACATAGAACAGTAAAGTATACAACATGTGGTAGTACATAGAACAGTAAAGTGTACAACATGTGGTAGTACCTAGAACAATAAAGTATACAACATGTGGTAGTACATAGAACAGTAAAGTATACAACATGTGGTAGTACATAGAACAGTAAAGTGTACAACATGTGGTAGTACCTAGAACAATAAAGTATACAACATGTTGTAGTACATAGAACAGTAAAGTGTACAACATGTGGTAGTACATAGAACAGTAAAGTATACAACATGTGGTAGTACATAGAACAGTAAAGTGTACAACATGTGGTAGTACATAGAACAGTAACGTATACAACATGTGGTAGTACATAGAACAGTAAAGTGTACAACACGTGGTAGTACCTAGAACAATAAAGTATACAACATGTGGTAGTACATAGAACAGTAAAGTGTACAACATGTGGTAGTACCTAAACAATAAAGTATACATGTGGTAGTACATAGAACAGTAAAGTATACAACATGTGGTAGTACATAGAACAGTAAAGTATACAACATGTGGTAGTACATAGAACAGTAAAGTGTACAACATGTGGTAGTACATAGAACAATAAAGTATACATGTGGTAGTACATAGAACAGTGTTTCATAAAAAGGGTGCCTTTCACCAAAACAAAATCTTAGCTGGGCTTTTTAAAGGCTCCCTGAAGCAAAGAACTTTCTCAGAATGCATATTGATTGGTTTAAAGAGGCAGATGTCAAGTGAGGTATAAAAGCACCATGTACATGTATCTGAGCTCTTCTGGAGATGGACGTTATGTCCCAGAAAATCCTGCACTCTTTGGCTTTATCCCATATTAGTATAATTTACTGAGATTGTACAAAATAAATAATTTTTGTCTCCACTACATGCATACATTATAAAGCTGTTCTTCATTGACTTACCATTTCTCTATGCTGTAAATCTCCATCATAGCGACAGATATTAATATCAGATGGTAATAGTATCCACAGGAAATCTCCCACTGCTAACTCACGTACAATTGCAGGAATGTTATTTTCCTGTGCAATAGCAAGCAATCTATCTCGTAGCGGTTCCCGATTGTCTATAATCATACACACAGTACCTTGTCTACACCGAGTTCTAGCAAGACAATGGGGAAAAAGATTGGAAAGTTTAAAATTTGTTAGAAGTTGAGAATCAAGCATACAGCTTGCGTTAGTCTGCATTTTTTGTGAATACAGTGCAGCCTGTCTGAACCTAACACCAAGGTGACTGAGGGCATTGATGAAGAGACTAGAAAATATTGAGCCATGTTTCATGTTAATGCAGGTAATGCTACACCACCAAAGTAGTTTGGGCTGTTATAATACAATGAATGCATTAACAAATGTGTGACTTTGTAATTTGTAACAATTTAATTCACTGCATGATTCATTCATTCATTCATTCACTGTACCACAGTGATTCACATGCGTAACAATATTTCCATGATAACAAATATAATCTTTTGGAACAATAGCATTCATTAGCATATAATAACTTCTATTGTTTTTTTTTAAAGTCTGAGTATGGTAAAAAAACGTTTCTTGCCTAATACAGGATAATGAGTTTTATAAAAACTATACTAATGTGATGACATTCACATAGGTATACAATGACTATCTCACCTAAACTGATCAGGTGTTCTAGGTACTCCGTGTGTTTCACATAATAACTCAAGCGATTCATGAAACTCTGCACATCTGCGGGCTATAGGCTTACCACTGTCCTGCAGTACATACCTGTAATGACAGAAAAGCACAATATATAACCAAGATTCACATCATGGTCACTGATAGCATAGTGGTTGTCACAATTTTTAACCAAGATTCACAACCTGGTCAGTGGTAGCGTAGTGGTTGTCACAATTTTTAACCAAGATTCACATCATGGTCACTGGTAGCATATTGGTTGTCACAATTTTTAACCAAGATTCACATCATGGTCACTGATAGCATAGTGGTTGTCACAATATATAACCAAGATTCATAACCTGGTCAGTGGTAGCATAGTGGTTGTCACAATATATAACCAAGATTCACATCATGGTCACTGATAGCATAGTGGTTGTCACAATTTTTAACCAAGATTCACAACCTGGTCAGTGGTAGCGTAGTGGTTGTCACAATTTTTAACCAAGATTCACATCATGGTCACTGGTAGCATATTGGTTGTCACAATTTTTAACCAAGATTCACATCATGGTCACTGATAGCATAGTGGTTGTCACAATATATAACCAAGATTCATAACCTGGTCAGTGGTAGCATAGTGGTTGTCACAATATATAACCAAGATTCACATCATGGTCACTGATAGCATAGTGGTTGTCACAATTTTTAACCAAGATTCACATCATGGTCACTGGTAGCATAGTGGTTGTCACATCATGGTCACTGATAGCATAGTGGTTGTCACAATATATAACCAAGATTCACATCATGGTCACTGGTAGCATAGTGGTTGTCACAATATATAACCAAGATTCACATCATGGTCACTGGTAGCATAGTGGTTGTCACATCACGGTCACTGGTAGCATCGTGGTTGTCACATCATGGTCACTGGTAGCATAGTGGTTGTCACATCATGGTCACTGGTAGCATAGTGGTTGTCACATCATGGTCACTGGTAGTATAGTGGTTGTCACATCACGGTCACTGGTAGCATAGTGGTTGTCACATCACAGTCACTGGTAGCATAGTGGTTGTCACATCATGGTCACTGGTAGCATAGTGGTTGTCACATCATGGTCACTGGTAGCATAGTGGTTGTCACATCATGGTCACTGATAGCATAGTGGTTGTCACATCACGGTCACTGGTAGCATAGTTGTTGTCACATCATGGTCACTGGTAGCATAGTGGTTGTCCATCATAGTCACTGGTAGCATAGTGGTTTTCACATGATCATGGTCACTGGTAGCATAGTGGTTGTCACATCATGGTCACTGGTAGCATAGTGGTTGTCACATCAAGGTCACTGATAGCATAGTGGTTGTCACATCATGGTCACTGGTAGCATAGTGGTTGTCACATCATGGTCACCGGTAGCATAGTGGTTGTCACATCAAGGTCACTGATAGCATAGTGGTTGTCACATCATGGTCACTGGTAGCATAGTGGTTGTCACATCATGGTCACCGGTAGCATAGTGGTTGTCACATCATGGTCACTGATAGCATAGTGGTTGTCAAATCATGGCCACTGGTAGCATAGTGGTTGTCACATGATGGTCACTGGTAGCATAGTGGTTGTCACATCAAGGTCACTGGTAGCATAGTGGTTGTCACATCATGGTCACTGGTAGCATAGTGGTTGTCACATCATGTTCACTGGTAGCATAGTGGTTGTCACATCATGGTCACTGGTAGCATAGTGGTTGTCACATGATCATGGTCACTGGTAGCATAGTGGTTGTCACATGATCATGGTCACTGGTAGCATAGTGGTTGTCACATCATGGTCACTGGTAGCATAGTGGTTGTCACATCATGGTCACTGGTAGCATAGTGGTTGTCACATCATGGTCACTGGTAGCATAGTGGTTGTCACATCAAGGTCACTGGTAGCATAGTGGTTGTCACATGATGGTCACTGGTAGCATAGTGGTTGTCACATCATGGTCACTGGTAGCATAGTGGTTGTCACATCAAGGTAACTGATAGTATAGTGGTTGTCACATCATGGTCACTGGTAGCATAGTGTTGTCACATCATGGTCACTGGTAGCATAGTGGTTGTCACATCATGGTCACTGGTAGCATAGTGGTTGTCACATCATGGTCACTGGTAGCATAGTGGTTGTCACATCAAGGTCACTGATAGCATAGTGGTTGTCACATCATGGTCACTGGTAGCATAGTGGTTGTCACATCAAGGTCACTGATAGCATAGTGGTTGTCACATCATGGTCACTGGTAGCATAGTGGTTGTCACATCATGGTCACCGGTAGCATAGTGGTTGTCCATCATGGTCACTGGTAGCATAGTGGTTGTCACATGATCATGGTCACTGGTAGCATAGTGGTTGTCACATCATGGTCACTGGTAGCATAGTGGTTGTCACATCAAGGTCACTGATAGCATACTGGTTGTCACATCACGGTCACTGGTAGCACAGTGGTTGTCACATCATGGTCACTGGTAGCACAGTGGTTGTCACATCATGGTCACTGGTAGCATAGTGGTTGTCACATGATCATGGTCACTGGTAGCATAGTGGTTGTCACATCATGGTCACTGGTAGCATAGTGGTTGTCACATGGTCACTGGTAGCATAGTGGTTGTCACATGATCATGGTCACTGGTAGCACAGTGGTTGTCAAATCATGGTCACTGGTAGCACAGTGGTTGTCACATGATCATGGTCACTGGTAGCATAGTGGTTGTCACATGATCATGGTCACTGGTAGCATAGTGGTTGTCACAATATATAACCAAGATTCACATCATGGTCACTGGTAGCATAGTGGTTGTCACATGATCATGGTCACTGGTAGCACAGTGGTTGTCACATGATCATGGTCACTGGTAGCATAGTGGTTGTCACAATATATAACCAAGATTCACATCATGGTCACTGGTAGCATAGTGGTTGTCACATCGTGGTCACTGGTAGCATAGTGGTTGTCACATCACACTCATGATCCACAACCAAAAACGAGAAATATGGCAGAAATTCTTTATTTTGATGATATTTAGATCAAGAGTTGGCAGAGCCATCTCGATGCTGGGAAAATAAAGGTGTGTTTTGGAGCAATGAATTGGCGAACAGACAGTAAAGCAATTTAGTTTGGAAACTCAATTTTTAACTGAAGGAATTAAACTAAATTAAACAAGCCATGCATGGCACAGTCCCCGTTAGTTATCAAATTTAAGATATATAGTTTTGTTTATAGTAATATAGCTGGAATATAACCATCTCAGGAATATGATTTTTTAACATTAAAATGATTGACATTTGAATCTTATCGTCAAAAAAGTACTTGTCCATATTGAGAGATATTGCTCTGGAACAGCATTCAAAATCAGCCATTTTGAATACATGTATATATATAACATGATGTATAACAAATATATAAAATTTGAATATAATCAGTCAGAGCATTCAAGAGATATGGCTCTAGAAGCCCAATCATTAAAACAAAATGGCCACCAGTCAACCATTTTGAATCCAATCTGAAAAATAAAATGATGTGCATCAGGAACCTGTAATGTCTAATGTATGTACCAAGTTTGAACGAAATCCATCCATAAATGCCAGAAATGCTTGATATTTGATGATTTTTTAGCACAAAAATGACCACCATTCGGCCATTTTGAATAGGATCATCAAACCAATATATCTGTTTATCTATGACATGATGTATAAATGAATATTTAAAATTTGAATATAATCAGTCAAAACAAGTCGGAGATATGGGTCTAGAATCCCATTCATTAAAACAAAGTGGCCGCCAGACAGCCATTTTGAATCCGGTCTGAAAAATAAAAGATGTGTATCAGGAACCTGTAACGTCTAATATATGTACCAAGTTTGAACAAAATCCATTCATAAATGCTTGATATTTGATGATTTTTTAGCACAAAAATGGCCACCATTTGGCCATTTTGAATAGGATGATCAAACCAATATATCTGTCTATCTATGACATGATGTATAATGAATATTTAAAATTTGAACATAATCAGTGAAAGCAAGTCAGAGATATGGCACAAGAACCACATTCATTAAAACAAAATGGCCGCCAGTCAGCCATTTTTAATCTTATCTGAAAAACAAAATTATTTGCATTAAGGTCCCATAATGTCTAATGTATATACCAAGTTTGAACAAAATCCATCTGTAAACAGCCAAAAAATGCTTGATTTTGATGATTTTTAGCACAAAAATGGTCGCCATTCAGCCATCTTGAATCAGATCAAGAAACAAAATGACGTGCATATGTATAATATCATGTATGATGTATGTGTGAAGTTTGATTGTGATTGATCCAGGCATTTCTAAAACGCACGCACAGACGCATGCACGCACAGACACATGGAGGTCAAAACATAAGTCCCCGTTTTCGGACTGCGTTCAAACGGGGACTAATAATCATGTTAGAAATGACTACTGTTCAACTTCGGACGTTTAATTGTACATAGCGTATGTTACTATGACAATCAACCAATTCGAGAAAAACAGTCGACAATGCATGGTCACAGCCAAGTCACTTTTTAATTGAAATAAAAAAACTTCAAGAAAACAGAAAACTCTAAGACAGAAAGAGAAACACGAGCGATGTAGTCGAACAGGCATTACGGCAACCATGTTTGTTTCACCTCATTCAATACAGTATTAAAGAAATTACGTGACGAGACCATCCCGATTTACCGTCGATTTCCGGGTTTGGGTGCGTTTCATACAAGAAGATCGATACGAACTACACCGCCGAGTGTAGTAGACATAATCCCAATGGCAATAGGAAGTTCGAGGGAAGCTAACACAGTTGATTTATAACAGACGAAGTAAATGGAAATCACTTTTCAGTCCTCGTTGAATCACAAACATATTTAAATGAGAGACGATGGCAACACCACGTTGTGGCAGATTTAATACACACTACTACAGTTCGACTACAGTTTACAAACACCACAGTCAGTCACACAAAGTCCCCCAAATTCAAAAGAGATTTTTAAATGCACCGGGGAACATGAGATGAACAATTGTGCATACTTAGATGACGGCTCAACGCTAAACGCAGCGTGAAAATGGCAATTTAAACTTTTCGGGGCAGATTTACATAATACTACAGTTCGATAACATGGCCAGTCACATAAAATCCATCAAAAGGGAGCTGCAAGTCGTATAATGCCAAAACAGTACCATGATTTCACAACTTTCGAAATACATTCGCTTTCATTGATGTCCACTGTTCAACAGTTTAATGTCTTTCCGTTCGCAAGAACACAAAGCCTAAACTATCAGAAATTCGTAACACATAATTCGAGTGATGGTATAACAAAATAACTCATCATTGGTAAATTCAATCCATCGAAAAAGTATGAAAAACATTTTTATAAACAATTCTTAATTATATAAATACACTTTGAAAAGAAACTTGTGAACATAAATCTATTTGAATACATTCCCACTACAAAATACACAATACTTATTTTCTAATGGAGTTTCTTCACAGCACAAACTATTGGAATCGTGCACACATTGGAGTACTCTGGTGACACATTTTATAGCTACGCCCAAAATAGTCCATCATTTATTACATAACTGTGACCACATGACATCATTCTGTTAACATCCACACATTTTCATAAAATCTCCATGCACTTTTTGACTTTTCATAAGTACAATACACTACAATTTACTCCAGAAAACAATTTCCTTGGTACATTCCAAGCTGAACAATTTTCTTGGACTAATAACAAAGCGGGTCAATCCTTTCCCAGCAATTAGATGATAAAACAATGTGCATAAGATATACATATAAGAGATATGATGTGTGTGTGAAGTTTGAATGTAATTGGCCAAGCAAACCATGTCTGAGGTACAGAACCAGATGAAGGGAAGGATGGACTGGAACACACTGAAAGGTCTTGAATTGTCCAAACAGGAACTAAAAACACCACACCTAGATTCGGGTATTTCATTCTCTGGTAGACAACTTGCATTCAATGTCCAAAACTACAGTTCCATTTGCTGCATGGAAGTTCTTGAGATCATCACATACTGTCTTTCAATTGTATTTTGTCATTGACATGTTGCAGATGTCATATGTCTTAAAATATCACATTTACAGTATGACTGATCTCTTACCTTGAACTATGTGCACCTTCTTTTTGTACAAATCCTATCTTTTCTAATGTAGTATCCATACTATCAAACCCACCAAACATTTTCCCTGCAACATAACAAGTTTGTAACAGTACTCTGACCTCTTTGTTTTAAATACACAGTGAAATGATGCCATATTGCGAAAAAGATTTCAATATGATATTATGCATAAAATTTTCATCATTAAGTATGTCACAACCAGTACCTCAAAAATTCACCATTTCTCATATGTGTAGATGCTCTAATAGAAGCCGCATCCCATGTGTTGTATTGTACCATTTTAATAGAAGCAGCAGCTTCTAATACAGATTTTACAGTAATACACAATTTATGAAGTGAATCATGAAACAGAGAGTGACTGGAATTAAATACATGTAAAGTCACAATACTTATTACTGGTCTTCGGCTCAGACCTGTCGTAACACACCACAGACAGATATTGACTATATTCAATAAAGGAACAAGAAAAAACATTATATACACTAACTAACTAACCAGCAGAACGGTTCCACAGATCAGTATCTGTATAAATCTGAGCTCTGTGTTTGACTTGGTCAGGTGACATGCTAAGTAAAGGTTGAGGTTCTTGAGCACCACTGTAATATGAATCAGATATAATAGAAGATTCAAGTATTATCATTTGTAACACTCTTTTAATAAACTGAGCTGAGAAGTTACTTACTAGTATAATGCCAGCAACAATGCGAATGGAGCTCTGTATGCCTATATGAAATAATAAAACAAGATATAAATATTGAAATACCAGTTTTTACTGATGTCAGTAGGGAAGTATCAGGATTTGATCCTTCTACAATACATACTCTAGAATTTCATGAACTTGTATATCATAACTTCAGAGCAGTTTTTTTTAATGCCTTGAGGAATGATCACAGTATTATAGCATGGCCATTTATACTTCAACTAAGCAATTTTCACAATGTCCATGCTATTAATTCAGTGATCACCAGGAGTGATACTATTGTCATAGCCTAACAAAAATCTGTAGTTTGACATGTTTACATAGATAGTGCAGACCAGTGCAACAAAATTATATATCAATATCATCTAGACTTAAGTAATTAGGATATACATGTATCTGAGAACAAAAATAGGCCAATGGCCTGTTGCTCAACGGCTATTGTACAAAAGATTAGTGCTGTATATGACAAATACCCAAAAAAGCAGTGAGTGAGACATAATGCTAAAAGTGGAATTTTTTACAAAAATAACAGAAATATTCAATAAAATTAGAATCAAAGAGAGCTTAAAAAGAACTCCAGTGTGTTGAGAGAATAACATAACATGATATTTGCAATTATCTGAATTTGTAATACATGTATATACCAAGTTTTGTTGAAATATGTTGAATGGTTCTTGAAATAAGCACCCAAATACTAGTAGCTTGAATTTCACTAGCTGATATGCAAATTAGATAATTTGCATAAATTTACACCAAAAACTAAATATATCTGGAAACTGCCCTGACACATCTATGCACCAAGTTTTATTAAAACATATTAAATGGTTCTCAAGAAATCACCAAAATAGCCTAAATATTGGTATGTAAATTAGGCAATTTGCATAATTTTTCACCAAAATCAATCATGTCTATACACATTTAAATATCTTGAGTGGTTATGTTTTCATTACAATCACAATAGACCAATCAAAGAAAACTTAGAACTCCCATGTGTTATGTGAGAATGAGAAACAGTTGACATTGGAAATAGTGGTTAGTTGAAATTCCATTTTTAACCAAAAATGACAAAAATATTTGCCAAAATTAGGGAATTAAAGATATGGCCATGGGATGAACAAATCTAGTAGATGTCAACACAAGGTACATACACACTAAGTATGAAAGCATTCAGGCTACCGGTTTTGAAGAAGAAGTAGAAAATAGAATTTTTGACCAAAAATGACCATTTTAAAATATTCGCCAAAATTAGGAAATTGAAAATTTTCTTACCAAATTAACAAAACTGATAGAGGACGACCCAAGGCACATGCACTATCAATATCAGCACTGTAGACCATAGTTTCATAGTAGCATAGAAGAAATTTTAGAGTTTTGGGGGGCTAATTTGCATAATTTTTGGCAGATCGACTTCTCATAAACAAATTTACCATCTACATTCATCAAGGCATTCACACACCAAAAATCGAGTCAAGCGGTTCAGCGTTTTTTTTAGAAGAAGTCGTGCACAGACTGACAGATAGATAGACAGACAGGTGACAGATGCAGGACAGCTAGAAACCCATCCCATAGGCTCAGCGGACCTATGGTCTGTTGAGCCAATAAAAACTACAACATCACAAATTGAATACAAGCTAAGTACCTTAGGAGTATAGGAAATTGATCTGGGAGCTTTTGATATATCTGCAACAAAATACATATGATTATTATACAAGTAACTGTGATACCTGTGTTCACATTGTTTTAGCTACAGAAATAATTGAAAAATTGTAGAATGTTATTGTGAATCTCCAAAATATTATTTTTTTCTTCTGGGGGATTCTTCTTGTTTTGATCATCCTGTGTTTTTGATTTTTTCTCTTTTATTTTTGAAGATGATCTTGGAAACCAGGTGTTCCCGCTAGAAAATGTAGTGCATTAAACTTTCCATACTTAATTTCACTAAACTGTTTGTAATTGAATTGACTCAAAGTCAAGACTACCACAAACATATAAATATATATTGGTCCATGTTTTTGGGAAATTACACACCAAATACCTCACGCATAGTAAATTTAGTGAAGTAGTGTTTGATACCTGTTATATTATGCATCCTTCCTATAGCGCCTTGATGAATTCTTTGTGAACAATTATCACACAGTGGTGAACCACAATCTGTACAATATAGAGTCGCCATTGAACCATCACAGTCAGCACAGAACATTGCTTGTCGGCCTCTTCCACCAACTACAACATAAAACAAAACCATTCATAAATATTTATAACATGGTTTCTGTAGATCATGTTCATTGCATCTGCCCAATAATAGCAATTTGAACAAATCAACTGGAATCAAAAACACATTGTTGCTAATCAAAGTTATTAATGTAAATTTACAAATATACAATGTAAATCTAATACAATAATGTAAGACTAACCTTTTGCATTCCCTCTTCTATAATTTCCTTGTCTTCCTCTCTCTTCCCCTCTAGTCTGCCCTTGACCCTTACCAATTGGTACAGTTCTGTCTTCTTCATAACCTTCTCCATGTTCATCTCCGTACACTACAACAGACGCTTGTGTATTTCTGTAGGCTTCATGCCATCTGCCTCTGACACCTCGTCTACTTCCAAGCCCACCATCAACATCATGCCCAGCTCCATGCTCTAGTGCTCTTCTATCTGGTATACCTTTATGTCCCCTTCTATGTCTTGCAGCATACCCTGTATTATGACCACCTCTATATTGTTCACTAAGACCACCAGAGTCTCTGAATCCAAACCCTTCATCGTTAATACCATATTGTTCTCCATCCCCTCTTCCTAGTCTCCTACCTGCATCATGTCTGTCACCCCCAAACTGAGCTCTTCTCTGTCCTGCCACACATCCTACTCCTCTACCTTGTTCAGCTACATTCCATCCTCTACCTTGTCTGCCTCCTCTTCCTCTTCCACCAACTCCCCAGTCATCTCCATCATCCTCCATAAATCTTTCTATGCTATCATCTTCTTCATCTGATGTAAAAACAAAAATATTATTATTATTTATTATTTTCTCTCAGATATTACAATCTCAGTGTGTTCAGTTCCAGAGCTACAAAAATAATTCATAAAATAATAAAATAAAATATGAATACACATTGAAAATGCATGGGCCCTGTGCTATTTTTACAAGTAGTCTCTTTGTTCAGTACAAGTAACAAGTACATTGTACAAGGATTCCATGCATCATCTGTATGTCAGTATGACTGGAAGCGCACAGCTTGACAAAATGTAGTAAGTATTATTAAACATACCAGTACAAACAAAATGGTTGTCAACTAGATAACTTCATTAAAGCAATAAACTAACATATTCTACAGTAATACCTGTGGGTATACATGTAGTACTTATGTGCAAACGTTCAACTGAATCCGGTGATACATGTATATTAGTGAGGAATCAGCATTGAAATGAAAAAAAAGGCCATCAATCGGTCATTTTTGTTTGAATCTGAAAAAATATATATGACATGCACTTGTATGGTATGATTGATCCTTGTGCAAAGTTTGAACAAAATCACCCTGTTCATCTCCCTGAAATGGTTCCTGACATGAATAAGTATTAGAGTTTGAGGATAAATATGGCCACCAGTTTTTGATCAAATGGTAACGAAAATAGACATGTGTATGTATGTTTAGCTGTATTTGTGTTAAATTTGAATGTGATTGTCAAAGTCTAAGAAATGGCTTGGAATGCATACATGGACAGTCAAAACTCAAAAAATATTATATTTCCAGATTTCCACTTCATCAGCGGGGACTAATGATGCCAACCAGATAAGACTATAACATTTTGCCATGCTTACACGAAATACTAAGCTACTTACAATGAACGAACGACAAGAACGTCTGATATCCCATCCTAACAGCATGGCTATGTATACAATAACTGAACTGCAAGATTCTACTGACCTGTGCGATATCCCATCCTAACAGCATGGCTATGTATACAATAACTGAACTGCAAGATTCTACTGACCTGTGCGATATCCCATCCTAACAGCATGGCTATGTACAAAAGCACCCACAGGATCTATTTTATGTCTGTGCTCATAAATCATATCTTTATAAAAGTTTTCCAGTTTTAGTCGAGTGAAGCGACTTATAGTGAGTTCATTCTTGCCATGACTACCAAGAAAGCCTTGTAGATCATCTATTGTTTCTAAAGCTTTTGGTTGTCTTTGGTTCATACTGTAATAAAACATACATGTAATCATAAGCTGAAGTGATATTATACTTCCCCGTGTATATCCCTGTATTTTTAGACATTTAACAGTTGAAGGCATCCCAAGTTATAGGCCTAGGGTGTTTTTACAGAGCGTTGAGGACATTTATTAAAATATGCTTGATTGGTACGGTAGTTTGGTTCATACTTTTATGAGAAAACTCGCATTAGTTTGAATGGCAAACATACGAAACATGGTTCACATCCTTTCTATTCTGTTATTTACTTAGAATGAACCTCAATGTTGCAATACTGAAGTAATACTGACAGAAGTAAAAATCTTTCTTTCTGAGGTGATCCTAGGTATAAACCCACTCCTTCTATCCTTGATTATGACCATGGAAATAAGGTACAAAAAAAATTAAGCAATACGATATTTTATATACTGGTACATGTACATGTGATATGTACTTAATGGCTGTACTGTATTTGCATACAGGCATGTACAGTATATGCATATATCAGTGTTCTCCCCAGACATGGAATCAAGCATCGTGACTAGTTTGCATAACAATACATCTAATTTGCATAATTGTATTTGCATAATAATCAGTTTCCCCAATAAGCACTGGGTTATGAAAATTTGTCAACCTATCTACCGTAGTTGATACAATAAAAAAATTGAGGTCATGTCCGGGCATACACCCAGGGGGTCTTTTTTCACACTTGAAATAAAAAGAAATAAAAAGAAATCTATTTATTGTTCATTGTATGAACAGTTGACTGATAAAAAGTCTGTTGCGATTCTGATAAAAAGTCTTGAAAAATAAATGTCAATTGCGAAAAACGAGGGGTGAACACGAAATAGCCGTGAAAGCGAAATAGGTAATTTTGCGTTCTGCCTTCAGGGCACCGCTGTTTACGTAATTTACATTTATGTTTCAGTAAGTTTACAAAATGTATATTTTGAAATGGTAGTTCTCTTTTTGAAATCGATCGTGGCCCTGAAAAGGGTTTGTGTTTCCTTAGAATCAATCAATTAGGTTCAATAAAATTATACAGTATCGAGAGCCATGAAGTGAGTATCACACTTGTTTGGCTTTAGCGTCATCGACAATTAAACCAATGTTGCAATATTGTAGCAATCCATACCTGAGAGAGTGGTTGAAATCATGTTATTTTCGCTTCATAAAATATTTGGTAGCAGTTAGCGAATCCAGTTTTTAATAGTTATTTAGGACTACGATTACCAAATATTATCTTCTATATATCATATTTATCAGTCCGAGGAGCAGTCCACCATTTCAAAATCACAAGTGTTATTTATAGGTCCACTGCTGCCATGACACACAACACTTTCATGGACAGCATCATCAACACTATTATGTTCAACACCAATACTCTCTTTGACGGCATCATCACCTTATACTAAAATATGTTTGGATATTTAGAGTACCGGTAGTAAAAAATGTTCACTTCTGGCACAGTTATACTATACTATGAATATTTAATTTTGAGATATAATTTTTGGTATGTGTTTGTTTCTAGATATTTCAGTTTTATTGTTCTGTACTTTGTTTAGTAATTTCAACTTCCCAGATTGTGTAAAAATGGATAGTTAGACACAGAAAATGCCTGGGCAAAATCATATGCTGAGGATAGTTCCTTACAATGTATGTATGTACACTCTAACATGCAGCACATAAATGCGCTGAGCAATCAAATAATTACTTTGCGCAAAAGTATGTTTGAGGTCGTCAATTTCTGATAACATAAACATGGTTTTCACCCTCAAAAGCGATTGATTCAAGTTTCCCTCAAGGGTAAACAATGGTTAGTTCACGTTTTGTATTAAGATTTGAAACAGTTTCAAGTGCATCACATGTTCATTTTCCTTAAATAGCGTTTTGGGGTTCATCACTGTCGTCCCTGGAATCTTACCGATATAGCGACTTTGTCGCAATTTCCGTAGCAATCACCATTAATTCACAAAAAAACCTCATAGTGAAATAGTAATTAGCCTAAAAATATTTTTCACTTTTGTCGTCATTTTTAATTATGCTTGCTATTTCACACACAAGAGTGAATAAAACTGGAACACCAATACTAACAGTATGTCACTGAGCAGTATAACATGAATGCATGATGCAAAGCCCATTCTATAAATGTTTAAATGTTCCTTGGTCGAAGTAAGAAACTACATGTAGGTGATGATATCAGAACATGGGTCTCCTAAGTCCAAGTGTATGACGACATCGGTGAACTTCAGGACGAAGCTGTAGGAATTTTGTTGGATGGCTAAAGTAAAGTGCCAAAAATGGCAATGAAGGTGCAAACTATGAACTTTTGTAATTTTCACTGTGTGAGTTTGTAAATTATTATTGCTGTGTATGATCCTAATTCAAATGATTCCTCACTGTCGATTTTTATTATTTCTGGTTTATTTGTCATATTATAAGCAATAAATTATTTTTGTTATACTTCTAATGTTGCATATTGTTCATTTATTTCCGTTGCATGTTTTCATTGGCCCTTCTATTCCCTGCTGCAGTTTGATCTGCGTTTGGTAAATTTTTGTGAATTTGTAGGTTTTTTTTACAGGGGATGTCTGGGCATACGGCCAGCCCTATTTTTTGTCAATTTTCCTTGTTCAGGACCCTGGGCGCTTACCTGGACAATTACTGTACAAGTAATTAAAGACGAAATATTTTTATATCTGATATATTTTATATCATTTTACTCCATTGTATTTTATGTGCATATCAAGTCAAATAAAGTTTGAAATAGAACAGCAGAAAAAAAAAGAAAACTTATGTTATAGATTTTTCATTGACCTACATCTTGTGCGTAACGCTACATTGTCAACTGACAGCATTTAACGTATTCAGTTGCGATCATCAGTATTTGACTTTTTGGTTATTTTAGAGATTACATGAAGATAACCAACGAAAACCGAGCATTCTGCACCGCCATCTTTGTTACCTTGATCATTGTAATCAATTGTACCCCAGCATGCATCGTTTGAATTAAGGCACTTATTCATTTTTGCTTCGGTTTATTTACAGTTTTCTTTCCAATGCTAATTAATTTCACTTGTTTTTTTTTTAATTTTGGTACTTAGTGTCACCAGCGATTGAGTAGTAAAAACTGCAATTAACTGCAGTGCAGCAAATCAGGATAGATCATCTTGACGCCCACTGTATTTGTAATTTGTGAGACTTGTTTTGTCACCTCGTTGACGTTACATGCAATGGCCAAATTATTACTACCCTAGTACAGTATTTGTTTTTGGATTAAGTGGCTTAGTACCTTCAAAAGACTTGGTAACTTCTTCTTTTATCACTGTCTTTGTACGGCTAACAAAATTATTATCTTTCGATCAATACATGTTTTATTAAATTTGTGCAAGATGAAAATGACATTTATAAACAAAGCAATAAACATCATGGGTGAGTGACCAAGCGCCACGGACAAAAGGCGAGCATCACGGCCAATCGTCATGGTACCGTGATGCTTCAGAGGCCTGGGGAGAACATATTATATTGAGTAATACTAAGAGTATTCATAAATTATACACGTAATACATGTAGGAAGTGGTTGGTAGGTAGGTCATAGCAAATAAAAGATGATAGCTTTTAATAAACACTAATATACTACAATATACTATTACATTGTAATAGGCAATATTTCTGTGGTGGTCCCTATTTTTGAAGTGTTGGGCAGACTAACCATTGATGACCAGCATGGTGAGGTTCCCAAGTTGTTGAAGGTAAAAAGAATGACAGAAATGATAGTGGTAAAGTGATACTAGTCATTGGTAATGGTTACCATGGTGGTACAGATGTACCAAAAATGTAACAATGTGTGGTGGTAACTATGGATTATTTTTACTACAAAAATGACTGCCATATCATCAAAGTACATCAATACACATGGCGATGTCATTGTGTTTGGTGAATCACTTACTTGTTACTGTTAAAGAGCACACCAAGTGCAGCTCGTCTGTGTATGATGGTTTTCTTTGTCCAATTCTGAGTGTTTCTACAGTTGGGTTTGGCTGCAGCTTCCTGCTCTGCATCTTCAATACACACATACATACATGCACACCAGAACGGATTACTGCAGGTTTCAAATATCGCATTCTCCTCCAGTTGAAAATTCCCCTGATAAAATCCAATTGACTTCTCATCAGCAAGTCTTTCACCTTTGTAGTACAATTCATCAAACTTTGCCATTGGTCGTTGACGCTTACACATCTGTGTGCAATGACAAGAGAATGCATTTTCACAAATTTCATTTTTTAAATTGTATTGTTTTATTCATATTTATCATACAAATACTACCAGTGTTCTGCAACATGTCATTCTGATCATTTCTTCCAAATTTTGCATCTTCAAGGATATACAAAAATCAATAATTTTATATTATTTCAACACTTACAAAGAAAAAGAATTCTGGTCAACTTGTTTTTCAAAATCAATGCACAAACTCTTTCGGTATATTTTATTTTGTCATTTGATTTTTACAAAAATAATTTAAAAAAAAAATGTTTTCTTCCAAATTTCACATGTTCATGTCATAATTGCATATTTACTATTATATTATACCAGTATATTTATCCATCAATTTGATTGGTCCAAACAAAAGATTTGCATGTGCAATTAATGGTATATTGGCTAATAATGCACAGTTATGATAAACAAAGTGGCCCTGGAACATGAATTGACTACAGGTTTAATGTGGAAATACATAAAACCGGTAGTATTTGATTTTTAGGGTAATATAGTGGTTGAATATTGGAAATAATACTGAATTAAAAACATCTGAAAAACTATATAACCATAATATTGCTTTTTGTTAATGGCGGGATCCAAGTTGTGAGCGTTGGCCGTTAGGGTGATCGTCGTTCGCAACAAAAACCTAAACCATCGTCCCTCAACACCATGAGCTGACAAAATTGCAGTGAAATTGCACCAGGGTAATTGCCATCTTTTTCAAAGACCACTGGACAAGGCAGAATTCGACGACAATATAGGGTATTGTAATTCTCCACTATGGGTAAATAAATTACAGGAGATGATGAAGGTAATTTCGAAATTTGCAGATTTGTGCCGAGTATACACAAACCATTGTACAGAGCGCTGGCTTGCAAAGTCCTTCATATACGTGTCACACAAACGATGCGAGAATCCGATCTTACACCAACAAACTTACCTCAGAACAACAACAAAACTTGTCAGGCATACAGTATACATGATACTGTCACAAAACTTTGGTTATACCAAAGATGTATCCAGGTCAGATGTTGGGACTGAGGTCGCCATGCTGGTCGCTGTACATGATACACAACAGCATGTCTATTCACTGAGGATACGTTTCGTTTTCACGCGGAATAAAAATTAGTTTGTATTCAATTTGATCTGTGTTTTTGCATGCATTCAGTGTACAACAACATACTATTCTTATAAATATTCATGTTCAAGGGCCATAATCATGATCTTATAGTAGATGCAAGTAAATTTTTTTTTTACTAGTTTTATCGAATTGTTAATATACTGGTATAATATAATAGCATTAATCCCCCAACAAAGTTGAGTATACCACTAGATATTGCAATATCTCATGGTATAACCGCCAGCGGAGGTAATTGCTTAAATAATACACAGTCCTGTATGCAGAGCAACAAATGTACATGTATAACTGAATGCATTACAAGCACTCTTTCTTCTCAATAATTTTCATAAGTGCTAAGGTTTTTAATGTACTCATTATTTCAAATACCTAGAATTTATTCATTTTCCAATAAATTAGACTTCTGATCAATATAAGGATATTGACTTAAGAAAATTTAGGTTCACCAGCTTAATTTTCGAGAAAATGATTATATTATAGCAGACAGTGGCCATTTTGGCACTGTTATAACATTTTACCATAGGTTTCTATGGCAGAGATAATATGTCATATCTTAAATTGTAGCCTGGTGACATAGACTGAAAAAATTATATATTGTGAATAATGGGGTACTTTTTGTTTTAAAAAAAGCCAAAAAATGTATTTTTTCTTTCCACATATAAAAAGAGTTTTTTGAAAAAGTTTCTCAACATATGTCACTGTAACACACAAAAGAATGCTATTTCTTGGAGCCATGGGACAGTAGCTTCACGATTATAGACAAAAAAAAACAACGAACACTGTCATGTGATTTATGACAAACTTTATCTGAAATTATAAGAGCATGTCGTAAATTTACACCTTCTTTTTACTATTGATTTCTGCATGTATAGCACTTATTTATTTACTTGGTTTTATACTCGCTTTTTAACAATAACAATTCAACAATACAATGTAATGTTTCCTTCACAAACAAGGCTAGCGAATATACCTGCCTGATCCGCTAAAATGTAAAGCCTGCTGTGAATATTTCTACTTCTACATGTACATTGCTTAATTTGAATAAACAACATTATGGTTGGATTAACCCCCCCCCCCTCCCGGCAAATCATCCAAGCAACACATGAACCAAAGGGGAGACGGTCGATTCGTCCCAAATCACATTCGTCCCAAGTCGATTCGTCCCACAAGTCGATTCGTCTCAAGTCGATTCATCCCACAAGTTAATTCGTCCCAAAGTCGATTCGTCCCACAAGTTAATTCGTCCCAAAGTCGATTCGTCCCAAAGTCGATTCGTCCCACAAGTCGATCGATTCGTCAGATTTAAGGTTAGCCCACTACTAACTCGCCAAATAAACACAAAAAATCCAAACAACGAACTGTTCACGTACACGTCATGCACTGGCATGCGTAATTGTTCATTATGCAATTTTGTTTTTGCCGACGTTATAAACAAATACACCGTACACGCAACGTAGAATTATTAGTTAATAAATACAAATACACCGTACATGCAACGTACAAGTTATTAGTTAATAAATAAATACAAACACACCTTACATGCAACGTAGAGTTATTAGTTAATAAATACAAATACATCGTACATGCAACGTACAAGTTATTAGTTAATAAATACAAATACATCGTACATGCAACGTACAAGTTATTAGTTAATAAATACAAATACACCGCACATGCAACGTAGAGTTATTAGTTAATAAATACAAATACACCGTACACGCAACGTACAAGTTATTAGTTAATAAATACAAATACACCGCACACGCAACGTAGAGTTATTAGTTAATAAATACAAATACACCGTACACGCAACATGGAGTTATTAGTTAGCGTGTCAGTAACAGTTGGCATAGAAACTGACCATGCTCAAGATCGTAACGCTGTCCAAAAATTAAAAAAATGGACGAATGTGAATTGGGACGAATCGACTTGTGGGACGAATGTGAATTGGGACGAATCGACTTGTGGGACGAATGTGAATTGGGACGAATCGACTTGTGGGACGAATGTGTTGGGACGAATGTGAATTGGGACGAATTGACTGTGAATCGAACCAAAGATGTAGCAACGTTGTCGACCGTTGAGTGGAAACCCCGGAAAACACTAAACCTGTCGAAAAACACTAAACCTGTCGAAAAACACTAAACCTGACAATAAAAACACTAAACCCGAGGTAAAGGGTGTATTATGGGTGTACCATAATCGTCCAGTGAATATTTGATTAAAAGAAAGCGAAAACATGAAATAGAACCCACGACGGTTTAGTCTTTTTCAACAGGTTTAGTCTTTTTCAATAGGTTTAGTGTTTTTCAACTGGTTTAGTGTTTTCCGGGGTTTCCACTCAACGTTGTCGACTTATGTACGTCGTGACACAGAGGTATTGCACCGGAAACGAAACAACCCATCACTATCACGTCTAGCAGGGGGCCTTCCACGGGGCACAGACACCGAGACGAGTTTCAATAACAAACTACGCTGTGACAACGCCAATCGTGCTATCCGTTTATAACTAGCTATCAAAAACTACACACATTGGAGGTTCCATTGACGTGGAATGCATTATTATGCTGAAGACAAATGAGGATGGAAATATGAATAAGGAGGTGCTCACTGAGTACTCGAAGTGACGACCAAAACAGTTTGTTCATCACTATCAAGTTCAATTTAAGTTATGACCTTACCTCTTTGATATTACTGATGCGAGTCCCTGCGAAATCCTCTACATTTATATAGATCCATGGGCTCGGTTTAGTACTTGGATTGTACCTGCTGCGATTACGAACGAAGATCTTCATGATTTTGCAGCCAAAATCTTGTGAACTTCCCGCTGTATAAAGTTACCCGCCCAGTGCAAGTTGTTGACAGTTGTGTTGAGAGGGCACCACGAGTGATGACAAAGTACTTTCCTCTTGATGTAAGGAAGCACGAAATCCACCATAGAGGGCGCTTTGACGAAAAAAAAATCCAGAAATATTTCAGAACAAAACTGTAATGGGAGAAACTATATGAATAAAAAGAATTCAGAATTTCAAGGATGTAGGAATTTGTCGTGTTGTGACATTGTTCACTACTCTTGCTTATTTTTCAAATTTTTGCAGAGTGTAAATTCTACAAATCATTAAATCGATTCATGAAAATTTTAGAACATCATATGTGGCAATTCATCAAAATTTGCAAAAATAATAAATTGTAAAAAAACTTAGTGTAGTGAAAATAACATTCAAAGTAAATAGAATGCCATTTCAAAACCAATTTAAAATAAAATGCCTTAACTAATGCATGCCTGGAAATAGTTGACATGTCCAATCGTGATGGTGACAAAACTGGTCACCATTCAATCAAAGGTCAAAAAAACAAAAACAAAAAATCAACACGCATACTAGTAAGTTTTTTGCATCAACTTTGAACAAGATTGAGCATCTACACTGACACATGTCTGAGAATTGATTCTTGACCATACACTATAATTGTAATATCTATAAATGGATATATGAACAGACAAAAAGTCAATAAACAGTACAAATTTTGGACTGAGTTTTATTTTGCCAATTTGTATTTATAATTTATATAATGAGCCTTAATTATTTTTGACACTCACACCAGGTCACGTGGTTCATGTTCAACAACAGCAGGCAAATAACAGGAATATAACCATTTCATTTTCAAAGTAAATGCCCATTCCCCTGGTGTTTGATACATCAGATATCATTTTGAAATGCACACAAAAAAAAAACATGAAAAAAAAAATGGCTATAAGCTTTGCTGTCATTCTGCATTTCCTCCATCTTAGCAAGGTCAGTACCAGAGTTCTGACAGTGAACTTTTATTAAACTTGGTTTAAAATAATCTTAAAGGATGATAACAAAAGTAATGGACCTCATTTTTGAGAAAATCATATATGGTAGTACGCATTCTCTATGGGGGGGGGGGGTAAAGCAGGACCTTTTCATATGCAAGACAAGTTGTCATAGTGGGGCGTGTATATAAAAGAACACATTTTTCTGCAAATAAAAATCATTAGGTCACCAACATGTTTAAAGTGGTGTTCAAGTTGCACCACACTAATACATGGGATAGAACATTTTCTCAGAGTTGGTGACATAGGTACATAGATTTATCAAGTTATACATTATATATAATGAGAAAATAAATCCCTCAAAATAAAACATTTTTGAGATAACAAATTCTCCAAATTGTTATTATGCTCACCCTCATACAAACCTATAGTCAAACTAGCAGGGACTGTGCACCCTATTGTTTGTACATCGATTAATATCACTTTCACAGCCCAAAATATACAACAGAGAAAAGTCAAGCATTTCATGAAC